>NC_083422.1:6844010-8162343 GCF_020745735.1 Hemiscyllium ocellatum | reverse complement strand
TTAACTTCATAAAGCATTAGAACTTTTCAGTCCTCTGGGAATCTGTGCACCTCCAATTCAGAAGAGACAAGAGAAGGTGAGAGCAAAAGATAGAGTGGTGGCAGTGTTAATAAAGATTTTGTAAACAGCTATGAGTTAGGGATCTCACCAGGGCAAAGAGTGAAATTAAATTTTCTAAATCTGATGGTTTGTGGGCTGATGCACCAGTGACAATGCAAGTAAAATGTTGTGATTACTGAAATCATTCAGAGAACATTCCCACTCATGCCTGGTTTGGTCGAGATGCATCACTGGTCTCACTTGTCATAAATGACTTCTAATACTCTCAGGGCAATGAAGAGTGGGCTGCATTTACTGTCAATAATTGTTGTCCACAGCCCAAGAACAAAATCAAAAAATAAAGGATTTTCTCCATAGCTTCAAGGAACAGCAATGAGATGAATAACTGAAGTTTTGGATGTATTGGTTAAGGAGCTGAAGGACCTTGCTGGTCTTCTTCATATAGTGTACAAAGATTATGCATTAGGGTTATACACTATATATACTTCCACAAAAGTAGCCCAGTAATGCTAAGGTTCCTTGGATGAGGAGTGAAATTAAAATCCAATTTAAAAAGAGGCATATGATAAATCTAGGGCTACTGATGTGACAGAAAATCAGTTTTTAAAAAAAAAATTGTTCACCAGATGTGGGTGCCACTGGCTAGGCAAGCATTTAATGCCCATGCCTAATTAGCCTGAAGAAGATTATGTTGAGCTGTTGTCTTGAACCACTGCAATCCTTCAGGTGTAAGTATGCCCCCAGTGCCTTTAGCATCAATGAAAGACAAAAAGAGAAATCTTCAGAGGGTGACACTGATGGAGGTACTGAATGAGAATTAACAACTTAAATGTGAATGTGGAGGTGTAATTAGAAAGTTTGCAGATGTCACGAAAATTGGTGGTATTGTTGATAGTGAGGAGAACAATCTTAGGCTACAGTCTAATTTTGTTCAGCAGGTAATTGGACAGAGCAATGGCAGATGGAATTTAATCCAGATTAGTGAGACATGATGCATTTTGGGACGTCTAATAAGGGAAGAATATATACAATGAATGATGGGTCCATAGGGAGTCTTGTTAAAACTTTATAAAACATTGAGTAGGCCACAGATGGAATAATGTAATTCTGGTCACCACACTATAAAGGACTTGATTGTAGTGGAAGGGATGAAAGGATGTTGCCTGTGATGAGAAGTCTCCATGATGAGGAGACTCTGAGTAGGCTGGGTTTGTTTTTCTTGGAGCACAGGAGGCCGAGGGGACGATCTGGTTGAAGTATATAGAATTATGAGTGGCATACACAGTAGATCATAGGAATCTCTTCCACATGGTAGGCTCGTCTAAGACCAGAGGACATAGGTTTAGAGGGGATCGGAGAAAGAACTTTTTCATGCAGAAGGTGGCAAAAATATAGAATGCGCTACCAGAGAAACTGTTGGAGGCAAATACTCTCACAACATTTAAGAAGCATCCGGATGAGTACTTAAAACACCAGTAAATAGTAAGCTATGGGCCAAGTGCAGCTGAATGGGATTAGTGTCGTTTGATGTTTGTTGGTCAACATAGACATGGTGGGCTGAAGGGCCTGTTTGCATGATGCGTGACTCTGTGACTTTATATATCCAAGAATGTTAAAAAAAATCATGTGGGAAATAGCAGAACGACTCTGATCTAACCACAACTTTTAAAACATTCCTGGATATAGAAGTTATGTTAGAAGTCTGGCGGATTGCCAATTCCCCTAATGTGGCATGATATGAGTGCTGTCCAAGAAAGGTACAGTTTTGCTAAAGACAGCCAACATTAATATGTTAAAAAGTGTGTCATGCCTGACAAATTTATAAAGTACTTTGAGGAAAAAATGGTGTGTATTGATATAGGAAATGCTCTGCTTGTTGTGCGTAAGATTTTCAAAATTTGTTTATAATAAGCTAGGTAAAAGAGTCGTGAATAAAGTTAAACACATGTATTAAAGGAAGTGAGTAAAGGCACAAGAAATTGTTTAAAAGTTAAAAATCCAAGTAATGTGTACTGAATATTTATGAGAGAGTACTGTTCTACAGGGATCAGTGTTACTACCATTGGTTTTCTCAATGTGTGTAATCTGGTTTTGATTATGGGATGTGCAGTATAACTCTGCCCTGTACAATTTTGTGGATAAAAAAATTGACCAGAGATTTGTACAAAACACAGCAACATCTATACCTGAACTGTTGATATATGCTCCTACACTACAGAGTTGTCAACCAACAGTATTAATTGTAAAATCCACCCTTTTACGATAACTAACTTATATTTGAACCTGGTCGTAATTCAATATTTCCAGGTTTCAAGCCTTAAATTTCAATGAAATTTAACACCTGGAACTGTTTATGTGGTATGAAATGACATAAAGCTTCAATATAATATGATTGTCTGTTTGTATGAAAGTTTAAAAGAGTTCAGAACTTTCCAGCTATCCCAGTTGTTAATTTGTGATTCATGCAATCTAGCAACTGAGGAATAAACTCAGTAATTTTGTACAGTTTCCTGATATTGAAATAATTTAGGTTGTTGTTGAGAACGATAGCAAGCTTTTCATCTCAAAATGTTGATAAACAACAGCTATTCTCTAATTATCCTCAGGACTGTAACAACAACTTTCCCATAACAAATAGCTACACAATACACTTAAAGGGCCAGGTCACAGCTGTGCTCCCCAGGTTAGGGTTTGGATTACAAGTGAGCAGTGCAACAGGAGGTATAGAGTATGGTGACAATGTTTTTGTTTGAAGTATCAAACATGCCTCAGTCCAACTTGTTCTTGAAACAATTGTTTTATGTTTATTGGATGTGTTGTCAAAAAGATTCATACAATAGCTATAAATCCTTTTCAGATTAGTTGTTTGGACATTACATAAAATCAATACAATATCACATTTTGCAGTGGAGGATTTATGCCCTGAGGTGCCTCATTCTAAATGCAAAACTGGAACATTTACCAAATATGACAAAAAAGATATACATTTCAAATCAAGTATACACACCCCAAGGGCTCCTATAAGTTAACAGCCCTCTATAAATCATGGCAATAAAAACTTAGTGATCTTTTCCCACTCTTTGACAGCAGCTGCCCCAAGGTTTAGTGTGTTTCTCAGCATATAGTCAAAAGAAATATGCCAGTCTGCAAAAATTCATTCAAAAACAGTTCTTTACACTGCAAAAATAATAGTTTTGGTGGACCAAAGAATTTCTTTCACTGAGTTCATGGTCTTCCAGGAGCAGTTGATGTTCGCCTCAATATGTGTCCCAGGAAACAGACTATAGAGCCCAGGCTTTGTGTTACAGAGCTGTTCTATACACAGCTCAAGAAAAAAAATCACTGCATCTATATTCAGACCTTATTTACAAAGACACAGTCAAGAAGGAGATGTGTGGTATTCTCTTCACCGCAGCCACCTTGAGGGCAGCACATGGTGTCGTCAAAAGTGCTGATGTTCATGAACAACCTCACCACCAGGAGACAGTGAGGTCTGCAGATGCTGGAGATCGGAGTTGAGAGTGTGTTCCTGGAAAAGCACAGCAGGTCAGGCAGCATCCAAGGAGTAGGAAAATCAACGTTTCGGGCCGGAGCCCTTCACCACCAGCCAAGTTATGTCTTGGTGCTCGTTAGAAAGTTCTGCTGATCACTTTGATGGCTTTGACAGTATGCTCAGGGAACCACGCAACAGGATCGATTCAGCCCTTTACCCCCAAGTCCTTGAAGGCGTTGTGTGCTGATCACTGTCTGATGGGTATGGTCAAAGATGTACAAACTTTTCTACAAGGGATAGTTTCATGTTTGATGTTGTAAAACATGATGAAAGTTTCAGTCCTGCAGTTTAACTCAAAAACTTTTATTTTCAATCAAGGCTCATGAAAACCATCAATTCCAAGTTCCTTCATTTTACATTTTTAAAATTAGAGATATCAATATCCCATCCTAATGAATTAACCACTCATTCCTAATATAACTTTGCAACAAAAACATTTTACTTCTTAGAGTTCTTTTTTTGAAATGCCATCAGTTGAGAACTCCCACTAATACAACAAAATCAGACCCAATGGCAGTTTGCAAGTTAAGTTAGGCTTTAGTTAATGAATATTGGCCTGATTTTCCACTGACTAGATAGTCACTATGTCAGCATAGATAGAAGTTGGACAAAGAAATCCTACAGAATCCCTGTCATAGCTAACTTCAAAGGAATTGCCCAGGAAATGGAATTTTCCACCAGGCAATTCCTTTATGCTAAGATCACTTTAAAAGTGTAGATTTAAACCAGAGATTCTACATGGTTCCAATGAAATTAAGCAAAATAGATACTCAGAAATTAAGCTATTAAATACATAGTCTAACTACCCCGTACTTAGTTTGTGCTCCCCCAACTATGACTCACCCAGACTCTGAACTGACAATCTGTTTCTACCCTCACTTCCAGGAACAAACACCATGTGCCCACCACCATCACCCCGCAACGACCCACCCAGATGCAACCCAACAGTTGCCATCCCCACCAGACCTGATTTCTCCCACCCGCCCTGACCTACCCTTACATTGCGATACTTTCTTGTCACCTTACTTACTTTCTTTGCACTATACTTGCTTCCCACCTGGAAGCTTACTTTCTGGGCAATCTACCCCCTATCCATCCAGCATCCTATTTCTGGCAATGTACCCCTGCACTCTACCCACTCCCCAAGTTGACACCTTTCCCAACTGGTATCCTATTTTCCTGACACCTTATCCCTCCTTACCTATCTGATGCTCTACCCTTCCAACATCCTAACATTACACTTAAATTATGTACTTAGGGTTTAACAACACCTATCAAAAATTGACTGTCAGGACCTTTAAATGTCAGAATATGGCAGCTGATTGCTGTAAAAGGGGGCTTGGGTTTGTCGTTCTCTGACAGTTCTTTAGTTTTGCAAAACTATCAGAACGGAATAATGGCTCTTTATTTCTGAGGAACCCCCTGAGTGGAATCTAATTTCAGACATAAGGAGTTCCCCTTTTTCATAAAAATGAAGGACTGAGGTAGCAATCTGCACAAGATTACCAATCCTAGGGAGATCAGGACTAATCATTTCAGCAGGCTGAGACATGATATATCCTGAAGGTAAGATTGATCTTATCACTATATTCTCCCCATGACTGCATGGGTTTCCTCAGTTTCCTCCCGCTGTCCAAAGCTGTGCAGGTTAGGTGAATTGCCCATCATATTCAGAGATGTGTAGGCTAGGTGCATTAGCGAGGGGAAATGTAGAGTAATAGGGTAGGGGAATGGGTCTGGATGGGATACTCTTCGAAGGGTCAGTGTGGACTTGTTGGGCCTGTTTGCACACTGTAGGGATTCTATGATTTAGCATCCAAACGCAGATGTATGCACATACTTATAGCCATGTGCGAACATTTACACATGCACAGTTAGTCCCCAAAATTCTTTATCAATCATTCAACGCATCTTTTTCATTTGGCCTTTGCAAGTTGCTTCTTTATTCTTTTATTATATTGTTGGTAAACTTTTGTTGAAAACTGTCTCTGATACCTTATGGTTCAAACCCAATTTTAAGTGCACTGTTGTGGTTGTTCTCCATTGTGCCTGTTTCAGTGGACAATTAAAACAAGAATTGGATATTCTCTCATTGTGCCAATCAACACTCATCCAACGTCACCAAAGAACAGATTAACCAGTTGTTGGGATGCCTGTTATTTGCAAGACCTTACTGTTTGCAATGTAACTGATATTTTTGACAATTATTTCAGGGTTCTCACTTCTCACTAAATTTTTCCATTACTTTTGTATACTCTTCTTCAATTACAACTGTATCTTTTAGCAGGAGTTTTAACCCTTACAGGATAGACAATTTGTGTGTGTAACTTCTTTTTCTTTGATTGTCGGCACCTCATGCCATCAATATATCTAACAACCTGAGAAATATCTACCTGAGAGAGACCAGGAGAATTGAGGATCCTGAATAACTAACTTGCTGAAGGTTCTATTTTAGTTGTTCAAGAAGCCAGCTCATCTTCTCGAGGGCCACTAGGAATGGACAATAAATGCTGTCCCAGCCAGCGATGCCCACATCGCACAAGTGAATATTAAAAAAACTCTAATCCGCTCCAACATTTGTGTAAGCAGCATGTCTCCCCATCGCTTCTCCGAAATCTGTCTTGAGGTGGAAAGGCAGATTATGAGAGATACAAACAGTTCATAGAGAGATATTGATCAGTTAAGTAAGTAGACAAAAACCTAGCATATGGAATATAATGTGGGAAAATGTGAAGTTTTTCATTTTGGAAGAGAGAACAAGTATAATTTAAATAGACAAAAACTGCAGAAAATTGCAACACAAAGGGACTTGGGGTTACTTGTGCATGACGTACAGAAAGCTAGTACACAGGTGCAGCAGGTAATCAGAAAGGCTAATGGAAAATTGGCCCTTATTTCAAGAGGGTTGGAGTATAAGAGTAGAGAAGTCTTACTGTAACTGTACAAAGTTAAAAATCACACAACACCAGGTTATAATCTAACAGGTTTATTTGGAAGCACTCTCTTTCAGAGGGCCGCTCCTGTTGGACTATAACCTGGTGTTGTGTGATTTTTAACTTTATCCACCCCAGTCCAACACTGGCACCTCCAAGTCATGTAACTGGACAAGATGCAGTGACACCACATCTGAAGCCCTGTAAACAGGAAAGGTATTATTTCATTGGAGGTAGTTCAGTGGAGGTTCACTGAGATAATCCCTAGTTTTGAAGGATTGTTTTATAAGCAAAGGCTGAACAGGTTGGGATGTTACTCCCTGGAATTTACAAGAATGAGATTTGATCTTATTGAAACATATAAAATTCTTAAGTGGCTCGACAGGGTAAATGCTGAGAGGATGTTTCCCCTCGTGGGAGAGTCTTGGACGTAGTCTCAGATTAAAGGTGTGCTGATTTAAGACTAAGATGAGGAGGAGTTTTTTTGCACAAAGTTTCTTGACACACAGGGCTGTGGGAATAGAGCCCCTATGTATTTTTAAGGTTTGAAATAGATAGATGGATTTTTGACCAACAGGGGAATCAATGATTACAGGAAAACACAGGAAATTGGATATGAGGAATGTTGGATTAGCCACGATCCTGTTGAATGGTGGAGCAGGCTGTGGGGCCAAATAGTTAATTTCCTTCCATGAAGGACATTGGTGAACCTTGTGCACATTTTTCTTACTTTAAACTTTTTGTTTGAAATCAACCTGTTCAGAGATGTTACATACCTCTGCAGCAGGTGGGACTTGAACCCGAGCATTCGGGCCGAAAGGTAGGAGCACTACCACTGCCCCACAAAATGGCCCTTTACTATGAGGCCATTGACTGGTTTGAGCTTGTTTCTATTGCTAATTATACATTTGTTTTGCTTGAATCAAATCACATTTTGTAGTGTGCAACATAAACGGAGCTCGCTCATACAGTCATACAGCATGGAAACAGCCCCTTCAGTACAACTAGTCCACGTTGACCACATTCCCATGCTAAATTACTCCCATTTTCCTGCTTTTGGCTCAGATCCATCTAAATGTTTATTGTTCATATACTGATCCAAATATCTTTTAAATGTTGTAACTGTACCTGCATCAACCACTTCCTCAATTCGCACAAAGATTTGGTGCAACAAGCTACACTTATTTCAAACTACTAATGAAATGTCTAGATTAGAGTCGTGCTGGAAAAGCACAACAGGTCAGGCAGCATCCGAGGATCAGGAATGTACTAATGAAATGTCCCTTCCCCTAAAGTAAATGGCATTTAATTCTAAGTGGCTACATGCCTTTAAACTTTCTGTGCAGCATCCACCCCAATCTTTAGTGGCAGCCTTAATCCAAGTCTTAAGTACCACAGTCAATGTATTTTAATGGGATTGATAAGCGAGCTGCAACATCTAACAAGGGCAACCTATCATTCTACAAATGTGTGTCTTAACTTCCTACAATGGGACGTTTCTGCATTACTGAATTAGGCATTAGTAGACAGACCACGTTTTCTAATCATATTTTTATTTAAATGTGCCTTCAAGGCACAGCTGCAAAACCTAGTTAGTTATAAAACTGTTCTCCTTGGAAAGCTTTTAGCCTCTTTCTCTCTGGAGCACTACTCAAAGAAGTAGAACATTACACCCTTTTTAATTTTTGTGTTTTCGAACAACTCTTTGGATCGGTGCCTAGAATGTAGTGGATTCTTACAAAACTGACTACTTACTGCAACTCAACCAAAGGTTTTTTTTCTATAAATAAACTTTACATCAACTGTAATATAATATTAACACTTACTTTGCCAAAGTCCCTCATTTAAACCTATTGTCTTTTGTTTAAATGTCTTCAAGGCTTTGCCTTCCATATGTCTGTAACATTGTCTGGTCATATAACCACCTCTCCCTCGATCGCTCCATTTCTGTCTTCAGCATCTTGTGCGTCTTGGCTCCTTATTTGCTGCACAATTAAGGTCCAACTACCAAAGCACTATACTTTGAAATTTCTTCTCCAGTATCTTCAATATTTATTTTATATAAATGCAAGCAATTGTTCTAAAGATGTCTGTATAAAATGTTACTGTACTAAAGACTTTATCATCAAAGTGTTCTACTCAAGGCACATATGTGCATCCACAATAATTACTTCCAGTTTTAAAACTTGCTTTCTGTGAACTTTAGTATTGTTTAGCAATATGGTCTCTGAAAAGGAACAAAAAAGAAACATGTTATGGGTTTTATTTGAAAATTTGGCAGTGGGTAACATATTTTCAATACATGCTGTACAGCCAAAATAAATTGAAATGGGTTTTATTGGCGGCTGTGCAAAGAAACAAATTGAATAAGCTGTCAGTTCTGACTCGTACCGTCATTACTAAATGCAGTTGCATTATCTGGCAAAGTATTTTGCAATCTGCTTAACCCATCCAATCTCCATTGGCATTTTGTGAAGTGGTTTCATTATTCATTCATTGTGAAGTAGCAAAAGTTTATTCTTGTTAGATGAGGCTTTATTTGTCTTCTTTGGGTTTGGCTTGAATTCCAGAATCTCAGAATTGTAGTGTCCAGAAGGGGACCTTTCGGTCCACTGAGCCTGCACTGGTTCTATTACCTCGTGCCGATCGCCTACCTTTTCTGTCTTATATCTGCACACCATAGCTATCAAATAATCATCAATGCCTCTAGAATGCCTCAATTGAACCTGCCTCCACCACATTTCCAGTACATTCCATACCTTAATTATGAACTGTGTGCAAAAAGTGACCCTTGCTTCGCTTGCACATCACTTCATTTGCTCTCTCTTCAATGTATTAATATCTTTCCTAAACATGGTGCAGGGGAGATTTTTATATCATGACTGATCTAAATGTTAACTTCATTTGCCTTTGTTTCCTATCCCTTGACGGCTAACAAAAGAAAATCTAATAGTACATGACTCCAAGTACATGATACCTGAGCAGAGGAGGTAGTTTCTCTGTATCTATCCCATCAAATCCTTTTTTTAAAAATGCCTTAATCAGATCGTCCCTCCATCTTCTAAACACAATATCCCTTTTACTACTTCCTATTCCATTGGATCTCTTCCACAGAACAAATCATCAAGTATACAGAAACAAAGGCAACACGGCAAATTATAAAAAGGTATAGGAGCATCCCACTCCTTGATATCACTGGGAAGGTCTTCACTATGTTCATGCTTAAAAGATTCTACCTATTGGCAGACTGACTATTTTCACTACAATGTAATTTCTGTGTTGGCAGATGAACAATGACCTCCATCTCAGCTGAGAAGTGTTGAGAACTGGGATATACCTCGTTACCCTACTTTGGGCATCAGATAGCTTAGTTGGCTGGACAGATGGTTTGCAATGCAGAATAATGACAACAGTGAGGGTTTGATTCCCAGCCTACTTGAGACTACCATGGAGGACTCTCGCCTGAGACGTGGTGGCTCTCAGTTTAAGCCACATCAGTCATCTCTCTGTAACAAGACAGCAGCTCTATAGTCTGATAAGATGATGGCAACTTTATCTTTTCCTTTTACTTTGTAGATCTCACTAAAGCATTAACTGTCCACCAAAGGTGATCAGTCTCATCTATCCCTTTCTTGACAAAATGGATTGCACTGTGTAGTCTGAGGGTTCCACCTCTGCCAGTTTGAGTGAAGAATAATGTGAGACAGGATTGTGTTGTAGTTCCCATTTTGTCTGGTATTTTCTTTACCTTCCTTACAGATAGGGATGTTTAACTGCATACCATAAGACCATAGATATAACAGCAGAATTAGGCGTTCAGCCCATCAAGTCTGCTCTATCATTCAATTGTGGTTGATATGTTTTTCAACCTCATTCTCCTGCTTTCTTCCTGTAATCTTTGGTCCCCTTACTAATCAAGAATCTGCCTTAAAGACAGTCAATGACTTGGCCTCCATAACCCTCTATAGCCTTAGGCTGAAGAAATTCCTTCTCATCTCAGTTTTAAAGGATTGTCCCTTCACTCCAAGGTTTTGCTCTTGTGTCCTAGTGTCTCCTACTAGTGGAACCATCCTCTCCACATCCACTCTATCCAGACCTCTGAGTATTCTGTAAGTTTCAATCAGGTCCCCTCCTCATCCTTCTAAATTGGATCGAGTACTGACCCAGAATCCTCAACCTCTCCTCACATGACAAGCCCTTCATCCCCAGGATCATTCTTGTAAACCTTTTCTGGACCATCTCCAATGCCAGTACATCCTTCCTTAGATATAGAGCCCAAAACTGCTCACAATATTCCAAATGCCAGAGCCTTATACAGCCTCAGCAGTACATCCCTGCTGTTGCATTCTAGCCCTTTTGAAGTGAATGCTAACATTGCATTTGCCTTCCTAACTGCTAATTAAACCTGCAAATTAGCCATTAGAGAATCTTGAACTCAGACTCCCAAGTCCCTTTGTGCTTCAGGTCAGACAGTAAGCTACAATCTGTCCAGAATGAGAGCAAGAACAAAAATGCAAGGTTTCTTGAACAGGTCCTGATGATGCTTCACTGTTCACACACACATTCAGCTACAGAAACTAGTAGATTGTCTCTCCCATGTCTGTAGCTTGTTCTCCCTGACTATAAGAACAAAGAATTGTACGGCAACAGGACTGCATCTACATGATGCTTTTCGAAACAGAAAACCTTTTGCCTCTACATGGTCTATATCCCTCTATTGCCTGCCTATTCATGTATCTGTCAAGATAACTCTTAAATGTTGCTATTGTATCCACCTCCTCAATATTCTGTGGTAGCACATTCCAGGCACTTACCACCGCCGCCCCCCCCCCCCTCCCAGTATAAACTTGCCTTTCACATCTCCTTTAAATTTATCCCCTTTCACCTTAATTCTATGTATCTTAGTAATTGGTCTCTACCCTGGGAAAGACACTGACTATTCATTTTATCCCTGTTTCTCCAAATTTTGTACATTTCTAACAGGTCTCTCTTTCTCTCTCTCTCTCCCTCCCCCCCCCCCCCCCAACCCATCAACACCCACCCCCAACACCCCAAACCTTCGATGTTCATGTGAAAATAAATCAAGTTTTGTCCAATCTCTCCTCATTATCACAATAAATAACATCTTCCTGGCAGTAGTTAGCAAGCTGTTTCCTTGGGCCCACAGTGATAGGTGATCTGTCTCGATGGAGAACCCAAATGTGCATAGAGCAAGCAGTTGCTATTTTGACCAACTCACAAAGTATTCTCAGAACAACATGGTGTTGACTCTCAGGACCAAGATGCTGGTTTACAAGATCTGTGTTCTCAATACCTTGTCATACAGTTGCGAAGTGTGATCAAGCTTTCAAAAAAGGAAACCCAACAACTTCCTTCACTATTTGCTGCTCATTTTTGGCATCTTATGGAAGGATAAAATTAGAAATGTAACAGACCTTTCAAGGGCAAAGCTCTTAATTATGTTGGTACTCATCAAGCATAAGGGAACTTCTCTGGATTGGTCATGTTTTCAGGATAAAGAGAGTTGCATGTCTAAGAAAATCAGATCACCAGGGACAGGCATGGCTAGAACTTCCAATGCTGCTTGCAAGTATGACATGAAGGTGCTAAATATTGATTCTCGATATACCTGAGAGACAGTAGATGATGGCAGAGGAAACAGGCAACATACCCTCTGGACCAGCATGCACCATCATGACAATCAGTCACTTCAGCAGTCTGGGAAAAGGCAACAGTTCTGAATACAACAAAGCTACAATGACACTTAATAACTACTTCATGTGTGGCACTTGTTGGAGGGACTGCCTCTCACAGAAAGCTACCTGGATCAGCGATATGAATTCAAGGATGCCAATAGTAAATAATATAGTAAAACTAACCAAGGTACTTTGCAAGTATTAGGAGAAAGTGAGGACTGCAGATGCTGGAGAGTCAGAATTGATAAAGCATGGTGCTAGAAAAAGGTCCTCCTGAAACATTGACTCTCTTGGATCTCAGATACTTCCTGACCAGCTGTGCTTATTCCAGTGCCACACTTTATCAAATTTGCAAGTATTTTCAAGCAAAGTTTGACATCAAGCCACATTAGAAGTTTATTAGTGCGGATGAAAGAGGCAGGCTTTTGAGAACAAAGTGAGACCAAAAGAGCTAGAGAGGAGTAGTGAGCAGGTTCCAGAGCTTTGGAAAAGGCATTTGAGGATCCAGCCACTAACGGTTGAGTGTTTAAAGTCAAAAGACTAGAACTAGTGAAGCACAGAGATTGGTTAAAGGAGATCACAGAGACAGGAAAAGGACAAGGCCATGGAGAGATTTGAAACTAGGTTAAAAGCTTAAAATCATTGTGTTTCTAAGCCATGAGCTTGACCAATAAATTGTTAAGTAGAAAGGACATGGGTGAATGAAACTTCATACAATTTAGGACATGGGCAGTTTTGAATGACCTCAACTTTATGAAAAGTAAAACTCGTGACTTCAGCTTGGTGAACCTTGAATAGTCAAGTCTACAAGTAATAAAGGCACAAATAACAGTTTCAGAAGCAGATAACTAGAGCAAAAGGGAGATTTTTTTATTCATTCATGGGATGAGGGTGTTACCCATTCCTAATTGTCCAGAAGATAGTAAAGAGTCAACCTCATTACTGTGGGTCTGGATTCATGGTAGGCCAGACCAGGTAAGGATAGCAGATTCCTTCCCTAAAGGTCATTTAGTGAACCAGATAGGTTTTTTCCAACAATTGGCTCTGGATTTATGGTCATCATTAGATTCTTAATTTCAGATTATCATTGTATTCAAATTCCACCATACTCCGTGGTGGGATTTGAACTCAGGTATCTAGAACATTACCTGGATCTCTGAACTAACAGTCCGGCAATAATACCACTAGGTCATCACCTCCCCTAAGTTGAGTGATTGTATAGTGACAGAAATTGTCGGTATATGGTCACGTGGCTGAAAGCTCACCTTGGGCTCAAAGTAATCAGTGAAAGAGTAGACCATGCAACCTCGTGCCCACTTTTTACAATCTAACTTTACCAATAACCCAACATACTCTGATGTTACCTGATCATCTGTAGAATCGGATCTTATCGAAGAGTGTATAAAGTCTGGTTATATTAACTAGCGCACACAAAGCTATTACATAAATTGATATAATTTTCATTCAATTTATCCCTCTTATTCTGTATCCTAGGTTTGTGTGATTCAATTCTATAAACATATATCTCACTTATAAGTTTTATTTTTGAGTTCCACTGCCCCAGCAAAAGTTTCTGGTTTGGTATTCCAATCCAATCAGTACAACCATTAGGCTTACTTTTATTTAATTGCAAAAATATACTTTATTCATAAAAAATACCTTTATCTACATTCACAGGTACGAAAGCAGTTCTGCACAGTCTTTGCAAATTAAGAGAAACAATTACTGGAATTTAATAATTCCCTACATTTGCAAAACCAAAGGCATTTCTGTCTCATGCAGGACATTATTTACATACATTGAGGCAAGGAGAGGATATCATAACTGAATAGACCTTTACAATACTTTGGCAGAAGAACCTTGGACAGTGGTCTTTTCCCATGTGCCTTGGCAGCAGCTGCCCCAAGCTTTATTGCGTCCCTCAGCAAATAGTCCTGGACCTTGGGAAGTGCCAGTTTACAACATTCAGTCAAGCTCTTACACTGGAAGACCATAGGGTTTCGGCAGACCAAAGAGCATCTTTCACAGAGTTAATGGTGCTCTAGTTGCAGTTGATGGTTATCTCACTTTGCGTCCCAGGCAAATGCCCGTAGAGCACAGAGTCCTGCATCACAGAGCTGTTTGGAACAAAAACCGCTGCATCACTCTCCAGACTTTCTTTCCAAAGGCACATTCCTGAAGGAAATGTTTTAGTGTTGTTGATTTGGGAGCACATATGGTGCCTTTGGGATTTGTCAGAGTTTCATAACCAAGTGTAGTACAAATCTACTTCTGTTAATTTGAGTAATGTGTTTTATTACAGAGAAATTAAATGAACCAGTAACTCAAATTAAGTGATTTGAATCAGACAGCATAAGTAGAATTTCTTTTAACAACGAATTTGAATTAAGCAATGTTTGATTCAATGAGCAAGCTGCACAGCTACCCTTATACATTTGAAAGAATGCACACAAACATAGTATTCACTTCTATTCTCATCAACCCTTGTTGTGCTTGTATTTGTGATCTCTGATTAATTGCAGTGATTTGTTATCTTCAAGTTGCCAGGCCTTGCTTGAATCTCAGTTATCGTATTTATATCTCTCTTTTAAAGTTCATGAGTAATAGTTAATTTGAATATTCACATCCTTATACCTCCTGTTTGCAAGAGATATAATGCACATTCAGGGTGTGTAACTTGTAAGATAAATAGTTATCACATCAATACAGTCAGGATCACCCTCCTCCAAGAATTAAAAAAACAGGAAAGTGAGAGGGCAGAGACTGTCAAAGCAACGGTAAGCCCTGTAACTAAACCAAAGCGAGAATGAGATATAGGGTAATCTCTTCATTAACCCTTTTCTATTTCCCCCACAGACTGAGATAAATGAAAGGCTCCAGAAACAGGAAGAAGCCTACACTGTGAGAATCAACAAACTTATCCAGCACTGAGACATGTGGCAGGAGGATCTGTCTCCAAACACTGTAGATATCCGGATATGCTGCTTGTGAGCTAATTATGTTTCAAAGTATGTAATAGCAAGGGGAGATATGAAAAGTCTTCATTTTGTTCACCAAAAGATATTTGGCATATTGTTTGGGGAGGATTTGGAGCCATGCATCATGTTTGTTATGTCTGTGTTCTGTGATGTGGCTTTGCATGGTGTATGTAAACAAGCTGTTGCTTATCTTTGAACGTGGTGCCTATTAAAACTACTTCTGGTGAAACAGTTTACCATGTTAAACACAGATATAAATACAAGTTGTTGTTTTCTTCATAGAAGTTAATGTACTTTATTCAAATCCCTGCCAATAGTTCAGCAGCACATCCTGTGGAAATAGTGTTTTTTTCATCCCTGAACAAGTCTGACTATCTCTGGTGAAAGGACAAGATGCCTACTCCTTGGAACCTGCAGTGTTTCTGTAATGGCTATAATATCCCGGTCCCACGTATCTATCCACACCGAGTTCATCGGCCTTAGTTGTCAGCCCTCTCCATTGAAATAAATGCAATTTAATCCAACAGGCATTCCTCACTCTCTGTCTTGTTCCAGCCTGACCTGCCTCTTCAACTTACTATTTCTGATTACTGTATCTCCTTCTAGCCTCAGACTTGCTTCCCTGGTGTGGTGGATCCCAATCTAGTTTAAAACCTCCCTTGTAGCACTAATAAACCTGACCACCAAGATATTGCCACTGTTGATACTGGAACTATAGGTGAGATTTTCCATCATGACCTGGGTCTGTGGCATTCGCAGAGGTTATAGGGACCCAGAACACAGCTGGCTAGTTTTTGAGCACCCAGTTCATGGGGGCAAAGTAAATCTCTCTGCCACCACTAGTGACGTGAAACCTGTTCCAATTTGAAGTAATTTACAAATATTGGGTTTTTCTGCATAGGTTTTAATAGTTAGTTGGAATTGTTTTTCCAAAAAAAAGCTGACATTTTGCATTTAATCGTGGGTTTCAGCTGATGCCAGGTGAATTTCTCCACTCCTGCACCCCCAGCTCAGACCCTTGCCCAGCTGGATAATACAGTGGAAATCACACACACCTTGTGCCTTTGTTTATGCAAATCCATATTGGAACACTCAAGCAAAATATTAACTAATCATTCAAATCAAGATTACTTTACAATCTCGGAAACCACAAGCGGTGTTCTTTTACATCTTCAAAGTTACTCCATTGAAGGCATTTAATTTTACAAGTTTACTTCATTGAACATGAATTCTGTAAAATACTTATTCTAATTTGTAAAGCTAAAATTTAATTCAATAAACTTCTTATTAAATCAAGTTTTACTTAAATTAAAATTCATCTTTTGGAAGTTCCCAGACACGTGATTCACTTTAAATTTCACATGCGGTAGATAGCTGGCTTGAATTCTTTCTAGTCGATATCCTATAATGTATGTTAGCATGCTGTTGCAACTGATGTCTTGTACTATCCACAATAAATTGTGTTAGAAATGAGAGATCACATATACTTATGTAGCACCTTATAAGATAGTTCCAGATGAGGTCCAGAAGTATAATCAGACACTGAGCTGTGGTCAGAGATAAAGTATTTTACAAGAAAGAGTAGGGTAGAAATGCAGAGAGATGTAAAAGTACATGCCTGTTTTAGGTGTAAAGAGTATTTGACAGTGTCACAAGGCGATTTCCAGAGCTTAGGCCCTATAGCCACCAATGGTTTTGTGACTGGAAGTGTGGGTTTACAAGAGGCCAGAATTGGAGGAGTGTAGATATCTCAGAGTTGCAGGTGTTGTAGGGATGGAAAAAGTTACAAAGACATGGGAAGGCAAAACCATAGAGGGATTTGAACATGTATATGAAACTTTAAATACAGATTAGCTAATTAATTAGTAATGAACAAGATTTACTGCAAGTTAGGATATAGCAGCATAGTTCCAGGTGAAACGACCTTCACAGAGGGTGGAAGAGTGGCTTAGTTTGATGAATGGACAAACACCACAGCTTTTGTTCTCTCTACAACATGCATGATTTAGTCTTCTATTTCACTCACTAAATATTCCACCAACAGTGGGGTCAGATACATTGCCCTAAGTGTGCCAGGAGTCCCTGATGTTTCCTCTCTGTCAATTGCTAAACACTGCAGGTGTATGGATCATACAGGCATAGAACATAGAACATTACAGCGCAATACAGGCTCTTTGGCACTCAATGTTGCACCGATCTGTGAAACCAATCTGAGGCCCATCTAACCTGCACTATTCCGTTCTCAGCCATATTCCTATCCAATAACCATTCAAATTCCCTTAAAAGTTGACAAGTCTACTACTGTTGCAGGCAGTGCGTTCCACACCCCTATTGCTCTCTAAGTAAAAAGTACCTCTGACATCTGTCATATATCTATCACTCTTCAATTTAAAAATATGTCCCCTCATGCTAGCCATCACCATTCAAGGAAAAGGCTCTCACTGTCCACCCTATCTCACCCTCTGATTATCTTGTATGTCTGAATTAAGTCACCTCTCAACCTTTTTCTCTCTAACGAAAACAGCCTCTGAACTTCATTCATCTGTGTGTTGTATTCCAAAATTACCTATCATTCAGAACATGACATGAAGATACTGTAATGGTGCCATCTGCTGCTCACTTTAATGACTGCAAATTAAATCAGTTAAATAAATGCAGCTCCAAAATTTATTCACAGCTGAGGCCTGCAAAACATTTACTATCAAGTTAATATACTTAACCAATTTGATCATCTCAATTACTCCTCTCCTGCTCCGCCTTTCATACCATCTTCTCCCATTGCCATTTCCATTCTTCCCATGTTATCCCCATCCCATGTAATCCTTTTCCCTTTTCATTCCACTATTACCATTCCATCCTTCATACTTTCCGATGTTGGTTTAATTGTCTGTCTCACTCTGGCCGTTCTGATCTTGGGTTTCCTACACAATGCTAATTGTGTTCAATGGAAGGTTCAAAAAGAGCACCGTATCTTTCAATTAGGCATTTTACAACCTTTCAGATTCAGTATTGAACCATTGTTCTCTATTTTTTTGTACAGATGTAGGTGATGACTCTGTTGTTGCCATTTACTCCTTCTCTAAACTCAAATTTTGGATATTTCTTTACTAGTCCCATTACTACCTTTTGCCTACCCTTTCCTCCATTTCCTACTTGATTGTTCACCTTCCACCATAGAATTTTCCTTTTTGTTCCTTCATCTGCTACTGCCCCAACATTTGTTTAAAATCTGAAAATCTGTAATACTTTCCAGTTCTGGAGATCAGTCATCAACCTGAAACCTTAAACACACTTCCTCTTTTCACAGATGATACCATCTAAGTACAATAATATTATTGTTGTGGTTGTGTTCGCCGAGCTGGAAGTTTTTGCTGCAAACGTTTCGTTCCCTGGCTAGGGAACATCATCAGTACTGTTGGAGCCTCGTGTGAAGCGCTGCTTTGATGTTTCTTCCGGTATTTATATTGGTTTGTTCTGATGTTCCCTAGCCAGGGAACGAAACGTTTGCAGCAAAAACTTCCAGCTCGGCGAACACAACCACAACAACGGATACCCGAGCTGCAAATCTTCAATCAAACTTTAAACAATAATATTAATTACTTTTTGGCTTTACTTTAGTTTTTCAAAATATCCATAGTATTTTTATTCTGAGTTTAAATCAAATATATTTGATTTGAATGCTGCACATCATTTAGATAATGAAATCTTGATCTTTATACCCAATTTCTGTATTATTAATTTAACATTTTCTCCACATCAGTTTTGTACTCTGGTTGAAAGACTTCCATTGCCCATGCTGTTCCATGGTCTAGCCACCAGGAGGCATATGGAACAATGTCAGGGAAGAGAATTGTCCCTCTCTCTCCCACAGACCAGACAGGCATATTGTCTTAGCCCCTGGGAACGGTGATGTGGGAAGTTAGTCTAGACTGGGATTGAGACACAGATCTCCTGTATTAATTAAATTTTAGATGAGTAAAATATTATATATCGTAAAAATGTATTTCTTTTCTTGTGTTGCACTTTCATAGTTAACCAGGTGCATTCCTGTCTCTGCTGTAAATCTATATAGCAAACTGAAATCTGAGATTATGCTCAAATAGTGAATGTGTGTCATTTATGAGATGCAATGATATTGGGAAAAAAACGTGTCAGAACAAACCAGCATCTAATTCTGGTACTCAGCTCCACTGTGGGGTGGTAGAAGCACTCTTCGTCATAATGTTGAGAATTCAAATTCCATTCCAGAGAGCAGCAAATAGACAAGCATTGCCAGTGTAGGACCGAGGGAAGTACTGTCTTTCGGATGAGGTGTTAAGCTGGGGATCAGTCTACCTTCTAGGGTGGACTTAAAAGACCCCAAAGCACACCCTTCAAGAAGAGCTAGGATGCTGACTCCTGTGACCTGGAATACATTTGTCACTCAAAAAACACCATTAAGCAGATTATTTGATCATTATTGTATTGCTGTTTGTGAGATCTTGCTGTGTGTAAATTGACAATCATGTTATGCTCCTCTGCAGCAGGTTTGAAGGCAGACTTACCTATATCTATCTGCCTGCCTCCGACCTGTATGAAAGTTTACCAGGCCCACTTACCAGACTCGAAACATTGAATCTGCTCTGTCTCCACAGATGCTGCTGGGTTTCTCCAGCAATTTCTGTTTTTGTTTTTAGTTTCCAACATCTGCAGTTCTTTGTTTTACGAGGTTTGGTGTTTGGTTTGTGAGGAATCTGCTTTGTGGGTTCCCTGTGCCCATTAGAGGCAACTTCCTATAAGATCACCCTTCACCTTCCTCCCACATCTCCTGTACTCTCAAATCCAGACTCTACTCATCAAATCAGGGACTGCAAGCCTGACCCCCACACCACCTCCCCACCTATCTTATGGCACTACAGTAGCACCTCAGTCATGAGTTCAGCTAGTGCTGAACTGATAAAAATGATGCATTTGAACTATTGTCCTTCATGCCAGTGCTTTGTACAAATCTGATACCTTCTGAGCTGGCATATTTAATTGAACCCTAAAAGCTGCTGGAATGCTACTGGAATCCAACCACTGTCCTTTAGGAGAGGCAGTCAGTCATCTCTACCTGTGCCAGCCTGTACCTAATTCAAGTCAGACCCACTGTGATTGATTTGAAAACCCTCAGGGTGCTTAAGACCTCGCAAAAAACACTGGCAGATAACATATCCAATTCCCATGAGCGTTACCCCAGAGTGTGGTGAAAGCTGGAACACTGAATACAGTTCAGGAGGAGACAGACAGATGTTTAAATAGTAATGGCTTCAAGGTATGCAGAGCTGGGCATGAAAGTGAGTTGAGGCTGAGATGAGATTCACACGGATGATCCCTGGAATGGGAATGGTAGGCCTAACATATGATGAACGGCTGAGGATCCTGGGATTGTATTCATTCGAGTTTAGAAGGTTGAGGAGAGATCTAATAGAAACTTATAAGATAATGCATGACTTAGAAAGGGTGGACGCTGGGAATTTGTTTCGTTAGGTGGGGAGACTAGGACCCGTGGGCACAGCCTTAGAATTAGAGGGGGTCAATTTAGAATGGAAATGAGAAGACATTTCTTCAGCCAGAGAGCGGTGGGCCTGTGGAATTCATTGCCATGGAGCACAGTGGAGGCCAACACGTTAAATGTCTTCAAAGCAGACATTTATAAATTCTTGATCTTACAAGGAATTAAGGGCTACGGGAGAGTGCGGGTAAATGGAGTCGAAATGCCCATCAGCCATGATTAAATGGCGGAGTGGACTCGATGGGCCAAATGGCCTTACTTCCACTCCTATGTCTTATGGTCTTACGGAGATCAATCATGATTGTATCAAATGGCGGAGCAAGCTCAAAGGGTTGAACTGCCTCTTCCTTATGTTCATAGGTTTTTATGAGCCAAGAAAGCAATTTAAAATTTGTCAAATTAACTACTTTCCAACTCAAGTTAAGCAATGAAATGATGGGAATGAGCTTGCCTATCATGAAATGAATCAAAGTGTGACCACACAAAATAACTTGGGGGAAATTCCTTCTCACTATGGGCTCCAACAGTTTTGTGATTGGTGATCACCAGCCAAAGAGTCTTTCTCTGCCAGGTGAATATTTCATAAATATTTCCACACTTTTTCTAATTACTTACTTTTGTTCATTAATAATGGGGTAGAACGCAACAAAACAATGCTGTGTATCAAAATGAACATTTACAAATTTGTCTGGTATTTGTCAAAGAACCACTGGAGGATCTCAATTCAGAATCTGATGGTAATTAAAAGTTTAAAGGAGATATTTTCAAAAAACATTTGAAAGGAAAAAACAATCTTGAGGAATTTCAAAGGACTTTGACCTGATGCTGAATTACTGGGTGCTAATTTAATGTAAAAAAGGAACAGGAAAACTATAGTTTTTATACAGCACCTTTGCCAACCTGTAATTTTACTCTGCACAAAATATGGAATCAATGTCAAAAGAGTTCAGTCTGTGGCAAGACCCACAGCTGGTAGCTTTGTTTTTCCCAAAGTGAAGCTCAAGGTGGTTAAGAATCACCTAAATCTGAATGTTGGCAGGTAGTTGAGAAACATGGGTGATGCTGAAGGTTAGTTGCATGTCATGAAAACTATCCCATGTACATGGATGCTGTTGTCACAGAATAGCAAGTGGATAGGTAGGAGAGAACTTAAGTTGGATTTTTGAGTGACTCTAGAGGGAATGCTGTGGGATGGGATATGGGATTACCATTGCTGGAGATGTTTCGATTCTGTTTGGATAGGTGTAAAGGTCCTACGATAGTGATGCCATTGGGGAAGCAGTCTCAGAGGTGGAGAATGTGGTCACCAATGTTGAATGCGCTGAAGGTATCGTGGAGGATTATGGCATGTCCCTCCACTTCCCATTCAAGTATCCAGGAACAAGAGCCAACCCAGCAAACAGTGCAACCTGTACAGTCTATGTCAGCACCTAGAAACAGTTTTCTAATGTAGTCTGGATGTTGAGTTTGAAACTGAACTCAAGATTAAACATGCAAGGAAACGAAGAGCATTCAAATATTTTGTCAAACAATTCTGCCAAGATTTAGTTGAGACTCCAGTTTGTTCAACACAAAGCCATATTAATGGCCCCAGAGTGAGACCTGTATTGACCAAGATCCACATCCTCATTGACATAAACTGGTGGGGAGAAGATGAGCAGGAAAGAAAGGATAACTCTCAAACCCACTTGTGATATTGTGTAGAAAGTACAGTTTATCTCCATACCACTGTGATTACAAAATCTCTACACTACCATCTGAAATTGATCCAGCTGTCCTCTGCTTCACAATGTGACGAGGCAGTGAAGCAAACTACACTGCTGGCATTGCTCCTGTCTTGGCCAGCATCAGCTCCATTATTCCTCCCAGGATAGAGTCCTGACCCAGCCTATAACAGTTTCTGAGTAGCAGCATAGATCAGCTGTGTTCCCAACGGATGATATAATGTGGAGGAGCCGGAGTTGGTCTGGGGTGAACAAGATTAAAAATCTTACAGTACAGGTTATAGTTCAGCAGGTGTATTTGGAAGCACTAGCTTTTGGAGTGCTGCTCCTTCATCAGGTAGCTGTGGAGCAGGACCATAAGACACAGAATTTATGGCAAAAGCTTACAGTGTCATGCAACTGAAATGATATATTGAACAAACCTAGATTTGCTGTTAAGGCTTTCATCTTTGAGAATGGGTTGCAGGTTTCAGTTCATTAATATGTAAACCCCAGAACTTCCTTTCAGTCACATTCTCGAGATAACTTAAGGTTTTATTAAAAAAAGGTGACGTCTCAGCAATCCCAGTGTTGAAGTTCCAACACTCTATCAGTAACTCAGCAATAATTCTGCTGATACAATAATAGAGCCGAGCACACCCTCATTTAAAAACATCATTTTAGAACTTTTTTTTGACAATGTGCTCCAGAGTCCAAGTAATCAGCTCCAACTATGAGCCCCTAGCATTCCTATGGTCTGTGTTACAAGAATAATTCTATTTCTGAGCATTTTTGTTTCTGGTGCAGTACTTGTTCTGCAATTTCCTGGAACTATTCAGTGTAACTTTGGCATAACAGTGGTTGAGTGCCATTTAATATGTGAAGAAATTTATATGGTGCAGCGCACTGAGTTAAGACTGACACTGGCTGGAGATCTTTAAGGGATTAATGAGGGAGTTGCAGCACTTGTGATATTGTATAGAAAGTACAGTTTATCTCCATACCACTGTGATTAGAAAATCTCTACACTACCATCTGAAATTGATCCAGCTGTCCTCTGCTTCACAATGTGACGAGGCAGTGAAGCAAACTACGCCAACTCTAACCTGAAACAAAATTTGAAATATTAAGCTCAAGGTTGAACAAGGTAACAAAAGTGTATACCATTCATAAGTGCAATAAAAATTCCAAATCCTGGATAATGACAATGTTCCATGTTTTGCTAGGACCCCTCTTCCATATTGTACTGTGCAAAAAAAAAGCAAAATTTTTTTTAAAATATTTCAAGTAAGTTTTTTAAGGTTTTCATTCTTGCTGAGAGTGGATTTAGTGCCAGCTTCCCAGTGAAATTTTATTGGTGACTGATACAGAGTAGTTTGTGGGTTAGATAATTCCAGCTGCTGAACTGTGCTTTGTCCAAGAATATGTCTTGGTCATCTTTCCAAGGATGTTAATATGCTCTTCCCACAAGCATCTCCCTCACTGCACTCTGCCAAGCCCTCATAGTTGGAAGTTTGTCCTTTTCTCAGTAGTTTGGATCTGGCACTAGTACCTCCACACAGCAAAACTGCTGGTGTCTTTAATCATATTCAGATTAATTTAACAAGATTGAAATTGCATTTTTCACTTTTACAAGTTAGACTACAAAAGAGTTTGTAAACGAAACAAACTGCTAATAGGTTTATGAAATTGGTGGAAATAATCGTCTCTATAGGCAATGCCAGTGCTTCTCATTCTTTGCTGCGAGCTTTTGTCAACACTGGGTGGAGCTGGTTTCTCAGTTGCTGGGTAGAGATTAACTAAGCAAACATCTTAGCCAGGTGGCAGACAGCTGAGGATATTGAAGAAGGAAGTAATTTTGTGTATTGAATATCACAGTCCTTAGAACGGGAAGCCAAAAGACATGGTGAGACTAATAATGCCAAGCCACCTAAGCTGCATATCTTTGAACTAAGGGAGGAAACAGGAGTACCCGGGCATGGGGAGAACATGCAAACTCCACACATACAGTCGGCCAAGGCTGGAATCAAACCCAGGTCCCTGGTAGTGTGAGGCAACAGTGTTAACCATTGTGCTGCCCATAAGTGGAGGAAGCTCACTGAATTGAATGCAAATTATTGATCTGGTTAGGAAATGGCTGAGGTCAGGTGACAGAGATAGAGACAATGAGCATTTGAATTGGTCAGTGGAACTGGTGATGGCAAATGTGCAGCTAAGGAAGATTAAACAGAATGTTTTCTTCTGGTGGAAAGCTCGTGACAGTGGAAGTACAAAAACATGAAAGATTCCAGGTACATGGATCATTAAAATGGCATGAATTGTCCAAACAAACATTAAAAATGTGAATGGAATGCTGGAATATCTTGAGAAAGAATATGTTGGCCTTGGAGGGAGTGCAATGTGAATTTACCAGACTCGAAAGATTAAATTACATGGAAACATAGGATGTCAGAGCAGGTTTCATTCGATTTATTATTGTCACATGTACCTTAATATAGTGAAAAGTTTTATTTTCGTGCAGTACAGGCAGATCATACAAAGTGCATAGGGTGATTAAACAGAGCGAGGTATACAAAGTTACAGCTGCAAAGAAGGTGCACAAGAAGCAAGATCAGCATTAGATTTGAAATTTGTGAGGTCCATTCAAAAGTCTGATAATAGCGGGGAAGAAACTGTTGATACATGTATTGAAGTTTTTGTATCGTCTGCCTGATGGAAGAGGTTGGAAGAGATTATAACCAGGGTGTAGATGTATTAAGATCATCGCTGACCTCCTCATGGTTTCCCAAATCTTCTGACCA
The DNA here is from genome assembly GCF_020745735.1 of Hemiscyllium ocellatum. Classification (NCBI taxonomy): domain Eukaryota; kingdom Metazoa; phylum Chordata; class Chondrichthyes; order Orectolobiformes; family Hemiscylliidae; genus Hemiscyllium; species Hemiscyllium ocellatum. Next base: position 8,137,086 of record NC_083422.1, on the reverse strand, counting down.
CATAACCTTTGACTTTCTCATCTGACAAAAATCTGTTTTGATAAAGCTTCCAATAAGTTCAATGACCCTAGCCTCCACTGTTTTCGGGGGAAGAATGTCCCACAGGCTATGGATTCTCGAAGGAAAAAACATTCTTCTTATCTCTATCTTCAAAGATAGATCTCATATTTATTCTCCCCCTCCCTCTGGTCCTGAACTCATCAAGTCCTCTCAATAAGGTCAACCCTCATCCTTCTAAACTCCAATGGATATAGACCTAGTATATTCAGTCTTTTTTCATAAGGTAAACTCATCATCCCAAGAATTCATCGAATGAACATTCTCCAAGCTACTTCTCACATTACTGAATACTTTTTCAAATAGCGACATCAGGACTATCTTAAACTAGGCTGTACCTCAGGACTAAGAATGACTTTTGTCCATTACGAGTTTGGGCCCAGAGGTGACCAAGTGGTTTAATGCTGAATCCACATAGCCTGCTTCAGTGGGACAAGGGTCTTTGAGTGGGTGAGATACCTGGATTTTCACATAGTCATAGAGTCTTAGAGTTGTACAGCACAGAAAAAAAACCCTTTGGTCCAACTCATTCATGCTGATCAGATATCCTAAATTGATTTTGTTTATTTGCCAGAATTTGCCCTATATTCTCTAAACCCTTCCTATTCATTTACCCACCCTGATGCCTTTAAAATGTTGTAATTACACCCATCTCCACCACCTTTTCTTGCAGCTTGTTCCAAACAAATACCGCCCCCGTGCATGAAAATGTTGCCCCCCAGGTCCCTTATAAATCTTTCCTCTCTCACCTTAAGCCTATGCCCTATAGTTTTGGACTATCCTGGGAAAAAAAGACCTTGGCTATTCATCCTAGCCATGACCCTGATTTTATATACTTCTGTAAGGTCACCCCTCAGCCTCCAATGCTCTAGCGAAAAAAAGCCCCAGGCAATTCGGCCTTCCCCTATAGTCCAAACGCTCCAATCCAGCAACATCCTTCTTTCACCTGTTTAGGCTTGGCTGTACAAAGTAACGCTGTAATAATCTACAAAGACTAGCAATAGACCAGAATATTGGTCAGGTCTCAACAAAGAATGGCTCCAGAAATAATAAAGAAGGAGAAATTAGAGTATGAGAGAAAGCTAGCTAGTAATATTAAAAAACACAGATAGCAAGAATTTCTATAAATTTTCAAACAGGAAAAAGAGTAACTAAAGTGACTATAGGTACCCTAAAGAATAAGTCTGGGGCATTAAAAATGGAAAACATGGAAGTTGTAGAGATATTGTCTAGATATTTTGTGCCTATGTTTACAGCAACAGAGAGAGGGGGGCATCAAAGAGATGGGTACCTGAGCAGGGAGGTACAGTGACATCAAGGTCACAGGAGGCAATATCATAACGCAGGCAGTGTTCAGTTTCCATAATCTCTCAAAATTGCAGTACTTCTGGAGGTTGAAATGGTGAATCTAGTGGTGATAATGGATGCAATCGTAGTGGTTCCAATGGTTTGGTAATATCACTGGACTATGTTCCAGCGAGCTAGAATAATGTTCTGAGAACATGGTTTCAAATGTCACATTGGCAGATGGTAAGGCATAAATTCAACAACATCTGGAATTGAAAGCTAGCCTAATGACAATCACTGTTGATTATTGTAAAAACCCATCTGGTTTACAAATACCCTTTAGGGAAAGGAATCTGCTGTTTTTGCACAGTTTGCATGTGACTCCAGACCCACAGCAATGTGGTTGATTCTGAACCGTCCCTGGGCATTTCAGGATGAGTAATAAACACTACTATAATGCCCATATCAAATAAAGAAATGCTCGTATTTTCCAGGATCTTGTCATTGATCTTAATCAATTGGTGGAGGAATTTTGTTGTGGGAGCTGATTGGGAGAGGACCTTAGTTCGCCAGGTGTCTGTTTGTTTTCAAATAATTGTCTAATTCCCTTTTAAATATTTCAGATGAACTTGCTGTCAGGTATTTCATTCCAGATGTCAAGGACCCATGCTGAAAACATTTTTGTTATATCACATTTTTTTTGTTTTACTAATTACTTTAAATCTCAGCCCTTGTTCTTGATCCATTTAGGAAACAGCATGTTTTCTCCCTATCTATCCTCTCCAAACATCTCATGACTTTGAATGTTTCTATAAAAATCACTCCTAACATTCTCTTTTCTGAGGAAAGCATTGGTAACTTCTTCAATCTGTCTTCATCACTGAAATTCCTCTACTCTGGAATCATTCTTATAAACATTTTTCTCACCCTCTCCAAACCTTCCTTAAGCGTGGAACTGGACACAATACTACAACTGAGGTCAAACTAATGCCTTATGCAAGTTCAATATAACCTCCTTGCTCTTGTCCTCTGTGCCCCAATTAATAGAGCCTCAGATGCTTTATGCTTTGTTTACCATTCTCTCAATCTGCCCTTCCATCTTTAACGAATTATGTACGTATGCTGCCAAGTTTCTCTTCTCTTTAACTCTGTTTAGAGTTGTACCCTTCATCTTACATTGATCTGTCATGTTTTTCTTACCAGATTGTATCACCTCACATTTCTCTGCATTTAGCTTCATCTGCTCTCTGTCCAGCCACTCTGACAAATTGTCTATATCCTTTTAAAGTTCTGCACAACCTTCTGCACAGTTTACAAAGCTTCCAATTTTTGTTAAACCCACAAATGTTCAATGAATGCTCTATACACTAAGGCTTAGATCATTAATATAGTAATATGCAAAGCAAAGGTCCCATTACTGGCCTCTGGGGAGTTCCACTATAACCCTAAGATGCATCTCCATCACACTGCAAGGCAATATGCAGGGTACAATGACAAATTTCTGATGGCAGCCAAATTTGAGAAGCGTACTGCAAAAGCCTTTACAGAAAGAGCAAGGCATAGCACTAAAGATATACCAGCAACAGTGTCTTTGCTAGATCCTCAAAATCCGGTGGCAAGTGTGGCCATCCAACAATATTCTCTTTGAATCCAATATGCAAAGAAGAGGTGCTGATCAAGCAACACCATCTCTGCTGAGTGGGACATGTTATTCTTGACTCCAGATTCCCAAAATATCTTGTACTCACTTGCCGCAGGAGGCTAGTAGATAGAATTTAATGTCTGACCTCACAGCATTCCCAAAAAGATCAAATATCCAAACTGCCCATGGCATTCCGAGTGACCAGCCAAAGTGGAGAAAGTTAACCTGGGAAGGCACTGAACACATCGGAGACTTTGCTGGATTCCCATTAACATCTGCACTCTGCAGGTGATTTCACTAAAATGGTGAGGGGGTGTTGCAAGGTGAATGAGAGATGTCTGGCGATTAGTTTAAATTGCTGATTGCAAGGGGAGCTAAACTAGGGCCAGTGCTAGGAATAAGTATTGGCTGAGAGAGTATAGGGAACCCAAAGTGTGAAGGCAAAAACTAAATGACACCAAGGAATATGGGGATAATGGGGTAAAATGGCGAAGAGGTGCATGATTAGTCGATCTAACTGAATGGCACAGCAGGCTTCAGGGGCCGAATAGTCTACTCCTGTTCCTATTTCCTATATTTGTACATTCTTCCTGTTTTAGTGACGTAAAAGAAAAAAAAAGTAATAAGACTGAAAAGAAACGGATTTAAAGGAAAGAGTTTTCAGTTTTTCATTGAATTTTGTAGTTAGTTCTTTTCTCGGTATTGGCAAAAACAAAAAAGTTTCCTTATGGGAAACAGCATGTAATCTGTGACCTGTAATAAAGGCTGCTTTTATATTCCCCAAATAAAGGCAATGCACTGTAAAAATGATATTCTATTGAATACATTCACTGATCCCACGCTCCCAGCAGAAAAACACAATCAGAGGGAGGTGGAGGAAAATCCTTTCTCATCCATTCTCCTGACCCATTTTCTTGGAAGCGTGACACCCATGAATTCATATTTTGGTTTACTTTCTAGTTTCCCAAGATTTGATTTTAACCAGCCCTATAGGCCAGCCAAGCGATGAATCCACACCAAAGTCATCTCGATGAACATAGAAAAAGACTACTCTGCTCATCCTGACTGCGCTGATTGTCTCAAAGTGCTACCTAATGAGTTATACTCTATAGCATTTTCACCAGGAGAACTTCTCTTTGGAAATTAGTTGGAACCTGCTTCCATCACTCTCCCAGATAGGATATTCAAGATCACACATCATTTGAAAAGATTTCACCTTCTCTTTGCTTCTTATGCCCATTACTTTTATCTGATTACTAAACCCCGTGGCCAATAGGAAATATTTCACTATTATTCCATCCGAACCCTCCAAAGTTTTGAACGTTTATTGAATATCCTCTTGATTGTCGCTGCTGTAAGGGCAAACCCAGCTTCTCTTATCTTTCCATGTAACTGAGGTCCCTCATCCTAAATATTGTTCTAGTAAATCTTCTCTCCGCTCTCCGCAGGATGTTGACATCCTTCAGAAGAGTGTGGTGCTTAGAATTGCAGTCAGTACTCCAGCTGAGGCCTATAACTATGCAGTAATTTATGAAGGTTTAGCATTTCATTCCAGTCCATGTTCCTATTTTGTCATACTTTTTAAAGCTCATTCCTTACAGGAAGCATATTTGTTCTTTTGCTAACACCATGCAAAATGATGATGTGTAATGGAATAGCATGTCATTGACTAGGAGACAGCTCACAGATTAGATTGTCTGCTGGTTATTGAAGTCATCTTAGCTGAAATGTTTCAATGTGTTAAAGTCACATTCCTGTAAAAGATGTTTGATCACCATGACAGCAATTCTAATTTAAAATACATTGAAACTGCTTTAAATAAAAAAAAACGACATCCTAATAACTATTGTCTTGCCTCTGGCTGGGGATGATTAAGCAGTCAATTCTGGACTATGCATGTCTGGATGACATTGGCCTGAAAGCTTTCGAGGGATTTGATAAAAACCATTCAAATCTAATTGATTTAATCAAATTCCTTTGTCCTTATGAATGTCAACAGTCTTTCATAAAAAGAAGCTGGAAGGAAGCAGGTTGCAGTGAAATTTCTACTACACCATTCAGATTACAACAATCAAATCTGGTTTGGCCTATTCATTGAGACTTTATCACGACCACCTCCAGCAGCTGAGCCAATCAAACTGATCTTTTTCTCATCTCCAATAATTCACTGATGAAATTGTTACTCGAAAGTGAATAAAAATACACCATTTTGTTAACTCCCCTATAATTCAGCTCCTGGTCTGCTTTACAGAGGTGCCCTGGAGATTAATCTTTACATTCTGGGGTTTGTAAGGACTGAAGGGTCTGTTTCCGTGCTGCATAATTCTATGACTCTATCAGGGAAGAAATAGCAGCCCAGCGTCCACGCAGCCCACTGTGATAGTAAAGAGAAGCCCTGTGCTGTTAGGATGCCAGGAACTGGCTGGGAAAGAGGACCAAGATGCTTTGTCACCTTTTTGGATCAGACACACTGTCTATATCTGTCCAACCTATTTAACTCATCCTGTTACAAAGAAATCAAGAAATTTTATAATCTTCCTCTATACATGGGCGGCACGGTGGCACAGTGGTTAGCACTGCTGCCTCACAGCGCCAGAGACCCAGGTTCAATTCCTGCCTCAGGCGACTGACTGTGTGGAGTTTGCACATTCTCCCCGTGTCTGCGTGGGTTTCCTCCGGGTGCTCTGGTTTCCTCCCACAGTCCAAAAATGTGCAGGTTAGGTGAATTGGCCATAGTGTTAGGTGTAGGGGAATGGGTCTGGATGGGATGTGCTTCGGCGTGTTGGTGTGGACTTGTTGGGCCGAAGGGCCTGTTTCCACACTGTAGGTAATCTAAAACTAATCTAATCTAAACTTCAGCACATCTCAAAACACTTTATAGCCAATCAAGTACAGGTATTTTTGAAATGTTAAACAGCACAGCAGGTTTGAGGGGCTGAATGGTCTACTCCTGTTCCTATTTCCTATATTTGTATGTTCTTCTTGTTTTAGTGACTTAAAAGAAAATAAAAGTAATGAGGTTGGCAAGAAATGGATTTAAAGGAGTTTATAGTTTTTACTTGTATTTTGCCGTTAGTTCTTGGTTTTGGCAAAAACAAAGGGGTTTCTTTTGGAAAACAGCATGTAATCTGTGATCAGTAATAAAGGCTGCTTTTATATTCCCCAAATAAAAGCAATGCATTGTAAAAATAATATTCTGTTGAATTTAAGAAATGCAGCAACCAGTTTTGACTTAATGAGATCTCACAAACAACAATGTGAAAATACCATATGATATAATTCTGTCTTGTAGAATGATAGATAAACATCGACAAGGAGGACAGTGGAGAGAACTTCCCTGCTCTTTTCCAAGATAGTCTGATGGACACAGTTACAACCTGCAAGGGGGCTGCTACATTTCAGTTTAACACTGAAGGAAAGGCATATATTTCTAAGTCAGGATGGTGTGTGGCTTGAAAGGGAATTTGCAGGTGCCACACCTCCCAAATATCTGCTGCCCTTGCCCTTCTAGATGGAACAGATTGTGGGTTTGGAAGGTGATATCTAAGAATCTTTGGTGAGTTTCTGTAATGCCTCATGAGTCCCCATTTTTTTGTTCTGTTCTGAGCCCCTACCCCATTTAGCGCAATGATAATGCCATTCAGAGCAATTGATGGTATCCTTCAGGCAAAGATGAGACTTTGTCTCCACAAGGGTTTGCAGGGGTCACTCCTAACTTATACTGATATGGGCAGGTGCATTTGCTATAGGTAGAGTGGTGAAGTGAGGCTGAGTAGATCTTCCCCATTGGATGGTCCGTTCACTATTTGATGCATGTCCAGTTTTGGCCTTCAGGACTCAGCGTAGTCAGTGAGGCGTGCTTCCTTGCCATCTTTGATAGTGAACATTGAAGTAAACCGACACAGAATTGAATTGAATTGAATTAGTTTTATCGGCATATGTACTCAAATGAGTGCAGTGAAAAGTAGAGTCATAGAGTCATACAACACAGTCACCATGGCTATGCCAACCAACAAATGCCAATCTGCTCTCATCCCATTTACCTGCACATGGTCCATAGTCATCTATGCCTGGCATTTTAAAGTACTCCTCCAGATGCTTCTTAAATGTTATGAGAGTACCTGCCTCCACCACCCTCTCAAGGAGCACATCCCATGCATCTTTCACCCTCTGATCAGATGTTAGTCAGCTGAATGTTTCCATACCCATATTTGACCCAGTTCATTCCTGATTAAGGGCTTTTGCCCAAAGCATTGATTTTCCTGCTCTTCGGATGCTACCTGACCTGCTGTGCTTTTCCAGCATCACTCTAATCTTGACTCTGATCTCCAGCATCTGCAGTCCTCATTTTTGCCTAGTTCCAGGGTCCCAAATCAGTAGTCAGGTCTCTCCCTTCCACTCTGTCCTGACTGCGCCACCACGGCTGTGACCAATATGACTGGACAGACCCGGGAATGGTTTGGTAGTATCTGCCACATTGTCTATAAGTTACATTTGATGTGTGTGTTTATGCCTGGCTATTGTGTGACAAGTTTGTGGGACAGCTCTCCAATTGTATCACACAAGCCAAAGGATTAGTGAGGAGTATTTTGCTGTAGGTCATTTGTGTTAGCCATGCCTTTGTCATTTCTGGGGCTTAGATCGTTACTAGGTAGCCTGTCTTTTTTGATTCTGAATTGGCTTTTCTGGTTTGATGTCACTTACTGGGTCATTTCAGGGGGGAAGTTAAGAGTCAATCACATTTCAAGAATCACATGGAGACCAGTCAAATAAGAAAGGCCATTATGAAAACAGAAAGGTTTTTATGACAATGTAGTGTTTTGCACCATTTTTAATCCAGATTTAACAACTATACTGAAAAGAGAAGCATGTTTGCCAAAGGTTTTCATCTTTGCAGTCATCGGGAGAAGAATTAGATTGACAAATTTTTAAAAAAGTCACAACAAATTATATTAAAATGAAAGGAAAGGTCTGTAAATGCCAATCCTGCTGAGTTTACCCAGCATTTTCTGCTTTAGAACAAATCGAACCCCCCACCCTGATGAAGGGATGGTGACTGATTGGCCATAGTTTCGCAATGGAGAAAGCAAGGAAAATGACAAGTTCTCCAAGTGCCTGGATAATTAAAATAAAATATATAAGCTTGAGTGTATTTCTCTTTTCTGCAGAGAACATGTCTCTGCCTATGAATATACGTCTTGTGAAAAATGAGTATAACTGAGAAGATTAGTTGAAGGATAATTAATCTCTATTGTGCCTGTGTGCTGTACTTTGCCTGGGGTATGCAAATTCATAATCAGTCAAACTTGTAATATGGATTCCCAGCGGCAAGCCAACCTCATAGTCAAGGTAAAATCACAATAAACTAGAAATTCGAGAAAGCTTCTTCTCTTAACCTGTCCCATCTTTAAGTCGAGCTGAGAGCTGACTTCCTAGCAATTCAACTACAAGAAACCGTATAGCTTACTGCAAATCCTTGACTTTTACCAGACTCCAGCTAAAGCATCAACTTGTCCAAAAAACTACAGGCCTGCTACTGAAATCATGACAAAATATAATACTTTTTTTTCATTTTTGTGTTTGTGATCATGTGCATGAGACATTGCCTTAAAATCTTTAGGTAATAAATAATCCTTATTTTTAAATTCATGAAGTCTGCTGCAGGAATCATTTCAATTGGGAAGTTACTCTGACGGTAAGGAAATATACGCATCTCAAACAGAAAGGCAATTTGATCACAGGCAATAAGAAAACACACAAACTCTGTCTGTGGTAAAGCCTAACATCAGCCCTGTTCTTATTGAATGCTGTAACAATCTCCACAGGCTATGGGGTCTCCTCCAGCTCCTTTTTCTTGTTAGCTCTAACTGGTCAACTGATGGAAAATCACCTCAGTGTACACTCTCAGCTATTGCTTTTATCTTATGGAATGACAAGAAACTGTTGACTCATTTTATTATTCATGTAAGGCTGAAAACTCATAAGTGAAATGTGAGTACTTCCCCAATTCAGAGTTCTGAAATTATATTCTCAAATTCTGCAATGTATAGTATTTGAAAGTTATGTCTATGCCATTGGCTTCTGTTGAAAGATATCCATCTCCTCAGCCTCATTTAATGAATTAGATTGTTCTGGGCTTATTACAGAATTACCAAACATCCGTACGCTTCATTACAACATGTTTCACTCTTGCCCTCCCTTTATAATTGAGTAAGTTACCTTAGTTACATGGATATATAAACTATGCTGTACTCAATTTCTAGCGTTTGCATGTGTTAATAATTGCTCCACTGAAATGAAAGTCTGTTTTGTTTGTGGCATAATTGTTCATTCATGAAATTTCACATTTTATGCAGTGAACAATTGACTGGTTGTAAAATCTGACCTTTGCTTTCACATCCCCCACACACACGAGCCCAGCTTTCCCTCAGTTGGGGCTGCTAATTAACATAAATTGTACTGGATCACCTCCTTCCTGGACATCCACAAATATACTTGTTATGAAATCTCAGTGAATTTGCTGCATGTCAATTAAAATATTACGTGTTACAAAAACAATTACCTGTCGTTCACTGACAGTCACATGAGTTGTTGAAGCAGTGTCTTAGGTGGCATTTTGTGCAGTGGTTACTTCACTTTCCTTTTTAAGTACCAAATCCAAGAAACTGATCAATGCAAGAACATTAGTCACTAGACTTTCCTTTCAGAGCTCAATAGGTAATAGATTTCTACTTCTGGGAATCAGTATCTCCCTTTTACTGCGAATTACCTAAAGTTTTCTTTATATAAGAAGGATTTTTTAAATTATAGAACTCCTGGTGGATTGTTCTTCAATGAGGCTGGCAAAATTAAAAGTCAAAACAATGATAAAAATGAAAACATAAGTATTGTCTGTCAATATTGGAATGTAATAATATCACAAATACATCAACTTCTGAGCAACAGAGTTTTAGAAACATAATGTCCTTCATCTCTACATAATTACAATTCACTTCTTGTTGCCAGCAGTGTATTAGAGAATCAATTCCGTGATGATATGAGCTCTTCCTCCCCCGTAGGCTACAGAATAATACTTGGTGTGTCAGTCAGGCTTTGATTTAGTTTCATCCAGTTCCTATAATCACAGAAGCTGAGAGATGGCAATGATTTTGATCATCTTTTCACTGGTTGGCTATAGAATTGTCATCTCTGAAAGTTTCATTTCCCAGCTTGCTGTCTACAATCACCCCAGCGCAGTCAAACAACCATTTGTTTCCCAGTTCCAATATCTTTCTAACTGGTAAATGAATGTGGTTAAAGAAAAATTCTGATCTTTCTATGTTTCAGCCTGCAGCCTAATTAACTTTGCCTCCATATTGACATCTGTGTGTTCAACTGCCTGGAGCCTAAGCTGTAGAAGTCCCTGCCTAATACTTTCCATCTCTCTTTCTCACTCTGAATCCTTCAGGAAGCATCTCAAATTCCACCACTTCAACCAGGAGTTGCTTTCCATGACTTAATCTACCCTTATAAGGCTCAGTGTCAAATGTTGCTGATATTGCTCCTGTGATGAACATTGGAACCTTTTATATCAATTGACATGACGACATAAATGCAATTTGTTGTTGCTCACAACATTATCCAAGAGATGTTAATTCCTGGAGATTCCAGGTCAATCCACAGTCTTGGCCACCCTAGTTCACAATGTTTTTTAGTTTGTTCTGTGCCCAATAAACTGTCAATGCTACAAGCAAAAACAAGTTGCTGGAGAAACTCAGTAGGTCTGGCAGCATCTGGACAGAGAAGCAGAGTTTATATTTTGAGTCTGGCACCTTTTTTCAGAATGCTTTTTTTAGAATAGTATAGACTCTCTATGGTGCAGATAGAGACCATTCAGCCTGTCGAGTCTGTACTGACTCTGAAAAGCATCCTACTCTATCCCTTTAACTCCACATTTACCTTAGTTAAGCCACCTAGCCTACTCATTCTTGGACATTACGGGCAATTTAGCTTGGCCAATCCACCTAACCTGCACATCTTTGGACTATGGGAGGAAGCCAGAACACCCAGAGGAACCTCACAAAGACACAGGGAGACCGTGTAACCTCCACACAGACAGGCACCCAAGGGTGGAATTGAACCTGGGTCCCTGGCACTGTGAGGTAGCAGTGTTAACCACTGAGCCACCGTGCTGCCCATTGCCAATGTGTGACCCATGTTTTTGTATGTTTCAGATCGACAGCTTCCGCACTTGTTTGTTTTAGTTTAGGGTTTAATTCACAGCCATATCTTTTCCAGGTACGTTAACCTTGAAGAAGTTTTGGTCCTCTCTCGGACAGGATTTTCATTGAAATGTTTCTTGCTGTTTGCCTTCATTACTTTCATTTTCCCTCCTAGTGTTTGACAAGGTATTTGCCAAAACTCATTTTCACAGCCACATCTCATTCCTTAGTAGTTCTGAAGATTGGTCACTGGACTCTTAAACATTTCTGTTTCTCTCGCCATGGATGCTGCCAGAACTGCTGAATTTCTCCAGCACTTGCTGTTTTTGTTTATTTCAGACATTCAGTCTTTTGTTTTATTTTAAGCTCTCAATGCTTTTCACACCTGGAAGCAAACATTCTTTACAAATTCAGGCTGTCTTGGACATGACACTCACTTATCTAACACATGACACCTGACAAATGTACATGCAGTAAATACATACAAAAGCAAAGAACTGTGGATACGAGAAATCTAAAATAAAAAGTGCTGGAGAAACTCAGCAAGTCTGGCAGCACCTGTGGAGAGAGAAACAGAATTAACTGTTCAGTTTTCATTGCGGTATGGACAACTCTGACTGAAAATATTTCTTATTTATCTCTCTAGATCTTTTTCCAATGATCTTACATCTATAATCTCTGATTATTGACCCACTCGCCTGAGGCAATAGATTATCTCTATCAAGGCCTCACCTCATCGTGTAAACACCCTATTCTCATTACTGATCCTTCTTTGCTCCATGAGAGTCAGTCTTGCCAACCTCTCCTTGTGACTTTGGTCTGTCATTGTTGTCACCCCCTAGTGAACATTCTCTGTGCTCCTTCTAGGGCCTTTGCATCATTCCTGGCATCTACTGCCCAAGACTCTCCACAAAACTTCATTGTGGCCTAACCAAATATGCCTCCGGCATGATTTTTGTTTTTGTTTCAAATTCAGTGCCTCTACTTAGAAGTGCTATTTCAACTTATTGGGCCACTTGTATGTATGAACACCAAAGTCATTCTGCTTATCTATATTCTTCAAAATTGTGGCAGCTCTTGTAAGCTATCTTCTCTTGTAAAGTGCCTAACTTCTCCACCTGAACTATATCCACATGCACCTCTCCATTTCAGTATCCTATAAGTATCATCCTGAAGCCTGTAACTATTCACATTACACACTATTACTTAGCCAAGGTATGGACCATCTGCAAACTATACAATGCTGATGTTTATACCTGAGTCCAGACTGTTTATGAAATTTAAAGGAAGAGTACTGGACCAAAAACGTGGCCTCTTTGCCTACTCCTCCTGTCTAATTTCAAACTCTTAATTACCTTGGGAAATGTCATTGCCAGATGTATAACAACATTTCTGCATTTCTCTCCAATCATACATTCAATTCTCCAGATTACTGTTGAATAAAGAGACAATTGACGTTTATTATTCCATGGATGGTTTAATTCCCAATTCTGTGACGCTCGACTACATATTGATGAAGGAACTAGACAGGGCATGACATATCACTTTCTCACTATACTGATGTACATTATGAAAAATATCAAATTTCCAGCATACACATATTCATTTGTTCAAAATGGGTCTTGGCTGCTGGTTATACTGCAGGAGAGTCCACTATCTGTTGTTAAGTATTAAAGATGTTTGTTTCCATAAGTAGGTTTGACACAAGTTTTATGCAGGGCACTTTACTACAAGAAAGAACAAATCCACTTCCAACAGCCTCTTTCATCCATTCTAATAAAAAAACCTAACTAATGATCCAAATCTCACTTTGCTCATGAAGACAGACAGGACTGGGCAAGGTCATCCCAAGAATGGAAAAAAAAGCTCTCCAGGCAAATGTTTGACAGAGTTGAGATCTGATCCATAATATAACTAGAAATCCTACATTAAATATTTCAGTGACGATTCTGAAACTGTCAACTTCACAACTTTCAAGAACCAGCAAACTTGGAGAGTCTACCCATCTTCTTTAGTTTTTATGCTGAAGGCCTTCACTGTCCTGTTGAAGCAATGTCAATAATAGGGAGGCGATTGCCTAGTGGTAATATTGCTGCACTATCAATTCAGAGATCCACGTAATATAATGGGAACCCAGGTTCAAACCCACCATGGCATGTGGTCAAGTTCGAATCCGATAAAAATCTGGAATTAAGAATTTACTAAACCATTGCCAATTGTTGGAAAAAACCATCTGGATCACTAATCCCTTTAGGGAAGGAAATTGCCATCCTTACCTGGTCTGGCTGGCCTACATGTGACGCTAGATCCACGGCAATGTGGTTGACTCTTAACTGGCCTCAGGGCAATTAGGGAGAAGCAATAAATGCTGGCCTGGCCAGTGATGCCCTCATCCTGTGAATCCAAAGAAAATCATCTCAATGGCTGAGCTACCTAACATTTGGCAATCACAGCATTTCCACAGAGAAATTTGTATAGATCTTAGGAACATTCATTGTTTACAGTTATCACAACCCTTTCTTTTGCACAGCCTTTCCCATTTTTAGGAGATATTTGGCTGTGTCTGTTTTGTTTTTCAGGAAACTGCCCCAAATTTATTGACATTTACTGTGTTAAGTCATATTGGGAGTAAGCAGAGATGTGGAAGGTGTTCGGAAAATCAGGGAAACCACGATACCCATGCTGGTAGTCTCCATCCTATTCCCTGCTTTCCTGCCAGGATAGAGGCATCTAGATTGAGAAATTCACAGAATCACAGATTTGTTGCACAGCAGAAAGAGGCCATGAAGCCCATCTGAACATTGTGAAAGTGCCAATTTCTGAAAACCTGAACATGTTTCTATTAACCAGTACTCTCTTCAACGCCTCAGTCGAATTGAATTGAATTTATTGTCACATGTACCGAGGCACAGTGAAAAACTTTGTCTTGCGAGCAATACAGGCAGATCACAGAGTTAAGTAGCAGAGATAAGTAAATAATAGATAAACAGTGGCAAAAACAAAAACAGTATATAGGCGAATGTTAAGAGTTTGTGAGTCCATTCAGTATTCTAACAACAGTAGGTTAGAAACTGTTGTGAAACCGGCTGGTGTGTGTGTTCAGGCTTCTGTACCTTCTCCCCAGTGGTAGAGGTTGTAGAAAACATTGCCAGGGTGGGATTCTGGGCCTTAACTATTCACGGTGTGAAAATGTCTTTGTTTTTCTCGTCTCACATTTTCTTTAGCAAAATGCTTTAAAACTGTGCCCTTTGGTTCTCAATCCATTTTTAAAACAAAGGGGAAGGTTTTAGAATCGTAGCAGTCTACAGCACATAAAAAGGCCCTTTGGTCCAATTCAACCAAACCAACCAACAACCTCCTAACTAATCTAATCCCATCTTCCGGCATTGTATGAGGATTTCTGCCTCCACCACCCTTAACAGACAATGGGTTCCAGATTCCCATCATCCTCTGGGTGAAAAGCATTTTCTTCACATCCCCTCGAAACCTTCTGTCCCTCACCTTAAATCTATGTCATTAGTCTCTCCATCAAGGGGAAAATTCTCTTCCTGTGCCCCTTATCTATGCCGCCCCCATCATTTTATACACCTCAATCATGTCCCCTTGCAATCCTCCTCTGCTCAAAAGAAAAGAACCCCAGTCTGTCTTCATAACTGAAACTCTCCAGTCCAGGCAACATCCTGGTAAATCCCCTTTCCACGTGCTCAAGTAAGCAGTTTCTCCAGCATCGTCTGTGTTTGTTAGACTTCATATTGTCTCTCCATGTTCTAAAGTGCATCACCTGACACTTCTTCATTTCAAACTTTATCTGCCTCCCATCTGTCCACTCTACCAACTTGCTAATTTCAAAACATTCTACACTGCCCTTCTGACAGTTTACAGTTCTTCCAATCTTTACGTCTTCCACAAACTTTGAAATTGCTCTCTGCCCACCAAGATCGAGACATGAATATAAAATTTGATCTGGGTAAATCTGTAAGCTTTTTTGGATCAGTTGTTGGAAAGTCTTATCAGGCAAAAGTGAGCACTTAGAGAAAAAAAGGACAGGAGGTTTTCTGTAACAGGAGTTATTATATTAGAAGGTATATAGGACCCTTGGCTGTATAAATTAAAGCATAGAGTATTAAATCAAGGAACTGATACTACTACATCTCCACAAATCATTGATCAGACCAGAACTGAAGTATTGTGCCAGTTCTGGGCATCTTATTTAAGGAAGGATTAGATTTACAGTGTGGAAACAGGCCCTTCGGCCCAACAAGTCCACACCGACCCGCCGAAGCGCAACCCACCCATACCCCTACATTTACCCCTTACCTAACACTACGGGCAATTTAGCTTGGCCAATTCACCTGACCCGCACATCTTTGGACTATGGGAGGAAACCCACGCAGACACAGGGAGAATGTGCAAACTCCACACAGTCAGTCGCCTGAGTCGGGAATTGAACCCGGGTCTACAGGCGCTGTGAGGCAGCAGTGCTAACCACTGTGCCACCGTGCCGCCCACGAAGGATGTTAAAGCTCTGGAGAGAATGAGATTCACTAGAATTATGCCAGGAGGGGATTAGATTGAGATTAGAGAGATTGGTCTTACTCACCTTCGAGCAGAGAAGATTAAGAGATGACCTTATTGAGATGTTTAAAATTATGAAAAATATTGACAGGTAAAGAAGGATATTCTGTTTCCATTAGTTGGTATGTCAGTAACTAGGGGGGTCACAATTTCAAGATTGTCAGCAAGACAGCTTGGAGTGAGGTGGGAAGAGACTTCTTTATTCAGAGAGTTGTTAGGATTTGGACTGAGCTGCCTGGGAGAGTGGTGGAGGCAGATTCCATAGGTGGTTTCAAAAGACAGCTGGACATATATTTGAAAGTGATAAATTTAAAGGGCTATGAAGATAGGGCTGGAGAATGGGACTACCGGGGTAGCTCTTTCAGGAGCCGGGAGGGACATGATGGGTCGAATGGCCTCCTTCGGTACTGTAAAATTCTCTGATTCGACATTTATTTATTTCGTCCTCGGGGTTGAGTGGCACTGTGGAAACTGTCCTCAGGAGCTGGTATATGAGACTAATTGGACAACTAGAACATTTTTGGAGCGGTGGATAGTTTCCCGAAACTATTTTGGCAAAAATGTCCACTAAAACTAGAAACATTGAATATTCTAAAACAGATACTGATGATTGGGTTCACAAAACCTGCATCAGTCCTTCTCTCCTCAGGAACCATCTATTTGAGTCTATCTTTCCTGCTTGTTGCCTGTGTAATCCTTTTTTTCAACCATCTAATTCCACTGTTTAAAGGATTTATGGGTTTTACTTCAACAATGATTTGTGTCAGTACAATCATTGTGTAAAGAATATTTTTTCTAACCTCAATTAAACTCCTTTTGTAGTTATCACTAACTTGGGCCCTGTAATTACTGCTGTACAACCAGTGGGAATAATCTAGCTGTATTTTCATCTATTATAACCCTTTCTAATCTGGCAGACATCAATTAGATCAATCTTAGCTTCCCCAGATCTTGAAAAAAGCTCTAACATCTTAATCCCTCTTGACAATTGTGCTCCCTTGCCTCCAGTAACATTCTAAAGAACCTATGCTTTTCCATTACTTGTATATTAGAGTCATAGAGTCATAGAGTCACAGAGATGTACAGCACAGAAACAGACCATTCAGACCAACCCGTCATTGCCGACCAGATATCCCAACCCAATCTAATCCCACCTGCCAGCACCCGGCCCATATCCCTCCAAACCCTTCCTATTCATATACCCATCCAAATGCCTCTTAAATGTTGCAATTGTACCAGCCTCCACCACATCCTCTGGCAGCTCATTCCATACACGTTCCACCCTCTGCATGAAAAGGTTGCCCCTTAGGTCTCTCTTATATCTTTCCCCTCTCACCCTAAACCTATGCCCTCTAGTTCTGGACTCCCCAACCCCAGGGAAAAGACTTTGCCTATTTACCCTATCCATGCCCCTCATAATTTTGTAAACCGCTATAAGGTCACCCCTCAGCCTCCGACGCTCCAGGGAAAACAGCCCCAGCCTGTTCAGCCTCTCCCTGTAGCTCAGATCCTTCAACCGTAGCAACATCCTTGTAAATCTTTTCTGAACCCTTTCAAGTTTCACAACATCTTTCCGATAGGAAGGAGGCCAGAATTGCACGCAATATTCCGACAGTGGCCTAACCAATGTCCTGTATAGCCGCAACATGACCTCCCAACGCCTGTACTCAATACTCTGACCAATAAAGGAAAGCATACCAAACACCTTCTTCACTATCCTATCTACCTGCGACTCCACTTCCAAGGAGCTATGAACCTGCACTCCAAGGTCTCTTTGTTCAGCAACACTCACTAGGACCTTACCATTAAGTGTATAAGTCCTGCTAAGATTTGCTTTCCCAAAATGCATTTATCTGAATTAAACTCCATCTGCCACTTCTCTGCCCATTGGCCCATCTGGTAAAGATCCTGTTGTTATTGTTTCCTCTAGATTTGACTGTTTCCAAGACTCTTGGCTGGTCTCCTACACTCCAACCTCATAAACATAAGGTCCTCCACACTCTGTAGCTATGTTTAAAATTGTGTCAAATTGCATTCCCCCAGCACGTCCATGCTTGCTTAACTAAATTGGCTACCAGTGAACAACACCTTAATTCTTAAATTTATATTCTTGTTTGCAAATTCCCCCATGGTCCCATCCCCTGCCAATCTCTCTGCATCTCCTCCACCTCATATTTCCATGAGACAGCAAATATACAGGGGTTCAGAGCTGGAAAGCACACATTGGCTTGGGCAGGAGGGTAGTGCAGGGTGGTAGATGAGGTAGGGAGTTTTTAGTTTGGAGGGAAGGCCAGTGGCAGTCAATAAGGGGTCAAGTGGAGCAGGATACGTGTACTTTGGACAAAGTCGAATTTATTGAAGGAAGGAGACGTGGGAACAATGTAGTTTTTAGGGAAAAGGCAACAAAGGTATAAGAGAAGGTAAGCTGCAAATGCACTGCTGCATTTTAAGTTGAATACAAAGGACTCTAACTGTGGAACTCCTTCTGAACAATGGGCAAGTTAATTGTCAAAAGATCCCATTTAGCTGCCATTTCAAGTAAGACGTTTTTAAAGATTGAAAGTTTGACAAACAAATACTCTATCTCATTAAAAAAGAAATCTCAGCTACTCAGTGCTGGCTCTAACATTTATACTTCAAATTCTAAAACAGATTTTTGCTCACGACTGTTTTTTAATTCTGTCTCTATACAATTTATGTAAATAATGAAAATAATGGAGCCACAGAAATGAGAAAGATTCAGTGCGATAGTCATTGTATGTCACTAGAGGGAGCTAGCAGTGCCTTCAGTATGCACTGAGCTGCTGATGCTGCACTTTTGTAGACTCAAAACTTGTCCCAAGAAAACAGAGCATTGTCCACTTCAGTGTTCCCTAACTCCACCAGGAATTGTTCCGTCTCCTGCAAGAGCAAAAAATAGATTTAAAGGGTCCAGGTCAAATTTAGGAAGAAAGGGGGAGAAAATCTGGTGAATTCCTCTTTGGCAAAAAAAAGATTCTCAGAAATGATGGTGATGACGGGGTAGAATAAGCCCATGTTGTTGCTACGCTCTGTGAGTTTTAATATCAGCAATTGCAAGGATTTTATCCAGTCCTAGGACACCATTTATCCCATCATCTAAAACTGGTTGACTTACTAACTGCTGCAGTTTCTTACATTACAACACTATATTTTATACTTTAAATACACTTAATCAGCTGCAAAGGGCTTTGTGGTATCTTGAGGTTGTTCAAAGCTTTGATGTTTGATCTGTGCTGTGGTTGGCTTGACAGCACAGAGAATGGTGCTTCTGTGTTTGTAAATCTAACTTACACACTCCCTACCACTGTAGCTGTACCTCAGTATTACAGAATGGTGCATTCACCTCCTTTGTTTTCACCTCCTTACGGAGTCCTTGCAGGTTGCTTTATTGAAAATTTAAAACAAAATCCACATGCATGCAATAAAATTCCTAATTTTCTTCTTTCTACTTTCCTTTATCCTAATTTGCTTATTTCTACGATGACAATTTCCTCTCAAAACTTTGTCTGTGGTTTCACATGACTGTACAAATAGTTTGGTAATCACATCTGGTATCAATACTTTTGATGCAGTGCAGACTTGCTATTTCAAATAACTGAGCTAAGTGACTGGGGGAATCAAATGAATTGAAAATGCTTGCTGAAATTTCCTATGAATAATTTGGGGTGAAATTGCTCACATTCATTCTTTGAATTACAAACCACTCTGTCATAAATGCTGAATTTATATGTTAGGATATGGTTAGAAGTCCACACTATTTTCCCATCAGTTAATACTTTGTATCACTACATGGGATACATCTGTAACTTTTAATGATTTCAACAGTGACCACTTGTATTTAAATCCATGTTTTTGTTACCTCTGGAGTCTTCTGGCTGATTCCCATTTTCCTCCTCTGGAAATTTGGGTTAATCAATTCCCAACTCTCACCAAGTCCCACTTATACCTCATCTCCTTTACTTTCTGACATACTCACAGTGGGTCACAAGGCACCAAGGTATGAATTCTAAAATTCTTAGCCTAATTTTAAATCCTTCCACAGTATCATCCTTTCCTTTCTCTGTAATCTCTTCCAGCTGTACCATCAACCTCTAACCCTGTGTTTCTCCAATTCTGTCTCTTCTTCTGAATCCTCAGTTAATTTACTCCATGATTGATGGATAGACCTTCAGCAGCTTGGGTTTTGAGCTCTGAAAATTCCTCTCTACACCTCTTCTTTTTTTCCCTCTTATGTACTGCTTTTTTAAAAAAAATTCTCTTTGAGCTCGGATTTCATCACCTGTCCTAATTTCCTCTTCCATGGCTAGGCATTTTCAGATTTCATGTAGTGGCTTAGCATAACTGTTTATGTTATCGGTGCTATATAAATGAAAATTGTTGTTCTTAAATAGCTTCTTTCATGGTGCAAAATCCCTTGCTTTTCACAAAAGCCACAAGGAGACCCAAGAGCAGCCACATTCAGTTCTGAGGAAGGGTCATATTGGATTTGAAACGTTAACTCTGTTTCTCTCTCCATTGATTCTGCCGGACCTGCTGAGTTTCACCAACACTCTATGCTTTTATTTCTGCAGTACATTGCTTTTATTCTCATAAGAGCATGTAATCAGACAAAGATGACTACTGAGCTTATTAAAAAAACGGCTTTCAGACAATAGACAATATTTTGTCAGAAATATTTCAGGCAGAGGCCCCAGAGAGAGCTGGAAACACAGAAGGGGTTTGTGGAGAGAACCTCAGAGCATAGGGCCATCATTAGATACAGCTGTCACTGGCATGATAGAGTGAGACAACATATATCCCTACAGAA
This sequence comes from Hemiscyllium ocellatum, assembly GCF_020745735.1. Lineage (NCBI taxonomy): Eukaryota > Metazoa > Chordata > Chondrichthyes > Orectolobiformes > Hemiscylliidae > Hemiscyllium > Hemiscyllium ocellatum. The sequence goes on along the minus strand of NC_083422.1, from coordinate 8,116,496 downwards.
TGGAAGCAGGCCATTCGGCCCATCGAGTCCACACTGACCCTCCAAAGAGCATCCCACCCAGACTGACCCTTGCTACCCTATCCCTGAAACCCTGTGTTTCCATGGCTGATCCTAGCCTGCACATCCTGGACACTCTGGGCAATTTAGCATGGCCAGTCCACCCAACCTTCATATCTTTGGACTGTGGGAGGAAACCAATGTGCCCAGAGAAAACCCACCCGAAACAAGGGGAGAATGTGAAAATCCACACACGCAGTCACCCAAGACTGGAATCAAATCCGGGTCCCTGGTGCTGTGAGGTAGCAGTGCTAACACTGAACCACCATGCTGTCTCAATGTTCACAAATACATTCGCATATGTAAATGGAGATTCTCACAATACTTCCAGTGATGTTCGTGAGATGGACCAGAACCAGTTCCAAGGAAAGTCTAGCTAATATCTTACGCTGGTGTTCACTTCTGCTTATATTTTATCGAACTTGTTAGTAGATGTGAGATCCACCCTGGATTCCCAAAGATTTTAATTATATTCAAAGTCTTTTATATAGAAAGTGTAAAAGCTTTTTGAAAATTCAAATAGACCGGGGAGTTTAGCCATTGACTTTATTTATGGTGTGTTCAAAACGAGAGTGTGGCTTGGTCAAACAAGATCTTCCCCCTTCCAAATTCAAACTATTTTCATGATAGAGTCCATAGGTTAACTGGTAATTACTAACAATACTCCTCCCAATGTTAAGCATTTTGAGATATTTTTCTTCACATGTGCATCACTATGGAAATGTAAGTCATTGCTGTATTTTAAAACAGATAATCTGGACATTACCTCACTGCTGTCTGTGGGAGCTTACTGTGTGCAAATTGGCAGCTCATTTCCTGTGTTGCTATAGTGAAACATTCAAAAAATACTTCATTGATTGTGAAGCGTTTCTGGCCACACTAAGGATTTGTGCTATCTAAATGCAAAGCTTCCTTTTCTGTTTAGTCAAGTAGATTACCAGCTGGTTTAGCACTTGGAGTTTGTGTTCTAAAATGTGAGACAGCATCTACTTCTGATACACAGGTTATTGAATTTCACTGTATGCTATGCCTTCGCAATATTTATATTAAAAACTGTTGAATTCAGGTCAGAGGAACAATCTAATTTTCTAAATGTTACTTCCTTTTCTTTTAAGTGTAATACAAACTATAGTTTGGACAAATGGAAAGTACCCAGAGGGGATTACACAGCGCTGTCTATTTACTTTCACATTTTCAATTTAATTTTATTGTACTGAAATGATTGTTCCAAAGAGAAAAAGAACCTTGAATTATTTCCAGCCTGGCTGCAGATACTTATCTTCAGTAATTATATGAAAATTACTTCTGGCCAAACAGCTCATTGGTTGACTATTATTGCCTTCTTGTTATTGTGTAAGATGCATAGAATTTTTTTCCTTCTTGGTTTAATACTTGCAGAATGAATACACCCCTGCAGATTATTTTCCCATGTACAATATATACTTTGTGAGTGCTTCAGTGTTCCTGGGGCAATACAAAATATTGTGACAAGGAATTTGTTTACTTGGGCTTGGAAACCTCAAAACAAGCTCCTGAATCAGACTGACTCATAAAGGAAGAGGTAATGATTTTAATCCTATTGTTTCAGACTAAAGAGGGAAAAAGTTAAAACTGCCCAAATTACATAGTACTTTACCATAGAGTTATCATTTTTCTAACCAATTATTAAAGGGTGAATTCTAGTGGCTCTGATCATTTTAAGTTTTTAAAATTAGATATAGGTGTTACTGGCTGGGACAGCATTTATTGTCCATCCCTAGTTGCCCCTTGAGAAAGTGATGCTGAGCTGCCTATTGAACCGCTATAGTCCATGTGCTATAGAGACACCATAGGGAGGGAATTCCAAGACCTTGACCCAGTGACAGTGAAGGGATGGCGATATATTTCCAAGTCAGGATGGTGAATGACTTGGAGGGGAACTTGCAGGTATTGGTGTCCCCATGTATCTTCTGCCCTTGTCTTTCATTATGGGTGTGTTTGTGGGTTTGGAAGATACTGTCTGAGGAGTCCTGGTGAATTTCTGCAATGCATCTTGTAGACGATATTCACTTAGCTTGTGGTGGAGGGACTGAATATTTATGGATGTAGTTCCAATCAAGTGGACTACTTTGTCTGGGATGATGTTGAGCTTCTTGAGTGTTGTTGGAATTTGGAAAATATTGAACATTTTATTTTAAGAAGCTGATAGGATTATATTTTAACCCGTGTTCCTGAGCAGGCAGTCATAATATTCCCCCAAAGGCAGGAGAGAGATGCGTACATACCAGGCTGAGATAGACAGACTTTTAATCTGGAAGGGAATCAAAGGGTATTAGGAAATCAAGCAGTAAATCAAAGGTGAAAGGTATCACATCAATCATAATTTCATTGAATGGCGCAGCAGACCAGATGGGCTGAATGGCCTACATCTATTCTTACATCTCATGACCCAATGTTTTCTCACCATATCAATCCCCCATTAGCTTGAGTCAGTAAATTCTGAAGTCTCCATCACAACCCAGGAGGATTGCTAACTCTCAAACACTCCTTAAAAAAAGTCTAAGGTCTCCCATCTGCAGAACCCCAGAAACAGAAACCCTGCTTTCCAGCCCTTGCAGTTTTCTACCACTTCATCAGTAAACGATCATGGAAAAATCTGATGTTGGCACATACTTCCTAATAACCTTGCTGATTATAAACTTCTATAGTGCCACCACAGGCAAAACTATATATTAGTTAGTCTTTTACATTATAAAGGTGGACACAAGAATTGAGAATGGAGAAACATGAAGATAAGGATAGGATATTAAACTGTTAAAATAAGGGCGGAGACACATTTGTCTAATACTTGCCAACACTTCTTAATCTTGCTCCATTCAATGTTAGATTTTGCTCTGGCCTGTAACATTGACAATTCAGGACAGAGATTAATTTATATTTAGTTAATTCTTTGGTGTGGAGGTTATTTGTTCCAACCATTCCAGCGCGTGCAGCAGTGTTTGTCACTGCAGCACACAGCTCAAGGAACAAAGGTTATGAATGAGATAGTACAGAAGGACATTTAGCCCATCTTTCCATGTGCTGGCTCTTTGTTAAAACTAGCCATTAAATTCTACCTTTCACCTATTTTACTCTATGCTACTTTCTCCCCACCCCCACCCCCTCTCTCATTTATCTCTCCACCCTGCCTCTATTCCTGATGAAGGGCTTTTGCTCGAAACGTCGATTTTCCTGCTCCTTAGATGCTGCCTGAACTGCTGTGCTTTTCCAGCAACACTCTAATCCAGAGTCTGGTTTCCAGCATCTGCAGTCATCGTTTTGACCTATTAAATTCTACCTGCCCAGTTTTCCCAATAATGTATCAGTTCCGCTCCTCTCTGTAATCATCCAGTTACTTTCAGGGTGTTATTCCATCACCTTTTACAAAGGACTTGCAGATTATTCCTCACTGCATCACTCATTTGTTTCCTCACTTGCTTCTTTTGCTCATTCCCCTCAGTCCATGTCCTCTGCTTTGCTAGTGCGAACACTTCCACAAATGCTGAAAAAGAACAGGGACTGAGAAGTTCAGCTTGGCATCTTGACCAGTAATTACTCATGTACTCTTGTTCAAATACTTCAGAATTTTGAACATGGCTGTTAAATTTCACCTTCACATTCTCTGCCCTAAATCCAAATCTTTTCCAGTTTCCCCGCCTTTCTGAAGTTTGTCATCCCTGGAACCATTCTAAAAAAAAAATCCACCTCTTCCTCTTATCGAAGGTCTTATCATCCTTCCCAAGGATAGTCATGATTCAGAGATGCCAGTGTTGGACTGGGGTGGACAAAGTTAAAAATCACACAATACCAGGTTATAGTCCAACAGGTTTAATTGGAAGCACTAACTTTCAGAGCGCTGCTCCTACATCAGGTGGTTGGACTATAACCTGGTGTTGTATGATTTTTAACTTTGTCCACCCCAGTCCAACCCTGGCATCTCTGAATCATGACTATCCTTGGAAGGATGATAAGACCTTGCTGTTCCAGCAGAGGCTTATCAAACATTTTCCAAGGTTTGGAATGACTGTGAAAATTTAGCATAAGGAGCTTTTCGTTATGAGTGGACATCGCTGTTAATGTTCAGTGGCTGCAGAATTCTTTAACAAAGCAAGAGCAGAATTTGCCTGTTTAACAAAATTGGAAGCCACAGTATGCCATAAAGAATGATTAGTGAATGGCAGCAGTGTTCTAGGGCTGAATTAGTGTTCTAATGTCACCACCAACTTCTTGTGTTTATTCATGGTAATATATTATTATCAGCCCCACCCACTCCTGTTGACAAAATGAAGAGAGAGTAAAGATAATGTAATGTTGGATAAAGGCAATTTAAATGTTAATAACAGGGGAGGTGAAACTAAAGGCTGTTAATGTTTTACCTTCAGCTCTGCATGTCATAATGTTGTCTTACTCGTTTTTCCTATTTTTTCAGCTCAGTTTCCCAGCAGCTGATTGTAAGGAAGTAAACTTCACATTTCAACAAATTTCCTCGAGTAATGCTCGAGCTGCGTCAGAGGATGTTATAACATTGCTGGAGCTACTGACTGCTTAATGCAGGTCAAAAAGCTTGCATTTATGTAGCACCATCACAGGATGTTCTGAAGTGCCTCACAGCCAATTAAGTGCACCTGAAATGCAGTTACTGTTATAACATAAGAAACCCAGCAGTCAATTTGCACATAACAAGCTCCAACAAACTGTGGAAACAATCTATTATAATATTATTGTTGAGGGGCAAATGCTGAAATAACAACAAGGGCTGAGAAGTTCATCTTGGCATCTTGACCAGTATTTACCCCTCAACTAAAAGAAACAGTTTGGTCAGGATTCCATTTCTGCTTGTTGTCACATTTCCTACATTACACATCAAAAACACTTCCTGGCTGTAGGGCATTTTGGAATATCTCAAAGTCATGAAAGGTGCACAGTCTTCCTCTCTTGAGAAAGCAGCAGTGGGCTTTCTTCTTGAGGACTGCAGTCCAGGCAATAAAGGCTCCCTCAGTGCTGCTAGCTTGTGGGTTCCAGAAATTTGACCCAGTGACAATGATTGAATGGTGATTAATCTCCAGATCAAGATGGTGTAGAGTCATAGAATGTGTAATTCAAGACAGCATGTGACTTGAAGGGGAACTTGGGAGTGATGCAGTTTTTATGCCTTCGCTGTCCTTGTCCTTCCTGGGTTGTGGAAATTGTAGGTTTGGAAAGGGGCCTTCGAAGGAGGCTTGGCATGTTTTTCGTACTGATCACAGGATCACATCAACATGGGTTTCCTCATGGCAACTCTCCAAGCATTGAACTGAAAGCCATGTCTTAACAAATCAAAGTACATTGCACACCTCAGATAAGGAGACATGCCAACATGGAGTTGAGAGATGGATAGGAGGAACAACTGGAGGACTATTTGGTCCCTGTATACTCTGCCTCTGGACATCAATGGGAATTCACTGCTGTTCTTCAAAACAGGAGCACCTTGCCACTCAATGTGGACATGGGGACTTTTTTATTTCAAAAATTTACTTTATTCATGAAAATATCTATATATACATTGTCACTGAAGCAGTTCAGTTCTGTACAGTAGCCTATGAAGAAACAAACAAACATTGGAGTTTGACTCTATCCAATAAACAAACCAAAGGCATTTGCTACTTCTACAAGATTATATTTACATATATTTGAGGCATGGGGTGGGGGGGGGGTTACAATAACTGAACGGACCCACGTTTAACTTCAGCAGAAAGACCTCAGACAGTGATCCTTCCCCACTGCACCTTGGCAGCAGCTGCCCCAAGTTTTACTGCGTCCCTCAGTCCTGGACCTTAGAATGTACCAGTCTGCAACATTCAATCAGGGTCAACGCCATGCTGTGGAAGACCAACAAGTTTCTGATTGACCAAACAGCATCTTTCACCGAGTTAATGGTCCTGGATGTTTGTCTTGGTATGCGTCCCGAGGAACAGACCATAGAGCACAGAATCCCGATTCACAGAGCTGCTTGGAACAAACCTCAACAAAAACCACTATTCCTCCAATTTTGATGTCATCTGTAAACTAACTGACTATACCGCCTAGGTTCACATCCAAATCAGTAATATAAATGACAAAATCTTTCTCCAGACATCCTTTGCAAAGACACATTACAGCAGGAGATAAATGATGTCTCTACCCCATTTATAATGAGATGTAGAGATTAATGAGGGTAGAGCAGTAGGCGTGACCTATGTGGACTTCAGTAAGGCATTCGACAAGGTTCCATATGGGAGATTGGTTGGCAAGGTTAGATCTCATAGAATACAGGGAGAACCAACCATTTGGATACAGAACTGGCTCAAAGGTAGAAGACAGAGGGTGCTGGTGGAGGGTTTTTCAGACTGGAGACCTGTGACCAGTGGTGTGCCACAAGGATCGGTGCTGGGTCCACTGCTTTTCGTCATTTATATAAATGATTTGGATGTGAACATAGGAGGTATAGTTATTTAGTTTGCAAATGACACCAAAGTTGGAGGTGTAGTGGACAGGGAAGATGATTACCTCAGATTACAATAGGATCTTGATCAGATGGGCTAATAGGCTGAGGAGTGGCAGATGGACTTTAATTTAGATAAAAACAGGATACTGCAATTTGGAAAAGCAAATCAGAGCAGGACTTATGCATTTAATGTAAGGTCCTAGGGAGTGTTGCTAAACAAAGAGACCTTGGAGTGCAGGTTCAGAGTTCCTTGAAAGTGGAGTTTCAGGTCAATAGGTTAGTGAAGAAGGCTTTTGGTATGCTTTCCTTTATTGGTCAGAGCATTGAGTATGGAAGTTGGGAGGTCATGTTGCAGCTATACAGGACATTAGTTAGGCCACTTTTGGAATATTGCGTGCAATTCTGATTTCCTTCCTATCGGAAAGATGTTGTGAAACTTGAAAGGGTTCAGAAAAGATAAACAAGGATATTACCAGGGTTGGAGGGTTTGAGCTTAGGGAGAGGATGAATAGGCTGGACCTGTTTTCCGTGGAGTGTCAGAGGCTGAGGGATGACTTTATAGAGTTTTGTAACATCATGAGGGGCATGAATAGGATAAACAGACAAGGTCTTTTCCCTGGGATGGGGGAGTCCAGAACTAGAGGGCATAGATTTAAGGTGAAGGGGGAAAGATATAAAAGGGTCCTTCGGGGCTACTTTTTCACACAGAGGTTGGTCCGTGTGTGGAATGAGCTGCCAGAGGAGGTGTTGGAGGCTGGTATAATTACAGCATTTCAAAGGCATCTAGATGGATACATGAATAGGAAGGGTTGAGAGGGATATGGGTCAAATGCTGGCAGGTGGGACTGGTCAGCATGGACAGGTTGGACCAAATGTACATGCTGTACATCTCTATGACTCTATAGGGCTGAACACCTGACTTTAGAAAGGATTCTGGATTTCAGCAGTATGTCCTAGTTTGTAATCCTTTTCCCAGACCCACTGAAAGCCAACAGGAGATCCACTGACTCCCAATGTGCAGCATCACCACATAGCGCATTTAACTCTATGTCTGGTGACAATTAGCTTGGTTTGACTGGCTTTATAGTTAAAATATGCAAGATAGAGGGATGCCACCTTAATTTCAAATTAATTAATAAAGCAACAATGCTAGTTGGAATAGCAAAGCAGGCGCAGGGGATGCAATACAAAATAGGTCATGGAGGAGCCCCAGCTACAAGTAAATTGGATAGGGCTCTGGAAAAACACAAGGATAGCAGAATACAAGGAGAATGAGCTGGGGACAAGGCTGGGATAGTGGAAGAAGGGCAAAAGAATAGTGTACAACCAGCCTCCGAGATAGCGCGTAACTTAGAGCATGTGGGTTCAAATTGCATGGCAGCTAGTGAATTTTCTGTACAATTTTCAATTTAAAATTTGTTTCATGTCTATGAAACGATCAACTATCAACTGGTTCATTCATATACTTTAGGGAAGGAAATCTGACATTCTTACCTGATCTGGCCTAAATGTAACTCCAGACCCACAGCAATGTGGTTAACTCTTAACAGCTCTCTGAAATGACCTGGCAAAGGAAATTCAAAATGACCAACATGTTAGCTCACAATCCCTCTCATATCTCTTGGTAAAACATAAATAATTACAACAGAACCCGAAGTGTAATCTCAAATGGAGACTAAAGCATGACAAATACTGAAGACCTGGGAGGAAATGGATTGAATTACAAATGACTACAGACCTGAGAGACGAATAAAATTACAATATAAAACAGAAGGATGGATAAGGGTTAATTAAAATTTCTAATTGATGCTAACATTTTTAAATGAGTGTCAGTTTAAACCTCACTGGGATTTTCCAACAGTTTAAGAAAGATCTTGGAGATGGCAGAGTAATTACTCCACTGGCACATTCATGGAGTTGTCCACCTATGTTCCTTTTCATTCACTCACAGGATGAGGGCATTACTGGCCAGGCTAGCATTAATTGCCCAGCCCTAATTGCCAGAGGGCAGTTAAAAGATAATGACATTGCTGTGGGTCTGGAGTCACATGGAGGCCAGATCAGGTAAGGACGGCAGTTTCTTTCTCTAAATTGAACCAGATGGCTTTTTCCGATAATCGACAATGGTTTAATGGTCATTGTTAGATGGGACACATGGTGGCTCAGTGGTTAGCACTGCTGCCTCACAGCTCTAGGCATCCAGGTTTGATTCCATCCTCAGGTGAGTGTAGACTTTGTACATTCTCTCTGTGTCTGCATGGGTTTCCTCCCACAGTCCAAAGACGTGCAGGTTAGGTTAGGTGGGAAATGCAGCAATGGGTCTGAGTTGAATGCTTTTCAGAGGGTCAGTGTGGACTCAGTGTGGCTGAATAGCCTACTTTCACACTGTAGGATTCCGTGATTAAACTCTTAAATCCAGGTTTTTAATTGGATTCGAATTCCACCATCTGCCGTGACAGGATTCGAACCCAAGTCCTCAGAACATTACCTCGGTCTCTGGATTAACAGTCCTGCAATAATACCACTAGACCATTGTTGTGCATATCACCATATTCTGTGTGCCATGACATTAGCTATTTCAAAAACTGTCTCACCTTATTTCAAAATAGTTTTTAAAAGAGACGACCAATTCCCCCATTCTATCTTATCCACTTCTTGCGCTCCCTCTGGTCCTTGTGTCGATTCTTTCCAGGCCAGGGGCAGGTGAAGCAGTGGCTGTTCAGTGGGAAGAAAGCCTCTCTACGCTCACAGTGCGATCAGCAGCACCATCTTTGGGACAGGTAGCTGCTGTTGCCACTCAGTTGCCGGGCAGAAATAGTGCATTGCAACATTGTGGTCCTGCCCGGTTCACCAATTGCTTCACCAGATGGTGAAGTTCAAAATAAATGCAATCATGAGAGACACCTGACCAAAATTCACACCTAAGAAATGGCTGATTCAGTGTCATTGGCTCTGCATGTGTAAATACAGGGTGACTTGGTGACGGGATACCAGCCTCTGGAGTTATCTCACTGCTATTGTCTTTTCCGGTGCCTGGGTCATTGCCAGGTGGTCTGTCTTCATAGGTTTTGGTACAACTGAGTAGCTAGGCCATTTCAGAGGGCAGTTGAAAGTTAGGCCGGTCAGGATTCTCATTAAACCAGACCAGATAAGGACAGCGGTTTTCTTACCCTGGAGGATATTAGTGAGCCAGATGGGGTTTTTCCAACAGTCTGCTATGGATTCATTGTCATCAGTCGATTCTGAGTTCCAGATATATTTTTATTGAATTCAACTTGCACCATCTGCCATGATGGGATTGAACCCGGGTCCCTGAGGAACATTAACTGAGTTTCTGGTCTAATGAGTTCCCTGAATGGGGCTGTTAATCCGGTCCAATCAGGGAGGCCTAGCTGACATTGAAATGTTGAGTGTTGGAGATAAAAGAGAAGAAAAGAAATGGCCAATATATAGTGCCACTTTCTGAATAAGTCTGGAACTACATTGTGACTAGCTATTGTTGACATTAAGAATGACCTATTGTAACTTTGATACAATTATAAATGCTGACATGCAAGTATATGCAAACAGTGTGACAAAAGGACGCAAGATTTATTACATGCATACAATATGCAAGATGATATTGTATGCATGTAATAAATACTAACTGATAAGGGATATAAATAGTTTATAGACAAATATTGATAGATTAAATAAGTGGCCAAAAGGTGAGCAAATGGAATATAATTTGGAAAAATGTGGAGTTGTTCATTTTGGAAGGGACAATATTCCTGTCAGAGTGAAAGAAAAGGCTGGTAGGTATAGGGAATGCTGGATGACTAAAGAAATTGAGGGTTTAGTTAAGAAAAAGAAGGAAACATATGTAAGATATAGACAGGATAGATCGAGTGAATCCTTAGAGGAGTATAAAGGCAATACTTAAAGGAGTATACTTAAGAGGAAAATCAGGAGGGCAAAAAGGAGACATGAGATAGCTTTGGCAAATAGAATTAACGAGAATCCAAAGGGTTTTTTACGAACACGCTAAGGCCAAAAGGGTGACTAGGGACTAGGGTGGACTTTGTGTGGAGCTGCATAAAATGGGGGAGATACTAATCGAGTATTTTGCATCAGTATTTACTGTGGAAAAGGATATGGAATGTATAGACTGTAGGGAAATAGATGGTGACACTTTGCAAAATGTCCAAATTACAGAGGAGGAAGTGCTGGATGTCTTGAAATGGGTAAAGATGGATAAATCCCTCTTACTGTGTGGGAAAGCTAGAGAAGTGATTGCTGGGCCTCTTGCTGAGATATTTGTATCATCGATAGTCACAGGTGAGGTGCTGGAAAATTGGAGATTGGCTAACGTGGTGCCACTGTTTAAGAAGGGTGGTAAGAACAAGCCAGGGAACTATAGACCAGTGAGTCTGACCTCATTGGTGGGCAAGTGGTTGGAGGGAATCCTGAGGGACAGGATGTACATATATTTGGAAAGGCAAGGACTGATTAGGGATAGTCAACATGGCTTTGTGTGTGGGAAATCATGTCTCACAAACTTGATTGAGTTTTTTGAGGAAGTAACAAAGAGGATTGATGAGGGCAGAGTGGTAGATGTGATCTATATGGATTTCAGTAAGGTGTTTGGCAAGGTTCCCCATGGGAGACTGATTAGCAAGGTTAGATCTCATGGAATACAGGGAGAACTAGCCAGTTGGATATGGAACCGGCTCAAAGGTAGAAGACAGAGGGTGGTGGTGGAGGTTAGTTTATCAGGCTGGAGGCTTGTGACCAGTGGAGTGCCACAAGGATCAGTGCTGGGTCCTCTACTTTTTGTCATTTATATCAATGATTTGGATGCGAGCATAAGAAGTACAGTTAGTAAGTTTGCAGATGGTATCAAAATTGGAGGTGTAGTGGACAGTGAAGAGGGTTACCTCAGAATTTACAACAGGATCTTGACCAGATGAGCCAATGGGCTGAGAAGTGGCAGATGGAGTTTAATTCAGATAAATGCATTTTGGGAAAGCAAATCTTAGCAGGACTTGTATAAAGTCCTGGGGACTGTTGCTGAACAAAGAGACATTGGAGTGCAGGTTCATAGCTCCTTAAAAGTGGAGTCGCAGGTAGATAGGATAGTGAAGAAGGCATTTGGTATGCTTTCATTTATTGGTCAGTGTATTGTGTACAGGAGTTAGGAGGTCATGTTGTGGCTGTACAGGACATTGGTTAGGCCACTGTTGGAATATTGCATGCAATTCTGGTTTCCTTCCTATCGGAAAGATGTTGTGAAACTTGAAAGGGTTTAGAAAAGATTTACAAGGATGTTGCCAGAATTGGAGGATTTGAGCTACAGGAAGAGGCTGAACAGGATGGGGTTGTTTCCCTGCAGCGTCGGAGACTGAGGGGTGACCTTATAGAGGTTTACAAAATTATGAGGGGCATGGATAAGGTAAATAGACAAGGTCTTTCCCTGGGGTTGGGGAGTTCAGAACTAGAGGGCATAGGTTTAAGGTGAGAGGGGGAAGATATAAAAGAGACCTCAGGGGCAACTTTTTCATACAGAGAGTAGTACGTGTAAGGAATGAGCTGCCACAGGAAGTGGCAGAAGCTGGTACAATTGCAACATTTAAGAGGCATCTGGATGGGTATATGAATAGGAAGGGTTTGGAGGGATATGGACCGGGTACTAGCAGGTGGGATAGATTGGGTTGGGATATCTGGTTGGCATGGACGGGTTGGACTGAAGGATCTGTTTCCGGGCTGTACATCTCTATGACTCTAACAGTGATGGACAACAGGGAAATGGAGGAAAGGTGTAGCACAAAGGGACTTGGGGCTAACTTGTGCATGAAACACAGAAAGCTAGCACACAGATGCAGCAGGAATCCAGAACAATAATAAAATGTTTGCCCTTATTTCAGGGGGGTTGGAGTGTAAGAGTAGGGAAGTCTTATTGCAACTGTGATGTGGAGGTGCCTGTGTTGGACTGGGATGGACAAATTTAAAAATCACACAACACCAGGTTATAGTCCAACAGGTTTATTTGAAAGTTCAAGCTTTTGGAGTGCTGCTCTTTTGTCGGGTAGCTAGTGGGTCAGGCACAGATACATAATTTATACGTAAAAAATCAAAGTGTCATACAACTGATGCGATATGCTAGGCAAACCTAAATGGCTGTTACGTATTTAATCACTTAGAATGGGGATGCAGGTTTCCATTAATTAATATGCAAACCCAGAATTTCTCTCAAAACACATTCCCAAGACAACTTAAGATTTTATCAGTGTGTAAATAAAAGTGACATCTCAGCTCAGACAATGCATTAAAGGTGTGAGGTTAGAGTCTGTCTGTATCCCAACTTGGAGTGTATGAGAGAGTGTGTGTATATGTGTGCTTCTGTGTGAGTGTGTGTGTGGGATCACCTGTAGTGTGACTACCCTAGGTTCTGGTTGAGGCCATCCTCATAGGTACCAAACTTGGCTATTAGCCTCTGCGTTGTTGCATATCCCAAAGTCCACCTTGGAGGACGGTCACTTGAAGATCTGAGGCTGAATGTCCTTGACCAATGAAGTGTTCCCCAACTGGGAGGGAAGATCCCCATGTGGCAATTATTGCGTGGCATCCATTCATCTTTTGTTGTAGCAACTACTCGGCTTTGCTAATATATTATGCTTTGGGACATCCTTGCTTGCAATGTATGAGTTAGACAACATTGGCCGAGTCACATGAGTACCTGCTGCGCACGTGGAGGGTAGTGCTGCCATGAATATCTATGTCGATGGTCTGACATGTCTTGCATTGGTTGCCATGACAGGGTTGTACGGTGTTGTGGTCCATGTTATCCTGAAGGCTGGGCATTTTGCTGCGAACAATGGTCTGTTTAAGGTTTGGTGGTTGTTTAAAAGTGAGAAGTGGAGGCGTAGGGAAGATCTTGGTGAGGTGCTCATCCTCATCGATAATGTGTTGCAGGCTGCGAAAAACTTGGTGTAGTTTCTCTGCTCCCGGGAAGTACTGGATAATGAAGGGTACCTATCAGTTGTATCCTGTGTCTGTCTCCTGAAGAGATGTATAGGGTTGTTTATTGTGGCACGTTGAAATGACGATTGATGAGTTGAGCACTGTACCCCGTTCTTACAAGGGTATCCTTCAGGAGTCTGTCACATTCCTCCTCTCTGAACAGATCTGGTGCATGCATAGGGCTTGTCTGTAGGGGATAGCTGTTTGAATATGTTTAGGATGGAAGCTAGAGAAGTGATTAAGGACTTAACAGCCTTAATAGATTTCCCTCCCCACCCCTATCAGTGTTCCGTAAAGACCATTCTCTCCAGGACTCCCTTGTCAGGTCCATGCCGCGCCCCCCCCCCCCCCCCCCCCCCCCCCCCCAACCAACCCACCCTCTCCTCTTGGCACCTTCCCCTGCTGCCGCAAGAAATGCAAAACCTGTGTCCACACCTCCCCCCCCCCCACCTCCATCCAAGGCCCCAAAGCAGCCTTCCACATCCATCAGAGATTTACCTGCACTTCCACACACATTGCTAACACTTCCACCCCCACTGATGCCACTCAGCTGAACGCTGCCAACACACCCTCCGTGGATCCACCACAGTCACCACCTCTGCCCCTAGATGCCCCGGGTGAGCATCACTTCTGTAAATGATGTCACTCCCGGTCCCTCTACTGCCACTCTCACTCCCAGATCCAGCCCCGCACCAGGTCCTAGCTCCCAGCCCTGCCGAGTTTTCACCATCAGTCCAGACCTCCCCCTCACTGGGGACGAATAATCAGCCCTCAGCAAAGGCCTTACCTTCATCCCCTTCCGCCCCCGGATTCAATGAATTCAATACGCATTGTGACATCGAAAACTTCTTCCGCCGCCTCCACCTCCGAGCTTACTTTTTCCATCAGGATTCCCGCCCACCTTCCGAGGACCCCTTCACCTGCCTCCAACACGCTCCATCAACCTGGACACACCATGCCGGTCTGTTACCCGCCCTCGATCTCTTTATTTCCAACTGCCACCAGGACATTGACCGCCTCAACCTGTCCACTCCCTCACCCACACTCACCTCTCAATTGCACAATGCACAGCCTCCACTCCATCTGCTCCAACCCCAACCTCACCATCAAACCAGCGGACAAGGGGCGTACAGTAGTAGATTGGCGCACTGACCTCAGCACCGCTGAAGCCAGGCGCTAACTTGAAGACACTTCCTCCTACCGCCCCCTTAACTACAACTTCACCTCCCATCACCAAACCATGATCTCCCAGACGTACACAACCTCATCAGCTCAGGGGATCTCCCTCCCACAGCTTCCAATCTCATACTTTGGGAAGCCCGCACAACCTGGTTCTACCTTCTACCCAAGATCCAGAAGCCTAACTACCTCGGCCGACCCATTGTCTCAGCCTGCTCCTGCCTCACCGAACTCATCTCTACCTACCTTGATACGGTCCTATTGCCCCCCGGTCCAGGAACTCCCCACATATGTTCAGGACCACCATCCACACCCTCCAACTCCTCCAAGACTTCCGTTTCCCCGGCCGCCAACACCTCATCTTCACCATGGACATCCAATCCCTCTATACCTCCATCTGCCATAACCTGGGCCTAGAAGCCCTCTATTTCTTCCTCTCCCGGTGTCCCCTCCAGTACCCTTCCACTGACACAATAATTTGTTTGGCTGAACTGGTCCTCACCCTCAATAAGTTCTCCTTTGAATCCTCCAGACAAAGGGGATAGCCATGGGAACCCATATGACTCCCAGCTATGTCTGCCTCTTTGTCGGCTACGTCGAACAGTCCATCTTCTGGAGTTACACCGGCACCGTTCCCACCTTTTCCTCCACTATATTGATGATTGCATTGGCATCACCTTGTGCTCCCATGAGGAGGTTGAACAGTTCATCAACTTCACCAACACATTCCACCGCGACCTTAAGTTCACCTGGAGCATCTCAGACACCTCCCTCCCCTTCCTGGACCTCTCCATCTCCATCAACAGTGAGTGACTCAGCACTGACATCTTCTACAAACCCACTGACTCCCACAGCCACCTGGACTACACCTCCTCCCACCCTGCCCCCTGTAAAAATACTGTCCCTTATTCTCAATTCCTCTGCCTCCGCTGCATTGCTCGCAGGAGCACCAATTCCACCACAGAACACACTAGATGGCCTCCTTCTTTAAAGACCGTAATTTCTCCTCCCACGTGGTTGATGATGCTCTCCAGTGTATCTCGTCCACTTCCCGCACCTCCAACCTCGAACCCTACCCCTCCAACTGCAACAAAGACAGAACCCCCCCGCTCCACACCTGCGACCTCACCAACCTCCGTATACATCGCATCATCCTCCACCGTTTCCTCACCTACAAATGGACTCCACCACCAGGGATATATTTCCCTCCCCACCCTTATTCGCTTTTCGTAAAGACTGTTCCCTCCGTGACTCCGTCAGGTCCACACCCCCCCACCAACCCACCCTCCCCTTCCAGCACCTTCCCCTGCCACTGCAGGATTGTAAAACCTGCGCCTGTACCTCCCCCCTCACCTCCATCCAAGGCCCCAGAGGAGCCTTCCACATCCATGTCCCACTAGCTACCTGACGAAGCAGCAGTGCTCCAAAAGCTTATAGTTACTGCAACTAGACAAGGGGCTGGTGAGACCATGCCTGAGGTACTGTGAGCTTTTTTGGTCCCTTATTCAAAGGAGGATAGTATTTCATCGCAGTCAATTCAGAAAAAGTTCACGAGGATGATCTCTGCTACGGAAGGATTGTTTAATGAGCAAAGGTTAAAGAGGTTGGGACTCTATTCATTGGAGTTTAGAAGACTAAGGAAGTCTCATTGAAACATTTGGATTTTAAATAAGTTTTACAGAGTAAATGCTGAGAGGATGTTTCCCCTCGTGGGATCTAAGACAGAGGGCATAGTCTCAGAATAATGGGGGAGGCAATTTAAGACAGAGATAGATAGTTAGATTCTCGATCAGTAGGGGAATCAAGGGTTATGGGGAAAGGGTAAGAAATTATATACAGGCCATTCTGCTATAGCGGGTGTTTCATTAATATGAATTCGCTGTAATGTGATTGACGAATTGGGGACACTGTTTCCCAAGTGCAAACTTTTAAAATGTGTTTTGACTGTAACGCGATTACATCGCAGACAGTTTGAGTGCCATTTCTAACGCGTGATTTTTCTACAACGCGAGGTTGAACAACAACGCAACTGTCGCGTTATAGAAGAACTATCTTATGAGGATTGTCATATCAGCCACGATCCTATTCAATTAGAGACAGAAAAAACACCTGCAGATGCTGGAATCCCAAGTAGACAGGCAGGAGGCCAGAAAAACACAGTAAACCAGGCAAGCCATCCTGATGCTGCCTGGCTTGGTGTATCCTTCCAGCCTCCTGCTTTTCTACATGATCCCATTCAATAGCAGAGCTGACTCACCTACTCCTGTTCCTATTTCTTATGGTCTTTATGGTATAAATAAGTTTGTAGGTATACAGATTGTAAAGATTTGGACATTTAAAATCTGGCTCTATAATTCCCCCTACTGGCGGAGTCTGCCACTACTCCTTTCCCATTTTAATTGTTTGCATAAGCAGATTCGATGATAAATGTTGACAAGGCAGGAATAAAATTAGACGCAATAGAATGTTGAATTGGAAATGTAGATGCGCAAAAAAATTTAACATATGCTAAAATTTGCGCACATTTATCAAAAAATGGAAACCATCACTAAGTGTCGGGTGAAAAAAAAGTTTAATAAAAATCGCTTTAGAAGGATAGACGCTCCACCCACTGGACAAGTTTAAATCATTATTAATTCTTAATACACATCACTGGTCAGGAGGACGCTAATTGTTTGCACATTGCCTATCTTTTGAAGTTTTTACAGCAGTAAAAGAAATTCAATTGCAGTTAAATCCTGCAGCCGCTAATCGGGTAGATTGCAACATTTGATGCAAATCACTGATCAAACAGTACCCCCCACCTCAGCTAGAAATAGTCAGCAGGGTAAAAACAATGACTGCAGATGCTGGAAACCAGATTCTGGATTAGAGGTGCTGGGAGAGCACAGCAGTTCAGGCAGCATCGGAGGAGCAGTAAAATCGACGTTTCGGGCAAAAGCCCTTCATCTGGAAGTCAGCAGCCAAACATCTTGTCATTTAATGAGTTTCTAAAAGGCTGCCAAGATCCAGTAATGGGCTCATTTAGTCTCTGCGCTAGATGTGTACCTTTCGTTTTGAGACGTTTCGAATATTGAAATGTTCGCTTTCCAAACACGTCTGGACCGCCCTCCCACTGCATGCCTGGTAGCAGGACAGGGCGAACAGTAAATTGGCAGCCTGTTTTACTTTCAGTCTAACTAAACTCATGTAATTAACAAACCCGAAAGTAGTATGCATTTGGAAAACACAAGCCAATTTTATTTTTGTTAAATTTCAGTTCCTCCAATCCCGCTTGTATTCACAACGCGAATTTGCATTTTGACTGATCTGAGTGAAAAGGAGGGAATTACACGTTCTTGGCGTATGATTTTTATACGTGTTTGTGTGATGTTGAAATCAGACACTTGTGAAAAATTTAAATAAACTTCTCATTAACGCCCCCTTACTGTCTATATGCACCCCAGGATGGATCACTGCACCTAGCAGTGATTATTTACTGTAAGAAAACGTGAAATGGGTTTTATACAGATCTAAAGCAGTGCAAAACTCCCCTCCCACCAAAAGCACAAGCACAAATTTGAAGGTCATCACAGTTTTGATAAATGCCGGCGCATTCAAGTAACTATACGGTTTTTCTATATCTACACGTAAAAAGAAACATCAAATTAGAGAGGGGAGGAATGCAAGATAGACTCATGTTTTTCCGTTCAGGCTGTGTGTCTGTATTATTATCACTGCTTTCGGAACACAGAAATAGACACGAACGAGCTATTTATGCAGAGGACACATATTTACGTGCAGTTATTGTACAGCAGCAGACAGACAGCTAACATTTAAAGGACCATAGCTTTGCTTTCTCTGTTCCTGGTTTCCTTTCTATATTTAAAAAGAATTCAATGAATTAATTATTAATCAAATACTGCAATGAGTCAGACCAACACTGTTAGTGTTGTGAATATTAAAAACAAGGAGGGAGGCGGTAGAATATGCTGTTTAACAGTAGCCCCGAGGTTCAGACCTAGTTCGCATTCCAACATTTAGTTGAGCCATCCATGGTGATGCAATGCATGCACCCACCTCAGATTGGCAGCCCTGCAACATAATAAATCCCCCCCCCCAAGAAAACAGCAGCAATGCACCCAACAACAGGCAACAGCTGAGCAAATGCACGCACTCTACAATGGATCCAAAATAAAAACAGCAGCCCGAAGTAGCAACACTGCAAAATAAACCAACGCACGGAAAGATCCCACAATCGGGACCTCCGACACACGCCTTTCCCACTTTCAAAACCATTCTTAAAAGTCAGTCTCGGAGAGAGAGCAGCAGTGCGCGCTCATGGATATGCGCGCCGCGAGCTCGTAGCCGCTGCGCGGACTCGCGCTGACGTCAGGCTGCAGGTCCTGGCAGGATGATACAGCCCCTGGTGAACTGGTTATAAACATCGCTTCCCTTTTCATCTTGTACTCCCTTTAGCTCACTGACTGCATTATTGCATCTCCTTTTGACTGGCGAGCCAGAACTCACTTTGCAAAAAAAAAGGACAAATAAAAGAGTGGTGTTTTTCTTTCTTTATTTTTTTCTTCTGGTGCAGTTTTGCAGAGGGAGGCATGGAGAGAGGGAGGAGGGAGGAAGGAGGGTTGGGGGGGAGACAGAGTTGTAAAAATGAGCTGCAGACGGCGGGGATACTGGAGCTGGAGGGGCGGAGAGAGATGATTTGGACCTTGCAGCATCTCTCTGCACCTTCTCCCTGAAAGCTTCTCGCAGCTGCCAGGACCTGGCACATTCATTCAAGCCAAGTTTGGGAGCAGAATGTACATCTCAATCAATTGAACAGGCGATATGGAGCCGGACTCAGTCAAGGTATTAAACTATTTTCCGCTGTTTCTGTCCCACCGCTCTCCAAACCACACCATCGCCTCCTCTTCTAATCACTTATCAATAAGGTGTAAACTTTTTTTTGTAGAAAATAATAGAGAAAAAATAATTTGAAAAGCAACTCTGAAACTTCAGAAATTGTTCCAAACATATTTTGGCTGTTTAAGGCAATCTGTCTCATTTCAAAAAAAAATTCTGCAAAAGTTTTTTTTGAATATTTATTAATTGTGTTTATTTTTTTCCCCCTTTATATTTCTGTCCCCGCAGTGGGTTGGATCTCCGTGCGGTTTACATGGTGCCTACATTTTCTACAAAGCTTTCAAATTCAGTCTTGAAGGCAGACCACGAATCCTCTCCCTCGGAGACTTTTTCTTTGTAAGATGTAAGCCAGGAGCTCCGATTTGCATAGCAGAACTCCAACTGTTATGGGAAGAGAGAAACAACAAGCAACTTCTATCGAGTTCCAAACTCTACTTTCTCCCAGAAGATACACCCAAGGGCAGGTCGATCGGCCACGGAGAGGTGATGAACTCCCTTCGTCTTGGATTCGCTTTTAATTGACTTAACAATATTTCTCCCCCCCCCCCCCCCCCCCTTCTCGGTTGCTTGTTCTGTGAAATATGAGCTGTGCACTTTTTGTCTTTGATAAATCATCATTTGCTAGACACGAGCTTCAAAGTAAATGTAGAAATGTTTGCATAATGTAAAGCTAGGGTGGGGGAGGAATATATTGGCATTTACCCCCTCAGCCCCCTCCCCTTGTAGCTGGGGCTGTGGACTTGGGGGCGGTGGCATAATGTGATTAAAAATATCTAGCGTGTACTAAAGGGCGGAAATTACGAAAGGGAGCTGAGATCAAAGCTATTGTATGAAGGCGAGTAACTGGGTGAAAAGGGACAGGTAGAATTCATCCATTGAAGCGTATCGAGAACCCTGTCTGCATGTCTTTGCACAAGGCACGTTATGCAGCACGGCAGATGGATTTTCTTTTTGTGGATTGTCAGCATGTTATGTGGCCTTTTACAGTGTGTAATGAAAACCAATTTTTTCCATGTAAACATCCAAACTGCAGATTCAGAAAAGAGAGAGAAATGTTAGCGTGCCAAGAAAGCCAGCCTCTCAATTTTCCATGCAATGACGCAAATCTTTAAATAACTTTTCATTATTTTACCCAAAAAAAATCGAAACCTGGTTCAGTTACCATATAAATACATGAACAGAACAGTGGGGGGTGCTGGATTGGTCTCCGCTATGTAATTTTGGTGGTGGTGAGAAAATCGATGATGAATAGTTAGGCATTGGAAGTGCTGGTTTAACGCGACGTGTAAATATAATCTCGGGGTTTATTTTTTACGCTGCAATACTGTATAATCTCCTGTTCGCAGTGAGCGAGGATCCGATCTTTGCATCTGCAGAAAGAGAATGGATACAACGATTTCTCCACCTCCATAACAACGCTGGAGCTAATTATGCATTCTGAAAGGCTGGCGTGTCAAATTACCTTTTCATATCTGCAACAGGTTTAGAAGCAGTTAAAACCTCATATATCGCGTTTTTGGGAAGGGGTGGTTGGTATTTAGGATAATAGTTTGCAACCACGCTGTTAGTGCTCAGATCAGGTTACAATCAGTGTTATTGCTCAGGTAGATAATTATTCATTACAGTGTTGAAACCGAAATTAAACATTTTTAGTGACTTTTTGTTTAGAGTTCTGCCCCTCCCTCCTCCTCCTCCTCCTCCTCACGTACGTGCAACTGTTTCCCTCGTATTATTTGCCTTTTGAAACTCATTACTTCACACGGCTTACCGATCTAGAAAGCAGAATCAAATAACATCACAGATCCCGTGACACTTCTTAGCAATTCTGGCTCCCCCTCCCTCTCTCTGTATGCTAAGCAGCTGAAAACTATTAGCTCACGAAGGGTGGAATTAATGCCAGTGTTAGCATTTCTGTTCGCTTTTGTTTATCACTGCGCGTCCGTTTTGCTCAAAGCGAGCCACGAGTCCCGTTTTCTCTGCGCGAACCTGTTGGATGGTAACTACGTTTGTCCAGCTAAATAAACTGGGCAGTCGCTGTGTGACCTTTAGCAAGTTGAGAATCTTACAGAACCGTCTCATTTGTATAACGCAGACATGGACACGGATGTATCCGTCTGTAATTGTAACAGGGTTGCAATATGTGACAATATCATTCTAATATGCACAAACAAATTGCGGTTAAAATTGTTCTGATCTTCTATTTCTGATGTTTTAGGGTCAAAATGTAGCTGTTAATGATTAGCTTCCAGTTAACATAGCCTGCAAACCCTTGTTGTGCGGTGTGGCTTGGAAGTTTACTCCTACGGTTAGTGTTGTAGTATATGCAAATAGTTTATGTATATCTAAATAACAGACGAAGCGAGGGGCAGGTTGTAGTTTCCAGATGCTGCTTTACTTCACGTCCGCTGATGTCATTTCCCTATTGGCCAGAGTTAGTCATTCATTAGCAAAGGGAACAAGCAGCAGAAACAGCAACAAGCGCGCACACACTGATCCTGAACCTGGCACCGTGCCCAGAGAAACTCTCACCAACATCCAGTGAGCCCAGTCCGAGGCTCCCATTAATAAATCGGCTCAGGCGTACAGTACACACACACACACACACATTCTTGCCGGGAGTTCACAGCTATTGTCACTCCTCCCCTTCCTCCTATTATCTACACCACCCCCCTCCCGCAGTCTGCCCAGGAATCTAGAAACCTGACTGAAGGTGTAGATACTAATCGTCCAAATGACTATAGCCACAGTTGGGTTGACTTGCACACTACAAAGCAGAAGGGTTTGAGAACACAGTTGCAGTCCCATTTTCTAAACTTTTCAACGCAATTTTTGTTGAAACTTTGCCTCTTGCAGTAATCAGGTCAATTTGCAAGAACACCATTCTTATCAAGAATACGGCTATTCTTGTGAATTGTCCTGATGAGTGTAAGGCAAAAAGCAATAATCTAGTTCAGTCAGCCAAACTACCATTAAATATGTAACGGATTGAAAATAATTGCCATTTTTCAAAAATCATCTTTTCCTTATAAGCACAGGTGTCAACACTACATTTGCACTTTTTATGTAGTATAACTTCAATGAGCAAAATTAACACTTTAAAATACCAAAAATGTTGATTCCTTATTGACCCTTCATTAAGTTTTCTAGTCTGATTTGAGGCGTGTGTAAATACAATGGAGGGAGGGGGGAGGGGAGTATACAGTTGATGACATAACTAGTTAGATATTCTAAATCAGTCACCCCAGAATCTATTACCATGTACCTCCAAGGCAGATGCTGTGAGCTGTGATCTCTGAAATAAGGTTTAAATGGGAGGCTGAAAAGTTAGGGTGACGTTGATTAAATTTTGAAGTGATGTGCTCAGCAGGATCAAAGGGAATGATAAAACAGAAATTGCTGGAAAAGCTTAGCAGGTCTGGCAGCATCTGCAGAGAGAAATCAAGGGTAAATGTTTTGGGTCAAGTGACCCTTCCTCAGGTGCTGCCAGACCTGTGAGTTTTTTTCAGCAATTTTGTTTTTGCCTCTGATTTACAGTACCCACAATTCTTTTGGTTTTTTTATGCAGAAGGAATAATGATGGACAAGCTTTGTTTTGAAGTGAGCTGTACACAACCTGAAAAAATGGCAATAGAAGAAGATTCTGCTGTAGTTTTTGATTGGAAATGCATTGTATTAATGAAAAGTCAGAAAATAGAAGATCAGTCAAGAAAGAACAGGAGGTGGACCCAATACTGAATATGGTTTTGGTCACCTTAGCTGTATTGGGAGTGGTTCAGACAAGTTTCACTTGGAAGATACCTAGGATGACATGTTTGCTTTATGAGAGAAGGTTGATCAGGATGGGTCTGTCATCATTTATTTATTATCATGTACTGAAGTACAGTGAAAAGCTTTGGAGAAGAGACTAAAAGATGCTGTTATTGAGACATGTAAGGTTCTGAGAGGGCTTGACAGGCTGGATGCTGGCTTGATGTTTCCCCTGGTGTGTTACAGAAGGATGCCATTCATCCCTTTGTGCTCGCAACAGCTTGATTATCCAAGGCCAGTGTCTTCCCTTTTTCCCCATATTCCTGCATGCCATTATTGTCCCACACCCCTCTTGAATGTCTCATTTGAAACTGCCTCCATCTCATTTCCAGGCAGTGTATTCCATGCCCTAACTAAGGTTTTTCTCACATCACTTTAAATCAATTCCCTCTCATCTTGTTTCTTGTACGAGTGGAAACCATTTCACCCTGCCTACCGTATCCAGCCCACTCATGATTTTAAACCTCTCTCAGCTGCCTTCTCTCCATGGAGAAGAGCCCAGCTTCTAGCTGAAGTATTCTACACCTGGAACAATCCTATAAGTAAGTCACAGTCAGCCACTTCTGCACACTCTATGCATTTACACCTTTCCGATAATATGTACTGCGCCCATAAATGTACACTCAGGAGGAATATCCTCTCTGAGGGTTCTTATTAGTCTTTGGAATTCTTTTCTGTAGAGATCAGTGGAGGCTGGGCCATAAAATAAACTCAAGCAGTTGAATTTGAGAGAGTTTTGAATGACAAAGGAGTTGAGGGTAATGGGGGCGCAGGGAGGGTCAGTTAGGAAAGATGAGTTAAAGCTGTAAATCAGAATAACCATGATCTTATTCAGCAGGCTTGAAGGGCCGAATGGCCTACTCCTGCTCCCATTTGTTGTTTTGTGATCTGTGGGATGACACTAAATGGATAGTTCTGCCAAAGAGCTGGCATGAGTACAGAAGACTGAATGGACTCCTGCCCTGTGGGTTATTATGATACGTTATGCTTGTATGTGCATGTATCAGGTTTTATAATAAGACTGTTTGTCGTAGGGAAAAAAAATGCTTCCATCTAAACTCTTAATCAGCCTTTTTAATGCTGTGCTGTGAATCACCAGATGCTAATTGTGTCTGTGTATTAAATCTGTGGCATAAATATGCAGGCTTAATAATAGGAAACTATTCTGGCAAAACTGAATAAATTGTTACTCAGCTTCACTGTATAGTATATTAATGTCATGCTCCCCATAGGAGATCAGATCTAATGAATCCAGTTATGCAAATCTGAAATACAGTACCATGTATTTTTGGCAACAATTTTTCCAAGTTTTGCATTTCTTATATTCATAAGCACTATTCTGATACTTGAGAACGTTAGCATTTTTTCATTTAATGTGCCAATTATTTGAATAATGTCAGCTGCTTTGAATATAGAAATAAGAAAACTGCAATATCCTTTCCCCCAAGAGTTGCTCGTCTATTTCAGAATTCAAATACAGCATGCAGCTCTGCTTGCAAAGTGAGGCTGATTTAAAGTGGGTCAGGCACAGTGTAGGCAGGAGCAGAAGAGCTGTTTAAACAACTTTAAAATATGATATGGGAGAAGAAATATTAACATAAAACATCACAACATTGCCTTCGCTTTGAATATGTTTATTTTTTTAAAAAAAAGTCTTGTGAAAAGACCAGGAAAACAACTGACTTGCAATGAAATTTTACATTTGTTAAAACACAGCCTCTGCCACTTAGAGGTTTTATAAACTTGTGGTTCAAAAAAAAATGTTTGTTTGTTAGTTTGTTGAGGAAGGCAGCAGTCTGAGGGGGGGTGGTGAGGGTGGGGGGCGTGGTGGGGACAGAGAGAGACTTTTGTGCCAAACATCTGAATGTTTTAAGCTGGTTTCCACTTACTAAATACTCATAAACTATTCCATCCTCAAGTAGTATTCTGACTTGATTAATCAGGTTCTAATTATATTTTGCAGTTCATTGCTTAACTTTAACTGTGAAAAGTCTAGGTTACGAAGGTTACACAATGTTCTCTTAAGAGAACAAGATTTTATAGAAGATCAGTTCAGGTTTCCTTTGGCATTGATCCAGACTGTATTGAATGTTCTGGCATATTTTCACATTTGTGTGTTAAGGTGCAGGGATTATGTTAGGTGGTCAGTGCAAGTTTTGTTACCTTTCAGTTTTTAATTCCTTGTAACTGTATAGACCAAAGTTCCATGCAGAAATCCAACACGGATTGTGCAGTAATAGGTTGCTAAGCTAATCAAAATAGATTGTAAACAAGGTTCCACATGACATACATACCAAGCATTAACAAGCATCTGTGTACAGACAGTGCATGGGCATGACTGGAGACTTCCAATATAGGGGAGAGGTTTCTAAATCTCATGACCACATGTAAGACCTGTACCCCTGTTCTGCCCTCCTCCATCTATGTATTACAACTTGCTAATATTTTTATGCTTGGTACATCATAAGGGCTGGTATAGCAATCCGCTATCAAAAGCAACAAGAGCTGTTCATCCCAACAATTTGAAATAGATAAAAATGAACGAGGATAAGGATTTAAACTTGGCGTATATGACCCTGAGACTTCCTGGTATGTACCTATGCAGTCTGGTAAGGCTAGTATCTGTTCTCAAACACTGCCAGTTTGAGTTACAAGAAGTACAGCCGCAATGCTGACTGATAAATGGGTATTTACATAGCGAAGGACACAATGGGATGAGTGGCCTCCTGTACTATAAGGCATTGCAGTGTGCATAATGAAATTAGCACTGAAAATTTGGCCAGACTTCCCAGTGCTTTAGTGAGCAAAGGAGCAATATGTCCCCTTAAAGCCTAACAATTCCAAGATTTTAATCCTGACCTGTGTGCTGACCTAAGCGAATGCAGTGGAGAGCTACTAATGGCCTTGACGTTCAGGGCTTTGGAGGAGAAAAACTATTCAGGCCTTCCACTCCCAGCAGTTATCGGGTGCTATCTGCTGAGAGGTATATGTGTGCACATTGGGCAAAGTCAGGAGTGGGCTTGGGATGCTCATGTCTCGTGTGGTCCAATATTGCGCTGCCAATCATGATTCAACTTCTCTCACTCTCCAAAGCAACTTACGTTTGCATAGCACCTTTCACAACCTTAAGCCATCACAAACTGTCGGACAAGCCATGAAGTACGTTTGAAGTGTATTAAGTTAGAAAATGATAAAACCAATTTTATTGGAAGGGTAGATGCTGTGAATTCAGAGGTCCACAGAAAAAAGAAAGTAAAGGTAACTGTAAATAAACTAATACAGTTTTTTTTTGTCTTTTCTAATTTTGCTGTGGTTCCAGAAATAGTATTTTAAAGAAAATTTGATTGTATAGTCTGGTATTAGGCCTTGTCCGATGATTATGATTTTATGATTGAAGCCAGTGTAAATCAGTTGTGGCCTTGATGACACATTGTATGATTGCTCGTAAAATGAGTAATATAATTTACAGTTCAGAATGCACATGCCATTCATGCTTAATATAACATTGACTGGGCTTTATAAGGTTAAAATTGAAAGTTTAATGTGGATTTATTGCATTCTCGCATTGTGCTTTTTACTAATTTAGAACAAGAACAAAATTGAAAACCCAAGTTTTTTTTGCGAATATGAATTACTAGATACCCACTTTACATAAAGGCTTTAGTCATTCCTGTAGGCATCATTTCTCATGTTGCTAGGTCAGTAATTCAATAGACAGCAAAGCAGGTGTACTAATCTGTTTTGACCTGAGGAATTCTTTCTTTGACCTCATGAGGCAACAGACTGAAACATTCTCAGCATGACAGATTTTCTTTCTTTTGCTAGCTGGTTTATCAAAGGGTTGAACAGACCTAACCATACATTAACTAACATTATTATATGGATGGGTGCATACAATTTCACTGCTAACTGTAAGCGACATTTTATTATAAAGTTTACTGGTATTTTGTGACATGCAAAATTTCCTGTAACATGATTTCCTGAAACTTATACATTTGTGTAAAGCTGTTACCAAAAAAGAAAGTAAGTATGATGATGTTTCTTGCGAAATAAAGTGAAAGGCATTTTGGCAATCTTTGATTTTGCTTTTGTACAATCTGTTATATCAAGGAACCTTTGTTCTTTATAATTTACAGGCACTAATAAATCCTTAGGCACTGTTATGTTTGTTTCCTTCTTTGTATCTGAGGCCATTTTTAAATATATATAGTAAAACATTTTAAATCTCATTTTTAAAAAAGGTCTTGGCTACGGGTGTAAGGTACTATATGATAGGAATTTTTATTTGTAACAGTGGGATTTTATAAAAATTATATTTGAATGAGCATCTGGACATTTTGGCATTGAATCTGATTTGATGAACTTTGGGAAGTGATTGTTTTCACATTCTCATATTACAAACATTACTGCCTACACAGCTAGCAGATGTGTTCATCAAGGCAGTTCCTATGAAAGTGAATTCAAACAAATCAACCAACAACAAAAGATTCAAAATGGATAACCAAACCTGTAAAGTCCATTTTGATGTTTGGTAGGTTTGCTGCTTTTGTCCTTATGTTGCAAATCTTATTTCTGCAAACTATTGCAGGCAGGTGGCCTCTTTCATTAATGATAAAGAGAGGCTTTTTTGAGAAACAAAAACAAACTAACTTGTGGTATTAATGGTGTGCGGATGCACAATTAATTTACTACGTGTTTAATTGGGATCTTGAACCGTAAATTTCATTATTAGAAAGTAAGAACTTGGGTAATATGAGCTGGTTAGAATTTAAGGAAGTGTTAGTTTTGAGATGGTTTGAAATCCATTTGTGCATTTTAACTGTAATCTTACGTGCTGTTTGAAAACGGCAACATCTAAGCAATAGTCAGAATAATCTCAACTGATTTTTTCCAACAATGAAATGCAAATATTCAGTACACTCTTTTCATGCTTTTTTTTTCACTAGATCAGCTCCACAATCTTAGAATCCTTTTTGAGATTTGCAGAAAATCATTCATGCATCATTCATGAGAGCATGCTTCAAGGTTAGAAGGAATCTAAAAGGTTGAAACAAAACATAACAATGGAATTCAGATCTAAGATTCCGTAGAACGATATGTATAACATTTGGAACCTTTCTCACACATTCCTGTGGCAAATCTTTTAAACCTTGTCCATTGACCTTCTGAATATAATACGCAAGCTATCACACTGGCAGTTGATACAGAGATTACACAGATCGTGTTTACATTAATTATTTGAACCTGGCTTAAACAAATATTTGCATTTGGTTTTTATGCTGCCAGTTGAATTTTGTTTTTGTGGACTCTCTTTACAAAAAGTGAGTGTGATATTAGTTGGTGACCATTACTTTGCCTGCTTAACGGGTTGGTCGTTTTTTATTTTGCTGAGTTCATAATGCTAACAGAGAAACATATATTTAGAGAAAAACGATTGCAGAAATGAAAACTTAAATGGATTCATCACCGTGGTTCTCCATAGTGATGTAGGTTAAGATGCTGTCTCATTCCTCTTTGGTAGGAATGTAGATGAGGGGGCAGGAGGCTTTCTAGGGACAGGGAATGAGGAAAAAACTGGGAGAAGCTCACCTTACATTGCTCTCTGCAATTTCAAACTGTTTATTGCACATTCAAGTTTCATGTCTCTGTTAGCACCCTCTTGTTTGTTATCCAAAGGATGGTCAGTAAACAAAGGGCACAGGTTTAACATCATTGGAATGAGAACAAGGACAGAGATGCTTTTTTTTCATTCGACTAATTGTTGTGATTTGGAATGTACACCCTGAAGTGGTGGTGGAATGAAATTCAGGAGATGGTTTCAAAAGGAATTGAATGAATTCTTTAAAATTGCAGGACTAGTGGAGGAAGAGTGGGTTCTGGGGTTAGTTGGATAAGTCTGATTCTACATTTCTAGTTTAGGAGACAGAGGGGAAAATAGGATTAAAATTAGGCAGTAATTTAAGAAGTGTATCTTTCACTCATTACCAGAATTAATTTTGATTCCTGCAGTGTGCTACTTGTACCTCTGGCAGTTAAGTCTGGGGCAGGTTGAAACTTTAGAATTGTCTGAAATATACAGGATGCTGCTCTGCATCATTCAAAATCAGCAAGGTCATGTTCCTGTTGCTTTGTTGTTTGTGGTATTATTTACAGGATGAAGTTGTGGCTGTATCGGAGAAAGTCGTTGTGAAGTTGGATGACCTGATGAAATGGGCGTGCTCAGATTTCGGCACATGGACACGAGGCCTGGGGGCTGTGTCACTGAAACCGTCGATGAGAAAGGAACTGGGTGTGAATGGACAAAAAGAAGCCTTGAATCAGTATCGGCATTGCACCCTGAACAGTGGCCTCAATTTCAAGGATGTGTTAAAAGAAAAGGCTGATCTTGGTAAATATTTTATTTACTTTTTTAAAAAAAAACTGTTCATTTTATTTGAGCTCAGATTTCTAATTTGAAAGCTGTTCTTCCCCATTATCACTTAATTGAGTTTAAGGTTCAGTTGGTATTGAGCAGATGTTTATTTTCTCTTTGGAGTTGGCAAGTTGCTGGTGGAATTTAATTGTTTATACTTTGACTTTTGATATTTGCAGCCATTGAGATATTTATGGTGTTTTGTATCATTGACAAGAAAAAAAAATAAAATGCTTGATTTATGTGAAACAGGAAAATCAAGGACCACTGTTAAATAACAACAGGTTTTGTTCTTCTGACAGTATGACATCTGTTTGTTTGTCTCCATTGCCTGCCTTTTTTGTGTCACAATTGTTGGGTATACCTTTTGTCAACGTTCGTCATTCAGTTTTGCTATGTCAACTGTCACACTGTAATGTCAGCTGTGGTCACTAGGTAGCTCTGTGGGTCACTTTTTCTGAATTGCCTCCTAATTCTGTTGCACTGAAAAAGCATCAAATGAGTTTGGGTAACATATCAGTACTTAATAGTGTTTCGTTCTTTCTGCCTTAATTATTTTGCTGAGTTGTTCACCTTGTGGCAAATCCAGCACTTGTTCTCATCACTAATTACCCTTGAGAATGTGGCATTGGGACACCTGATTAAACCATTGTAATCTGTGAGGAATAGGCACAGCAAACTTTGTTTTAACTGGTCCCTTATGACCCAGAACTCTTGATGAACTAAACTGGCAAAAATTATGCACCTCAAATACCGCAAAGTTTACTGATAATTATAAGACCATAAGACGTTGGAGCAGAAATGAGGCCATTCGGCCCATTGAGTCTGCTCTGCCATTCAATCATGGCTGACAGATTTTCAACCCCATTTTCCTGCTTTCTCTCTGTAACCTTTGATCCTCTTGGCAATCAAGAACTTCTCTATCTCTGTTTTAAATATACTCAATGACCTGGCCTCCATTGCTGTGGCAATGAATTCCCCAGATTCATCACTCCCTGGCTAAAGAAGTTTCTTCTTGTCTCTGTTCTGAAGGGTCTTCCCTTTATTCTAAGGCTGTGCCTTCGGGTCTTCATCTCTCCTGCCAATGGAAACATTTTCCCAACATCCACTCTGTCCAGTATTCCGAAAGTTTCAAGCAGATCCCTCCTCTTCCTTCTAAATTCTATCATGTATATTCCCAGAGTCCTCAAAAGTTTCTTATATATTAATTTCTGATTATTGTATATTTTGAATTTATTTACCTCAGTTTAAACTGAAATATTAACAGTTGAATTGACTTGAAGTCAATGTCTCCTCAAATACTGTGATGGCTGAGTATCATTTGAGGGTGTGAGTGAGAAGCATCTCTGCCACTAAATTTTATTTAAGGCAGTGTTTCATGATTATTTAAGTAGTTTATGTTGTAATTAAAGTATAACAATGATGTGCATACCTGCATTATATTTCTATTACTTATTATGTGTTTTTACATTGATTATGTGGACCTCTTGATCAACCAGAATATTTAATCAACTGATGTACTTGAGTGCAGGTTAATAAAAAGTTTGAATAAGCACAGTACTGTTAAGGAGATCTTTACACCTGGCAGTAGTGAAGGCACAACAATATACCTTCAAGTCAGGATGGTATGTAACATGAAGGGGAATTTGTTGGTGGTGATGGTCCCATGTATATGCTACCGTTACCTTGGGGTGATGGAGGTTATGAGTTCAGAACGTGCTCTTGAAGGAAGCTGGGCAAGTTGCTGCAGTCGATTTTCAAGATGATATACACTGCAACCATTTGCACTGTGATGGTGACGAATTGGATGCCAGTTAAGTGGGCTGCTTTGTCTTGGATGGTATTGAACTGTGTGAGAGTTGTTGCAGCTGCCTGAACCTGCATTACAGCTGGTAGAAGAGGGATGGTATTCCTTTGCACTCTTGATTTGAGCTTGCTTGGTAGTGGACAGGCTTTGGTGAGTCAGGAGATTCACTTGCTGACCAGAGAATTCCTGGTCTCTGGCCTGCTGTTGTAACCATGCTGTTTACGTGGCTAGTCTAGTTCAGTATCTGGGCGAAAGTGAGGATTGTATCTGGTCAGTAGATAATGTTAGCACAGGATTTGGGATTAATAATCCTGTTGCCTGTCAAGATTGGGGTGAATGGTTAGATTTTCTTTTGCTGGAGACAGTGTTTCTGTCATTTGAATGTTTCTTGCCATTTTTTAGCTATATTGCCTCTTAACTGCTCCCGTTGCTGCACAGACCTCCAAGGTCAGAGTGTGGCAATGGCTGGAAAACCCATAAGTAAATGTTTCAGCACCGATTTGGCAAATATATCCAACTTTGGAGCAGTGGCTATGTGGTTTAGAGGGAACGTTGGCTAATCAGCTTGAGCCCAGGTCTTACTACATTTGAACACACAGACTACTTCAGTATCTGAGGAGTTGAGAATGGTTGCACAATATTCAGCATCATTGAATATTCCCACTTCTGCCCTTGGGATGGAGGGAAGGTCATTGATGAAGCAGTTGAAGATGGTTGGCCCTAGGATATTACCCTGAGGAGCTCCTTGAGTTGAGATGAGTGACCAGATCTTCCTATTTCCTATGGCTCGAACTAGTGGAGAGATGTCTTGTGCACCTGTATGCTATCAAGAATAATCACTCTCCCCTCAGACTACATAATTTAGATCTTGTCCGTTAGTTGTGGGATCACCCATCTCTGTCTATAGAATAACCTTTGACTGTTTTGAATGCTTGAAATCCTAAAGTGTAGTTCTGCTGGTTTAAGGTCTCCATTTTAGTTAGAGTAGGGTCAGGGTTAGGTTGACATGCTGTCCTGCCTCATTGAATCAGAGTTGGTCTCATGGCCTAATGGTAATGATAGAATGAGGTATTTTGCAGGTCACAATGTAATAGATTGTGATGGGATATATTTCTGTCAATGTTCTCATGGGTACTCAGTTACGGGTTGCTGGAGTTGTCTGCCATCTTTTCCCATTCAGACCAGCGATGATGCTGTACAAACTATTTAAATTATGTGGCCTACTTAGAAAGGTGTCTCACCAATACAGCTGCACAAATGTGTTTGAGGCTTTTCACTGGTTCCCCCTCCCCTAATGTTAGTATAGTTTTAAAACATGGTAAAACCATCCCGAATTGTAACAAATCCAAACATCCGGTGGGTGTAAATATGATTTGGATGTGCTATAAAGTCAGATTTTGCGGAGTGTCCATTTTATCAACAGGAGTATTACAGGCAGTCTTCTCTTTAGATGCTGATCGCAAATATTCAGGTCTGTTTTATTGCCAGTTATGGTGTGAATGATAATCACATTTTGGTTTGTGGGTACTTGAAGTGAGGCAGGATGCCAGGAGCAAATAGTATTGGGTAAGCATGCTGAACCCAGGGCTAGTAGTCTGAATGGGCATTTGCGTCAATCTGTAATAGTTAAATGTTTGGGTGCTGAACTACAGCTCATTACGTTTGTAAACCATCTTTTCTCTCTCTTCAACTTTGCACATTGTGCTCTATTATTTATTCACATTACTGCCTTGATCTCCGCTATGCTCATAAGATATGATAGCAGAATTAGGCCATTTGGCCGATCAAGTCTGCTGTGCCATTCGAACATGGCTGATCTGCTTCTCACCCCCATTTTCTTCCCTTCTCTCTATATCCCTTCACCCCATTAACAATTAAAAATCGGTCTAATTGTTGTTTAAATTTACTCACTGTCCCAGCACCTACCGCACTTTTGGGGTAGCGAATTCACAGACTCACAACCCTTTGGGAGAAGTGGTTTCTCCTCAACTTTGTTTTAAGTTTCCTATCCCTTATCCTATCTTTCGTCCCAGAATGCCCCACAAGCAGAAGCATCGACTCCACGTCTATTTTATCTGCAGCTTTTATCATCTTGAATGCCTTAATTTGATCTCCCCTTACTCTTCTAAATTCCAGAGAGTGTAGGCCTAAACTGTTCAATCTCTCTTGCTACGACAAACCCTTCCTCTCTGGGATCAATGTAGAGAACCTCCTCTGAACTGCTTCCAATGCTATCGCATCTTTTGTCAAATAATGGGACCAAAACTCTGCACAGTACTCCAGGTGTGGTCTCACCAATACCTTGTATAGTTGCAACAATATTTCCTTACCTTTATGTTCTATGTTATAAAAAACAACATTCCATTCGCTTTCCTCATTACCTGCTTTACCTGCACACTAGTTTTCTGTGACTCATGAACTATGGCTACCATGAAGTATCTTAGGTCAAATGTGTTCAGTGGCCTTTGCTTTCCATTTGAATCCTGCTGCTCATCTCCCAAATTGGAGACCAAATTACTGTCTCATTGCTGAGCTAAGGTGGAACAAAAGCCTACCCAAGAGGAGCTGTCAGTGGAAAGTGGGATGGCATCATCTGTCAGGGGAGGCAGTGGTGTACTGCTGTTATTACAGGACGTGTAATTCAGAAGCCCAGGGTAATGTTCTAGCGATATGGGTTTGAATCCCACTAGATAGCAATTACAATTCCAAACAAAACCTAGCCTCATGGTGGTGATGTAATTATTACCAATTGGCGTGGAGACCTAAGTGTCATTTAGGAAAGGAGACTGGCGTCCTTACCTGGTCTGGCCAACGTGACTCCGGAATCACAGGAGTGAGGTTGACTCTGGGCAATTAGGGATTGGCAGCAAGTGCTGGTCTAGTCATAGAGAGACACTCGCATCTCGTGAATGGATTAAAAAAGATAATTATATTCGGATTCAAGGGACCATCTCTTAAATAAAGCTGCTAATCTGATGAGCTGCTTGACAAACTGCACAAAGAGTGGGTCTTCATCACCAGTTTTGAGCAGGCATTGTTTGATTAATTACACTTGTTGGAGCAGTTTTGAAATATGTGACACAATAAACCAATGTCAGACAGGAAAACACAGCCAATTATCCTTTCAGTTTATCGGTCTCTCAGTACAATTTTTGTTTTGGGACTTAAGATTACCAGTTGTCGGATTAGCTGTAAAGGATAAGTGTCAAGCTCAGTTTCTGGTCATGTTTGGTGGCATTTATTTCAAGTTCTTTTGAGGGATGTGGGCATCGCAGACGAGCCCAGCATTTATTGCCTGTCCTTAATTGCCCTAGAGAAGGTGGTGCGGAACCACCTTTTTAAACCACTACAATCGTCGGATGTAGGTACATGTGCGGTCACGGTAGGAACAAAAATCAAGAGTTTTGACCCAGTGAGAGTGATTATAGTTCCATGTCGGGATGCTGTGAGAGTCGGAATGAACCTTGCAGGTGATGGTTCTCCCATGCATCTTTGGCCTTCTCCTGCTAAATACCAGAGGCTGTAAATTTGGAAAGTGCGGTCAAAGGAGCCTTGGTTTGTTGCTGCCATGTATCATGTATGTAGTACACGCTGCCGCTACTGTGCATCAGCGGTGGAGGGAATGACTGTTGAAGGTGATGCTGACCAAATGTCCCAGATGATGTTGAGCTTCTCACATGTTGAAACTGCAGTGATGTAGCAGGTGAAGATTATTCCATCACACTCCCAATCAATCATCCGTCTAAACTGCACACCATCTGAGGATCTGCGCTCATCAATCATTGTGTTGACGCATCCTCCAATATCGGAATTTGTTACCTCTGAAGTCGGCACAGAAGGCAAAGAAAACAATTGGGGGAACATAGCTCCTGATTTGTCTCTCATGTTTGGTGAACAGTCTTTGTTGCATGTCAGGTGGTGACTTACTGCATAGTTCTGGCCTCTCATGTAGTTACAGGCTTTATCTGCTTGATCCGTTCAGACTCTGCTCAACGGTTACTCCCAGGCCATTGATCGTGGAGGGTTCAGTGCTGAAGCCACTGAATATCAAGGGGAGATGGTTGGTTTCTATCTTTGGAAATAATTGTTAGGCCGTACTCCTCTAACATTCAGAGGGCGTTAAATAATTGGAAGCTGAAATTCACCCTGCATGTCAGAGAGGTGTTGCCATTTAACTCCGTTCTAAGATGTTTTACCAAATGCGCGTGTGGCACTTGTTTTAAACAGAAATAGTTTAAAAGAGCTAATCACTTTGTGTCATCTGTTCTGGGGCCAGAGTTTCTGGGCAGTTGGCAGCAAATGAAGGCCCAGGCCCCTTGGAAGCAGCCGGTGTAACACTGCCACTGTGTGCTGTGAATAAATGGATCATGTTTTAAAACCAGTCCACAGCCATGTCTGTCAATATATAGGGGGGAGAAAAACTACTCAACAGAGAAGATAATGTATGTTTTTGTGGAAAGAAAGGGAGTGCAGTCACTAAGGTGTGGGTTTGCATAGAGCAGTGTATCTGCAGAAAATTTATACCTTGCAGCTTTGAATGGATATTGATGCTCTTCTGCAGCGGGATTATATAAAATGCAAAATAATATTGTGCACTTTGATTAAGCAGTATATTTTCCAACACACTTTAACCAACCCAATGGCTAATATTACTAAAAAAAACTTCCTGTCACACTGTTAACAGTGAGTCAGAGAATGCAGTGCATTGTAAGGTCAGAAAGATTATACCATGCAAAATGTAGGTGTGTTCTTTCAGGGCAGCAGGGTTAATGACTGTCGTGGAAACTTTGGGTTCGTACGGAGGTTAATGTAAGAGATCCAGGCGTCTGGTGTTTTGTACTTTTTCTTTAGAGGTGAGTGTGGCGTAATCGTTTGTGATAATGTAGTACGGCAGATCGGAAATACTGTTGCCAGGTCTTCCATGATATTCCTTGGGACATCCTGGTTACAAATGTGAGTGTCCAGTATAGTGAACAGTAGGAATGGGTTCATTGGAAACTTGGTATTCTGACAGGAAACTGAAGGAAGGAAGTTGACTACCATCTCCCCCCTCACTTCCAAACCCTCATATTATAGATATTTTCCAATTAACCTGTTCAGAGATATTACTACACACCTCAGGAGTGGTGGGACTTAAACCCATGCCTCCTGGCTCAGACTTAGGGATACTACCACTGCACCACCAGAGTTGTTCCTCCCATTTTAAACCCTATTCAATTTGAATCCTCACACATTGGAATGGAACCTTAGTTTATCATCTTGTGTTTTCAACAGACTTGGCTGAGAATGTGTTTTTGTAGACTCACCCATTTGGGATCAGTGGCCTATCGGTTGCAAAAATTTGGGGTTTCTCAAATCTCTGAATGTGCTCAGCGACACCAGCTCTTAGCTGGCAGATTTCACTGGGGATTGTGGAGGGCTTTAAAGGGCACTAGGAAGGGCTGGGAACTTGCTCAATACTGCCCTCTTGATTTAGCAGGTCAGAATGATGATGAGTGCCAATTGGAATTTGATGGGCTTTGGCAAATTGGAAAGAGACCTTGGCTTCCAGCTGCCAACATAGCCACCATCATCATCCCCGTGCCCACCTCATCTCACACAAACACAAAAAATGTTGGATCAATATAGCAATCTCAATAAAAAAAAGTTAGCCAGTGATTAACCCATCGACTGAAATTTCTAAACAGTTTGCTGACCTCTCGTTGACCTCTGCAATTTATAACCAGCTACAGTTAGCAGAACTTACACAGGGAGTAATTGAACCTTAATTGCACAGGTCTGATGATTGACTAAACAGAGCAGCCTGACTTTAGATTGGAGACTGTCTATGAACAACATGATTGGGGATCTGTTAGAATCGAAGTGAATGTTGTATCCACACACTTGTTTCTGTCACACTTTGATCATTTTCCACCTGATTGTCTCAAATACCATATTGACATAATTGTCTTAACAGAGGATTTTAGAACAAGTACATTGTACTGAAATAACGCACTCCATTGCATGCCAGTGTGGTCAATCAGTGCACTTCTGTTGCATCAGAAACTTGGTCCACATGCCGTCTTAATTCTGTGCTTCAAGCTTTTAAGTGTACCTATTTAAACAAGCAAATCTTACGTTTCGGTTTCACAACCCTATTCATTTATGGCCACAGTCTACATGTCGAGGCAGAAATTTTTTTTCGCATGCCTGAGATAACTCAACATTTGCTGGACAAGATACAATATGGATAGCAGCCCAGCTCCTTCTCGCTGGGAATTTAAAACTGGGCCATGACAATCTCACATGCTGTTTGTAAATCCTCTCTCCCAAATATGCTTTATTTTTCCCTTTTTTTGAGGAAGACAATTCATAATGTTGAGATTCACCAGTAACAAGGGCTGTCGTGAACCACCACTACATGAAAATTTAACTTTCCATTGGCCATCTTTCCTCCCAAAATTAAATTTTAGCCCAACCTTTTAAATATTGTACAGCATCTTGTGTAGCAGAATTC
Source organism: Hemiscyllium ocellatum (assembly GCF_020745735.1). Lineage (NCBI taxonomy): Eukaryota > Metazoa > Chordata > Chondrichthyes > Orectolobiformes > Hemiscylliidae > Hemiscyllium > Hemiscyllium ocellatum. The sequence continues at coordinate 8,078,359 of NC_083422.1, read as the reverse complement.
CTCGAGGCAGGGTTGGGTTTCTGATTGGAGACTCTGGGTAGATATGGGGCAAAGTACCAGTTGAAAATCTGGGGGATTGATGGAGAGAGCGAGGAGATTTCCTGTGACAATCTCCCTGCTTTAGAAGGACTGTAATGCTGAACTTTTAAACTTATTTCTCTACTTTTCTAATTTATACCTAAAATTTTGTACCTAGGTATCTTAGTATGTAGCTTTATAAGGACTGTAAGACTGATGTTCTAACTTTATTTTTTTCATTTTTCAAATTTTGTACCCTTTTACCTAAGTAAAAACAAGGACTGCAGATGCTGGAAACCAGAGTCTAGATTAGAGTGGTGCTGGAAAAGCACAGCAGTTCAGGCAGCATCCGAGGAGCAGGAAAATTGACGTTTCGGGCAAAAGCCCTTCATCAGGAATAGAGGCAGAGTGCCTGAAAGGTGGAGAGATAAATGAGAGGATTTTCCTGCTCCTCAGATGCTGCCTGCACCCATTTACCTAGAATGGCGAGGGAAGTTGCAACTTTGTACACTTTTCATTTACTCATGTATCCCTGTACTTGAGTATATGTAACAATAAACCTAATTCTAATTCTTTCAAGAACAGTTTTCATTTTTGGGATATGCAGTTAGGTTATGGTCAGTAGAACTTTGGTTGAGATCAGGTTTATAGAAAGTGGGATGAGCAGAAATCGTGATATTTTAAAAAAAATTTCTATTAGAAGCAAAAATGGGCAATGGCTGGAGAAACTCAGCAGCTCTGGGAGCGTCGGTGGATAGAGAAATAGTTGATGTGTTGAGTCCAATATGACTACTTCAGAAATGAAGATGGGTCACAGGACTTGAAATGTTAACTGTTTCTCTCTCCACAGATGCTGTCAGACCTGCTGAGTTTTCCAGCCATTGTTCGTGTTTGTTTCAGGCTTAATAAATTGCTGAAAATGATTTCCTGATGAAGGGCTTATGCCCGAAACGTCGAATTTCCTATTCCTTGGATGCTGCCTAACCTGCTGTGCTTTAACCAGCAACACATTTTCAGCTGTGATCTCCAGCATCTGCAGACCTCATTTTTTACCCTTAATAAACTGCTGGCCAGTCTTCCATGGAATTTCTCAGATACTCTTTTTGTTGTCAGCTGATGTGGAGATTAGAGAGGTCAGCCAGGGAGATCATTCATGCAAGTGTTCACTTTCATTATGAATCCATTGATATAGTGGAAAGTTTACATAGATGTTCTCCACCATGGATGCTAGCGTGGGGAGTTTGAAAGTTGTTACTGAGAGTCACGTAGTCGGTGTAAGTGGGATTCTAACACTGCAGAGATGTTGTGACAAATAACTTTTGATGTACATAAATTTGTGGTCATCCACTTTGGAACCAATGGGTACTTACTGGGTTTTTTCAAAAATGTCAAAAAAGCTTAAAATTGAAAGCCCAAAGAGACTTTTTCTTGGGAGGGATGCATGCTCCATGTACATCATTTATTGGCATTTTAATAATCAGTTACGGAAAATGCTGTAGCAAAAGCTGGCCATTTTTATTTAGAAGAAAACTGGTTATAAAGGGGTATTCAGAGTTGTTCTGGACACCCCTCCTTAGGAAGGAAATATTGGTCTTTTTTTAGTTGGGGTAAGAGGCACTATGAGTAGACATATCTAAATTATACCAACTAAGAATGGCATGGTTGGACTTTAGAAAGTTCAGCAGCTATCGAGGGGAACAGGTTGTGTCGATAGACAGAAACTATTTCCATTAGTCAGGGTGTCTATGACTCCAGGACATTGTTGAAACATTAGTGGCTGATCCTCTTTCAGGAGTGAAATTAGTAAATGTTTCCACACATAAATACAACAGAAGTCTGAAATTCTTTCCCCAAACAGCAGTTGATGGTCAATCAGTTGTTTAAATTTGAAGTTGAGATTTGATATGGGACAAGGGCAGTGATGGATTTAGGTTGCAGATTCACCGTGACCTCATTGAATGCTGCAGCAGCCTCGATGGGCCAAATAGCCAACTCCTGTGACTGTGTTGCTCTGAAATGTGGACAATATTGTAATCAAACTAATGAATCATCAGCAATGATTTTGCAATCAGTATAATGTTATTGTGCTGTTAAAAGCATGTCCAAATAAAGATTTTGACTGCGTCACTTGTATTTTCCAACACCTCGTTGCAATATTACTCTGCGTACTTCAAGAATAGGCCAGATTCATAGGGGCTTTTGATGCCTTCTAACTTCCTGAATTTAACAATACAATCAGTAAGCAAACTATGGGTGTGTTATTACTGTTGCAATGATTTTATGCTTTTCCACTTATTCCACGAATTTGAGAACATTCATAACAAATGCAATTAATTTTTGTCCCAGCTAGTTTCCTGTTGTTGAATTCTTGCTTCTAATTATTCATTAGACAGTCTTTGAGAAAATAGCTCAATTTGTACTCAGCTGGAAAATTCTGGCTCGATCCAACTGTTGCTTAAGAGAAGGTTGAATTCTGTTTAAACATTGCCTTAAAAACTCCAGTCATTTCTTTGCACAGCAGTTACCTTCTAAATGTGAAAGCATTTCTAGTTTACGCAGTAAATTAACATAATAGCCTTATTGTATTTTACTAATATATTTTTATATTCTGAATGCTTTTCCTTATCGTCAAGCCTGAATAAAGGCTGTGATGATGACTGTGATTAATAGCATTCAGGTTAGCTTGCTGAGAACAATTGTTCACCCAGATCTGTCGAAATGTGTCACAAGTGCGTCAAACTATTTATTTCAAATCATGTTTTTTTCCCTTTTTCAGAATTGGTACAGTAATTGCATTTGCAAGGAGTACATGTAATAAATTATTGCGTTCAGTTTCAAGAATAGATGCCCAGTAATTTGTAAAATGCTATCTGTTTCGTTGCCTTAGGTCAAAAAAGAAGTTATGAAAAGCTGTTTGCGTCATTACTTTTGTATCGTGTAAGAGAGGAAAGATATTGCAAAATGGGCCTATTTATCTCTGCAGCGCACTAAAAATAACAGGACTCCAGTTTAAAAATAGAAACATTTCGAGGAACCGGAACAGACCTTTCGGTCCCTCAAATCTATTCTGTCCTTTTAAATTGTGTCATACTGCATTCACTCACTTTTAGGTTTAATTTCCCTTCCTGAGCAAAAACCTGTCAATCTCCATTTTCAATTGTTCCTGGTCTCCGCAGCTTTTTGGAAGCGAGAGTTCCTGATTTCCACTATCCCAAGTTTCTGATTTTACCCGTGAACGACCTCGCTCAAATCTGAAGGTTATGCTCCTTTTGTGTTGTACTCCCCCACCAGAGGAAACTGTATCTCTTTCTCTGGCCTCCTCTATCTTGTTAATCATCTTTAAACACCTCAATTAAATTGCCACCCCTTCAGTTAAACTCCAAACTGCAAGTTTAAAAAACTTAGAAATGCTGCTGCCAAGATGTGCATTCAAGTCTAAAATTAGTATTTTGATTGGGGAGGTAAGCAAAAGAGTACATTTACTGAAAAGGATAACTAGTTCTGTACAATCAATGTTTAATGCTGCAGCTATTTTAGTTTTTAACATGCTTTTGTGGGAGTGAAAGGATGCTTTAATGACCTGCTTTAGTTGCTCTTGTGAGGATATTTAAGACTTCCAATTTTCATTCTTGCTGATCTGATGCTGGGTTTATCTTTGGGCCAGTGCCCAGATAGGGTGAGAAGTGGATATAATCATCCTGTCTACTCACTGTCCGAGGGGTTGGGGTCTCTCGTAATGCATTTGTTTCTTTCCAGATATTGATCTCCCAACAATACACTGATCCGAGGTCTTTTTAGGGGTTGGTGACGTTGAAAATTTTTGTTTTTGCAGAAAATGTACTTTATTCATCAAATTTCTAATATTGTGGGTGGCACAGTGGTTAGCACTGCTGCCTCACAGCGCCTGAGACCCGGGTTCAATTCCCGACTCAGGCGACTGACTGTGTGGAGTTTGCACATTCTCCCCGTGTCTGCGTGGGTTTCCTCCGGGTGCTCCGGTTTCCTCCCACAGCCCAAAGATGTGCGGGTCAGGTGAATTGGCCATGCTAAATTGCCCGTAGTGTTAGGCAAGGGGTAATGTAGGGGTATGGGTGGGTTGCGCTTCGGCGGGTCGGTGTGGACTTGTTGGGCCGAAGGGCCTGTTTCCACACTGTAAGTAATCTAATCTAATTATACAACCTTGTGCCTTGAAAATAAGAGTGCAGTCAAATTCAATGTATCTCCACACACTATGCTCCACCCTTTGGTCTCTCATATGTCCTACTGTGGAAATGTATATTTTTAATATCAAGAATATTGCTCAAGGTCTGCAAATTGAAAATTTTAGAGAAACCTACCTGGTCCTACTCAGAACCATGGTGCAACTGTAGACTGGCTCTGGCTTCACATCAGCATGAGTTAACTTAGCATTTTGAGTTAGAATGGTAATTTATTGTCAAGTATAGTTTTACAAAAAAAAATTAGTGAAAAGTTTTATAATTTGCCATACCACCGTGCTTACATTAATGATGAGATGTCATCAGTAAAAAGACAAGTAAAAGTTCATCACAATTCAATTAACCGCTCCTGGGTTCAGTGTGCATTGCACTGGAAAACCAGACTGAGACCTCCACGTCAAGGCTAGACCTCCATGCTGGGCTGCTGGAATGCCAGGAAGCAACTGAAGAAAACCTCCATGACAGGATGCGACCGCCACACCAAGCGCCAGGCCTATACCTCCATCCTGGGCCTTTGGAAGTCACCTCGTTGCTGGGCCTGGGCCGTGAGAAGACACCTTTCACCAAGGTCGTTTAAAAGAAGGTGAGCTACCACAATAAAAGGGAACGCGTGCTTTTTAAAAAAAAAGCAAAGAAGAAAAAAACTAATGCAGGCAGACTATCTAGGCTCCCAGGTTAAGGAGCCTGCATTTTGCGCTGCTACTTTGCCAGTGTCTTGGGGGAGAAAAAGAGGACAGAATTGTCGACCCATCAAAATTGACTTGAGGTCATATTCATTCATAGTACGGTAACTATCATTGGAGGCTGTGACTTCACCACCTGGGCCTCGCTCTCTGTTGCTCCCACCCTCAGCCTCTCCAGCTCATTGTTGAACCTTTTGACCAAGCTTTATCAGCCCCAGTCACCTCACCCTTTGGTTTATTGTTAGTTTTTAATCTGATCTTAGCATTTGATGAAGCCTCTCGGGGTGTTTCACTACATTATATGAATGAAAGCAAGTGGAGCTGTAGTGATATTGTCCCTGGACCAGTAATCTGGAGACCCATGCTAATGTTCTGGGGGATTTGGGAGATAATGAAATTTGACTTCAACTAAAAAAAAATTTAGTATAAAAAGCTACTCTAATGAAGACAGTGTAACCATTTTTGGTTGTTGTAAAAACCCATCTAGTTCATTTATATCCTTTCTTTTAGGGAATAGAATCTGACAGCTTCCCCTGGCCTGGCCTACATGTGACTCCACACCCACAGCAATGTGGTTGACTCTTAACTGTCCCCTGAGATGGCATAACGTGGTCATCTCTAATTCAGATAGACAGCAAATGCTAGTCTTGCCAATGATGCACAAATTTCATGTAAGAATTAAATAAGTCACTGTTCATATCCCTACCTGAGCCGTTCTTCATACAAACCTTCTCACCTTCCGTCCATTATAAATTCAGAAGTGAGGATATTCATTAATGATTGCACAATGATCAGCACTGTTTGCAACTCCTCATATACTGAAGCAGTCCATATCTAAATACAAGAAGATCTGGACAATGTACAGGCGTAGGCTGAAAATGAGTAAACAACATTCATGCCACAGTACCAGGCAATGGCTATCTCCAATAAGTGCGAAACTTACTAGAGTCCATTGACATTCAATTTTTTTGTCACTGAATCCCCTCTGTCAACATCTTGGGAGTTACCATTGATCACAAACTGAGCTGGACTTGCCATTTTAAAATTGTGAAGGCAAGAGGCTCGGAATAGTGTGGCATGTAACTCACCTCCAGACTCCTTTTAAACTCTAGCACAAGTCAGAGTGCAGTGGAAAACTCTGTACTTGCCTGGATGGGTGCAGAGCAAAGCAGCCACTTGATTGGCACCACATCCACAAATATTCCCTCTCTCCACCACCAACGCTCAATTGTAGCAGTGTGTGTTATCCACAGGATGTAATATATCAAGGCTCCTTAGCACCTTCCAATCACACAGACACTCCTAACCAGATGGCAAGGGCAGCAGATACATGGAAACACCACCACCTGCAGGACCCCTGCAAGCCACTCACCATGCTGACTTGGAAGCATATTGCCGTTCCTTCAGTATCACTGGATCAAAATCCTGGAATTCCTTCCCTAGTGGTATAGTGGGTATACACCAAATAGTTTGCTGTGGTCCAAGATTGCCAATGATGCACAAATTTCATGTAAGAATTACCACTTCTCAAAGGTGACTAAGGATGGGCGTTAAAGACTTTATAAAGCTCTAGTTAGGCCCAACTTAAAATACTGTGTCCAATTTTGGGCTCCACACCTCAGGAAGGACATACCGGCACTGGAGCGTGTCCAGCGGAGATTCACACGGATGATCCCTGGAATTGTAGGCTTAACATATGATGAACGGCTGAGGATCCTGGGATTGTATTTATTAGAGTTTAGAAGGTTGAGGGGCAATCTAATAGAAACTTACAAGATAATGCATGGCTTAGAAAGGGTGGACGCTGGGAAGTTGTTTCCGTTAGTTGGGGAGACTAAGACTCCTGGGCATAACCTTAAAGTTAGAGGGGGTCAATTTAGAACAGAAATTAGAAGACATTTCTTCAGCTAGAGAGGGCGGGACTGTGGAATTCATTGCCACAGAGTGCAATGGAGGCTAGGAGGTTGGGTATCTTCAAGCCAGAGATTGATAAATTCTTGATCTCACAAGGAATTACGGGCTACCGGAAGAGTGCGGGTATGTGGAATTGAAACACCCATCAGCCATGATTAAATGCTGGAGTGGACTCGATGGGCCGAATGCCATTGCTTCCACTCCTATGTATTACGGTCTTATAAATGTTGGCTGAGTTGGTGACACTTTCATCTTACGAATGAACAAAAAAAGATTGTCTTGATACAACCTCACCATAATAACTTGTCCTCCACTTTGTGTACAGATTTCCCAATGTATAGGTGTGATTCATTTGCATTAGTACTGGCCACTTGGGTGACAATAGCCTTTGACTTCATTTTTGCCTGCCAGACATCTAGAATGGGGAGACTTTTATCTCCTATTCGTTTGGTTCAAGTGAGACCTATTTCTGAAGTGAGGCTGGGTCACTGTGCAAACCCACAAACTCGCTGGAAACCTAAAGAAATGAAACTGATGTCATACTCATTTTATTGTGACACTGACTCAGAAATTTCCCTCAATGATAAAATCGATTGCCCAACACTCTTGGTATACCAGAAAATCAACTAAACTATGTTGGAATGCATTTGAATATCAGAATTATAGTGTGTTGTTTTTACCATATAAACGCTCGCATTACTGGAAGTGTTTTTAATTGTGGCTAATTTGCACGGACATTCTGAAATAAATATCACTATCTTAATTGAATCATATTAAAGAGGGCTGGATTATGTTGTCACTTTGAGAACCAATTGGAAACTGCTGGGGGGGGAGAAAAAGCCTGGACTAATTATGCCGTCTCTCTAGTTTTTCCCTTTGCTAGCTGAAACAGGAAACCAGTAAATCTTCCAGTCTTGTGATTCAAAAGTAATTTGGAAATGAAACCTATTATTCTTTTTGTGTTTTGAAGTTGCCATCTCAGTTTACAAGAAAATAATAAGTGATTGGGCAATGCATTTGTTTCCAGTTGAATAGTTAAGATCCCAGAGATGCAATCAATTTTATCTTGGACGGAAACTTAAAAATTTCTGCTTCCAGACTGGGCTATAGTCCCCTCATCTACACGGGTCTGATATTGCTGCCTTTTTTTTTGTTTCACCCCCCCTCAATGATTGATAGCAGTTGTAGTGGGTATCCTATGTGCTTGGAACAAGCTTGTTGTTGAGCAGAATGGAATGAACAGTGATTAATCTGTTAACTCTGGCGCAGTGCCCTTTTGACTTTTGTTGTTTTGCAAGGGTACTCTTTGACTCAGAAGTTTTATTGGTAATATATACACAAGAACCGCAGCTTTTTTTTTAATATGAAGGGAAAGGACAGGCAAAATTAAAGAGATAAACTTGACCGTTTTAGAGCTGGCGAGGGAGAGGAAACAAAAATATCGCTTTCAAGAAGCCGTGGAAAGTGGTGATTATTTTTGGAGCAACTTTTATTCTGCCCATGAACAGGCTTGTTTTAAATTTGTTTTGTATGCAGTCTGTGTGCCATGATTCTCTATTTGCTGACATGCCGAAAATTTACATGTTCCTTTATCCATTATGAAACACTGAATCTGTTCATGTGCAGTTAGTTTCCTCATGACTGCAACTTGGCACAGTGCCAGCATTCTGAGGCTGCATGATGTAAATTGTGAGCTGGGGCATAAAAAATGCATTTGTAGTTGGAAAAGTGTAAACAGATTGGAAAATTAAGTAAAACAAGCGAGTGATTAATTGTCTTCAGATTTCCCTCTGCAAATTGTTTTTTTTTCCCTCTGGTCTCCCTAATGAACCCATCAGTACGTTTCAAAGTACTTGTTATAATATTTTATTCCTTGAGCTGAATAATAGTTTCACTGATAGACTATGAAACAATATGTGCTTCTCCCAGGGTGACCTTTTAGGAAATGAATAGTTTTATTGTCTGCCCTCTTTCTGTGACTGAAACAACAGTGTGGTTTATTAATATGACTCATGGTACAAATGAAATGGGCCTCAAAAGACTTTATTTGTTTTTATCTTTTCTTATCAGTTGTTTTGCAGTTATGTTCCTGCTTGTCTGATAAGCTGCCTAGTGTGGTATTTTGATTAACTATGGTGCTTATATGTGTGGTGTTTTGAGTGGGGTTTTCACCAATGCAGTGCAGATAGAGAGCGAAGTGTGGCTCGTTTGGTGGTGCTGGACTGGGATGTGACTTCTCCCAGGTGCGTATTCGGAAAGTGACCTCTCTCTTTAACGTGCGTACTTGTCTGTAAAGTGAGTGCACATACACTAGCTCTCCTGTTGTCGATACTTGCCTCCTCTCATCACGCTGATGACATAAGGAGTGGAGAGCAGTTTCAGAAGAGGACACGTTGGAGCTAAATATCTTGATGCCAGGATTTATCCGGGTATGTTTGACGCAGGAATGCCCTCTCAAGCACGAGCAGCCAGTCTTGGGGTTTGAAGTTTCTGAGATGGGTAAATTCTTTTGCTCAAAGAGAAACAAGTGAGATAGAGAAGATGTGTGCTCCTCAACTGCTGTGCTGTGTTTACACGTGTAAATGTAAAACCACTGTGATTTTAAAATTGGCAGTGTGATTGTTAGGAATTCTGCCCTTAAACAAGGGTGTGATCATTATTTTCCCATCTTTGCTCATCCGCTGCGTGCATGTGCTCGGTCCTATCTCAAGCAGCAGTGATTGAGAGGTTGTAGATTGTGGTTTCGATGCTGGGTTCTGCCAGTATTGCAATACAACTGGCCACAAGGGGGTGTGTGAGGCTTGCCCTGGTGTGTGTGACCCTAGCACAGAGCAGGGCAGCAGTGGGGTGGGAGTTGGCAGAGGTTTGAAATTGGTCTTTTGTGATGTTTGCAATTTAATCTGCTAAACTTTACTGTCAACAGGGTGTTCCGTCCCACTAGTATGGCATAGGGGTCACCATTCATCATTGTTTCTCTCCTGAGGTATGGTGCTGAGGGGTGCTCTTCCCCAGCAAGAGTTGGAGGCCGATTATTGAACATTTCGAAGGCAGGAGTGACTAATGTTGTAGGTAGCCCTGTATGGGGTGGATGGGGCAGATCAAAACCCACATCAGATACTGAAGTGCAAAACTAAGGCTGTCACTCCAGTGCACTACTGAGGGAGTGCTGCAATGGCAGCTGAGGGAAATCTGTCATTGGGTTGTAAGTGCTAAAACAGGGGTGAGGGTCAGTGCCGAGAGAGCACTGTGCCTTTGGAGGGTCAGTGCCAAGGGAGTACCGCGCACCCGGAGGGTCAGTATAGGGTTAGCTTTTCCAATGCTCAACCTGTGTCTGGTTCAAAGTTCATTTCTCTGCTCCCATTCCTGCTGCCTATAGCTGGCTTACTGTTCCTTGTGATTCCTCTTCTCTCTCCTCTCCTCCACCCTCCCTCCATTTTCCCCCCCCCCCCTAATTTCCTACTGGAGTCTCCAGCATAATCTGGCATTCTGATCAAAGTGACCACCGGTTAGCATTACCAACTCTTGTTGGACATTGAACCGCCTGGAGTGTTTCCGGGACTCGGCAGCTCTATGCAAGAGGGATGTTAGCCCAGATTGAGGGATCTAGATAAAAACCGAAAGAACTGCGAATGGTGTGAATCAGCAACAAAAACAGAAGTTGCTTGAAAAATTCAGCGGGTCTGGCAGCATTTATGAACAGAAAACAAAGTTAATGTGAGGAAAACGGTGTTGAGGTTGAAGATTGATGGGCTGGATGACCTACATGTGGTTTGATGACATGTGCTGGAGGATTCAGTCACATGATAATTGAGGTAACACTTGACTATCACTGCAGTTGCTCAATGATATTGCTGTCACTGAAAACATGGGCTTTCCAGTAGCTGGGTCTTTCTTTTTGAAGATGGGCTTTCCCTTGGATTGAACAGTCTTTTCTGTTGTATGGCTGCCAGCAGCTAGTAGGAGATCAGATTTGGCTGTTTCCTCCCACGTTCTAAGATGGGAGCCTTTGGACAATATGGAGAAATTGAGGTGCAAGTGCAGCTGCTGAGCAGTATGTGCCAAAGTATGTGATGGTCCAGTGCTTTGGGAGATTTGCAAAACATTTCATTTTCAAGTCGGGCAACAGCATGTCTCAAAGTAGATTAAAGGTCATGTCCGTGCACCATTCTTGCACTAGGTCCCTCACACCCCTCGCTATTGGGCATTGGCTTACAGCCTGTTTCGCTTAATTTACAACATCTGCAAACTTCAAGCAGCATGGTGGCTTAGTGGTTAGCATTGATGCCTCATAGCACCAGGGACCCAGGTGCGATTCCAGCCCTGGGTGACTGCGTGGAGTTTGCACGCTCTCTCAGTGGCTGCGTGGGTTTCCAAAGATGTGTAGACTGGGTGGATTGGCCATGTTAAATTGCCATTGGTGTCCAGGGGTGTGCAGGCTGGGTGGCTTGGCCATGGGAAATGCAGGGTTATGTTGGGGAGGTTTGACCTTCTTCGGAAGGTCTGTGCAGACTCAGTGAATAACTTCTACCTGCACTGTAGGGATTCTATGAATACTTTGATTATGCTAGTGAGCGTGGGGAACGGGCTGGAGGAAGCAAAATCTTAATACACATGCTATTTAAAAGGATCGAGACACCTTTTGAAGCCCAATGTCTTTTAAATATTATTGTTATTACAACGCACCTTTTTTTTAAGAAGAAAGTTTCTGATCTCCGAGCCTGTTGTTATGACTCTTCCATCACTTTGAATTTTTCCACATTGTATCAGGCACTTCAGTGGCTCTGTTCACTTTGATAGTTTCTAAGGCAGATTGTAATTAGACTGTAATTTGTGTGTGTGTGTGTGTGGATCTTTTTAGGATGAGGGGAATTAATAAAAACTGGGATGAATTAGCCAGCTGACTTATATTGCTTTCAAGCATTTTCATAAGTTTTGTGGCGATGGTTGTTTTGAAAACATAACTATTTTGTTTTCCATGTTTCCCCCATCTGTCAGTTGCGTGTAATTTAAAAAATATTTTGATGGATTATCATGAGTAAGTGATTTCCCTCCATAATACTTTCTGAAAGTATGCATGTTGGACTAATCCTCGCACTGAAAACACTCAATTGTCACTGTAATAACCCAGAAATGATTTAGTAGGCTTTCGTCAAATTTAATAATTTCATTTTATAGCAATGCGGTAGCAGCCATCTATCACTCTGACTTGTGAATTTGTTGTTTATTCTATCAGTGCCCACTGGGCTCCCCCCTGTAGCTGTGAAGTGAGATTGTTCGGGAACATGATCTTGCTGAACAAAGAAGATGTGTCTTGTCTGTCCTTCTGAGGTTACTCATGTGACGTCTCAATAATTCAAGCTTCCTCACCTCATCAGACCTGCTCAGGACTGTTAGCTTTGAAATTTTACTTTGTTTAGAATACAGAGACCTTGCGAATCCAGAAAAGACTGTATTGGGACCCTCTCCATTGACTCCTGGGATTGGGGCTGTTCAGTTTTAGGGGTGAAGAGAGGGGAGAAGAGTGGGATTAGATTGAGAAGGACCCAGATTTCTCGGGCCAGATTTTACCAGAGCTTGTTATGTTATTAGAGTCATAGAAATGTACAGCACAGAAACAGACTTCAGTCCAATTCGTCCATACTGACCAGATATTGTAAATTAATCTAGTCCCATTTGCCAGCATCTGGCCCATATCCCTCTAAATCCTTCTTATTTATTTTACCGATCTAGATGCCTTTTTAAATGTTGTAATTGTACCACCCTTCACCACTTCCCTTGGCAGCTCATTCCACACAGACATCACCTAATGCATGAAAAGGTTGCCCCTCACGTTCCTTTTAAATCTCTCCCCCCTCACCTTAAACAAATGTCCTCTAATTTTGGACTCCCCTACCCTGGGTAAAAGACCTTGACTATTCACCTTGTGCATGCCTCTAATGATTTTATAAACCTCTACAACGTCACCCGTCAGCCTCCAACAGTTCAGGGGGAAGAAACTCCAACCAATTCAGCCTCTCCCTGTAGCTCAAACCCTCCAACCCAGGCAACATCCTTGTAAATCTTTTCTGCACCCTTTGAAGTTTCACAACATATTTCCTGTAGCAATTCTGCAGAATTGACTGCGGAATCCTGTTACCATATTTTGTATTTGCTGTGAAATTAGAAATGCTGGACTCTTGACAATTTACATCAATTCTCAGTGTTGCACAGAATTCATTTTCTCAAGACGTTCGGGGCATTTAGCATTAATTTATTCGGCAAAGTTGAATCAACTCCTGTATATCAGCAGGTAAGCACAAATTCATCTTGTGCTGAGCAGTTCTGTTTGTTCTTGAGATGTAGGCAGCCTAGCAGAATGATATTGCCAATCTCTACTTCCTCAGACAAAGTGGGCTAGTCACTACTGTGGTAGAGATGGTGCTCCCTAGATTGTTTTAAGGAAGGAACGTTGAAATATTAACCTGGTGATGACAAAGGATGACCAAATCAGATTAGTATGTGACTTAGAGATTATGGTGTTTTTGCCTGTGGCATTTCTGAAATGAAGATATGTCAGTGTCTCTTTGTATTTCAATTACATTGTGAAGAGTAACCAACATATTGCAATGCACGCGGTTTTCTTTGACCTGGGGGGTATTTAGAATATCTTATCCATTGTTCGAATGAAATGTTATTTTCTTTAGGCCAACAAAGTCCAATTATGTTTAACGTCTGTAAAAGGTCAACACAGGAGAGTCTTTTACTGCTTGGTTTAACCTTTTACGAGAGAGTTTTAATTTCTAGAAATGCATAGTTTTTGAATGCCCACTAATCCAGATGGGAGATTGAATAGAAGTATTCAAAATGACGAAGGGTTTTGATGGAGTAAATCTGGAGAAACTGTGTCTACTTGCAAGAGGATTGGTAACTCGAGAGTGCAGATTGAAGGTAATTTGCAAAAGAGACATAGGGGCAATGAGATATTTTATTGCAGAAAATTAGGATTTGGAATGCACTGCCTATAATGTAATAGCTTGCACCAGGCACCTGAGTAAATACTTGGAAAGGGGGAACTTTGAGGAACTGTATAGAAAAGGGCGTAGGAATGGCACGAAGTGGATAATTTCTTGAAAGAGTTGGAACAGACAAGATCGGCTGAATGATCTTGGACGTTGTTGAATTGATGTGGCACTCACTGTACAATGTCTCCAGCATTTAACCAGGTATGTGCCAATACAATGTGTTATCTCCTGTAATCACTGGAAAATGTGCTGGACGTGACCAGGAGCTGGATTAATGCTCGTGATGTAAAGTTAGAACTCTGCTTCCAAATTGAGCAACTGGGACAAATACGTTGCAAGCATTCGAGATCAAATGGTCAATGCTCGGCTTTCGACCAGGCTACATACATGTCCCAGAGAACAAGGGAGCAGTTATCAAAACAAATCTCTGGCAGATTCTCACTGAAATGACGACACAACTGAAATAATATTGGCTGTTCATTATCACCTGTAGATTGAAATTCGAGCGGTGTCCCTGATCGCTCTGCATCTTTCTGTTGTATCCATTAACCTCCATGTTAGCATATCGCATGTCTTATTTATTTTAAAATGATTTGAAACAAACAGGCAAGCACTGGGGGAAAATTTGTGTAAGTGCAGTGCAATCATTTCTACATCTATTCTGGAGCTGTGAGAGAGATCAGGGGGATTTGTTTGATGAGTTGGGGAGGGGGTGTTGCTGTATCGTCATAGGACATGCCAAACCTGCTGCGGTACAGATATACATGAATTGGACATCTGCCAAGACACACACTATTTGTTTTTAATTGACCTTTTTTCAAAGAGAGAGAGGTATCTGTGACAACACGCTGGGGTTTGGCTATTGTGCATAGTGGCAATTAACCCTTAAATAGGTACCAAATTATACAAGATACTTATCACTGGTGGTGGAATTGAGTGTTGGTCCTTGTAGATATTTCCTAGTCAGAAATGCTATCATCCAGCTATGGAGCAGGTGGGACTTGAAATCAGACCCCCTGATCCTGAGATGGGGACATTTACTCTGCCCTGCAAGAGTCATGGTCCTTATAAATGCTGGTTTCAGTTCATGTGAATCATCCTGATAATGTTTGTGGTTTAGTTGAATTCCTGATTCAGGAGAGGAGGTGATTGCTTGCTCTCCTTTATATGTTAGGATTTGGGGACCTGTTTTGCACCCATGATACAGAAAATCAGGCAGGGCATAAAGAGAGCTGACTGTTCAGTATAGGCCCATGATGTCCTGCCTATTTGGGAGCCTTTGATGTTGCGACTTTCTCCTAACGGTGGGCAACATAATGCCTGGTGTTGGACCAGTTTTGTTCAGTACCGATAACCTTTTTAAATATTTTGTTCAGCGGATGTGAGCATTTATTGCCGTCCCGAGTTGCCCCTTGAGAAGGTGATGCAGTCCACAGGGAGGAAATTCCAGGATTCTGACCCAGCAACACTGAAGGGAATAGCAATATATTTCCAAGTCAGGATGGCTTGGAGGGGAGCTTGCAGGTAATGGTGTTCCATCTTCTGCCAATGTTAAATTGACAGCAATCGGACATCAAACCTGATGGTTTCATGTGAAGTAATCCTGAGCAAAGTCTGTTCTACAGAATATTAGGGAACCTGCGGTGCTTTTACGAGGGAATAGGTTTTGTGGACAAAGCAAAACAGTTACTTAAAGAGAAATTCCTGTCCTCTTACTTGGGCAATATATTGTCATTTGCATTGCCATGTCCTCCAGTTGAGTGTGTGGTGTTGGATTGAAACCAGATATACTCATAACTTTCCACCAAATTCATGGACTGGATGAGGGAGAATCTCGAACCAACGAATTAATTGTTTGGAATTTTTCCAGGGCATCTGATGGGCTGTGATTCTTTCGAGGGTTTGCACCCCAGTGATATTGGCGTGCGTGCGTGTTGCGTCTGTCCCCTTCTGGTTTTGTGGTCAGCTCCATCCACAGGGAACAGAATCCACATGGTTGCCCCAGTGCAGGACAGAGGGAGGGCTGCACAATCAACGTGTGCCATCTTTCAGATAGGGCCGTTGAACTGAGAGTTTGACTGCCCTCAGATGGGTGTAAATGTTGGATTGTTTTGGTGTGTCATTTTTGACAAGGATAGAGAGATATGTGGCTCTGTGTCAATTTATGATGAAACTGTGTTAAAATGCTAGAGAAAGTTTACTTTGATATAATGTTGCATTTACAGATGGGGTGGAATGGTGGGAGTCATTGAGGAGAAATTAGTTTACGATCCAGTCTTGTATCACTGATCAGAATGTTGCTGATTAATCTTCAAACAGTTCGTTGTTACAAGTTAAAGAACTCAAAGTTCCATTTTGCTTTTTGTTTTATGCTCCATTTGCTGACTGACTGTAGTGTACAAATACAAGATATAATATGCCATCTATTTTACTTAAACCTTAACTTTAACACGTTTTTATTCAAAGTTGTCAATTGTGCTCCACTTTCAGTGGAAAGTAATTTGATTGGATCATTACTGTACATCTGGGGAGATTCCAAGTTTTATGTGTTCTGCAATCAACAGGTCGTTTTGATGTTAATACATAGGAAATCAGAAGAATTGCTGTCCATTTTACACCCCCAACAAATTTTACAAATCACTGCATAGCGAATTGCCTCTGTCAATTTCAATTTCCACTCAAATGGTTAAGGCTCAAATTATAGATGGCATGGTAGCTTAGTGGTTAGCACAGCTGCCTCATAGCTCCAGGGAACCTGTGTTCGATTCCTGCCTCGGGTGACTGTCTGTGTGGTGTTTGCACATTCTCCCCGTGTCTGCGTGGGTTTCCTCGGGATGCTCCAGTTTCCTCCCACAATCCAAAGATGTGTAGGTCAGATGAATTGGCCATGCTAAATTGCCTATGGTGTTCGGTGCATTAGTCAGGGGTAAATATAGGGTGGGGGAATGGGTCTGAATGGGTTACTGTTTGGAGGGTCAGTGTGGACTTGTTGGGCCGAAGAACCTGTTTCCATACTGTAGGGAATCTAATCCATCTAATCTAATCTTGTTAAAATTGCAGAAGGACTTATGATTCTTCATTTGTGACAACCTGACATCAAAATCTACCCAGTCAGCCCATTGGGGACTGCCTCAGTCACTGCTCATGTTTGGATGATTCACCCTCCTTTCCTGGGACCCCGTTGCCTGGATTCTTGGAAGCTGCTTACAGGCACAACGCCAGTTTTTTTAGAAACAGCAAGCTTCACCAAGCCGGTACTACTCCTAGTGTTGTTGTTTGAGCTCAACTCTAACTCAGTTGCTTAAGGCAGTTGCTGCTCTTGGGCCTTCAACCTGACTGTGTGCTGTACTGTGAACTATTAACTGCACACTGGCGCCTGCTGAGCCTTTCACACTCATTGGGCTTCCCTGAGCAATTGTGACAAAGATGCTCAATTACTATTGGATTTTGCTGAATCTTTGAACTACACAGGTGTGTGTAGCAGTTGCTTTCAGCCACATAGCTGACGACATTGCTGCTTTACACTTTGTTTCTCAGGTGGCCTCTTTCTGCGTGTTATCATTGACCACCTCTTCAGTGACTCACTATTCTGTTGAAACCCTTGAACTGGTCTTGCCCCTATTGTTAGGCAGCAAGACGTGTAACTCTTGTTAGAACTTACAATGTAGCCAACCCTTAGATCTGTCTATACCCTTGAATATTAGTGATCACAGTGTTGTTGGCTCCTGCAGCACAAATTAACATGATGAGAAAGGAATTCATCTCAAGGTTTGTGGCTAAGTGAACGTGGCTGTCTGGCTCTGTTCAGTGGACAGCTCCATGCTGCCATTGGCAACTCTCTCCTGGGCTTAATTGACATAGCCCCACTCCAAGCCCACCAACCTGGGCTGGCAGATTGTAAGGAGCTGAATGAAGGTGTGCCCTAAATGGCCTAGATCCAGTTTTAACATTGTATCCCTTTGTTCTGGACTCCTTCTTGTGACTGACCATCTTGGTGACCTCTTTGGTCTGTTTGACCAAGTTGTGCTTGCTTAAGAGATAAAGGTTCACTTGCTTCTCTTCCAACCTAGTTCACTATATTCAGTGCTCCCAATGTGGCCTTCTCTACATCAGGGAGACCAACCTTAAACTAAGGGAACAGTTTGCTGAGCATCGCAGCTGGGCCCTCAGGGGCCCACCGGACCTCAAAGTCACCACCCATTTTAATTCCACTTTTCCCCCTCCCTTTCCAACATGACTATCCTGGGCCGCCTCCATTGCCACAATGAACCAAACCGCAAATTGGCGGAACACCTCATTTTCTGCCTGGGCAGCTTACAGCCCGGAGGACTCGTTATTGAGAACTCCAATTTCAAATAACCTTCCTTCCCATCCCCTTCCCCCTCCCTTCTACCCCTCCCTGCCACCAACCGGATTCATTCCTCCCATTGATTAACCAGGTCATACCCTCTACCTGTCTTCACCTATCCCCACT
The DNA here is from genome assembly GCF_020745735.1 of Hemiscyllium ocellatum. Taxonomy (NCBI): domain Eukaryota; kingdom Metazoa; phylum Chordata; class Chondrichthyes; order Orectolobiformes; family Hemiscylliidae; genus Hemiscyllium; species Hemiscyllium ocellatum. The sequence goes on along the minus strand of NC_083422.1, from coordinate 8,060,052 downwards.
TCACTACCCTCTCCCTGCCACCCCATTTATCTGCAGATCCCCCTACACCCAGCTCCCCCCCCCCCAACCATCCCTGAAGAAGCGTTACACCTGAAACATTGACTTCTCCCCCTCCTGATGCTGCCTGGCTTGCTGTGTTCTCCCAGCCTCCTGCCTGTCTACTTTGGATTCCAGCATCTGCAGGTTTATTTTGCCTCTACTTAAGAGGAAGCAAGTTGGAATCCTTGGGATATATGTTACAGTTTTCCTCCAATTGTGCAGATTAATTTTGGAACTGTTTGGACACGGGACCAGTTCCCATGACCAGCATGCTGTGTGGACAGAGCCCATTTGGATGTCGATTTGGTATTGTATGAAATCAGCAATTGTACACTGAGAAGGAAAGTGTTTATTTAAGGAAAAATACAAAGTAATGTATGCTTTGTAGCTTTAGAAATGGGTATACCAGTTTAATTCAAGATATGGTTGAAAGTAAATCTTTCCTGCAAGAAGAACATAGTTGTGGTTGGCCTGCTGCATACTAATGCATTGACCGCGTGAATTTTCAGTTTTACTGTGTCTAGAACAGATACATGAGCTACCTCTAAGGGTGGCTGAATAGAGTTACACCTCTCCATTAATCCTCAACAGCCTAGGGGCATATTGACTGACTTGAGGGAAATTTAGCAAAATCATGGATATAGTACTGGAGGAGGCCGTTTGGCCTGTTATCTCAATGCTGGCTCTCTGCAAGGACAATGCAGCTAGCACCACCCCTCCTCATTTTTCTTGTAGCTCGGAAATTCTACCTCTTCAGATAACGATCTAGTTTTCTTTCGCGAGCTGGGATTGAACCTGCCTCCACCACACTGTTTCTCGGGTAGCTCGCTCCCGATCCTAACAACTCGCTGTGTGAAAAACGGTTTCCTCATGTCGCTGTCACATCTTTCACTAATCATCTCTGGATCTTGGCCGTGCCATCTCATGAGAGCAGGTTCACCCTGTATACGCTGTCAGCTATTTGATTCTGAACACCTTGATCAGATTTCCTCTTGGCCACCCCTTTTTTTTTAGAGGGAGCACCTTCTCCAATCTGTTTGAACCTCTCCGTGTAACTGAAGTTTCTCATCCCTGAAAAAAATCGAAGAAATCTTTTCTGCACCCTGTGTAAAGCCTTCACATCCTTGTGAAATATTGTCGCCCAGAATTGGGTGCAGTACTCCCATTGAGACTGAAGCAGTGTTTTACCCCGGAATGGCATGATCCAGGAGGAAGCCATTTGACCCATTGTGCCAATCTCCTGCCTTTTCTCCAAGTTGCTACACGCCATTTCAATATCCGAAAGCATCCAGAGCTGTCTTGAATACCTCAGTTGAATCTGTCCCCTCCACATTTCCACGTAGTACGTTCCAGAACCAATCTACTTAATGTATGAAAACGTTTTTTTTTCCTCATATCACCACTGCTTCATTTGCACACGACTTTAAAACTATGCCCTGTCCTCCTTTTTTTTCTTTTACAAGTGGGAACAGCTTCTCCCTGTCTATCACCCTTGTTATGATAAATTTCTCACACACAATGATTTAACTTCCGGTTTGTGCTGATGAGCAGAACAAGTCGTCTTATCCAAAGTCGGGTTAGCTGGGGAGCTGACACCAGCCTTTCTGAATAATGTACCCTGCACAAATGTCACCATTCACATTGAACTTTTCCCTACCCACCTCCAATATCATTGAGAGCCAAAAGTATAATTTGCAGGTCCCATTCAGAATTAGAGGAGAGACATTTGGTTGGTTTTGCTGCTCTGAAACTCAGGAGGCATTGAAATGTGGTGCTGCAATGCGCCACAGCTGGGGTCACTCTAACTCTGTGTAGACTGGGGCATGGGTATCTTGTCAGTTTGTGCAACATCCAACCATATGATGCATTTACCCAGCAAAGCGTGAGGTGATGGGCTGGGCTCCTAAACTCCACCTCAGTCAGAATTGTTGGGCATCCACCTTCTAGAATCTCTTAAATACATTCTCCAACAATTTTCTGTTTGGGTTCCAATTAAAGCAATTGCAGCACATCAAATTATGGAGTGGCATTGTCTTCATTATTACTGTGTGTGTAGAAAGCCTGTGAATCTAGCTGCTACACAAGATACAGTTTTGCAATGTAGATATATTGTTGTGTATATAGCATTAGTTTAGGTGTGGTGTCAGCCAGCCTGAATTAGTGCAGGATAATGGGCTCCATTAGCCATTATTCTACCACTTCCTGCCATAGGCTGAACTTAACTGCCAGGATAAAGCAAAACACTTGTTTAAAGTCTTGTTTCAAACACATGCTTGTGATGCATTAATTATGTGTGTGTTTTTTGTCCAAACGTGTTTCAAATACTTAAGCAGTTTCGTGAGCTTCCATTTCCCCAGAAGCGTGACAGTTGAATTTATTAAATTAGTGTGTAAATTTTTAACCTGTTGTGTTTCACTGATTCATATTACTCATCATTCCAGGTTTTATTTACATTATATCATTAATAGATTGTGATACATCCCTTGTTACATTAAGATCATAGTGGAGACAAATATTTCCTATCCCCAGCATTGCCCGGTTTTGCCAGTGATTTGCCAGGCATTTCATTTAAGTAGCAACATGAGGCTAAGGCAACTCGTGCATGCAGCAACAGGCGCAGCCTGTGTTCCGCTCTGTGATGAACATCCCATGTCAACCCATGTAACGCGTGTTTCTCTGCAGATGCTGACGATGCTGATGATGATGGTGGTGATGTTGATGGCACCAAAATCATTGTCCTCAGCTACCCACAGTACTGCCGCTATCGGACTATGCTGAAGAGAATTCAAAACCGATCGTCGTCTTGGCTGGTCAATGAGTTTGTAATGGCCCTGGGTGGCATTGCAATATTAAACGGAAGTACCCGGATCCTCTACTGCCGTGACACATTTGATCATCCGACTCTGATCGAAAACGAGAGCGTTTGTGATGAGTTTGGTAAGTACTTTCTTTCACTTTGTTGTAATCTCATCAATGTGGTTGAAATAGAGGACATTGTAAAAGTTTTGAATTCCAACTGATAGACTGCATAACTTTTTCAACAGACTTTAAGGTTGCCAAAGTATGTTGCAGTCCAAGGACTATACTCATTCCTGTAATGCTAAACAGTGAAGAAATTAAAAATGAAACAATTTTTTTGTGTAGCTTCCCACTAGATTGTCACATTAGATTCCTTGGAAATTGTTTGGTATTGTTAGAGGAGAGGGTGTTTTGTGCCTTCAAGCTGTGCTGTTTGAGAAATAACCTGAAAAGTAAATATGAACACTGTGTTTGTCACTCAGTGTTAGCTGCAAAACAAAAGTTTGAATTCCTTTCTGGTACAAAATGTTTAGTGGTTGAATAAACGCAACAAAAGTCAGGAAGAATGATTTCACTGAGGATGCATTAAAACTAAACTTTATTTTTGGTGTGATAACGTTTTGCTCTGTACTGATGGCAGACTTGGACTGTGAATGTAGCCTCAATCCAGCTCAAGTTTCTACACTATGTACCTTTCGCATCCATATGAAAGCAATAGTACTTAACGCCACACCAATCCTACCTTGTAAATCTAGCATAAAGGATACAGTTTTGACAAACTCTCTTTTACACACCTATAGCATGTTTGTATACATACATGATTTACATAGATATGAGAGCAATCAACCAAGCCAAATAAACGAAACAATGAATTACCTTCTGCATTTCCTCATGAATAGTACAGTTTGTCATCTTATGTGTGGTACTCACTGCAGGTACGAAAGATTGTGGCAGTTTGTACAACAGAAAAGATGTATGCTTCGATGTTTAGAAATCTGTCAAAATTGTTTAATTTGTTGATATTCGTCCTTCTCATTTGATTGCTGAAATCATCAGTTTATAGAAGCAGACAAGGAATAAGGTCCTAAAGCATTTTGAAATATCAAAGGGGGCAGCCTTTGCTGAATATTTGTAAAACCCAGAGTTTGCAGGATTCGGAAGGTGCAGAACACTTCATAAAATGTTGCATTTAAATTTGTCTTTTTTTTTCTGGTTGCATACATTAAATGTTTTTAGTGCAGTAAGGCTTAATAGAGTTAAAGTGGCATCCTGCCAGGGATGGAGGCATTGAGTCAGATAATCAAGCAGCTTGAAGAGGCAGAGGGGTTTCTGGAGGGAATTCCAGAACTGGGGGTAACCAAAAGCATTTTGCCAACAGTGAGACAAGGGAAAGGAGGGTAAAGTGCAGCAGTATGAATTCGACCAGTTGAGTTCCTGTTTGACAAGTAAAGAGGAGCTACCTCATTATTTCAATATCACCTCAGTGCTGCGCTGGTGAACCATTTTGTCTTCGAGTTAGGAAGTTGGGATTAACACGCGTTGGGCTTTAGTTAAACTGAGGAAGCTGGAGATTACCACACTCTGCAGCTTTTCTGGGACCAAAGTAAACATGATATCAATTCTGAGAAGGGCTGAGTTGTTGATACAGAGCAGGTATTTTTGCTGAAAAATCACATTCTGTTGGACTGTTGCCAGCAATGAGTAAAACTGACAAAATGCAGTTGGCAATATTGGCCGTGTTTCCTTTATTTGGAAATATTAACCTTGAACTGTTGAGCTCTGGAATTCTTGGTCTGCAGCTGCCATTAGATTATCAAATTACTTTACTTTGTTTCTGTGCAGATTATTATCAGCCAGTGGAACTAGAAATTCAGTTTTTTTTCCATTTAAATGTTTGTCCTATGGAAAAGTGCAACTCCTTTAAAAAAAAAATGCTTTTAAGGAGCTGCCCGTTCTAGGCAAGCTGAGTGGAAAAGTACACAATGGGTTGACTCATTGGTTCAGATAATATGTTTATAGGCACAAAGGCAAGTAACTGTATTGATGGAATTATTAAAGTCAATTATTATAGTATGTGATTTCAAGTGTGACTAATTTTTAGTGGATAACAAATTGGTTTAACATAGTACTCTTATGTTTTATAGATATTTGTAATACAGTATTTGTATGTGTATATGCATGTATTGTAAATGGAATTTTCCTAAAGTCTGCTGGATTCCATTCTACTGTAGTAATCACATAACATGATGAGTGCCATTTTGCATTACACTGACGTTGTAAAATAATCTCTCATCCTGGCACTGTGACAAAAGCACTTCAATGTTGTAATGTAAAATTGCATTCACAGTATATGTTATAGAAGTAATAGATAAACACCAGGGCACCAGTTGACGGCTGTAACCTGGCCTCCGGCATGGTTGGCTCTTTGTAAACATCCTAAGCTTCATTCTTATAGCTTACAGTGTCACATGGCTCCCACATTTAGCTTACAGTCTTATAAACTGCTCCTGACCATCTAATAATACCTGTCTGCTTTGGTACCTATCTCCACTTCTCTGTTATTTTATACAAAACGGGTACAATATTAGCCACCATCTTGTATAAATATCTCACTAAACGATACATGCTACTTTGTGCCACTACTTTGCAGGTGGAACAATAGTCTTTTTTTCAGAAAATGCCAATTCTTTAATGCTGTGTTTTTCTGACTACTTACTCACAGAAGCACTCCATTAGAATTTGCAAACTTCCCTGAGCAACCCCCAGTGAAACTGACTTGTTTGCATTTACTTCAAAATATTACCTACTTATTACATAAAAGGGAAATGGAAGGCATAAAAATCATACATTAATAAGTCTCAGACTCCAACTCTCTGGGAGCAAGGTTGACGACTGCATAGTCATTCCTTTTCAGTTGTGCTTATTCCATTATTGAGTTATAGTGATGTCCGTACGTTAATCACAACAACAAGGCTCATGCAGTGTCTTTGTAAAGAAACAGACATCCTTTAAACAGGAGTGTAATTAAAGTGCTGAGGAATGAATGAATGTTATACCATGAAAATATCCAATGAAAATACTATTTCTCCCACGTTTCCATGGTAAAGTCGTTATGTACAAAAATGTTCCTGAACAGCAAGTAATTTTAGCAATTAGTGTTAGTTAATATAAATAACCAACCTGCAGAATGCATCAAATGATTATTTTGTTTTTGCAGTGCAAATATTAACATTATCAACCAGCTACTTCAAACCTGTTCAGGAATATGATGAAATACTCCCCACTTGCCTTGATGAGTATAACTCCAACTACACTTGTGAATCTTGACACCATTCAGGGCAAGCATCCACTCCCACTCCCCCCAGTGGTGTGTGCAGTTTACAAGGTGCACTGCAGCAAATGACCAGCAGCCCAATGCAAAACCAGTCACCTGAACCATGTAAAAGGACAGCAGACTCATCATAACATGTCTGCAGGCTCCTGTCTGATCTGACTGGGGCAATATACTGTTCCTTCGTTGTCACTGGATCAAAAAACTCTGTAGTTATATCCAGCCTCAATGTTCCCTGTTTTCTGCAGTGTGCAGGTTTCCGAGGTCTGATTGTGACAGCGACTTCCACAAGCTGATATCAATGTGCGGCAGTGAGCATGGGAGCTCCTTGTAACTGCACAACTGTGTATCTATGCAGCTTTGAAGGAGCATTGCCTACAGCCCAAGGAGTTCAAGAAGGCAGCTCACCTCAACTTCTTGAGGCCTGTTAGGGATGGGCAATAAATGCTGGCCTAGCCAGTGATGTCCACATCCAAATAATGAAGCAATGGAAATCTTTGTGAACAAAGAGCTAAATCATCTGTCGTTCTTCCTCCCTGCGTCTCAATCCCTTGGCCTTCGAGTAATGTCATTAAATAAGCCTGTTTGGTTTTAGATTTTGTGGTGGGTTATTGAAACCTGAACTGTTTTAGAGTTTCAGGAGAAGTATTTATTGTCCCGATGTAATTCCCATGTGCCAGTTCTGACATTATTCTGTAATATTATAACTGTGACTGGTTAATAGTGATGAAGAAACCAGGGCATCTCCAGTGGTTTGGGGCAGACGAGTGTCAGGAAGAGTAGAGTCAACTTTCTTGATGGAAGAAAGAGCATGAAAAGGTGGATGAGTTTATCTCTAGTTAGCCTCTGGTCTCCAGAGGCCCTGGGCTGGAGAGCAGCCAATTGTGAAATAGCCAATGAAAGAGCAGCTGGTCAGCTGATGAAGATATTGATGATGAAATATTCCATCCAACAGGAGCCTGGCGTTTACACTGTTCTTTCTGTCTCAAGGGATGAAACACAACTCTGGTTTCTTCGTCCGTTTCTGCATTGTCCAGTTTTGCAGCCATTGAGCTTTGTAATGTTATCGAGTTTTGGGGAACACCTGTAATTAGCTAGGTCCCAAAATAATAACCTGGTCCCAAAATAACACCGGAAACAATTTGTGTGACACGGTTTGGAAAACGAGTGCGTCTTGTCTGCAGATAACTCCCCAAATTGTGGAGTGTAACAAGTGGTGGGGGATATGATGCCTGCCTGTCTTTTGATGGCAAAGAGCCAAGACTATAGAAACATGGAGTGCGTTCCTGAAGATCAATGTTTGAACTGTATTCTAGAGCTCGGAGTTGTGAAACGGATGTGACTTTTTAGGGAGATGGGTATCTAGGCTGAGCTTCAGTTAAAATATTCTTCGTCTTCTCAAAAGAAACGGTTTGGACTGTTGCTGCATTTCTAAAGAGGAATTGTTACTTTAAGTTTTAACAATTCCCTTTTTAAATTTAACTTCCGGTTATGTGACTCTTGCCTTTTGAAATCAGGTCTGCCCGTGTTCTTGGGTTAACTGTTTAGATTGGGCAGGCAAGGGAGCAATCAGCCTTTCTTCAAACACTTCCTTAAACATTTCATTTGTCTCCTGTTATCAGATTCACAAAATGTGTAACGGTTTGATTGGGCTTATTTCAGCAGCTGTGATAAGACACTTAGTTATCAGCGCTGGTTTCTTTCCAGATTGAGTCCATGACCTAATCACACTGTTAATGATCAAGTGGAAACATGAGCTCAAGCCGGTGCAACACTTGCACTTTCCAAACGGCAAGTTGTGGGTTTACGTTGATCGAAGCAGGCTGTGTAGATAATGATGTCTATCTCTGTGTTCTCGTGTAGTGTGGAAGCAGGCCATTTGCCCCACTGAGTCCAAACTAGCCCTCCAAAGAGCATCCCAGCCAGACCCAACACCTATCCCTTTAACCCTGTATTTCCCATGAATAGTCTGCACGTCACAGGGCAATTTAGCATGGCCAGTCTACCTAGCCTGTACCAGAGGAAACCAGAGCACCCAGAGGAAACCCACGTGGGCGCGAGGAGAATGTACAAACTCCACACAGGCAGATACCCAAAGGTGGAAGCGAACCCGGATCCTTCACGCTGTGAGGCAGCAGTGCTAATCACTGAACCACTCTGCTGCCCCTTCCCTACCTGTGATAATTATGTCTTTAGGATTAGTGACCTATGTATTACATAGTAACTTTGAACTAATCACGCACGCAGACAATTAGCTTGGAATTTCAGTTGCACTACACTTTACAGAGCCCCTGTACTTTCTGTGCCCTTTTTTTAGTTTGTTCCATTGATGTTCACACCAACTATTTATGCTAGACTGAATCTCAAAAGTCTCCCTGCCCAGCTCTATCCTGTCCTTGCTCAGGCCTCCAACACCTGCATACCTGGCAGATATCATCAGAGATTGTTTAGATGCGACAATGCTTATTCCTGACTTAGACCAGCCATCCCAGTGTGCTGGCGAGTGACCCAGGTCTTTGCAGGTTTCGATAGTGGAGTTACTTACTGGATATAGTTGGTGAGATAGCAAGGGTTCTATATATAAAGTATCCTTAACAGCATGTACATACACTGAAGGCCATTCTGATTTGCTTCATTCTTTGCTTCAACATTCATTTTAGCACAGAAGTTAAGTATTGCTTCTTTTTTATATCAAAAGACACGAGGGCGAAGCTTTTGATCAGAACATATACAAGAGCGCCAACTTTCAGGGGGAATAACAATTTATGCTGTAGGAGAAAACGGTGCTGCTGATTGGCAGGTCAACGCTGATCGAGGCATTGCCATGGAAATGCACTTGGGAGATATTGTCTCCTGATTTTGTATCATTCCAAGAGGGAGCAATTCCTGGACATGTTCCTTTTTCCTGCAGAGGATAGGTGCCTGGCTGTGAATACATGTAACTTCCAGCAAAAGTACATAAGGACGCAACTCGGCTGATAGCAAGTCCCCCTGCTGTACTATTTTGACAAAGAGCAGGATATCCTTCAGCCAATATCATTATAACGGACATCTTGGCCGTGTTAACAATTGCTTGTTTGTGAGAGCTTGCTGTTTACAAATTGGAGCCATCTTTCCTACTTTACAGCATTTCAGGAACACTTCAGTGACTGGAAAGCATTTTCAAATATCCTTGAATCATGGAAGATGCTGTATTAATGCAACTCAGTGGTCTCTGTTAAAATCTTGATTCCCAAGGTGCCTGGTTCTACAGCAGAGAAACCAAGCCAGTGAATCAGAAGCATCAATTTAAGTTGCAACTGTGCACATCTTATTCAAGGGACTTCTCTCTGGTTTATTTAATCACATCTTGTTCTAATTCTTTGAGTTTCTCTCTTGGGGTTGGCAACACTATTTGAACACCTCAAGTGGATCTAATGCCCTGTAATCACTGGCAAGCATCTGTTGTTCTGTCAGGTTTATTCAGTGGTACTATCTGTGCAGCCAGCATTCTACTCTCTCTGTCAAGAGGTTTGGGGAGTCTGTAATGCAGTGTTATTTGCAGTCGATGACAAAGAGCTGTTTCAACTTGTCCAGAACGGTAGTTCTTGTGGTGTAATGATGTGGGGGCTAGTACAAATCGAATCTGCAGAAAACACATTATGGTGAGTGAGTGGTCAGTCTGTGGACAGACACCTTAGGCAGATGGTGGAAACATTCATTGTTGTTTATTCGGTTTGGTGGCCGGGGGGGGGGGGTGGTGTCTGTGATGGTTATCTCACCTCCTGCCTCTCCGGGTCTCTGGTACACTTGATGAAAGCTGTGATTAGTCAATCATGCTGTTTCCAAGATTGACAGAATACTGCATTAGTAAAAGGTGAGCTTTGGTAGACCTTGCTCTTTTTTTCATCCTGCAGTTCCTGACTTTCAGTTATCTGGCTTAGTTCTATATAGTTAAGTTCTACAATAGCTGCACAAGCCTACGTTTGCACTGAGTAAGCCCCTTATAAAGCATGCAATTTTCTGTCACTGTTTGTGACATTTCCATGTTTGTAATCTTGTATCCTTATTTTAGACCCTTTCACATCTCCCCTGAACTTTGCAATTCCACGTGCAGCCGGCTTCCTCCACGTCATGGTGCTTGGTGCCAAACGATTTGACTATAAAGGCATCTTGGCGGTACTCTTTGTCTATGCCAGCAATCATGTTTGAGTGCCAGGTTAATTTCCTGCTCTCTGGCCGGGATGGGGTGGGGGGGGGGGGGGGGGGGGTGGGGGTGGCGGGGGTTGGTGTAGTGCTGAACTAAGTTTGAGACACTGCCTCAGCTAACTCAGTATTGACTGGGGATCGAACCTGAAACCTTCCCGGTCTGCTTTGCTGCACTGCTTTTGGGCCAACTGGCTAAGCCATTAATGCAGGGTATATGCTTTAACAATATTACATTCTCATAATGATTTCCACATCCCTCTCCTTGGGCCAGTTTGTAAAAGCCTTCTCTGCTTTGCCAGATTGCGTCAATTGTTGATGTATGGTTTAATGGCTGGAAGGTTTGTGAAATATATCTCTGCATTTCACATAAATATGGTGTAAGGTTAAACACACAGCGCCTTTTGAATGTATTGTGAAATATCAGACTGCACTGTATTTTGTAAGCAGTCGTGTGTACAGTGGGTTGTGAAATATCAAGCTGACTGAACAATCTTTTAAAAGCACACCACATTTCTCCTCTCAGGCAGTGCTGATTACTTTCCTTAAGAGTGGATGCAATTGGTCCAGCTTTCTTTTAAAAAAGACATTTGTTTTTGTGTGTGGACTGTCAGTATGCATTCTGCAAAGGTGGAAATTAAATGTTGCTAAAAATGATATTCCACAAATCTAAAACACATTCTCTTGAAGTATTGAGATTGGTCCTGACCTTGATTAGTACAAAATGCCTTATGCAAGCTTCCTCTTTACTTTTAGGCCTTTAGTTGCAGGCTTCAGTGTGGAAGAGCCACTTGGAACATTAAAAGCTAGGATCAGGAGGAGGCAATTCTGCCTCTCAAGCCTGCTTTGCAATTCAGTGCGGTCAGGGCTGACCTCAGACTTGTTAGCTCTCATTATGGAACTGAATGGCATCCTCATGCTTTAGTTATGTAATGCTGGTAATGTGTCACAGGACATCAATGTCAACATTTTTACAAAAATAGTAATTTCTGCCAGGCTGCAGTTCCTCAGGACTGGAGCTTGTGTGGCAGGTTTTGGAGCACATGTCTGAAATATTTCACCATAATATTGACAGGGCCCTTTGCTTTTGCAGTATCCAGTACCTTCAGCCATTTTTTAGACATCATGTGGCCTGAAGACTGGTATGTGATGTTGGGGGACCACTGGATCATTCACTTAGCACTTCCTGGCTGAAGAAATGCTTCAGCCTCATCTTGTGCTCTGATGTGTTGGTAGTAATTGTAGAATGGGGGATATGCCAGGCCTCGAGGTTACAAATTGTGTTGGAGTACAATTCTGCTGTACTTGATGGTCCATAGCGCCTCATGGATGCCTACTCTTGAGTTACTGGATCTGCTCAAGGTCGGTCCTATTGAACACAGTGGTGTGCCACACAACAAGATGGAGGGTATTCTCAATGTGAAGGCGACTCCATAAGGACTGTGCAGTGGTTACTCTTACTGATATTGTCTTAGACAGAAGTATCTGCAGTCAACAGATTAGTAAAGATGAGGTCAGGTATGTTTTTCCCTCACCTTCAGCCGCAGACCCAGTCTAGCAGCTATGTCCTTTAGGGCTTGACCAGCTCAATGATTAGTACTGAGCTACTCCTGATGGTAGACATTGAGATGCCCTATCCAGGGTACACTCTGCGCCCATGCCACCCTCTACCACCTCCTTCAAGTGTTGTTCAACATGGAGGAGTACTGATTTATCAGCTGAGGGAGGACAGTGTGTGCAACAGCAGGAGGTATCCTAGTCCATGCTTGACTAAATACAATGAGACTTCTTGGCAATTGGAGTCAATGTTGTTGTTCCCCAGGTTACCTCCCTCCTGACTGTATACCATGGTACTGTGAATCTCCCGAGAAATTGTGATGGTAATGTTTGGGATGTTGTATGTAAAGTATGATTCCATGAGTATGTCAGGCTGTTGCTTGACTCCTCTGTGAGGTAGCTGTCCCAATTTTAATATTAGGCCCAGGTGCTGGGGCATTGCAGGGTCTGTTTTTGCTGTTTGCAGTGCCTAGGTCAATGCTAGATGGTCTGTCCAGTTTCATTCCTTCCTTTTTAACTTTGTAGTGACTTGAGTATCTTTTCAGAGGGGAGTTGAGAGTCAACCACGTTGCTTTGGGTCTGGAGTCACATGTAGTCCAGACCAGGTAAGGACAACGGATTTCCTTCATTAATTACCCAGACAGGGTTTTAAGACAGTGGTTTCATGGTCTTTATTTCACTTTTATTTTCCAAAGTTTTAAATTTCATATCTCAACATCTGCCACGATGGAACTTGAACCTCGGTTGCCAGGGTCTCTGGATTACTAAAAACCAAAAGAACTGTAGATGCAGTTAGCAAGAAACAAAAACCGAAGTTGCTGGAAAAGCTCCCCAGGTTTGGTAGCATCTGTGAAGAGGGATCAGTATTAATGTTTCTGGTCTGGTGACCCTTCCTCAGAAGTGATGATGGTTAGGAAATTGTCCGTTTATGTGGAAGAAGATAGGGGAGGGAGAGAGTAAGGAGTAAATGCTAGGTGAGGATAGAGTCCAAAGTGAAAGAAGTAGTGTTGGATAGACAAAGGAGTGGATGACGATCTGGTTGGGAGGGTGAATAGCTGTTAATGGAGCCTGCTAGTGGCAACAATAGATAATCTGTAATGGGCAGCCTATGTGAGTGGGATAGTTCAGGCCCTGAAGTTATTGAACTCGATATTGAGTCCAGAGGGCTGCAGGGTCCCTAAGTGGAAAATGAGGTGCTGTTCTTCCAGCTTGTGTTGAGCTTCACTGGAGCACTGCAGCAAGTCTGAGACAGAGATGTTGGCCAGGGAACAGGGTGATGTGTTAAAGTGACAGGCAACTGGAAGCTCGGTCTTTTTGATGAGGATGTTCTGTGAAGCGGTCACCCAGTCTATGTTTCGTTGTCCCAGTATAGAGGAGACCGCATTGTCAGCAGCGAATGCAGTAGACTAGATTGTGAGAAGGTAAAATGCTACTTCATCTGGAAGGTATGTTTGGGCACTTGGATACTGAGGAGGAAGGAGAGAAATGGGCAGGTATTACACCTTCAGTTGCAGGGGAAGGTGTAATGGGGCTGCGTTGGGAGTGAAGGAAGAGTTGACCAGGGTGTCCTGGAGGGAGTGGTCCCTGCAGAAGGCAGACAAGGGAGGGGAGGGAATGTGTGTCTGGTGGTGGCATCTCACTGGAGGTGGTGGAAATGGTGACTGATGACCTTCTGGATATGGATGCTGGTGGGATGGTAGGTAAGGACAAGTGGAGCCCTATCACTGTTGTGGGAGGGAAGATGAGGTGAGGGCAGAAGTGCAGGTGTTGGGTCGGTTTGGGCTGGTGGCCCTCTTGAGAGCGGGAATCCTTGGAATAGGAAGTAGGTGGACATTTTGGAAGTTCCCTTGTCAAAGTTGGCCTCGTTGGAATATGTGTGACAGCGATGGAGGAACTAGGGGAATGGCTGTGAGTTTCTCCAGGAGGTTGGGTGTGAGGATGTATAGTTGAGGTAGCTGTGGGTGTCGGTGAGTTTAGAGAAGAGGCCAGTCTTGTTGCTGTGTCTCACATACTGCTTGGTTTGCTGTTTGAAGTTGGTTTGAGCAGCTACTCCCCCATTTTAATGGGCTGCCCCTTTGGGCTCTCTCATGGCTGAGAGTTCCATCAGCCAGCATTGAGTGCCTTTACATTTCGTCAAGTGTCTCACTCTTGGGTTCAGCCAGCACTCCTAAGCAAAGGCTAAAGTTGAAAGTAACCACAAAATACCAGTGATTCCAGCATTCCGGAAGCCAGCTCCTAGTATTAGCAATTAAAGCTGTTTGTGCTTTCAATTGATCATCCCTTCGAATTATGCATAAGCTTCAGAAAAAGAAAAACATTTTAATATTTTCCATGTACTGTTTATTTTGCTCTGCATCGCAGTTGCTCCCCAATGACTTTGATTTATTTCAGATGGTAATTAGTGCCTGTATAATTTATAGTGCAGAATAAATATGCTAGTGATTTTGTGTAGTAGATTTGCTTATTGCGCAATTATGATTTGGATAAGGAATTGAACAAATTGCATGATTCACTGTCATTCTCTGAAAGTATAATACGCCTACTTTATTGTACGTGGGTGAGTTTTCACTGGGAATTATATTTTACAACATTAAATTCTTGGTATGTTAATGGAAGAAGCTTGCCACCAGTTACTGAGAATGGCCACAGCTTTGTCAATAAATCCGCACCTTGTTTTGAGACCCCATCTTCAACGATGTGGAGCAGAGAAAGCAAATTGAGGCAAATCTTCTCCTTGTCAAACCAATACCTCATGGACCACCTTATCCCATGTAGGGACATAAAAGATATACAGCAGGGAAACAGACCATTCAGTGCAACTTGTCCATGCCAACCAGGTTTCCCAATCTAAACCTGTCCCATTTACTTACATTTGGCCCATTTCCCATTCATGTCCCTGTCTATATGACTTTTTAATGTTGTAAATGTACCAGCCTCTTCCACTTCCTCTTCCACTTTCACTACAGCAGCTTGTTCCATATACGCCTCACCCTTTACATGAAAAAGTTGCCCCAAAGATCCCTTTTAAATCTTTCCCCTCTCACCTTAAACCTATGCTATCTAGTTTTGATTCCCACTACCCTAGGGAAAAGACCTTTTGTCATTCAATTTATCTATGCCTCTTTTGATTTTGTAAACCTTTATTAGGTGACCCCGCACCCCCAAAGATACGAGATGTACAGCACAGAAACAGACTCCTTGGTCCATCTCATCTGTACTGACCAGATATCCTAAATTAATCTAGTCCCATTTGGCCCATATCCCTCTAAACCCTTCCTATTCATATACCCATCCAGATGCCTTTTAAATGTTGTAATTGTACCAGCCTCTTCCACTTCCTCTACCAGCTCATTCCATGCATGCACCACTCTTTATATGAAAAAGTTGTCCCTTAGGTCCCTTAAATCTTTCCCCCCCTCACCTTAAACCTATGCTGTCTAGTTTTGGACTCCCCCACCCTAGGGAAAAGGCCTTTACTATTCATCCTATCCAGATCTTTGTCGAGAATTGGTCTAGTCGCTTGCATGAGGACTCGGCAGAAGTTTGTGATCCTCATCCTTCTCCAGTTGACAGGTACTGGACACCGATGATTAACAAAACACACTTACTTTTCGCATCAGAGATTTGAAAAGGTCTTAACCTTGACCAGAGTTGGAAAAACACAGCAGGCCAGGCAGCATATGAGGAGCAGGAGAATCAATGTTTCGGGCATAAGCTCTTCTTCAGGATTCATTCCTGAAGAACGGCTTATGCCCGAAACGTTGATTCCCCTGCTCCTCGGTGCTGCCTGGCCTGCTGTGTTTTTCCAGCATCACATTTTTCAAGTCTGGTCTCCAGCATCTGCAGTCCTCAATTTCTCCTAGTTACCCTTGACCAGCTCCTATTATTTTTTTGCCAGAAGTTGATGTGCGGTCCGAATTTAATCACTTGCTGGAACGTTGGAGCTTTTCGAACCCCCTTGTCAAAATGATCCTTGGGCAGCACAGTGGCTCAGTAGTTAGCACTGCTGCCTCACAGCACCAGGATCCCAGGTTCGATTCCAACCTCTGGTCACTGTCTGTCTGTGTGGAGTTTGCACATTCTCCCTGTGTCTGCGTGGGTTTCTTCCGAGTGCTCCGGTTTCCTCCCACAGTCCAAAGATGTGCAGGGTTGATGAATCGGCCACGATAAATTGCCCATAGTGTTAGGTGCATTAGTCAGAGGGAAATGGGTCTGGGTGGGTTATTCTTTGGAAGGTCGGTGTGGACTTATTGCGCCGAAAGGCCTGTTTCCACACTGTGGGGAATCTGTTTGAAAAAAAGTGGAAGTGTGGACCAGCCCTGAGCTCAGCTGGAACTCTCCACACTACAAACAAACAGAACATTAGATACATCATGTGTGAATGTCGATGTATCTCTTGCTGCAACCTCTCAGTATTGCCTTTCTAAATTTCACATTGGTGAATATTTAGCACAGAGATAATATGCGTAACTATATAATTTTAAATGCCAGCGCAGAAGCTTTCTCTTGGTGGTGGAGTGGGGTGGGGTGGGGACCATGTGTGTGGTTCATGAAGGGCACTTAACATAAGCAGTGATGCTTACCTATTAGATTGGCCATCTTCACCAACATTCCTCTGAATAAAGTTTTTGACAAACATGGGCCCTGGCACCAGTTTCTATAATCATTCATGGGAGTTGGGCATCACTGACCAGCCAGTATTTATCGTCCTCCTGGGTTGTCTGGTGCCTTTTTGAGCTGCTGCAGTATTTCAGGTGTTGTTACACCCACAGTGCTGTTGGAGATGGCCATTTTCTGGCACATCTGCGGTGCAAGTATTACTTGGCACGATGAGCATTTACTGGCACTGGGATCCACTCTGACAGTCGCACATTGGCCAAAGGGAACACAGCAGAGGTCTGAAAACTCTCTCTAGCTAAGTAGACCTCTAGTTACTGACCATGGAAGAGAGGGGTAATTCTCTGCCATTTCGGATGCAAAATGGCATTCTCGCTATGGTAGTCAAGGGACAAAGTTGCTGGATTGATAACAGGGATTCCGGCTAATGCTTTAGAGACAGGGGTTCAAATCCCAACATGCCAACTGATGGAATTGAAATTCAGCTCAAAAATCTGGAATGTAATGACGGTGCAAATGAAATTATTATCAATTGTTGTAGAAACCCATCTGTTCCACTAACATCCTTTAGGGAAGGAAATCAGCCATGATTTCCTGGTCTATCCTACATGTGACTCAAGTGTCACAGCAATGTGGCTGCCTTGAAATTACCAATAAGGCACTCATTGTACAATTGGGATTGGCAGCAATACACCCGTGCCCATAAAGGCTAACGAGAGAGTAATGCACAGGTTTTAGTCATGTGATGCAAGATAATTTGAAAATTTATGTTATTTGTACTTAAAGTACATCTTGAGGTGGTTGAGCATCCTGTCCTCTGACCAATCCATGATGTTATGACTAGAACCATTTTAAAAAGAAGTACCGTTGAGTGATATTGTTTGAGGGCCATTGTTTGAATTGGCTGCTTTTCTGTGAAATTGTTTTATTTGATTTGCGTTTAGTGATTAAATTCTGAGAGCTGGTCATCAGTATAATCCCCTTCCCCACCTGAGGCCCATTTAACATCATCTACATGGTTAATTTATGAATCTGTTCAAGTTAATTATATTTATATGCAGCACTGGCTAATTACAGTTCAGCTAAAGTTGTTTGGAGCACTACCCATGCAAGTTTCGCCATGTTGATTGAGCCCTTACATCTTTAGTATGTTTCAGTCACTGACAGAAATCTCATTTTTCTTATTTGTAGAAAACGTGAAGGGGGAGAGGAAGGGAAATGGATTTAAATCAGACTATCAATTGCATTCCTTTCTGGCATTGCAAACTAATAAAAATTCCATTTGTACAGCAGCAATTGGGTTACTTTATAAGGAAAAACCTTGCTTTTGGCTACTTCGTCCTCTGAACACATAATACATTTCTTATGCCTCAGGGAATATTAATGACAATGATGCTGTGGTGTGTGATATTATTTACTCAAACATGTAGACTGACTCACGGTATTGTGCATGCCATTACTTGCTCTGAAAGGGGAGCATATAAATAATTTTTAGGAAGGATTCTTTTGTTCAGACTTGCTTTCGCTGTTGCAGGAAAGCTTGTGGGTGCGTTCTCTTTCTTCATTCCCCCCCTCCGACAAACCTCCTCCATAGTTTGATGAATGACTACTCTAAATCAAGTCGCAAAAAGCCCAACTCTGTCATTTCTGCTCCTGAGGAATATTCCATGCAGAACCTGCTAGTTTTATATGCATCGGAAATTCATTAAAAAGAAATTGTGGAATGTCAGCAAACTGAACAATGAATTGATTGTTTACAAGTGACTGGTTGATATAATAAATGGAGAATTCTCGACATCAAACAAATATGTGCATATATAGTTTTGGCAATACATTATTTTCAAAACTGTGCAGATCCACTGTTTCGTATGTTTAATAATTCATTAAAATACTATTAATATAGTTCTTACGAAGTAGTGATTTATATCATTGCTACATCTTATTGAATTAAACTGTGTATTGAAGTTCTCTGAATCATACACTGCCAAAGTGCCCTTTTCATTTATTGCTTGTCTCGTTACACAAACCAAGTCCGTCCTTGAAGTTCAAACTGAAATGTGTATTGACACGACCTCCAAATGGGTCAGCAAACAATTGCCATTGTTCAAATGGAATTAGAGCAGATTATTCAGAAATCTGAGGAAAGAATGTTGAAGCACAATGAAACCTGGAGTGAGTGGAAATTCATGGGTAGGAGTTCCTAGATGGGCATGCTTGCCACCCGCCTTCCTTGTGCAAGTATCCTATACTCGCTCTGCCCAGCTGTTCTTTATTCTCGGGCGCAGGAGCTGTCTCATTCAGAGTTTAATCTGTCCTATTCCAAAATATTTCTTGTCTCTCCCAGCCCCCCCTCCCCCATAAATTTGAGGAATCAGTCCTCTTGCTCTGCTGGACCTGTAGTCACCTTTGAACCAGAAACTTGTTGGTGCACATCTCCCTTCAGGGTCTTTAGTGAAAAGAAATTGTGACCCCCTGGCGCTAAATGATTGGTGTGGCCATCTTGGAACTGAGGTCCTGGCTCCACCCTCAGGAAGATACAAAATATTCCACCCACAGCACTCCTTCAAAGAGGAGCAAGGATACTTTCCTGATATCTTCGCCAATATTTATCCTTCAATGTACCAGTTTGATCTGGCCCGAATAATGTTTCTGTTTGGGAGAGGTTGCTGTGCATTTTAAGAAGTACTTCGCTGGCTTTGAGGTGCTTCAGCAGATTGAAGTCATAATAGGTGCTAACAAATGCATTTTTCTTGCTTCTAGGCAAATATCAGCCTAAATGAAATAGCAGCCTGTGTTTGAAAAATCCCACAGCTCTCCTGTTTAAAAGCACGAGCCTCCCTGCTGTTTATTTTTGAGCACAGTTTAGCGTAATGGTGTTCATCCTGAGTTAAATCACAGGTACGATGAATCTGTTTGGGTGAAAGGGTTTAAAGACCTGTGGAGCTTTCCTGTCACTCATAGCAGCCAAATTATGTTAAAACAAGGTTAGAAGGTATTTACTATGCATGCATGTTACTCTGGCAAATACAATGTGCTGTCCCAGCCCATTCTGATGGAAGTCTGGTCCAGGTTGTGGTTTGTAAGCTCTCATTCAGTGAAAGAAAAGTAACTAGCAGTTGCTTTATCTGGCTTTCAAGATCTGAAAGACTGAGCCATCCACTTATCTCATCAGTCAGGAAGCAGTCTGTTCGTTACGGATATCAAGTTGGGGTTAGTTATCTGGCTGCTACATTCTGAGATTTCTCCAACTTCATCGTTCAGATCTCATTATTGGGAATGTTATTCATCACGCAGTGCCCGTGATTAAGTGCTTCGATGCTGGGTGACAGACTGAGCCTTGGACTACAAACACACCCCAGGTTTTTTAATTAAGGGTTGAGGTATTTAGATAGAAGGTCAAACTCACTTCTCCTCAATCCTTTCTTCTGGCACAGCACTTCGATCATGGGATAGTCACATGGTCAGACATAAGTTCAAAGAAGCAAAATGTGAACTTTAGCAGTTCCAAGAATTCTTGTGGATGTTAACTTGGGTCTAAGTGCAGTTTATTTACACAGTTCTATCGTGAAATCCATCTTGCAGCAATATTGACAGCACTAAGAGCAATATGGGTTTGATGCAACAGGCCCTGATTAAATTCACGATAGGATGGTATTTATAAAGTTCACCTTTTAATCCATGGGTTGTGGGCAAGGGTGGGGTAATGTGGTTGGGGGAGGGGGAGTGGCCTTACCTCTGGAATTTATTAAGTGATTTCGTAAAAGAAAAATGTTTTAAACTCAATTTGTGTATGTACTTAGTGTTCAGTACTTAGTGTCTTATTTCATTTGCACAGAAGGAAGAGTGTATTATTTTGTTATTACTTAGTGGAGTTTTAATCAAGAAAGATCATTTTTTTAAAATGTTTTATGTTACATGCAGCAATAAAAGTGCCATATGTTGTAAATTTTCTTTGAATAGTTATTTGGCATTCAGCTATAATAGCAGAGCACAAACATTGATTTAGGCTTTGATACAAAGCTGTTCAGTTCTCAGAAAATAATACAAGATCTTTTCTTTGTAGTGCAGTGCAAAATCGCATTATAAAGAGATTACTGTGTTATTTATAGAATAGCAAAAAAAAACCACACATAACCATAACGCCATTTATAACAATGTTTTGTCTCAATCCTCCTCAGGGTAGAAAAATCAATCGAGTTTCAGAAAAATGGCATGGGTACTTAAAAAGAAATTAGCAGCACCAAATGAAACTTTTTGTAATGAATTCTGGCACAAAGTACAATTGGTTCAGTGTGTTTATAGGATGGAAGTTGCTTTGCCAGATATTTAAGCAGCCTCTTTACAATGCTTTAAAGCAGACACACGGTTTTTTTTCTTGACAATCTGGAGACAATAGAATAAAGGTTATAGAGGAACTTCAGTCAGTTGAAAGGTGCCTGATTTAGTCCTCAATACCTTGCCACGTTAATTATTGTCGACGTTTGGTGCAGTTTTGTTTTTCCCCAACCAAAGAAATCGCAGCAGAATTTCGCCAGGTACTTTGTCACAAGGCAGTCAGTGTTGTTTTTGGTTAAAAATAGATTTGCAGCTTAAAGCAGTTGAAATACAACATCTGTCAACTCTTCATTACAGCCTTTGTAGACGCCAGGGAGGGTGTGTTATTTTCTGCTTAGATTGTTATAAAACTGCACTTTTATAAACAGCTACACAGATTTAAGAGAACCGTTTCTGAAAATAGTTCATGTGGAAATATTTGTCTGAGTTAATTTGTAACCTGTAAGTTTTATTTAAAGAGCAAAACATGATTGAGTTGTATTCTCTTTAATTCTGTTGGAAGTGATTTTTTTTACCTGGTAGCTGGTCACCAGCATTAATGAAATTAAATTAAAGTTTGGCTACTTTGGTACCCAAGTTGAAGTAATAGAACATTGCTTGATGTTCTGTGTGTCTCCTATCTTAATATTCCTTCAGCTGTAATTAGTCCTTGGGGGTGCTAATGCTGTTGGGGAGGGTTTAAATTAATGTGGTGGGGAATTGGAACCAAATGAGGTTAGTGGACAGTAAGGAGGTAATAACTAAAGCCTGTAAGGAACTAAGTAATGAAGTCAGCATGACAAAGGGTAAGAGTAGGCAGGGAGCAGGTGATGAACACAAAGGGTCTGGTGGTCTGAACTGCATTTGTTTTAATGCAGCAAGTGTAGTAGATAAGGCAGATGAACTCAGGGCTTGAATTAGTACCTGCGAGTATGATATTGCTATAAGTGAGATTTGGTTGAGGGAAGGGTGTGATATCCCAGGATAGCGATGCTTCAGGCGGGGTAGAGAGGGAGGTAAAAGGGGTGGAGGAGTTGCATCACTGGTCAGAGAGGATATCACAGCTGTGCTGAAGGTGGGCACTATGGAGGACTCGAGCAGTGAGGCAATATGGACAGAGTTCAGAAATAGGAAGGGTGCGGTAACCATGTTAGGGCTGTAATACAGGCCTTTCAACAGCGAGCGTGAGATAGAGGTACAAATCTGTCAACAGACTATGGAAAGCTGTGGGAGCAACAGCGTACGATGATTGGAGATTTTAATTTTCCCAACATTGACTTGGATTCACTTAGTGTTAGAGGACTAGATGGAGTAGAATTTGTAAGGAGTATCCAGGAAGGTTTTCCAGAGCAGTATGTAAATATTCCAACTTGGGAAGGGGCCATACTGGATCTGGTGTTGGAGAATGGGCCGGCCAGGTGGTTGAAGTTTCAGTAGGGGATTACTTTGGGAATAGTGATCACAATTCCATAAGTTTTAGAATTCTCATGGGCAAAGACAAGAGTGGTCCTAAAGGAAGAGTACTAAATTGGGGGAAGGCCAACTATAGCAAAATTCAGCAGGAGCTGGAGAATGTAGATTGGGAGCAACTGTTTGAAGGTAAACCCATATTTGATATATGGGAGGCTTTTTAAAGAGAGGTTAATTAGCGTGCAGGAGAGACATGTTCCTGTGAAAATGAGGGATAGAAATGACTAGATTAAGGAACCATGGATGACTGGTGAAATTCTGAGACTAGCTAAGAGGAAAACAAAAGCCTGCGTAAGCTCTAGGTAACTGAAGACAGGTGAAGCTTTAGAAGAATATTGGGAATGTAGGACCAATCTGAACTGAGAAATTAAGAGGGTTAAAAGGGGTCACGAAGTATCTTTAGCAAACAGTGTTAAGGGGAAATCCCAAAGCCTTTGATTCATGTATTGGAAGCAAGAGGGTAACTAGAGAAAGGGTTGGCCCACTCAAGGACAAAGGAGGAAAGTTATGCATGGAGTCAGACAAAATGGGAGAGATTCTTAACGAGTACTTTGCATCAGTATTCACCAAGAAGAGGGATATGACTGGTGTTGAGGTTAGGGTAGATGTTTGATTACTCAAGATCAAGTCAGCATAAAGAGGGAGGAGTGTTGGGTATTCTAAAAGGCATTGAGATGGACATGTTCCCAGGTCCAGATGGGATCTAAGCCAGGTTACTTAGGGAAGCGAGCGAAGAAATAGTTGGGGCCTTAACAGATATCTTTGCAGCATCCTTGAATGCAGGTGAGGTCCCAGAGGACTGGAGAATTGCTAGTGTTGTCCCCTTATTTAAGTAGGGTAGCAGGAATAATCCAGATAATTATAGACCGGTGAGCCGAAGTCAGTGGTAGGGAAGTTGCTAAAGGAGATAGGAATAGGATCTATTCTTATTTGGAAGAAAATGGGCTTATCAGTGATGGGCAACATGATTTTGTGCAGGGAAGGTCATGTCTTACCAACTTAATAGAATTCTTTGAGGAAGTGACAAAGTTGATTGATGAGGGAAGTGTTGTGGATGTCATGTGCATGGATTTCAGTAAGCTGTTTGATAAGATTCCCCATGGTACACTGGAGAAGGTGAAGTCGCATGGGGTCCAGGCTATAGTAGCTAGATCAATAAAGAGCTGGCTGGAGAATGGGTGAACAGAGAGTAGTGGTGGAAGGGAGTTTCTCAAAATGGAGACCTGTGAGCAGTGATGTTCCACAGGAATCCGTGCTGGGACCACTGTTGTTTGTGATATACATAAATGATTTGGAGGCAGGTATGGGTGGTCTGATTAGCAAGTTTGCAGATGACACTAAGATTGGTGGAGTAGCAGATAGTGAAGAGGACTGTCAAAGAATACAGAAAAATATGGATAGATTGGAGAGTTGGGCAGAGAAATGGTAGATGGAGTTCAAAGCGGGTAAATGCAAGGCGATACGTTTCGGAAGATCCAATTCAAGAGTGAACTATACGGTCAACGGAAATGGCCTGAGGAAAACTAATGTACAGAGAGATCTGGGAGTTCAGGTCCATTGTACCCTGAGGTGGCAACACAGGTTGATAGAGTGGTCAAGAAGGCATATGGCATGCCTTTCTTCATTGGACAGGGTATTGAGTACAAGAGTTAGCAGGTAATGTTACAGTTGTATAGGACTTTGGTTTGGCCACATTTGGAATACTGCGCATTGTTCGAGCCGCCACATTCCCAAAAGGGTGTGGATGTTTTGGAGAGGGTGCAGAGGAGGTTCACCAGGATGCTGCCTGGTTATGGAGGGCACTAGCTATGAAGAGAAGTTGAGTAGATTAGGATTATTTTCATGAGCAAGATGGAGGTTAGGGGTGGGGGGGGGGGGGGGGGGGGGGGGGGGAACGGGGGACCTGATTGAGGTCTATAAAACCATGAGAGGTATAGACAGGGTGGATGGCAAGAAGCTTTTTCCCAGAGTGGGGGACTCAAATACTTGGGGTCACGAGTTCAAAGTGAGAGAGGAAAAGTTTAAAGGATAGATGTGTGGAAAGTTCTTTACATCGAGGGTTATAGGTGCCTGGGGCGCATTGCCAGTGCAAGTGGTAGAGGCAGGCACAAGAGTGTAATTTAAGATGTCTCGAGAGAGATACATGAATGGGCGGGGAGCAGAGGGATACAGATCTTTAGAAAATAGGTGACAGATTTAGGTAGAAGATCTGGGTTGGCACAGGCTTGGAGGGCTAAAGGGCCTGTTCCTGTGCAATAATTATCTTTGTTTTTTTGTTCTAGTCCGTACCTCTCACCACGCAACCTTTTAATGGTCCTGACCAAGACTGGTGGGAGTGCTGGGGTGGTAGAGGAAGGATTGGCAACATCTACAAACTTTTACATGATTTTAGGAAATACAAAAATGAAAAGGTTCCTGAAAGGGTGCATTTAGAGTCATAGAGATGTACAGCACGGAAACAGACCCTTCGCTCTAACCCGTCCATGCCAACCAGATATCCCAACCCAATCTAGTCCCACCTGCCAGCACCTGGCCCATATCCCTCCAAACCCTTCCTATTCATATGCCCATCCAGATGCCTCTTAAATGTTGCAATTGTACCAGCCTCCACCACATCCTCTGGCAGCTCATTCCATACACGTACCACCCCTTGCGTGAAAAAGTTGCCCCTTAGGTCTTTTTTATATCTTTCCCCTCTCACCCTAAACCTATGTCCTCTAGTTCTGGACTTCCTGACCCCAGGGAAAAGACTTTGCCTATTTACCCTATCCATGCCCCTCATAATTTTGTAAACCTCATCCCTCAGCCTCCGACCCTCCAGGGAAAACAGCCCAGCCTGTTCAGCCTCTCCCTGTAGCTCAGATCCTCCAACCCTGGCAACATCCTTGTAAATCTTTTCTGAACCCTTTCAAGTTTCACAACATCTTTCCGATAGGAAGGAGACCAGAATTGTACACCATATTCCAACAGTGGCCTAACCAATGTCCTGTACAGCCGGAACCTGACCTCCCAACTCCTGTACTCAACACTCTGACCAATAAACAAAAGCATACCAAACGCTTTCTTCACTGTCCTATCTACCTGCGACTCCACTTTCAAGGAGCTATGAACCTGCACTCTAAGGTCTCTTTGTTCAGCAACACTACCTAGGACCTTGCCATTAAGTGTATAAGTCCTGCTAAGATTTGCTTTCTCAAAATGCAGCACCTCGCATTTATCTAAATTTAACTCCATCTGCCACTTCTCAGCCCATTGGCCCATCTGTTCCGGATCCTGTTGTAATCTGAGGTAACCCTTTTCGCTGTCCACTACACCTCCAATTTTGGTGTCAGCTGCAAACTTACTAACTGTACCTCTTGTCCTTAACTTTTTATAATCCTGTAATCCAGGCTCGGTCCCTGAGTCGTTCACTGTAAACATTTGCTAACCTTGTATCCACCATGACTCAGTTAATAACACTGTTGCTTCACTAAATCGCCTAAGGTTCCAGATTCAAGTCTTGTTCAAGGACTTTGGATAAAATCAAGGCTGACACTCCGGTGCAGTACCCAGGGAGAGCTGCACTGTCAGAACTGCAGTCTTTTGGGATGAAATGTTAATGTGAGGGTTTATTCTTGGGTGGCTGGAAAAGCTCACAGAAGAACCGAGGTGTTAACTGCTGCTATCCTGGTCAATATTTAATCACTCATTCAACACGACATGCACATTAATGACCACATTTCTGTTTGTGGTAGTTTGCTGTTAACACATTGGTGCCTAGTTTCCTCCATTCAACAGCAATTGCACTTCAAAAAATACTTAATTGTTTGGTGTTTGAGACATCCAATGATCATGAAAGGTGCGATATGAATACAAGTCTTTTTTAAAAATGTCAGGAAAGTCTATCAGGGTTTTGTGCTGTGGATCTATCTTCACCCATAGCAACGCAAAGAGATGGCTGAGGCCTTCAGTCCTGAACCACCATCTTATTAGATCTTTGCTAATCTTTGCCTCAACTTCATTTACCCACTGAAAACAAAAAATGTTGGAAATCACAAGGTCAGGCAGCATCCATTCTGGATTTTAACTGCACTTTGTGCAATAAAATGATTTCCTCCGAGATTAATTTAATTTTTGATTTCATCCACCATTTGAAGCAGCTGGACCCCCCTCTCAAAGTTGTCTCTGAACTCCGTTTTGCGATTTAATGTATCGTTGTGTAATACAGTATTACGTAATACGGCTTAAAATGCACAAAAGAGGATGAATTGTGTGTGGAGGTGAAAATGCATCTGTCAGTAGGATTCTAGCTCAATGAAACTGGTCAGCATCGAAATATTTCAAAATCTGCTGATGTATTTCATATTTACTGTGTTTTTTGGGGCTTTCACAGTACGAACTCTACCTTCTCAGTCCAGATGATTGGTTTAAACTGTGGTCCAGTATTTAAATACCCAGTGCAGGCTTACTCTTAGCACTACTGAGGGATGGTTGGTTGCTTGAGAAGCTATGCTTTGAGTGGGATGTTAAACCAAGACCCTGCTTCCCTGTGGTACCTGTAGATAAACAACTTCGACTTATAATGCTTTAACGTGGAAAATGCACCCTAAAAGGATTGATCAAAGTGTAATTGAAATAAGCAGGTTAAAGGAACAAGATACGTTTGGTCAAAGCACCGATTTGCAGAGGGTTTGATGGAGGATAGGAAGACCGAAAGTTTGAGAGACTAAATTCCAGGGCTGTGGGGTGGGGTTTGATGGTTGTCCAGTGCAGCACCAGAAAAATTGACTGGCCATTCACCTGGCTGCTGTTTTTAGGTGGGATCCCTCTATGCAAAGAATTGTAGCATTTTCTGATATGACTGCATAAATGTACTGTGGAGTGACACCTAGCGGCCAAAGCATGCATCTGCACCGTGAGTGTTGACATAGCAGTTTACAGTGTTTAGAAACTGACAAAAATATGGCTGAAAAAGGATAGTAGCAGCAAGTAAAACTTGTATTCAGCCAAGAGCTTTCTCTTGCACAATCTGATTGCATTAACCATGCTTAATGGAAATCTTGCTGATTTTTTTTTCCTCATCCTGTCCGGAGGGTGTTTCAGGCTTTTAACCCTGTCACACTGAAGGAATGACAACGCACTTCCAATCAGGATAGTATGTGACTGGAGGGGAACTTGTACGTGGTGGTATTCCTAGGTATCTGCTGCCCTTGTCCTTTGACATAATAGAAGCTGTAGGTTTGCAAGGCGCTGTCCAAAGAGCTTTGGTGAATTTCTGCAGTGCATTTTGTAGATGGTACGCACTGCTGTTACTGAGCATCGATTGGTGGAAGGTGTGTATGTTGCAGTTGTTGTATGGTGTTGGGCTCAGCAGGCTTCTTTGTCCTGGGTGGTCTCAAACTTAGTGTTTTTGAGTTGCACTCATCTTGGTAAGTAAGGGGTTTTCTAGAATATGGACTGCACTTTCTTAAATGCAGTGTTTAAGAAAGACAGCTCAACACCACCTTCTCGAGGGCAGCTAAGGATGAGCAATAAACACTGGCCTTGCCACATCACTGTAGTCCCACAGTCATAGAGCTGTACAGCATGGAAGCAAACCCTTCGGTCCAACTCCTCCATGCCGACCAATATCCTAATCTCATCTAGTCCCATTTGCCAGCACTTGGCCTATATCCCTCTTTTCCTATTCATACATCCATCCAGATGCCTTTCAAATGTTGTAATTATACCAGCCTCCACTACTTTCTCTGGCAGCTTATTCCATACACATACCACCCTGCGTGTGAAAAAGTTACCCTTAGGTCCCTTTTATATCTTTCCCCTCTTGCCGTAAATCTATGCCCTTTAGTTCAGGACTCCTCTATCTCACAGAAAAGACCGTATCTGTTTATCCTATCCACGCACCTCATGATTTTATAAACCACTATAGCCTCCGACCCTCCAGTGAAAATAGCCCCAGCCGATTCAGCCTCCCTCTGTAGCTCAAATCCTCCAACCCTGGTAACGTCCTTGTAAATCTTTTCTGAACCATTTCAAACTTCACAACGTCCTTGCAATAGGAAGGAGACCAGAATTGCACACAATATTCCAAAAGTGGCCTAACCAACAGCTGCAACATGACCTCCCAACTCCTGTACTCCATACTCTGACCAATAAAGGAAAGCATACCTTCACTATCCTATCAACCAGCAACTCTACTTTCAAGGAAGTCTGAACCTGCACTCCAAGGTCTCTTTGTTCAGCAACACTCCCCAGGACCTTACCATTATGTGTATAAGTCCTGCTCTGATTTGCTTTTTCAAAATGCAACCCCTCACATTTATCTAAATTAAACTCCATCTGCCACTCCTCAGCCCATTGGCCAATCTGATCAAGATCCCGTTGTACTGTAAGGCAACCTTCTTTGCTGTCCACTACATCTCCAATTTTGGTATTGTCTGCAAATTTACCAACTATACCTCCTGTGTTCACATTGAAATAAAAAATATCACTCCTGACTTGTGTCTTGTAGATAATGGAGAATTATGAGGTGAGTTACCAGCCATTGGATTCCTAGCCTCCAACCTTGTCTTGTAACCACAGTATTTATTTAAATGGCTGATCCTGTTTGTTTCTGTTCATTGTTAGTAGTTAGGGATTAATCGATAGTGATGATATTGAAGGTCAAGGGGCGGTGGTTAGATTCTGTCTCGCTAGAGATGATTATTGCCTGTCAAGTGTGTCATGTGTTACTTGCCACTATTCAACCCAAGCCTGGTTGGATGCAACGTGCTTCAGAAATTGGCACAAATGGGTTTTTTTTTGCATCCATTCATGGAATATTGGTGTTGCTGGCCAAACCAGCAATTGTTGCCCAACCCTAATTGTCCAGAGTGCATTTAAGAGTCAACAGCATTGCTGTGGGTCTGGAGCCCCATAGAAGCCAGACCAGGAGAGTTTGACAGCTTTTCCTCCCTAAAGGGCATTAGTGAACCAAATGGGTTTTTTCCCACAATTCCAAGTGGTTGCTTGGGTCATTATTAGGGCAGCTTTCTATTCCAGATTTTTACTGAATTCAAGTTTTGCCATCTATCATAGGATTTTTGAATCAGTCTATTCAAAACATTAGTCTGGTATCCTGGATTACTTGTGCAGTGATATTTCAATTATGCCCAACCTGTCTCCTGCTAGGCCCATGGTGCAATTATCGGTAAACATCCCCACTTCTGACTTTATGATGGAGGGAAGGCCATTGTTGAAGCAGCAGATGATGTTTAGGCCTCGGACACTATCCTGAGGAACGCCAGAGATTTCCTGTAGCTGAGATCATAGAATAGAGTGGAAGTAGGCCATTTGGCCCATCAAGTCCACATTGACCCTCTAAAGGGCATCTCACCTAGACCCACCTAGCTTTTCCCATGGCTAACCCACTTTGCCTTCATAACCCTGGACACTATGGGCAATTTAGCATGGACAATCCACCTAGCATGCACATCTTTGCACTGTAGGAGAAAACCAGAGCGCCCGGAGAAACCCTGCCCAGACACAGGGAGAATGTGCAAACTCCACACAGACAGTCACTGTGGGTGGAATTGAATCTGGGTTCCTGGCGCTGTGAGGCAGCAATGCTAACCACTGAACCGCTATGCTGCCCCAGGTGACTGACCCCCAACAACCTTCTTTATCATTCTAGTTATGAGTCCAACCAGTAGATTGTTTCCTTCCTCTGTTCTCATTGACTCCAATTTTCCTTGGGCATCCTTGATGCCACATTGGGTCAGATGCTGCATTGATATCCTGTGCAGTGAATGGAATTGGCTGAGCAGTGCCATCTGTGACATGGGGGAGGTCACGGTAAAATGTCCACTTGATAGCCTTGTCTTTTGCAATGATGCACTGGGCTACCCCATCTTAGAGGTTGGGAATATTTTGGAGTTATCTTCTCCCCTATGTGTAGTTTAATTGCCCACCATGATGTAGATAGGCCTGTGGGGCTCTGATCTGACCTGTTTGTTTCGCGATTATTGAGCTCCCTAACAGCAGAGATCGGTAATATTCTCTTCAGCTGCCTGGTTTGAATGCGAAACAGCTCCGCTCCTTCATCCCTTGTATGTGTGTTTGTCTTTTATACAGCCCTGGAACCAGTAGAGCTTCAGTGTGTACATGTTGGAGAGTCTGCCATGTGGTTGGGAACTGTTAATGAACCAGTATGGTGAGAGGAAGCACTCGCTTTTATGTAGCATGTCTTACTGCTACAGCATGTTCCAGATGCTTTATAGCCAATGAAGCAGTTTTGAAGTGAAGTCTTTGTTGTAATGTGAGAAATGTGACGGCTAATTTGACTGCAGCAAGGGCTCTCAGAATATCATTAAATAACGACCAGATAATCTGTCTGTGATCTTGGCTGAGCGAAAAATACTGGTCAAGACCAACACCACCACTCTTTTTAGAAATAATGCAATGGAATCTTTTTACATGTACCTGAAAAGGCAGACTGTTTAACATCTTAACTGAAAATCAAAACATCCTATAGTACAGCACCCCAAAAATTGCACATGGAGTGTTTGCTGAGATTATGATTCTGGAGTTAATCTCCGCAGTTTTCTGACTGAGCTACCAGCTAACAGTGGGCCTTAGAAATACCATAAAGCAGTCATAGCATTGTACGAATGATAACATTTGCAATCTGGGACCTGTCTAGAGTAAAATAAAATGTTTAAGATTATGTATTTGACAGGTGTGCGGTTGGAAGCAATTTTATATTGTCAATTTGTTGAAATTTTCATATCCAATATCTACATTAAGTAGAGGTGCAGCCACCTCTGCTGTATTTCTGACAAATGGGTGGAAGTTTTGAAACATGTTCTTCTTTTAGACAATGACAGTGTAGGCAGGAATGTAATGCCCAGTTGAAATGTAACTTTTAATGGGAGTTTGGAGCCTCTGTGGCTCAAGGGAACAAGTGTCACTTGCAATAAAGATTCTGTTTAAGCTTTGTTTCTAAAGTTGAGTCCAGCCTATACAGGATTCTTCACCTCTTGTGATTAATGCTGCATCTGTAACCAGCAGGACCATGACAAAAGGCATATAAATGGCGAGCACTGCTTGCACCCCTGAAGGAGATTATATTTGACTTTCTGTAGAAGCCTTGAGTTTCAAGTCCTGGTTACATGCTTTGGCAGGTTAGGAATTCAGCAAAATACTTCATGCTGTGAATTAATTAAGAAGGTTTTCTCTTTAGATGCCATATTTATAACGGTGCTGCCTATATGTGTCTCTTAACACACCACCTTTCGTTAGTCTCCTTCCTCCCGAGGTCATTTCTAGGTATCTCTTACCATTTAGTCACAAGGGACCAAAAATAACATGTGAATCATATGTAACTGGTTGCCCTTCTTTTTGTGTTGTTGTTGTTGGGAAGGAACCAAAAATGAACTTGAGGCGATGTAATTAGTGGCATTTATTCAAAAGAAGGCACTCTATCTGATGTGGGAACTGAGATCATTCGTTGAGGATAGACAAAATCTCTCTGTTCAACGATAGAAATCACAATATTCCTTCCAGATTTGGGGGGAGGGAGGTGTGGTGGAAGGAGCAAGTTATTCAAATAATCAATTCAGCTCTTTTTGTAAAATATTACCCAAGGTTTGCTGATCATATGTATCATCAGCATGATTCCTTTTCAGTTTGGGTGGGGGGGGGGGGGGGTGAGAATCAACCACTTTGGAGTTTCGAAGTAGTTTAAGTTTAAACTGTCATTATGCACTATTTGAGAGAGGTCAGAGTGAATATTTTGCAATTTTCAAACAAATGCTTGCTGTGCTATTTTATACTTTTCTTTCAATGATTTATCAAAGACAAATAGATAAGATTATTCTTCAACCTGGATAGCAGATACTGTGCCCGGCTTAGATAAAACTGAAACTAAGTACTTTAGTCTTGGCATGCTGTAAGGGCTGCTCCTCTAACTAGTTTTATAGAGAGGAACAGAAGGAGGGGCTACTCAAAACTGCACCACATTTTTTTTGCTATATAAGTAATGTTTGAATTGCATCTAATTATAGTCTCGCTACAAAGTTGTACAGACTTGAAGGAAGGCTTACACTCCAAAGATATTTAGTCTTTGCAGCATCAAGTTAAATTTGGGATTCTAGCCAAGTGTAATACATTACAAAGGGTTCTGTGTGTTTTTGAAGCATTTCCATAATTACTTAGAAAATGAGTATTCTGCTTTTTCTAATTACACATCTAGTCGGGGATTTTTTTTCAGTTCCTCTGTACATGATCTCATCTTTCAGTTTTAACAATGCTTGTTACATCTGTGCTCAAAAAGCAGGCAATATTGGCATAATTGCATCAGCTTTTAATGCTGCATTTGCCACATGACTATAACAGCACAGCCAGGTCTGGGTGAGTTAATGAAAGATCCAAAAGAGAGTTTGCATTTTACACCAAATAAATGCTCAATGTTCTCTTGGGAATATCACTTTTCTACCACTCGAAGTGCACTCCGCTTTCTCCCAGTGTCCCAGTAATATTGCTTTGTACAATATTACAAAATAACTGCATAGAATGAGTAAGTGATTTTCCTCCTTGCATCCCACAAATTTGTCTCGTTCTGATCAGTGGCTGGAATTGGGTTTGTCACGGTCCCTGCTGTTTGTTTTTGTTCGAGACACGGTGGATTGGCACTCCCGGGCAATGCCACTGATGGGAGCGCAGTTTCCAGTTTGTAGAGGTGGTCACAGCCCGCTCTTGCCCACATCTCAATGTAGTGTGATGGGGGGAATGCTGAGCTTTATATGTATTTTGGGTCTAGTGGGAGTGTTCAGGGCTGATCTTCAAATTATTTCCAGAAATAATTTGTTCATTGTCAGGCCTACCATTTCAGCAGGTTGCTCTTGGTTTGGGCTAGCATTGTCCTGTATAAACGATGGCGGATCACGAACCATAATTTCTCATGCCAACTCGATTGAAGCGCTCAGACAAGATTTCCTCTGCTGACCTTTTGAACACCAGTCAATGCCAATGTCAGAGTCTTTAGGAATATTCCAGAACACTACTATGAAGAACCCGAGTAAAGTAGAGAATTCTCCCAGTAACTATTGAATAATAAATCAGATTTACTTTATCTCCTTTCTGTTACAATCTGAGAAACTCTTGTCCAGGTTGGTTGATATGATAAGTGCTTACTTGTGGAGCAGGGTCAAAGATACAAATGACCCGCTCCTGCCTTCTGAATCCAATGTTCCTGTGTTCTTCCATGTCTCCACAATTGGTGCTGAGAGTAAATCCAATTTGAGTTGCTCATACCTTTATAAAACCATTATGCCATAGGATGTCAGCTGCCTATATGTGTGTCTAAATGTAAGCTTTGGGATATCAGACACTCAATGTTTACATGGGTAGTGGTTTCATAGTCACTGGGTTAATAATAACCCAGCAGTTCAGGGAATATGAGACCTCTGGGCCTATATCGATCATGAAGTTGTCATTACAATCTGACTAGCTCAGTAATGATCTTTATGAGGCGGAGTGTGTCAGCCTTACCTGGTCTGACTGTAGCTTCACACTGATGTGCTTCACTCTTAGCTGTCCACTACAGGGCCTACGAGCCAATTGTCCAGACCTTGTCTGTGCACCTAGAGTTGCCGCAAAAATGCTATCCCCACAGTCCAGTAAGGAATAATATGAAATAATCCTTTGTAAAATTGGTTAGTGCTCATTGATCCTTCATTCGTTCAATGTACCCTCTGACATCAGAAAATAAATGGAAAGAAAGTTTAAACTTGTGATTGGACACAAATGCAAGTTTAGAAATTTTAAGTTCAGTAGAGGCAGTGTGACTCAAATTTTAAATTTAAGACTGACGGAATTAAATGTTCTGTCTTACCATTTGTATTTCATGGCATCTGGCCTTCAGCTGCAAGGTTTAACGTATATTGCAATAAAATGAGTTGTTCTGACCTCATGCAGGGTCAGTGAAAAAATCCTCCTTTTCACGTTTTTTTTACCCCTAGATAGCTGGGCAGCCGAATTCCTGAAGTGTAACCTGAAACCTATTTGAAAAGATATTAATCACGGCATCTGGTATTTTACTTTCTGCGAGTTACAACTGAAGTTTTTGCAAGCAAATGTTAGCTCAAGTGTTATATACTTAACTGAGTCAACAGTGTGATTGGCCTGCCCATTCCAATCACACACAAGCCGAAACGGGGAAACAATAGAAATGGAACCATTATGTTCATGTCAGCTCATTAGTGACCAAACAAGATCTCTTAGATATTCCTATAGTCTGAAAGCATTTCTTTGTGACGCAAGCATGCTTAATAATCATTTCTCTGTGAGATTCCAACTGTGACATAACATCTGTAAAATATGTTGCCGAAACAGAGGGAACTCATTTAAAGTCCTGAAACATTTTGCAAAGTTTCATTGGCATTTCTCAAATTGCTTTACAGATGTTTGTAATGGGTATTTAACCCAGCTAGTGAACAGACTGTGTATTTGGCTCCATCAAGCATCTATTACAATGAGCAGATTGTAACTGTATAGATCTTGAACCTGGTCAGTTTGCAGAATAGGATTGTAATGGATGTTCAGCTTGGCCAGGTACCTATAGCTAATTTTTTGTTTTTTTTTAAAAAACGTGCCTGTTTTGCAGATGATTGTTAAACTTTGAATTTTAAGCGAGGCTCCTCTTCATAACTCGAATTGTAATTCTGAACTGCATTGCAAATTAAAGCATCTTCTAAAAAGAGAACTTTGTATCTTTAGATTCAACAAGGACAGAATGCTTGATTCTCCACAATGGCTGGAATAGAATTCAATTTGGTAGCAAGTAATTTCCCAGAACTTTGTTGACATGAACAAATTTTGACTAACTTCTGACTCGTTTGTGACGTGAAAGTTGTAGCTTTGTTTCGTTTCTCTGCGAGTCTGGTCAGAAACACACCTCTTGTCCATTGAAGTAGCTGCAAACATCAGTTTACTGGAAAGTACACCGCTGAGTGACATCAGGGGCAGATCACCCACAATGTGCTGATGTCAGGAGAGAGTTTATTTTCCAGTAAGCTAATGTATATAAGTCATTTTGTTGATTTATTTTTAACCGCACTCTCCACTGATCTTGAACATTGCCAACAGTGATTCTTCAGAGAATGAAGTGGAATAACTTGGTGTTATTTTCATTTTTAAAAAAAAAGGTGTGGTGTAATTTTGAATGCAATTGTAAGGTTCTTGCTTCTTCAATTATACCTTTTCATCAACTAGTTGAGTCCTGCAAGTGCCAGAGCAAGTTTCTAACCTGTTGAAGCTAACTTTCTGAGTGGTCAGTGTTCTGTGTAATGTGGTGTTACATATTACTAAAGCGTTATATCTTTTTAATGTATCAATCTGCTGTGACAGTCCCGACTTTGATGTTTATAATCTGTAACCTAAGATGGAATTAGAAATGTTTTCAAGTGGAGATTGAGATTGTTTCTGCATCTGGAGGAAACTGCATTCAGCTGAATACAGTTTTGCTTTTGCTGCAAAGTTGTAAGAATTAGCACAAACAGTCAATCTACTCGTGTTTAACAAGGCTGCTCATTAATCTTGCCTCATCCCAAAATGATTTTGGCATTTTCGTTATTTCAATGGGACTTCAGGCTATTTCGCTTTTGCTGATTTACTTGGGTAAAGGTCAAGAGATTTCAGGGGTCAACAGAAGGGGCATTGTGCTTGATACAGTAATTGAGGAAAAAACTTTGGTCTTAGATAGCCGCAGTGTTTATTAAAACAGTATTTGAAAAGAGTCTCTAAGAACTGTTAAAGTTTAGTGATGTTTTCTTAACAAACCTGTTCCGAAATTGGAGTCTGGAAAGCGATTGACCTTTGTTACAAGTCATACAGCTTTGCTATTGAAATTGATAATATTTATTAATCAGTTACTAAGGAAGTGGTCTTTTTCTGTTGACGGTTTGGAACAGACACTTGGCTCTGCTCTTTGCTCCCAGTGTGAGGTGAATTTTTTTCACCTGAGCCTTTTTACAGAGAATCCAAATCTTGATTAATCGAGAAACCATCAGTTTTGCTTTGGGGACATAAGATGGGAGGCTGACACTAGGGGGCAATTGAGAGCTTCAAACAAGTTGAGCTAATTCAGATTTTTCCTTTGACTGTGACTCCTCTTAGTATTTGGACTGGTTTTCTGTTCATGGCCCTCATTCTTGCATTTCCTCCCTCATTATAACAACTTTGCAGAGAGGGGTCTAGTTAGCCAGTTAGGACAGAAAAAAGAAATTCATTCAGGGCTGTGGACCTTTTTGGAATATGTTCAAAGCTAAGATCACTGGATTATTAAGAAGTACACAACTTGAGGCATGTGCATTTGCTGTAGCCAAGATCATAAATGTTGGAAGAGGGTGATGGGTGCTACAAGCTTTTCCCCTGTTGTAATCAGTATGTCAATCCAAGGCGAGTAAGCAAGTTCTAGAAAGTGTGGAGGAGCTGGAGAATGGTGAGAGATGCACAGGGGATATGGAATGGGAGATGGCGATGGGGATGGTATTGGAAAGAAAATTTGAATGGGGATACTAGGAGAAGAATAGTTTGAGTATGGCATGAGAGACATGGAATGACGTGGATGGGAATTTAACAAAGTAAAATTGCAATAAACATAGTAACTCAGTTTAAAGAAAACTTGCATTCATATCACAATTTTCACATGTTCAGGAAATCCAAAAGTGTTTTGGATCCAATAAAATAATTGAAAGAGTACAGGCTATTGTACTGTGGGAAACGCAGCAGTCAGCTTGGGCACAGTTAGCTTTTCAAACAGTATTGAAATGATTAACTAGGTTATCTGTTCTAATGATGCAGCTTGAAGGTTAAAGGCTGCGTCGACTAAAAAACGGAATATCTACTGCTGTCTCTTGAAGGAGTGTTCTGTTCCCGCGCCCACCCCCCCCCCCCCCCCCCCCCCCCCCCCCCCCCATGCACAGCACACACACAGACACACGATAGGTGTCTTGGTTTAATAACATGTTCACCATGTCCTTGCCAGTGCATCACTACCTGCAGTGATCATCTGAATTCTTTTCTTAAAACTCTGAGACAAAAAATATAACTCTTCTCTCTGTGCATCTCTCTTGCTCTCTCTCTTCCCATCCACCCCCCGGCTGTTTTATGTTATGAAAGGATTTCAACAAGAAATTAAACAATAAATGCTTAGTGAAGGCCACGTGACAACATCTGGTTACTTAATTGTGTTGGATGCTGAGGTATGAAGAATATTTGATATAAAATGGATCTTCTGACTGATTCACAGCAGCTTAGTCATAATACAGGCTGATATTTTAATATTGGAGCCTCATGTGGCCAATTATGATCTAATGGATGAGAAATGGAGTCTAGGAAATCTTTGCTTCCAAAATTAACTCCAGATTTGTGGTGCATAACAATTTTTCTGTAGCCAATATCATTAAACTTTAAATTAAAGTAATTATTTGACATTAGATTACATACGATAGGAACCAGTCACGACCTCAACTTGGAGGCCAGTGTTCAGCATTCGTTTTCTTTCTAAAGCATTGTCAGTGTTTCCAGGATTGTTGTGGAGTTTCCTGGGATTGAACTATAATCTCCAGAGACATGTTTGAAAGCAAGTCAAGGGGGGGAAAAGAGATGAAAGCATTAAAAACAATTGTTTAAGACATTTTCTTTGAACACTTCTGATTCTTAACAAAACCCAATCCCCCAGTTGAGGCCAAATCAGTGTTTTACAAGAGTTCATTGTAACCTCCTTGCTTTGGTGCTCTGATACTACTTGTAAAGCTCAAGATTATCGTAAGGCTTTTTAATCACTTTCTCCATCTGTTCTCAGATCTCCAACGATTTGTGAATATAAACCCTGGGTGTCTTGGTTTCTGCACCTGCTTTAAAATAATAGCCTTTAGTTTCTATCACCTTGTCTTGTCCTTCGTCCTAAATCGAATCCCTTCACAGTTCTCTATATTAAATGTCACCTGTCATTTATCTGCCAATGCCTCCAGCCAGTTTGTGTCCTCTTGAAGTCTGTCACTGTCCTCCTAAGCTTTGTGTCATCTGCCTGTTTCAAAATGATGTCTTGCACATGGAGGACATGGAGAGGATAAATAGGCAAGGTCTTTTCCTTGGGGTGGGCGAGTGCAGAACTAGAGAGCATACGTTTAGGGTGAGAGGGGAAAGATATAAAGGGGACCTGAGGGACAACGTTTTTACACACAGGTGGTTCGTGTATGGAATGAGCTGCCAGAGGAGGTGGTGGAGGCTGGTACAATTACAACACTTAAAAGGCACCTGGATGGACATATGATTAGGAAGGGTTTAGACAGATATGGGCCAAGTGCTAGCAAATGGGACTAGATTAAATTAGGATATCTGGTTAGCATGGAAAAATTGGACCGAAGGGTCTGTTTCTGTGTTCTACATCTCTATGACTCCGACTCTAAGTCAAGGCTGATAATCAATGTGAAAGCTGGTCCCTGGACAATCCACTTGTACATCTTCCCCCAGCAGCACCTTCCTGTCGCTCGGCTGACTCTGTGTAACCATGTTGCAACTTTCACCTTTATTTGAAAGCCAAAAATTGGAGTTGGAGTGAGAAAGAGAGTGCTGCTCGATTGTTCTGGAGGTAGATGGACAAGGTTGTCTTTCTGTCTCTATTTAATGATGGGACTTTTGTTTTTAAACAACCATCTATTTGTTACACTTCTCTTTAACCCAGCATGGCCAAGGTTTAGTTTGTGCGACCTCATCTTGCACCTAATTGGTGTTGCATTTTTCTAAACTCAACTCCTTTACCCATTGGGCAAGCTCTTGAATCCCACATCTGACGAATGCCTGATTTAGTTGTGGAAGTATAACTCCCTTATCCACTCCTCAGTACGGAGGGATTAAGACCGCTTTCAAAGATCTGTCAACCAGTACAAGGGTCTTACTTTTAAATCTTTGTTTTTGTGTGGTTAGTAAAGAACAGTTATAGGTTTGAGGCTATTGCATAGTGCTCGTACTAGAACAAAATCTAAATTCTAAACATGTTTTAGATTCCCTTTGAAGCAATGTTTTGAATATTCTCCTGTGGAGTGCTATGAGATCTTTATCAATGACAAAGTTTATAGAATGCAAATTCCAGTTCTTGGATGTGGTTGCAGGTATGTTGTTATGTCTCACACAAATAAAATAGGTTTTAAACTGGTGTAGTTCTGTCATTATTTTGGTGATGTGCAGAGCCTGGGGCAGTGCATTGACCATGATCTGAGTACATTTGACCCACAAAGAAGGGTAAACCTCCTGACCACCTCCGTTTTGGCCCAGGATAGCAAACTGTTTATTGTTACAAATCACACAACACCAGGTTATAGTCCAACAGGTTTAATTGGAAGCACTAGCTTTTGGAGCGCCGCTCTTTCATCAGGACTACCACCTGATGAAGGAGTATTACTCCGAAAGCTAGTGTGCTTCCAATTAAACCCGTTGAACTATAGCCTCATGTTTGTGATTTTTAACTTTGTACACCCCAGTCCAACACTGGCATCTCCAAATCAAAACTGTTTATTGTTAGATCTGTCATTATTAGAATTGTCCAGCCCATTAACACTGGCATTACTAAGGCCTGTTCATAATCAAATGTGGA
Source organism: Hemiscyllium ocellatum (assembly GCF_020745735.1). Lineage (NCBI taxonomy): Eukaryota > Metazoa > Chordata > Chondrichthyes > Orectolobiformes > Hemiscylliidae > Hemiscyllium > Hemiscyllium ocellatum. The sequence goes on along the minus strand of NC_083422.1, from coordinate 8,020,126 downwards.
GTACTTGTTCACACCTCTTGAGACTGAGTGATGGGAAGAAACCCTCTTAGTTATCGGTCTGTCCTATTACTGGAGATTTCATGTAGATGTTTTTATCGGGTTAAGTATTGACATTGGAATACTTTTGACCATCCTGACTTGGAAATATATTGCCGTTCTTTCAGTGTTGCTGGATCAAAATCCTGGAATTCCCTCCCGAAGGGCATTGTGGGTCAACCCATGTGGACTGCAGCAGTTCAAGAAAGCAATTCACCCCCACCTTCTCAAGGGGCAACTAGGGACAGGCAATAAACACTTGCCAGCAAGCAACACCCACATCCCACAGATGAATTTTTTAAAAAACCCGAGTGCAGGGATCCCATCAAAGAACTGTATTGTAGATTTGTTACAACTGAAGTAAGTTGACGTACCCTGGCACTGCCAGTGGCAACAAAATATGAGCGTGTTTAAGACCAAAGTATGAATGTCCCAGAAAAAAACGAAGGCGCCCAGTGATTCAAAAGTGCTCCTGGGATTGTCAAGTCTCGACATTTCTAGTGTCTCTCCCCGCCCCCAACAACTCCAATTACTTAAATACTGGATATTTGTGCTGCCTTTAAAGTCAATAACACATAATTAATTCTTTTGCTCTATTGCATTTAATGAGCACTTGACCCACTTACAGAACACAAAAGCAGCCTCACATTGATGTGCGCTGCGCAAAATGTATGCTTTAAATTGTGTACGCTGTGTTTACTGAGGTGTTTTATTCATTTAGACAAATAAGATACATAATTTGAGCTAAAATTAGAAATGCCATAATTATTGTTCACAGTAACTTCATCCATCTGTGAGAATTGAGGAAATATTTAGCTGGAATGCCTTTCGATTAAGATGCTTCTAATCATCAAACTGAATTTTTAATTAAAAAAATGGCAGAAATTTAAATTCCCGGACTGTAGCCTCTCACTGGCAGATTGTCACCAATCCTCATTTAATAAGCAACGATTTCTGCAAAAGGTGCAGAATCTAAGCCTACAATATTTATATACAATACTGTTTGGAAATGTTGAAGTGATATTAAAAGAAGACGGAGTTTTCTTCAGCATTTGTGCCCTTACCTTGATACAGTCAAGTATTGAATTATTAATTTTCTTTTCAGGTGAGACCACATAGGCAACTTAAATTTCAGTTTGATGCCAGCCAGTGCGGGGAGTCAGTGCACATTTCCACTGCTGGGTGATTTGAGTATTGAATTCTCTTGTCGTTTGGTTCCATTAGTAAGACTTGCAAACAGACTCTGAAGTTTTATTTTCCCTCTCTTTTTTATTTGTATTGAACTGTGGAGCCATCCCAAGGGCTGAATGATCCACTCCCTCTCCCAATTTTTATTTGAAATTGAATGGTCCATTATGAGGTCCATAAGGAAATGGCTTGCATTTATGTGGCACCTTAAGATAGTAAAATGTATGAGGTATTTTTAAAGTGTGATCATTATTGTGAAGTCAAGAAACGAGGCAGTAAGGTCCCACAGAGAGCATTTTGATCTTCCTCTGTGATCTTGGTTGGAGGATAAAAATTGGAAGATAGCAGGTAGAACTCAGTTGCTTTAACATCTACTAGGAAGGCAGATGGGGGCCGAAGTATAATGTAAAACTGGAAGACAGCATCCTGCTCTTGGACTTCAGTGGTGTCTTTAATCTAGATTATATGCTCTGGTTTGTTTATTGGGGATTAGACCTTCTAGTTTGGAGGAGAGAGTGTTTCCACTGAGCCAGAGGTAATTCGTAAAATATAAGGATGGTTCAGTCTGGTTAAAATTAATGATTGACATGACGTGATACATAAAGGAAAGTGCAATTAAAATTGCAAACCTCATTGGAAAAGCTGAGTTCAAATTATCAAGGACTGTGTTTAGCTTACTTAAATCAAAAATTCAAAAGAGAAACTAGACTCCTCATTTTACACCAGAAACGCCACATTGTGACGTTTGTGGTACACTGTGTAATTACACCAGATTCAACATTGTGGCCTTTCAACTGACTGACTGCAAAGTATATTCTCAGCTGTGCTGCTAAAGGGGATTTCACTTTGATTTTTTGAAAAAAAAGCACGTTTCTGTGTCCGAGTCCAGAAATTGAGGTTATAAAAGCAAAATTATATCGATGCTGGAAATCTGAAACCAGCACAGAATGCTACAGAAACTCTGGTCTGGCGGCATCAGTGAAGAGAGAAAGTGTTAAAGTTTTTAGTCCAATTCTGAAGAGTCATGCCGGACTCAAACTGTGAATCTGTTTCTCTTTCCACAGGTGCTGCCAAACCTTACTTTCTCCAGCATCCTCTGTTTTTGATGACAGAACAATTTGGTAGGGCTGCTTTTTAAAGTAAGGAATTCAAGCAAAAAGGTGCAAAATCAAGGAACTTATGTCAAACCTTTTAGAACTTACTCATTAGTCTGAGCAAGAATTTTGGGTAGCACGTTTCTTTAATGATGCTAAAGCCTTGGTGAAGGATCAAGGATGATTTTACTTGAGGACTTCAGGTACTTGGAGAGACTGGAGAAGCTGGGATTGTTATACTTGGGGCAGGGAAAATTAAGGAGCAATTTAATAGGCGTGTCCAAAATTATACAGTAAATAAAGAGGCACTGTTTCCACTGCATATAGGTCAGTAGCCAGATGAGAGAGCTTCAGATGAGATGAGAATATCTCAACAGCAGGTGAGGAGAAATAATTTAATGCAGTGTGTTTTTTAAATCTGTAATGTGATCCCCAAAAGGATAGTTAAAAAGCTTGGTTCATTAACAACATCCAAAAGATAATTGGGTCAATCAATGCTTACAGGGCTTTGAATAAACCCCAGAAGAACTTCAGCCAATTGATTTCCTCTGGGAAGGAGCTGGCATGAGTAGAATGGGTTGAACGGCCTCGTATCATTCAATGAATGAAAACGTCATCACTTGGGAAAGAAGACAGAGAGAACAGCTGCCACCTTATTGTGTACTGAAGCTAAATCACTTAGAATTAAAAGGGTCATTCATAGAAAAGTTAATAAAATGTGGTGATTGTGAGAAGTGGTAAATTGTCGTGCTATGTCTCTGAACATCTAGCATTATTACTTTAATTGTTGACACAATGAGACAGGATGTCCAATTCCAGAAAGGAGATGGTTGCAAACTGACTGAACTATTTATACTTCGTGTGTTTTGGTCTGTGAACAGAATTATAGGAGGAATATAATAACTGCAGTAATGGGATCATGTTGCAGTGATACTAAATTGGATTTTCTTTTGCAGTAATTAAGAGGTTGTTTTGTTCAGATTCTGGCACCAGCACATGAAACCTAATAGTTAAGAGTGTATTTCTGTCAGCCTGCGAGATAGTCTTTTGTTGAGTTTGCTGTGGTGCTTGATTTACGTGCCCTGTTATTTAAACGGGATTTAATGTACATCAATAGCCTTGAAGTGGATGATGTGAATTTCCCCAATGACTTTCTTATGATTTGATTTTCTGGATTAATGCTGCCTTTTTTTTGGCAGAAATTTAAAGGGCGCTTTGAGTGAGTGTGTGTGTGTGTGCACTATCTCAGCTGATTTCTAAATAACACGGGAATAATTCGCCAGAGTTTGGAAATGCAAATTTGAAGGCGCTGTGCAGCAAGGAATGGATGGCGTCAGCGGTTTGGGTGACACAACCTGGAGTTTGTCTTGTGGACTTTTCGAATTAGGAGCTGGATTGTACACTGGGGCTGCGAATGCAGAGCTTTAACAGAGGGAAGGTGTTGAGCACGTCTTCCTCACGCAGCCGAGTTAGCAGCTCTTGCGCTTACAAAGTGCAGCAATCTTAATGAATTCATTGACGGAAAAGCGGCAGTCACCACCAATTTAACCAAGTGGATGTTGGAAGCACCGCAATCGCCCTTAGTAATTTGCTGAAAACCCATAGGGTACCCTAATCCTGTTTGTTAATAATGTTGCTAGCGGCTAGCAACATTGTGTCACTTTACAAGCGCAAGGAGCCTGGAAAGTGTCTGCAAACTTTTCTCTTGATGCACAAGCGTTTCATGTGTAAGCGTTGGGAGGTATACAGAGACCGAGAAATATAGGAGTCCGGCAGTATAGGCTTCAGAAACAAAACCCCGAAATATCGAGAGTGCCGTAAATCCGGAATGGCAGCAGCAAATCTTGGCAGTGCCAGTTTGTTGGAACTGGGCACTGGGGCCGTTCAGAGAGAACTGCAGCCAGGGAAATGATTGCTCCGCTGAAAGAGGTGGGGACCAGATGACATAGCAAATGGACCGTCAGCAGCTAAAGCTCGCTCCAGGATTTTTTTTTGCTGTCTCTATACCAGGCAGTCCATCCCACTTTTTTCTCTCTCTTTCTCTTTTCCCCCGGTTGTTGTTTTTTTTTGTTTGTTCGCTGCTTCCAGCTGCTGTTGCAATGAGTAATCGATGTGCTTGAGCCCGGGCGGTGAGAAGTTGTAGGCAAAGTGCTTGGTCGGGAACATTGAAGTGTGTAGCGGGCACAGGGCTCACCAGGATGGTGTTCCCTGCCGCAGGCTGCAGCCCTCATGTCTGCTGAGCCCCACAGCTTCATTCAAACGCAATGGGTAAACAGAGTTTTGTTCTCTCTCTATTTATGCGGTGCCTCCTTTACTATTTCTTCGGCTGTGTGTTAGCCATCCTGATAGTACGGTGTTAAATGTTCTTTTGTGTGGTTTACTGTATTAACGTGACTCACTGCAAACGTAGTGTTTAGTCAATGGCGTGAGATGGACCAGATATTTTCCAGATATTTTTAGTTGCTTGAAATGATCTAAATTAGGAAATAGCCACTGCACGACTCTGGGTCCAATGTGAAGAGGTCTGTTTTATATTGCATAAGTTCCATGTGATTTGTTTTTGTCAGTCTGCGCATGAGTGTATGTCTCAGTCTGTGTTTGTCTCCATGTGTGTGTGTCCGTCCCTCTGTGTGCATGCATGTCTGTGTGTGCGTGTGCACATGCCTTTGCCCGTGCATGAGTATTGGTGTGTGCACGCCTGTGTATCTGTGTGCATGCGTGTCCCTTTGCCTGTGTGTGTGTCTATCTGTATATGCACGTACCTCCTGTGTGCGGGTGCCTGTGTGTGTGTGTGTGCGTGTGTGAGAGCACACGTGCCTGTGTGTGTATTTCTGTGCATGCGTTTCTGTATGCACATGTCTGTGTGTGCATTTATCTGTATATGCGCATGCACCGTTCTGTTGGATGGTGTGTGTGTGTCTTTGCCTGTGTGCACCTTAATCTGTGTCTGTGGTTCTCTGTCGGTCTGTGCACACTTGTATGTGTTTGGGTCTGTCATTGTGTACATACTTGTGTGGCCTACTGTCAGTATGTGCTTGTGTGTGCATCTCTTTCTATGTGTGTTTGTTCCCTCCGTGTGAATTGTTGCACATATCTCTCCATCTCACTCTGGTTTCATGTGTATCTTTGACAGGTTTGCATACACTGACAGAGACACAGTCTCCATCCCTTTTCTGTCAGTCTGTATGTGCATGTGTATATTTGTTAGCCTGCATATGCATGTGTGATGTATGTCTCCTAGTCAGTCCGTGTGCATGTTCCCATGTCTTGAGGGACACCTGGTCTCTCTGGTCAGCTGTGTGCCTTCCTGGTGCTTGCTCACTGCTTATGCATGTGACACACAGTCTGCCCGTCCACACTGTGGCACACTCCTTTCTGCCTGCCTGTGTGTGCACCCAGCACACACGCTCTGCCCATCTGCATATGCCTGTGAGATTCTGTGCACATGCCCTTCAGGTTCACATCGCGTGTGCACCCGACACAGTGTCCATCTGCATGCTGCTGCTCCATGTGTGTACAAGTTTGTCTCTGAGCGTGGGAGGTTGTAGTTGATGACTTCACTTTTACTGTAATCTGTACAGAATGCCATCACACTGCAACAATGTTATGAAAGAATTCTAAATCTAAACCATTTTTGGGCATGCTTAGCTGAACTGCAGCTTGTCTGATATTTCAGAATCAACTAAAATTGGATAATTTCCTCTGTCATTGGTATTCACATTTGTTAAGCATGTTTCAAACAATTAGCATGATGCAATGAGGAACCTTTTCTGAAATTAACAGGATAATGTTTCTAAGGCCCTCTTTACATGACAAAACCTAATTGACTAAAGATGAATGTGTCATTTGTATGTTTTGGCTACACTCTCTCAAATTCAGATAATAAACTCTGTAAAAGGTATCCTAGGGTTTTCTTACGGATGGTAAATACTCCAAAGCACTGAGTAAAGCCTGTTTCATGGTCTTACATAATATTTGTTTGTTTTGTTCTTAATGAAAGTGTATGTACAAACTAAGCAGTACTTTTAAAAATGTCAACACGCTGCATTATAATTGGATTTTGCATTTCATCAGCGATTCCGTTGTTTTGGAGACAGCTTACCAAATCCCGGGGCTCGTTACAGTTTATGTCTGAACCTTGTCATTATATCAGTCATCAGCCACTGAACAAATATACAGTAATTAAATGGGAATTGTTGTGTATTTCATGTAGCTTTTGATGTCTTGACTGCTCTTTATAGTACAATATGAAAGAAAGTATGAACGTCGCTTTTGAGTTGTCAAACACTGTGCTTAATGGTTGCTAATCTCTCTGATCTTTTATAACTGGTTCCAAGCACTTCAGCAAAGTGAATTCTCAAATAGTCATGTCCCAGGCAGTTCCTACTTACTGTCGGAATATTCCACAGCAGTGCAGAAAGTGCTTGAATTCCTTTCAGTGTGGAATTGGTGCGTGACTGATGTGAGTCGTGTTCCCTGGGGCATTGCTGGCTTAGTATGAACATGTCTGTTGGTTACAATGAAAATGACATGGAGCAGAGTGAGATTTATGGTGTTTGAGGATCTTTGTGGCCACAATATATTAGATAGCAAGGCAGTAGTGGTACTGAGTTGTGCCCATTGGTGTCAAGCGATGAAACAGCATTCTGGACTCTGATGAATTGATAAGGAGTGGTTTAGCTTTTACTATCTGCGGGTGTATGTATGAGACCCCCCTCTCCCGTCAGCATAGACCTACTGCTCCGAGTATTGCCATGTTGTAAGCAGAGTAGCCTCCGTAGTTTTTCTAGATATTTCTGTTGGTGCATAGTTACAGAGGAGGTCACTGGAAGAGAGCAAATGGCAGTCATCAGTCTGAGTCAACAAGTGGCTGACCTGATATCACCTGGTTTGCATTCGGTCAAAAATACATCAGTTGTACTGAGGGCGCGATGTTCTTGATTGATACAGGTTAGTGCCTTGTCAGGGCACAACGGGGGAGTGAGGGGGGTGGAGAGGGAGGGCACCACATAAAGGTTCGGTTTGAAGCCATAAGACCATAAGACATAGGAGTGGAATTCAGCCCATCGAGACCACTCCGCCATTCAATCATGGCTGATGGGCATTTCAACTCCACTTACCCGCATTCTCCCCGCAGCCATTAATTCCTTGTGACATCAAGAATTTATCAATCTCTGCCTTCAAGACGTTTAGCGTCCCGGCCTCCACTGCACTCTGCGGCAATGAATTCCACAGGCCCACCACTCTCTGGCTGAAGAAATACATTTTACTGCCACTTACTTCACCTGTGTCCACGCCACGTCCAGAAACTAAACCGCTGTAAATTATGTCCAACCTGTGAACAGTGAATAAGCTGTTGCAAAGCTGTCCTTCCACATAATCTGCTAATTCAGGGTCCTCGCAATCAGTGCAGGTTCATCTTCTCGGGGTCAGGGATGAGCAATGGGTCCACCTCACAGTGAGGTAAAAATGATAGGAACATACAAATTGCAAATGTATTGCTGCGAGTGACCTTCTGGTGCCAATCTAAACCTGGCGCAGCAGTGATTGGGGGGCCACCAATGACAGGGTTGTGGCTACGCAAAAGAGCCCAGTTGTTGCTGCAGGATTTTTTTTTAATTGGTGCACCTGGGAAGGGGTGAGAAAAATTTGGAAGTGAAACAAAATGTCATTGCTGTGAAAACTTTCCCTTTTTTTGAGATTGCAGCTGAAGAAATTGTGCTTAGTTAAATATTTTGCAGTGAAGTTATTTATAGCAGTGAAAGAGTGCAGCTGCACAGAATGTACACACTCAGTACATGGAGAGCTGTCATCCACAGTGGACTGTCTGCATTCTCAATGGGGTATTGGAATGATGGCAGCATTTTACTGGGAATGGGCATCAATCGAGCATTAAGGGCTCCTGTACCTTTTTAGTGGGAAGATTCATTGAGCAATGCTTCTAATTATATGTTTAATAATTAGTTTGGTTAGACCAATGTGGGTTTGCCATTTTTAATATCAGCACAGAACTATACTTGCAATAAGCATTATCTGATTGTTGCTCTTTGAGTTTCTGAAACTGTTCCCCATTCTTTTATTTTCAGCACCAAATCTCAAAGGGCGCCCACGGAAGAAGAAACCTCCCTCCCAGAAGCGGGACACCCAAGCTCTGAATGGCCTGAGAGATTCCAACGAGGATTCGGATGGAAAAGCCAGTGCCAAAGTATGGTCTAGTTCAGCTCTTTTCATGCCTGGTATCTTTTGCCATGGCAGCCTTTTTCTTTATTATTGTTTGCTACTTGTTCGCAGGATTAAAAGCAGTGTCCGCTACAGCCCAGCGAAGAATGCTGTTGCTCGAGTCAGGAGGGTGTGTATTCAAGTCCCACCCCCCGACGATTTGAGCACAGGAATCAGGCTGCTGCCAGGGGTTGGCGGCTGCCTTCTGAGCGCAACATAAAACCATGCCCCACAGCTAGCTGTTTCAGATGACTGCTCACTGAGTGAGGAGACTGGGGACTCAAGTCCTACTTCAGCATTCATAAGGGCTATAAGACCCTGGAATAATCTTGCAATGATGTACTGGAGCTGCTCCCCATTGGGCATAAATAGCACTGTGTGGGTGGCGTTTGTTGGATTTATAGATGAAATGAAATTGGATTAGATTGAGAGATAGAAGCACTCGTCTTTCAATGATATAACAGTAATACTAGAGCCTTGTGTATCTCAGGTTGCCATGTATACCAGTAGTTTTTATTAAGGTGCGATGAGCAGAGGTCTGCTCACCATGGGGTAGCTCAGTGGTTAGCACTGCTGCCTCACGCTGTCAGGGACCTGGGTTCAATTCCAGCCTTGGACTACTTTCTGTGTGGAGTTTGCACATTCTCCCCGTGTCTGCCTGGGTTTCCTCCGGGTGCTCTGATTTCCTCCCAGAATCTGAAGATGTGCAAGTTAAGTGAATTGACCGAGCTAAATCGCCCGTGGTGTTCAGGGATGTGTAGGCTAGGTGCATTAGTCAGGGGTAAATATAGAGTAATAGATGTAGCCGAATGGATCTGGGTGGGTTGCACTTCAGAGGGTTGGTGTGGACTTGTTGGGCCTGAGGGCCTGTGTCCATACTGTAGAGATTCTAATTCTAATTCTTTCCCTCCCCTCAATGAGTCTGTCTTGAACCTGAACTCTTAGATTTGTTGTTAATCCCAGCAGCAAAAGAGAAATGTGAGTGCGTCATCCAGGCTGGCATTGTCAGGGTTCTAGGTGAGGTCTTAGAGTGAGGCCCCATCAGCTGCCCCCTTCAAATGGAAGGAAAGATTCTGTGACCCTATCTTGAAAAGGAGCAGGGGCATTGTCCCTGGTGTCCTGGCCAATATTTATCCCCTAATCAATCACTTTTTTGAAAAAAATACTCTGATGCTGTAGTTATTGTCATATAGCTGTTTGTGGGAGCCTGCTGCTGCCTTTCTCGACATTGTACCGATGACTTGCACCTCAAAAGTACTCCATTGGCTGAAAGCTTCTGTGGAGGTCTCTGAATAGATGAATGGCTGAACTTGTATAAACAGTCACTCGTGCTGACCTTTTGAGCCGCAGCACTGTTGTAAATTTTGTTCTTGTTTTCCATCTCAGGCAAAATGTGAGCCCAAAGCCACGATGGTGAAACCCAAGAATAACGGCAGCAACTGCAAAAATCTCCCGGCGGATGAGAAATCCGAGGTTGCAGCTGATGAAGAATGCAGAGCTGAGGAGCAAACGTTCCTCGTCACACTTTACAAATACATGAAGGAACGAAATACGCCAATAGAACGGATACCGTACCTCGGATTTAAACAGAGTGAGTGTCATCTCTTGAGTTTTGGCAGTTTGAAAAGTTCTGTGGAAAACCTGTTTGCATCACTGAGCTTGCTAGCCTACACGTGCTAATCTGTATCTGCTATATGTAGGAAATCAAGAGACTGGACGTTGTGGTGACAACAGAAATCTCAGGTTAGAAAAATGCTAGTGGGGTGTGGTGGGAGCTTTCAAACCCACTTTGGCAGTCGGTATCTGGGCCACATCTCGCCAGCAGCAATGTCTGTGGGTGGGGACTGCCGCCCCCGATTAAATCTGGAGTGGTGGCCATTGCAGAGACTGCACCCGGAGGATGAGGGAGTATCAATGGATTGGTGGCCTCTTAAATTCCAGCAATTAGGATGTTAATGGGAGGAGGATGCTGTAGCCATTCAGGCAGGCCCCAGGCTGAGTGATGGTGAAGGCGGGCAGTGCTGTTGTAATGGGAGAAGTGACCACAGCTTCCAGGGAATGCACGCAAAGGAAGACCACCCTCACTGAGCACATCGGGAGGCTGCTGTGGTGGTGCCGCCACTCCCCAGTGACTGGTAAAATGCCAGGGAGATGCAAAAAAGGCCCTTGATCAGCCACTTAAGAATTCTGCGAGGGACACCTTTCATCCATGACATAATTGCTGCCAGATTGTGGGCCACCTTACTCGCCACTTCCCCCTATTTTAAAAAATAATGGGCTGGTACTCTCCAATGGAAGAGCTCTACAATCTACAATACATTTAAAGATTACATTGATCCAGGAACTGGTTTTTGTAAGCCAGGATGACACTAAGGTGAATGTTAGTGTGACGAGTTTGTCATCTGGGTTTGTGTTCTAGTCTGAGCTGCGACACTGTCTTGGAGCTCCAGCAGCCTGAACAATTCCCCCCCCCCCCTCGGGTGAATGATCTCGACTAAATTGGTGGCAGAGTGAAGCTTTTTTGGGTAGGATTGAGTCACCCCTTACAGTCAGTATGGCAAAGTTGGAAACATGTCCCCAGATAAGGAGTGAGGATGTGATATAATGTGTTGACAGAATGATTCTTGGGAATTGTCAGACAAGAATTAAACTCTACCTCGTCAGTAAAAGAGACAACCAATACTCTGAGCTAACTACAATGAGAAGTGTTGTTCACTACTTGTTAAGACCTTTTTGAAGGCAGTTCCTTGGAAGTAAATATAGAATTATGCAGCCATTCCCAACGTGTGTCTGCATAATGTGTGTGAGCATAATCAGCCCAGCCACCCCAGAGGTGTGAATGACAGAGACCTTGTCTCATTATAGCCAGAGCTACCCTGTTTAGATGGAGAAGGAAGTTGAGAGTTTAGGAGCTCAGAAACCAATCAGGGCTCACTGCTTGCACCAAAATTCTGGCTAGGCAGGAGGCACATGATGACAGATTCTAGTCAGTGTCTTTTGAAAACAGTGTTGTGTTTTCCTGAAAAGGCTCTCCCTCTCCCCCCCCCCCCCCCCCACCCTGACATGGGGGCATTCACATTACGACATGGCAGTGAAAATCACCAGTGCCCTCACGTTTATAACACATGCTCATCTGACATCTTAATCTGGGAGTTCCAGGAGTGGGACAGTTTGCGCTCTGTCCATTTATCAGTTGTAAGTCCTATAGTGCTCTGGGCCTGTGGGGAGCTCCTCCACCTCACTGAGTCAGGCTGGCTGCCCCTCCACCTCACTGAGTCAGGCTGGCTGCCCCTCCACCTCACTGAGACAGGCTGGCTGCCCCTCCACCTCACTGAGACAGGCTGGCTACCAGCTTTCCTGAGCCCTGGGGTGTACCTGACCTGTCTTGACTTTCTCTCAAACCCGCAGCTTTAATAATAACGGCTGCTAGTGAGGCACTCGTGCGGTACACATCCACTACTGGTTAAAGGCCTAACCAGTTATCTAGCTGTATGATCAGCTGTCTGAGCTGCAGGAGATATAGGATTAATCACAAAGACCATGATTATCTGCAGCTGATCATGTACCTAGAGAACTAGTTACTGTATTTCTGACTAATCTTACACCCGTGGCTGCATGAAGGCACTCAGCTGCCGTGTCCGTGGGCTCGTGGCTGTGTCATTGGTTGCATGCCACTCTTCAAGTTGGTCACTGAAAGAGCCCTCATTCACCAGCCTGTCCTGGCATTGAACATTTGGCTTGTTTGAAGTCACTGATCTGTCACTGAGACTCCCAGAAGAGTGGAAGCTGCCAGTCACTGAGTGTTAGAGCTTTGGGCCTCTGACCCATAATTGAGACCAGGGTGGTCTTCACGACCAGCACATCCAACAGTAACATCAGCGGGGCTAACTGCCCTGTTCAATAGCAGGGCCCAGCTCATCAAGCACACTCAGCTGAGAGGTGGCAATGTTATTGCACACACGCAGGTTTGACTCTTCCCCCTGCTCGGACCAGCCAATACTGATCATGTGCTCTTGTTCTCTGCTATTCTCCAGTTCAACAAAAGCTAGTCTTCAATTTCAGCATGGACTGAGATTTTTTTTGTTAGGTAAGACATCAAGGATACAGACCAAGGTTGGGCAATTAGAATGGAGGGACTAAACAGCCATGATGCCATTGTCTCTTTGATGGAACGTGGACCTCACTGACAAGGCTAGCATTTGTTGCACATCCTTAACTGCAACTGAACTGAATGGCTCGCCATGCCATTTCAGGGGACAGTTAAGAGTCAACCATATTGCTGTAAGTCTGGAGTCACACGTAGACTGCGCCAGGTAAGGACGGCAGATTTCCTTCCCTTAAGAGTATTGTGAACCAGATGCACAAATTGAAATTGCTGGAAAAACTCAGCAGGTTTGGCACCGTCTGTGGAGAAAAAGCCGAGTTAACAATTGGATCCAGTGACCCTTCTGAGAACACAAGCCCTTTGCTTTTCCCCCATTGTCCTGTCCTCCCTGCACTGACACCTCCCATCTCAGATGAAAGGGCTGCTGAGTACTGCACTGACGGGATTTTTCAAATTGCTCGAAGCCTTGGGAAGTGGCTGATATTATTGGGTTCCCAACCCCGAACATGTATTCCCGGTAATGTGATAGGGTCCAACAACTAAAAATCTAACCCTGGTTTCTGGATTCCTTGTCCAATTCTATAATCACTAAACTATTAGACTTGTCTACAGCTTTGGCACAACGCTGAGTCTGTATTAGATTGGAATTTAATAAAATGGATTGATCACCGTGAGCATAATTAGCTGTGGAAATCACTGTCGTGCAGGTGCACTCTTTTGGCTTATCTTGAAACGCTTCCTTCAGATTGCAGTGAGGATATAAAGTATAATTTGTTTTATCTTTGATCTGTAGAGCCTATGAATGGTGTTACAAGAGAACAAAGAACAGAACAGGAGCAAGTCCTTGGGCCTACCAAGGCTGCATTGGCACATAATGCCTTTCTAAACTTAAAAACTTTCTTCCCTCTCCACAATCCACATCCCTCTATTCCCTGCCTATTCATATTATTATCATGATGCTTCTGAAATGCTGCTATTGTATCCACCTCCTCTGGCAGCGCATTCCAAGCACTTACCCCTCAGAGTGTACAAAAAAAAACCTTGCCCCTCTCATCTCCTTTCAGCTTGTCCCATTTTACGTTAAATCTATGTCCCCGAGTAATTGACATTTTCACCCTGGGAAAATGACTCTATCCATGCCTGTCAGAATTTTCTTAACTTCTGTCAGGTTGCCCCATATCCTCCAAGGTTCAAGTGAAAAACGAAGCAAGTTTGTCCAATCTCTCCTCTTAGCTAATACTACCCAAACCAGGTGACATCCTGGGAAACCGTTTCTGTACCCCCTCCAAAGCCTCCACATCCTGCTGGTAGTGTAATGACCAGAATTGTACATATTCCAAATTAAAGTTCTCAACCACTACTTGGGTTGTCACTTTCAGGGAGCTGTGGACCTGTACATCTAGATCCCTCTATGTTGATGCTACTAAGGGTTCTGCCATTTACTGTCTACTTCTCTCCAACATTAGATCTTCTAAAATGCATTGCCTTGTATTTGTCTGGATTAAACTCCATTTGCCATTTGTATGCCAAAGAATCCAACCTATCTATATCTGGCTATCTTCTTTACTATATGCAATTCCCCCAATCATTGCGTCATCTGCAAACTTACTGTTCAGGCCACCTACATTCTCCTCTAAATCATTTATGTATTGTTTGTAATATATATATTACAAACAATAGGAGTCCAAGCACTGATCCCTGAAGAACACCACTGGTCACAGATCTTCAATCTGAAAAACACCCTCCCACTGCTAATCAATGTCTCCTATCAGCTAAGCCAGTACCGTATCCATCTTACGAGCTCACCATGGGTCCCATGTGACTTCACCATTTGTATCAGCCCCTCCCATGATGGACCTTGTCAAAGCACTTGCTGAAGTCCACACAGACAACAACTACCATCCTGCCCTTATCAATCGTCTTTGTCACTTCCTCAAAAACTAGAGTTTGAGAGACATGACCTTCCCTGCACAAAGCCAAGTTGCCTGTCGCGAATGAGTCTTTATTTTTCCAAATGTGAGTAAATCCTATCCCTAAGAATCTTCTCCGATAATTTCCCTACCACTGACATAAGGTTTACCAGCCTGTATTAAATTCTGGCTTAAATCTGTTGCCCTTCTGAAACAAAGGAACAAAGTTGGCTATTCTCCAGTCCTCCGGGCCCTCTCCTGTGACTAAAGAGAATACCAAGATTTCATACGGGCCCCAGCAATTTCCTCACCTGTTCCCACAACATTCTGAGATAGATCCCATCAGTCTTGGGGACTTATGTACCTTAATGCTTTTCAAAACACACACACACACACACACACACACACACACACACACACACACACACACACACACACACACACACACACACACACACACACACCGTGGACCTACCCTTTCCCCAGCCACCCTCCTGCCCCTTTTATATATGTCTACAACACCTTGGGATTTTCCTTAATCCTGCATGCCAAGGACATTTCATGGCCTCTTTTTAGGCTTCCTAATTCCTTTTTGAGTTATAGAGATGTACAGCGTGGAAACAGACTGTTTGGTCCAACCTGTCCATGCCGACCAGATATCCCAACCCAATCTAGTCCCACCTGCCAGCACCCGGCCCATATCCCTCCAAACCCTTTCTATTCATATACCCATCCAGATACCTTTTAAATGTTGCAATTGTACCAGCAGCTTTAAAATACTTCAGGGCATTTTCTAACTGCAGAGCATTCATATTGTGGGCTACTCTAGGCTATACTGAGGGTATTGGGATAATGTGAATCAAGTGGGTCTTAAGATCATAAGTAGAATAAAATATCATCTTTGTAATTATGCCCCTCTAAATTACATGTACATTCTTTTTAATTAGGTAGTCAGTAATACAATCTATAATACAAGTACTTTGTAATATACAGGAGTTGCTTCAAGTTTTGAGATGACTGTCTGTTCATATTTGTATTTCTGTTTTTCTTGGCCATGCCTTCCTGACTTTTTTAAGGATTTATTCACATAGGCACTATTTCCCTTTCCTTTAAAACTGTGGATCCACATGTAATCACGTGTCTCATCACACAGTCAATACTATTCACCTTTGGTTACTGTCCCTGTTTGATCAGCTTCTCCTCTTTATATTTATCCTTGAAGATCTCCTTTGCTGTTGAGCTCCTCATTTCGTCACCACATTCACAATCCCTGTTGGAACTTGAATCATTCATTGAAGTATTGCAAGGGCCCAAGTCAGAGTCACCAAAAACAAACTTGTAATGGAGGCTGCAGCACACTATCCTGCCTTGTTGTCTGCAGCCTGTCCGCAGGTTTTAACCTATAAACTACTAGGTTGTCTGAGGATCACCCCCAGAATTTAAATCCCGATGGTCACCTTCCTCAGTGTTGCCTTTGTAGTTGCTTCTGCAAGTTATTCGAAAGCAGCCAACACATTCTACCTGCAGTGGTTCATGACTCTCATCCCAAGGTTAGTCAGTGTGCTGTCAAAATGAAAGGATTGTCCTTTTCCACTCCCTGTTCCTCATTTAACACCAGCCCCTCCCCACATACCAGCTTCCACACGTCTAACTTGCCACTGCTAACCTTGGCTTTGCTGTTGACACAGATTTTCACAGAGTGGATTGCAATGCGAAAGGACTCCTTTTTAAAATAATGATGGTATTTGAATCAAGTAACAGCTTCATAGCTCAAAGTCTGAATTGTGGCATAAGAAAACCCCATAGCCTTCTCATAAATACAGGTTCCAATCAAGGAATAATTAAAATACACACATTCTGTGGGTTACAGGGAAGTGGTAGACGGATATTAAAAGATGGAATATGGAATTAAAATGTTTTATAAAATTTGTAAACTGATACATTATAGACTGTGGAGTACATTGTAAATGTCATTATTTAAGTACTTCATTGGGGACCCAAACCATATTATGAATAAAGCTACATGCTGCAGGGTTGGACACTGGGAACACATAACCACCTCTTCTTTTTTGTTTTATTCCTTTGTGCGACTTGGGCGTCGCTACCTGGCCAGCATTGATAGCCCATCTCCATTTGCCCTCAAAGTTGGTGGTGAGCTGCCTTCTTGAATCACTGCACTCCACTTGCTGTGGGTTGACCCACAAAGCCGAAAGGGAGGGAATTCCAGGATTTTGGCGCAACGCCTGTGGAGGAATAGAACATAGAACATAGAAGGATACAGCGCAGTACAGGCCCTTCGGCCCTCGATGTTGCGCCGACCGAATCCTACCTAACCTATACTAGCCCAATAACTTCCAAATGCCTATCCAATGCCCGCTTAAATGACCATAAAGAAGGAGAGTTCACCACTGATACAGGCAGGGCATTCCATGAACTCACAACCCGCTGTGTGAAGAATCTACCCCTAACATCTGTCCTATACCTACCACCCCTTAATTTAAAGCTATGTCCCCAAGTAACACCTGACTCCATTAGCGGTAAAAGGTTCTTAGTATCTACCCTATCTAAACCCCTAATCATCTTATACACTTCTATCAGATCTCCCCTAAACCTTCTCTTCTCCAATGAGAACAGCCCCAAGTGCCTCAGCCTTTCCTCATAAGATTTTCCTACCATTCCAGGCAACATCCTGGTAAACCTCCTCTGCACTCGTTCTAAAGCTTCCACATCCTTCCTATAGTAGGGCGACCAAAACTGCACACAATACTCCAGATGAGGCCTCACCAGAGTCTTATACAACTGCAACATGACCTCAGGACTCCGGAACTCAATTCCTCTGCCAATAAAGCCCAGTACACCATATGCCTTCCTCACAGCAGTATTTACCTGGGTGGCAACTTTCAGAGATCTGTGTACATAGACACCTAGATCCCTCTGCTCATCCACACTACCAAGTAGCCTACCATTAGCCCAGTAATCCATCATCTTGTTATTCCTACCAAAGTGAACGACTTCGCACTTAGCTACATTGAATTCCATTTGCCACATTTCCGCCCAGCTCTGCAACTTATCTATATCCCGCTGTAACCTACCACTTCCTTCCTCACTATCCACAACTCCACCGACTTTTGTGTCATCTGCAAACTTGCTTACCCAGCTTTCAAGTCCTTCCTCTAGATCATTTATAAAGATAACAAAAAGCAATGGTCCCAAAACAGATCCTTGTGGTACACCGCTAGTAACTGCGCTCCAAGATGAACATAATCCATCAACTACTACCCTCTGTCTCCTTCCAGCCAGCCAATTCCTAATCCAAATCTCTAATGTATCCTCAATGCCATACCTCCGAAGTTTTAGCATTAGCCTACCATGGGGAACCTTATCGAACGCCTTACTAAAATCCATATACACAACATCTACTGCTTTACCCACATCCACTTCCTTAGTCACCTTCTCAAAGAACTCAATAAGGTTTGTGAGGCACGACCTGCCCTTCACAAAACCATGCTGGCTATCCCTGATCACATTATTCCTACCCAGATGTTCATAAATCTTATCCCTTACCATTCTCTCTAAGACTTTGCCCACCACTGAAGTCAGACTCACTGGCCTATAGTTACTAGGGCTATCCCTACTCCCTTTCTTGAACAATGGGACCACATTCGCTATCCTCCAGTCCTCTGGTACTATTCCTGTTGACAATGACGACATAAAAATCCAGGCCAATGGCTCTGCTATCTCCTCCCTAGCTTCCCATAGGATCCTGGGGTAAATGCCATCAGGCCCAGGAGACTTATCTATATTCATCCTTTCCAATATTCCCAAAACCTCTTCCCTGAATGGCGGTATATTTCCAAATCAGGGTGGTGAGTGGCTCGGAGAGGAACTTTCAGGTGGTTTCCAAGTACCTGTTACCCTTGTCCTTCTAGGCTATGTTGGGAATAATTTAATTCATGGTTTTACCTTTCTCAGGCAGTCTGGAAGCCAGGATGTGGGCACTGGGGGGGGGGGGGGGCGATTGTCAGGGTACTAGCTTCCTATGCGCTATAGTAACAAAGCTGCCCCACTGTAACAAACTCTGCTACCACTGTATTCTAGAAGAGGTTTGAAATTTAAGGAGTTTAGTGATTGTCAGCAGTTATCAAAAGCCTGAATGTTACTTGTGCTGAGTCCTGTGAAGATAGCCAATGTGGTGATTAGCAGTGGAGAACTATCCAGAGAATGATGGCCCAACATGGGGAGGATGGGGATGTGATTGACTGGCTGAGTAAGAAAAAGTCGATCTTGTTGCAGTCCATTCTGAGCAGGCACTGTGGTTCAGAAGCTCTGCTAAGCAGTTGACTCCCATATATTGGGTACAGAACTCCATGTGAATCAAATTTATATTGCTGTTTTGAAATACCATTTTTCATGCACGATGAAAGATTGTGTGACTGAATAGGTTGTCCTTGACTCATGAACACCATTAAACATGTGTCCAACCCCTCAACCTGGTGACCAGCTTTGGACATGGATTGTTTCCAATCCATTATTGGTGGGTCTGAAACCTTTTCAGTTTCTACAGCTCGAGTTAGATGTCGGGTGTTATCCTCACCTCTGTGTCAGGTTGTTCTCGGTTCTACTCCCCAGATTTGATGTGTATCCCAGTGTTGTACAGAGGGCGTGCCGTGCTGCTGGCGGTGATGTCTTTGGCTGGGATGTTAAACTAATGCCCTCCTTGGAAGGATGAAGGAGAACCCGTAACTCTGTGTTGAAGCAGAGACCGGGAAGTCACCCAGTGTTCTGCACAATATGTATCCCTCAGCAAACATCACTGGAACAACCCGAGGAAGGGTCAGTCGACCCAAAACACTAACTCTTCACAGATGCTGCCAGACCTGCTGATCCTTTCCACCAAGTTCTATTTTTGTTTCTGATTTACAGCATCCACAGTTCTTTCGGTGTTTATTCACTGAAACAATCTGCCTGTTCATGATGTAACTGCTGCTTGTGAGACATTGCAGGATGCAGTTGGCTGCTGTCTCCTCCATTTACAGGGGGCACCATTCTTCAAAAGTGCTGGAGAAACTTGCGATGTCCAGCAGTAGTAAAATCTATACAGATGTATTTCTCTTTTTATTGTGAACGCTGCCAGTAGGAGCCCGTGATCTTTCCCTATGGAGCTGAGAAAGAAAAGTCTTGGACACCTCTACACCAGGCAGTTATTAAACACCCAGGGGTAGCTGGCTTGTTAGCACACTGCATTGTTCTTAAAGTACTTGTGCCTGATAATTTGTTTTTATATATAGCACAAATGGTGCGCTTAATGCTGCCTCTTCTTGAGCTCTGTAAATGAACACAGTTGCTATGTTTCTATTTCTCCATAATTCTTATTTTTGCACATATTGTCCTTTTATAACAGTTAACCTTTGGACCATGTTTCAAGCAGCTCAAACTCTTGGAGGATATGAAGCGGTAAGTCCAATATTCCCTTGCTAACGATTACCGCTCTGTAACTTTGCCCCTTTCAGCCTTGTCATTCAGCACTCTGTATAAATAAACAGCGGCTCTGATGAATTCTTAGAATGGCTGTAACCATTCTGTATGTGTTTATAGAATCATTTTTTTTGCACAGAGGCTAGAGATTAGATCCAGATTTAGAATGGAGCAGATTTATTGTAAAATGCTATAAGTGGAAAACACATGTAACAGCTCTTCTGTCAAGGAGAAAAAGTGAGCTCTGTAATTTTTTCCCATGTTGCCTCTCAAAGGGGACAATTATAAAACCAAGCCAAAACTAGGGAAAGGAATTTTTAACTTGGCTGCTTGCTTTGCATCTGTTCGTTTGTAATATGGGAAAGTATTAATGGCTGCAAAGTGAGTCAGTAATGGTTGTTAAAGAATTGGAAAGGCCATTTGTCAATGGTTCCTTTGACAAGCTAATGTGGAATATTGAAACCTATCAGTATAATGAGGAAGGAAGTCCACATCTTTTACATGTCTGGTCAGTCAATATGATTGAGTTACAGTCTGCGCATTACATGGCGTGTATTTTTTGACTGTTAAAATTTCTGATGTAATAGCTACTTGTTCAGGAAGAAAATATGTTTTACATTTTTTTAAAAAAAGCTTGACTTCTAAGTCATCATGGCTCAGCCTGAGTTTGAAAGTTGGTATGTCCCTGTCCAGCAATTCAAGTACAAAACCGAGACTGTTCCCTCAGTGCAGTATCAAGGGGTTGTCTTTTTAGATGAGATGTTATAAATTGCACCCATTTTCTTAACACTGTTCTCATACAGGGCTTTTATGCAAAACTAGCTGCTGTGTAGCTGGGTTTCCCCATTTGTCTGAAAGGAATTTTGTTTGCGATGATGTAACACTATGCTGTAGTTATCTTTCAAAAATGCAATAAGTACGTTAACTGGCAACAGTTGTGAATCACAGAGGAGGAGTATGAGAAGCCTTACAATGATCCAGCTATTTCATTCAATTGAACTTGTAACTGCACCTAATGTAGAATTTTGGAAACAGTGTTCTGGGTGAATCAGGTGACTATAGAAATCTCCTTGTGCAGTGGTTACTAAGTGTTCAATCTCAGGCTACCAACTAATGCCAGGTTTTCCTGTGATTGGAATAGATAACTGCTCGTCGACAGTGGAAGCAGATATATGATGAATTGGGAGGCAATCCTGGCAGTACCAGTGCAGCAACGTGTACTCGCAGGCATTATGAAAGGTAAGGGTTGGATCATTGTGGTGAACTCTCTCATTGCACAGGCCTTTTCTGTTTGCCTTTCTGTTGTAAAGTGATCATGGGTTTTAGCAATCCTTCAAAGCCAGGAACGCTGGTTCACCTGGGAATCTGATCTGCAGTGCTGGTTTATCTGGAATGCTGGTTAGCCTGAAGTGCTGGTTAATTCCAGGTATCTGATTTTCAGTGCTAGTTAATCTGCAATGCTGGTCAATTTACATTGTGGTTAACATGAAGCATTCTGGGTGTCTGATCTGGGTGATGGCCATGGTACCTTTTTTTTAATAAAAGGCTGTAAGGAAGCGTCAGGGAACTATAGACTGGTGAGCCTGATGTCAGTGGTGGCAACGTTATTAGAGGGGTTCTGATGGATAGGGTTTACAGGCTTTTGGAAAGGGATACTCAACATGGCTTCATGTGTGGCAAATCAAGTCTCACAAACTTGATTGAGTTTTTTTTAAAGAGGCGACAAAGAAGACTAATGAAAGCAGAGCAGTAGACAGTGTATGTGAACTTCTTCAAAGCACTTGACAAGGTTCTGCATGGTAGACTGGTTAGTGAGGTTCAATCACATGAGATCAAAGGGGAGCTAGCCAGCTGAATGCAAAATTGGCTTGAAGGTCAGAGACAAAGGGTGGCGGTGAAGGGTTGTTTTTCAGACTGGAGGCCTGTGACCAGCAGTGTGCCACAAGGATTGGTGCTGGGTCCACTGTTTTTTGTCATTTGTATAAATGGTTTGTATGTGAAATGGGAGGCATGTTTAGTAAGTTTGCAGTTGACACCAAGGTAGGTTACATAGCAAACAGTGAAGAAGGTTGTCAAAGAGTACGATGGGACCTTGATCAAATGGGCCAGTGGGCTGAGGAATGGCAGAGTTTAATTTTGATAAATGTGAAGTGTTGCATTTTGGGAAGGCAAGCCAGAGCAGCACTTATATGTTTGATGGTAGGGCGCTAGAGAGTGTTGCTGGCCATGGAGACCTTGGGGATCTAGGTGTATAGATCCTTTGAAAATGGAGTCATA
The DNA here is from genome assembly GCF_020745735.1 of Hemiscyllium ocellatum. Classification (NCBI taxonomy): domain Eukaryota; kingdom Metazoa; phylum Chordata; class Chondrichthyes; order Orectolobiformes; family Hemiscylliidae; genus Hemiscyllium; species Hemiscyllium ocellatum. The sequence continues at coordinate 7,997,822 of NC_083422.1, read as the reverse complement.
GACAGTGTGGTGGAGAACACATTTGGCGTGCACACCTTCATTGGTCAGAATATTGAGTGTAGTAGTGGGGATGTTGTGTTGCTGCTGTATAGGACATTGAGGCCACTTTTGGAACATTGCTTCATTTCTGATCTCTCTACTATCGGAAAGATGTTACTAAACTTGGGAAGGTGTAGGAAAGACTTACAAGAATGTTGCTGGGACTGAAGGGTTTGAGTTATAGGGAGAGGCTGAATAGGCTGGAACTTTTTCCCTGTAGTGTCAGAGACTGAACGGTGATCTTTATTGAAGTTTATAAAGTTATGAAGGGCATGGGTAGGGCGAATAGCCAAGGTCTTTTTCCCAGGGTGGGCGAGTCCAAACCTTGAGGCCATAGGTTTAGGGTGAGAGGGGATAGTTGTAAAAGGGACCTGAGGTAACATTTTCCACACAGGGTGGTGCATGTATGGAACAAGCTTCAAAAGGTGGTGGAAGTTGATACAATTACAATTACAGCATTTAAAAGGCATCTGGATGGATGTATGAATAGGAAGGGTTTAGAGAGATATGGGCCAAGTGCTGGCAAATGAGCCAAAGTCAGATTGGGATGTCTGGTCAGCATGGATAAGTTGGACTAAAGGGTCTGTTTCTGTGCTGTCTGACTCTGTGGAGTGCTGGTTAGTCTGGAGCACTGGTTAATCCCGGGATGGTAAATTGAAAGAATCATGCAGTTCTTTGAAAGCTTGATCCAGCCCCCATTATTCTGAGTGCATCTTCAGCATTTGGTACAGAACTGAATTAATATCAGCCACCTCTTTGTTTGCATTTGATTTTATTACTGCTTTTCTTTCTGGCAAGCTGTCAAACTCTTAAGATTATCTGCTTGTGGTGGAAACTGATGGATTTGCCTGATTTAGAGATGTTTTTCTTCCCTCCCCCTCCAAAAACAAGAGCAGGGGCTGGCTCTGTGAAAGCTACTAATTCAGGCTTTAAAATGATTCAATGGGGCAGTGGATTGTCGGGATAAATTGTGCTCAGTTTCAGAACATGAACCAAGCCTTCTGTTTATTTTCACGTGGCTTGTTTTGCATTCACTGCAGAATGAATTCATTTGATTTTTCTTTCTTGTGATGTGGTCTTAAATACTGGATGGAAGCTTTTAGTTTAAGCAAAGCAGGAATAAATTAATGCTGATGATTTCACTAATGTCCCTTAGGCTTAAACTGGTCCAAGCCTGTCTCCAGTTTGTTTTAATTCAAATCAGCTCTGATACTCTTAAATAAATGTCTTAGTCAGCCTTAATTTGCTCAAAAGCTATCCATCATTGTCAGAATATATTACAAATTACCAGTCACTTGGCTAAAGTTCTTCACTGCTCCAGATTTAATTAGTTGGATTCCTGATGATTAACTGTAAATCAGCACTGATGAGGTGCTCTGAGATACTGCTAAGAGTATGTTTAACGTTAATTTTATTCAGCCCTGTAATTAGGTTGTAAACATGGATCTGTTTGAGTTAATATGAAAAAACATCAACAGTGCCATTGCAACCTATTCAAGGGATCTGTTATCAGTAAGTGGGTGCAAAGTCTGGCAAGATCTGAAAAGAAATCTCCTCCTTATCTGGAGCATTAAATGATCTGTCAGCCTGAGGATTTAGTGTTACACACTGTCTAAAAATTTGCAGGTGAGATCATTTTCTCTGCACGTCCAGAAGTTGGTGTATTTATTGTATGGTCCATCCTGTGTTGACCAGTTTACTGATATCCTTCTTTGCAAAGTACATATGGGGGTCAGATTTCAATGTATTGCCTGGGCCTTGTATCATCTAATTTATCAACACTGTTAGGTGGCCATGTCTTTGTAGCAGTATGGAACCTGCCTCAGAGAGTCTATAAGAGGCTGAAAAAAATGCTTTCAATATACAAGATATGTTTGATGAAACAACTTGCTTTCATTAGTCAGTGCATTGAGTATAGGAGTTAGGGAGGTCATTTGTGATTGTAAAGGATATTGTATAGGCCACTTTTGGAATACAGTGTTAAGTTCTTCTTTCTGTGCTGTAGGAAAGGTGTTGTGAAACGTGAAAGGGTTCATAAAACACTTACAAGGGTGTTGCCAGGAAGATTTGAGCTATAGGGAGGGGCTGAATAGGTTGGGGCTATTTTCCTGGAGGCTGAGGGGTGACCTTCTAAAAGTTTATAAAATCATGACTGGCATGGACAGCTTGAATAGTCAAGGCCTTTTCCCATGGTAGGGGAGTCAAAAACTAGAGGACATAGGTTTAAGATGAGGGGGAAATATTTAAAAGCAACCTAAGGGGCAACTTTATCACGCAGAGGGTAGTGCGTGTATGGAATGAACTGCCAGAAGAAGTGTTGGAACCTAATACGATCACAACATTTAAAAGGCATCTGAATAGGTTTGTGAGGAGGAAGAGTTTAGAGGCATATGGGCCATCTGGCAAATGGGACTAGATTAATTTATGATATCTGATCAGCATGGGTGAGTTGGACCAAAGTGGGGGGGAGGGTGGGGTGGTTTCTGTGCTGTACAGCTCTGGCTGTATAAGTGTGAACAACAGTCAGGCTGTTGTCTACTATACTGCAAATTTAGTAATGAATTTTTTAAAAATGTGGAAGTACGGAAATAAATCACTTGGCTCAATAAACCTGAGTGAAATGAGACCGGATGCCAGTTGTTAAATGGTTTTACTTTGCAGATGGCAACTGAAATATGGAGAAAATTATGAATTTGATTCAATCAGTTTGACTTTGTCCTTGTGTAAAAATACAAAGTAATGAAGCTGCTACACCTCTCTACACCCTTCAGTGTTGTCTTGATAGAATCAAAGTAGTCTTGAACTACCTTCATAACGTGTGCATCCTTGGGGGAATGTCTGCAGCAAAAGATTTCTAATGGTCACTGTCTCTACCTGCCTCTATTTTATCATGTCTTTGTCTACAATCTGAGGAGTGAGCCAATATCAGATAGCCTCTGCTAAATATCTGGAACAGTGGTGGCTGATGTGTTTTGTTATACAGAGTGGATTGTACCTGGACAGACTGCTGGTTTGTTTGACCCAGCCAGTCCTGAAAGCCCTGGAGCAAAAGTAGACCACTGAATCCATCGAGCCTGCTCTGCTGCCCAGTCTGCTAATCTCTGAGCTTGAACTTCACCTGCTACTACAAACTTCAACAGTTTTCCTGTCGGCTTCCCATGCCCTTCTATTTCCCTGAGACACCAAAAACCTGCCCATCTCAACCTGAAATCTGACCAATAATGGAACACCCACCACCATCCTGGCTACAGATTCCGGAGACTTGGGTCACACCATGCCTCCTCGTCTCAGTCCTCACCATCTATGTTGCCCAAGTTATTGAGACGGGCTGACCAATCCACTATACCCTTTGGGGAAAACTGCTCCTGGGTCTGAGTCCTTAACATGTTAATTGGCTTTCATCTTGGTGCTTTATTGTAACCAAACTTGTGTGAATAAGCTTTCCTTAAAAGGCAGATCCTGAGAAGTTGTTCCCCACCGAAACATTTCTGTAGAAAAGTGGTCCAAGAATGCCACCACCACCTGCCAGTCACCTCCTGATTGATGGGTATTCCCTCTTTAAAATGCAGCCGTGGTCATGGGCTCACATCCCATGTCTACAAGTCGTAAAATTGGGAAGAATAAAATCCAGTTTCTATTTCCTGGCGCTCAGAATGTTGGTTAATAGTCTGTTAGCTTGCGGTTGAAAACCCAACTGGTTTGTTAATGGCATTCAGGGAAGAAACCCTGCTCTTGTCGCCCAGTTGGACCTGCTAGTAACTTCAGTTTGCTGCTGTGCAGTTAATTCTTAATGGCCGCCTTTGCTGTCCTGTCAAGTCACTCGTTTATAAAGCAATTGGCCCATATCAAGAGGGTAACTAGCGATAGGTAGTAAGTCCCAACCTTGTCCACATCACCAAAACATATTTTTTCAAAATGAGTCCATGACAGTTTTTAAAGAGGAGAGTCTGGAATTGTCCCGTGATTGATGCTTTGCTTGTAGAAAAGAATTAACTGGACGAAGAGATTAAACCGTTACTACAATTTCTGCTTTTAAGAAGACATGTTTTTACATCGTCCCCAACTGTCATTTCTTTTATTTTGTTGAATTGTATTGCACTTATATCGACAGTTATAACATATTGGTTACAATATTTCACCTTCCCCGTGCTTTAAGTATTTCCCCTCTCATCTGAGAAATTTGCATCTGAAGAAAGTAAACCTTGTTTCTGTGAACTCTCATCTTGAGGTAGCATCTGCCAAAGGTGCTTTAAGATAAAATCAACGATTTCCTGCAGAAACTTCATCAGATCGACAAGTTATTGTTTCTGGAAAAGATTCCAAGACTGACTGACTAAAACAGGGAAAGAAAGTAAGTCTACTCTTAGACAAGAGTTAGGTGACTTTTTTGCCAATGTCAAAGCAAAACCCTGTGGATGCTGGAAATCTGAATCCAATGCAGAGAATTGTGTGGAGTCCATGTCTGTGTGGGTTTCCTTTGGGTGCTCCAGTTTCCTCCAACAATCCAGAGATGTGCAGGTGAGGTGAATAGGCCATGTTAAATTGCCCATGCTGTTCAGGATGTATAGATTAGGTGCATTAGTCAGGGGTAAATATAGGGTAGGGTGAATGGGTCTGGGTGGGTTACTCTTCAGAGGGTCACTGTGGACGTGTTGGGCCAAAGGGCTTGTTTCCACACTGTAAGGATTCTATTATTCTAAATACTGGGGAATGTCAGTAGATTGGCAGAATGTGCACTGAGGGAAATAGAGGTAATATTGCCAAGCTGGGGCTGGATTCGAAGCGTCAACTCTGTTTCTGTCACCACAGCTGCTGCCAGATCTGCTACATTTTTCTTCAATGGGCCATGTTAAGAGATTAAATAATATGATTAGCTTTTCTTTGAAAGGAAAATTTGCATACTTAAGAACCAACTCGTGTGACATAGTCACTGTATCAAACCTACTGTTTTGATGCCAACGTTAATTCACATCTATGTAGGGTTGACACGCGTGATTAAAAATATTCTAGCAAGTTTCATCACATGAATTACCTTTAATCCCAGACCATGAATTGGCCAATCCATGCATTGTTGTGATGTCCTGCCTTATTGGAAAGCAAAATGACTCATCACTGAAAGTGTATTTTGAGATCTTACTGCGCCCCAAAGGCTGCTTAATCTTTTGCTCTGTTGCAACAGTTACCCCGCACCCCCCCACCACACGCACACACTTTGCAGGTTTCTCCCTGTTCAAATGGATCTGAAGATCCGTCCTCTTCCCTGAATAAGACATATTCAGTCTGTCATTCTGGTAATTATAACTGCACAGGATTAAAGAATAACAGGGAAGAAACTACTCATTGTCATCTGTTTCTTTTACAAGCGAGATAAGAATTGGCAGGTTGCCAAACTGCATGTAGTAACATATTTTGTTGATCTTTGGTTCCGTACTGCAGTGAACAATTCAACGAAACTTAATTTGAATTGCTGACTACAACAATTCCGGTATTTTGCAGTGTCCAAATTCCAGAATGATGAACAGAAGTAGCTTCAATAAACAATTCCTCTGACTAATTTAAAGCAGAATATGGCACTGTGTCCAGCTCTGCTCATCTTACTGTAACTTTACCCCAGTAAGCAGTCAGTACGAAATGGAGCATCACTCTCCATTTCCTCATCACCAAAGTCTCTCAAATGAGCAAACTTGACAATGTCATTTTCTGATAATGCCATGGCAGGGTGACTAAGACCATCCTTACATTACAGATTTACTAATTGAATTTAAATAACACCAACTGCTGTGGTGGGATTTGAACCTGTATCTGGTAAGTATTACCGTGGTCTTCTGGATTACTAATCTGGTTACATTACCACAATGTCACACCTACCCCCGAGAAAATAAATTCTGAACTTGTTCATATCCAGTCTGTTTATGTTTGGATTGTATCTGGAGATGCTTTCACGGATGATCAGAATTTTGTTGGAAGTTTCCTGAAAATCTCATTAAGGTTTATAGTTGATGGATATTTGTATAATTCCATTGGCCAAAGAGCAACAGTGACTGGTGTGTGTCCGAAATCCAGGTGGGTTCACCTGTCAGTGATGTCAGCATTACCTCTTTTCTCTTTAAAACAATGATTTCATTCTACAAGTTACTAGCACCATTTATGATAGTTTGTTTCCTTTTGAGCTCAGCTGTTGTCACAATGGCAGTTTGGGCCCTGGCACATCAAACACTGTTTTGATGGTATACTATATCTGCTGAAAGTGTAACACACTTCTCATTGGCAACCAAGGTTCTTTGAATGCTGCCTGGGCTTAGCACCTTTAATGATGTTTCTGTATCACCATCAACAGTTCACGTTTCATCTGAGGACTTGTATGTTTTGCACCTAGCTGGATTAATAAAGCATTGTTTGTAAAATATGGGTCAAGTATCAGAATGCATGGTAGATTTGCGCTATTGTGTGAATCCAATGCGCTATTATGTGAATCCATGAAGCCAGGCTATCATTAGCTACAGTGTTTATGAGGATTAATCTCCACTCTACCTCTCCCTGGTATCTATGTTACTTTTGTTGCAGAATATGGTTTGTAAGATGCTGTAAATGAGTTTTACCAGTCCTAATGGTATTCAGAAATGTGGGATGTTACATGCCTCAATTCCTTGAACTGTTTTGTAATTCTAGATACAAATACTTAACCTAAAATGCTGTTTCTTCTCCAACTAAAATATTTTTCAAATGTGTGCAATTTTCATCCTGTCTTCTAATTTTGTTTAGTCTTTAAGAAAGGTATTTCTGGTTTGGCAAGAGCTGTTAAGCAATATCGATACGAATTCCATCCTCGCTGTTTGATTTAGTATTTAGTGGTTCTCACTGAATCAAGTGGCAGAGTAACTGGGTAAAAGCGTGCAGTTCAGATACACTAACGAGGGCACTGTATTAAAATTTGAACAACATTAAATTCTCCCTTGCACCTTTTTCCTTTTTGAAATATTTTCCCAGATATGATATTATTGTCTTATGTATTTAGCTTTAATTTTTTATGCTGCATTAGTTACAGAGCTGGGAGGCTGGTACAATTGCAACATTTAAGAGGCATTTGGATGGGTATATGAATAGGAAGGGTTTGAAGGGATATGGGCCGGGCACTGGCAGGTGGGACTAGATTGGGTTGGGATATCTGGTCAGCATGGACAGGTTGGACCGAAGGGTCTGTTTCCATGCTTTACCTCTCTATGACTCTATGATCCTTGAGAAGGTGAGAGTGAGTTGTTGCCCGTGGTGGAAGGTGCTTCCACAGTGTTGGCCCAGAACATGCGAAATTGCTCACTCGCTCTTGTGCTTTCCAGCAAACAACTGGTGATTGAAGCTGTAATTCAAATTGTTTGAAAGCCACACAACATCCAAAAAAAGACGAGCCTATATTTAGAATTTCCCACTTTCTTCTCTGCCCATGTGTTGCAAGCAGGCAAAACTGTTTTCTGCACCTCGTTTTATATATGAGGCCCGTCTTGTGATCAGCAAAAGCTTATTTTCTATTATATTGCTGAAAAGAAAAACGTTTAAAATAGAATTTAACTGATTGACATTGTTCCCCAAACAAAAAAGTGCATGTGCTTTTTTTTTGCCCGTGATGGCCCTTAAGTGCATCCCTCTTGAGGATTATGTTTTTAAAACTAAATTGTGCAATATTTATGTTATAAATGTGCTGAAGTTGAACAATTTTGAGTATTCCCTTCAAACCAGGTTATGTTTTTGGCCACAGTCATTGAGGAAGGAACATTTTGAGGTTTGCTCCTGGACGGAAATGTTATTTGAATCTGTTCTGTAAGGGGTCAGTTACCACCAGAGGTTCCAGGGTTAGGAACGAATTGCTGCACTGTAATGTGCTGACTGGAATCGGATTCCATAATAAAATGGAAAGCCAATCTCAATCAGTTTGCGGCATCAGTTTTTGACCTGAGACTGCTATCCTTTTCCAGCAACTGTGTTCTAGACCTGCACTTCTCATTTGAGCCCAATTTAATTTACCTTTATCAGGGCTTCATCATCATTCTCATTTCTCAGTTTAATTACAGCTTTTAATGGTCTCGTCTATATTTTTGATTCAACTGTGTATCAAATTGCAGAAGGGGAGTATTTTATAACTCTGTGCAGGATTGTGATTAGATGCCAAGGCAAAGAAGAGTTGTACTCTCAGATTATTCTTATTAAAGAGAGGACATAAGTTGGGCAGCTATTGTGATTGAGTCTTCATAATGCGAAAGGTTAGGACAAAGGAGTGAGGTGAGATGAGGGAGAGGTAGAGTAGGTGGAATAAATATAAAAGGGATATATTTCTACTTGCGGAGTCCAAAGCTAGGGGCCATGAAGATAGGATAATCACTAATGAGACATTCAAGAGAAGCTTAATTCATTACCACAGAGATGAGTTGAGATGAATCGCATGGATGTGTTGTAGGGGAAAGTAGATAACTCCAAGGGGAGAAAATTGGGGATATATGCAAGATAAAAGCAAGCTCCTGTAGAGCACAGACATTGGGATGACTATTTCAGCCAAATGGCTTGTCTCTGTATTGTAGAATTCTCTGTAAAGCCTAACCTTTCTTCCTCCATTTCCGCTCGGATAATGTGGCGGCTGATTCCTTTGTAACATTTTACTTTTTCTGTAACTTGAAGTAAGGCAATGGATTGTATCAAAAGTTTTTGAAGGTGTGAAGAAAAATCTAGCAAACAATGATAGCTCACTAAAAGCAAAGACCGCATCAATGTTGATCAATCCTGCCTTTCAGGATTTGTTGTTTTTCGAGATTTCTTTCTGTTTAGAAGCTAGTATCAATTGATTTCACAGGCAAGAATGATTTATTTCTATCCAATTTTATAGCTGTCGTAATACGTACTGAACCTGTTACTGTCGCTATTCATGAAATGTCAATGCAAAAAGAGAATTATAGTGCAACGTGACAAGGACACAGCTGTTGCTGTGTAATAAGTTCAAGCAGCAACAAAATAACAGTTGCAAGGACCAGTAGAACAGTAATTTTCATCAAACGGGGAACTTTGTTTCTAATATTCAGCAAGAGCTTAAAAAAAACAAAATAATGATATGATGTGTATTGTCAGCATTCTTCGTGTAATGGCTGGTAGAGGGAAAGTTTACGACTGTGGAGAATTTAATGAGTGTTTGTGCTATTTCTGTGAAGTAATATATCATGTTTGTTCAGCTGCTGTCACGGTTAGCTGCACAACCGGAAAAATTGATGTTTTGTTTATTCCCCGAGCACTCCCCACCCCTCTCTCCCCACCCCCTGCTCTGAATTCCACTACTGCCCTGTGTAATGTTAAAATAAAACATCATGTCTCTATAAAGGAAATATCAGCAGTTGAAATCAATCCAGATTCTGTGTTTTGCACCTTTATGAGGGATGTCACTTTTCAACTCCCTGTAACTTAGTACATTTGGAATGCTAGACTGTGGCAAATTCTTAAAAAGACTAGAGAGAGAGAGAGAGACGCATGCATAAAATGAATCTCAACCTTTTTGGAATTGTTCAGCTGTTGTTTCCATTGTAATCTTGCCAGTTAGTGTTTAGACTGTTTCCTCCAGTTTCTCAACTAAAAAATGTTTTGCAGAAGGAAAAAGAAATTATGTTCGCATTCACTGAGACATATAAACAAAAGCTTTATCTCTTTTCAAAACAAAAACTGAGGTAGAATGAGTCTAGAATTGCAACTTGGACATCTTTGACCATCAAGTCTGCTCCCACCCCAAAACTATGATCTATGTTTTTCTGCATGGGAGAACCGTCTCAAGTGGATTCATAAGTCCTGATATTTGGAGTAAATTAGCTATCAGTATCAAATCCAATAAATAGAATGAGGCCATCTGTGAAATGGCCTACTTATGTGGCTGTAAGGTTTTATTCTGAATCTAATGCAGGGTAAAATAGTCAGGATTAACAGTATATGGATGTTTGTACACTTAAAGCCGTTGGCTCAGGGCTGGTTAAGTTAAATCCTGAGAGCACTCTACTGTTTGTGCTTAAGACTTGCCATCAATATAAAGGGGAAAGTCACTATGTTCCAACTTGCCTCCGAACAGTAGCAGCTTGGTCTGGATATTAAAAACAAAACTGATCGCCTGGAACAAGCAAATTGTGTGTTTTGATTCTGATTTTTACCTTAGTCATGACTCTACAGATACAAGGAACATTTAATTCTAGATTTCCTGCTTCTGGCAGAAGGCCTCCAGCCCAGCTGTGCTCAATGTATTTTTACCCTTGTCTCACTGCCAGCTTCTGAGCTCTGTGAAAAATAAAATAAAATTAAATGTTTCACGTCCCAGCTGAACTATTAAGAGACTTAAAAGGGAAGGTCTAACCATGGGCGCCTGATTTGCTAGCCCCGACATAATGAGCAGCCTTTCATTTTGAAGATGGCCCCGAATTTCAAAAGGAGGAGCGGGTTAGAGACGTTTTCAGAAATCTCCATACATGGGAAAGAATGTTGGCTCATCCATCTTGTCGAGTCTCATCCCACTGAATTTAAGATTTCCATTCTGGCCCAGATTCGGCTCAATGTAAAAACGTTCACACGATGCATACATTTTTATGATATGATCTCCAAGTGATTATGAATATAATTGTTTGCAAAAAGACTGGTGATTCTGTGGTATGGAGGGCAGAGGAAACATCGCGAGCTCCCTGTGTGAAGTATCAGTGCCTCCTGTAGGGACTGACTTTCTCAGGTTTGCAGGGTTGCTATCTTTTGGTGAGGCCAGTTACTCCTGGAGCTATTTGTGAGCTTTCTTTAGTATCCCACAGAACAAAGTTCTACATTTAGCTGTTTTGCGTTGTTCTCCCATCACTTCCTTTTTAGCCACCACATTTTCTGAGCAATGGGTTGTACATTGTACAAGATAGGAGAGCATTACAAGCGATATTTTCCTGCTTTTGCATTGTACATTAAGTGGAACTTAATGTCTGCCAAATTCCTACCTCGTGCAATAATGTGATATTCATTATGTAAACATTACTGTAACATTACTGTAGGGGCGAGGAATTTTAGCCGATCCTCATTATTTTGATATTGGTGTGTGCTTTCAGTGGACAGAGAACTTTTTCCAATTCCAGCAGCTGTAACATATTTAAGCATTCCTTGTAATGGCATCTAATGATAAATATACCCCGTGGTCGTGAACTGAAGCATTATCCCTGGCAAGCTGCCATTGCATTGGCAGTAAGAGCTTGTTCATGCCCCTTCCACACCGGGAATGTACACTCTGATAGTATGTGTGCTCTGAAAATGAAATATTTGCAAAATGCCATGGTTAGTTTTCACACTGTCACTGTGATCGATGCTTGGATGTAATGCTGCTGTAATGTTTCATTTTATTGCAGCACTGTTTAATGTCACAATGGATTTGTAACTAACTGGTTGGAACACCAGCCCATATTTATAATAATTTCAATTGAGCTTTAATCCACTTGAAGACCCAGTAATGATCAACATCCTCACGTACTGAGCAGAAACTCTGCCACGTCTCGTACCCCCACTGCCCCAACATCTTTGTTTTGTGTTTCTTCCTTTCCCCTGAGTTGAGAAAGACCAAAGAAGAATCTGTCTTGTGGTCATGAATGTTGATTTTCACCATCACTTTGCCTCCCAGTGACCAAAAGCAGGAAAACCACAGAGAATGCAAAGTATTTTCCGAGGCCTGTCTGCTTGCTGCTGTCTGGTTGGCGTGTTTCTCTGTCTGATCTGCATCTTCTCCCCACCACCCCAAATCTTGGGAATCCCTTTTTGCTTTTACAGACAGAGATCTAGCATTTAGTAAGAACTGTGGGCTGGCTGGCTGTGTTCGCCAAGTCTCTCTCTCTCTCTCTCTCTCACCGCGTGTGTTTCATGACTGTTTCAGGCTGATCTTGCCATATGAAAGATATATCAAAGGGGAGGAGGACAAGCCTTTGCCTCCAGTCAAGCCTCGGAAGCAAGAGAGCAGCCCTCCTGAGAGCGAGAGCAAGGTGAGGGCAGCTGCAACCAAACGGAAGACAGAACCAAATCGGAAAGTGAAAAGAGAACGAGACGTTGTTCAGAAAGTGAAAGAGTGTTCTGAGGTTTGTGCTGCTTTCTCTAAATCTGCTTGAGAAATGGGAAGGAGATTTGTAAATGTGTGTAAGCTACATTGCGCCAGAAGAAAGTCTCAGCCTGGTGAAGCACTTTCTGACTGGGAAAAGTTACAGATGGGACTTTGCCATTCATTGTATTTCCAGTGAGCTTGCTGACTGCACTGTACAAGCACAGTTAAACTGCAGCTGCTATCTGAAGGCATTTCTTTATATCAGGTACTTGACATACATTCGTGTTTGGTCATAAGAGCATTCAGCATGTAATGTTAGTTTAATCGTTTACATGTATCCTTTTTTTCAGAGCCTATAGCAAAACAAAAGTTCAGAATCTGTGTTGCTGCATGTTAATGCCAGGCAGTATGTGTGTGATGTACCCTGTGGTTTCATGCATACTGTAGGTGTCTGGGACGATCACTGTTCTTGGTGTGCAATGCTGTATGCAGGGACTCTGTGTGTGGTGCTGAGGCCTGAGACATGGTGTGGCCTCTTGGAGAGGTGGTCTCTTGAAATGAGAAGGGAGACTCTTGGAGAGGAGGGAATGGGGGCTTTTGATTGGGAAGGGGATACTTAGAGCAAGGTGGGGGGGGGAAAGAGGGTCTTGCAATGGGGGGGCTCGTGGAGTGGGGTCTCTTAGATCAGCGGGTGGTGGGGGCTGTCCAAGTGGTGCGTCTCAGAGCGGAAGGAAGGGGTGCTCAGAGTTGGGGAGGGGAATAGTGAGGGCTGTGTGTGTGGCTATTATATTGTGGTGCAGTTTAACACACAGTTGTGAGGGTTTTGTTTGTGCCACTTCTGAGTCTCTGATTCAGTGCAGACTCCCTGGGCAGTTTGTCACGTGCCATTGTCTGTGCATTAACAGCATTCACCTTTTATTCATATTGATTCGTGGTATTGCCTTGCTGTTTGGTAACTGCCAGGTTGTCATGAAGGGAAGTTGGAAATGTTTGTTAGTGGCTGCAGGTGGAATTCTCTTGGTGTAAAGTTTGAATGAATCTCTCGGTCTGTGTCGAGCTTGACAGTAAGTGATGAGCGTATAATTAACTTCCCTCATCCTGGAGTTGTTTTGAATTTACAATGTGCTGGAGGTACCTCAGTGAAATTATTTGGATTTCCCTCTGATGGATGACAGGATCGAAATCTCCTTCTAACCATGACGAGGGTGGGGTTTCCATACCAGAAGACCTGAGGATAAAGGGCAAAAGGAGTATTGAAGGATATGGGACGAGTGCAGGAAATTGGGATCAGTGCACCCTTTAGTGCTGGTTATGTCGTTGCAGACTCGATGGGCCATAGGGTTTTTCTGTGCCGTATGACTTCTGACTCTGTGAATGTCCATCTGTTTTCCTGGTGAGCAGTGGAATGTTTTCCCCCCTAGTGGTTTTGCCTGAGAGCTGACAAACAAAACAACTGCATGTGGTAATGACCATCAGCTCTGGGTTTGGCTGGTTAGAATCTTGTATAATGGGAGCCTTCCTGATGGTCAGAGATCATTCCCATTGGTGCTTCTGAGCAGCAGCATGCAAACTCATGTCCCTCTCCTCCCAGTCCCCTACAGCGCCCTGGCAAAGGCCACTTCCATCATTGTCTTCAGAGATCAACATCCTTTTCTCTCCTGGTTCGATGTCTATGGAACATTCTGGAAAGCAGTCACTCCAGGTGCACTTACAGTCCCTCCAATGCTACCAGAAAACTCAAACAATTCAGTATTTCTGAATTTGACATACTGAGGCCTAGTGAAACCAGAATGAGATAAAATGGAACTTGCCACCAGACAGTTGTTCAATACAATGGGAAGGTTTGAGCATCAGTTGAGAAATGTAGCCTTCCTCTGAAGATGATGGACCCTCTTGAAGCCTGTACCTGATTGGAGTTAGGTTTGTGGTTAGTAAACATTGCCAGTGTCAAATTTTGCCATTGCTGACACTGGCTTGGCTGGGAGGGCTGAGCTGGTGGCTTTTGGGGCCAGTTTCTAGACTCTCCCAGGGTGGAAGAGGGCTGGGAGACTTTGCAAGGACTTGAGTTTATTTTCTGGGGAACAGTCTCGATTGTCACTTTTAAGGACCTCTGGTCGGGCTGCTTGACCTCTGTCATGACTAGAATACGCCTTGGCAATCACCAAGACATAATGGCGGTTTTGAATTTCTGGATTGTTATTGTCCATATGCCAAATCACGGATGGTCTGTCCTATCTAGCTCTGATACAATGCCATTGATATATGCCAGGTGTGTTTTTGCTTGTTGGCAAACCCTTGCTCTCTGTTCACAAATGACTAGGAATTAGAGCATAGAACATAGAGTATTACAGTGCAGTACAGGCCCTTCAGCCCTCTGTTATGCCAGCCTGTGGAAGCAATCTGAAGCCTATCTATCCTACACTATTCCATTTTCATCCGTATGTTTATACAATGACCATTTAAAAGCCCTTAAAATTGGCAAGTCTACTATTGTTGCAGGCAGGGCGTTCTATGCTCTGAATAAAGAATCCACATTTGTCCTATACCTATCATCCCTCCATTTAAAGTTACATCCCCTTGTGCTAGCCATCATCGTCCAAGGAAAAAGGCTCTCACTGTCCATCCTATCTAACTCTCTGATTATCTTTATATGTCTCAATTAAGTCACCTATCAACCACCTTCTCTCTAACGAAAACAACCTCAAGTTCCTCAGCCTTTCCTCATAAGCATCCTAGTATCCTCAGCATCCTAGTAAATCATCTCTGAACCTTTCCAGTGCTTCCACACCCTCCTTATAATGCTGTGACTAGAACTGTACGCAGTACTCAAAATGCAGCCGCACCAGAATTTTATACAGCTGCAACATGACCTCATGGTTCTGAAACTGAATTGGATTGCAAAGTTTTCACCTTCCTCCTCTACATGGGGAGAAGTGAAAACATTTTAAAGCAATTTTACACTTGTTGCTCACATGACAGTTGGCTGAGGCTTGGAAATATATGTGCCATCACCTGCATATGAAGGCATCATTCACAATGTAGACCGGCTACCAGTGGGCACTGTTTGAAAGTGGCAAAGCACAGGTTGTGAGATTACTTCACATTTTTTATAGGGTTTGTTGTTTACTCTTGTGCTGGAGGAATGGAAAGAAATTCATTTCTGGAAATAATTGCAGTACTGCAGCAACACAAATAAAATACAACTCCTAGAGAGGTAGCAAGACTGTACATTATAAATGTTAAACATGCCCAGAATCGTGCAATATGCACATTCATTACTGACACGTCTGGACTTCCTCACATTAAACATTAGCTTCTGTTTAAACATAGTTGAACGCTGGATCACTTTCAGTTAATTCATATCAGATCTAGAGAGAGTTGTTTTCCAGGCTGAAACAGAGGTGACTATTTAACATTGCGGAATATTCTTCAGTGTTCTGTAGTTTGCTCATCTGTCTGGTATTTTTCATGCAATTCCATAGGCCCCTGAGAGACAATAGTATTTGATTGAAGTGGGATCGCAACTTGACCTCCACTCCTGTGCCATTTAAACTTGGCAGCAAAGAACTAGACCTGAAACCTATGCAAAGTCAAACTGTAATAATACTTGTAACATTACCACCACTTTATATTTTCCTGAATACTTTTCCATAACTTAAAGAGGAAGATGATGTTTTAAATTTAATGGGGGCCTCTGCTCTCTTGAGAATTTCTCATGTGTTGACACATGACTTGTATATCTGTGACAGAACTTTTATTAAGAACAAATAAAGAACAGAACATACAAAGAATTCTCAGCAAGTCTAGCAGCATAAGCAGAGAGAGAATCCAAGTTAATGTTTCAGGTCAGGGATCTGTCATCTCTCTCTGCAGATGCTGAGTGTTTCCAGATTTGTAGCATCTACACTATTCTGCTTTAGTTTTAATAATTTTGTTTTAATAACTCATTTTCCCCAAAGGAAAACCTGTCATTAAGATTTGATTCCATCAGGGAAATAACCTACATTAAAAATAAAATGTTGGCTTTTGGTTCCCCTTATCGCATATCAACTTACTGATTAAACCAAAGTCAATGCTCTGGCCCTTCATGTTGTAATATTCTCCAACAAGGAACTTTTTCATGAGAATTAAGCTACTGTTAACAAGACCGTGGGGCACTCGCAGCCTCATACAGTTCTATGGAAGCTGAAAGCAGGCACAGCAGTGTGCATTTGTGTAGCACCTATAAGCAGTGAAACGTCCCAAGGCACTTTTCAGAAAGGTAGTTGGGCCAAATTTCTCAGTGCGCCTGCTTACCCAACAAGCTAAGCTTCAAGCACATAACTCCTCAGGCAGATGGGATAGATCTGAGTCCTCCATCCCTACAATGATAAGGGAAATCTGCATTTCTTCAATGTTGGTCTCTTGAACTCTCCTGATTAGCCCCTCCTGTGCCTTAAGTCGTCTAGGACGTACATTATGGAATGGACTCCTTAACCCTTTTCCCCTTGTTCTCTTCCCTTAAGACATTTGTTAGTTACAACATGACTCTGCCAAAGAAGTTGTAATATCTGCTTTTCTGATTCCATGTCAAATTTGGCTCATTTACCACCCCAGGAATTTTCATGGGATATTTCATTTGCGAGATGTGCTACACAAATGCACATGTTATGGAGTCATAGAGCTGTACAGTACGGAAGGAGACCTTTCAGTCCAACTCGTCTGCGTGGACCAGATATCATAAATTGATCTAGTCCCATGTTCCAGCATTAGGCCCATATCCCTCTAATACCCATCCAAATGCCTTTCAGGGCAGCACGATGGCTCACTGTGGCCTCGCAGCACCAGGGACCTGGGTTTGATTTTAGCCTCGGGCACTGTCTGTGGAGTTTGCACCTTCTCCCCGTGTCTGCGTGGGTTTCCTCCGGGTGCTCCAGTTTCCTCCCACAGTCCATAGATGTGCAGGTTAGGTGAATTGGCCATGCTAAATTGTCCATAGTGTTCAGAAATGTGTAGGTTAGGGGTAAATATGGGCGGTACAGTGGTTAGCACTGCTGCCTCACAGCGCCAGGGACCTGGGCTCAATTTCTGACTCAGGCAACTGACTGTGTGGAGTTTGCACGTTCTCCCCATGTCTGCGTGGGTTTCCTCCGGGTGCTCCAGTTTCCTCCCACAGTCCATAGATGTGCAGGTTAGGTGAATTGGCCATGCTAAATTGTCCATAGTGTTCAGAAATGTGTAGGTTAGGGGTAAATATGGGCGGTACAGTGGTTAGCACTGCTGCCTCACAGCGCCAGGGACCTGGGCTCAATTTCTGACTCAGGCAACTGACTGTGTGGAGTTTGCACGTTCTCCCCATGTCTGCGTGGGTTTCCTCCGGGTGCTCCGGTTTCCTCCCACAGTCCAAAGATGTGCGGGTCAGGTGAATTGGCCATGCTAAATTGCCCGTAGTGTTAGGTAAGGGGTATGGGTGGGTTGCGCTTCGGCGGCTCGGTGTGGACTTGTTGGGCCAAAGGGCCTGTTTCCACACTGTAAGTAATCTAATCTAAATGTAGAGTAATGGGGAATGGGTTTGGGTGGGATATTCTACAGAGGGTCAGTGTGGACTTGTAGGGCCATCTGGCCTGTTTCCACACTGTAGAGATTCTATGAAATGTAATAGTACCAGCTTCCATCACTTCCTCTGGCAGCTCATTTCATACATGCACCACCCTCTGTGTGAAAAGGTTGCCCCAGGTCTCACTTAGATCTTTCCCCTCTCACCTTAAATCTATGCCCTATAGTTTTGGACTCTTCCCCACCCTGGGAAAAAGACCTTGCCTATTCACCCTATCGATGTCCCTCATGATTTTATAAGTTGTTGTAAATATTTGTCCACCTCCAACCTGGGACATTTTAAGCCAAATGTACCTTGGACAGATAGTACTTGGCAGTTCGGAGTTAACAGGGAAAGTGCTGCCTTCTCAAGTTCACTGCTTGATCATCTGATCTTAGGGAGGTTAAAAAACAAGCTGTACACAAATTAAACTTTAAAAAAAAATACTCAGAAGGGTGAAGTGAAGTTCAAATGTGTGTCAATGAAACTATTAAATGCACTTCTGGCTGAGCAAGTTTATAGCTAAAAGGGCCATCTTAACGTACTGCTTATCTTGACAGTTTACTCAGCAGAACGTGAAACTCCTGGACAATGCTGCCATTTAGAGTACACAAAAGCTCATTGCAACAGAATGACAAGAAGCTCAAAAAGGCCTGTCAGTCAGCGATCATACAGGTAGCACCTTGAGAAAGCCCTCCGAGTTCATTCTCCTACATAACTGTATAAAAGGAGAAATTATGCTCACAAGTCACAGTGCAGAAAATTTAAATCATAGTCTCCACAGTGATGGCATTGTGAGCGTTCCCATATGCATATGCAATGATGCAACTTTAATTACAAGGCCATGGATTGGGAGATGTTAAACATTCACAATAGTTCTTTTAAATTTGAAGCCATTGTGTAAGGCAATAGCCTTATCCACTTCCCCCCTTTCGTCAGCCTCCAGTTCTGCTAGTTTTGCCCACATGTTGTTTTTAATAGTTCAAAATCAGGTTTTGTGTTCAGGTCCAGGCTTGTGACACAATGTTTGAGTTGTTTGTTTTTCTGTTCTGCCCTATGGAATAGTGAGAAATAGTGGGGATGTTACTGTTCTCTCGTCCCAGGTGGACGGTAAAGGGGCATTAATGACCTGCCAGATCTTCTTAGTAAACACAATCTCCAGTTTCTAATCAGGAGGCTTACCGAGGGCATTAGCTTAGAGAAAAAAACATCTTCCCTTCACCACCTTGCCGGTTGGCGAGCTTTGGCGTTTGTATTTGCTGTTACCACCACCACTTTGGTGATTTTTGTAACGTGATAGATGAAAGGAAAAGGATTTTACAAGAAAGGAAACTGAGTGGTTTTGTCACATGACTGTAAGAAACCGCTTCATTAACTAAAAATAACAGCTTTTTTTAAATTGGGATATTTACCACTATGAATGAGACTGTAACATGATGCTGGGCTTGTTACATCAATGTGGTATCTGAACTGTAGAAGAGCTTTCAACTTACAAATGTATTAATTGCATTGATAGATCCAGCTGTATAATACACCAACCTTGAAATTTATTTTGAATTAGCACTAACCTTCTAATTTTACTCTAACTGTTCTTTTCCTGTTTAAAATACAGCCTGAATCATATCCTTTCTGCTTTTCTGTAACCATACTTAAAGCAATTAGGCATTGATAGTTTTTAAAAATATATATCTACATTGCAACTCTTTCCTGTGGTGAAGATTACAGTAAGTTTGAACAGATCAAAAGCATTGTTAACTGAAGAGCTGGGAATTGGGCCAGGATTCCTTACGTCTTTGTGTGGTTTTACTCTTTGAATCAGCAACAATTCTCCTGCATCTGTACCTCTGACACGATGCCAGAACTGAGCTCAGAACTGTTTGCAAAGACCGGACAGGCTGGGGCTCTTTACTCTAGAAAAGAGAAGCTTGAGAGGTGACTTGATAATGTTAAAGACCTTTCGTAAAAATGGGTCTTATGGATTAGACAGAGAGAAAATATTTGCACTTACGGGAATCCAGCCAGGGCCTTAACACGTGCAGCGCCTTCATAAATCCAATAGTCAAGAGTTCTTATAATGTGAAACTTTTTACCCTAAGCAATCATTAAAGTGCATTGCATTGAGGGGAATCTAGGTAAACACATGAGGAAGAAAGGAATTGAAAATATATGCCAATAAGCTGAGTTCAGAAAGGTGGCAGAAGGCTCATGTGGAGTGTAGAAACATAGACTGGTTAGGACAAAAATCAAATCTCTTACAATTGTATACAGTGTTGCAGTGGATAGCGAAATCAGGAAGTCCTTAATTCTCTCAATGAAGCTGGCTTAATACTTCCTAGTTTGAATATCTTCTGGTTGTTGAGGTTTTAACCTCAGGGAAATGAACCAATCTGTTTATCTGTCCTTTACAATAAATCCTGAAGCCCACTAATTCCCCCAAAATCTTCAGCTCACAGGTCAGGCTTGGCAACAAGAACATGTGTTTGGAAAGTTGGCCCATCTTATTGACTGACCAGATTATTTGGGTTAATCGATGTGATCCAGTAAGTAGCAGTTGGAAGCAGCCATAGACCATGCTCAAGTGGCTTTGAACTGAGTCCCAGTCTGACACCACAATGGGCATGTAAGAGGCCATGGCGTTGTTTGAAGGAAACCAGCAGGATTCTCCCTGGTCCTGGCCAGCAGTAATCCCTCACCACAGCATTAAGAAAGTCAGAGCAATCGCTACGAGGACTTGTTGAAGGCTTCATGTCAGTTTTGATATTGACTTTGTCCTGGGAGAAGCTCATCCTGCATTGCTACAGCTGGTAAAACCAAATATAAAAACTCTGCGGCCTACTTCAAAAACAAGCATGCATCAGGCAGGGAGAAAACAGAGGCAGAGGAAATCCTGAGTCAGCAACTCATCCAAAACCTAAGAGTCTGTGCTATTCTGTCGTACATATTGCAGACAAGTCCAGATCAGCCGGACAAACAATTCAGATACTAAACATGGTAATTGTTCCCTCAAAGGACCTTAAGTAAGTTGATAAGTGTTTCATTGGCTTTAAAGGACTTTGTCATATCCTGAGCTCATGAATGGTACTTCAGGAACCCAGATGCTTTCTTCCTAATGAGGAACAGGGCTCTATGAACAGCCTGTGCTGTCAGTCTCCAAACATGAACCTTTATGGCTTGCAGTGGGGTGTGGCGATGGGTTAGGGATGGGAGGGTTTGGTTTTCTCGGTATGCATTTGTCTCGTAAGCCTTGCCATTGTTCATAACAGCACGTTGGGAGTTAATAAGGAATGGTGGGCAAGGAGGCAGTGACTTTGTTTCTGCTGAGCTGTTACAACTTTGGAAAACTTTACTTGTGGTTGATCCACACTTCAAGGTGATAAAATAGGCTTGAGGGACTGAATGGCTGCCTCCAGTTCCAATATTACCCAGTTACCCCAGCATGAAGCGAACGCTCTGTAATAATGCTGGTCACTGAGGGGCTGAAAGGAGGCAGTCACACCAAAGGCTGAGAGATTAATTGACTGATAATTTTAGCAAAACCAAATTCACAGTTGTTTACCAGGAAGCAATATAGCCAGTGAATATCATGTTCCAGCAACGGCTTTGTTATAAAATAGTCACACACGATGTCAAAGAAAGTAGGTTATTGTTGTCATGGTAACCTTTTCTGTGATAAATTCAGCAATTATTTATAATGCAATGCTCCATTGTGTTAAAAATGCAACTGGTGGTAATGGATCATGGAGAATATAGATGACTAGAAAAATAAAACACATTAGTAAAGTCTAAACATTTAAAGTGATCCGGTGTTATTGTTCAGATGCATCAGTGCATTTTATTTCTCTTGCTGTCGTTTTTGTTTTGTTCCCTGGTTTCTCCAGACCCCTTGCAACATACTGCCTTGCACTGGTGACATTCAGAAATGGCTACTACAGAGCATTGCTGATAGCCTGGACATGTAGATCCCTTCCTTTGGCCTTCACACTCCCACTGTCTGTCTCTCTCTCTCTCTCTCTCTCTCTCTCTCTCTCTCTCTCCCCCTCCCACTCATTTGCCCCTACTCAGAATCTTTCCACAGCAGCATGACTGAGATAGGGAGCTCTTTGAAACATGTCTGTCATTTCACCGTCTATACTCGAACTGGACATGACTTTTTAATGTCATTTTGGAAATGGCAGTGAGTTCTAAAAGCAGTTGATTTTAAAAATCTGTTTCCATTTTAAGTGACTGCAGCAGAGCTATTGGAGCTGAAAAAGACAAACTTCTGTCAGATACAAAGAACCGATGCAGTTATTATCAAAAATTAAATAGGTAGACAAATGCAGTTTGAACTAGAAATGGTTGTTGTTTTAGACTACTCTTTCCCCCCCCCCCCCCCCCAAATAAATTACATGATTATTGGGGTAAGGGTGGTAATGGATGCGTTGAGGCTGATTGCTTGAGCTCTACAAGTGTCTTGAGAACCATCTGTTTCACCATATCTCTCTCTCTCTTCCCCCAACCCTCCCTCTCCCCCTTTCTTCACCTGCTACACAATTGGTCATCATGCTTTCAGCTGCCAAGGCCCAAAGCTGTGGAATTCCCTCCCTATATTTCTCCATCTAGACTCTAAAGTATTGCAACACACGAAGAAGCCATTCGGCCTAACATATTTGGGCTCGTTATTAAATATCCATCTGCTCTAAATCCACCTTTCCAGCATTTGGCCCATAGTCTTGTAAATACTACTCGAATGTTGATGGTTCTCACCTCAACTATCTTTTAGTTCCAGACACTCAGCACCCTCTGGAGCTGAAAAGATTTTCCTTAAAATCCTTCTAATACTCCTGCCTTTCATTGAGATCCATGGTCCCTAGTTATTGGCCCTCTAATAAGGGGAAATGTTCCACATTATCTACCCTCCATAACATTCTTTCTCTTAATCAGATTCCCCCCTCAGCCTTCCCTGCTTTAAGGGAAACAATCCCATCGCCTCTAGCCTCCCTTCACAGCAAAATCATTCCAGTCCGGGCGACATCTTGGTGAATCTGTTCTGCACCCTCTAGTGCAGTCTCATCTTCCCTCTAGTGTGGTGACCAGAACTGTTCTTAACAGACTGCGTGTGGCCCAAGCAATATTGTATACATTTCCATCTTGTATTCAGCGCTTTCCCTATGAAAGGCAAGTATCGCCAGATGCCTCCTTAACCATCCTATCTACCAACCCTGTTGCGTTCAGGAATCTGTGAACATGTATATTAACCTCTGTACTTCCTAAGGTCCTACCATTCATTCAGTCTTCCTGAGATTTGTCCTTAAAAAACCATCACCTCACATCTATCGGCATTTGCCACTGCTCTGCCCGTCTGACCAACCTTTCAATATCATCCAGTTGTTGAAAGCTTTTTTCTCTCAATTTACCACGCCATCAATTTTCATGTCATTTGTGAATCGATTGATCACACCTCCAATGCTCATGTCTACATCACTGATGTACACAACAAACAGCAAAGAAATTAGCTCTGAACCCTGTGGTATGCCACTGGACATGAGCATCCAATCACAAAAACAGCCATCGCTCTAACTTCTGCCACTAAGCCAACTTTGGATCTGATTTGCCAGATTGCCCATGACCCCATGGGCTCATAGCTTCTTAACCAGTCAACAATGCATAACTTACCAAAACCTGATGTAGATTATATCAACTGCACTACCCTCATCTACACATCTCGTCACCTTCTTGAGAAATTCAGTCAAATTTGTCCCATGTGATACCTCTCTGACAAAGCCATGTCAAACAGCTTAGCTTAATCCTTGCCTCTCCAAGTGGATATTAATTCTCTTTTTCCAGTAATTTCCCTACCTCTGATTACAGACTCACTTGGGCCGTAGTTTCCTGGTTGATCCCTACCATCCTGTAGATTAACGGTACCAACATTGTCCAGAGAGGATTTGAAAAATAATGCCAGGGCCCTCCAATCTCCTCCCCTGGCCTCCCACAGCAGTTCCTTTTCTCCTTTTAAGACACTTCATTAAATCTATTTCTTTGACCAACCTTTAGATGACCTGTTGTACCGCCTGTCTCTGGATCAACTCTTGTGCAGTACCAAAGTATGTTTTATCACATCAGAGCCACTACAGAGTATTGTTTGGCCTAGACACTAGGTCTGTGCTTTTTTATTTAAGATTTGTATCAGTAATTGTATTTCTATTTGTTGCTTAGGCAATTGCAGCCACAGAGAGCAGCCAAGAGATGGACAAATGGAGAGCAGACATGGCCTTGCCAAGGGATGGAGTGGTAACACAGACTGAGACTGGAGAGAAGGACCAGGATAGGTGTGATATCTCCGAAGGTTCAGACAGCAGAGGGACCCAAGCCAAGGACAAAGTCAGCAAGGCAAACGGTGACCAGTCAAACAGAAAGGAGGCTGATCTGCTATCTTTGCACAAGGGCCTTACAGCCCATTTGATAGAAGTGACAGCACAGAGCCAGGCAGAAAGCAAGGCCAGCTTGGCATCCTGTCAGAATCGCGAGTCGCCACAACAGCCAATGGACAGGCCGGCAAACGACGTCCAGGAGAAAGTTGCTGGAGCGGTAGCCATGGCGGAGAAAGATACAGAGAAAGGATACCTATCTGATCAGGGTTCGAACGCGCTGTCGCCAGGAGCTGCCAACAGCTCCACTCATTCTGAACAGTCACCTAAGGACGAGCTTGAGAATTGGGCGGGGGGCATCCAATCAGAGAGCATCCAGAGAATGCCACCTGGGCAGGTGGGGAAGGGTAACACGAATCCTTTGCCTGGACCCCTCAAAGATAAGGAGGAGCTGCTTGTTACAACAAAAGCTGAGGCTTGCCCCAGCTACCTGCCCCTGGTCTACTCCAGGGGTCACCCTGGCATCATGTCACCACTCGCCAAGAAGAAATTCTTGTCTCAGGTCAGTGGGTGTTTGCCCAATAACAATCCAATTGGAGCCCCACCTCCGCTGATTAGTACTAAAAAATGTGGTGAGGATGGTGAAGAAATGGTTACAGCGGAGAGTAATTTTTTACAAGGCTCCACGCCAGAACAGTTGGCGATCAATCGACCTTCTGTGATTCAACATGCACATAGTTTTCAAAAGAGAAATGCTGATGAGCGAGGGGAGGCATTGAAACATGATGGTTTGAATAAATTGTCTGATTCTGAGGCAGCTTATCTTTCAAAGCATCACCTTAATTGCTCAGAATCATTCAAAAGCTGCGCTTCTTACCCTTTCACCTCTGAGACTATAGACAATGAAAATAGAGGTTCTGAGAAGAAAGGTTGCCAACCATCGCAAGTGTCAAGTTTTCTAGCAGACTTCTACTCCTCCCCCCACCTACACAATCTTTACAGACACACAGAACATCATCTTGTTAATGACCACACATCAAAATACCTGAACACGGTCATGAAGGATAAAAGTTCTTCGTTTGTGCAGAATAAAAACCAGGATGCTGTCTATTTAAGGCATCTTTCAACACTGCACCGGTCAGAAAAGAAATGTGCAGTGAAACCTCCTACAGAGGAGCAGCCCACTGACTTGAGTCTTCCAAAGTTAAAGAAAACGCTACCCAAGAGCTCATCAAACAGTGCCATTCGTTTACCATCGCCACTAGACATCAAGAGCACAACAGCAAGTACACAGCCAGCCCACACTGACTGCAATCCCAAAGCTTGCCGTGTCCCTCCAATGCCAATACCGACCAGCACCAACAGTGGCGAAGTTGCCCTGCCCCCCTCAACAAAGTTGGAGGAAGCGGTCAGACCGGCAATCAGCTCCAAAGGAGGTTCACAGATCATTGGAAGCTCTAAACCCATGAAGAGGAACCGAGAGGGCATGGACAATGGCAGCAGCCAGAGCCCAGACAAAAAACTCCGGGCTGTCTCCCCCATGCCACTGGCAAAGGAGCTGGCCTTGAAGGAAAAGCCATCTGACTTGGAAGGGGAGAGCAGCAAAAACCAAGGTCCCGGGATTATCCTAGAGGGCCACAAGTTTCCATTGCCAACTCCGATATTCCCAGGCGTGTATCCTGGAGCCTTTGTATCTCAGGTTCAAGATATGTGCGATGGCCTGGGCTCAGCATTTCCAGTTGACTATGCCCATCCCTTACAATACTTGAAGAATCAGGCTGTGCTGTCTCCACTCATGCAACCATTGGCCATCCATTCCTTCATGATTCCGGCGATGCAGAGACAGATCCTTGCTTCAACCGGTGCCTCCCCACAACTGTATAGACATCTATCCGCAGCTGCTGCCCCAGTCGCAGCGTCGTATGGAGATCTTTTGCACCATAGCCTTTATCCTTTAGCTTCTCTGAATCCACAGGTCGCCTATTCCACATCACCAATATCTTCTCTACATCCCAGCACAAAATTATAAGCATTTTAATTCTGTGAACATTTCATGAAATCAAGATGTAGCGTAACAGCCTGATGTTTAATGTTACATCGTAAGACTTTGTGATTGCAAGCTACCAGCAACTGGTTTATGTATTTCTTGCATTCACTTTGAGATGTCCTTTTCATCTACAAATTAAGATTTGTGGGTTTTTTTATTACATTGAATGCAAAGTAATTTGTTCTTGTACATAGAAATTCTTCTGGCTGCAGCCTAACACTATCACTTGCAATATCGACATGTTAAAAGGCTGTAAATATTCACTACAAACATTTACATCTAAATTAATTTATGCAACTGTAGTCAAGTTTTACTTCCAGCTTATGTTGTTTTGGTGTGCGTTTCTCACAGTCTCGGTTGATGGATGTGTTGAATATTGTGTTCTTGTTCCAGAACAGGATAGCTGTAATAACTACAGGAAGTTCTCTGCAGCTGTAAATGTCTGTTTGGATTCTTTTGAATCCTTTCCGTAGAACGCATATGTGGTGGTTAATTTCTGTACTATGTAATAGTGCACCACTGGGCTTTTTTGTTTGCTGACTTTTTTTGGACATAATTACTGCTCTTGCAGTTGTTAGGAGCTTGACTTTCACCGATTTAAAAGCAGAATCATTTACAAAGAATAAAATAACTGTAACTCAAGAAACCCTTGCCAAGCTTTAATATTTCAAAATACATGTAAATACTCAATAGTTTTCATACTTTCAATGTGATCCCTGGCTTCAAACCCACTGCTGTTAAACCGCGACTAAGCTCGCAAGCTAAAGATTTGTATATAAGATATGCTAGCTGTAGTTGCTACATTGCAGGAACAAAAAAAACTGATAATTTTATATTTAGATCTTGTCTGCCTTGCATTTAAGGTCACAAAAGTATAGCTGCAAGGGTTCTTTCTGTGGTTCCGCATAATGTTTTGTCAATCAAATGTTTGAACCGTTAGTCTCTTTAATGTAAACAAGGCAGATTTTGAAAAGAAGCAAAAGTGAAGCTAAATAACAAAATGAAGAAAAACAAGATTCCACTTTGGCATTGGCAAGCATTCTGCTGGTTTTCTAATAAAGCCCCTTCAGTCTATTCCCCTTGTCTCTGCAGCTGTTGGTGAAGCTTTAATAAGATTTGTGTTGAAATGCAGTTCTGGCTCTTTGTTCAACTCCCGTGCTTGGCTCAATCTGCAGCAGCCTTTTGGAGCTTGGAAATTTTCACTTTATGTTTAAAAGTGCCGTCATGCTAAGCAAGTTAAACATAGGCAAAATACTTTCAAAGAAAGTCTTTCTTAAACTTATTAGAACATTTGCTTCAAGAGAACTTGACATTTGGTTACAATAATTTCCTTTCAGTTCCACACTAAACATGTTTAACTGATGCCTCAGTATTGCATGTGGCCTTCTGGCAACTCCACTGCAACATCAAGAACTAACTGTGCCTTTTCATTTCAACAACACATTAAAACTTCAGTACTTAACTGCACATGTTTGTCAATGGTATACCGTGGTCACATCTGGTCTAGCTTTGCAAAGAGCATTATGATCATAAGTATTGTGAAATCAGGATATATTATTTTTGTTGGTTTCCATGCTCATAATGATTATAATGGGCACTTACGAGATTGTTTGTCTGATTGTGGCTATATTAGTTACAGAGAATGTTGTTCTCAAATGGTCGTTTTATTCAGCAAGACACATTGCTTAAATATTTTCAGTCTGTATCTTATCAGCAAGATGTTTATACTGACATGTTCTTATTATAAAACTTGTAATTTGTAAATACCGAACACATTTTCTTCTTGCATTTTTTTGTTTTGTTCTATAGCACATTTTCATGTATTGTGATTTGTACATAGTAAACGTGAAGACTAGTAACATTAAGATGGATCCTGATAGTTTAAGGTTATTGAGTAACCTTACGTTAGGTTCAAACTTTAAATCTAATGTTACTGAGCCAAATGTAAACACTAAGTTTTGTTTTTGTATGTTCTCAAAGTGTACTTGGCAAATGCTTTTGATACTTTGTGCCAATAGTTTATCAATCACATAGCTGGCAAAATATTTTGTACTTTCTGATCCACTGTTATATTTAATAAAAGTTTTACTACTTAAAAAGTGTGCATTTGTTCTTTGGTTGAGATGAGTCATTTAGCTTTAAAGGTTAGATGCCTTTCTCAACATGTAAGTTCTTTTTATTATTTTAAGTAACAATCTAGCCTCCTACTCCCAATAATGGTATTATTGTTTGACAAATGATGTACAGGTGTGATATGAAGAGGTACAAGCTAAAGTAATACATTGAAAAAAGATGCTTGAAGGCAGTTAGAGTTCAGACATCTTACCTTAAAGTCTGCAACAAAATGTTACATATTTTGAACCTCTCAGCTAATCTTATGACAAAATCATTCTGACCCAGCTATTAGAAAGTAAGCCAGCAGCCAGTTGAGACCTTTTGACCTTTGCTCCCTGTACCCCACAACAATACAACTGAGATAGGGAATTCATTAAAATGCGCCTGACCTTGCACCATCTGTTCTTAAACAAATCATTTTAATTGTA
Organism: Hemiscyllium ocellatum; assembly: GCF_020745735.1. NCBI lineage: Eukaryota > Metazoa > Chordata > Chondrichthyes > Orectolobiformes > Hemiscylliidae > Hemiscyllium > Hemiscyllium ocellatum. Next base: position 7,969,204 of record NC_083422.1, on the reverse strand, counting down.
GTCCAGACGTTTTGAACATAAGGATTTTGTTCAAGATTTTTAAATCCAAAAATATATGTATTGTAGCATTTTTAAATCTGTTTCCCCTAATCTCAAAGCTTTCAGCTTTTATAAACTAGATTATTTCGGGTCTCAGCTCAGCTGAATTTCCTAATGAAAGAATGTAACACAGGGTCCTATTTGAGGAAAACAATACAGGCTAATATCTTACAAAGTTGATTGTATCTGTTAATTTATATCAAGTACATTTTTTAAGTCCACTTAAGTTTTGTTAATTCAGCGCAAGTCTCTGTCATTGATAATGTAAGAGCAAATAACTTGCAGATGCTGGAGTCTGTACTGAAAACAACATAATGTTGGAGATCACAGCATGTCAGGCAGCATCCATGGAGTGAGAGCAAGCTAAAACTTTGAATGTAGATGACTCCAGAGCTGAAGTGTGGAGGGCAACAATAAAATAGAACCAAGAATCTGAGAGGGGAGGGTGAAGGGGATTACTGCCCAATGATTACAATGCAATTTTAACATCTCTTTTAAGTAGTAATAAAATGGATTTATGTTCAGGATGACTGTTCTATAAATACGTTTTTGTGAAAGTGCGATGTGATATACAATGAAATAGTCTATTTTGTATTGTGTATTGTATGATCGATATAAAATTCAGAAACAACATTTAAACAGTGACTTTGATGTTGAAAAATGCTTCAAATCTATGCCTTTTTGATAAAAGGTTAATGAAAAACAAGAGGTTCTGGACATGTTTGCATTATTCATTCTTTATTGGATTGATATAAAACTTGATATCTGCAGTAAAACTTCTTCAAACAACCCACTGAGTATTCAGCAAGTTTCATGTTAATATCAGTTTCAAATGTGTCTCCTGGGACATTCTGTTTCTCATAAACTGGAAGTTGAAAAGAAGTTTGTTTTTGCTGTATGTAAATTTGTTGTAGTCTCTCCATTTGTGTTGTACCTTGGGTGGGGAGGGGTATTGCTACAAGTTGAGACAGTTTTGAATGATTACTAAATAGAAAAACCTGCAAACAGCCATCTCACCTCATCAAGTCCCATTCCAGCGTTTTAAGCACTAAATCAAGGCAATACTGCACTGTTAGAAATGTTTTTTGAGTGGGATGTTAATCTGTAGCCCCCTTTCCCCTCTTGGGTGGATAAAAAAATTTCCATGACACTATTTTAAGTAGGACAGTGAATGATCATGCTCTGGTCAAAATTCATTCTCAACCAATATTTCTTTTAAAAAGAACATTTGGTTATTGTTGCACTGTTGTTTGTGACAGCACATTTAACTTGTCTACCACATTTCCTAAATTCCAACAGTCACTATATTTCAAATGTTTCATCGGCTGTAAAAGACTTGATATCCTGAGGTCCTGAAGGTGTAAGATTTTCTTGTAGCTTCCAGTTACAGCAGCCCCATGTATTGGTATAATTAAGGTTTTCCTCCTGTTAAACTACTGCCACAGAAGGCTATAACATTGCTATTAAGCACAGTGCGCCTTGCCAAGAATTGCTCCTCGTAGATCCCAAGAGATTTGTATCTGAACAAAATACACATTGCCAAGCCTGACCTAGATATTAGCTACTCATTCTCATACTTTAACTGCTCAATGTAAATCCTCTTTAGCTGCACAGTCTGTCCAAAACAATGATTTTCCCTTTGTATTTGTTTTGTTAAGCTACAAAATAAAACAAAATTATGTTGAAATTGGTTCTCAGATTTACAATGTGACTAGTTAGTGATTATTTTCCTAAACTTCAAATTTACTGGGCATGTTGAAAATGAGACCGTTCACCAACTAACTACTAGTTAGTAATAAATACTCTTCAATTGTCACAGCTCTCATTAGTGATGAACAATTACTATCTGCCTCACCTACACCCAACCTCAGTTCACATTGTGAACACAATGTATTCGTGGATGTATATGTGGTATGCAATAGTGATGAGGCTGGTTTGGGGAGAATGAAAGAATATAGTATGCAACTAATTACCCTTCCCTAGCATATAGTAGCAACCAGAGAAGTTTGTGATAGTATTAATTATGTGAAGCAGATGTTGCTGAATTAAATTAGTGTTACATTAAATATGCAAGCTCAATAGTTCTGTTGTTAGTGTTGGTAGATTACATTTCTGTAGTTTAACCAACCTCAAATGCTTAACAAAGTATTAAGCATCGTAAATGGTTTTAATTGTAAATAGTTGAGAAATTGATCAGCTCAGACAAAGCATAAATTCAGACACTGGCAAGTTATAACAATATGGATGGCAAGGGAAATAAATCAGCATGATTTGAATTCCAGACAAGCTCAAATTAAAAAATAGTAATGAATTATACAAGTAAAACATCTTGTTTTTATATAGTGCCAAGGATCATGAGATAGATTGACAGAGTCATAGAAGGAGATATTAGGACAAAAGCTTAATCAAATGAGGTAGCTGTATGGAATGATTTCGAGAGAGGTGGAGTGGTTAAGGGAGGAAATCCCACAGATTAGGTTCCAACCAGTTAACAGCAATGTCATGAATAAATGCATGCATTTCATTAAGTAATTTACTTGAAACTAGTTCTATAGGAAATTTAGCTAATTGGTGTGCTAGAATTTGCCGTACATACAATACTTTCCAATCATTTGCCAACACTCAAAATCATGAGGGTTGAATGATGTCTGAGAGTCTCTTAGGAGAGGTGTAGGTATTGTGAGGGAGATGCAGGTTATCATTATATTTCATCAACAATTTACTACAGTGGTACCACAGATGAAGAACTTAAGGTGATTGATTAGAGCAGTCAAGCATCTTCCATGTTGACATGTTTGAGAGAAGATTTGAAAGAGATGTTAAATTGGGTTGTTTAGATATCTGAGAAGTTGGTGGAAGCTTGGGTTGAGACCCATATAACAATTACTTCAGGTGAATGACAAAAACAGGTGATTTGTGGAAACTTTAATTCAAATGGCTACAATCCAAGTTGCCTGAGAACCAGATTTAATTACAACTTTCAAAAAGAAACTGGATACACATCGAGGAAAGAGCCACCTTCAGTATCCAACAAGGTGAAAATAGTGGAAAAGGTTTTATGGGCTTGGAATGGAATATTCTCACTCCTGCTGGAACTCCGAACAGATCCCTTGCATGATAGATCTGTTGATTTTTCCTTTAACACAGACTTGTGTGCTTCGGAACAGCAAAGTACCAATGCCTTGTGCCCAATAGTCAAAGACCAAGGGGCACAAGTTTAAGCTGAGGAGCATGTTTAGAGGTCTGAGGATATATTTTTCCACCCAGATATGAGAAAATGGTGTAGGCAAGTATTCTCACAGCATTTAAGCATCTGGATGAGTACCTAAAATGTTAAGGAATAGTAAGTTATGAACCAAGTGCAGGTAAATAGGATTCATATAGTTTGGAGTTTGTGGGTCAGCAGACATGGTGGGTTGAAGGGCCTGTTTCTATGCTGTTGACTCTGACTGTCTTCAAAAATTGGGTTAATGGCCATTTATTTTTAATTCCTTAAGAAAATGGTTCAAAGGCACCATTTGGAAAGGTTCGCAGCTCAAGAATGCCATAATGCTGATATCGGCCGACAGCTCTAGATTTTTAAAAAATCTTTTCAAGCAGGTTATAGTACACCTCTGGTACAGGAGAGGCTTCTCCTGGGCTTAAAGACAGAGACACTGTAACTGCATCACAAGAGCGCTAAGCAACAGATTTAAATGTTGAAAAGTAAATTAAATTACTTGTGGATTGCATTAGTGACGTTAGAAATGACTCATTTATCACAAGGGAGTGGGACAGATGGGTAGAATGATATTGAGAAATCACAATTTGTGGTTAATGGGTGTTGGGATTTTAGTTTACAACTGAACAAGATGATAGATTTTCAGGCACAAGATACTGGTCAATCAATCTGGTGGCAAACTGGGTGAAAACAGAGCAGTTTCATCAGGATGAATCCTGGAATAGTTTTTCAGAGGGTAGTTAATTATAGTTAAGGAATAGAATGATGGTCAAAGTCAGATCATTGTGAGATTCCAGATGAGCAGTTGAAAATTAAGCCATTGCAAGGTATGCTTTATGAATTAGTTTATAAAAGAGTCAGACTAGCTGGATGACTAAAATGAGGAAGAGAATGGAGTGGGACTGGATCCAATTCAACACTTGTCAAAATGACTAACAGCATATCTTAGGTGAGGAGGTTTAGACTCTTTGATTACAGTGTATGCAGCAGCTTTTCATAATTACAGCAAAATAGACATCAGTTTGGGGAAAAAAAAACTGGTTTTCTTCCTTTCACCTTGTTAGGAAAATTATCTTAGTATAAGGGAAATACTTCCATCAGGGTTAGGCATGAATAAATGGGCTGATTTGGGAGAAACCCTGTTTCACTGGTACATAGGCATAAGAGGTGTGGTGAGCAATGCACTTGATACTTTACCTGTTTTTAAACTAACGTTGTTTCCTTACACTGGTTTGACACTCTCCATGTTATTGTATTCTCAGCAACAAATAAATCCTGTAGACTAGTCTGCGCCTCAAGCATACTCCAAACAAGTTGCAGCCTGACATTCACAATTCCTACTAGAATTAAAATTAAGTCACACGGCACCAGGTTAGAGTCCAACAGGTTTATTTGAAATCACAATCATCTGATGAAGAAGCAGTGCTCCAAAAGCTAATGTGACATCTGACTTTGTCCATCTCAGTACCTAGAATGAGTAGAACCCAAACAGTCCTGGATTTACTGCCCTAGGTACCTGCTGAGTAATGCCAGCCTCACTGCCTGTGTCCCTGAGGTGCCCTGGTCTCACCTTGCACCTACCACAGCTCTGACCTTGTACCTGCATCCAACCCAAAGCCCCTGTACCTGGGTTGGTCCCCAGCCTCGCCACATATTCACAAGCAAACCTTGTAGAAATCTTTCCAGATCACTGAGGGTGGCACGGTGGCACAGTGGTTAGCACTGCTGCCTCACAGCGCCTGTAGACCCGGGTTCAATTCCCGACTCAGGCGACTGACTGTGTGGAGTTTGCACGTTCTCCCCGTGTCTGCGTGGGTTTCCTCCGGGTGCTCCGGTTTCCTCCCACAGTCCAAAGATGTGCGGGTCAGGTAAATTGGCCAAGCTAAATTGCCCGTAGTGTTAGGTAAGGGATAAATGTAGGGGTATGGGTGGGTTGCGCTTCGGCGGGTCGGTGTGGACTTGTTGGGCCGAAGGGCCTGTTTCCACACTGTAAGTCTAATCTAATCTAATCATGTTCTATCCACAAACCATCAGGAGATTGTACTCCAAGACCCATGTTGGTTCCTCAGTCCCAACCAGGATCTGAAAACCAAGGCACTGATTTAAAAAAAAATTACCAGCAGAGACATTGCAGATATTTAAGCAAAATTACACTAAAAATTCTCAGAATTAAAGTTGTTACCTCCAGACTTGATTCTAGTTTCACTGAGGTTGGTCTCCCACATTCTATTCTCCATAACCTTGAAATCTCCCAAAGCTCTGTTGCCTATAGCTGAACTCACAGCAAGACACATTCATCCAGCACCCTGCACGAGCTGACCCGGTCAACCATACCTTGATTTCAAAATTCTCGTCCTCACTTTCAAATTTCTCTGAAGTCTCATCTCTACCTATTTCTGTAATCTGCCCGCAATCTGTATTGGCTGTACTTTAATTCTGACCTCTGCTGCAAGTCCCAGTTTCAATTGCTGCTTCATTTGTGGTCATGCCTTCAGCTGTCTCAGCCAGAGCAATAGATTCCCCTCCTTCCATCTCATCTCCTTCTTTTAAACTTAAAACCCAGCTTTTTAAAACTTATTTCTTTGGTCCCCTGATGTCACAGGACTCTGGCATTACGTTAAAAATGTGATAGAAATAAAAGTTGTTAGTTTTGCATTACAAAGCATTTACAGCATAGAAATAGACCATTAGGCTTGTTAGATTAAAATCAGCACTCACATCCCATACAAATAATCTGCCATTACTTCATTGAACCCCAATCATAGCGTCATAGAGATGTACAACATGGAAGCAGACCCTTCGGTCCAACCCGTCCATGCCAACCAGATATCCCAACCCAATCTTGTCCCACCTGCCAGCACCCGGCCCATATCCCTCCAAACCCTTCCTATTCATATACCCATCTAAATGCCTCTTAAATGTTGCAATTGTACCAGCCTCCACCACTTCCTCTGGCAGCTCATTCTATATACATACCACCCTCTGCGTGAAAAAGTTGTCCCTCAGGTCTCTTTTATATCTTTCCCCTCTCACCCTAAACCTATGCCCTCTGGTTCTGGACTCCCCGACCCCAGGGAAACGACTTTGTCTATTTATCCTATCCATGCCCCTCATAATGTTGTAAACCTCTATAAAGTGCTTTTCTCCCTCCTACCACCTCCTTAAATGCAATAATATACTTATTTCAAATACTTCATTTGTGAAACTTACATTTAAAATATATCTTTAAATTAAATAGCACATGATATATCACTTAATTGAAAAACACCACTTTTGTGATATAAATTCTGCAAAGGCCTGCAAAGTTCGATCCAGTTTTAAGCAGCAGGTTCCACAATTTAGTCCATTTTAAAGCAGGTTATTTGGTGAGATTAGTATTCTTGTCTTTGATGGCTGAGGCAACTAAATAGCAACAGTGAGCAGAAGAATATTTTTTCATTGAAGGTTCGCAACCTTTTCCAAGGGTTACTGAAACTGACACACAAATGGCTGCAACTTGAGTTGGGGAAAAATGCACTGGGATATAAGTGAAGACTGTCCTGGAGTCGGTTATTATTAATACCCAGTGCCTGAAGGCGGAGGAAGTATCTTAATTATTTTCATCTGTTTCCAAATATGATACATTGAAAAATCTTTTGCAGATTTCAACTAGACTTCATACTCAAGTTCATGGGGTTGCTGACTCGGGCAAGAATTTATGTTGTCCTTAACGGTGCAGCATGCTTTTCAAAATAAAAGAAAACTGCTGATGTTACAAGAGGAAATAGTGTTCTCTTGTAATCCAGTGTGTTCAACAAGGGTACACAAGTGGTAGGATGGAGTTGCTATTAGTAAGGAAGTCATGGATCAATTTTTAAAGGGTATATCCTAGTAATGCTAATATTTACTAATCTTGCTTTTAAAAGGTATTGCATATTGTAGCTACTAATGAGTCCAGCAGTCACTTGTACACCATGCCCCTCGCAGGTCTGTACTTAATTCCTTGATGTGGAGTCTTCCAGAAAGGAGACAGCTCATCACATGCATATTGCATCCAAGGACAAAGTCATGCTCCCTGATTTAAATGTTTTGCACGAGGAATGAAGTTCTTTCATTCAATATATTTAACTCTGCAATCTCGTATTATAGTATTTCAATTCAATACATTTTCCCTGGAGACAGGTTATGGCTTGGATCGCTGTAACCTCTCTGTAAGGTGGATGTTGTCTCTCCTCCAACTACTTTCCAAATTTGTTTGAGCAGTTGTTAAAGTGGGGAATGCAAATGCTGGGACGGAGTCAATCGCTTCTCAATTAATCCAGAGTGTTAACATCCAGCACTCCCAGACTTGGAACAGCAAAGGCCAGGCTCTATTGTTGGGTCAGTCAGGCACTCTGCATTGCTGCTGGTGTGACATTTTTCCATCTCACTTCTTACTTTCCTTACCCTGTAAGTATTTGTGCTGTTTGCATTGGTGGTTTAGTGGTAGAATTCTCACTCGCCACGGGGGAGACTCGGGTTGGATTCCCGGCCAATGCACGGTGCCCCTTTACACCTGTTCTTCCCAAGTGCCCCTAAGTCTCAGTTCAGCTATGCCACTATGTTTGTAAGCTTGTGTAGGGCAGCACGGTGGTGCCTCACAGTGCCAAGGACCCAGGTTCAATTCCCACCTCAGGCGACAGCCTGTGTGGAGTTTGCACATTCTTCCTGTATCTGCGTGGGTTTCCTCCGGGTGCTCTGGTTTCCTCCTGCACTCCAAAAAGATGTGGAGGACAGGTGAATTTGCCATGCTAAATCATCCATAGTGTTAAGGGTAAATGTAGGGAAATGAGTCTGGGTGGGTTACTCTTCAGAGGGTCAGTGTGGACTTGTTGGGCTGAAGGGCCTGTTTCCACACCGTAGGGAATCTAATCTAATCATTTAGTGCCAAGTTAGGTATAGGCACTAGGTATGACATTGAAACAATTTTCACTGTGATAAGAATGGGTGAGGAAAAGAATAAAGAAACATCTTCAAAAAAGTGAAGCATCACATTCAAACTTCAGGGATGAAAATTTCTGAAGGCTACAGGATTTAAAGAAAAAGACATTGAAGGCAACATAATTAGCTCATGCCTGGAAGATAATTTAGCCAAGGTCCCATTGTCCAAACCATTATCTTAATGGTTTGTCTCCAATTATCAATCACTTCAGATGATTGCTATAGATACCTTTCAAAGGAGATGTGAACCCTTCAAATTCCCTTGAAATCATTGTCTTTGATGGGTTTCTGCTGATGTGCCATCTCTGTCTCAATGGGATGAATGTGGAGAGTACAGTAATGCAAATTAAATGACTACCCTGGCTGAGTTCAGGGCACGAGCAGAGTTTTTAAAAAAGTAGATTAAAAGTACAACTAATATTCCAACCAATAGATTAAAAATTATTATTTGGCATTAGCATTGCTTCATTACATTGACTACAGGCGCGTTTCATTCATCAAGTTCAAAATTTTCAGTTTTTTTTGTAAACAATTTTTAAACATTTTTTTCCTCCGCTTTCTTTTCCCCATTCTCTACACCTCTTTTTGGACCTTTGATGTTGAATTCTAATTCATCACTTTCTTACATCCGTTACCATTTATTTCCCGATCCTCCTTTTCCTGAAAGTAGTTGCTGGCATCCAACATCAAATCCAAGCATCATTAAAAAAAACAATCTAAACTACTTATTCTAGAAATAACACTAACAATGTTTTCTGTTAAGAATATGAATTTAAAATTATAAAAATTCACAGATACTAAATTAGGATGTGTCACAGATGCGATTTATATTAGAGAAAAGGTATCTGTGGGGAGAACAGTGAGTAAATACGCATACAGATATATGTACAAACATGAGTTCCTTATATATGATCAATCATGATCTTGCTAATGTCAATATCTCTACACATTTACCAATATATTGGGCAAAATGCTCCCACAAGGGAATGAGACACAGGTTTCCACTGGATTATCAGGAATGATCAGTCTTCAGGTCTACTGTTATCTCATGCTCCCATAATCAAAATTTGTCAATTATCACCAATGATTAATCTGATGAGAGAACAGGAAGGCAACCATAGCTGGCGAGGACAGAATATTTGACAAGAACTGGCAGCTAAAATGTTTATCTCCCCTTTCCTCATACTAAGGAACAAACCTTTGGGGCCCTGACAACAACAAAAGATATGATCAGGAAAAACTGATATTGATGCTGGAGCTGAAGTGAGAAAGAGAGGCAAGGGGAGAGGTGAGTGGTTAGATGCAGCTGGAGCCCAGCTAGAGAGATATATGAAAGGAGTATATAAGCAAGGAGATGATGAACAGCAGGCCAGAACAGAAGAAAAGCTAATGGAGAAATAATAAAAGCCAAGTGTGAGAAAATGTGTTATGTGATAATGGGTCTAGGAGTACGTGAGAATGAGTGACTGTGTTAAAAGCAACCCATAGCATAACAGGACCGAGTGTGGGGTGGGTAAAAACAAGAATAGAAACAGGCTGTAAAGTTGTTGATCTTGATATTGAGTCTTAGAGGCTACAGAAAATGAGATGTTACTCTTAAGAGTTTGGCACGCTGAACTGGAAGGTTTGCTTTCAGATGTTTCGTCACCATACTAGGTAACAGCATCAGTGAGCCTCCAGATGAAGCACTAGTGGTATGGCCCGCTTTCTATTTGTGTGTGTAGGTTTCCTTGGGTTGGCGATGTCATTTCCTGTTCTTTTTCTCAGGGGGTGGTAAATGGGATCCAAGTCAATGGTAGGTGGTTCAGTGGTTAGCACTGCTGCCTCACAGCGCCAGAGACCCGGGTTCAATTCCTGTCTCAGGCAACTGTCTGTGTGGAGTTTGCACATTCTCCCAGTGTCTGCGTGGGTTTCCTCCAGGTGCTCCGGTTTCCTCCCACAGTCCAAAGATGTGCATGCCAGGTGAATTAGCCATGCTAAATTGCCCGTAGTGTTAGGTGCATTAGTTAGGGGTGAGTGTAGTGGAATGGGTCTGGGTGGGTGGTCTTCGGAGGGTCGGTGTGGACTTGTTGGGACAAAGGGCCTGTTTCCACACCGTAGGGAATCTAATCTAATCAATGTATTTGTTGATAGTGTTCCAGTTGGAATGCCATGCTTCTTGAATTCTCGTACATGTCTCAGTTTGGCTTGTCCTAGGATGGATGTGTTGTCCCAGTCGAAGTGGTGTCCTTCCTCATCTGTATGTGAGGATGCTAGTGAGAGTGGGTCATATCGTTTTGTGGCTAGTTGATGTTCATGTATCCCAGTGGCTACTTTTCTGCTCGTTTGTCCAAACTGGACAAACAGAGACACATATCAATTCTTAGAAGTGTGGCATTGCAACCAGAACTCTATCAACAAACACATTGACTTGGATCCCATTTACCACCCCCCCTGAGAAAAAGAAGAGGAAATGACATCTCCAACCCAAGGAAACCTACACACAAATAGAAAGCAGGCCATACTACCAGTGCTTCAACCAGAGGCGCACTGATGAGGTTACCTAGTATGATGATAAAACGTCTGAAAATGAATCTTCCAGCTCAGTGAGCAAACCTACATTCAGAACCTCAACTTGAGCTACCCACTGCTGTTCGAGCTGGTGCTGAGACTCGCTCAAACCTTGCAGTAGGCCTTGACAGATGTGATCAGTAGTGTTCAGTACCTGACACTTCAAAAACAGAGAGAAAAAAAAAATCACAGCTTCAGATTGCTGAAATTCATGCCTTTGGATTTGATTTAGCAGCTAAACGGAAAGCTAAGATGAGAGATTCAAAATAGAGGGCAGCACACACAGGCTGAACAAAACAGATGATAAATCTGCCAAAAAGTAGCCATGGTCTGCAAACAGCCATCGGCATCTCTCTCTCTAAATGGACTGCATGCAACAGTCTGTTGACAGAAAGAGAGACAAGTAGTTGAAGCTCGAAGGCATCACCACACTTGCAGGCATGGCTGATTACCAGTTTCTCAGACTCTCAGTGCCTGTCATGGGTAGATTGGAAGGGATATTAACCGGTTCTCTGGCTCTTACCATGGCCAACAGGTCCTGGAGGAGGAACTGAACCTGCAGCTTCTGGTTTAAAGGCTAGGGCATTAACCCTGTGCCACAATTCCTCCCTAGGTGGATGAGTAGAGCATTTCAATACACACAAAAGTATTAGAGGTGCCAGTTATAATTTATAGCTTCTACTCACTTCTTAAACAGCATGCCCCAAACTGGTGACCTCTGCTACCAAGGAGAAGGGCCACGCCACCACCTGCAAGTTCCCCTCTAAGTTACACAACTTCCTGACTTGGAAATATGGAGCTGTTTCTTCACTGTCACAGGGTTTAAATCATGGAACCCTCTTCCTAACAGGATATATCTACAATATATGGACTATGGCAGTTCATGAAGGTGGTTGACCACTATCTTCTCAATGGCAATGAGGATTCAGAAACAAGTGCTGGCCAAGCACTAACATCACTCTATGACTGAATAAAACAATGGGCTCAATTATTCTCCAGAAGTTTAAGTACATAATCCAGGCTGACACTTTTAGTTCAGTACTGAGGGAGTGCAGCAATTTCAAAGATGACATGTTTTGGCTGGGTTGAGAGTTCTTCAGTAGAACTTGAAAACCACTACTTTGAAGAGCAGGAGAGTTCTCCCCGGAGTCCTGTTCAATATTTATCCCTCGACAGACTACCTGTTCATTTTCACAGTGCCATTTGTGAGAGTCTGCAGTGTGCAAATGAGATCCTCCATTTCCAACATTACAAAATATTGATTTCAATAAAACACCATGTCATCTGAAGGATGAGAAATGAGTTAAATATGTCTTTCTTCCAAAAAAAAATTAGGAAATTTTTAAAAATTGGGAGTGGTAGAGGAGATATAAAGCTTCATTTTGTAAAGTTTTCATTTAAACTTCAGTTACAGATTAATAACCAGTAATGAAACTGTTCATGCCAGCTGAACTATTTTATTGCTTTAATAATCGTGCCCAGCATTGAAAACAAAATCAAAGCAACAAATAATCACTGGTCAAAGAAATCTGGGATCCCCTTGAGCTGACGGCAGTTTCCAAAAATTAAATGCAAACAAAATACACAATCTTCCGAATTCCGTCTACTGCTATATAAACATAGAGAAGTTCAGAAAACAAGGCAACTATTTGAATTCATTTTTCTCGCTGAACTATTCAGTGCCTCGGTTAACACTATTTTAACTGCAAAAAATCCTTTTGCTCAAATTAAAGTTAGCATGGGAAAGAATGTTGGACAAAAATTCCCTTAAATTACTTTAGTGCAGGAGAAACAACGCTGAGGTTTTTGCTAACTATGCTAGGACAGATGTTGACAGTATAATACCTGGCAAAAAAATTCTAACAACTTAGGCTGATGACTGGCTTCTTGATAGGCCATATTAAACCCAAATGGTGATGTCTACCCAAGAAATCCTAAAGAGATACAATGTAAAAGAGAATCTATCTGCATTTCCCACCGTTTCCAGGTACTAAGAAATCCATTTTAGATCTTACATTTGAGACAGAACCCAGGTCCTGGGATCAAGCTTTGCTTTAATGGATCCTTTCGGACCATGAACAGGTAAGGTGTATTAGGCTGGTCCAACTTGGTTACTACTTAGGCTACATTTTCACCTCGGACTTCGTCGGCTGCTCACTGTCCAGGAGGAGCCAGGGCTATTGTATCATCCAGGGAGGTAGGCAATTCAGACCTTACATTAGAAAGAGCTCCGACTCTCCAGGTGTTCTCTTTCTGACACTGTTCTGGGTGGGGGGCCCCTAGGAGGAATGGCTGCTTTCCCACGGGTGGAGGGGGTGCCGGCCTCTTCTTGGCTTTCCCTGGTGATGTCAGAGCAAGCTTGCTGCTACCATTTGGTGTCAGAACATTCCTCTGGACAACCATATCGTGGCTGCCATCAAACAGGGCTGCCCACTGAGGGGGTTCAGTTAGATCCTGCTTAGTGAGCAAGAACTCTCCATCGGTCTCCTGGATTCTAGTCCGGATAATGTCCACTAGACTCTCATCTTTCTGTGGAGATTGCACATCTGTAAAACATGCAACAGAGCCAATTACAGTACCAGTGGTGGAACGAGTAACAACTTAGTTTCAGGTCAACATAGTAGTTCTGATAATCTGAACAGACATTTACTTGAAAAAAATTCTCAGGTTTGATATAGATAGATGTCACAACGCAAACATGTGCAAGAAAGTGCATGCGAGACAGAGAGGGAGAGAGAATGTACATTGTAACAATGAATGTGTGAAAGAGAGACAGTGCATGACAGAGTGGGAGAGACAGTGTGTGGGAGACAGGATGAGAGAAAGAGAGAAAATACATAACAGGATCTGGGTGAGAGAGAGAGCGTGCGAGCACACGCAAGAGGGGATGAGAGAAAAAGAGTGAAAGCAAGCAAGTCCAAGATGTGTGTGTAAGATAGGATGCTGATATGGAGGAAAGAGAGAGAAAATGTGAGAGAGAGAGAGAGAACACATGTGCGCAAGAGGGGATGAAAGAGAGAGCACAAATGAGAGAAGACGAGAAAGAGTAAAAGAGAACAACCACGTCAGAGGGAATGAGAGAGAAAGAGAGAAGGGTTAAGAGAGAGAACAGAGGAGAGATGGAGGAAACACTGGTACAGAAAGGAAGGAAGGGAGTGCAAGAAACTCACATTCGGACAGAGAGAGACAGAGAGAGAGAGAGAGAGAGAGACACACACACACATACACACACACAGTGAAAGAGAGCACCATGAATGACGGTAGGGGGAGCAGGAGGGGGATGTGTGAGTAATGAAGGCAAGGGATGGGGCCAGAGGTGGGGAGACAGTGGGATATTGAGATTATAGTGGGCTGAAGGGGAGCAAGGAGATAGAGTAAGGAAATAAAGCTCTGATAAAGAGAATTAGCAAGCTCAGTTAGGGAAAAATGAAGTGTTGGGGGGAATGAAAGAGGGAGAGGGCTGCAAAAACAGTGAATAAAAATGTTTTATATTTCTGCCTACAAGCAAAACCAGATCTGTTCAATATAATTTTTATGTGCTCATGTTCTGCTGATGTCACCAGTTTAAACTCCCAGAGGACCATAACTGCTTAAAAGATTCAATTTCCAGAACTATTGGGAAATCACCACATATAGCATAAATTGTTTTAAATTGTGTGAAATAACTTTCATTAAGTATTTGAGCATGTGGTTATAACAAGTTGTGAAAGTATTCTTCTGACGTTTCATTTCCTCTGTTCAGTAGCGTACCTGAATCATAGAGTGTAGACAGATTGTGACTCACCAACAATGCTGGGAATTATGATTAGCTACCACACAACATCAAATATCCCATGATGGGAATCAGGCCATATATGGTAACAGCTGCAGGAAGATGGTGTGGATTATTCATGGTACTTTGTGTATTTCTTTTCCTCTCAGTCTTTCAAAACATTGCACAAACCATTAAAATGCTCTTGCTGAACTTTTATAAAAACAGTGATGTGGAAATAGCATTACATATATATATTACTAAAAATGATTATTTCATTATTTGTAAATATTTCTAAACTAAATGCTGTACATCTCTATGACTCATTGCATCTGGATGTTATGTGATATTAAATGATGGTGCACAACTCCACCTAGTGTTGAGACTGTAAATACCAGCAATACTTTTACAATGCTTTCAATACAGGGAATATAGAAATGTCTTTATTAAAATATTGTAAGGATGATTAAGAGTATGGGATTTAGTCATACAATAAATATTAAAAAAAAAGGTGAATTTATAGATTGGTTAGTAATTATTGACATCACAGTCATCCAATGAGTTGGAAGTGCACTGTATGAGACAGAGGTCAATTGAATCGATCACTGACCAGGGAACAGAATTGATTCCTTCAGAAGCCTTTGTGTAGCCACAGTCTGCATGGCAGCAAAGTGAAAAGACAACCCAACTTTTTCCCTATGTTACAATTGATTACCTGTTCCAACCTGGCCTCTTGTGTACTCTCAACATTTATTGTCATTGGCATTTATCTTCAGCTGCCAAGGCCCTAAATCTACAAACTTCTCTAAACATTTCTGTCTCTCCACCACTCACTCTCCCTTTCAAACGTACTTCTTTGTTTCACACTTTGGTTCTGAACACTTTATATGACAATTTATCCATGACAATATGCTATGAGTGATTGCAGTCCTTGTGGAGACAAAGTTCCATCTTCACACCAAGGACATCCTCCAGCACGTTTTGTGACATGATCACTGCTAAATGATAGATTCAAAATAAAATTCATGAGGCGCTGTGAACCATCGGCAGAAACAAAATGGCCTAAACCTCATGGCTGGGCATATTCCCCAGCTTATCTTACTACGCAACCAGAGATACCAACCCTGGTTCAAAGAAGGGCGCATGACAGCGCTGTGTACATCTAAATATGTACCTGGAGAAGTTATGCAGGGCTTTAATAGCAGAAGATGTTGTCGACAAAACAAAGCAAACCTTATAAGAGAATTAGATCAAAGCTTTGCAGGTCCTCATTCATTCAGCCTTGCATGGAGCTGCACATTGAGACAGCAAATCGGAGGTGGTGATTCCACAAGCATGCCCATCTTCTTTGACGAGGCTGTAGCATTCGTAATCTTTAACCAGAAGTAGAGTTCACTTTGGCTTGTTCCTGAATTATTCAGCATCACAGGTCCCCAGACTTCAGCCAATTTGAGTTACTCCACAGTAGATTAAATTTCCTACAGTGTGGAAACAGGCCCTTTGGCCCAACCAGTCTACACTGACCCTCTGCAGAGTAGCCCACCCAGACCCATTTCCTTCTGACTAATGCACCTAGCACTATGGGCAACTTAGCATGGCCAACTCACCTAATCTGCACACCTTTGGAGTGTAGGAGGAAACCCACGCAGACCCAGGGAGAATGTGCAAACTCCACACAGACAGTCACCCAAGGCTGGAATCGAACCTGGGACCTTGGTGCTGTGAGGCAGCAGTGCTAACCACTGAGCCACCGTGTCACAAGAAACAGTTGTGTGTTGGACACAGAAAAACCGAACTCTTCACAACATTCCTGCAATAGAACTGAAGACCTGTGCTCCAGAACAAAATGCTACCAAGCCAAACTATTCCAGGATCATTAAGACACCCATACCTTCAGTGTGCAAAATTATCCACGTACGTCCTTTCCACAGAAAGCAGGACAAGTTGAAGTCAAACGATTTCTGCTACACTAACCTACTCACAAATATCAAAAATGTAGTGAACAATAATCAATGACGTCCTCCCCAAATTCAGTTTGCATTCCAACGGGACCACATATTCCAGAACTCATTCCAACTATGGCCCAAATATTCCAGAGATGAGGTAAAAGTGACATCAAAACAACATTTGAACAAGGGTGTGATAAACGAACAGGGATTACACCAGCACAAAGAAAAATGTTCTGGCTCAATACATCAATGCAGAAGTTCCTTGAGACAGGTGTCTTAATCCAACCATCTTCAACTGTATCATCCACCATTAGGTCTGAAGTGAAGATGTTTATTGATGATTGCAAAGTGCTCCACAGATACTGAAGCAGTCCATGGCTGAATCCAGCAAGACATGGTTAACATTCAACTTGGGCTGAAAAACAACAAGTTACATTCACATGAAACAAGTGCCAGGTAATTACCATGTGTAACATGAGAGAATCTAAGCATCTCCCCATACCATTCAATGTCATTACCATTTAAGAATCCCTCACTATTAACATACCGGGAGTCCTCATTAAATAGAAACTTAACCAGTACAGCCATTAACCACTATGAGAGCAGCTCAGGTGCAAGAAATTCTGCAGCAAGTAGATTCCTTAAAACCTGACCACCACCTACAAGGCACAAGCTAGGAGTGTGATGGAACACTTTCCAATTGCCTGCAGCTCCAGCAACACTCAAGTAGCTCAACAACATCCAGTACAAAGCAGCCAGATTGATTGGCACCCAATCCAGCACCTTCAACACTTATACACTCCCACTCTCACCAAGGCCCCTTTAACAGAACCTTCCAAATGAGTGATTTCTACCATCCAGAAGGGCAAAGGCAGCAAATATAGGGGGACATCACCACCTATAGGATCCCCTCAAAGTCACACTCCACCTTGAATTGTAACAATATCACCACTCCTTCAATGTTGCCGGGTCAAAATCCTGGAACTCCCTTCCCAAAAGCACCATTGATTTACCTACACCAGATGGACTACAGTATCTAAGAAGGTGGCTCACCACCATGGGCAATTCAAGGGCAGTTAGATATGGGTAATAAAGTCTGTATGCCTGCAGCATTCATATTCCATGAATATATGAAAATAAATTTTAAAATAGTGTCAAATATTGTATGTGTTTTGCTTAGAGCTGAACAATTAAGACCTTAACTTAAAAAGAATACCAGAGTCAAAAAAGGAGTTAAAGAAACAATGCAGTATGCAAAGTTACAATGAAGTACAATATTCATTCTGGCAGATTTCAAAGAATGTGCCTTGGATTTGATAGATAGGCAATAAAATGAAATATAAGACAGTCATACACAGAGCATATTAATAAAACTGAAAGCAAAGTATAAACCCAAGAAGTGTATTCAGAAACACTGACATTTCCCAGCAGTTTGTAGTAATAGATTTTAGTAACCCGACCCATATTAAAATTCACATCACTGGATTCCATCATTGCTGGTTAAATCATGCATCTTCAAATTATGCACGGAGTAGCATTTTTTTGTTTTATAGATGGGAACTATTTGAATTTCAAACAATGATTCTTTTATTACAAGGCCACATTTAGAAAGGCAAGGGCCACTTACTCATATCATCGTAGACTGAAGTGGCTTGTTTTGTGAGGAATAAAGGTGGTTTCCGTGGTGACATAATCTCAATTTTCATAAGCTCTTTGCAACAATGCTTCCACTGGCCTGAAAGTTAACGCACAGCCATTACTGGAATTTTAAAGAAATATTAAAACAGACTCTCTGTTAATAAGAATCTGGGAATTTTCCAATGCTACAGTATTTATTAAGGAAAGAATTGCATTCAACAAGCAGAAACCATAAACAATTCTCAAGCGTTTAAAGTGAGGTTTTCATAATGTGGTGGCTGTTGGAAACTGTAAATTGAATTACGTTGATCAGACAAATACAAAGCTTTTGTTATAATGATTTTTTTTTTAAAAAAAGCTATCTGCTCACTTATCTCTTACTGGTTTAGTGAATGAAGTGAAGATTGTAGAAATTACAGGTTAGATTGTGGCCATTCAGCCTGTTATTGCGCCTTTGAAACTTCAGATACCTAACAATTTGCAAGAGGAAGATCATTCAGCCCCTCAAGTTCTCTCTCTGCCATTTGAATATGGCTGGTTTATACCATGTCTGTTGTCTCACCCTTTTTCCAAATCCCAAAGTTATTTGGTCCATCATACCCTTGCCCCTATCAACTCTAACCCCATTTTCCAGTACTTAGCCTATAGCCTTGCATGCAACAGTCCCCCTAAGCTGTGCATGTACACATCTGTTGCAAGGTTTCGCACAGAGTGATCAGCATAGGCCTGACAATTGCAGCACTGACTTCCAGTTCTAGAAACTGCCTCTGTGCACCGACCTCGGAGGCTCAAACAGTCAGAAAGAAAATTACAGGGAACAATACTGTTTGCATGCCAAGGCATTTCAAGTGTCCATCTAAATATCTCTGAAATGTTGGGAGTGTTTGTGCTTCTACTATCTTTTCAGGAAGAGAGTTCCAGACACCACCCCTAGGTGACAAAAGATTTCCTCAAATCCCCTCTAAAGCTCCTATCCCCTACCTTGTCCATTCGCAGAGGGGTCAATAACTGGGAGACAAATTTCTCCCCATATACTGTATCTAAGGCCCTTATAGCTTTTGTATACCTCAATCAGGTTTCCCCCTCAGCCTTTTATCCTCCGAGAAAATAACCTCAGCCTATGTAGTGTCCACAGCTGAATCATTCTAATCCAGGCCATATCCTGGTGAATCTCATCATCCTCTCTAGTGCAGTCACATCCTTCATCATAACCTCCCTGTTCTTGTATTCAATTCCTTGACGAATAAGGCAAGTATCCCTTATGCCATCTTAATAACCTTATCTACCTGTCTCACTCCTTTCAAGAATCTATGGACATGCACACCAAGGCCCTCTTGAAGGATCCCACCATTCATTGCCTTGCCTTGCTAGGCCTCCCAAAGTTAGTCACCTCACACTTTTCAGAATTAAATTCTATTGCCTCTATTCTTCCCATCTGATCAGCCCACCTACGTTGTCTTGCAGTCTAAGGCTTTCCACCTTACTATTTATCCTACTATCAATTTTCGTGTCATCTACAAACTTACTGATCATACCTCCTTCATTCATATTTATTCAACCTCAATTATGCTTCCCCATTCTTTCCACTTTTCTTAATATTCTTACTTATCAACATATAGCCAATGTGTCAAGACGCAGCCAATACTGGGACCATGACACCACCAGCCTACAAATATGCTATTAACAACATATGCTTTCATAGCAAATATCCATTATGACCATCACATCGGCATTTTGTTGACATTAAAAAAAACTTAGATCAAAAATCTTGAAAGGAAAGCCGCACAGACAGAACTTCTAAATACTTACCAATCTTGCACGTTACTGGAAGAAATCAAAAAGATAGGTGCTATCTTTCGATAGGGCAGTAGATAATTAGGCTTTGATAAATAGATGGGACTGACTCTCATTTCAAATTCATAGATTCTGTCTTAATTTTATCATTTGCATGACCAAGTTTTGGGCCCACTTATCAACACGCAAAGCCAAGATGAACCCTTTCAGTAGCATATGTCTAAAACCTAATGCTGTAGTGCTATCTGCTCCAGCCCCACCACACCATATCACAGATTATGCTCATTAGACAATTCTCAAAAGAAAGTAACCAAATTTGCCTATGAAATAGTTTATTGTATCTGTTTCCCTAAGGAGCTTGTTTCATGGATTGACCACACTTCATTAAAATATTATTTTAACAGGTTCATTTAGAATTCAACTCCCTCCCAGAGCTGGCCATATCAGGCAAGAGTCGAAAAGTGTGGCGCTGGAAAAGAGCAGCAGGAGACTCCTCTTCCTTAGACGCTGCCTGACCTATGTGCTTTTCTAGCTTTGACTCGCCAGCATCTGCAGTCCTCCCTTTCTCATATTAGGCAAGGACCAAAGCCTGGACTATTAAGGACAATACCTTTGTGATAATGAGCTGGCGACCCAGCTTGATCCTCTCAAATGACACAAGGGGAACAAGATGGTTGATAACCTTCCACCTGCTAAGACTATTAGAATTAAAATACAGTGTCACACGAATTATAAAAGTACATGACTGAATAAATCTTAGAACGATTGGTTCAGGGAGACCACTTTAGCTTTCAGAACAAGAAATGCATTGTCAGTAATTAATTTGCAGGGTGGCAGAATTTGAATTCTTGCTTATTCAGTACGTACAAATCAGTAGTTTTTGGCATTGCTCTCTGTCAACTCACTTAGATCACCAAAATGCTGCCAAAAAGCTTCCATCCACCGCTGTAGATCATCTTTACAGTCTGCAGCAAACACGCGACTTTTTGTCTCACCACTGGAGGGGTTGATGAGAGAGAAGCTGTGTGTCCTTACCCTTGAACCTTTGCATACTGCACGGATCCTTGTTTCCTGCAAATTTGAATTACAATAGATCAATATTACAATAGTTAGAATAGTTTTCATAATTCAATCTAGCCCAGTTAATCAATAATTTGCATTTATAAACTGCCTTTAACATAGTCAAAAGCTTCATAGAAGGTTGGACAACATTTTGCACAGAGCCAAATGCAGCCACAGAGGTTTAGAAAAGCAGTTTTGGAGCTCAGGACCTAGTTAGCCTAATATACGGTCCCCAGTGGTAGAACAATGAAAATAGGGAATTCATAAAATTAGCAGTGGGGGTCAACATGACTATATTTGGTCTCTTTGTGCCAGGGTAGGTATTCCAATTCATGTCTGTGCCAGGGACCCTATGTTGGGACGTTGTGTATTTGTGTAAAAGATTGTGTTTAGAAGTGGACAGCCTAATGACATTTTCCAAATAAATTTGCGCATGAGAAACATGTAGCTTAAAAATGTGTTGCTGGAAAAGCGCAGCAGGTCAGACAGCATCAAAGGAACAGGAGAGTCGACGTTTCGGGCATAAGCCCTTCTTCAGGAATGAGGAGGGTGTGCCAAGCAGACTAAGATAAAAAGTAGGGAGGAGGAACTTGGGGAAGAGGCGTTGGGAGTACGATAGGTGGAAGGAGGTTAAGGCGAGGGTGATAGGCCAGAGAGGGGGTGGGGGCGGAGAGGTCGGGAAGATGATTGCAGGTCAAGAAGGCGGTGCTGAGTCTGAGGGTTGGGACTGAGAAAAGGTGGGGGGAGGGGGAATGCGAAAGCTGGAGAAACCTGCATTCATCTCTTGTGGTTGGAGGGTTCCTAGGTGGAAGATGAGGCGCTCTTCCTCCAGGCGTCGTGTTGCCATGGTCTGGCGATGGAGGAGGCCAAGGACCTGCATGTCCTTGGCAGAGTGGGAGGGGGAGTTAAAGTGTTCAGCCACGGGGCGGTTGGGTTGGTTGGTGCGGGTGTCCCAGGAGGTGTTCTCTGAAACGTTCCGCAATCCAATTCCAATATCGAACAATCCAGATGGCCTCCTTCAAAGACCGCAATTTCCCCTCAGACATGGTTGACAATGCTCTCCACCGCATCTCCTCCACTTCCCGCTCCTCCGCTTTGATCTCTGCCACTCCAATCGCCAACAGGACAGACCCCACTGGTCCTCACCTACCACCCCACCAACCTCCAGATATATCGTATCATCCTTTGTCATTTCCGCCACCTCCAAACAGACCCCACCACCAAGGATATATTTCCCTCCCCACCCCTATCAGGGTTCCAGAAAGACCACTCCCTCCACGACTCCCTCGTCAGATCCACACCACCTCCCCCACCAACCCAACCTCCACTCCCGGCACCTTTTCCTGCAACCACAAGAAATGCAAGACTTGCGCCCACACCTCCCCCCTCACTTCTCTCCAAGGCCCCAAGGGATCCTTCCATATCCGTAAGAAATTCACCTGCACCTCCACACATCATTTACTGCATCTGCTGCACCCATTGTGGCCTCCTATACATTGGGGAGACAGGCTGCCTACTTGCAGAACGTTTCAGAGAACGCCTCTGGGACACCCACACAAACCAACCCAACCGCCCCGTGGCTGAACACTTTAACTCCCCCTCCCACTCCGCCAAGGACATGCAGATCCTTGGCCTCCTCCATCGCCAGACCATGGCAACACGACGCTTGGAGGAAGAGCACCTCATCTTTCACCTAGGAACCCTCCAACCACAAGAGATGAATGCAGATTTCTCCAGCTTTCGCATTTCCCCTCCCCCCACCTTTTCTCAGTCCCAACCCTCAGACTCAGCACCGCCTTCTTGACCTGCAATCTTCTTCCTGACCTCTCCGCCCCCACCCCCTCTCTGCCCTATCACCCTTACCTTAACCTCCTTCCACCTATCGTATTCCCAACGATCCTCTCCCAAGTCTCTCCTCCCTACTTTTATCTTAGCCTGCTTGACACACCCTCCTCATTCCTGAAGGGCTTATGCCCAAAATGTCGATTCTCCTGTTCCTTTGATGCTGCCTGACCTGCTGCGCTTTTCCAGCAACACATTTTTAAGCTCTGATCTCCAGCATCTGCAGTCCTCACTTTCTCCATGACAAACATGTATTCAAGGGAGGAGAAAGACAATAGGATTCATTTCCAATGGCACTGAGAGATTATAACAAAGGGAGTGGTGCTACTGTAGAAATGTAGGGCTTGATAACAAGTGAGCTCTACAATAAAGTGAACCCAGTGATCTCCAAATTATATTAGTAGACATAAACAGGAGCTAAATTAACAAGGAAGGGAAACTTGAGACCAAAAATAAGAATATCATACTTGGGTCCCATTATCATCATGAACTAAATTAGCTACTTGCTTGTTTTAACTTATAACTTTAAGCCATCTTCTTGTAAAATGAGTACAGTAGAATAAAGAAGTAGAATAATACCTATCAAACCTTAACTCCATGCAAACAGTAGGCATTTCGCCCATCAAGCCTGCTTCTCTATTTGATATAATCAAAGCTACTAGAACACTTCAGTGCCTTCATTATACCCATAAACCTTTATGCAGGGGAAGGTTACCTCAGTTGGCAAGACATCTGGTTTCCAATGCAGAACAGTGAGAGTTCAACTCCCACACTGGGTGAGGTAACTATGAGGACTCGCCTTCTGAACTGCTCCCTTCACCTGAGGCGCAGTGATCCTTAAGTTAAATCACCACCAGTCATTTCTGTCGAATGACAGAGCAATCCTATGGTCCAATATGATTATGACAACTTTACCTTTTAACCCTTTATACCATTGATAATCAAAATCACAACCTTTATTTGAAATATACTGAAAAAGTGATTAAAAACCACTGTTGCAGTTCAACCTTCAGATCATCACCATTGAGCAATTATTCAACACTTATCACACTTTGTACAATTGGTGGTGTCCTGACTGACATTCCTTCCTGAAGTGTCACATTATTTGGCAGCACCTGTGGAGAGAGCGAGAGAGTTATTGTTTTGAATCCAATGCAAAGGAGTTGCTCCAAAGAGTCATTGGACTTGAAACATTAACTCGGTTTCTCTCTCCACATACAGATGCTGCCAGACTTGCTGAGCTTTCCAGCACTTTGTTTTTATTACACACAGATGAAATTGAGTTTAAGAAAAATAATTAACTTTGGAAATTGATCAATCATGGACAAGAACCCTTGCACTTAACAAGACGTTTGCTAAACTGGAGGTCTGCAAATTCTTGTCAATATTGTCAGCAATTTCAAATGGGATAATGTAGATTCTTAACTGTTAAGCAGTCCAGCGTTGTTGGTAACACATGGGATAATAATTCCGCCTCTACTTTCACTCCCAGTATTACTTCACCCAGTCAAACAAGAAACATTGTCAATTATTGGACTAATACTGCACCTTATCAATGGCTATTTTCAATGTGGGATCCACTCGTGCCTCGATTTCTTCAGGAGAGTAATATGCCGTGAGATAGCCACTTCTCAGGACACAGTATAGCCTTGTCCAGTTAGACAGGCCTCCTACCGTTTGCTGGAAGAAAGATATGCAGCCTTTCAATGACCATTCACAAACAAACAGTCTACCGCCACCGTCACGCCCCCCCCCCCCCCAACCATCATCTCTACTCTCCAGCCTGACAGATTCACACTAATTAAAAATGAAGGCAATCAGTTCAAATGACTGAATATTCCTAAATATGACAGTGTTCTGGGAACGAAGTGCGTGTACCAATCGGTTTAGAACTGCACAATGGCCTGATCTCCAAGATTCAAACAGCCCTTCCGGGTTTCTTTCAATGTGATCATCACAATATCTGAAAAGATGTCTTGCTTCAGCTATATCAGCAGACAAGAAGAGGTGGCAAACAAAAGATCTCACTTAAAATGTGTTGTACGTTGTGAAAAGAGGAGTGAATAGGGGGTGGAAGCAGCTCATGAAAGGATTCGATAATCTTTATTCTTTGTCCGGTAGTATTTACTTACAGAAGAGGCCCATTGTGGCTACACTTAGTGTTGCTTTAGGGCAAAACAGGTTTCTTAATATGACTAATAAAATATGTAACTGATATCTTGAAAGACTTCAAACATTTGAAACTTACTTTGCTGGTACAAAATGCTTCGCTGCTTATCAGTATAAATTTTATCTGCGCCAGTGAATACTTTGACAAGTTATTTTTTATTTGCATGATCTGTCAACACAAGTGGTATTTACTTGGAGGGATATCGAAGAGCTATCAGACAAGAGAGGCATTCAAGGCTTTTAGGTTGTTTGAAATTGCTATTTACACTAACTTCATCTACAGAAGGAATGGCGGAACACGAAAAAAAGGCATTGAAAATCTGGTTTGACATGGTGAGTAAAATAATTGATTAAACGATGGAGACATTCACTTTGAAATTTGGTTTTATTGAGTTGATAGAAACAACATGGAAAATAAATTAGCTCTGGGACTAGATACTGGAAGAGTGCCTGGTGTTTTAAATTTCAATTTTGCAAAAGTGGTTTCCTATTAAATACTGGGAAAGTTGCCCCTCTCCTTTGCATAACAGCTGATTTGCTGCCATTTTATTTCTTTTACCACAATAAAATCATAAACTGCCTATAAGAAATGAGTACCACACTGCCACCCCCAAGCCATTTCACTGTAAATCAGGTGTGATTATGACAGGAGCAGGAATGAAGAGGAATTCCTTCACTCAGATGAGAGAACCTTTTGAATTCTTTACCCTGAAGGGCTCTGGACGCTCAGTCATCAAGTATGTTCAAGGTAGAGATTGATAGATTTATGAATGTTAATGACATCAAGAGATATAGGGATAGCATAGGAACATGGCATTATGTTAGATGATCAGCCATGATCTAGAATGGCAAAAAAGGTTCCAGGGTCTAAATGTCCTACACCTATGTTCTTACGAGCTGAAACATCACACCAGGGAACGATGATGGGAATAGTTCACCAGACTCAAAAACTGCTGGCCACTCTGAGTGAGAAGAAATTTCTTAATGTAAAGACAGGTAAGCCTGTGATATTCTTTTTCACAGAAAGAGGTTGAGGCCGAAACATTGCATGTTTTCAAGGAAACAGATGTAGTTTTTAAGGCTAAAGGGCTCAAAAAGTATGGAGAGAAAACAGGAACAGGATGCTGAGTAGGATGATCAGCCATGATCACATTGAATGTTGGAACAGGCCAAATGGCCTATTCGTGTAACTATTTTCAATGTTTCTATATGTGAATGTGATTCTTAATCACTGCCAAAAGACCAATGGCAGCATTTAGTCACAGATAGCATTGACAATCCAACTATATATGTATGCATCAGCTGTGTTCCCACTCACAGCACCACATAACAAAGATGAGCTGCAAACTGTAGACATAGGGACAAGTTTTTTTTTTAACAAAGAGTGGTTGCAAGTAGAATGAACTGCCAGAGGAAGTGGTAGATGCAGATAGTTACAACATTTAAAAGACATTTGGATAAGTACACGAATAGGAAAGGTTTGGAGGGAAATGGGCCAAAACAGGCAAGTGGGACTACTTTAACTTGGGAACATAGTCAGCTTGGACTAGTTGGACGAAAGGGTCTGTTCTGTTCCCAAGATGTATGCCTTTATAAATCTATGATGGTCTATGCTTGTAAAGTAGGCGTTTAATTAGAAATATGAGTGATTTGGTCATTGTTAAAAAAATGTACAGAGGTGAGCAAGAGTTTCTCTGGATAGAAAAAAAAGAATTCCTTCAGATGCGGAATTCTGTGCTAACTGGAGTAACTGATTTAAAGAGTGACAGATGTTTTAAACAACCTGCTTCATGTGTGCTACCCTCTGAATCTAGCCTGCTGGTTCAAAGTTAGGGTCACTACTACACCACAAGAGCCCATTATAAATAGTGATAGACTGAGTTCAATTACTGTAGTCACAATTGACCAGCTCATTGAATCTTTCCAAATGCCAGTAATCACTCCATTGCATGAAAGAGATTTAGGGGATGGTTAGAATGAAACCTGTCACTGAACTGTTCGTGACAATGGAGGTTGCTTGACACTTAAAACTAATGTCTACCTCAAAAAGAAAAATACTTTATCTGAATAGGCAATTAGAAAAGAATTTGCAATTTGCTTCAGAAAATGAACTACCAGTTCCACATGCTCACATTTGGCACAAACAGGATTAGTTGACTGTTTTAAATACACTTGAAGATTTCAATCAAAGCCAGCTGTTAGCAGTTAAGACAGAGGCTGTTATGCCCACTGGTGATGTGCCTAGAGTAACAATATGGAAACACTATGCAAATACTCTCCAGTAATCACATCTAAGCATCTGTATACATACACACATCAGTTTTTCCTTAATCTGGCTTGTATTTTCTGGTGCTATCTTACAGACTATATAGATTTAAACTGCTGATATGCAAAATTGAGATAATAAGTTTTTGCATTTAGTCTTTCTTTTATTACAGGAGTTGTTGAGGTTGCTCCATCATTTTCCCATTATCTACATGATGAAAGCAGCAAGTTTAAACATGCACAGCCCCCATGTTGCTAATAAAGGAGCAGAGTGACCTTCCCCTGATCTTACCAAAATGCATCCGCAATGACAGTCCAAAATCAAATTCCCATCAAATTGCCAGTTGGTCAGCTTTAAAACTGGAGTAACCTGGCTGAACAAGATTTTTCAAGCAAGTATATAATCTTCACCAGTGTGCTTGACAGAGAAAGTGCACTATATGATAGATGGAAGAATGCCACACTGTGAAGTAACTAATGCAGTGCTGCCAGATTAAGTACAAAGCAACTGAATGCCGTTTGTAGGAATTATGGAATTTATTGTGTTGTACATTCCAACAGTGACTACATTTCAAATATACTTCCTTGGCTATAAAGCATATGGAGCATCTGGAAGGCATTAAATATATTATGGGATTAGGCCGGATAGGTCTGCTGGCTTGCAGAAGCAGGATGAGCTGAATGGCCATCTGTGCAGTGAATTTTCTGTATTTCTAAAAACCAAGAATATAATATTGCTACAGAGACTGGGGAGGCAGAAAGAGGCAAATCTTTGTGAAGAAGGTAGTCTGCAAAGGTTTGTGCTTTATTTTGATTGAAGAAAAGGCAGCTGCTTTTTAATTCTCGTAACACTGAGAAATTACTGGGACCAGAACAAAAGGGCCTTTTTGGAAACCATATGGACAAAATACCACTTCAGTATGCACACCAAGGACAACCTGAAATGGGACAAGAATCCAAGCTATGGATGCGGTCAGACTTACCTCTAGATTAAGGTACCCAGTCATCATGTCCATGGTCATGCATGCTGGTTGAATTACTAATCGGCAGCACAAATTTCCATACAAGGGCAACCAAAAAGATGATTCCTCTAGAGAGCAAAACATCATATTCAAAATTACTGTGGTTACACTTTCTACATAATACTTTGCACCTACTGGAGAAATAGCTGAAATATTAGTCATTGGATAGATACCCAGGACATTTGAATAAAATATGGCCAGAATTACCTGTTAAATAACTTAACAAACACAACGCTCTGAAGGTTGCTTTTCACAGTTCAAATTTAGACAGCCAGTGTTCCCACGGGAGACAGTCAGAAGGGGAACAAATTTTAAATCTGAGACCTACAATGCACTCAGACCTCCAAACCACATCTGAATGAGTCAGGTCTACCATTCTAGCACTTGTACCATTCATAATTCATAGGCAGTATATAGTCCAAAATGCCCAGTTAGGCTACGACCTAAATGGGACAGGAAGGGAAATCTGAAAGCAAATCCGTAACTTTATTTTTCCCAGAAGGAAATACTTGGGAGGTTTCAGTCTTAACTCAGAGTCCTTACCTCTGACTGTGCTGGTAAAATATATTCAATATGAAAGTCAGCTCCTTCATTAACTATCCATTACTCAGATCATTGCTAATATTCAATAATTCCTACAGACTTATATAATAATCGCAAAGACAGTACATTCTACATGCATAAAGTAAATAGACTATCACATCCCATCTTCGGCTAATGGCAAGAACAGGCTTATACGATTTCAACTGTGCATCTTGTAGATGGCACAGACCATGTGCTGAAATGGAGAAAGTGAAGATTTAAGGCGTATTTTGACAGGAGCTCCAAACCAGCAACCTTTGCCATTTAGAAGAATACAAGCAACAGATGAATGGAAACACCATCACTGGCTCACACATGGTCCTGGACTTAGAACTATAAATGCTGTTTCCTTTCTGTCATTGGGTCAAAAAGCCTTCATTGGCAGCATTATGGGTATATTTACATAAAGTAGATCAAGAAAGCAACTCGCCATTACTATTGCCTCAAAAGCAATTAGGGATAAATAATAATTGACTGGCACTGAATGAATAGAATAAAAAAGCACGGCTATTTAAAACAAATGTTCTACAATTTTCCAATAAAAACACAAACTTAATTAAATTGTATTAAACATTCATCACTTACCATTCACCTTGTATTCACCTTGGGGAAAAATATCTTAAACGATCTTTGAAAAAAATTCAACTGCCTAAGTATGCAGTTTGCAAAAATGCAAAGCTAAGTGCATACTCCAATAGATGTAACTGTCTATTATCTATCGGTGTTTAAATGATCATTAATGTCAGCTCTCAAAGAAATGGTTTCAATCGATGTATGTAAAATGCACTTAGATAATGTTGCCAGGCATCCAGGATTGTTCTGGAATCAGAGGATTATGGGTAAATACATGTAAGCAATGCACGAGGTTAAAAAAAAACAGGTGTGTGAAAAAGAAACCATGAACATCATCTCCATTTTGATTGAAGATTAACACTCCCTTTCAGTTACAAAATTCTGAGAGATGGCACAATGGAAAGCTAAGGTTCTAAATTGGAGGAAGGCTAATTTTGACAGTATTAGGCAAGAACTTTCAAAAGCTGACTGGGGACAGATGTTCGCAGGTAAAGGGATGGCTGGAAAATGGGAAGCCTTCAGAAATGAAATAACGAGAGTCCAGAAACGTATATTCCTGTTACGGTGAAAGGAAAGACTGGTTGGTATAGAGAATGCTGGATGATGAGAGAAATTGAGATTTTGGTGAAGAAAAAGGAGGAAGCATATGTCAGGTATACTCGGGAGAGATCGAGAGAATCCTTAGGAGAATGCAAAGGCATTAGGAGTACACTTACGAGGGAAATCAGAAAGGCAAAAAGGGGACATGAGATAGCTTTGGTAAATAGAGTTAAAGGAGAATCCAAAGGGTTTTTATAAATACATTAAGGACAAAAGGTTAACTTGTGAGAGAATAGGGCCCCTCAAAGATCAGCAAGGCGGCCTCTATGTGGAGCTGCAGGAGATGGGGGTAACTAACAGAGTAAAAAGTGAGGTCTGCAGATGCTGGAGATCAGAGCTGAAAATTTGTTGCTGGTTAAAGCCCAGCAGGTCAGGCAGCATCCAACAGGAAATTCGACGTTTCGGGCCAGAGCCCTTCATCAGGAATTCGTAACTAACAGAGTGGTTTGCATCAGTGTTTAGTGTGGAGAAGCGGTGGAAGATATAGAATGTGGGGAAATAGATGGTGACATCTTGAAAAATGTCCATATTACAGAGGTAGTGGTGCTGGATTTCTTGAAATGCATTAAAGTGGATAAATCCCCAGGACCTGATCAGGTGTACCCTAGAACTCTGTGGGAAGCTAGAGAAGCGATTGCTGGGCCTGAGATATTTGAATCATCGATAGTCACAGTTGAAGTGCCAGTACACTGGAGGTTGGCTAACGTGGTGCCACTGTTTAAGAAGGGTGGTAAGGACAAGCCAGGGAACTATAGACCAGTGAGCCTGAGGTCAATGGCGGGCAAGTTATTGCAGGGAATCCTGAGGGAGAGGATTTACACGTATTTGGAAAGGCAAGGACTGATTAGGGATAGTCAACATGGCTTGGGAAATCATGTCCCACAAACTTGATTGAGTTTTGTTTTGAAGAGGTAATATAGAGGATTGATGAGGGCAGAGCAGTGGACATGATCTAGATGGACTTCAGTAAGGTATTTGACAAGGTTCCCCATGGGATACTGGTTAGCAAGGTTAGATCTCATGGAATACAGGGAGAACTAACCACTTGGATACAGAACTGGCTCAAACATAGAAGGTGGTGGTGGAGAGTTGATTTTCAGATTGGAGGCCTGTGACCAGTGGAGTGCCACAAGGATCAGTGCTGGGTCCACTATTTTTCGTCATTTATATGATTGATTTGGATGTGAACATAGGAGGTATAGTTCACAAGTTTGCACATGAAACCAAAATTGGAGTAGTGGACAGCGAAGGTTACCTCAGATTTCAACAGGATCTTAATCAGATGGACCAATGGGCTGAGGAGCGGTAGATGGAGCTTAATTTAGATAAATGCAAGGTGCTGCATTTTGGAAAGGCAGATCAGAGCAGGACTTATACATTTAATAGTAAGGTCCTGGGGAGTTTTGCTGAATAGAGACCGCGGAGTGCAGGTTCATAATTGAAAGTCAAGTCGCAGGTAGATAGGATGGTGAAAAAGGCGTTTGGTATGCTTTCCTTTACTGGTCAGAGTACTGAGTACAGGATTTGGAGGTCATGTTGCTGCTGTACAGGACATTGGTTAGGCCACTTTTGGAATATTGCATGCAACTCTGGTCTCCTTCCTATCAGAAGGATGTTGTGAAAGTAGAAAGGGTTCAAAAAAGATTTACAAGGATGTTGACAGGGTTGGAGGATTTGAGCTATGGGGATAGACTGATTAGGCTGGGGCTGTTTTCCCTGAAAAGTCGGACACTGAGGGGTGACCTTCTCAAGGTTTATTAAATCATAAGGGGCATAGATAGGTTAAAAAGTCTATTATTTATCTAAACTCCCCCTAGGGTGGGGGAGCGGCGAAAAGTTTAAAAGGGACCTAAGTGGCAACTTTTTCCACAAAGAGGGTAGTGCATGTATGGAATGAGCTGCCAGAGGAAGTGGTGGAGGCTGGTACAATTGCAGCATTTAAAAGGCATCTGGATGAGTAAATGAATAGGAAGGGTTCTGAGAGATATGGTTGGCATGGATGAGTCGGATTGAAGGTGTGTTTTCGTGCTGTATATCTCAATGACTCTATGACTGTTTGAACAATCAAGCATCATTCAATCAAAGTAACACAGAATTCATCTCACTGTTGGACTGAGAAAACAGAGCACCGAGAGGATTAGAGGGTTAACAGCACAGTAAAAGGCCATTTGGCCCAACTGGTGTTTATGCTATAGAGAAGTGTCCTCCCACCCTAATCCTCTGTACATTGTCAGCACACCTCCTCAACCTTCCTACCTCATGCACTTATGTAGGTTCACCTTAAATGGATCTATTCATCTTAACAATCCACATGATAGAAAGATCCACATGCTGGAGAAAGGATGCTAGACAGGTGAGGTTACCAGTAGCACAGTGTAGGATTAGAAGCTGAAGGAAGGAGATAATACGACAAATCCTGCAAGAATCCATCTAACTAGAGATGATGATGTCGGGCTTAGATGGTAACACCTAGCAATAAAGAGCTCGTAATTTTAAAGTGATGTGCACTCACCATTTCCCAGGATGGTGAGACAGTGTGTTCGGAAGTTGTCTTCAACATCATCAAGTTTAAGTGTGGCTTCTGCGAGCAGGTAATATTTGGTACCACTGTTTGGGATGGGCAAAGAACACAATGTTACTTATTGTAATCTCTACTGAGCACACCAGCCAGACACTGCAGACAAATATCAGATTGCACACATTCAGCAGACCTTGTTAGCTGTAGAACATTGAGATTACTCGGCCAAATAATACAAAAATTAACTTAGTTGGCCTTAAATTAATGGAGTTGTTGGTTAAGCACTGTGATCAACCTCCATCAATGAGTCAGATATGAGGCAAGGAAACCTCCAGTTGTGGAGAGCTTTATAAAACACGAGTTTACAGGTGGCCTGAGACCAAAGCATGCTAGACATGCCCTGGGTCCGGTCTTCCTGATAATGTAATTTAGGACTAAACATCTCGCCTAATCAATTATTGGATGCAGTACCCAGCTTTAGTATTCTTTTCATCTTGCCCCAACTATGCACCAATAAAGTGATTGCAAAAAACTTAACAACACTGACACAATGTCAGAAGAGACGGCAGAAAAATATTTCCTAGACTGACTTGTCAAACACTGGGATCTTCTGGGGTATTAAATTCACTAGATCTGGGCTGCAAGAGGACAACATAGATATTCCTATGAGGAAGTGAAGACTGGAGGTTGGAAAACGTGGTGCCACTGTTTAAGAAGGACAGTAAAGACAAGCCAGGGAACTATAGACCGGAGAGTCTGACCTCGGTGGTGGGCAAGTTGTTGGAGGGAATCCTGAGGGACAGGATGTACATGTATTTAGAAAAGCAAGGACTGATTAGGGATAGTCAACATGGCTTTGTGTGGGGGAAATCATGTCTCACAAACTTGATTTGAGTTTTTTGAAGAAGTAACAAAGAAGATTAATGAGGGCAGAGCAGTAGATGTGATCTATATGGACTTCAGTAAGGCATTCGACAAGGTTCCCCATGGGAGACTGATTAGCAAGGTTAGATCTCATGGAATACAGGGAAAACTAGCCAATTGGATACAGAACTGGCTCAAAGACAGGGGATGGTGGTGGAGGGTAGTTTTTCAGATTGGAGGCCTGTGACCAGTGGAGTGCCACAAGGATTGGTGCTGGGCCCTCTACGTTTTGTCATTTACATAAATGATGTGGATGCGAGCATGAGAGGTACAGTAAGTAAGTTTGCAGATGACACCAAAATTGGAGGTGTAGTGGACAGCGAAAAGGGTTACCTCAGATTACAACAGGATCTGGACCAGATGGGCCAATGGGCTGAGAAGTGGCAGATGAAGTTTAATTCAGATAAATGCGAGGTGCTGCATTTTGAGGAAGCAAATTTTAGCAGGACCTATACACTTAATGGTAAGGTCCTAGGGAGGGTTGCTGAACAAAGAGACCTTGGAGTGCAGGTTCATAGCTCCTTGAAAGTGGAGTCGCAGGTAGATAGGATAGTGAAGGTAGCGTTTGGTATGCTTTCCTTTATTGGTCAGAGTATTAAGTACAGGAGTTGGGAGGTCATGTTGCGGCTGTACAGTGCATTGGTTAGGCCACTGTTGGAATATTGCATGCAATTCTGGTCTCCTTCCTATCGGAAAGATGTTACGAAACTTGAAAGGATTCAGAAAAGATTTACAAGGATGTTGCCAGGGTTGGAGGATTTGAGCTACAGGGAGAGACTGAACAGGTTGGGGTTGTTTTCCCTGGAGCGTTGGAGGCTGAAGGGTGACCTTATAGAGGTTTACAAAATTATGAGGGGCATGGATACGATAAATAGACAAAGTCTTTTTCCTGGGGTCGGGGAGTCCAGAACTAGAGGGCATAGGTTTAGGGTGAGAGGGGAAAGATATAAAAGAGACCTAAGGGGCAACTCTTTCACGGAGCGTGCTACGTGTATGGAATGAGCTGTCAGAGGATATGATGGAGGCTGGTACAATTGCAACATTTAAGAGGCATTTGGTTGTGTATATGAATAGGAAGGGTTTGGAGGGATATGGGCCGGGCGCTGGCAGGTGGGACTAGATTGGGTTGGCATATCTGGTCTGCATGGACAGGTTGGACCGAAAGATTTGTTTCCATGCTGTACATCTCTATGACTCTATGGTCAGGAATTGGAGGCAGAATCTGGTTCCACATCACTTGCCTATGTATACTACGTTTAATGTTTGATGATCAGGGCAAGGGGGAGGGTGGAGGTTTGAGGGCCAAAAACGGATAAGTTTACAGATCAAAGGTGCTCATCTGGGGAATTTGCCAGAACACTGGCCATTCCACACTTTACAGTAAGCTCGGCCAACTTGGAATGAGTTCTAGATATCTCAAGATTTCAAGATGGAAAGCGCCAATTCCAGAGGGGATCTATTGATTCAGCTGCCTTCGTACACTGAAAGCAGAATGCTGGTCCTTACTAGGGTCAATGGGTTCCATGCAGACCAACTGAAGAACTTCATCCAAAATTAAACCATAAAAAGGTATAAGGGCAGAATGAGGCCATTTGAGTCTGCTCCACCATGTGTCACTCAACATATTCTCCTGGCTTTCCTCCCATATCCTTGATCACCTTATTAATCAAGAACCTATCCATCTTATCATAAAGATATTAAATGACTCGGCCTCCACAGCCTTCTGCAGCAATGAGTTCCACAGATTAACCACTTTCTGGCCAAAGAAATTCCTCCATATCTCAGTTCTAAAGGGTCGTCTCTCCTACTAGTGGAAACATCTTCACGTCCACTCTATCCAGGCCTCTCAATATTCTCAAAAGTTTCAATCAGATTCCCTCTCATCCCTTAAAACTCCATCATTTTCAGATCCAGATTCTTCAACTGCTTGTGTGGCAAGCTGTTGATCCTTGGGATCAGTTTTGTAAACCTCCTCTGGACCGTCCCCAATGCCAATACATCCTTCCTTAGGGATGGGGCCAGAACTGCTCATAATATTTCAAATGCGGTCTTACATGAGCCTTAAACAGCCTCAGTAGTACAGTTTTGCTCTTGTATTCTAGTCCTCTTGAAATGGATGCCAATATTGCATTTGTCTCAACTGCCAATCAACCCTGCATATTAACGTTGAGAGAATCCTGAACTAGGACTCTTAAGTCCCTTTGAGCTTCAGACTTCTAAAGCTGTTCCCCTTTTAAAAAAATAGTCTACACCTCTATTCTTCCTACCAAAGTGCTTTATCTCACACTTTCCCACATGGTATTCCAGCTGCTACTTCTTTGCCCACTTGCCTAGCTGTCCAAGTCCTTCTGCCACCTGCCAGCTTCCTCAACAGTACCTGTCCCTCCACCTATCTTTGTCACCCGCAAATGTAGCAACAAAACCCTTAGTCCCTTTATCCAGATTGTTGATGTATATCATGAATAATTGTGATCCCAACACTGAGCCATGTGGAGCTCTATTATTCACTGGCTGCATTCTTGAAAAATACCCCTTTATCCCCACCTCTCTGCTTTCTGCCAGTCAGCCAACTGTCTGTATTAGGGGCAAGGTACTGGCATAGATAATGTGTACTTAGCAGCCTCCTGTACAATACCTTATCACATGCCTTCTAGAAATCCAAATAGATCACGTACACTGGATCTGCTGTGTCTAACTTGCTCATTACCACCCCAAAGAATGCTAACAGATTTGTCATACATGAACTCCCCTTGAAGTCGTGCTGACTCAATCCTATTTTACTATGCACTTGCAAGTAATCTGCAATCTCATAATTAGGAATGCTAAAATCTTGCCGATGATTGAGGCCAGTCTAATCAGCTTATAATTTCCTGTCTTCTGCCTCCCTCTTTTCTTAATTGGGGATGTTACATTAGCCATTTTCCAGTCCGTTGGGACCCTCCCTGACTCCTGTGAATCCTGAAAGTTCATCTTCAATTCCTCTACAATTTCCTTCAGAAAATTGGAAGTGTAGTCCATCTAGTCCAGGTGATTTATTTCAAACGTTTCAGCTTTCCTAGTATCTTTTCCTTAGTGATGGCCAATACACTCACCTCTGTCCCCTGACCCTCTTGAAGTTCTGATATGCTAATGTATCCCAATATGAAAACTAATGCAAAATACCTATTCAGTTTCTCTGCTATTTCTTGGTTTCCCTTTACGACTTCTCCAGCCTAATTTTCCAACAGTCCAACATCGACTCTTGCCTCTGTCTTACCTTCTATATAAGAAAAAGATTCTTGCAATCTTCTTTTATATTACTAGTTAGCTTACCCTCATTTTTTATCTTCTTCCTCTTGTTGCTTTTTTAGTTACCCTCTGCTGATTTTTAAAGGCTTCTCAATCTTCTGACTTTCCACTAATCTTCACCACATTATATGCTTTCTCTTTTGCTGTTATGCTGTCCTTGACATCCCTTATCAGCCATTATTGACTCATTCTCCCATTAGTATGTGCTTTCTTCTTTGAATTCCTATTGTACATTCAAATTACTCCCAGAAACTTCTGCCATTGCTGCTCCATTGTCTTCTCAAAGATTTGATCATGCATAGCCTCTGATAACTGAACTTAAAATTTCCTTATCTTCATTCTTTGATTTCTCCTCCTGCTTCAATCTGTGGTTTTGTGTCCTTGTTACCACACAGTCATTAAAATCCCCAGGATATGCTTCCTAAAACACCTCAGTTACCTGATTTTCCCCTGGCTTTTCAATCACAGAAGGCATGACTCCCATCTGTGATCCAGCTATATCATTACCAAGGATAAATTGTATTCCTGAACCAAGAATTCCTCTATTACTCCTATCACCACTTCACCAGATTCTGCAACCTCATTTTGAATAATGGAACACTGCTTTTCTTAGCAAATTCCACATTTTACCACCTTTTCTGGCAATATTTCTTCTGAATTGTGTATCTTCTCATGTCTCACCAAAGATTGACTTGCTTCTATATCTCTTTAAAATTTTAATTTCTTTATCTGCTCCTTCTAGCATATACGAGTAAACCTTACCCTTGCAAATAAATTCTTTAAAAGAGATCCAGCATTTTCTTCTCAACCAACCCATGACCAAGCTGCACAGTTTGCAGCTTTTTAGCTTCTACTGTGCTTTACCACTTCAAGATATCTCACGGGCTTATCTTGTTTCCCACATCCATGCTCCCAGTACTTTTTCTAAATCACCAACATTGATTTCATGTGCCCTACTTTATTGGAGTGAAAACATCTGAGCTATTTTATTTCTCTTTCCCCATCATGGGTTTCCTTTTTATCCTGTGGTAAACTATCTTCTGTGAGATCTGCTTTTCCCTCACCATCTGAGGATTTTGCTTTTCCTGAATTTCTCTCTCTCACAGATTGAAATAGATATCGGAAGCCAAACTTTGATTTATG
The DNA here is from genome assembly GCF_020745735.1 of Hemiscyllium ocellatum. NCBI lineage: Eukaryota > Metazoa > Chordata > Chondrichthyes > Orectolobiformes > Hemiscylliidae > Hemiscyllium > Hemiscyllium ocellatum. The sequence continues at coordinate 7,931,316 of NC_083422.1, read as the reverse complement.
AACCACCTCAAAATCATCGCCATTTCCATTGCTATTTTTGCAGTTTTAACTCTCTGCTCCTTCACTACTTCAGAAAGTGAATTTTTGAACTCTTCCAAAATAATCGTCTAAGAGTGTCTATGTCTGATATACTTGCAATACCCTTACTCACCTATCAAAATTACTTTGTTGGATCCTATCAAACTCAAATGTACTTTTGACTAGGTTCCCTTCTTAGATTCCTGAACTGTTCTCTGTACGCTTCTGCTACTTGCGGATATGCACTTAAGCTGGCATTTTCCACCTGATTGTAGTCCCCAGAAAGCTCCTCTGATAGTGATGCAAATACCCCACTTGCGCTACCTACCAATTTTGTTTGGATCAACAATACCCACATAGTCAGTCAGTCATCGGCCATTTCATTTGTTTAGCTACTTTCTCAAATGAAATGAAAACATCTTCTACATCCTTGTCACACATAGGCAACACTTGGACATATTTAAACAGATCCCCACCAGGCCTTTGACTATGATAGATTTGTTAGTCATCATTATCCTCCTCAGTAAGCCTACCGTCACCTCCGCCCTTTTAAGGCAACTTTCCTCTTTGATTGCTCTTTAATTATAGCATATCCAGATTGATCTTTTTCACTTCAATCTTGATGGAAGGGATTCTCTAGAGTTTTATGGATCAGATCAGACCAAACCCCCTCACAAAATATATTAAGAAGGTAGCCTAGACCAAAACTTTTACTTGTTTAAAAAGGTAAATGTGAGGTGCTTTGTTCCAGGTGCAACTAGATTGGTCAAACGACAAAACACAATTTATTCAAAAACTATAGTTATAATACAACAAAAGAAAGAGGAACTTGCAATAATTTAACTCTATTGGAAAACTTAACAGAATAATAAATTATTTTACTACTAAACAGTAACTGTTCCAATATAGTAACATCCCTTAACACACCCGTGGCAAAAGGCAAATTCAGAAAATAGGTTGTCTTATATGCAGTTCTCCAATCCAAGAGGAAAGACTCAAAAAAATCTGATAGCGAGTATAACAGCCGTGAGAGATTGGAAGAGGAATTAGCAAAAATGTCATCATAAATACAAAGAAACGGATTTTCTTCACTATGTACTCTTCGTAAAAAAAATGGAGCCTTCAACGGACCAATTAATTCATGCAGGGACAGATTTTAACAAGATGTTACTCCAAACACAGGACCAGAGAACTACAACACTGATTTTATAGGAAAACCTACTACTATTGTAAGTAGTTTTAGGATTTTGAAATTAATGGATTGGTTTTGGAATTAACCATTCAGAAATTTACATTGATCTTGAAATGTTAACTCTTTTTACAGATGCTGCCTGGCCTGTTGAATATTTTCTGTTTTACCATCAGGTTTTCAGTACCTGTGACATTTTACTTTCATACATGTATCTGTTCAGTTTAGTGACTCTACTTGAAATTAAAAGTCAATCAACACTATTGTTAATACAAAGTACAATTGCTTAGAAAAAACAAACTGAATTTTGAAAAGAACTCACGCAGCTACCGGGTTAGCACGTAAGAAGGAGTCAACGTCTCCTTTTTCCAGTGCAGATGCGAGTCTCTTTCCCGTTGATCTGCTGAGAGAGGTACTGAGTTTTCGGGCCAGTCTCTTGGGAGTGTTGATAATAGAAGTCCCCTCCTCCATGCAGGAACTGTATACTTCCAACTTCAACTCGAACTCTGGCTTCACATCATCACTATGCAGGAACAGTGCCAAAAGGAGTGAGTTATTGGTACACCCCCACCATGTTAATTCCTGATACAAACTGAAACTTGCTGGAAAAACACCAGCATGATATTGCTGCACCCCATTATTAATGCTCAAAAATGACTAACATCAGGGGATTAAGAGATCACTAGAGGCGTGAATCTCCAAAAATTGGTCAGTTTATGGCGTCTGCTATTTGCTTTACAGAGAGATTCTCATCTCTAGCCTCCTTATTAAAGAACTTGTTGGAAGTGAACATTAATTGCCTATTAAACAAATCACAGAATGTGAAGTCTGGCAATAAATAGGATTGGCACACTTTTAAGATAATAATGGTTAATCACTGCCATTCAAAACATTTTTCTGCCAAAGAGTGAAAGTAGAAGTCTAACTAATGGCGTAAGTTGCAATATGGCCTGCTCCAGTGAGATATAGATCATAGTATTTTCAAGATATTTAGGGTGACACGGTTAGCACTGCTGTCTCACAGTGCCAGGGACACAGTTCGATTCCATGCTTTGATGAGTTTCGTGTGGAGTTTGCAATTTCACCCAGTATCTGCATGGGTTTCTGCCAGATGCTCTGGTTACCTCCCACTGTCTAAACGTGTGCAGATTAGGTGGACTGGCATGCAAAAATCCCATTTGGGGTTACGGAGATGGATCTGGAGGGATGCTCTTTGGAAGGTCAATATAGACATTGATAGGCCAAATGGCTTCTTCCTGCATTATAAGAAAAACAACTGTACATTTTATCCAAGTGAAGCAGTAAGTTAAAGAAACATTGTTCAGAGATTTGCCTTCAGACCAGCTACAAGCTATGCATCGATACTCAGCTGAGATAAGCAGCTTGCATGCTGGATAAAATATATTTTAGTGGTGCTAACCCAAACAAAGCCAAATTAAATATTAATAAAGAAGGTTAAGAACTGACCATTCCTTAAAAGGCAGACTCATTGGAGAAAGAACTGCATTTAGAAGGTTGAAACTGAATTTAGGATGCCTAGTTTCAGCAGCTGCGGAAGCCTTATTGATTCCTTCCTCATCATTAATGTAGGAACTGTGTACATTGTCATTGCAGATAAGTAAAGCATTCCAATAGTTGAATTTCAGTCACAGAACAGGAGGAGGCCATTCAGCCCCTTTGAGCCTGTTCTGCCATTCAATAGGACCATGCTGCATCAGTATTTTAACTCCATTCATCTGTACTGTTTCATTGCCCTTAGTAGCACTGCCCAACAAAAAATGCTCAATCTCAGTTTTGAGTTATTTTAAACTAACCCCCAGTCACTAGATCAGTTTGGGGGAAAAGTGTGTTCCAGATTTCTACTTTGAAAGAAGCAATCACTGCAATCTTAAGGTTTTGCTCCCCTTGATCTGGATTCCCCAAAATTAAGCTTTTTTTTTGTCAACAACATAACGTTTTTGAATCATTCTAAACAATGCAATTACATTGATCTTTAACCTTTTAAAGGTCAAAGTAACATAAGCTTAATGTATGTAACCTGACCTCGTGTTTAACCTATTTAGTAGGGCGGCATAATAACTCAGCAATTAACACTGCTGCCTCTCAGCGCCAGGGACCTGGGTTTGATTCCAGCCTTGGGTGATTTCCTCCCCATGTCTGGTTTCCTCAAAGTGCACTGGTTTCCTCCCCAAGTCCAATGATATGCAAATTAGGTGGATTGGTTATGCTAAATTGCTCTGTAGTGTGCAGGCTACGGTGCGCTAACTATGGTAAAAGTGTGGGGTTACAAGGATAGGGTGGGATGCTCTTTAGAGGATGGGAGCAGACTGGATGGGCCCAATGGCCTCTATCTGCACTGTAGGGATTCTATGATTCTTAAATTCTACTTTCATTCTGGTGAATCTGCACTGCAACTGTTCCAAAGCCAATATATCCTTCTGAAGCGTGGCAATCAGAACGGAGACATAAAACTCCAGTTGGTCAGTCCTCGTGTAACAACAACTTTGATCCTGTACATTCAGAATGTGTATGGTATCCTTCAAATCCGCTAACCTCTTATCCTAAAATTATTTGAAAAATTCCAAACTTTTACAAGCTGGGATTTTAGCTCCTAAAACCTTTGGATAATTGAGACTCTGTTTGCTGTTTTAGGTGGATGCAAATGACCTCAGGCACATATTCTAAACAGGGAAGAGGTATACATCCCAGTGTCCTAGTCAACAATACTCTCACAACAGCACATCAATCAAATGACCTTGCCATTTGTGTCATTGCTGTTCATTAGACTTTGCTTTGTTGAAATTGGCTGTCGTTTACAAAAATGTCTAAACTCAAAAGTACTTGATTGGTCACAAAACACTTTGGAACATCCTACAGTTACGAAAAGGTGTCATATAAATGCAGGTCTCTTTCTTGACAAGTATAAAAATTAACTAGGTTTTAAAATAAAACCAAAATATCTGCGGAAGCTGTAAATCAGGAACAAAAGCTGAAGTTACTGGAAAAGCTCAGCAGGAATGGTAGTATCTGTGAAGAGAAATCAGAGTTAACATTTCAGGTCAGAACTGAGGAAGGGTCAGCGGACGCAAAACCTTAACTCTGATTTCTCTTCACAGATGCTGCCAAACTTGCTGAGATTTTACAGCAACTTCTGCTTTTGTTAGGAACTAAAATAATGCATTTCTCCACCTCATTTAATTTTAATGGATGAAAGCATATGCGCAATGCAAAATAGTTTCAAAATACTCACAAAATCATCAAATTCTCAAAGCAGATGTCAGTAACAGTCTTATCCACAATAACCATCTCAGTGTCAAAAATCTGAGTATGAATCTTCATCAGGCAAAACACAGCAAAACGTGGGCTCTCTAACACAAGGACACAAAGTTAATACCAAAACAATGAGAACTCAGGAGAAGAGAAAGAGTCAAAAACAAACAATACTTTTGAGTACATACTGCTCCGGTTGTTGAAATGATCAGAGTCTTTCCACATTAATGGAATTCGAATATCTACAATGAGAAAATATAATCACCAATTTACAATGGTATTGTACAACAATTACTCAAACAGAAATTGTGCAATTTAAGTTCAAATTTCAATTTTACATGGCTGAAGAAGAATGTACTGTTTATTGTTCACACATCTGCAGAAGAAGCTACAGCACCACCAGAGTGAAGGGTGCAATCACAGCCTGACAGGTTGGCATAGGTAGTGTCCATGGACGTGGGTAGCCAATGCAGCTGCATGGAGATGGGACAGCTGGAAGCCATATAATCAAACTACCTGTAATACACTTCACTAGGGCTCACTAAACTGAGAAGCGGGCATCAAGTCAAAGTGCACAAACCTTTATGGACAATTTCAATATTCATGTTTGGGTGCCTGACTCCCAGCATAGCCAAGGAGTTAGTCAACTTAAAGCCTTGTATTACCAGATTGAGGACATTTGGAACAAGATTAGGACTGAAGAGTGTGAGAAGATTCTGAGGGATAGGATATGCATGCATTTAGAAAGGCAGGGTTTCTTTAGGAGTAGTCAGCATGGCTTTATGCATGGGAGATCATGCATCACAATTTTGTTAGAATTATTTGATGAAGTGACCAGAAAGTTGATGAGGGCAGGGCGGTAGACATAGTCTATATGGATTTCAGCATTCCCTATGCCTACCATTTAATAAAAGGTTCCACGTGGTAGCTTGCTCTGAAAGGTTAGATCTCATGGGATCCAGAGCAAGCTGGCAATTTGGATATACAATTAACTTGATGGTAGGGAACAGAGGGTAATAGTGGAAGGATGCTTGTCAGACTGGAGCCCTATATCTAATAGAGTGCCTCAGCGGTCAGTGCTGGGCCCATTACAGTTTGTTATCTATATCAATGATTTAGATGAGAACGTGCAAGGCATAATTAACAAGTTTGCAGATGACACTAAAATAAGCAGTATTGTGGATAGTAGGAAGGTTCTCAGAAATTACAGCTGGACCTTGATCAGCTGGGGAAGTGGACCAAGAAATGGCAAATGGAGTTTAATATAGATAAATGTGAGGTCTTGCATTTTGGAGAGCTAAATCAAGATAGGAGTTTCATGGTAAATGGTCGGGCCTTAAGGAGTGAAGTGGAATGGAGGGATCTTGGTATTCAGATGCACAGTTCTATGAAAGTGGAGTCACAGATAGGCAAGAAAGTGAAGGAGGCTTTTGGTATATTAGCCTTCTCAGTCAGGGCATTGAGTATAGAAGTTGAGAAGTTATGTTACAGTTATACAAGACATTGGTGAGGCCGGACTCAGACTATTGTGTTCGGTTTTGGTCACCTTGTTATAGAAAGGATGTTCTTGAACTGGAAAGAGTGAGGAAGAAATTTACAAGGATATAGAGTCAGAGATGTACAGCATGGAAACAGATCCTTCCATGCTCCACTTTCAAGGAGCTATGAACCTGCACTCCAAGGTCTCTTTGTTCAGCAACACTCTCTAGGACCTTACCATTAAGTGCATAAGTCCTGCTAAACTTTGCTTTCCCAAAATGCACCTCACATTTATATGAATTAAGCTCCATCTGCCGCTTCTCAGCCCATTGGTCCAGATCCTGTTATAATCTGAGGTAACCCTCTTCGCTGTCCACTACACCTCCAATTTTGGTGTCATCTGCAAACTTACTAACTGTACCTTTTATGCTTGCATCCAAATCATTTTTGTAAATGACAAAAAGTGGAGGACCCAGCACCAATCCTTGAGGCACTCCACTGGTCACAGGTCTCCAGTCTGAAAAACAACCCTCCACCACCACCCTCTCTCTTCTACCTTTGAGCCAGTTCTGTATCCAAATGGTTAGTTCTCCCTGTATTCCATGAGGTCTAACCTTGCGAATCAGTCTCCCATGGGGAACCTCGTTGAGCGCCTTACTGAAGTCCATATAGATCACATCTACTACTCTGCCCTCATCAATTTTCTTTGTTACTTCCTCAAAAAACTCAATCAAGTTTGAGACATGATTTCCCCTGCACAAAGCCATGTTGACTATTCCTAATCAGTCCTTGCCTTTCCAAATACATGTACATCCTGTCCCTCAGGATTCCCTCCAACAACTTGCCCATCACAGAGGTCAGTTCCCTGGCTTGTCTTTACGGCCCTTCTTAAATAAAGGCACCACATTTGCCAACCTCCAGTCTTCCGACACCTCACCTGTGACTGTCGATGATACAAATGTCTCAGCAAGAGGTCCAGCAATCACTTCTCTCACTTTCCACAGAGTTCTTGGCTACATCTGATCAGGTCCTGGGGATTTATCCACCTTTAACCGTTTCAAGAAATCCAGCACTTCCTCCTCTGTAATCTGGACATTTTGCAAGATGTCACCATCTATTTCCCTACAGTCTATCTTCCATATCCTTTTCCTCAGTAAATACTGATGCAAAATTTTCATTTAGTATCTCTCCCATTTTCTGTCGCTCCACACAAAGGCCGCCTTGCTGATCTTTGAGGGGCCCTATTCTCTCCCTAGTTACCCTTTTGTCCTTAATAGATTTGTAAAAACCCTTTGGATTCTCCTTAATTCTATTTGCCAAGGCCATCTCCTGTCCCTTTTTTGCCCTCCTGACTTCCCTCTTAAGTATACTCCTACTGCCCTTATACTTTAAGGATTCACTCGATCTATCCTGTCTATATCTGACATATGCTTCCTTCTTTTTCTTAACCAAACCCTCAATTTCTTTAGTCATCCAGCATTCCCTATGCGTACCAGCCTTCCCTTTCACCCTGACAGAAATATACTTTCTCTGGATTCTTGTTATCGCATTTCTGAAGGCTTCCCATTTTCCAGCCGCCCCTTTGCCTGCGAACATCTGCCTCCAATCAGCTTTCGAAAGTTCTTGCCTAATACCGTCAAAATTGGCCTTTCTCCAATGTAGAACTTCAACTTTTAGATCTGGTCTATCCTTTTCCATCACTATTTTAAAACGAATAGAATTATAGTCGCTGGCCCCAAAGTGCTCCCCCACTGACACCTCAGTCACCTGCCTTGCCTTATTTCCCAAGAGTAGGTCAAGTTTTGCACCTTCTCTAGTAGGTACATCCACATACTGAATCAGAAAATTGTCTTGTACACACTTAAGAAATTCCTCTCCATCTAAATCTTTAACACTATGGCAGTCCCTGTCAATGTTTGGAAAGTTAAAATCCCCTACTGTGACTACCCTATTATTCTTACAGATAGCGGAGATCTCCTTACAAGTTTGTTTCTCAATTTCCCTTTGACTATTGGGGAAGGAGGGGGGTGGTGGTGGTGGTGGTGGTGGTGGGGGGTTGGGGGGTGGTGCCAGGCCTCTAGGAATTCTCTGGCATGTCTTTGCTTAGCCTGTCCCAGGATAGATGTGTTGTCTCAGTCGAAATGGTATTTTTTTTTCATCCTGTGTAGGGCTACGAGGTAGAGAGGGTCTTGTCTTTTTGTGGCTAGCTGGTGTTCATGTATCCTGGTGGCTAACTTTCTTCCTGTTTGTCCTACGTAGTGTTTGTGGCAGCCCTTGCATGGAATTTTGTAGATGACGTTGGCTTTGTCCATGGGTTGCACTGGGTCTTTAAAGTTTGTTAATTTTTGTTTGAGTCTGTTGGTGGGTTTGTGTGCTACTAGGATTCTGAGAGGTCTTAGTAGCCTGCCGTCATTTCTGAAACGCTTTCAAGAAGAACGGATACTCAAAAAAATACAGTGCGCAGATTCCTCAAGAACAAACCACGACAAGCAGACCAAACACAGCCAGAAACCCTACCCACTTTACCATACATCAAAGAGGTTTCAGAAATGACTCCTCGGAATCCTAGTAGCACACAAACCCACCAACACAACGCCATAAACAAACGCATAGATCTAGATACCATCTATCAAACACTCAGAAAATGAACAAGAAATGACATCAACACAAACCCCAGGAATCCCTTCCAGGAGAAGGATATAAATAGAAAGCAGGAGACAACAGCTTCGCTTCACTTGGAGGTCATCACTGATGATGTTACCTAGCCAGGTAATGAAACGTCTGGATATCAAACCTACAGCTCAGCGAGCAAACCTACACCCTAAACCTTAACCTGAGCTACAAACCTTTCATTTTAAAAGGCATTTGAACAAATACGTGGGTAGGAAAGGATTAGAAGGATATTGGCCAATTCAGGGAAATGGGTTAGCGCGGACATTTTGGTCAGCATGGATCAGTTTGGACCAAAGGGCCCGTCCCCGTGCTGTAGGACTCTATGAGTCTATGAGTGTCAGAGTTACAAACATGTAAGTGATCACTAAAATGCACTTACATGGTGTTTTTAACATAGTAAAATATTCCACAGCACTTCACAGGAGCATCAAACAAATAATGATACTGAAACATGTATTAGAACACTAAATGACAAAGGAGTAGGTTTAATGCAGTGTTTTAAGATGTAGAGAGATAGAAATTCCAGAGCTTAGAACTAGAGGAATGGGGAAATGGACAAGAGATCAGAATTTAATACACAGTCAGTTAAGAGCATTGTGGGGTTGGTTGAGTTTATAGAGACTGATGGGGGTAAGACCATGGATAGATTTGAACAGAAGATGGGAATTTTAATACTCCAGTGTTGGTGGACAAGGACTTGATGCAAGTCAGTGAGCGGAGAGTCAACAGGGCTTGGTGTGAATCAAGAAACAAGCATGGATGAATTCACGTTTCTGCAGGGTGGGAAACTGGCCAGGGATAGGGAGGGTGAAACTGGTAATACTGTGACATCAGAAGGAAGCACAACCCAAAGAAATTAAAGTGCACCACGCGACCATCACACTTGCTCTGCCACTTAATGCAACTGTGGCACATCTTGGGCGTGAACTCTACTTTCTCATTTGCTATGGCCCTACATTCCCTGACAGCAAACATCTGGCTATCCTAGCCTTTGATGTATTTACCATTGGAGCATTCACATCCTTCTTGGGTTGAAATTTCCATAGATTCACTGCCCTTTGAGTGAAGTAATTCAATCCCAAATGATTGGCCCCTCACAGCATTATCAAGCCCTTTCAGAAACTTGTATACTTCAGTGAGATTGTTTCTAATTCTTCTAAACTCCAGAGAACATGGGCCTAATTAACTCAGCTTCGCTTCACAGGAGCATCCGAGGCTTTCTTTGTATTTATTTCAAATCCCTGTCACAAAGTAGATACACAAATGGTAGTACCAGATATTGCCAGTTTTCCAGAACATGCTGAATGCTGTTTAATCTCAGTGTCTGATAACCTGTGGAAAAGAGAGAGAACTAACATTAAATGTGGTCTCAAAATACGGATTTGAAAAGGGCAACTTACTAACATGCAGTTCACAATGGCAGCATGTTACATGCGGCTAACAAATTGCAACATCTTGCGTCATTTGCTGAACTGCAAATATGGCTTCTAAATTATACTACTCACAAGACAACATTGAAGTACAATAACACCACCACAGAAAGCACTTTACAATTCTTCATCAAGAAGAAAGAGGTATTTGTTTGGATGGCATGAAAGAAATCAGGCCTTTCAGGCACACTTTCAAAAAAATTTTCCACTAGTAGTACTCCTTTCCAAAACACCAGATGGCACTTTTTGTGGATAGCCTACACAGTTTTCAATTGCATGCACTTTCAAATTTTAACCATTTGTACTGTATAGAATAGTGATGAGCATAGGTGTGTTCATTTAGATTGAAGTTCAGTGAAAACAGGGGACATACTTTATTGTATAAAAGCATTCAACAGGGATTTTAGAATTTCCTTATTTTTAAGAAAGTTAGTCTTTCATTGGATGAGGGTATTTCTGCTTAAGCTGGCTTTTATTGACCATTCCTAATGGTCCTTGAAGGTGGTGGAGAGCCACCTTCTAGAATCATTGTAAACAATGTGGTTTAGGGACAGCCACAACACGGTTATAAAAAGAATTCCAGGATTCTGAACCACCAACAGTGAGATAATTCCAAGTCAGGGTGGTATATGGTTTGTGGGGAGCTGGTAAGTAGTGGTGTTACCATGCATCTGCAACCTTGTCATTACAGATGGTAGAGATTTGGATGGTGCTGTCAAAGGAAATTGAAGAGTGGTTGCAGTACATCTTGTAGATGGCACACACTGCTCTCAATGAGCACTGGTGACAGAGATGGCAGACAAGGTACTGATCATGCTGGCTGTTTTATACTGGATAGTGTCCAGAGTCTTAAGTATTGGAGCTGCACCAATCTAGCCAAATGGAGAGTATTTCATTACACTTTTGACTTGGAGATGGTTGACAGAATTTATGGAGCCAGATGGTAAATTCCTTGCTGTAGAATTCCTAGCCATTGATCACCCACAGTATTTATAAAGCTAGTGCAGTTCAGATTTTGAACTATATTCAGTTTACAATGGAACATTAAACAATTGATGTAAGCTGAATTGAAGGCAATCAAAGAGTAAAATGGAAAAGGGGGAGAAATGAAAATCTACTAAATTATATGAGTTCCAGCCTACCTCCCTGTCACTTTGGGCAGGGTTTGTTCGTCTGCACGTCTCTGTAACTCAGCTCTATAGTGATGAATTCGAGTGCTACAGGTTATCAGATTTTTCGCAGCATGCAGCACCTGATCCCGTTGGGTGGAGGCAACAAGAAGTTTGCAGATCCCTTCCTGCATCCGAGTCTCAAAGTTGATTTTTTCCTGGATATCGGAGCCCTAGAAGACAGTAATGTCATTACAGGTGGTGATAATTTGGTCTATTGAGTTCATTCAGGCTCTCTGCAGGACAATACAGTCAATCCCATTTCCCTCAAGTACCCACCCAGTTTCCTTTTGAAGTCATTGATCATCTCTCTTTCTGCCAACCATTTAGGCAAGGACTTCTAGATCATTGCTACTCACTGCATAAAAAAGTTTTTCCTCACAGTCCCCTGTAATTCTTGTCCAAAACCTTGTGCTACATAGTCCTTGTTCCAGCAGCAGGTGTTAACAGCTATGGTGTCTACGTATCTAAACTTGCTATAATCTGTACGCCTCTATCAAATATCCTCTCAATCTCCTCTGCTCCAAGGACAATGCCAACCTTTCCAAATTACCATCATAGCCAAAATCCCTCACGCTGATAAATCACCCCCCCCTACCCTCAGTCGTGCTGACCTTGATCCTTGTGGAACCCTACCATATACCATAAGGTCTGAATAAGAAAGCAGCAGAAAAGTAGGTGTTGCATTTTCATAGCATATTTCAAGACCCCAGGAACTAGGGAATAACAGGTTATGGAGAAAATGCCCTTATCTGGTCTGCTCTGTATACTCCAGGTCTGGATCACAACGTGGTTGACTCTAAATTGCCTTCCAAATAGCCTCTCAATTGTTAAAAAATCCAAACAAAAAAGGAATGAAAATGTTCAGGCAGCTTGGTATCAACCACAATACTGGAAACGACAAAGGCAAACTCAGCCTTATTGACCACCAAAGCTAAGAGCAAGTGCCAAGATTGGGAGAGCTGTCTTACAGATGAATCAAGCAACAGCCCAACATACTCATACACTCAGAATTATATCATATACACAATGTCCCAGGAAACACCATCACCAATGTGTAGGTATGTTCTGTGCAACCAGCAGGACAGATGGAACAAAAGTGGTAGCATAATGGTATGCAGTCAGGGCAGAGTTGCTCTGGAGACCTCAATGTAGACTGTGTGTCCAGAGTCACAAGGGTGAGGAAACTGCTTGCTGATCACCACACATAGCAACCCCCTCAACTAATGAATTACCACTTGAGGAAGCATTGAGTGTGGCAAAGTCATTGCACGTACAGTAGGTTAGGGATTTTGATGATCAACAGTGACTCAGCAGCATCATAAATGATTAGTTGATTCCTAATGAAATTGCTACTAGACTGAGTATCAACAATAGGGAAAAGCCTACTTGACCTCATCCTCACCAATCTGTGTGCCGCAGATCCATTTTTCTTTGACGATATCAGTAGGACTGGCCAACACAGAGTCATTATGGAAACAAAGTTCCATCTTCACATTGGGAATATTCTCCATTATGTTGTGTGGCATCATTACCAGGATAGACTTTGAAAAGATCTAGCAACTCAACACCATGCATTCATAACATTCTGTCAGCCTTCAGCAGAAGTTCACTCAAACACAACCTGCAACCTCATGGCCTGACACTTCCTCCAATCAACCATCCCCCATTACATCAAGCCAGAAGTTCAACACTCGTTCAATGAAGAGTGCAAGAGGGTATGTATTGAGCAGCATTAGGCACACTTAAAAATGGGGTGTGTTTCTGGTGAAGCTAACATACAGGACAAATTACTCGCCAAAGAGCATAAGCAGCAAGTGATAGACAGGCTAAACTATAAAACAGCCAAAAGATCAGAGTTGATCTCTGTAGTCCTGCCACATCCAGTCATGAATGGTGGTGGATAGTTAAACATGTCATTGGAGGAAGAGGCTCCACAAATATCCAACTCAATGATGGGGAAGCCCAACACATCAGTGCAAAAGATAAGGCTGAAAAATTTGCAACAATTTTTGCCAGAATTGCCAACCCAGCCTCCAGAGATCTCCAGCATCAGACATGCCAATGTTCAACCAATTTGATTCATACCACATGATACAAACAAATGGTTGGAGACACAGGATACTGCACAGGCTAAAGGACCTGACAATAGTATTGAAGAGGTGTGCTCCAGAACTTGCCATGCTGTTCTAGTACAGCTACAACATTGGCATTTAACTGACAATGTGGAAGGTTTCCCAGGTACTTTTGTACACAACAAGCAGAACAAATCCAATCTGGTCAATTACTTCCCAATTAGTTTACACCCAATCATGGGTAAATGACAGAAGTCATCAACTGCATCAAGCAATACTTGCAAAGCAATAACCTGTTCACTGACACTCAACTTAGGTTCTGTCAGGGCCAATAAGCTCCTGACCTTATTATAATCTTGGTTCAAAAATGGACAAAACAGCTGAATTCTAAAGGTGACGTGAGAGGAACTGCTCTTGACATCAAAGGCCTCATTTGACCTAGCATGGCACCAAGCCCTAGCAACACTAGAGTAATTGGGAAATCGCGAGGGGACTCTCAGCTGCTTGGAAGTATATCTGGCACAAAGACAGTTGTGGTTTTTGAAGGGCAGTCATCACATTTCCAGGACATCTATGGAGTTCTTCTGTATAGTGTCCTGGGCTCAACTATCTTTAGCTGCTTCATAAATGAAATTCTATCCAGCACAGGGTCAGAAGTAGGGATGTGTGCTGATGGTTGCACAATACTCAGCAATATTTGTCACTCTTTAGAGAGAGAAGCAATCCACATCCACATGCAGCAAGACCTGGACAGTATTCAGGTTTGGGCTGAAAAGTGACAGGTAACATTTGCACCACACAAGTGCCAGGCAATGACCATCTCTAACAATCTAATCTGCCAATCACTCCATGACATTACCATAATTGAATCAACCACTTTCAAAAACTTTGCGGGGGTTGGGGGTATTTACCATTGACTAGAAAATGAACTGAACTGACAAAAGCAGGTCAGAACCTAGGAGTCCTATGCCAAATAACTCACCTCTGGTTCTCCAAAGCCTGACCACCATCTACAAAGAACAAGGCAGGAGTATAGTAGAGCAGTCCCTTCTTTCCTGGATGAGTGCTGCTCTAGCAACACTTAAGTAGCTTTGCATCATCCAGGACAAAACAACCACTTGATTGTTTATGGATGCTGTGCCATTCATGCGGTCCACCACCCACACTCAGTCATGGCAGTGTGTACCATCTACAAGGTGCACTGCAGAAGTACACCAAAGGTCCTTAGACAGCACTTTCCAAAATCATGACAACCTTCTGGATGGCCAAGGGCAGCACATATTTGTCAACATAACCACACACAAGTTGCTTCTCCACACCTCTGACAGTCTTGACATGAAAATATATCGCCACTCCTTCAAGTGTCATTGTGTCAAAATCTTGAAATACCCTAATAACATTGTGGATGTTCACAAAATGGACCACACAAGTTTAAGAAGGCAGCTCACCCACCACCTTCTCAAGGGTATATAGGGATTGATAACAAATGCTGGCCAAGCCAGCCACAAAGTGAAGGAATAAAGATACTGCTGGAAATGTATAGCAGGGATGACAGCAGCTGTGGAGGGAGAAACAGAGTTAAAGGTTTTGAGTTTTAATACTGGATTCAAAACTTTTAATTGTTTCACTCTCCAGAATGCTGCCCTGACCTACTAAAAGTAAGTGCGTGTGTCATAGACTCCCAGAACAAGAATGACACTTGCTCATGACAAGAAACTGCATATGGATTTTTGTAACATGGGAGGCAATTGCATTGCAGCTACCACCTGGTCCTGGCTGATCAGGAAAGTTTCCTACTCTTACTAAGATTTATTTATTGATTATCAACCTGCATGATCACATTATGACACTGAAACAAAACGAAAATACTGAAGGTGCTGAAAATCTGAAATAAAAAAAAGTGCTGGAGAAACACAGTAGGTCAGGCAGCATTTGTGGAGAGAGAAACAGAGTTAATGATTTGAGTACAATTTGGACTTGTGTTACGACATGGGGTAAACTCTCTTGCTTAATTTAAACCAGCAACACAGAAAAGATTTATCCCGTGCAGTAATCTGTGAAAATGTGAGAGTGGCCAAGAACTATTTAAAGTACAAATTAACAACTTTATTTCTTAAAGTCTAACTGAGAATAATAACTAACAACTACTTACATCTTTTACTTTCCCTTCTATAATACCAGTTTGATAAAACCCCTGATTAAGTTTTACTGAAAAATTCAAATTACAAAACCCCACCAGCTGCAGAATCTTCTCTTTGCAGATTTACTTGCCAGGTCGGTCTCGATGTTTTTCTCTGTGCAAATTCCTTCTCTAGACAGGTACCTCTTAGACAGTTCTGACTAACAGCCTACAACTGGCAGTTCTCCTCCAATTGTTCAATTTTCCCTGGTCTTATACCTCCAAAGCATCGGATTGTGTCATTGGCTTTTAATATTGTCTATATATTAAATTCAAATTTGATGGAGTTTGGTATTTTTTGGGGTATAACTTAAACTGATTGGCCTAATTCAAATTTGGTTTTGTCTCCAGGCAACCAGCTGCTGCACCAAAATGTAACATGATATCATGTTCAGAACACTTGGTGCCGTCAGGTAGTTCTGCTGGCTTTTAACTTTGTTAAAAGATACACCCATATCTTCATAACAATTGAAACATAAATGCCATTTCTCTCTACAGATGCTGTAAGACCTGCTGAGTTTCTCCAGCATTTTCTGTTTTATATCATGACACGTATGGGCAGCAAGTCTGTATGGAGAACTCACTGTGTCACAAACTCCTTGCTGAATGTTTCCATCACTTGCTGGTTTTAGAAGAAAAGCTTTATTGGAAAACAATCACACTCGTCACACAAATCTTAGCTTTTTTGCGCTTTACAATTCACTTCAGAGAGGAGACACTGATTTAAACAGATGCAGTATCAATGTTCTGCCACAAGATGGTACCAATACACTGTCATGTGGAGGTGTCAGTGTTAAACTGGGGTGGACAAAGTTAAAAATCACGAACCAGATTACAGTCCCACAGGTTTATTTGGAAGTACAAACTTTCACAGCGCTACTCCTTCATCAGGTAGCTCATGGGGAAAATTTATAGTAAAAGGTCAACGTATACAATGTATTAAACAAACCTAGATAGCTGTTAAGTCTTAAATCACTTAAAATGAGTTGTAGGTTTCAATTCATTAATATGTAAATCCTATCACTTCTTTCAAGTCACATTCCAGAGAAAACTTAAGATTTTATTTTAAAAAATGACATCTCAACTCAGACAATGCATTACAGGTGAGGTTAGGGTCTGTCTGTATTCCAACAGATTCTGATTCTATTTCCAATGTAGGAATTTATAAGATGTTATATGGACTGACAGCCTACTGATTGCATATTTTTTTAAACAAAATGGAATGTATCTGCAAATATGAATCTGCAAATGAGAATTCATCACAAACTTATAGGTGTGTGTGTGTGTGTGTGTGTGTGTGTGAGAGAGAGATCGTGTGCGCACGTGTGTGTGTGCTTGATAGAGTGTGCGTGTGAGTGTGACAGAGTATATGCCTGTGAGAGGGTGTGCATGTGAGTGTATAGTATAGAGGGGTCACCAGTAGTGTGATATAAACCCAAGGTCACGGGTCAGGCCATCCTCATGGGTATCGTACTTGGTTATCAGCCTCTGCTTGGCAACTCTGCATTGTTGTGTTGACCCTGCTCCACTAAGTACCAGACAAAGGAGCAGTGCTCCGAAAGCTTTACTTCCAAATAAACCTATTGGACTATAGCCTGGTATTGAGGTTTTTAACTCAATATACTGTGAACAGCCAGCACAGAAACAGGCTGTTTGGCCTCAGCAGCCCATCTCATGTTCCACACGAGCCTTTGTGCATTGCGACAAGCTCACACATTAACAGTAGACAGATTAAACAAGCTGCTTACAATGATGTAAGACTGGTTGATGCATGTAAACATTACTTGTTAAATATTACCTGTGAAATCAAACTATAAAGCTCAGTTGAAGCAGATTTCTGTTATTAAAACAATCAATAAAAAGTGTTTAAAATCTAAACATCCTCTCACTCCAATATGTAGCACTAATGCAATGAATCATTCCAAGCATTTCACAAGGACATTATTGGACAAAATCTGACACTAAGCCATATAAAGACTTCATAAAAACAGCAACTACTGTAAATCAGAACATGTTCTGATGAAAGGTCACAGAGTTGAACAGACGCTACCAGAGCTGCTGAATGTTTTCAGCATTTCTCATTTCCATTTCAGATTTCCAGGATCTGCTGGATTTTACTTTTGTAAAGAAATATTGAGATGGATCTGTAAATAGGAAATGAGGGAAGAAAGGGAGTCTGTTTCTGGGAGGGAATTCTGGTGCTCAGGACATATGCACTAAAGGCATATGAACCAATGATAGACTGGAAAGTGGTGACTCGCAGGAGAACAGAAATAGGGGAGTCCAAAAGGCAGGAGGAGATTACAGAGGTTGGTAGGCAAGACCATGGAGGAAGGAGGAAGTGGTGCGACAGAATGTTAAATCCAAGGCATTGAAAAACAGGGAGCCCATGGAGGTCCATGAACTTTACTTAGACCAAGTTAGGATTTGGGCAGCAGAGCTTTGGATAAATTTGCATTTAAGGATTTTATAATGTGTAAGTTCAGCCAGGAATGCTGTGGAAGAGTTGTGTCAAGAGAGAACAATGGCTCTGCACAAATAAAAATATTTGTGTCAATACACAATATTCTAACTGTTTAAAAGCGGTTTTTCTTTTTAAAAGGATGAACTAATGATATAGCCACTTGGGTGGGGAGGTGGGGGATGGGGTGGGGGGTGGTGGTGGTCAAGTGTCCTCCAGGCTAACAAGCTTTCTGAAAAGTTTCAAATTTGATTATAATGGGTCAGGGTCACCCTACTGAATGCACATCCCTATACAGCACTACTCTGTGGAATTTTGTCAAAGTTTACTCCAAAACATAGGGAGATCTACAAAGAAAAGGTGCTGCACCATGAATGATGTGGTGAAGACATATAAGATTGAGGAGTAATAAGGCCCTGGCTGATCAAAGTGTAACCTCAACTGATAACCTTTCACCCCATTACCATGAATTTATCTAGCTTTGCCTTGTAAATATTCAAAGCTACTGTATCACCAAGTTTTCAGGAAGGGAGTTCCAAGAGATTCTCAACCCTCAGAGGAATAATTTTACCACATTTCTGCCTAAATGGTGATCCCTTATTTTTAATCACTGACTCCAGGTCTGTAATCTAAACAATTGCAACAAACAGGCGGCTGGAAGAACACAGCAAACCAGGCAGCATCAGGAGATGGAGAAGTCAACATTTCGGTTGTAACTCTTCTTCAGAGCTGGGGGTAGGTGCAAGGGGAGCAGCAGATAAAGTGGGGGTGGGAAGAAGGGCTGAGTGGTGAGGTACTGATAGGTGAACACAGATAGAGGGTAGGACCTGGCTGGTTGATGGGAGGAATGAATCTGGTTGGTAGCTGGAAGGAAGGGTTCAATAGAGGGATGGAAGAGAGGACTCAAGATTAGAGTGGTGCTGGAAGAGCACAGCAGGTCAGGCAGCACCTGAGGAATAGAAAAATCAATGTTTCAGCCAAAAGCCCTTCATAAGCCCTTTTCCTGCACCACCCTAATCTTGACTCTAATCTCCAGCATCTGCAGTACCCACTTCTGCCAGGGAGGGCTCAATGTTGAGTCCTCCGCATTTAACGTATCATCCTTAAACACTTTCACCAACTCCAACTAGACCCCACCACCAAGAACATCTTGGAGGTTTGCTCAGGTGATGGTATTGCAGCTGATTTATTGTTCTCTCTCTTCTATTTCTGTAACTGTGTTTCATCCTCAATAGAATGTTCCTGCATGCTGATTTATGTATTCACTCAATTTATGTGGGCGGCACGGTGGTACAGTGGTGGGCGGCACGGTGGCACAGCGGTTAGCACTGCTGCCTCACAGCGCCTGAGACCCAGGTTCAATTCCTGACTCAGGCAATTGACTGTGTGGAGTTTGCACGTTCTCCCCGTGTTTGCGTGGGTTTCCTCCGGGTGCTCCGGTTTCCTCCCACAGTTCAAAGATGTGCGGGTCAGGTGAATTGGCCATGCTAAATTGCCCGCAGTGTTAGGTAAGGGGTAAATGTAGGGGTATGGGTGGGTTGTGCTTCGGCGGGTCGGTGTGGACTTATTGGGCCGAAGGGCCTGTTTCCACACTGTAAGTAATCTAATCTAATGTCATGTTTCTCTGTCCATGAAATTCAGTAAAATTATAGAACACTGTTAGATGATCAAGGCAGACTGCAGAAACAGAGAGAAATCAAACACTGTTTGCAGGAAGCCACTACAGACTGAATGAAAGGGAGAATGAACAGCATGAAAGTGTGGTTGGGAGAGATTAGGTGAGGAGAAGTCAGTGACAGTGAGAAAGTGACAGGGATAGGGAACACAGAGAAAGAAAATGAAATAGATGGGGAAGGAAAACAACAGATAATTACAAGAATGAAAGTAATTCTACAACATCCCCCATTCTGAAAAGTGCTGACTCTCATGAACAAGTGTAGAATTCGTTTATTAACCAAACAGATTATGAAAGGTTATGGGTAAAGGACATGATTTAGAACCTGTTAATCCATTTGTTTTCCACCAATTGAAAAATGTTGTGAAAGCCACAATGCCGGAGTCCTAAACATAACAGAAATAAAGTGGTCTAGGAAAGGAAAGTAAAACAAAGCAAAGACCCCATCAAGCTATAATAGATCCAGTGAGGGTAGAAAAAAAATGATCAGTGGAGTAAGTGTGTTCTATTTACAAGCCAATACTGGAGTAAAGTTCCCAGTTTGGGTCCTCTTATAGAGTTTGTTAAAAATTCAGTGAGCTGATTGGTTGCCAGATTTTCATTTCACGTGATCATAATACAATACTTTTCAAAAAAAATGAACTACATTCATTGTCACAGACAACATTTCATCCAAACGACCTTTGTATTGAATAGGCTGCAAACGTCTGAGCACTACTTTTTTGTCCATAGGCAGTTTATATTTAAAAAACTATGACTTGTATTATTCGTGGGCTGATCAAGTTGTAACCGTCCTGCTTAATGCTGCAGAGGTACACAACTGTGTGAGAGAGAGAGCAACAGTCGTAGGATACCAATTGTGAGAGGAATGGCAGTTAGGGGTGGGCAAGAGGAGTTGGGGGGAGTGCACAGTTCTTGGGTGGTTGTGGGGCTGGAAGAAAATAGCAAGCAGCCAGGCCCCAGAGAGAAAGGAAAGCAAGAATGAAAAATTTAAAATTGAGACACCACAGAACTGGCAGGCAAATGGGACATGGTTCAAATTAGGACACAGGCAGAGTTTTGAATAAATTCAAGTTTACAGAGGTAACATAAATGTATTCCTCCCAATTTTCATCCCCATTTGCAGCTGTTCCTTCCTGCATATTGTTCTTTGGTTGTGTGGTCTCCACATTAACACAAGTATCCTCTCATTACCTCATGAATATTATACACTGCTGCCTTTGTGGAGTGCTGTTTGTAGATAGAGTGAATGTTGAAGATGGTAAATGGAGCCCCAAATAGGTGGCTGCTTTACCCTGGATGGTATTGAGCTTCTTGAGTATCACAAGAACTGCCCTCATCCAGGTAAGCAGATAGCATTCTCCCACTCTTGATTTGGATAAGCTTTGGGATAAGCTTGTCACAGAATTGTCAGCCTCTGACTGGTTTTTACACCAAAGTATTTATGTATCTAGTTCAATTTCAGGTCAATATTAAGCCCCAGGTTGTTGATACTGGAGTAGCAATGATAATGCTATCAAATAGAGTCATAGAGATATACAGCATGGAAACAGACCCTTCGGTCCACCCCGTCCATGCCGATCAGATATCCCAACCCAATCTAGTCCCACCTGCCAGCACCCAGTCCATATCCCTCCAATCCCTTCCTATTCGTTTACGCATCCAGATGCCTTTTAAATGTTGCAATTGTACCAGCCTCCACCACTTCCTCTGGCAGCTCATTCCATACACGTACCACCCTGTGTGTGAAAAAGTTGCCCCTTAGGTCTCTTTTATATCTTTCCACGCTCACCCTAAACCTATGCCCTCGAGTTCTGGACTCCGTCAACCCAGGCAAAAGACTTTGCCTATTTACCCTATCCATGCCCCTCATGATTTGGAGATGCCGGTGTTGGACTGAGGTGTACAAAGTTAAAACTCACAACACCAGGTTATAGTCCAACAGGTTTAATTGGAAGCACACTAGCTTTTGGAGCGATGCTCCTTCGTCAGGTGATTGTGGAGGGCTCGATCGTAACACAGAATTTATAGCAAAAACTTGCAGTGTGATGTAACTGAAATTATACATTGAAAAATTGATTGTCTGTTAAGCCTTTCATCTGTTGAAAGAAGTGAAACTATCACTCTATTCTATGTGTAAATCACAAAACCCTTTTTTAAAAAAAAGTTGCATTCTCGAGTTAGCTGTTAACAATGGTGATAGCTAGACAATATGTTGAAGGTGTTAGCCCCCTATGTTCTTTGTCTATGACCTGATGTTTAGATTGATTCTAATCTAAAAAGTGAGATATTAGTGTTTTACATAAATTCCTGCAGTTTTTGAGCTCAGAGTTCTACATGAATGTATGCAGTTTTTGAGCGAAATGCAATGTAACTCTGCAATACAAATTCACCACACAAAATATATGTGTGCATGTGGTCTTTGTCTGTCTGTCTGGGTTGGGGGTTGTGAGTCTGAGAAAGTGTGTGTATGTATGTAGTGGGTGCAGAATGTCTTAAGTCTGTGAGGGGTGCATGTGTGAGTGTGGGATTGTGTGTGTGAGTGTCTGTGTGTGTGTGTGTGTGTGTGTGTAGTGCAATGGTGATCACCTGTAATGTGTCATGAACCCAAGGTCGCGGTTGAGGTTTGGAAACAACCATCCTTTAAATAACCACCAAACCTCAAATGGATCATTGTTCGTAGCAAACTGCTCAGCTCTCAGGACAACTTCATACAACCCTGTCACGGTGGACGCTGCAAGACGTGTCAGATTGTGGACATAGATACCACTATTACGCATGGGAACACCTCCCACCATGTACATGGCAGGTACTCATGTGACTCAGACAACATTGTCTATCTTATACATTGCAGGCAAGGATGCCCGGAGGCATGGTACATTGGGGAAACCGAGCAAAGGCTACGACAACCGTTGAATGGGCACCGCACAACAATCAACAGACAGGAGGGTTCCCTCCCAGTTGGGGAACACTTCAGTGGTCCAGGACATTCAGCCTCGGACCTTCGGGTGACCATCCTCCAAGGTGGACTTCGGGACAGGCAGCAGAGGAAAGTGGCCGAGCAGAGGCCAAGTTCGGTACCCATAGGGAGGGCCTCAACTGGGACCTTGGGTTCATGTCACATTACAGGTGATCACCATTGCACTACACACACACACACTCACAACCCCCAACCCAGACAGACAGACACACACAGACAAATACCACATGCACACATATATTTTGTGGGGTGAATTTGTATTGCAGAGTTACATTGCATTTCGCTCAAAAACTGCATACATTCATGTAGAACTCTGAGCTCAAAAACTGCAGGAATTTATGTAAAACTCCGTTATCTCACTTTTTAGATTAGAATCAATCTAAACATCAGGTCATAGACAGAGAACACAGGGGGCTAACACCTTCAACATATTGTCTAGCTATCACCATTGTTAACAGCTAACCCGAGAATGCAACTTTTAAAAAAAAGGGTTTTGTGATTTACACATGAAAGAAGTGAAACTATCACTCTAACAGATGAAAGGCTTAACAATCAATTTTTCAATGCATAATTTCAGTTACATCACACTGCAAATTTTTGCTCTAAATTCTGTGTTACGATCGAGCCCTCCACAATCACCTGATGGAGGAGCGTCGCTCTGAAAGCTAGTGTGCTTCCAATTAAACCTGTTGGACTATAACCTGGTGTTGTTTGATTTTTAACTTTGTACATGCCCCTCAATTTTATAAACTTCTATAAGGTCACCCCTCAGCCTCTGACGCTACAGGGAAAACAGCCCCATCCTGTTCAGCCTCTCCCTGTAGCTCAAATCCTCCAACCCTGGCAACGTCCTTGTAAATCTTTCCCGAACCCTTTCAAGTTTTACAGCATCTTTCTGATAGGAAGGAGACCAGAATTGCATGCAATATTCCAACAGTGGCCTAAAAAATGTCCTGTACAGCCGCAACATGACCTCCCAACTCCTACTCAATACTCTGGCCAATAAAGAAAAGCATATGAAATGCCTTCTTCACTATCCTATCTACCTGCGATTCCACTTTCAAAGAGCTATGAACCTGCACTCCAAGGTCTCTTTGTTCAGCAACACTCTCTAGGACCTTACCATTAAGTGTACAAGTCCTGCTAAGATTTGCTTTCCCAAAATGCAGCACCTCGCATTTATTTGAATTAAACTCCATCTACCACTTCTCAGCCCATAGGCTCATCTGGTCAAGATCCTGTTGTAATCTGAGGTAACCCTCTTCGCTGTCCATTACACCTCCAATTTTGGTGGCATCTGCAAACTTACAAATGTACCTCTTATGCTCGCATTCAAATCATTTATATAAATGACAAAAAGTAGAGGATCCAGCACCGATCCTTGTGGCACTCCACTGGTCACAGACCTCCAGTCTGAAAAACAACCCTCCACCACAACTCTCTGTCTTCTACCTTTGAGCCAGTTCTGTGTCCAAATGGCTAGTTCTCCCTGTATTCCGTGAGATCTAACCTTGCTAATCAGTCTCCCATGGGGAACCTTGTCGAATGCCTTACTGAAGTCCATATAAATCACATCTGCTGCTGTGCCCTCAATCTTCTTTGTTACTTCCTCAAAAAACTCAATCAAGTTTGTGAGACATGATTCCCGCTGCACAAAGCCATGCTGACTATCCCTAATCAGTCCTTGCCTTTCCAAATACATGTACATCCTGTCTCTCAGGATTCCCTCCAACAACTTGCCCACCACCGAGGTCAGGCTCACTGGTCTATAGTTCCCTGGCTTGTCTTTACTGCCCTTCTTAAACAGTGGCACCATGTTTACTAATCTCCAGTCTTCCAGCACATCACCTAAATACAAATATCTTAGCAAGAGGTCCAGCAATCACTTCCCTAGCTTCCCAAAGAGATCTAGGGTACACCTGATCAGGCCCTGGGGATTTATCCACCTTTACCTATTTCAGGATGTCCAGCACCCCTCCTCTGTAATATGGACATTTTACAAGAGGTCACCATCTATTTCCCTACAGTCTATATCTTCCATATCCTTTTCCACAGTAAATACTGATGCAAAATACTCATTGCAGAGGTCGGTGTCTAGAGACAGACACTGGGACAAAGCCAATGAAGACCTGGGTCCAGAGGCAGAGATAGTAATTGTAGATAAAGGGCTGAATTAACCGGTGTGCTCCAGCCCCTCACCGACACCCATCGCCTGTGTGTTGGCATTATTTGCACAACCGCTGCCTTTACAGCAGTTTAAATAGTCTGTAAAGGAAACAAACGAAAACTCTACGGTTAATCGATGCAGGCACCGACGGGAATAGCACAGAAAACCTGGGCTCCTCCACTACCCCTTGCTCGCAGCCGGTGCCACACTCACCTTGGGCTCCGGGGGTGGGTCGCCTCCCATCAACCGGCGGTTTGAATTCCTCCCGGGCTAACGTTCTAATCCCGGGCCCCAGAGTTCAAACTTCGCGCTCCCGAGCGAACGTTCGAATTTCGCGCGTCTCCCGGAAACTCAGGTTCCTAGAGCTCGCGCCGCCCCCAACAGCAAAGACAAAGGGCGGAGCGTGCTAACTGTAACCGTCACTGAGTAAATCACAGCATTTCCACCCCGGCAAGTTGCAAATAGCTCATCGCAGGCGACAATTGATCCGGCTAGGTCACTAACTAACGCTAAAAATGACCCCTCTCTCTCAGTGCAAAAAGTCACCCCGCAGTTATATATTCTCAGAAAACGGGTTAAAAAGACACTTTATTTGCAAACAGTTTAAAATCATACAGTCTGCACATTTAAAGTGATCGTATTATGCAGCCAATACTAATATGCACACTGCTCCTTTGTTTCACCTGTGTAGAGAGGGGCTGATTATGACTGGAAGCGCAGAGTGTTGCTGGAAGGTTGTGCGCGTGAGATTGTGACCGTTGGAAATGGCTGAATATGGCGGGGAGAGTGCGTTATGGGTGGACGACGGGTTACTCGGTGCAGGAGCAGCAAACCTCACTGCTACAACATGACCGGATAGAGCAGGTGAATGTCAGCAGAGTGACCCCCATGTACCCGGACGCCTTCACAGAATTGTTTGAGAGGAGGAAAAAGGTCGGTCGGCCCGCCTATGTAAACGGCCATTTCATTGAAGGTCATTCTCACTTGCACGATATTCCGTTTCTTAGTGTCTTCATTGAAATTGCAGCTCTGAATGAATAAATGCTGGAAATCTGAAATAAAAGTAGAAAGTGCCGCTGAGTCTCAGAGCCTGGTAGCATCATTGGAAACAAAGTTAAAGTTTCGAATGCATTGACTGTTTTGGAACTGGAGAAGTCATGTTGGAATTGAAGGATTAGGTCTGTTTCAGTCTCCATAGATGTTGTTTCTCCAACACTTTCTGCTTTCAATTTATATACCCAACGCGAAGAGCGGTATATGTTGATTTTGCTGCTGCCAAGGACATACGGCTGTATCTCATCGATTTCATTTATCATAATTTGGAGATATTGGAGTTGGACTGAGGTGCACAAATTTCAAAATCACACAACACCAGGTTACAGTCCAACAGGTTTATTTGGAAACACTAGCTTTCGTAGCGCTGCTCCGTTGACAACCACCTGATGAAGGGACAGCGTTTGGAAAGCTGATGCTTCCAAATAAACCTGTTGCACTATAACCTGGTGTTGTGTGATTTTTAACTTTGTCCATTTATCTTGGATTCTGTTGGGTGTTTAAACAGCACTTTTTGACGTTATTCTATACACTTAAGCTGCTTCTGGTTCACACCTGCTGTGTCTATATCTCATCCTTATTTAATGGCATCCTTATCTAATAGCAACTCTTTCCCCCCCCCCCCCCCCCCCCCCCACGTAACAAGTCTTTTTCATTTTATGTTCTAATCCATATTATACTAATTGTAGCTTTCTAGCACAGTTTTCCCATTCTTTCGTTAAGTCCTCATCTCAGCTGATGTAAAAGTACTGTCATTGTCATTAACATCTCCATTTCTCATCTGATTTTAGTAGAATTCTTTGAGGACATAATAAACAGGATAGCTAAAGGGGAAGCAGTGGATGTAATTATTTGGATTTCAGAAGGTATTTGACAAGGTACCACTGACTATTTAATAAGAGTCCATGGTGTTGGAGGTAGTATATTAGCATAGTGGATTAATTAACCAACAGAAGTTAAAACTTGCATGACACCAGGTTATAGTCCAACAGGTTTATTTGGATGTGCAAGCTTTTGGAGTGTAGCTCCTTTGTCAAGTAGCTAGTGGAGTAACTCACAACGTATAGCAAAACATCATTCGATCACAACACAACGCCATCCATGCTCTCAAAATCAATTGCAACATTGTCATCAAACCAACAACTCCTACGTCACTAGTTACCTGATGAAGGAACAGTGCTCCAAAAGCTTGTACTTTCAAATAAACCTGTTGGACTATAACTTGGTGTTGTGTGATTTTTAACTGTCCACCAGTCCAACATCAGCACCTCCACATCATAATAGAAGACACCAATAGAAGATGGTGTTGAGATAAGTGGGACATTTTCAGAATGGCAACCTGTAACTTGGAGTGTCACAGGATGCATGCTGGGAGCACAGTTAATTACAATATACACAGTACTAATAATTTTGATGAGGAAAGCAAATGTACCATAACCAAGTTTGTAAATGATACAAAAGTAGGTGGGAAGAGATGCGGTGAGGAAAGACAAGATAAGCAAAATTTGGTCGATAGAATATTTCAGCCCCTTCAGCCCTTGATGTTGTGCCAACCTTTTATTCTACTCTGAGATCAAACCAACCTACATACTCTACATTTTACTACCAGCGATGTGCCTATCCAAGATGTACCTGACTCTATTACCACTGCTGGCAGTGCATTCCATGCATCCACCACTCTCTGTGTAAAGAACCTACATCGGACATCTCCCCTGAACCTTTCTCCAATCAGCTTAAAATTATGCCCCCTTGTGGGATACAATTTTGAAAAATATGAAGTTGTGCACATTGGCAGGAAGAACAAAGGTGCTGGATATTATTTAAATTGGGGAAGACTGCAGAAAGGTAGAATATAGAGGGATTTGGAATCCTCTTCAATAAATCTTCAAAAAAGCATACAAGATCAGCAGATATTAGGGAAGACAGTTGGATTGTTGACTTTTATTGTAAAGGGAATGGAGTATAATAATTGCAAAGCTTCGCTAAAACTATAAATACTAGGAAGACAAAGCTGAAATACTGTGAACAACTTTGGTCACATTATCAAAGCAAAGAAAGACTAGCATTGGAGGCACTGCAGAGAAGTTCCACTGTGTTGTCTCTGGGTATGGAGGAACTGTCTTATGAGGAAAGGTTAAATAGGTTGGGGCTGTTTTAGAGTTTAGAAAATGAGAGGTGATTGATAGCAGCAGAGTAGGACGCTCCAGCTGCAGCTCGTTCGCTTTGCCTTTCTTTTGCTTTTCCTCTTAGGGCTTTATTTTCTTCCCTTCTCATGGCCTTCAGAGATGAATCACGGCCTCCACCAACTCCCGGCCTGGCACGGTGGCCTCCTGGCAAGGCGTGGCAACCTCCCTTCCTTTTGGAGTGGCCTCCTGGCATTGCGTCCTTTCAGCTTGGCACGGCAGTCTGGAGCAATTTCCAGCTTCATGATCCTCAAGATGAAGCCTGGTGCAGTCTGAAGCCAGGGCCTGATGCAGACTGGAAGCTGGGTGCCAGTGTGGTCTGTTCTTTTATTTCTGCAGTGCTGGACATTTTAATTCATTATTGTCTAAGATCTTGTATCTAAAGATGCTGTATCTAGGTACCTTTGTACCTAAGTTGGTGCTGTAAGTGGCAATGTGTAAACTTTTCAGTATACTCAATAAAAAGATATGACAATAAAGGCTAATCCTAATTCTATTGAAACAAGATTTTTAGATGACAAGGTAGATCTGAGCAGGTGATCTCCTTTGTAGGAGACTCTAGGGTCAGAAAGTATAATCTCAAAATAAGCAAAAGCCCATTTAAGACAGAGATGAGGAATTTCTGCCCTCAGAGGGTAGTGAATTTGTTGAATTCTTTACCACAGAGGGCTGAAGAGGCTGAGACATTAAGAACTTTCGAGGTTGAGGTAGACAGTTTTTTAATCAGTAAAGGATTCAAGGATTAGGGGTAACGGTCAGAAGTTGGCATTGGGATCAGATCACTTTGAAAGGCAGAGCAGATTCAAATAGTTAAATGGCCTCTTTCTGCTCCTTCATCTTATAATTTTATTCTGCAGTAATCTCCACGAAACTGTCAGGCAGTGCATTTCAGACGTTAATCACCCACCGCTTGAGCAAGATTTTTCCCATTGCTTTTGCTTCTTTTCCAGTTAGATTAAATCTGTGTCTCTCTTGATACTTTCATGAGCAGGAACAGTTCCTCTCTCACTTTCCCTTTCCAGATCCCTCATGATTTTGAATACCCATTATCAGATCCCTCTCAGTACTTCCTTCTTGGAAAACAGTCCTAACCTCTCCAATTCATTTCTGTCTTTGAATTTCTCATTCCTGGAACCATTCGAATAATCTTTTCCTGACTGCCTCCAATATCTGCATATACTTCTTCAATTGCATGCCCAGAACAGTGTGCAATTATCTGAGGCTGAACCTGTGTTATACAAGTTCAACCTTCTTAATCTTGTATGCTAGGCCCCAATTAATAAAGCCTAGTATGCACCTTCAATAACGCATGCATATGTACATGCAGGTCCTTCTGCTGCTTCACCTCTAGAATTGTTACTTTTATTTTGCATGGTTTTTATGTTCACCCTATCAAAATAAATCACTTCACATTTATCACCATTGAATTTCATCCACTACCCGTCTGCCTATTCCACCAATTTGGCAAAGTACCTTTTGAGGTTTTACATTACTCTCCACACAGTTCACAATGCTTCCAAGCTTTGTTCCACTCCAAGTTTTGAAATTATGCCCTGTACACCAAGATTTAGATTGTTTTGCATACATATATATCTCAGGAAGAGCAAGGATTCCAACACAGACCTCTGGGGAACTCTACAAACCTTTCTCCAGCCTAAAATAAAATCTCAGTTTTTTGTCGCTCAGTCATTTTCATCTCAATATTGCATGCCTTGTTTATTCCATGAGCCATACATTTGCTGACAAGTTTGCTGTGAAGCACTGTATCAAATGCTTTTTGTAAGCCTACATGCAGCACATCAATGTCAACAGCATTGCTGCCATATTGTACACCTTGCTTTTGTTTAAAAAGGCAAAATGTCTGGACTTGTTCTTTCTTTTTGCAGAAGACGAATCCCTGCATTTGAATATATACATGTAGCTTGTAGCAAGAAGAACTGTACCTCATTGCAAGCTCAATCAATAATGTTAAGTGATTGTCAGCTTAGAGAACAATAGCTCTTGAAGAATGCACAATCAGAGTTGACTAGGCAACCAGCCAGCCCTCTGTTTCTCATGCAGTACAAGCTGCTATTCCCTTTAAAATTTGGTATTCTTACACCTATCTTGATAAGTGCAAGATGAAAAGTCGCTGCAGCATGTCTCTTATTTTCAACAGTGCTCAAGTTCTGAATTACCAAGTGACTAATTAAATTACTAGTATTATTAGATGTATTCAGAAATTATTTTTTTAAGCAATGAGTAACAAGCCCAACAATTTACATTACTCTCCACACAGTTCACAATGCTTCCAGGTTTTGTTCCACCCCAAGTTAATTCTGGAATTAACTTAGAGAATAATTGTGCATGTGTGAAAAGTGTAACAGTGGTCATAATTACGTTTAGCATAGTTATAGAAAAGAACAGAGGAAAAAAACCAAGAATAAGAGTTCTTAATTGGGGAAAAGCCAATTTTATTATGCCAATTACACTATCCAAATGATCACAAGTAGGATAAGGTAAAGAAAAGTAAGATTACTGTAGTTAAAGCTTAAGCTCAAAACTGGAGAAAGTTTAGGAGGTGTATAGAAAGTGCGATGGAAAAAATTTAAAATGAGGAAATTAGGAATGCAAAGAGAAGTCATCTAAAAATATAAGCAATTAAAATCAAGGTATATGAGGCTAAACAGGGTAGATGTAAGAAGGATGATTCTCTTGGCTCAGGGGGAGTCGTCTACAACCAACAGTTTCAGAATAAGAGCTCATTTAGGACATAGTTGAAGAATTTCTACATTCAGAGAGTGGTATAGTTTTGTAATTCTCCAATCTACAGAGGAGGAGGGTCAGCCTTTGAATATATTCAACATAGAAATCGATGGATTCCTACAGATGAAGGGACATGGGGTTTGCATGGGAAAATGGCATTGAGGTAGAAGATAAGTCATGATGTTAGATTAGATTAGATTAGATTACTTACAGTGTGGAAACAGGCCCTTCGGCCCAACAAGTCCACACCAACCTGCTGAAGCGCAGCCACCCAGACCCATTCCCCTACATTTACCCCTAACACTATGGGCAAGTTAGCATGGCCGATTCACCTAACCTGCACATTTTTGGATTGTGGAAGGAAACTGGAGCACCCGGAGGAAACCCACGCAGACACGGGGAGAACGTGCAAACTGCACACAGTCAGTCGCCTGAGGCGGGAATTGTTATTGAATGGTGGAGATGGCTTGAGGGATCGAAGAGCCTACCCTTGCTGTTAGCACCTAAACTCTATAAACTTGTAATGGGAAAGAATAAGGCCTCAGACAGAAAAGGTAACTGAGAATGGAGGTTGGAGATGTGGGCATGGTTATTAATTAATATAGTGTGTCTGTCTCTACAAAAGTGTGTTTTGAAGTAAATATTGTAGTTGAGGAGGTTGGTAAAATGTTGCATGGTATAAAAATAATGAGGGAGGAAATATTAAGGGGTTAAGTGTCCTTGGATCATTACAGGTTGGTTAACTTTATCTTGCTATGTGTAATATTGGAAAAAAGTTCTGAGAGGCTGTGTAAAACTATTAGAGAGGTATGGAATTGTCAAGGACAGTCATGGATTTGTTAAGGGCAGCATGTATTTGACTAACTTAATGGAACATTTTGAGGAGGTAGTGTACAGAACAGAGGTCAACACCTCTCTGATAATTAAAACTGAGACATCTGGAGAAGACAACCTCACGTCATAATCTCATAAAAGTGTGAAAAGTGATATCATCTTCCCCTTACCCCCAGTTTGTTATAAAGGAGTGGTTTCACCTGCTCTTCCACAAATATCATTTATTGTATCCGTTGCTCCAGATGCGGTCTCCTTTACATTGGGGAGACTGGATGTCTTCTCACAGAGCACTTTAGAGATCATCTCCGGGACTTCCGCATCAATCAACCCCACCACCCCATGGCCTAAACATTTCAACTCCCCTTCCCACTCTGCCGAGGACATGCAGATCCTGGGCCTCCTCTATCGCCACTCCATCACCACCCAATGCCAGCAGGAAGAACGCCTCATCTTCTGCCTCAGAACACTTCAACCCCAGGGCATCAATGTGGACTTCACCAATTTCCTCATTCCCCTCCCCCCATCTCCTAGTTCCAACCTTCCAGCTCAGTACCATCCTCATGCCAATCTTCCTTCCCACCTATACGCTCCACCCTCCTCTCCGATCTATCACCTTTATCCCCACCTCCATCCACCTATGGTACTCTTCTCCCCAGTCCCACCTGACTCCCATTTATCTCTCCGCCCCCGAGGATCCTAGCCTCATTCCTGATGAAGGGCTCCTGCCCGAAATGTCAATTTTCCTGCTCCTCGGATGCTGCCTGACCTGCTGTGCTTTTCCAGCACCACACTAATCTTAACTCTGATCTCCAGCATCTACAGTCCTCCTTTCGCCTAGGTGGTATTCCTATGTCTGGACCAGGATGCCCGGCTTCAAGTCCCACCTGTTTCAAACATGGGCAGTAACATCTCTGAACATGTGGATTAGAAAAGTAAGTTAAATTTTAAAAAAGATAAGTTTCTCAACCCCATTCTCGTGTATTCTCCCTACTAATCAAGAATCTATCTAACTCTGTCTTAAAGGCACGGAATGACTTGGTCTTCACAGTCTTCCACAGATTCACCACCCTCTGGTTGAAGAAAATCCTCCTCTTCTCAGTTCCAAAGGGTTGTCCCTTCACACTGAGGCTGTGCCCTTGTGTCCTACTGCTCCTCATATGACAAGCCCTTCATCCCCTCATTCTTGTAAATCTTCCCTGGACCTCTTCCAATGCCAGCACAGCTTTCCTTAGATATGGGCCCAAAGCTGCTCATGATAATCCAAATGCCTATTCAGCCTCAGTGATACATTCTTGCTCTTGTATCCAAGCCTTTTGAAATGAATACCCACATTGCATTTGCCTTCCTAACTGCCAACTGAATTTGCGTGTTAATCTTAAAGAGAAAACCCGAACTAGGACTCCCAAGTCTCTGTGTGCTTCAGATTTCTAAATCTTTTCCCCATTTGTAAAGTAGTCTATGCCAAAGTGCATAATCTCACGCTTTCCCACATTGTATTCCATCTGACACTTTTTTGCCCATCCTGCAGCTTCCTATCTTCCTGTCCTTGCACCTATTTTTGCATCATCAGCAAACTTAGCAACAATGCCTTCAGTTCCTTTGTCCAGATTGTTAAAAAATAATATGAATATTTGGGACCCAATACTAAACCCTGTGAAACTCCACTAATCCAGTAACATAGGAGAATTCCAATCATATCAGAAAGTGGGGAATGGCAAATACTATTTTCAGGCTTGTAACCTATGGTGACAACCCTGAGTCCCTTAACTCATCTCAGAAACATCACAATGATATGCAATACAGTCAGGAATGGTACTCTGAGGAATCAAATCAAATTATGTGAACATTGCATAGCATCGAAAAGAAGCCTTCTATTTTGTCCTTGCCATTTTGTTTCTTTCTCCTCTGTCCATTTGAGCCATTTTACAAGAGTACAAACACTCATAGATGTAGTTTGCTGATCCATATTTAAAGATCATAATGCAAATAATGTAAAGGTGGGCAATGATGAATAAGTTTAAGGAACAGTACACTCTTAAATCACTGAAACTAATTTTGGCTCATTCCTTTCTGCAGAATGTAAATTTCCTTGTTCTGATTGGAAACTTTTTTCCTTTTGATAAGACTGCCACACTCTTCTCTAAAATGCTGTGACTGTTTGGCTTCAGGCATATCCATCAATCATCCAGCATGTTTCATAAATTACATTACATCGAGCTCAAACACTCTGTGTAAACATATAAAAAAAGACAGGAGATATGAATTTTCTTAAATCACCGATTTCTTCTCTCCAAATTAGCATAAAATAATATTTGCACTTTTCAAAATGTACAGTTTCCGTTACATACAGTAGACTGGGATTTAACACTTGAAGGCCTTGACTAACCTAGTCTGATTCTGGATGTGCAGTCCCCTTGTTAATGAATGAGACAGCCATTTCCCTGGCTTGTCAAGTTTCCAAACAACTGCAAGCACTATTAAACTTCTTTTCCTATTTGTACTGTGTATAGATCTGCACTCCAGATTATTGGAGGAATGTGATAGCACTGGAGAGGGTGCAGAGAAGATTTACCAGAATTATGTGCCATTCTTGATGTTTTCGCCCGTTAGAAAAATTAGTATTCCTGCATCCTGGGCTGGAGATTTCAGTTCTAAAGAGAAATTGGTCAGATTGGCTTGTTTTCCTTAGAGCAGAGGAGATTGAGAGGGGACATGATTAAGATGTATAAAACTAAGAAGGCCCTAGAGAGGGTAGACCAGGAAGAAAATTTTCCCCTTGATGGATGGATTAATGCTCAAGGGGCAGATTTAAGGTTGGGGCAGAAGGTTTACAAATATGAGGAAAAATATTTTGACCTTGAGGTTGATGGAAATCTGGAACACACTGTGTGTAAGGATGATAGAAGCGTAAAGTGTTGTAACCTTTACAAATTATTCAGATGTGCACTTGCATTTCCAGGTATACAAGTACTGGAAAATGGGATTAGCAAACTTTGCTGAATACTTTTTTCTGTGTTGTACATCTCTATGACTCTTGGTAAGATCAGCTCCTTGCCACGCTGGCAATAATTTTCTCATCCCATTTTTTTGCTTTCTCTGCTGCTTTAACAGAATTGTAAACCGATTTATTTAATCAGGTACAAGTCTTAAGTTTATTTCTGATAGGTTTGAAGAGTAGTCTAATAAGCAGTGGATGACAGGGTACCACAGACATATCTTGTGAGAATCCAGATGGGTCTCTCATCTTGGATGATCACATGTGCGAAGTGTTGTCAACTTAGTTTAAATGCTGGGTTTCAGAGAATGAACCACCGCCATTGTTATTTCAGTGCATTTGTGAAATGGATAGCGTGTTTCTGGGTGTCAAGATGTTGCCAGACTTTAAAAGTGTGCATGAGACATTATGAATGAACCTGGGCCATGGTCAATGCTAGGAACAAAGATACTCATCAGGGGCTGATGGCTAAAGAAAAAAGTAGCACCTGAGAGCTACTGAAGTTGTTGCAAAGAGCGGTCATGAGGGGGCTCGAGCTGTGGGCGATGCCAGGGATGAACGGTATGCTAGCATTCCATCCTGATCTTAAATTTACCTGGACCATCTCTGACACCTCCCTCCCCTTCCTGGACCTCTCCATCTCCATTAATGATGACTGACTTGACACTGACATTTTTTACAAACCCACTGACTCTCACAGCTACCTGGATTACACCTCTTCCCACCCTATCTCTTGCAAAAATGCCATTCCGTATTCCCAATTGCTCCGCCTCCGCCGTATCTGCTTCCAGGAGGACCAGTTCCACCACAGAACACACCAGATGGCCTCCTTCTTTAGAGACCGCAATTTCCCTTCCCACGTGGTTAAAGATGCCCTCCAACGCATCTCGTCCATATCCCGCACCTCCGCCCTCAGACCCCACCCCTCCAACCGTAGCAAGGACAGAATGCCCCTGGTGCTCACCTTCCACTCTACAAACCTTTGCATAAACCAAATCATCCACCGACATTTCCGCCACCTCCAAAAAGACCCTACCACCAGGGATATATTTCCCTCCCCACCCCTTTCCGCCTTCTGCAAAGACCGTTCCCTCCGTGACTACCTGGTCAGGTCCACGCCCCCTACAACCCACGCTCCCATCCTGGCACTTTCCCCTGCCGCCGCAGGAACTGTAAAATCTGTGCCCACACCTCCTCCCTCACCTCTATCCAAGGCCCTAAAGGAGCCTTCCACATCCAACAAAGTTTTACCTGCACATCACCAATATCACTTATTGTATCCGTTGCTCCCGACGCGGTCTCCTCTACATTGGGGAGACTGAGCGCCTCCTAGCAGAGCGCTTTAGGGAACATCTCCGGGACACCCGCACCAATCAACCACACCGCCCCGTGACCCAACATTTCAACTCCTCCTCCCACTCTGCCGAGGACACGGAGGTCCTGAGCCTCATTCACCGCCGCTCCCTCACCACCAGACGCCTGGGGGAAGAACGCCTCATCTTCCGCCTCGGAACACTTCAACCCCAGGGCATCAATGTGGACTTCAGCAGTTTCCTCATTTCCCCTTTCCCCACCTCACCCCAGTTCCAAACTTCCAGCTCAGCACTGTCCCCATGACTTGTCCGGACTTGTCCTACCTGCCTATCTCCTTTTCCACCTATCCACTCCACCCTCTCCTCCCTGACCTATCACCTTCATTCCCTCCCCCACTCACCCATTGTACTCTATGCTACTTTCTCCCCACCCCCACCCTCCTCTAGCTTATCTCTCCACGCTTCAGGTTCACTGCCTTTATTCCTGATGAAGGGCTTTTGCCCAAAATGTTGGATGCTCTTCCAGCACCACTAATCCAGAATCTGGTTTCCAGCATCTGCAGTCATTGTTTTTACCAGGTATGCTAGCACATCCAATAAGTGAGTTGCTGATATGGGATTGTTCACCAAAGGCACTCTGGCTGTGACTGGCGGCTAGGTGGGAGATATTCCTGCCAATGGGAAAACAAAATGACAGGCCAATTTTGAGCAATGGGACCATTTAATGAAGAGTTAGAAAATTGCACTTTATACATAGAACACTGATTTATTCTTAAAGGTGAACAAAGTGGCTGAGGAATTCACAACTCCAGTTTTTATAAGTATCATTGGGAACAAGACCTTGCCTGGTGCAGCCAAAGAAATCTGCAGAAAAGATGTTCCAAGAGTTATGTGAAGTATTAAGCTGATGATTGTGGAATGTTTCAATTTTTACCCATGAATACAGAATGAAGTGTCCATTGTCCAATTCATGGCCACCTTAAAGATGTTAGTGGAACATTTTAAGTTTGGAGGGTTCTTCCTAGCTGCTTTGCAGAACCAGTTGGTTTGTGGGGTCTGACAAAAGGCCATCCAACAGAAGCTACTAACAATGAGAAACCTAGATTCCAAGACCTAGCTTTCAGAATTGCACCTTCAAATAAATTGGCCGCCAGCAAACCACCCAGTCATCTGATAACACCCGGGTGTGCCAAGTAGTGGAAACTCGCAGCGTACAGTACCAACTATGGAATGTTGCTGATATGGCAAGAGTAGCCACAATTAACACAAATGTGTTAGACTTGAGAAGCCCAGTGGCAGAGGTGTAACCGGGTGGTTCACATTGCCTGAAATTGCTGGGTAGAACCCAAACAAGAGTAGGGGAGTCAGACAGACACAACCCTGAGGACAAAGCATAAGGTACATGTTGCCAGCCAGGAAGTAGACAGGGAGTCAGCTGCATCTGTAGAAGAAGCATCTGTAGAAGAAGCCCAAAGTTTCAGTTAAACATACTGTTGGTTCGGGGTAAAGCTGATCGTTTCTGGGTTCTTCCCAAACTAGAGGGGAAGACAGTAAAAATGGAAGTGGATACGGGCACTGCAGAGTCCCTGATTCCTAAACATCAGCCTATAGGGAGAACTTGAACGCAATACCAATGAAGTCTGCCAAGATTATGCTATGGACATACGTGGAACAGGTGGTGCCATTGAAGGACTATGTACTGGTGAAAGTACAGTTAAGGGACCAGACTGCAGAAATGCCATTTACGTAGTAAAAGATGATTATCCTGCATTATTCGCACACTCCTGGTTACAAATATCAAGGTTAAACTGGGGTATGCTTAATAGGCTGATAGTCTCAAACATGAATTTGCAAGAGATCCTAGACAAGTACAACAATGTCTTCAAAGGAACCTTGGGGGCAATGAAAGGATTTAAAATTAAATTCAAGCTGAAACCAGAGCTTGTCCTAGGAGTCTGAAGGCGTGTCCAGTGCTGTACACCATCCGGCCTAAAGTGGAGGTGGAACTGGAACAGCTGATAATCACTAGTGAATGGGCCACTGCCATCATTCAAGTATTACAATCCAGATGGTGCAATGAGGATTTGTGATGACTTTAAGGTCACAGTCAACCTTCCATCCCCTGCTGGGAAAAGGGCAGCTGTGGAAATAGACCCAGGATTGTGAGAAAGAACTGGGAGGCGAAGCAGGCCTTAAAAAGGTTGGAAGTGTTAACATATTTTGCCCAAAGTTACCACGATAGTTATAGTGTGACGTTGCAGCTTATGGGGTTGGTTCTGTACTGTTGCGTATCTTACCGATTGGAGAGTAATGGCCCAGTGCGTTTACATCGAGGTCACTTACGAAGGTGGTGACAAATTATGCTCAAATCGATAAAGAAGGATTGAGCATTGTGTTTGGCGTTAAGAAGTTCACCCATTTTCTTAATGGCAGGCACTTTGTGATACCAACCACAGACCTCTAACCTCCATTTTTGGCCTGTATGCAGGGATATTGTGAATGACAGCAGCATGACTGCAGAGGTGGTCTCGGGCTCTGTCAACCTACACATATGGGATCAAATACCAACAGTCAGAGAATGGCAATGCACATACTGTATCAAAGCAGCCGTTACTGGGGAATAGAGATGTTCATGATTGGAATATGAAAATTACGTACTTTTCCCAGGATGATAAGGTGGCAGTGTCAGCAAATCAGGTGCCAAACGGTATTCACAATGACCTGGTTTTGATCTGAGCGGTTGACCTAGTCCTGAGAGGGAGGACCAATCATGGAAAACTCCCAGAATTACGCTGTTACCTTTCCAGGAGGTGTGAGTTTTCCGTACCTGATGAATGTTTGAAGTGGAAAATGAACGTTGTTACTCCTCCCCCATGAAGAGAAAAGGTGCTGGAGCAAGTGCACCAAGGACATCCCAGTGTGATGCGAATGAATTAGATTTCCACAAGTTAATTTTGATGACCAAATGTGGCCCTCCAAATTTAGGATAGAGTGGGATCATGCCAATGCTGCGCATTAGTAAGAAAGATGCTGCCATTGTTACCTCTGCTTCCTTGGGAATTACCTCAATCACCATGGCAACAAATTCACGACGACTTTGCAGGACCATAGATGGATGAAAGGTGATTATTGCTGTAATAACTGTTAATTGAAGACTCATGCTATACTATAAATACTACGAAAATACAGTTTTTAAAAGACCCCAGCACTTACTTTCTTTTATGCACACATACACAGACAAATAAACAGGAAAAATACATTGTTAGAGAAAGAATAGGAAGTCAGTTGGATGGTCTTTACTTCTCTGCTCCGATGTTGATATGATCTTTCTTCGGCAAGCCAGACCCTCGTTGATTGGTTGGTTTACTTTGGAAGCTTCAATGCTTTGTAAGGAGCTCAAAGTGACCAAATTCATTTTAAAAATGTACCTGATTTATCTATTCAAAACTCACAGATCAGAGCAACTATTGCACAAAAGGTTTTCTTCAAGTTTAAACTTTTTTTTACTGCAGAGGGCGGGCAGTTTCTACTGGGGAGAACAACTGCACACTTTCATGTCTTTTTCTGTTTGTTTCCAGTTCCAATCTGCCCAGTTAGCTGAGAACTGATCAGTTTCACTTATAAACAACCCCTACCTCTTGATTGTCTGCAAATTGTAGGTACCCATAACCACAAGAAACAGAGTTCATAATATTTGTTTGCTGTGAAATTATGCAGCTATTCTGACAAATCTGGAAAATTCTTTCTCCTTGCAATCCACTGTTTTTAAAGACACACAATAAGGCGACATGGTTCTTAGAATAGAAAGATAGCTCAGCTTCATGTTGCTGCAGAAAAGGTACACGAAGTTGGACATGGGCAGAAGGGACCTACCTAAGTTAGGACTGATCTCTTAGGTAGATATGAACAGAAGTAGACTATTTGAGCACCTCGCGCCTGCTCTGCCATTTTTGATCATGGTTAATCATCTACTTCAGCAGCATATTTCAGCATTATCGCCATATTCCTCAATTCATTGGTAACAAGAAACTTACTGAAAGACTGAGTTTCCATGACTTTTGAGTAGAGAATTCTGAAAATGCTCCACCCTCCCAGGACTGAGTTGAGGTTGGTACTTATTCACTATGTGGCTTGCCTTTTATTCTGAGATTGTTCAACCTGGTTTTAGACCCCCAAGCCAAGGGAAACAACTTTTCTGCATCCAAACCAGAGAATTACAGACCAATTAGTCTAATAACTGAGGTTGGAAAATAGCTGGAGTCTATAATTAAGGATAGCATAACTGAACACCTTGATATTGTTCAGTTAATCAGGGAGAGCCAGCGTAGACACATGCCTGATAAGCGTCATTGAACTTTTGAAGAGTTGACTTAGGTAGCAAACAGTGGAATGTCTGTCTATACATGTTGTTTGTAATGACTTCCAGAAGGTATTTGATAAAGTTCCACATAAGAGACTGTTGGCTAAGCTAGAAGCCCATGGATTTCAGGGCAAATTACTGATGTGGCTCTATTCCTAATGAAGGGCTTTTGCCCGAAACGTCGATTTTCCTGCTCCTCAGATGCTGCCTGACCTGCTGTGCTTTTCCAGCACCACTCTAATCTAGACTCTGGTTTTCAGCATCTGCAGTCCTTGTTTTTACCTGGCTGAGAAATTGGTTGAGTGGCATGGGACATGTTAGGGATATTGGGCAGGAACATAAATTGGCAAGATATGATCATCAGTGTCTTGTACAGATCCATGTGAGGGTCTCAATTACTCACATTATTCATTAACGACTTTGATAATTGCATGGCAAGTCAGATAATCAAATTTTCTGAAGATTCAAAGTTAAGCGGTCTTGTAGACAGTATAGATAGCATCAAAGTACAAAGGGATATCGGTTAACTAATTGATTGGGCAAGTCTGAGGGTATTCATTTTGGAGCAAAAAATGATAGGTCAGGGTACTTTCTTGATGGCATGAAGTTAAATACAGTGGATGTCAAAAGAGACTTTGGGGTCCAGGTGCATAGATCTTTAAAATGTCACAAGCAAGTGCAGAAAATAATTAAGAAAGCTAGCGGGATGCTAGGTTTTATATCAAGAGGACTGGATACAAATATGCAGAAGTCATACTTATACGAAATCTTCGTTAGATCCTACTGGACAACTGTGAGCAGATCTTGGCACTATCTTAGGAAGGACATATTGATCTTTGAGGGGGTACAATGTAGGTTTACACGAATGGTAAAATAAAACAACGAACTATGAATGTTGGAAATCTGAAACAAAAACAGAAATCGCTGGAGAAATTCAGCAAGTCTGACAGCATTCATGGACAGAAAGCAGTTAACGTTTCGAGTTCCATGACCATTATTCAGAACAGTTCTGAAGGAGGATTACTGAACTCAAAACATTAACTCCACTTTCTCTCTACAGATGCTGCCAGGCCTGCTGAGTTTCTCTAGCAATTTCTGATAACAAGCACATTAACTTAAGTTCTGAGGAGAAGCCTGTTTTGTTTAGAATTTAGATGGTTAAGGGATGATCAGATCAAAGTCTTCTAGATATTAACAGGAAAAGACAGGGTAGATAAAGATAAACTATATCCACAAATTGGGGATTCTGGAACTAGGGGTCATAGTCTGAGATTTAGGACCTAACCATTCAGGAGAGATGTTAGGAAGCATTTCTACATGCAGTAGGTGATCAAGGTTTGGAACTCTCTTCCACAAATAGTAGTGGATGCTGGAGTTTTTAAATTTAATTTAGATAGATAAAGTTTTCTTAAGCAAAGATATTAAGGGATATAGATCAAAGGCAGGTTTATGAAATTAGGCCACAGATCAGCTATGATCTTATTGAGTGGTCTAGGAGCTGAATGGCCTACTGTTTCTATGGTTCCATTCTGTCTATCTCTTTGGGGAAGTTTTCTAATGTTGTTGGATGCAGTTGAAAACTTGTTTGGCAGGGAGAGAGAACCTGCATAGTTTCAGAAGGGAAAGAAACAAAGGTGAGAAATCACTAAATGAAAGTGGAAATTAGAAGAAGTAAAAGGTAGAAAGTGGTCACAAGACTTTAGCATTCTAAATGGTAAATTTTTCAGTCCAATGAATGAATATGATAGATGAATGTTTAGGCAGATTCTTGAGGTATGATATCATGATTATTACTGAACATGGCTTAAGGAAGAGTGAGAATGACAGTTCAATATTTATATTCACTGGATTTTCAGTTGAAACAATGAGAAGAGCAAAATGGGAGCAAGGTCAACGTCTGATTAAAGAACACAGCTGATAGAAGGGGTGATGTGTTAGAAGGAGCATGAAATGAGATCATATGGATTGATTTAAAGAATCAAGAAAGGATTTCAACATATACTCGCAGCAAGTCAGTTAAAGAGATATAGAAGAGCAGGCAAATTGCTGAGAAATGCAAAAACAATAGAGAATTAATGGCAGAGGATTTCAACTACTCCACCATGGACAGGGCTAGAAACAGACTAAAAAGTATGGGGACACAGATTCTTAAAACATATTCTTAAAAACTTTGTTAACCTATACGCAGCAAGGCCAGCACAAGAAGGAGACATTTAGAACTTCATTTTGGAGAATGAAGCTGGGCAGATAAAAGTGGGAGAGTCTTTTAGTCATTGGAGTAAATAAGTTGTTTTAGCCTAGTAATGGAAATGACTAAGGGTAGAATCAA
Organism: Hemiscyllium ocellatum; assembly: GCF_020745735.1. Taxonomy (NCBI): domain Eukaryota; kingdom Metazoa; phylum Chordata; class Chondrichthyes; order Orectolobiformes; family Hemiscylliidae; genus Hemiscyllium; species Hemiscyllium ocellatum. The sequence goes on along the minus strand of NC_083422.1, from coordinate 7,888,739 downwards.
GACTAAATGTTTTAATCAGAGAAAAGTCAATTTTATTGAGCTGAAAAGTGATTTGGCAGTAGTGGTTGACTGGAAAATAAATGTGTTAATGCTGTGGGAGGCATTCAGGAGGAGATAGAGATGGTTCAGAACAAATATATTCCCACAAAGAAATGGGTTGGGACTCCCAAATCTAGAGATCTTAAGATGTCAAAGAGTAAAGAGGAAAGTAAAATGCGATAAAGGGAAACTTGGTTTAAATACCAGGAGCTCAATATTGCAGAAAGACTAGAGGAGTTTAGAAAGTTAAAGGGTGAAATTTAAAACAAAAACAAGCCAGGAATGCCAAGGCAGGATATGAAAAATACTAGCAAGTAAAATCAGAGTAAACCCAAAGTTGTTTATGAAAAGATATAAATAGCAAGAGGATAACTAGGGAAATAGTGCAGCCTATAAAATAGCAAAAAGGTAATTTATGTAGAGTAATGGAGGAAATGGACATAGTGATGTGGTTTTGCTTCTATCCTGGTATTTTACCGGATATGGCAACAATTATGTTATCTCCAGTGACATAAAAACTAGATGTAGTTGTTGTGATATTAAAAAATCAAACATATTATTTATAATGAGATATCATATACACACATTTCACAGGCACGTCAGTGTCTGTGCTAAAGTTAAATTATTAGATTACAGCAGAGAACAGCATGCATTTAGTAGCTTCAAGAGTGTGGTGCTGGAAAAGCATAACAGGTCAGGCAGCATCCAAGGAGCAGGAGAGTCTATGTTTTGGGCAAAAGTCCTTCATCAGTAATGAGGCTAAGAGCCGAGGGGGTGGAGAGTGAAATGGGAGTGGGAGGGGGAGGGGGTGGGGGGAAAGTAGCTGAGAGCGATAGGTGGATGGAGGTCGGGGTAATGGTGATAGGTCAGAGAGGAGGGTGGAGCGGATAAGTGGGACAGGTACGACAGATCGTGAGGGCGGTGCCGAGTTGGAAGGTTGGATCTGGATAAGGTGGGGGGAGGGGAAATGAGGAAACTGATGAAATCCACATTGATGCCTTGGGCTTGGAGGGTCCTGAGTTGGAAGATGATGCGTTCTTCCTTCAGGCCTTGGGTCGTTAGTGAATGACGATAGAGGAGGCCCCGGGCCTGCATGCCTTGGCAGAGTGGAAGGGGGAGTTGAAGCGTTTGGCCACGGGGCTTGGTTGGTGCGGATGTCCCGGAGATGTTCTGGTGTGTCCAATGTAGAGGAGACTACGTTGGGAGCAACGGATACAGTATGTGTGGAAATGCAGGTGAAACTTTGCATCACCACATCATCCTCTGCCATTTCCGCCAACAAAAACAGACCCCACAACCAGACATATATTTCCCTCCCCACACCTATCCGCCTTCCCTAAAGATTTTTTCCTCCTTGACTCACTCATCAGGTCCAAGCCCCCGACCAACCCACCCTCCCCTCCCGGTATCTTTCCCAGCCACCACAGGAATTGCAAAATCTGTGCCCACACCTCCCCCTCACCTCTGTCCAAGGCCCCAAAGGAATCTTCCACATCCATCTAAATTTCACCTGCACTTTCACACATGTCATTTACTGTGGTTTGTTGCTCCCAATGAGGTCTCCTCTACATTGGGGAGACAGGATGCCTACTCACAGAGAGCTTCAAAGAACATCTCTGAGGCACCTGCACCAACCATCCCAACGCTCCGTGGCCGAAACACTTTAACTCCCCCCTCCCTCTCCGCCAAGGACATGCAGGTCCTGGGCCTCCTCCATCACGACACCCTAACCACCCGACACCTGGAGGAAGAACACATCATCTTCCGTCTTGGGACCCTCCAACTCCATGGCATCAATGTAGATTTCACCAGTTTCCTCATTTGCTCTCCCCTCACTTATCCCAGATCGAACCTTCCAACTCGGCACTACCTTCATGAACTGTCCTACCTGCCCACCGTTTTCCAGTCTATCCGCTCCACCCTCCTCTCTGACCTGTCACCATTATCCCCGCCTCCATCCATCTATCATATTCTCAGCTACCTTCACCCCAGTCCCACCCCCTTGGCTCACAGTCTCATTCCTGATGAAGGGCTTTTGCCCGAAATGTCAACTTTTCTGCTCCTCAGATCGTGCCTGACCTGCTGTGCTTTTCCAGCACCACACTCTCGACTCTAATCTCCAGCATCTGCAGTCCTCACTTTCGCCTGGCTGCTTTTAGTAGCTTGTCATTCTTCAAGTGTTTGAGTTAAGAGGAAGTATGCAGTCTTTATACCCTTGGATTACATGATATGATGATGCCACAAGCATGTCTCTTAAAAGTGCTGTATTAAATTGAATGTAGGGCATAATACATCTCCCCTTTCCAAAGATAAAAAATGATTCCAAACAGACATCTGTATGCCTTGTCAATTTGATAATTATTCAAACAGATGAAACCAAGCTTACTAGATTAACATATCAAACTTCTATGTAACACCTTAGAGATTTAACAACCTGCCATGATGTGGTGATAGTTTATCCATTTGAAGAAGAATGTGTTGTTCTCCGTTGTACTTGTTTCACAACTTGGTTGTCTTGTTGCTACTGACATTCATCATTGCACAATTATCATTATCAGGCTGTTCTTCCTTTTGCCATGCATGATTGGTGTGCCATACATTGGTCTGAGCTGCTTTCTGTTTCATCACAATGTCGCATTGTGATCAATAATTAATGACTTTGTATGATATAGGCAGGTTGCATATTCTTTGGATTTAAGCCTGTATTCGGTCTAGTATATCAAGTTTATCAAGACGTTTTTCAGCAACAACCTTCTGCATACTCAAAGCAATCTGAAGGATTCTCTTTCCCATGCTATCAGTGTGGAGCAGGAGCAAGAGTAACACAAAGTGACAGGAGACACATCCCACTAATGATGTTGTCAGCTGCATGCTTGTAGAGCCACAGAGAACCTCAAAGAATGAGCTCCATCTTCGAAGATTGTGTTTGCCTAAGACTGCATTGCACCCCTCAGCTCAAAGTGCTTTACAGCAATTAAGTATGTCTTCTAGTGTAATCACTATTATAATGTAGGGAAATGCAGTAGTCAATTTGCACATAACAATATGCTAATGTCCAGACAATCTGTTTTAGTGATGAGGCCTTGGTATAACGTGTCATCATCCAAAGCACCATATCTCTGAGAGTGCAGGTCCCTTTCTGAAATGCACTAGTGAGAGTTGTAATTTCGGGGGACTTGAACCTACAACACTCTGACTCAGAAGCAACAGTACCAATACTGAATTGGCAGACATCTGATGTTTTGTATTCGGCATAACGTATCTACCCACACAGAAAGCGTACAAACTGAAACTGCCAGCATGCAGGAATATTGGAAATATAATCATCACTACTTAAATGTGTCCTTGTTATGTTAGGAGTTACAAGAGTCAAATAGGGGAATCATGTACAATGCCACTCCTATCATGGTGCCTCAGACTCTCTGAGAGCTGGAGGAGACACTCTCCGAATGAACTGGAGCTTGTCGCTGGTTGAAAACAATTATGAAGGACAAACATTTCCAGTGTTTTTGAGTTTTTGTTGCCAAACTAATGGTTTGAAGTAAGGTTGGGGTGAATGACTTTACTGACCATTCTGGATTGGAAATCTTTTCTCTCGAGCTTGAGAAAAAGTTGTTTTATGGTTTATTGAAAGTTGAAACGGCTTTCGATTGCTTGTTTTGTTAATTGAGTAGCTTTTGAAAAGCACTGGCTTTGAAATCATCTCTAAACACGAACTTATTAATTTGTAAAATAGATTGTGGGTGAAATATTAACTGAGTCAAGTAGGATAATTAAAACTGAAACAAACCCAGTTATTGAATCATGTTTTTCTGATGATTTCTTTGAGTGTAATTTCTTCTAGGTTAAAGAGCTGTGCTTGTTTGTTTGTTATATTTAGCCATCTTCTGTAAGGGCAACTTCTGACATCCTTTTCAGATTCGGCCTCCTTTTCTTCATGCAAGTCAGTGCTTGCTGCCATGCTGTTAGCCCTCAATTATTAGACTGTTCAGTCTGCCACAAGTGGTTGCAGAGTGATCCAAAATAACAATGTGCAGAAGGCCAAGATTTTAACTGAGGAAAGAGTACATATTGATAGAGGTTGTTGCAAGACCTCTTTAACAATCTTTCATAGTTATTGTTTTGATGATTTCTTTGGTTTTAAGGGCAGTTAAATAAATGTTTATCTTTGTTTATTTTTCAAGTCCATTTTTCTATGAAATTAAGTAAAATCAAAGAAATCTTAGAGGGAAGCTTAATGGCTTAAAATTTTCAATCTTGTCTTTTAAATTCCTCATGTTCTTCATTCCTTACCCTCCTGTCTTTGTACCTCTAGCTCAGAACCCTCAGATCTCTGCACTGCTTCAATTTTGACCTCTTGGTGATCCCTGATTGAATCACTTCATGGTTTAGAGACATGTCTTCAGTTGTGTAGACCCTAAACTCTGGAAATCGACCCATATATCTGTATTTCTTTCACCATTTTACAAATGTTCCTTAAAATCCACCTTTTTAAACAAGTTTGTTCTAAAATCTTCTTAAAAGTTTTATTTGATGACATTCATCTGAACTATCTTGGGACTTTTACTATGTTATAAATGCTACATCAATGCAAGTTATAGTTGCATGGTTTGTGTACTAAGTATGAAATACATCTAATATGCCTGTTGAAAAATCCAATTATTTAATTATTGGATAGAGATAATAGAAAAGTAATTTAAGCATAGTAATAAACTGCAGTAAAACAATGCAGTCAGTTTTTTAAAAAATTGATCCAAATGTATGAAAAATACAGGAAAATGCTCGAAGCTTTACATTCTGGTAGAAGATGACACATGAATGCCTAAATTTTTATGTCTTTTGTGTAGAGAATGCTATTCTCCCTTCTCTTATTAGCTACAGCACTGTGACACAATGTTATTTTTAAATCAACAAAACAAGAAATCAAAGTTTTGTGCAGGCTTGCTGATTATTGCTTTACTAGTGTATCAGTGATGAATGGGCCCCTGTATAGTTTGTTTAATAGATTGTAATGACAACCTGTGTTGCCTCGGGGGGAAGGCAAGATTTGGTTATCCTAAGAGATTATTTCTACACAAGAACATTATCAGTCTTCATTTAAATTGCCAGATTATTTCTGCAACACGACAAAAACAAAGAAAATTCAACTTTACAGAACAAGTTGTGATTAGCGCTTGAATTTTCTTCATTAGTTTTCTTTGTAAATTCAGTTTTATTCCTTTCCCTGATGCAGTTTAATGTAATCCTCAGAACTAATGAGCTTGCACAAGGTTGAAGTGAAGGAAGAAAGTAACTTACATTTTGTATTCGTCCCAGCTGATGGTAATCCTGGATTGCAGAGTGAAACCTGGCTTAAGTATAATTATAATAAGTATAATTTTTTAAGTATAAGTATAATTTTGCAGTTTGGTTACTCTGATGATTAATCACAGAACGTATTCACACAATGCTAACAATGCTTTTTAACACAAGACAATTTATTGCACAAAGGGAATGAAAGGTTCTATAGGACCTTAACATAAGCGGGAAGAAAAAGTTTCAATCTATTTCGTAGCAATATTCTTGACAGGTGCTCAATCCCAATGAAGTGTGAACCTCCTATGTCAAGTTTTCAGTGTCTTACTTAATGGTTATTTCCAGTCTTAATGGCCCAGAAATTATTTTCCATTTCCGATGACCAAAATCTTTTTTCAATTTTTGGCTTTCATTTTTTCAGTTTTGATAGCTTGTAAACCACGCATCTGTTTTATCTCTACAATAACCTCCAAATTCCAAAACAATAAAAATGCAGTACACACCTTTATCACATTGTGTAGCATCTTTTATAATATGTTTATGTACCAAAATGCTTCAAAGCCATAAATTACCTGCACTTTTGAAGTGTAGTCACTGTTGCAATGTAGGAAATGTGACAGCCAATTTGGATACATCGAGATTCCACAGACAGGAATGCCACAATGACCATTGTAAGACGAATCCTCATTACAGCTTATAATAGTGTAAGATCCATCTGGTGAAATTTCTGCCACCCCCCTCTTTCCTAGTTGGAATCTATAGGACCTGCTTGGTCTTGTGGGATAAACCATTATGTAGACTAATGAAAGAGACTTTTGTCTTAAGAGTTGTAGTTTGTTGGTGCGATAGATATTGTTAATTAAACTTTGAGGGGGATGTTAGGTTTTAATCAATCAAAATATAAGATATTCCCTTAACCATGTCGCTGTGACATTAACACAATACGTGTTCTGAATGCTGGTATTTTCTTGAAGGCTACAATTTTTTGTTTATGTGGTGCTAAATTTTAATTTTCAGGCGCTCATTTTATATTTTCACTAAATGGTACAGTCACTTAGTGATAATAACTTTCCTATCTTTGTTGGGCTTACACATTTGAAGAATTTATCACTCTCCCAATAAGCATCACCACTCCATTAAACTTAAAGCCACAACACACAAGGAAAATATCAATTTCCTAGATACCACAATATTTAAATTGGCATGAGGTAACAAGCATACATTGGCAACAAATAAATATTTTCTAAAAAAAAACTGATGTACTTTTGCACAGAAAATGGCATCACTGTAAGCATGCTTTCTGTTGACTGGTGGCGTGACAGCTAAACCATTGCAAGTTCTTACTCACATCAAGTAATTCAGAACATGTAAGATATTTTGAAATGTGACAACACATAAATGCATATCGTTATGAAAGAAAACTTTAACATTAAATTATTCAATTTGCACACTCTTCATTGAAATCTTATCCACTATATTTTCTGCAGACACGAGCTTGTGAACTACAGCTGAATGTAAAGACTCCACATTAATTTGTAAACAAGTTATTATCTCAGTTTCCTTTTCCAGTTGGCTAATTACTCTTTTTTGATCAGAAGGTTAGATTTTTAATTGTTTTAAAAAAAAATAAAAACTGTTTCCCAACCTTTCCCACACCGCAGTCACCTCTCATTTTGTCCCTCCTTTAACTTCTCATCCCCACTCCCCCATGCAGCTCGGCTCTCCTTCAGTGCTCCTACTCCCTCCAAACTTCGCCACTTCCCACAGAGCCGCCCACACTTTATACTTGCAGCTCCTCTCCCCAGCAGTTTTTTCTCTTCTCAACAGTGACTCCTACCACTCCTCCTCAGTTTCATCTCCCCTTTTTCCAGACTTACTTCCCACTCTTTCCTCTCCCTCAGGCCCTTGGCCTTGATCTCCAACCCAGCGGCCAGGATTCTGGCCTCTACTTCCTCTAGCCATGCTGACTGTAGCCACTGACCTCAGCAGATATACCCATTGCCCTTCACCTGGTGTATTTTGAACATTGCCATTGACTCTGTCTTTACACCCTTATGCAAAAAAATTGATCATGGGATAAATATTGGCCAGAACATCAAATAAAGCCTTCCTCTTCTTTAAAATAGTATAATTTTTTATGTCCGTGTACGAGAACTGAATGGGCCTCAGATTAAGGTCTCATTTGATAGATGGCATAGCCCACAGTTGTTGAAGTTTACACTTAAGTGTCTCAGCCTAGACTTTATGTACAAAGCCTCTGAAGTGAGACTTGAACCCAATCCTTTCAATCCAGTGGCAAGCTGCGACTGACACCAGACACCAAACTTAGCATTAAGCCAGAGATTTTTGTTGTCAACTTCATGACATTGAGCAAAGTGTAGATTATCTGATGTGAAAAATTAAATGTCCCTCAGACTCCACTTGATTTTTCATCAAGTTAATTTAAGTACAGTCTGCCCCATACTACTGTGCTATTTAAATTCAACTCTTTTTAATTCAAAATTAAATTGCATAATAGAAATCTCCCGAACAAAATGTTTGTAAAGTGATTTGTTGTGAAGTACCAATGGACACCGAAGAGCAGCAGGGTAAATGCAAATTTACATCCATGCTCTAGTCAGTTTGCATCTCCCTTTTGTTGCTGACAATTGTACATTGAAATACAGAAGGTTACAGTGACAGAAAGAGCCAAATTGGGGAGACAGTGGCATAATGGTAATGTCACTGGATTGGTAATCTATGCTAAAACTCTGGAAACACAGGTTCAAATTCCACCACAGAAGCTAGTGAATTCAAAATGAATTAATATATTTGCAATATAATGTTATTTTTAGTAAAAATGGCCATAAAAATATAAGGACATAAAAAATAAAGTTGCCCATTCAGTTTCTCAACCTTACTCAACCATTCAATAAGAATTTGGCTGATCTTCCCCAGGTTTTAATCCTGTTTCGTGCGTGATCTTCATAGATTTCAACTTCTCAGTATTGCAAAAGTCTATTTCCTTTAAATGCTTTCAGTGATCTAGCCTACACAACTGCTTGGGGTAGAGAATTCCAGACATTCAGTATTTTCAGAGAGAAGGAATTCCTTTGCATTTCAGTTTTAAATGTACGTCCCCTTAATTTGTAATTTTATTTCCCTCAGTTTGTAATTCTTCCAGTATTGGAAACATCTTTTCAACATCCATCCTGCCAAGCCCCCTCAGAATTGCATGTTTCAGTAAGATTACTGCTCATCCTTTTGAACTCTATGAATAAAGGCCTAATTAATAAGTCAACCCCATCATCCCAGTAATCAGGAGGGAAGAAAGTGAGGACTGCAGATGCTGGAGATCATAGTCGAGAAGGTGGTCCTGGAAGAGCACAGCAGGTCAGGTAGCATCTGAGGAGCAGGAGAATCAACGTTTGGACACAAGCCCTTCATCACGATTCCTCATGCTCGAAACGTCAACTCTCATGCTCCTCGGATACTGCCTGACCTGCTGTGCTTTTCCTCCACCGCAAACTCGATGCATCCCAGTAATCAACCAGGTGCAGATTTTCTACTGCCTTAATGCCAGAATGTCCTTTTTTAAACACTGACCAAATCTGTGCATGCTATTCCAGGTGTGGCCTCCCATCACATTGTACAGTTATAACAAGTCTTCCTGTTTTTAAACTTCAACCCCCGAGCAATAAATACCAAAATTCCATTTGCCTCCTTAATTATTTGCTGCACCTGCATGCCAACTTTTTATGTTCCAGTACAAGAATACCCAGATCCATTTGTACTGCCCTTTTCTGGTATCTCTGACTATTTAAATAATAGTCTGCCTTTTGATTCTTCCTACCAAAATGTATGACCTCGCTGTGATCGAGTGTTGTATGAAAAGAAACATCAGAACTGCACTGCCATAGGCAGTTGATGGTGCTGACAGCATTAATGTGCACCTTGATCAGGATGCTGGCAACCATTCTGCTAATAGGCACATGTACAGTGCTTCTAATAACATCATTGCACTCGTAGCCTCATTCTCTGCCACATATGAGCTCAGCTAGCCAACCTGCTCTGGTGCCCGGCTCCATAAAAGCAACAGAAACATTCCAAACCAGAGAACTATTTTTAAAATAACACAATTAGTTCAGCAGTTGTTCAAATAGCTTTGAATTATGCCATGTTAGGGCTGGTCCTAATCCCAATACATGAAGCAGCATCTGTCAGTCATATTACAAACACCATGATTGCCTGCATGATGAATGTGCAGCAAATACAGCACTGTGAAAACTCATCCTCTACAATATCCTCTACAAGAAGGAAATCTGCCATCCTAACCATAGATCATAGATGTATACAGAATGGAAACAGACCTTTCGGTCCAACTTGTCCACTCCGACCAGTTATCCCAACTCAATCTAGTCCCACCTGCCAGCACCTAGCCCATGTCCCTCCAAACCCTTCCTATTCATATATCCATTCAAATGCCTCTTAAATGTTGCAATTGTACCAGCCTCCACCACACCCTCTGGCAGCTCAATCTATACAGGTATCAACTTCTGTGTGAAAAAGTTGCCCTTAGGTCTCTTTTATATCTTTCCCCTCTCACCCTAAACCTATGCCCTCTAGTTCTAGACTCCCCGATCTCAGGGAAAAGACTTTGACTATTTATCCTATCCATGCCCCTCATAATTTTGTAAACCTCTATAAGGTCACCCCTCAGCCTCCGACGCTCCAGGGAAAACAACCCCAACCTGTTCAGCCTCTTCCTGTAGCTCAAATCCTCCAATCCTGGCAACATCCTTGTAAATCGTTTCTGAATTCTTTCAAGTTTCACAACATCTTTCTGATAGGAAGGAGACCAGAATTGCATGCAATATTCCAACAGTGGCCTAAAAAATGTCCTGTACAACTGCAACATGACTTCCCAACTCCTCTACTCAATACTCTGACCAATAAAGGAAAGCATACCAAACGCCTTCTTCACTATCCTATCTACCTGCGACTCCATTTTCAAGGAGCTATGAGCCTGCACTCCAAGGTTCTCTTTGTTCAGCAACACTCTCTAGGACCTTACCATTAAGTGTATAGGTCCTGCTAAAATTTGCTTCCTCAAAGTGCAGCACCTCGCATTTATCTGAATTAAACGCCATCTGCCATTTCTCAGCAAATGGCATGATTGGCCCATCTGGTCCAGATCATGTTGTAATCTGAGGTAATCCTCTTCGCTGTCCACTACACCTCCAATTTTGGTGTCATCTGCAAAAATACTAACTGTACCTCTGATGTTCGCATCCAAACCATTTATGTAAATGACTAAAAGTAGAGGACCCAGCAACGATCCTTGTGGCACTCCACTGGTCACAGGCCTCCAATCTGAAAAACAGCCCCCCCATCACCACCTTCTGTCTTCTACCTTTGAGCCAGTTCTGTATCCAAATGGCTAGTTCTCCCTGTATTCCATGAGATCTAACCTTGCTAATCAGTCTCCCATGGGGAACCTTGTTGAACGCCTTACTGAAGTCCATGTAGATCACATTTACTGCTCTGCCCTCATCAATCTTCTTTGTTACTTCTTCAAAGAACTCAATCAAGTTTGTGAGACATGATTTCTGCTGCACAAAGCCATGTTGACTATCCCTAATCAGTCCTTGTCTTTCCAAATGCATGTACATCCTGTCCCTCAGGATTCCCTCCAACAACTTGCCCACCACCGAGGTCAGGCTCACCGATGTATAGTTCCCTGGCTTGTCTTTACCTCCCTTCTTAAACCGTGGCACCACGTTAGCCAACCTCCAGTCTTCTGGCACCTCTCCTGTGACTAACTTGTCTGTAATTCTATATCCACAGCAATGTGGGTGACTCTTAACTGTCCTTGGAAAAGGCATACTATGCCACGCAGTTCAAGGCCAATTAGGGGCGGTCAACAAATTCTGGACTTGCCAATGATCCTGAGAAACACTGCAAAACGACAAAGCAATTCAAGACCAGTCCCAACACCTCACATTCTTTTCCAGAGATTTGACTTTTCCTGTTTCAACATTTTCCCTTAACAGATACAGTCATTCCTAGATCAACCACAACCTGTTCCAACAATCTTTGAAGACAAAGTTTCTTCAAGCGGCCGACTCAATTTCTTAGTAATTCTTTCATATTGAACACTATGTCTCTAATAAGTAGAATAAGTAGTGTTCAGGTGGTTCGATAATGAACAGAAAAGTCACAATGCCAGACATTGTCCTTCTGATAAAAGATGAAAATCTCCTGCAGTAATGTTTTGACTATAAAGTCATTTAAACTTTTGTTTGGTTTCTGGAAGGAAAGCTCCATCACTTCCTGTGCTGCCAATTGAAAGATTCTATTTTACCACATTCTTAAAGTGTAATCCTGGAAGTGATGTCCCAACACCTTCAGATTGGCTGCAAGCTTACAGAGGCCAATTCACAGGTTTCCTGGCTACTTTCCTTGCCATGGAATGCAGTGTGAACCCATGTACATAGTGAGGGACTCAATAAATAGTGAAATGGGGAAAATATAAAGTGCTGTTATTTTTGGCCGAGTTCTAAATGCATGGAATTAGAGCACAATGTAGACAACATTCACTACAAATAACTAATTACTGTAGGGACTTGTAATAATGAACTTACTGATGATGATGAAGGTTGAAGCCTGGAAATATTGGACTTTTGGTTGAACTGTGAAGAGAGTTTTGCTGTCTAGAAAACAGCTGGATGAGGGGCATCTGATTGATGTTTATAAATTATAAGAGGTTACCAGGTTGAATGTATAAAAAAAAGTTCTATTTTTGAGGAAGCCGAAAACTAGGGTCTAAAATATAAGATTGTCATCAATAAATCCAATATAGATTTCAGAAGAAACTCCTTTGCTCTGAATGGTTAGACTGTGGAACTTGCTATCTGAGGTTCTGGCAGAAAGAAAAAACAAAAATCTGCATAATACTAGGCTAAATAAGGACACATAGCTGGAAATGCTAGTGGGATGGGAAGTGGCTCTTGTGGATAAAACTGTTGTATACAACAGTTGAGCTAAATGGCTGGCTTCTGAGCTGTAAGCTCTTTGTGATTCGATACTATTCTGCGTAATCTTTTAAAAGGGCTTTATGGCCCTTGAGGAAGGAAACTCATGCTCAGCAGGGAAGCTGCAACAGAAGTAGTGTGTCAGTGTTAGAGTCAGAGTGTTAGATCATAGAGTGCACCCCTAAGGTTAGTAGTGCATGCTCTCCAGACTGAGTTACAAAGGGTCATTTTGGTTGCATTTGTGCAAGCATTTGAAATTGACCTATTTCTGCTCCCAGGTCCTCTGTTTTTATGTCCTATGTTTCTTTTTTCTGTGAGCTTTCTGATTTGATTCATTAAATTTGGTCTGCTTAGCACTTTGGTTTGTTATCACCAAACCAAAAAAACATTTGGTAAGATCTTGTTGAACAACAGGGATATTATATTAGCATATGTTTCAATGCCCAGACATTATTCAATTTATCCAAAGGTGAAACATGGTGTCGGGAATGGTGCAGCTGAGAATGTGTAACAGAGCCAGCCACAACAAACAGCAAGGAAAACAAAGCAGTCTGCAACTTTGAGGGACTGGGTGTGTCAAACTTATTGTGCATTTTCCAATCTTTGCTGTTGTGAAATGAAAAGAGATACAAGACAGAATTTACAAATTTGTTTCCACTCAGAATAGTAAAGCCGTCAAAATATTAATAGCAACCCTGCTATCAGTACTCGGAAAAGGGTGCTACAAGCTATAGTGCAGCCTAGGTGTCACTGAGCACTGGAAAAGCCAGATGGCGGGAATGGGAAGGCATTGAAAACATCTTTGAATCTCTTGTAATGTTACTTATGAACGTTATATGTTCAACATTAGAGTTCAGGGGAGACAGAGCCTTTTAATTAGTATGTAACCACGCTGGTACATTAAGCCAAATCTTTATGAATTTGGACAAGTGAAAGTTGATTTCATCAGAATTTGAATTGTCTTAGAAATAAGAGATACGTTGTGAAAGCACATCTGCTGAGAGAGGAGAAAAGTATTCTCAGAAAAAAGTTATTAATATGTGCATTAGCTCTGGGGTAGTTAATCTCAGCTAGAGTATATTAAGGGAGAACATGCAAGGCTTTACATTATGCTGAGAGACATTCCAGGCCAAACAAAACCACATATTAAGAAAAAAAAATTGCAAAAAAGCCAGCATAAAGGAAGGTCAGAGTACAACATGTAAATAGTGTGAATGATATCACAACAAAGAAAGGAGGTATATTAAACATAGTGAAGTAGAGCTGTACTTGGAAGAATCTGAATTACTTTGTGTATAAGTGTTTCGCTAGGCACAAACAGAGCCTATAAAGATTGCTGTTGGAGAGATGTCAGCCAATGATTCTGACAAATCACTCTACACTATACAATAGGTTGGCACTGTCTGCTAATAAAGTGACAAATGGGTTGTCACTGCTAGAATGATGACTGCAGAAAAAGAGCATCAAGTAAATATGAAGTGTTAGATCGAGCTTTGTGCAATATCATGAGCTTTGCAGATTTGTGCAAAGTGTCTTGTGATAGTAACCCAAGAATGAAACCTTTAAAAGTAAGGCTGAAGCTATATGAAGCTAAGAGAACAAATTATGTTGTGAGTCAAATGCAATGGGAAAATTGAAGATCAGAGTTCCAGATATAGACCTTGTCTGAAGCAAGTCTAACACGTGGTCTGTCAACCCTAAACTTCCAAAAAGGTATTTACAGCATTTCACTGATGACTAAGTCATTGACTGCAGAACAAATCCTAAGATATTACTAATAGGTTGTGGATGTTTTCTTGGTGAATATCGTTTTGAAGTGGATGAGTGTATGAGACCAGTGTGGCATTTGCTGAGGAAAGTTCCAGCTGTCCTCCAGTCCAGCTCAAAGAAAAGATAGAAATGCTGAAAAACAAGGCAGTAATCAAGAAAATAACAACACCTACAGACTGGATTAGCAGCATGATAGCAGTGAAAAGAACGGTTAAACTGAGAACATGGATTCGAAGTACCACAATAAAGTTTTGAAGAGATCTAACTGCCCCATGAATTATTGAAGAAATATAGAGGGAAGTGGTGGCATAGTGTAATGTCACTGGGCTAGTAATCCAGAACCTCAGGCTAATATTCTGGAGACATGAATTCCAATCCCACAATGGCAAATTTCACAATTTGGTGAAATTTGAATTCAAACAAATCTGGAATAAAACCCAGGCCCAACAGGGACCTTGTAACCATTTTCAATTGTCATTAGTGGGCCAGATAGTTTGTTTGAATATTCATCAGAGTGGGAAATCTGCAGTCCTTATTTGGTCTGACCTACATGTGACTCCTGACCCACATTAACTTGGTTGATTTTTAACTATCCTCTGGGCAATTAGGGATGGGTCATAAATGCTGGACCAGCCAGTGATGCTGTCATCCCACAAATGAGTAAAAATAAATTTGTCATGGCAAAATTTATTATCCGTGATGTGAAGGATAGTTACTGGCAAGTGAGGGTGGGGGGAAGCAGTAGTTTTCTAATTATGTTCAGGATACCATTCGGGAGATAGGAATGGTTACACATGATGTTTGGCATTTCCACTACCCCAAAAGAGTGTCAATGTAGACAGCATGAGATAGTCTGTAATCTTTTTGGAGTAGTAGCTATTGTGGATGATCTGCTAGACCATGGATATGGAGACACAATGGAAGAAGCCATTGAAAACTGCAATCAGAATCTTGCATGATTACTAGAGAGAGCTTGCCAGATAAACCTGTAGTGGAACAAAGAAAAGATGTAATTGAAAATTGCTGAGGTCAAAAAAGATTATGTACTGATAGCAAAAAGACTTCACTCAAATGCTGACAAGGTGAGAGCTGTAGCGAAATGCAATGACCAACAAATGTAAAAACAATGCAATAATTTGTTAGATTGGTGAACTATTTCGCAAAGATCTTGTCATGTTTGTCATCAGAATGTGATCCTCTATGCAAGCTCTTAGGGGAAAGTGTGCACTGGTTTGGGTCACAGAACAAGAAACAGCTTTCATTAGAATCAAATGATGGCAATGCCAGTGTTAAGATACAATGATGTCAGTGGGAAATCATGTCTCACTAACTTGATTGAGTGTTTTGAAGAAGTAACAAAGAGGATTGATGAGGGCAGAGAGGTAGACGTGATCTATATGGACTTCAATAAGGTGTTTGACAAGGTTTCCCATGGGACACTGGTCTGCAAGCTTAGATGTCATGGAATACAGGGAGAACTAGACATTTGGATACAGAATTGGCTCAAAGATAAAAGTCAGAGGGTGGTGGTGAAGGGTTGTTTTTCAGATTGGAGGCCTGTGACCAGTGGAATGCCACAAGGATCAGTGCTGGGTCGACTACTCTTTGTCATGTATATAAATGATTTGGATGTGAGCTTGAGAGGTATGGTTAATAAGTTTGCAGATGACAGCAAAATTGGAAATGTAGTGGACAGCAAAGAAGGTTACCTCAGATGGCAACGGGATATTGATCAGATGAGCCAATGAGCTGAGGAGTGGCAGATAGAGTTAATTTAGATAAATGCGAAGTGCTGTATTTTGGGAAAGTTAATCTTAGAGGACCTATACACTTAATGGTAAAGTCCTAAGGAGTGGTGGTGAACAAAGAGATCTTGGAGTGCAGGTTCATAGCTCCTTGAAAGTAGAGTCGCAGATAGATAGGGTAATGAAGAAGGCGTTTGGTATACTTTCCTTTATTGGTCAGAGTATTGAGTATAGGAATTGGGAGGTCATGTTGCGGTTGTACAGGACATTGGTTAGGCCACTGTTGGAATATTGTGTATGATTCTGGTCTCCTTCCTATTGGAAGGATATTGTGAAATTTGAAAGGGTTCAGAAAAGACTTACAAAGATGTTGCTGGGGCTGTAAGATTGGGCTATAGGGAGAGGTGTAATAGGCTGAGGCTGTTTTCCCTGGAGCGCCGGAGGCTGAGGGGTGACCTCATTGAGGTTTATAAAATCATGAGGGGCATGGATAGGATAAATAGGCAAAGTGTTTTCCCTGTGGTGGGTGAGTCCAGAACTAGAGGGCATAGGTTTAGGGTGAGAGGGGAAAGATATTAAAGAGACCTAAGGGGCAACTTTTTCACAGAGTGCATGGTGTGTGTGTGGAATGGAGGCTGGTACAATTGCAACATTTAAAAGGCATCTGGATGGGTATATGAATAGGAAGAGTTTGGAGGGATATGGGCTAGGTGCTGGTAGGTGGGACTAGATTGGGTTGGGATATCTGGTCGGTATGGACAAGCTGGTCTGAAGGGCCTGTTTCCATGCTGTACATCTCTATGGCTCTGGAGCAACACTAGTGCAGCAAGGACAGCCAATTGTATTTAAATGCAGTGCGCTAATGCAAATTGAATGATGTTACAGTAGAGAAAGATTGTTGTCCATTGTCTTTATTTGTGAGCATTTTAATCAGTACCTGTTTAGGAAAGACAAAGTGACAGTGAAGGTGCCCACAAGCCACTTAAATCCTTCTGAAACTATCTCTGCACAGAATGTCACTTTCCTTTTCAGAGGAATCATTTGGATGTGGCATACAAACAAGTGAACAGTGATACACTGTTGACATGCTGTGAAGAAAGTTTTTGAGGATGCTAAAATTGGGTAAACTTTTACAGATTCATCAAAAAACAATAATTTTACTTTCTTTGGAAGTCATTGACCCTGCAGAGATAATGAATGTGAAAGACTTGCTAAAATCAAACTATGCCAGAAGGTGCAATTCTCCTAGTGCTATAAGAAGTAGTGATGAAAGGATGGCTTGAAAGTATGAAGGGCACATCTCTTTCTGTAAGCAAGTACTGGGCAAACAGAGAGGATGCATTAACTCAAGATGGCATCCTGCACAATGGGAATTGTTGTTATTCCTAAGGATGTACTGACAGGGATAGTGAAGTGTCTTCATAGAAGCCATCAAAGAATCTGAGAAGGCAAGAAAAATGCTCTTCAGTACAAACGAGAGTAATGAGATTAAGATTCAAATCACCTCATACCGAATACTAACTAATAATAAATAAAAATACCAAGAAACTTATAATGCTCCCTCAGAAGCCACCAGGGATGTCGGACATCTCAGACAGACCATGGATGCAGCTTGGAGTATGTCTCTTCACACCTATTACTCTAATCACTGATTATCTTGTTATTGTCAACTATTATTTTTGCTACTGAGTTAGACCAACTAACATCAACAACAGCAATGTGATTGTAGAACATCTGAAAATGTACTTCATTCATTAGGGCATTTCAGATAGTATAATGAGTGAAAATGACCCTTAAGTTGTGAATGAAGCATTCAACCACTTATTGAAGGGCTGTAAAATGCAACACCTTGCTTCATCTCCATGCAATTCCTATCAAATAGAAAGGATGAAGCATCAGTGAATTTCAACAAAGGATCATAAATCAGGCAAGTTCAACACAGACTTATTTATACAAGGCAATCATTGAGTGGAAACGTACACCTATTGGAGGCATTCCAAAAGGTTAGTCCACAGATTTGTCACCTTATATCCAAACTACACTTCCAATAGCAAAAAAACTAGTGAAGCCAAAATTTGTAACAGATGTGAGTGACAAAATCAAGATCGAAATACAGAAAGCCAAATTTTGTTCTGAAAACTGCCAAGTTATTGTGGGACCTGAGCAATGGATCAATGGAAAATGTTCAGTAGTCTCACAAAAGTTAACCTACATAGCAACTTAGGACCTGCAATGAGCTATTGCCACGTTGATTGTATGTGGTGAACATGATCAACCAGATATATTGCCACAACTGCAGACATGGTAATGGAGAAGCTGTGCCTTCACTACAGGAAGCTGACTAGTAAGATATGATACCATCATCTGCATAAAGTAAAGAATGACATCAATCCCCGAGTAGCAGTGTTTCCTAGCAACAGAATGGATCAGCAACAGCATTGATTACAACAGGGGCTTCATATCAGGGACAACACTATCTGGAAAAGGAAGATCATCAGAGGAATGAACAGATACCAGATGAACAGTTCATGATAATGCTCATGAATGCCATTAGTCCTGCGCAATTTAAAGGTGATGAATCCAATGTATGTGCACAAATAGATAAAAGTGAATCTGACTAAAACTAACAGACCTTTTTATTAATGAATGATATTTTTTGTGACCAGGTAACTTGCATAATTTAGAATTGCCAATGCTAATGTAATCAATTTTTTTAATGAGAAGAATGATGTTTGGAGAAATACAGTTGCACTATCCTAGCTTTCTGTAATCATATGACTTCTCCATCACACCTAAATGCCTTTCTGCTCAGTCTGTGCCAGCCATTAACTACGTCAATTGAAAAAAATGAAGGAGAAATATGTCCACATAGAGCTGTTTCTTGCAGTGCTACAAAGATTATGTTGATGTCCCAGGATATGTAGTACTAAGGCTGCTATCTTTAAACAGCACTGCTTGGATCAGAGTCAAAAGAGTTGTACAGCATTGAACCAGACCTTTTGGTCCAATTAGTCCATGCCAGCCATGTTCCCAAACTAAATTAGTCCCACTTTCTTGCTTTTGGCCCATATCTTTCCAAACCTTTCCTTTTCATGTGTATCTCCAAATGTCTTTTAAATATTGTAACTGTATCTGAATCCACCACCTCCTTTGACAATTCATTCCACACACAAACCACCCTCTGTGCAAAGAAAAATTGCCTCTCATGTCCTTTTTAAAACTTTCTCCTCTCACCTTAAAAATTATACCCCCTAGTTTTGAACTTCCCTCCCCTAGGAAAAGACCTTTGCTATTCACCTTACCTATGTCCGCCAAGGTTTTATAAACCTCTATAGGATCACACCTCAACCTCCTATGCTCCAGTGAAAAAGCCCCAACCTAACCAATCTGTTTTTATAAGCCTAATCCCCCATTCCTAGCAACATGCTGGAAAATCTTTACCAAACCTCTTCCAATTTAATGATATCCTTCCTACAGCAGGGCAAGCAGAATTGCGCACAATACTCCAGAAGAGGCCTCACTGTACAACTGCAACATGATGTCCCAACTCTTATATCCAAAGCAAATTCCTACTCCTCGGATGCTGCCTGACCTGCTGTGCTTTTCCAGCACCACACGCTCGACTCTAATCTCCAGCATCTGCAGCCCTCACTTTTGTCCTATTCTCAAAGGTCCAAGCAACGAAGGCAAGCGTGCTAAATGCTTTCGTAGCCACCCTATGAACCTGTGACACAAACTTCAACGAATTATGTACCTGAATTGTTCGGTCTTTCTGTTCTATAACACCATCAAGGCCCTACCACTAATTGTGTCAGGCCTGCCCTTGTTTATTTTACTAAAGTGTAATACCTTGCGTTTTTCCAAATTAAACTCCATCTGCTACTCCTCAGCCTCAATTGACTCAATTGATAAAGATCACTTTGTAATTTTAGATAACTTTCTTCACTGTCCACGATATCACCAATTTTGGTGTCATCTGCAAGCATAGTAACCATGCCTCCTATATTCTCATCTAAATCATTTACATAAATGACAAACAAAAGTGGACTCGGTACCAATCACTGTGGAACACTGCTAGTCACAGGCTTCCAGCCAAATAAACAACCCTTACCACCACCCTCTTGTTCAGTTAGTGATGATGGCATGGTCTTTCCCTTGCAAATCAGGGTAAACCTGCATTGAGTGGGTTCTGAATTTCTCCCCTATTGAGTTTTTAATGGGCTTTGTTCTGATAAATGGTATGATATGTTTGTTGTTGATTCTATCTTTGTGAACAGTTTGACCAATTAACCAAGCTACGCCAGGCTGTGAAGTGACATGTTATTGCATAATTATTTATTCCTTGAAATATGGTCATTTTGTTGAAGGTTGTTGAACAATGTTGGCATTAGTGGAATATTAATGATTAATGACAAAACTTATTTATTTTTTGGAGCATCAGATCTTCCAACACAGTATAAACAGGATGACTTTGGCGATAGGACTGCATAGTTTGCCTTATGCAACACAAAAGTCCATACGTAAGATAGTAAATAACAATAATATGTGCCTTGAGCATTTTAATGTGTAATGATAGAGTCATGCACCGAGGTCAAGGGATCCATTAACTATTGGAAGACAGCCATTGATCACACCTATATTTAAAAGAGATTGGGAATCGTTAGATCGGGAATTCTTGTTTGGTGTTGCAGTAGGCAAATATGGCTATGCACATGCAATACATGAACCATGTTCTAACATCCTTAGCCAGGCTAGGCTTTAAACTCTTTAAATTTTGATTGACAGGGGAGTCAAGGGTTATGGGAGACAAACATGAATTAAAAGTCACCTTGATCTTATTAATTGGCTTGAGGGGCTAAGTGGTCTAGTCCTATTTCTTATGTTCCTATGTTCTCAGCCCAATGTCAATATACTGCTGCATAGTCAGGATTACATCATGATTAGCAGTATAAAGTAGTAAAAAGAATGATTTATAATTCATCACAAAGTGAGAAAGATTAAACTTCTGAACTCTAGCCTACATTACCTAATAAGTAGGTTGTTCTAGTAGGTTTTGGTGTGCATTACAGTGAGCTGAATTGTCTTGGTTTTCATTGATTTTCATAACTCTTGAGATAGGAGATGATAAAATACAGTGGATGAACAACTTTGTCACAGTGAGTTGTTATACTAACAGTAAACTATTTCTGACTCCTGGTGTCAGAGAGTTATCTACTCAAGATCTTCCTGGATCACTTCATTTGCATGTACATTGGAACCACTGATTAAACAGCAATACTTGTGTATGTAATCCTAAGCTGAGTTGTTTCTGCTGGCTAAACTAAAACGCAGGAACACAGGCTCACAATACAGAGATGGTTATTTCGGATGGACATGATGGGATATGTCTTTGCATAAAACGTTGTAAATGTTTGAAATTCTCTATCCTGGGGAGTTATTCATGCTTGGCCATTGAGTATTTAAGGCTGAGTTAGACAATTATTTGTCTCTCAAGTGAATCAAGGAATTTGGGGAGTGGGCAGGAAAGCATATTTTAAAGCAACCATGATCATACTGGATAATGGAACAGATCCAATAGGCGTACCTGAGTATTCCTGCTCCAGCTACTTGGGTTCTTGCATTTTGATGTAATGCCACTTAATGAACATCACTCAACTATTGGACTTTGTTCAACTTACTCAACATTTTACAGGAGGAATTGGGACATGACATCTCCACCATCTAAATTTCACACCGTTTCAGGAGAAAGCAATTCCATTGTGGAAGGTTTGGCAGTGAGGTAATATCACTGGGCTCATATTTCAGTGACCCAGGGTAATACTTTGGGGAATTGAGTTCAAATCTCACCACAGCAGATAGTGAAATTTGAAATTCAACTAATACAATTGAAATTAAAAGCTAGACGAGTAGTGACCTTGAAACCATTATTTGCTGTCATAAAAAAAGTCCTATT
Source organism: Hemiscyllium ocellatum (assembly GCF_020745735.1). NCBI lineage: Eukaryota > Metazoa > Chordata > Chondrichthyes > Orectolobiformes > Hemiscylliidae > Hemiscyllium > Hemiscyllium ocellatum. Next base: position 7,866,924 of record NC_083422.1, on the reverse strand, counting down.
CAGAAATGCTTCTTAGGGAAGGAAATCAATATCCTTACTTCACCCAGCCCACTAGTGCTTTCAAACCCACAACAATGCAGTTGACTCTTGACTTCTCCGTGAAATAGTCAAGAAAGCCACCGAGTTGTACCAAATCACTAGAGAAAAGTCAAGAAGGAAGGCAACATAATGGACTACCAGTATAACCTAGGCACTGGAAATGACAATGGTAAACAGTCACTATTGTCCCTGTGAAGTCCTCCTTACTAACATCTAGCATTTGGTACCAAAATTGGGGAAACTATCCCACAGATATTGCCATACTCAGAAAATAATATTTACAGACAATGTCCCAGCAACCAACATTACCATTTCTGGATATGCCCTGACCCAGTAGCAGAATAGATTCATTAGAGGCAGCAGTACCTTGGGAGTCTTCAACACTGAATTTGGATAGCATCAAGTCTCAGTGCATCAGGTCAAGTATAAGCAAGGGAACCTCCTGCTAATTACCACTGACCACTACATCCTTTGTTCAAATTTGGACAGAAGAGATGAACTCTAAATGTACAATGACAGTGTAATATTAGTAAAACAGTATCAGTGGTATTTAGGGGGGAAGAGCTGAAAATGTGTTGCTGGAAAAGCGCAGCAGGTAAGGCAGCATCCAAGGAACAGGAAATTCGACGTTTCGGGCATAAGTCCTTCATCAGGAATGGCTTATGAAAGGCTTATGCCCGAAACGTCGAATTTCCTGTTCCTTGGATGCTGCCTGACCTGCTGCGCTTTTCCAGCAACACATTTTCAGCTCTGATACTCCAGCATCTGCAGAACTCACTTCCTCCTATTTAGGGGAGAAAGCTTCCTACTATTTGTACCCAGCATAAAGAAAAATGGTTATCGTTGTTGGAATGCAATCATCTGAGTACTATGATATCTTTGCCAAAAGTCCTTGGTGGTTTCTTAGGCCCATCAATCTTCAATTGCTTCATCGATAACTTTTCCTCCACCATAAGGTCAGAATTGGGGATGTTTGCTGATGATTGCACAATGTTCAGCATCATTCGTAGTTTGAAAAATAAAGAGCATGAAAGCATGGAAAGGGTTAAAACATGAAGACCACTCACGATCTGTTGCAAGGGGTCTGTGGAATGCTACACTAGTCAAAAGGTCACTATAGTAGGATGAAATAACACAGTCAGTAAAGTCAGCGTCGCCTGCAGGATTGGGACAGATTTTAACAATAACTGTTCGGGACATGACATTAAATATCTAACTAATAGTAGAGTCAGCCTGATTGAGACCCTTGACAATAAATATTTAATCACTAGTTAGTAGAGTCAGCTTGAGACAGGAGATCATTGTAGTAGGTGGGGTAGCTAAATATCTAATCATGACAGGTTAGTCTGGGATGGAAGATCATTGTAGCAGAGGTGACACTAAATATCTAATCGTGACATTAGAATAATATTAAGTAGAATGTAGGAAAACCTAGAGTGGCAGAACCAGAGAGATAATAGGAATTAACATCATTGGTTTATTGTATAGCTGGAGTGAGGCAATTTTGATTAACACAGTTTGACATGCTGATAAGCTGACAAAAACATGATTAAAAAAGGTATGAAGAGCCACGGACCCTGAGTTTTGGGGGCATTCAAGAATTTGCTTTCTGAGTGTCACGGTTTTTTGTTTGCAAATAAAAGACCTACTCCTTGAAGAACTCTCTGCATCTCCTGGTGATTCTCTACATTTTCTCCACAACAGTAGCTTCTCAGATACTAAAGCAACCTATATTCTTATGTAGCAAATCTTGGGCAAAGTTCATGTGCTGATAAGTGGCAAATAATGTTCATACTGCACAAGTGCCAGGCAGTAACTATCTCTAACTGGAGAGAATCTACTACCTCCCCTTGACTTTTAATGGCATTACCATTACTGAGTAACCCACGGTCAACATCCTGGGATGACCATTGTCAAGAACCCTAACTGGACCAGCCATACAAATACGGTAACTAAAAATGCAGGTCAAAGACCATATGATGTAGGAGCAGAAATTAGGCCATTCCACCCATTGGATCTGTTCTGCCATTCGACCATGGCCGGAAAGTCTGTGGTGAGTAAATCACTTGCTGTTTATGCCTCTCCACCTTATAGAAAGCACAATTAAGATGGCTATGATAAATATGCTTCACTTACCTGGATGGGTACAGCTAAAACAGCATTCGTGAAGTTTAACAACACCCAACGTCCTTGAATGACACCCAATTCACCACCTTCACAATCACTCCTTTCACCACCATGTAGAGTAGCAACAATATGTACTATCTACAAGATCCATTGCAACAACTCACCGAGGCTGCTTTGACAACACCGTCCAAGCCTGCAGCCTTTACTGCCCAGAAGGACAAAGGTAGCAGATGCATGGAAAGATTATTGCTTGTATGTTACCCTTCAAACCATGCACCATCCTGACTTTGAACTAGATTGCCCTTCATTTACTGTCGCTGGGTCAAAGTCCTGGAACTTTGTCTCTGACTGCACTGAGAAGGAATCTACAACAGAAGGACTGCAGCAGTTCAAGAAGGCAGCATACCACCACCTTCTATGGGGCAATAGATGCTGACCCAGTGTTAACTTTTTTTTAATATGCCACTGTTACTCTACCATCCACTAAAATGTTCTTGTTTATCTTTCCAGTGTTTCCAAGTGCATGCAGAATCTATTTGTTAACAACAGTTTTCTGGCACTTAGTGGTGAATGACCTCCCTTAAATTTTTCTGGTTTCCCCAGATGCAGCAAGAGTATTTTCAGCAGCTATGGAAACTACGTGCCCTACTGGAAAATTGAGACACATTAATTTTTTTTTTGCGGGCTCCAAAACTGACTAACCAACTTAAAAAGCTCAAAATTCAGCATTCCCACATGTTGAGCCACAGGTTAATGCAATTATTTAGAAAATGAAGCCAAATCCCTCATTGCTTCAGAATCTGTGAATATCAGTAAAGCTGGCATCAAGTGCAAACTCTTCCTCTGACATAAGCACCTGGATAAGCAGGTTGACTGATCTTAATGAAACATGAGACAAAAGCAGATAACCTATATGCATTACTTAATGTCTATTTTTGAGAAAATATAAGCATCCATTATTAAGGATTTAATGCAGAGCATTTAGAAATGTATAGTGTGATCAAGTAGAGTCAGCTTAAGTTCATAATGGGCACATCATGTCTAACAAATTTGTTAGAATTCTTTGTGCAAGTAGCAAGAAGAATAGATAAAGCAGAAGATATGGATGCAATACATTTGGATTTTCAGAAGACAATTGATAAGGTATTTCGCTTTAGGCTACTTAATCAGATAAGAACCCATGATGTTGCAAGTAATATGTTAGCATGGATAGTGGATTGGCTAATTAATAAAAAATACAGAGTTGAGATTAAAGGGGGCATTTTCAGGACAGCAACCTGTAATAAGTGAAGTGCCACAGGTCTCTGTGCAGGAGTCAGAATTACTTACAATATGTATTAATGACTTGGATGAGGAAAGTGAATGTACCGTAGCCAAGTTTGGGGATGACACAAAAACAGTTGAGAGGGCAAGCAGCAAGGATGACACAAAGTGTCTGCAGAAAGATATAGGCAGGTTAAGGGAGGGGGCAAAAATTTGGCAGATGGAATATAATGTGGGAAATATGAAGTTATGCACTCTGGTAGGAAGAATAGAGGCACTGAATATTATGTAAATGGAGAAGGATTACAGAAAGCTGCAGTGATTGAGCAAGACTGGGCCTGTACTTGGAATTTAGAAAAGAGGTGAACTTATTGAAACATATGCTTGGAGGATTTCACAGGGTAGATGCAAAAAAGTTGTTTTCACCTTGTGGGGGAGTCCAGGACCAGAGGCCATACTCTCAGAATAAGGGCCTGCACATTTAAGACAGAAATGAGGAAGAATTACTTCTCTCAGAACATGGTGAAGTTTTTGCCACCAAGGGCTGTTGAGGCATGGTCAAGACTGAGGTAGACAGATTTTTAATCAATTAGGTAATCAAAGGTTATGAGGAATATGCAGGAAAGTGAAGTTGATGATTTTCAGATCAGCCACAATCTCAGATTCAATGGGCTGAATGGTTTACTTCTGTCTGCATATGATATGGTCTTATTTCACTCACCATGAGCCCTGTGATCAGGCATTGTGTCAAAGTGAAATATCTTAGGATAGACAAATAAAAGAAGAAAAAAATAGTTCTTGTAATCCAATTTTCTGTGTGTTTTTACCTTACAGTGAAAACCAGAGAATTGACTTCACACAAATGAACAAATGTTCCTTTTATTTGTTAATTTGGTCTCTATCTATTTCGTCTACAAAGCTCACAGTGTAATTTGAACCATTGAGTTGAGTTGACACTTCTCAATGTTATCATTGTACTTAAATTTTTTAGATTGTTTAGATTATAGACCAGAAATTCACTGGCCTACCAAACCTAACGTACGTCGAGCAAGAGCTGTCCAAAAATGCATTTTTGGCTAAGGTGGATGGCCTTGGTGGCTGCAGTTGATTTGGGATGATTTAATGAGTTGACAGTGTAGTGCTGGAAAAGCACAGCAGCTCAGGCAGCATCCAAGAAGCAGGAGAATCGATGTTTCGGGCATAAGCCCTTCCAGCACTACACTCTCGACTCTCGGCTCCAGCATCTGCAGTCCTCACTTTCTCCTAGATGATTCCATGAGGTCAGAATAATTTATTCCATCTCACCAGTATTCACCAAAACCTCATTTCCTGCCTAGCTAGCCATGGATTGCCCTCACGCCCACCCCCATCCATCCCACGATCAGATTACTTCTCCTGTCATCCTGTTCTCTGCTGCAGCCATTCTCATAAGGCCCTGTTGTATGTTTTGTCTCCAATTGCCCAGTCAAGCCCACCAGTTGTTCCCCATTCTCTCATCCTCATGCCTCAAGCAATTAATTGCATCCTGTTCTCCTGCTGCTAATACACATTAGGCCCCCCTCTTCTATCCTCCATCAGTTACTAATGGCCTCCCCCGCCCGCCCCCGTTCATTGCTAACCCCTGTCAGATATTAACCCCCCTTTTCACCCACCAGGTACGCTCTCAACCCAGCAGCCACTACTAATTCCCAGCTGACTGCTTCACATAACCCCATTTCTGACTTAACTAAAGGCCGCCTTGACACAAGAAATAGCTGAATCTTTCATTGCATTTCACTGGCAACTTTGCATGGTTCACCTACACAATGAAAATGTGCTCAATATAATGGAGTTTCAAACCTCACTATTTAATGGTGACATTAGTCTGTCCACCCTTTAAATGGGCATAAGCAAATTTTGGGATTGTAATGTTTAAGACCTTCCCTCATAACCGAGGTCTGATCTGATGACACTTGGTATCAATTGGAGCATTGGCGAATAGCCCTGTGGTGAATCTGAAAATGCATGGCTTGGAAAGGGTGTTCACTAGGAAATTGTTTCCGTTAGGCGAGGAAACTAGGACCCGTGGACATAGCCTTAGAATTAGAGGGGGTAAATTCAGAACAGAAACGCGGAGACATTTCTTCAGTCAGAGAGTGGTGGGCCTGTGGAATTCATTGCCGCAGAGTGCAGTGGAGGCCAGGACGCTAAATGTCTTCAAGGCAGAGATTGATAGATTCTTGATGTCACAAGGAATTAAGGGCTACGGGAAGAATGCTGGTAAGTGGAGTTGAAATGCCCATCAGCCACGATTGAATGGCGGAGTGGACTCGATGGGCAGAATGGCCTTACTTCCACTCCTATGTCTTATGGTCTTATATCCTGAGTCAAATCTGACTGATGCTGGATTTAGTCATAGATATCTCCAATCTTCTATTTTGGAGCATAAAGTGACAAATTTAAGAATGCACACCCTAACAGAGAAGTGACAATATCCTTTAAGAGCTCTTACTGAGAGATATTACCACACTTACCACGGAGTTTTCAGTCCATGCTTGCACTTTCCTGATCCATGCAGCCATTGAAGAAAACTCTGCAATGAGAGTGCCCAATTCTAAAGTTGTCTCTTTAGTATCCAGAATAAAACTGATCTGATATCTTCTTCAAGAATGAATTTCCTCGGCAATATACAGTCAATGAAATACCCACTTCTAAAATTTCATTCTTAGCACAAGGCAACACTGGCTACTCCAGCACATGCTGTGCAAACATATACAAATAGGTCCTTGAGATAGTGGTGGAGAGCCATCACCTTGAACCATTGAAGTCTATGCGATGTAGATATATCCACAATGCCGTCAGAGAGGTAATTCTAGGACTTTGACCAAGAGACAGTGGAAGAATAGTAAATAATTCCAGAAGAATAGTGTATAGCTCGGAGAGAAACGCCTGACGTGTTGTCTCCCTTTTAATGATGTGACCCAGTGTGGTACATTATTCATCCTGTAGTTGAGATTTTAACACAAAATTGATACTTGTTGAATAGTAATTAAAATTGACACCACCAGATGGAGATAGTTGCCAAGAGAATGAAGCACATGGCATTTCACAGAAGCTTTAACTGTACATTTTATTTAGTTTATCCTTTTCACATTCATTTCAAGAACTGAGGCCAAAATATTGAATGTTGAATGTTTTCAATGAATTAGATATTGTTCTTAGGCCAAAAGGGATCAAAGAGCCTGGGGAGAAAGTTGGAACTGCAGCCTTCAGGACTCAATATTGAGTTCAATTATTTTAGAGTTTGAACACCGTCTCCCATGACCTTACCCCTCCTCATGGCCTTGTCATCACATGGGCTGCCACCACAAGCAACTCATTGTAAGCTACTCATGGTCCCCATTAGCAGTTATTGATTATCTCAGGCTGACCTTTACCCATTCCTTTGTCTGCCCTATTGTTGTTCTGTCTCTTGAGCACAATCTCCACCTATTGTTTGCTCCCTCCCCCTACCGTCACCCCATTTCCAGCATATATAACAGCCTTTTCTGGACTAAGTTAGTTCTGAAGAAGGGTCACTGAACCCAAAACATTAACTGCTTTCTCTCAGCAGTTGATATTGGACCTGCATGAATTTTTTCAGCAATTTCTGTTGGTGAAACTGCAACAGGGATCAGAATACGTTCATATTGAAAGGTGAAGCAGGTCTCAATAGCTTACTTCTGTTCCTATTTTCAGTGTTTCCATGATGATGCATTTTACATAATTTCAAATTTTGAGACTGATTAATCTGTATAGTTATTTATATCACACATCAAAATATGACTACATCAGAAAAATACTTCAACGTAAGTTTTAAGGTGAAAAATGTTCACTGCATTTATATAGTGAACATCAAGACCTCAGGATGTCCCAAAGCACTTTACAACTAACAGATTGGCTGTTTCAAAAAAATACTCAAGGAACCGTGGAGGCTGGAAATCAGAAACAAAAGCCTAAATTGCTGGAAAAGTCAGCAGATTTGGCAGCATCTGTGGAGAGAAGGCAGAGTTAACATTTCAGGACCAGAAAAGTCTCTGGATCTGAAACATTAATTTTGCCTTCCATCTACAGATCCTGTTAGACATGCTGTGATTGGCTGTTTCCTTTGATTGATGAGTTGAGATCTGGGGTGCTCAGGTTCAGGACAGGATGTTGTCCATTAGGATTGAGATGCAAAGAAATTTCTTTACTCAAAAAGTTGTAAATGATTGGAATTTCCCACCCCAGAGAGGAGGGATTGCTTAGTCATTGATAATATTCAAAATTAAGAGTGATCACCAGGAAAGGCAAAGGCAACATTGAGAGACTGCAGGAATCCCCTGTGACCATTCCCCTGGAAAGCAAGTATACCATTTGGATACTGTTTGGGGGGGTTGACCATTCAGGGGAAAGCAGCAGTAGCCAGGTTTGTGGCACTACGACTAGCACTGGGACACAGCAGGAAAGGGTAAAGATAAACAGGAACTTAGTGATAAGAGACTCAATAGTTAGAGGGACAGATAGGAGATTCTGTGGCTGCAAATGAGAATCCAGAATGATGTATGCCTCCCTGGTGTCAGGATCCAGGCTGTCTCAGAGAGGCTGCAGAATGCTCTCAAGGGAGAGGGAGAGCAGCAGAAGTCATTGTGCACGTTGGCACAAATGACATCGATAGTAATAGGGATGAGGTCCTGCAGAGTGATTATACACAGCTAGGAAAAAAGTTAAAAACCATGACCTTGTTGATGATAATCTCCCGATTCCTTCCAGTGTCATTGCTAGTGAGGGTAAGAACAAAAGGATATAGTAGATAATGTGTGGCTAAAGAATTGCTGTGGGGGTAGGGATTCAGACTTTTAGATCATTGGGATCTTTTCTGGTGCAGAGGTAACCTGTACAAGAGGGATGGGTTGCACCTGAAATGGAGGGGGTCCAAAATCTTGGCAGCCAGGTTTGCTAGTGCTGCAAGGGAGGGTTTAAACTAGATTGGCAGGGGCAGCGGATGGGTGACTCAACAGCAGGGAATCAAGTGTGAGGCTCGAAGGAGATATAGTAATCAGAAATAGTAAGTTGAAGAGACAGGTCAGGCTGGAACATGACAGGGAGCCAGGAATGCCTGTTGGATTAAATTGCACTTATTTCAATGCAGACGGCTGACAGGTAAGGCTGATAAACTCAGGGCAAGGATAGGTACATGGGACTGGGATATTATAGCCATTACAAAAACACGGCTAAGGGAGGGTCAGGATTGGCAGCTTAATATGCAAGGGTACAGGTGCTTTTGGTGGGATGGAGGTGGTGGAAGGAGAGGAGAGGGAGTTGCATTTTTGATTAAGACATGCATCACAGCAGTTGTCAAAGATGAAATAAACTGAAGGATCATCCATTGAGGCTTTGTGGGTGAAATAAGAAGGGGATGGTGACATTATTGGAGTGGTTCTTATTTGGCCCCCAAATAGTTAGCAGGAAGTAGAGGAACAAATATGCATGGAGACTGGGGAGACTTGCAAGAGCAATAGGGTTGTCATAGTAGTGGTTTTTAATTTTCATAATATAGACTGGGACTGCCAGAGTGTTAAGGGCTTAGCTGGGGTGGAATTTGTTAAGTACGTTCAGGAAAGTTTCCTCGAGCAGCATATAGAGGGTCCTACTTGGGAAGGGGCAAAACACGACCTAGTTTTAGGAAATAGGGCAGGACGGTGATGGAGGTGACAGTGGGGGAGCACTTTGGGACCAGTGACCATAGTCTATTAATTTTTTTAATAATTATGGAGAAGAACAGAACTGTTCCACAGGTTCAGGTTCTAAATTGGAGCAAGGTGAATTTTGATGGGATTAGACAGGAGCTTGCAGGGGTTGATTGGAGTAGTTTGTTTGCAGGCAAAGGGATCTCTGGCAAGTGGGAGGCGTTTAAAAGTGAGATAGCTAGAGTTCAAAGTCTATATGTTCCTGTGAGGGTGAAGGGCAAGGTTGGGCAGGAATAGGGAAACCTGGGTGACGAGAGATATTGAAGCTTTGACCAGAAAAAAGGAGATGTGGCTGAGGTATAGGCAGCTGGGATCAAGGGAATCCCTGGAGGTATACCAGGAAAACAGGAGTTTACTGAAGAAGGAAATTTGGGAAGTGAAAAGGGGGCATGAGACAGCCTTGGCTGAGAAGACTAAGGTGAATCCAAAGAGGCATTTTAAGCATATTAAAAAGAATAACTAGAGAGAGAAAAAAGTGCCAATCAGGAACAAAGTGGACATGTATATGTAGAACCGCAGGAGATGGATGAGGTTTTCAATGAATATTTCTCCTCCGTGTTTACCATGGAGAAAGTCATGAAGAATTGGGAAATTAGGGAAGTTAGTGGTGATACCTTGGGGACAGTCCATATAACAGTAGAGTCAGAGAGATGTACAGCACGGAAGCAGACCCTTCGGCCCAACTCTTCCATGGTGATCAGATATCCTAATGTAATCTAGTCCCATTTGCCAGCCCTTGGCCCATATCCCTCTAAACTCTTCCAGTTGCCTTCTATACCCATCCAGATGCCTTTTAAATGCTGCAATTGTAACAGCCTCCACCATTTCCTCTGGCAGCTCATTCCATACAAGCTCCACCCGCTGTGTGAAAAAGTAGCCCCTTAGGTCCCTTTTATATCTTTCCCTCCCACCCTAATCCTATGCCCTCTAGTTCTGGACTCCCCCATCTCAGGGAAAGGACTTTTCTATTTACCCTATCCATGCCCTTCATGATTTTATAAATGTCTATAAGTCACCCCTCAGCCTCCGACATTCAATGAAAAACAGCCCCAGCTTTGGACTGCTAGATTGTGTGGAATCCAGGCCAAGCTGGAAAATTAGATACACAATTGGCTTGATGGTCAGAGGGTAATAGAGGAAGGATGTTTGTTGGACTGGAGGCCTGTGACTAGTGGAGTGCCTCAGGGGTTGGTGCTGGGCCCATTGCTATTTGTTATCTATATCAATGATTTGGTTGAGAATGTCCAAGGGATGAATAAGTTTGCTAATGACACGAAAATAGACGGTATCGTGGACAATGAGAAAAATGATCAGAAATTGCAGCAGGACCTTGATCAGCTTTGGAAATGGGCTGAGAAATGACAAATGGAGTTTAATATAGATAAGTGTGAGGTTTTGCATTTTGGAAAATCAAATCAAAGTAGAAGTTTCATAGTGAATGGTAGGGCTTTAAGGAGTGTAGTGGAACAGGGGGAGTTTGGAGTTCAGTTCTCTGAAAGTGGAGTCACAGGTAGACAGGGTAGTGAAAAAGGCTTTTGGCACACTGACCTTCATTATTCAGGGCATTGAGTATAGAAGTTGGGAAGTTATGTTGCAGTTGTACAGGACACTGGTGAGGCTGCACTTGGAATATATGTTCAGTTTTGGTCACCTTGCTATAGGAAGGATATTATTAAACTGGGAAGAGTGCAGAAGAAATTTGCAAAGACATTGCCAGGACTCAAGGGTCTGAGCTATAGGGAGAGGCTGGACAAGCTAGGACTTTTTTCTTTAGAATGTAGGAGACTGGTGGGGGGGATCTTATAGAAGTGTATAAGATCATAAGAGACATGGATAGTTTAAATGCACTCCATCTTTTTCCCAGCGTTGAGGACTAGAGACCATCAGTTTAAGGTGAGAGGGGAAAGACTGAAACAGAACCTGAGGGGCAACTATTTTTACACAGAAAGCGGTATGCATGCGGAATGAGTTGCCAGCAGAAGTGGTTGAGGCATGTACATTAACAACATTTAAAAGGCATTTGGACAAATTCATGGATAGAAAAGGTTTAGAAGGATGTGGGCCAAATACAGAGAAATGAGGTTAGCGTGGATGGATGTTTTGGTTGACAGTTTGGGTTGAAGGGCTGTCTCCATGCTGTAGGACTCTATGACTCTATGCCAATAAGGTGAACGTAGTATGTGGGAGGGAAAAAATTCAGAGTTTCACCTTTGCTATCAGGTTCTCAGAATATTTTCAGGTGATTCAGCTTTGTTTAGGACTCAGAAGCGCATCACAACTACTTATTAACATTCCAACCCGCTGGAATTACGTTTACTGATGCAAACTTGACAGTCAAAAATGGGAGACCGATGTGTTCATAAATCGACTATGCATATTGCTCACATGCCTGCAGGAGTAGACTTCTTCCTACAAACTCCGGTGAGGACAAATTTGATCAGTTACTTGGCTTCTTCATAACTTAAGTGTTTCTTTGTGCAAACGTGTTAGCGGTGAAGGTTTTCCATGTTGATTAGCTCATGAGAAGTACCTGGCATATGTAGTTGTGTTGTTAAATACTTACAGAACAAATAAGCCGTGCTGGCTGATGCCAGTAAACCTGACTGTGCAGGCAAGAGAGCTGAACTCAAAAGGGAGCTCAAATCGAAAGACAGTCTTTTATGATTTTGTCCTTGTCCCAGATAAACCTTTAATGAGAAGGGTTGCCCAGTGGCACGATGGTTAGCACTGCTGCCTCACAGCATCAGAGGCCCAGGTTCAATTCCAACCTTGGGTGCCTGTCTGTTTGGAGTTTGCACATTTTCTCTGTGTCTGCCAGGTTGCTGGTTTCCTCCCACAATCTAAAGGTGTGCAGCTAATTTAGATTGGCCCATAGTGTCCAGGGATGTGTAGGCTAGATGGATTAGTCATGGCAAATGTGGAGTGATGAGGATAGGATGGGATGCCCTTCGGATGTTTGTTGCAGACTTGATGGGCTGAATGGCATCTTTCTGCTCTGTAGAGATTCTATGAGGAGTTGTCAGATGTGTATGTTTTCCTAGTTGTTGATGCAAGGTCAGTGGGCTGATGTGCTTTCAGTGTGAACTGTGGCTGATGTGTATGGGACAGGACCACGTGGTGCCACATTGGTAGCTGCAATGAAGTGATAGATATTATTTTCTCATGAATGACATGGCAGTAGGAAGGTCAGAGAAACGGAGGGTTCTTGGGTGCTTGTCCACAGATCCCCAAATGTGGCAGGACAGGCAAACAGACTAGTTAAGAAGGCATATGGGACATTTTCCTTTATCAGTTGAGACATAGATTATAAGAGTTGGGAGTGTGGTGCTGGAAAAGCACAGCAGGCCAGGCAGCATCCGAGGAGCAGGAAAATCGACCATTTCAGACAAAAGCCTTTCATCAGGAATGATGAATAGCTTTTGCCTGAAACAGTTGATTTTCCTGCTCCTTGGATGCTGCCTGACCTGCTGTGCTTTTCCAGCACCACGTCCTCGACTCTAATCTCCAGCATCTGTAGTCCTCACTTTCGCCACGTAGATTATAAGAGCAGGGAGGTCATGTTAGACCTGCGCAGAACATTGGTTAGGTCACAGCTGGAGTGCTGTGCACAGTTCTGGTCACCACACTACGGAAGGATATAACTGCATTGAAGAGAGTGCAAAGAAGATTCACCGAGGTGATGCCTGGGATGGAACATTTCAGCTATAAAGAGAGGCTGGAGAAGTTCAGGTTGTTTTGTGTGGAGCAGCGAAACTTAAGGGGGCCTGATGGAGGTGTATAAGATATAAGGAGCATGGGTAGGATAAATAGAAAGCAATGGTTTCCCCTCAGTTGAAGGGTTACCAACAAGCAGGCAAAGTTTTAAAGTGAAAGGCAAGAGGTCTACAGGGATTTGAGGGAAATGTTTTCACCCAGACGGTGATGAGATATGGAATGCATTGCCTAGGGGGGTAGTTATGATGGGAAACCTCATAATGTTTAAAAATAACTTGGACAAGCACTTGAAATGTCAGAGTATTAAGGGCCCTGGGCCAAGTGTGGGAAAGTGGGACTTGTGTAGTGGTAGTATATTTTAGTGGCACAGGGCCTCTTCTGTCATTATGATTCTATGAAACATCTGATGGTGATGGCTGCGAGACAGTCCTCTGCTAGGTTGTCTTAAACTGCTCACAAGCACCAACCTCCACAGTCATTCTATCCAGGTGGCCTCCTCTGTTGGGATGGTCTCTTATTACAATACATGAAATGAAAAGGAATATAGAACATTGCAGTGCAGTACAAGCCCTTCGACCCTCAATGTTGTGCTGACCTGTGGAACCAATCTGAAGCCCAACTATCCTATGCTATTCCATGTTCATCCATTTGTTTATCCAATGACCATTTAAATGCCCTTAAAGTTGGCGAGTCTACTACTGTTGCAGGTAGTGCGTTCCACACCTCTGCTACTCTGAGTAAAGAACCTACCTCTCACATCTGCCCTATACCTATCACCTCTCAATTTAAAGCTATGTCCCCTCGTGCTAGCCATCACCATCTGAGGAAAAAAGCTCTCACTGTCCACCCTATCTAACCCTCTGATTATCTTGTGTCTCAATTAAGTCACCTGTCAACCTTCCTATGTGAGAGATCCGTTTGTAAGTTTGTTAACAACGGCGAAGAAGCTGCTCTTAAATCTGTTGCTATGTGTTTTGAAACTTCTGTATCTTCTGCCTGATGGGTGAGGGTGGAAGAGATTATAACTGGGATGGGAGCAGCCATTATGTTGGCTGCTTTCCCGAGGCAGCGGGAACTATAGATGGAGTCAATGAAAGGAAGGCTGGTTTGTGTGATGGATTGGGCTGCATTCACAACTTTCTGTAATTTCTTGCCATGTTGAGCAGAGCATCTGCCATACCAAGCTGTGATGCATCCAGATAGGATGCTTTATGTGGGACATCTATAAGAATTGGTAAGACACATCGTGAACTTGCTGAATTTCCTTAGCTTTCTGAGGAAGTAGAGACATCAGTGTTCTTTCTTGACTGCAGCTTTGACGTGGATGGCCCAGGACACATTGTTGGTGATATTTACTGCTAGGCACTTAAAGTTCTTGACCACCTCTATCTCAGCACCATTAATGTAAATAGGGATGTGTCCTCCACTCCACTTCCAGAAGTTGATGACCAGCTCCTTTGTTTTGCTGACACTGAGGGAGAGATTGGTGTCTTTACATCATTACACTAAGCTCTCTCTTTTTCCTGTACTCTGTCTTATCGCTGTTTAAGATCTGACCCAGTGGTGTCACTGGCAAATTTGTAAATGGAACTAAAGCTGAATTTGGCCAACAGTCATGAAAACTTTACAGTTTTCAAGATTATATTTGTACAATGCCATCAATTACTCTCTGAGTGAAGAAAGTTTTACTCATTTCAGTCCTGATCGGCTGTCCCAAGTTTTTACAGTTCAATACATTTTTGACAGGCAAGGGGGAGTCAAGGGTTAATGGGGGGCCTGGCAGGAAAGTGGAGTTGAAGCTCCAACCAGATCAGCCATGACTGATATGATTTGGTAGAGCAGGGTCAAATAACTTACTCTTCTTTCCAGGACCTATGTTCCTATGTTGGTACTTAAACACTGCAGAGCCAAACATTTAAAATTGAAAAGTGAAGGTTAGGTTGAACAGGAATTGATGAAACATGTGGATTGAAACAGTAATTACCACTGTGCATCTCAAAATGAATGGTGTGAGCTTAATGGATTAAATGGTGTTTTCTTGCTTTCTGTTTTGATGTGTTGTCCCTCTAAGATATTGCTAACCACTTGTAATTATATGCATGTAATTTGAGATCAAGTTATCTGTGAAGAGGAGTTTGCTCACAGCATAAATAAATGATTGATAATAAAACAAGCACTAATACTTGATAATATCAAGTCAAGTCCTTAGATAATCAGGGTGATTGAGGGCAAACCAAGAGCTGCTCTGTCATTGACTGCCTCAATCTCTGCTCCTGTTTGTGGCACTCAGCTTTCTTTCCCTTGGACCCTGGAAGCTAAACTTTATGATTTACATGCAGACTCATTTTCAGAGTTTCACAAACAGCTCGTCTCATCGATCCAGTTCTGCCCTTCATTTTTTGTTGTGAGCTCTAATCTTACTGTGTTGCCTCAAGTAAATTCTACTTGTAGGCTTTTCAATTCCCATTCTCAACAAAGTCAAATTATTGATTGAGCAGAGGCCTTCTTGGCTCCTTGGACACTCCAAAGCCCTCATTACACAAAGCTATAGGCCTTCCCTGAGTCCTCTACACAGAACCCTCAGCAGCTAATACAACTACCTAACACCCTCTCTCTCCTCAATATTGACCATCCAATCTTTCAAGTTCTCTTCAGTGACCAGTGAAATGTCCTGAGTAACCTGTTGAAAAATTTGCAATAAGCTCTGCCACTACTGCTGGACAGAATTGAATGCAGCCATCTGGCAACTCTGGAGCTACTTGTTCCATCCAATGGTACAATTCATAGATTGCTACCTTCCCCAATACAATTAAATACACCAGGAAATGGATTCTATCACATCGATGATGTTACTCTCATATCAGAAAGGGAGTCTCGGAGATGGAAGGAGCATGTGGAGAGAGATATCTTAGACACTGCTGTAGAAAACTGTATTTACACAGGTCAAATACACAGCTATAAGTAAGTGTGTTACGATACAGCAGGTGAGGAAGAGATCTACTGGAGGATAAGAAGCCAACAGCCTCATAGAGTGTATGTATAGACACCTGCAGCCCAGCTAAGTAAATGTAAGTATATTAGCAGCAGTACTAGCTTAAAGTATAGAATAACCAAAGGTCAATCAATTTAAAAGATCAGTGAACCACCAATAAATAAATCACTACACCAATAGACAAGGGACAATGTTTTGAAAGAAGTTTTAGTTCATTTGTAATCAAAATTAAATCTCAAGGTGCCTGGTGAATCTGTTGACCTCTGCACCCAATTACTGATAATCTCGAAGTGGGGGAAGCTTTTTGTCAATCTCAGGTTCAGAAAATTAAGCCTGCAGCTTTGAGACAGTTCAAGCAAGTAACAGTTTTATGTTTACAAAACTTTAATAAAAAATGACAATAGCCAATAGCAGAGCTGAGTAGAACAACTAGGTAACTTTACTCTTTCATGCCTGTCTGTCTGGCTGCTGGTCTCTTTTTGGGAATGGTTTCTTGCTGGTATCAATCTCCTACTGAGACGTGCCACTGCTAGATGGGGTCTCCTACTGGGATCTATTTCCTGCACAGCTTCCCAGGTGTAATTGCCAAAGACTAAAGGATTAACTTTTCTCCCCCCATTTTGATGAACAGCTTGCAAAAGCAAACCATGTACAGGGATTTCCATGGTCATCAGCATTTTAAATTATCTTCCCAGATGAGCATTGGGAGCTGCATCAGTGAATAAATTCGATGTTGAATTAGACAAATGTTTGACAGATGGAGTCAAGGGGTTTTTGGGAACAGGCGGGAAAGTGGAGTTAAAGTCAGAATCAAATCAATAATGACCTTATTGAAAAGCAGTGCAGAATTGAGAGGCAGAATGGCCTACTCCAGCTTTATTGAATTGAATTTATTGTCACATGTACTGAGGCACAGTGAAAAGCTTTGCCTTGCGAGCAATACAGGCAGATCACACAGTTAAATAGCATAGATCTGTACACAGGAGCTTGCAAGGAGTCGACCATATCGGGTGCCGTCTTGCTACAGAAAAGTCAATTAATGTTCTTCGAAGCTGTCCTGTCTGTAGAATGGACCTGCTTAAGTGGTTACGGTCATGGTGTGTTTCAGTAAGTAATAATAATACATCAGCAGTGGTGATGCAAAGTAATTTCATTTTGCACTTAACTGTGCAATTATTGATGCAAGGACAGAATCTATCCTGACATCAAATGGAAGGCTTGTGGGTCTTTGGCTTACCTGCACTTCAGTGTCAGTTCAGTATTGAATGTCTGGCTTTAGGCACATGGTTAGACCTTGGTCCAAAGTAAAAAGTACTTCATGCAGAGCTTTGGGTTCTGACCTGGGCATACACTTATTAATGTCTGTTAACATTCTCTGAATCTGAAAATGCAAAGTGTCCGCAGCAGCATCAGGAATGAGCCTGTTGCACACTTTCATCTTTTTCAAGCATGTATTGTCAGGCCAGCTGCCTGATGATTCATTCACCTTTTCTAAGTTGTTTACAACTCTCAAGATTCTATGATGACTCACACAGATCTTATTGTGATTGTCATTTACTTCTGAAGTATCTGTACAAGATGAAAACCGCAATTGTGCTCATTTTCAATGGTGTCTGACATAATGAATTTTATTTAAAAATAGCTGATTTTACAACCATTTTGAGGTACTGAATACACTTAAGTTTTATATGTTTTAATAGCAATAGTAGCCTTTTAAATATCAGATTGTTCTGAAAGATATCTTACGATGGCACATTAATCTGTTTAATGCAGTGTTGAAGTAAGTGTGAAGGATCAAACAGCCAAAGGTACTAACTTCAGCATCCGTGTGCACTTTACATTCAGATGTGGGATTTCAGGGCCTTGCTCGGTCAGTATGCTGAGACAGAACTCCCCTACTCTAGTTCAATTTATGCCTTAGAATCTTTCAGAAGAGAATATATGGAGACTAGGTTCAAAGTCTCCTCCAAAGGACAGTGCAGCAGTGCAGCACTCCCTCAGTATATATTCAAAGGTCAGCTCGGGTTATGTACTGGCACCTGTGGGGTAGGATTGAATCCATAACCATCCCTATCATGGGCAAGACAAATGTAATTTATAAGATTCCATGCAAAAACTGCATGAAACACTATATAGGACAAACAAGGAGACAATTAGCAATCTGCATCCACATACATCAAGTAGCCACTAAACGCCATGACCAGCAGTCCTTCGTAGCACAGATGACAAGGATCACAAATTCAACTGAGACAACCCAACAATCATAAGACAAGCTAAACAGAGGACAGTCAGAGAATTTCTAGAAGCATGGCACTCATTCACGGACTCCATCAACAAACACATGGACCTAGACCCAATATACCGGCCACTACAACAAACGAGCAGAACCAGCACCTGGAAGCAGCAGGAATGGAACCAAATAAATTCCAGAAGATACTGCACAGCACCACTTCACAGGAGGCTCAACGCACCAAAGATGTCACCTCAACAGGGATGAAATGTCTACAAATCAGCTGCCCAGCTCAGCAAACATACCAATAACCATCTAGAGAAAGTGAGGACTGGAGATCAAAGTCGAGAATGTGGTGCTGGAAAAGCACAGCAGGTCAGGCAGCATCCAAGGAGCAGGAGAATCGATGTTTAGGGCAGAAGCCCTTCATCAGGAATGCCCACAACCATGGCAACTGGCAGCTGAGCTACAAATTTTTATACAAACCTTGAATAACCATCTCATTCTGAGTCAAGAGTGCAATGACTGAGCCAAGACCAGAAATTACATCAGAGCTTTTATAAATAGGGTAATTTTTTTAAAGTGGGTAAACTATTGGCACCTTTGAGGTTTTATCAGTACTCCAAATTCTGTTCCCTAGCTACTAACTCCATCCTTCCCTAGAGCAACAATACATTCAACTGCTGAGAAGCCAATTTTGCTAAGCTGTGAAGTGATTTGGCAAAAGCAGACTGGCAACAGCTACTTGAAAGTAAATCAGGTCATCAGAATTGGAAACATTCAAAAGTTTCAGGAGAATATATTTAAAAAAGAAAGAAAGAAGAATGGACAAATCTTGATCTTCCTGAATAACAAGGTGCTAAGGGTAAATTAAGGCCAAAAGAGAAACTTATATCAGACATAAAGTACAATACTTTAGAAAGGCCAGAAGAATAAAGAAAATGTAAAGGTAATCTTAAAAGTAAACTTGGAAAAGCAAAGAGGTGACATAAAGAAATCTAACAAGTAAAATCTTGGAAAATCTAAAGCTGTAAGTACAAGATGTAAGTATATAAAGAGCAAAACAGCTAGGAAAACAATATGGACTGTTAGACACTAAAATGGCAACCTGTGTGTGGAAGCAGATGATGTGGGTAATCTTTTGAAAGAATGTTTCCACAAAAGAGCCGAATAAGTTGTGTCTATGGAGGAAGAGTATGAAATTTTGGATGGGATTGAAATTGTAATTAAGGAGGTGATGTAGAACATAAAACATAGAACATTACAGCATAGTATGGGCCCTTTGCACTGATCTGTGGAACCAATCTGAAGCACATCCAACCTACACTATCAATTCTTGTCCATATACCTATCCAATGACCATTTAAATGCCCTTAAAGTTGGCGAGTCAACTACTGTTGTAGGCAGTGTGTTCCACGCCCCTACTACTCCCTGAGTAAAAAACTACCTCTGACATCTGTCCTATATCTATCACTCTTCAAGTTAAAGCCATGTCTCCTCGTGCTAGCCATCACCATCCGTGGAAAAAGGCTCTCACTGTCCAACTTATCTAACCCTCTCATGATCTTGTATGTGTCAATTAAGTCACCTTTCAACTTTCTGCTCTCTAACAAAAACCATCCTCATGTCCCTCAGCCTTCCCGCCATACCAGTCAACATCCTAGTAAATCTCCTCTGAATCCTTTCCGAAGCTTCCACATCCTATAATTTGGTGACGAGAACTGTACGCAATACTCCAAATGTGGCCACATCAGAGTTTTGTACAGCTGCAGCATGATCTCATGGTTCTGAAACTCAATCTCTCTTTCAATAAAAGCTAACAATCCTGTCAACCTGGGTGGCAACTTTCAAGGATCTATATACCTGCACACCGAAATCTCTATGCTCATCCACACTACCAAAAATCTTACCAGTACCCTGCATTTCTGTTACTCCTTTCAAAGTGAATCACCTCACACTTTTTTGCATTAAACTCCATTTGCCACCTCTCAGCCCAGCTCTGCAACGTATCCATGTCTCACTGTAATCTACAACATCCTTTGTCACTGTCCACAACTTTACCAAACTTAGTGTCATCTGCAAATGTACTAACCCATTCTTCTATGCCCTCATCCAGGTCATTTATAAAACACCAGTGGACCCAAAACAGATCCTTGCGGTACACCACTAGTATTCCCATCAACGACCACCCTCTGTCTTCTTTCAGCTAGCAAATTTCTGATCCAAACCGCTAAATCAACCTCAATCCCATGCCTGTATATTTTGTGCAATAGCCTACTGTGGAGTAACTTATCAAATGCCTTACTGAAATTCATATACACCACATCAACCACTTTACCCTCATCCACCTGTTTCGTCACCTTCTCAAAGAACTCAATTAGGTTTGTGAGGCTCAACCTACCTTCACAAAACCATGTTGACTATCTCTAATTAACTTATTCCTGCCTAGATGATTATAAATCCTATATCTTAGAACCTTTTCCAACAACTTACCCACAACCGAAGTAAGGCTCACAGGTCTATAATTTCCAGGGCTGTCTCTACTCCCCTTTTTGAACAAAGGAACAACATTTGCTATCCTCCAGTCTTCTGGCACTATTCCTGTAGACAATGTTGACATAAAGATAAAAGCCAAAAGCTTGGCAAGGTCCTTCCTGGCTTCCCAGAGAATCCTAGGATAAATCCCATCTGGCCCAGGGGACTTATCTATTTTTACACTCCTCCTGAATCCCATCTAGTCTAGTAGCCTTATTACTCTCCTCAACCTCATTGTCTTATTCCTGTGTGAATACTGATGAAAGTATTCATTTAGCATTTCTCCATCTCCTCTGACTCCATCCACAACTTCCCACTACTGTGCTTAATTCGCCTTAATCTTCCTCTAGTCATTCTTTTATTCCTGATATGCCTATAGAAAGCCTTGATCCTTGATCCTATCTGCCAATGACTTCTCATAGCCTCTCCGGGCTCTTTTTAGCTGTCTCTTTAGATCTTTTCTGGTTAACTTGTAACTCTCAAGCACCCTAACTGAGCCATCACATCTCATCCTAACATAAGCCTTCTTCTCACTCTTGACAAGAGATTCAATTTCCTTAGTAAACCATGGCTCCTTTGCTCGACCACTTCCTCCCTGACACACCGGTACATACTTATCGAGGACCCGGAGTAGCTAGTCCTTGAATAAGCTCCAGATTTCAATTATGCCCATCCCCTGCAGTTTCCTTCCCCAATCCTATGCATCCTAAATCTTGCCTAATCGCATTGTGATTGCCTTTTCCCCAACTGTAACTCTTGCCCTGTGATAAGTACCTATACCTTTCCTTCACTAAAGTAAATGTAACCGAATTGTGATCACTATCACCAAAGTGTTCACTTACCTTCAAATCTAACACCTGACCGGGTACATCACACAGTACCAAATCTAATGTGGCCTCACCCCTTGTTGGTCTGTCTACTTACTGAGTCAGGAAACCCTTCTGAACATATTAGACAAAAACTGACCCATCTAAAGTACTTGAACTATAATATTCCCAGTCAATATTTGGAAAGTTGAAGTCCCCATAACAACTACCCTGTTACTCTCGCTCCTATTGAGGATCAACTTTCCTATCCTATCCTCTACATTTCTGGAACTATTGCAGGCATATAGAAAACTCCCAGCAGGGTAATATCACCTTTTCTGTTTCTAACCTCAGCCCATACTAGCTCAGTAGACGGGTCCTCAAACATCCTTTCTGCAACCGTAATACAGTCCTTGACTAACAATGCCACACCTTCCTGTGTTTTACCATTTCCTCTGTTTCTTACTGAAACATCTAAATCCCGGAACCTGCAATAACCATTCCTGTCCCTCCTCTAGCCATGTCTCTGAAATGGCCATAATATTGAAATCCCAGGTACCAACCCATGCTGCAAGTTCACACATGCACCTGACATTGAAGCTGACAAACCTCAAACTAACTTCTTGCCTGCCCGTGCCTTCTTGCGATCTTGCAATCTTAACTCTGACCTCACTACTGTCAACCTTCCATATACTCAAACTACAATTTCGGTTCCCATCCCCCTGCTGAATTAGTTTAAACTCACCTGAAGAGCATTAGCAAATATCCCCCGCAGGATATTGGTACCCGTCTGGTTCAGGTGAAGACCATCCTGTTTGTAGAGGTCCAACCTACCCCAGGAAGGGCCCCAATTATTCAGGGAATCCAAAACCCTCCCTCCTGTACCATCCCTGTAGCCATGTGTTCAACTCCTCTTACTCTCTATTCTTCACCTCGCTAGCATGTGGCACTAAGCTTCCACCCTATCTCCGTGAATTTCTGCCTTAAATCCCCATCTCTCTTCCTACCTATGTCATTGGTGCCTATGTGGACCATGACTTGGGGCTAACCCCCTCCCCCTCAAGGATCCCGAAAACACAATTAGAGGCATCACGAATCTTGGCACCCGGGAGGCAACATACCAACCGTGAGTCTCTCTCGTCCCCACAGAACCTCCTATCTGTCCCCCTAACTATGGAATCCCCAATGAACTAATGCTCTGCTCCTCTTCCCCCTTCTCTTCGGGGCAACAGGAACAGACTCTGTGCCAGAGACCTCCGCCCCTGACTTACCCCTGGTAAATTGTCCACCCCAACAGTATCCAAAACGGTATACTTGTTGTAGAGGGTAATGGTCACAGGGAATCCCTACACAGCCTGCCGGTTCCCTTTCCGTCCCCTGACGGTAACCCATCTACCTTCTTCTTTTACCTGAGATGTGACTACTTACCTGTAACTCCTCTCAATAATTCCCTCCCTCTCTCAAATGATCCAAAGTTCATCCAGCTCCAGTTCCCTAAGGTGTTTTTTGACGAGTTAGAGTTGAGTGCGCTTCCCCCAGATGCAGTCAGCAGGGACACTACTGGTGACTCTTACCTCCCACACTCTGCAGGAGAAACATTCAACTGCCTTAACCTCCATTCCCACTATTCTAAATTCCCAACGAGACTACTGAAAAACTAAAAAAAATAAAGAAGCTAGTCATCTTACTAATCCGGCACACAGAACCTTCTTTTTTGGTTTGAGGAGGAGAACAAGTGGGAGACACTACCCGAGTAGTGTTTCGGGTAAAGCGACTACCCAAATATAAAGCCTCACTTACCCCACAGTCCCTTGTCTGCTCCTGCTCAGTGTGTGCTCCGACTATACACGAGATAAGCTTTTATATCTTTTAAAATTTATCTTCCTGTCGGGCCTCTGGTCCTCTCACTCCAACTGCTGCCGAGAAAAATGAAGAGTGCTGAACTCCCAAGGTAAGTTTGTTCTGGATGAAATACACCAGGTTGTTAAAACAAACAAGGGAGAAATTGTGGAGACTCTGACCATTATATTAAAATTTTCCCCTGGATGCAGAGTGCTGCTTTAGAATTGGAGGACTACCTGTATTATACCGTTGTTAAAAAAAAGGAAGGAAGAGTTTGAGTAACTTGAGTTTAGTTGGCTTCATTTCACATGTGGACAAATTATTGGAGTTACTTCAGTCTTGGAGTAAATAGTAGGGCAGCATAAACCTTCACTTAGAAAGACATAGCGTAATCAGGGGGAATCAACATGGATTTATTAAGGAAAGGTTATGTTTGATTAACTTGATGAAAGTTATAGAGCAGTTTGACAAGTGGGATTGGTGAAAACAGCATGGTGGATGTGATGTCCATGGATTTTAGCAAGGCCTTTAACAAGGTTCCATCTGGCATGCTGATCAAAGAAGTAAAAGCCCTTGGGATCTAAGTGAGAATGGAAAATTAGATTCAAAAGTGTCTTAGTGGCAGAAAGCAAGGGGTAATTGTTGAGTGCTTTTTTTTGTAACTGGAAGGTTGTTACCAGTGGGGTTCTGCAAGGATCAATGCTTAGTGCCTCAGTTCTTGGATGACCTTTAAACAGGAACAGGTTGAGTACTCTGGCTCAGGATTAATGATGCTGGAAGAGCACAGCAGTTCAGGCAGCATCCAAGGAGCAGCGAAATCAATGTTTCATGAAGGGCTTTTGCCCGAAACATCGATTTTGCTGCTCCTTGGATGCTGCCTGAACTGCTGTGCTCTTCCAGCACCGCTAATCCAGAATCTGGTTTCCAGCATCTGCAGTCATTGTTTTTACCTGAGTACTCTGGCTTCCCATTGACTTTCGGCTTGTTTCCATGCCTAGTTCACAGATTGGTGAACTAATAGTTCTGATGGCTTTAGTGGAACTGCCTACAAACATATCGTGGCTGATCTTTCAAACAGCCAAAGACAAATCTTTTTGAAACGAGATGTGATTTTGCATTCTGTTTGTGGATTAAAACTTCTGCGGTCCATCCAGTACAGATTGGATAGGGAAGACCGTTATGTTACTATGGGAGGTTGGTAATGGACACTTATTGTTACCTGCCACAAATTGAGTTTCACTTCCAAAGATGTTGAAAGAAGCAAATAGAAATTGCAGAGGCCCTGGCAATTATCTTTCAGCCTTCGCTGGATTCAGAGGTGGTGACAGAAGATTGGAGAAGTGCAAAATTATGCTCATGTTCAGAAGTGTTTGTAAAGTTCGGTCTCCTAATTACATAACAGTCAGTTTAATTTTAGTGATGAGGAAACTTCTGGAAACAATTATTCAGGATAGAATTAATAGTTACATAGGTAAATGTGTATTGATTTTGAAGAATCAGTGACTTGAAGGTATGAGACAGAGGGTGGTGGTACAGGGATGTCTTTCAGACTGGAGACCTGTGACCAGCAGTGGGCCACAAGGATCAGTGTTAGGGCCATTGCCTTTATTTATATATGATTTGCAAATGAATACAGGCAGTATGGTTAGTAAGTTTGCCAATGACACCAAAATTGGTGGGATAGTGGAAAGTAAAGAAGGTTATCTTAGAGTACAACAGGACCTTGATCAAATGGGCTGATGGCCTGAGGAGTGGCAGGTGTAGTTTAATTTAGATAAATGTGAGCTGTTGCATTTTGGTAAGGCAAACTAAGGCAGGACTTGTACAGTTAATGGTAGGGCCCTGGGAATTGTTGCCAATCAAAGAGAACTAGGGGTACAGGTGTATAGTCCCTTGAAAGTAGAGTCACAGGTGGACAGGGTAGTGTAGAAGGCATTTGGCACGCTTGCCCTCATTGGTTTGTGCATTGAGTATAGGAATTGGCACATCATGTTGCAGCTGTAAAGAATATTGATGAGGCTACTTTTAGAATATTGCATTTAATTCTAGTCTCCCTGCTGTAGGGAAGATGTTTTTAAAGTTGAAAGGGTTCAGAAAAGATTTGCAAGGATGTTGCTGAGATTGAAAGGTTTCAGCAATAGGGAGAGGCTGAATAGGCTAGGGCCTTTTTCCCTGGAGTGTCAGAGGCTGAGGTGAAACTGTAGAGGTATATAAAATTATAGGGTGAATAGCCAATGTATTTTTCCCAGGGTAAGTAAGTCCAAATCTAGGACGGATAGGTTTAAGGTGAGAAGGAAAAGATTTAAAAGGGACCTTAGGGTCACCTTTTTCATGCAAAGGGTGGTATGTGTATGGAAATGAGCTGCCAGAGAAAATGGTGGAGATGAGTATGGTTATGAGACTTAAAAGGTATCTGGATATGTGCATGAATAGAAAGGGTTTGGAGGGATTTGGGCCAAATGCAAATGGGACTAGATCAATTTTGGATATCTGGTCGGTATGGACGAGTTGGACTGAAGGATTTGTTTCTATGCAGTATAACTCAATGACTCTATTAGTGTTTTATGAAGAGGTAGCATAAAACACTCATTAGGGGAAGGCTATTAATATGGTGTCATTCGACTTCTAAGTAGCATTCAATACAATGCCACACAGCAGACTTGTTAGAAATCTTATAAGTCATCTTATAACAACATGAATACAAATTGTTTGAGGGATAGGAAACAGAAACTCTGGAAGACCAATAAGTTTTGGGTAGACCAAAGAGCTTCTTTCACTGAGTTGATGGTTCTCCAGGCACAATCAATGTTTTTCTCAGTGTGTGTCTCAGGGAACAGATTGTAGAGCACAGAGTCCTGCATCATTGAGCTGTTCAGGATGAACCTTGTCTTTCTCTAGACTTCCTTTGTAAAGGCACATTCCAGCAGGAGATGTGTTACAGTCTCTAACTCCCCAGCAGTCACTTTGAGGGCAGCACACAGTGGTGCAGACCAACTGGGTGTACATGAAGGATTTCACAGGATCTCAAAATGGCTTTGACAGTCTGCTCAGGGAACAACCTGGCAGGATCCACCCAATCCTTTTCCCGCAGGATCTTGAGGATCCTACATGCTGACCATTTCCTGATGGACTCGTGGTCAAAAGTGTTTTTTTTTTCAAATTTAAGTAGGCATATTGTGCTAATCACCAAGGCTTACACCATCAGAAAACTTGGCCTCATGCAGCCCCACCTCCTCTTCCAAATGGTGACTAATCAGAGCAAGGTCATCCCTGGCTGAATGGGAAAGGATAGACTGTGAGCAGCTACTGCTCCAATAAACATTCTGTTTCTTTCATGCTTCTACAATCACAAGCTGTTCCTTCCCTCCATTTGCTGTTTTAATAGCTTATCATCTGCAAATGCAGGAGAGGTCCATGCCTGCAGTCACTGGAATTGTTGTAGGTCATATTTCAGCCTTATGGAGGTTTGCTGTGAGGCCGATGTGGGCCTTGGGTGGAAGGTGCCCTCCGCTGTGCCTGTGGATTGCTGTCAATTAGCTCTGGAATCTGCCACCTACCACTGCAAGGATGGATGGAAAGGGTTATTATAGAGGTTGGAATGAAAGGTTGAGATGGAAGAGAGAAGAAGAATGAGACTGTATGGGTGGAGAGGAAGTCAGAAGGTGCAAAGTAACAGGAATTGTTTTAAATCTATTAGCAAAGGAATACTAAACTAACTGGTAGGTAGAAAAACTTGAAATCATTGAGCTAATGAATTCTTTGAAAGTGAATGTGGCATTTATAGCTTAAGGCTGTTTCAATATCTGCTGTATGGGGAAAAATATAGTGAATACCATTGTAATGAACAGCGTTAAATTTAAATCTGAGATGGGTGTGAACTGTTTGGTTAAAATGTTCCAGTTTTGTGCATATATGATAGAAATTCATTACCTATTATCTCCCCAGTCTATAGAAAGTGTGTTTAGGGTGGTGGTTTTATTATTTGAGCGGCACGGTGGCACAGTGGTTAGCATTGCTGCCTCACAACGCCTGAGACCCGGGTTCAATTCCCGACTCAGGTGACTGACTGTGTGAAGTTTGCATGTTCTCCCCATGTCTGCGTGGGTTTCCTCTGGGTGCTCCGGTTTCCTCCTATAGTCAAAGATGTGTGGGTCTCAGGCGTTGTGAGGCAGCAATGCTCTGGGGGGACGGGGATTGGGTGTATAAAAGAGTGGGTGGATAGATGGAGATGGAGCACAGAGAGAGAGAAAGAAAGTTGGACAGACAAAGGAATGGTTGATAATAAGCCAGGGAAACAGAAAAGCTTCTAATGGAGAAATTGAGTAAGTGAAAATGGGTTGGCTATACTGAAAGTCATGACAGGATCTGGAGTGTGGAGGTGAGTAGAGGACATGGAAGGAGTGTCCTGGCTCTAAAGTTATGATTAGACTAGATTCCCTACAGTGTGGAAACAGGCTCTTTAGCCTAACAAGTCCACACCAACCCTCCAAAGAGTAATCCACCCAGTCCCATTTCCCTCTGACTAATGCACCTAATACTATGGGCAATTTAGCATGGCCAATTCAACTGACCTGCACATCTTTGGACTGTGGGAGGAAACTAGAGCACCCAGAGGAAACCCACACAGACACAGGGAAACTCCCCACAGACAGTCTCCCGAGGCTCGAATCGAACCTGGAACCCTGGTGCTGTGAGGCAGCAGTGCTAACCACTGAGCCACTGTGCCACCATGCCACTGTTATTGAACCAGAAATTGTGCCCTGAAGGGTTTAAAATTCCCTTAAATTTCATTTAAGTTGTATTGTAACGGAGGTTGGTTGTGTGTACCAACTCCTTCAGTAGTCATAAGAAATTTTAAAAGTAGGTAGATTGTAGTAAAGCCAATTGTATGGCTGTCAAACGGTATCAGGTTCAGTATTAACACCAAGTTGGCTAGGTTTCTTTAGTCACAACAATTAATTGATTTATTACCAAACTATAAACTTACTCAAATAAGAAATAAAAAATTATTGGTCTTCAGTTTGGAACTATACAAGAAACTTCTAAGTGATAACTTCAGATGTACATGCATAAATTTGAGGAGAATCAATCTGTTGAGTGTTAATTTTAAGGTACTTTGGCCAAGTTGTAGTTAAACACCAAAAAAAATCATAGATTGTCCAAATTTTAAAATCACACAATATCAGGTTATAGTCCAACGTGTTTAACTGGAAGCACAGTAGCTTTCGGAGCTCCACTCCTTCATCAGGTGGTTGTGGAGGACACAATTGTTAGGTACTGTAACTGAAATTATACATTGAAAAATACCTTGATCATAGATTGTCAAAAACAGTGTTCTGATTCAGTGTTATTCTGTATAAGTTGTTGGTACTGGAATTGGAACAGTTGTTTATTGAGATAGTTGTAGCGAGCTGAATTTCCTTTTTGCTTGTGTCAGTGTGGTATTTTTCAACAAAATCCTCTTCAGGAACTCTCCCTGAGTTTTCAAGATGTGTTTCAGTGGGTTTTCAACTTAAACACTTTGTCAAGAGCAAATAAAGAGAGAGGCAGCAATGGGCTGTTATTCATCAGGCAGATCAAGTTCTGTTACTGAGTTCAAAAATGCAACGGTTTTAATCTAGCCACAACTGAGCCATGTGACCTGTGTCTGATCATTCTCTAGTCTACATGACTCCTTCAGAGCTCCCTGCTCATTGCAGGTGCAATATTTTTGCTGTTGTCCCAGTGTATTTTCTTCAGTAAAGTGCCCTTTGTTTAACAGTTCACCATATACTACATAGAGGATAACATGAACAATTTCTTTAAAAAGAGAATACTTAATTGGATCATTTCTTCATAACAGTTGATTGGCAAAAGAACCAGAGGCGAGAGAAAGAAAAACCTTTGCACAAAGAGCAGTTAGAATTTGGAATGTACTCTCTCTCTGATACTGTGGTGATTACAGAATCAAATTAACCCTCTAAAGGAAATTAGATAAACATTCAAGAAAATCAGCTGAAAGAATGGTTGGTGATTGGGTGATGGGAAAGGGGGAAGATAATAGGACTGACTCGATTTCTGTTCCAAAGAGCTGATGCAGAGTCAATGGATTGAAGTGCCTCCTTTTGTGCTGAACTATTTAATCTCTAGAATGCAAAGTTCACCACACAAGTTATCAAGAGAGAAAAATAGGGGTAGGGTGGGGTATTGAGGAGTTAGAAGGAGATAAGGATCTAGAAGCAGAAAAAAAAGCCAGGGTCCATGATTTCTCTTCGTGTTCCTGGCTAGCAGAAGTGTTGTTTTGGTGACTCTGCTGCACCTCACTCAACTTTACTCTCTTACTGAGCCCTATTCACGCTTACAGGGTTGAGGAGAATGGAGCTATAGAAAATACAGATCTGGAGTGAGGTTTGAATAGTGACTGGTAACACTCATTGTCTGAAAGGATGGTAAAGGCAGAAACTCTCACCACATTAAAAAGTATTTGAATGTCTATTTGAATTGTCGTGACATGAGGGCTAGAGACTAAATGTAGAAGGTGGAAATCGACTGGAATCTCTTTGTCAGTTGGTACAGACATGTTGGACCAGATGGCCTCTTTCTGTGCCATAATTTTTCTATGATACCTAGATGTGGGCATTGTTAAAAAAAAATGTATTGCCCTTGAGAAGATGCTACTGACATAATTTCACAGGGCTGTTAACAGTTGACCACATTGATGAGAGCTGGAGTCAAATTCTTCATATCCTGCTTCTCCAATAATAAATCAATTGGGTATCGACAATAATCTAACAGCTTTGTGATCATTAAATACCCACTTTTTATTCCAGATCTATTCAATTAACTGAACCTAATTCGCAAATTTTCATGCTGAGGTTTGGACTCAAGTCTCTCAATTTATGGGTCCATATTGCCAGAATACCAGTCCAATGATGTAGTCACTATGCCATCTGCCAACACAGACCTCAAACTGAGCTGCTAATGCTGAAAGGAGACATAAAGTAATTTCAAAATAAGGTCTCAATCTTATTTGTAGAAACCCCAATACAATGTTGATGCTAAACTGGGTGGATTGGGAGAACTAGTGGTGTTTAAAGGTACCAGCTTAGATTTCTTTGAGAAGCACCCTCCCCCCAAAAAATGAAGTAATGGAACTAAATTTTGAAGGAAGGTGCCACAAAAAATGGCCATCTGCTGCTGGTCACTCAGTAGCACCATCATTCCCATTGTCCCTTAATCTCTTTTAGACCCAACTGAACTCAGTGGAAGGAATGTTGAATAACACCGCCCCCATCCAGAGCATTGAGGCCACCAGTCAGTTCTCTTTCACAATCTCGAGAATGCCCCATAGTATTTCAAAGATAATTTTGAAGTTGGAATGCAGCAAATGGAAGAGCCAATTGGTACACAGTAAGCTCCCACATGAGATGAATGACCAGAGAAAGGAGTTTCTGCCCGAGCAGAATGATGACAATAGAGGTGAACATGCCTGTAATATCATGCTGCTTGCCATCTGCTATTTTCTCAGAGCTATCTTGTACCAGCCATATGTTGAAGGCTGGAGGTTGGGATAACTCCAAGCCCACAAATAAAGGGTAGCTTATTAAGATAATTTAAAGATCAAATAAGGTCACTCCTCAGAAATCAACTGGAATTTTAAATTTGCTAAGCACCAGGAGGATGGTGGTTGTTTTGGGAGGTGGCCTCCAAGTGACAGACCAAGCATAAGGGTCCTAGCACTCCAGGACATCTTTGAGGTCCCATCTTGATGCCACCCTTGCTGTATTATTGGCCATCCTTTGAAGGGATGCTTCTAACAATCAGGGCCTGGAAGCTCTGACCATTTCTTGCATCTGAATTTTTAAAGCTGCTAATGGATGTTCCCTGTATTTCCCTTTAACTGCAATGCCAGGCTTCTACTTCTTCCGAGTTGGAGGGCCTTTTGTTGGCAGTGGATTTTGAGGTCCTGCTAGCTATACTTAATTGAATGCCATGCATGTCCTCTCGCCAATATTTGGCCAATCATGATGAATGTCTATCATGTGTCTACTCCCAACACAGTGTAGGGTTGGGACCTCCATTTGACTAGTATATTGGCCTCGTGTATCACTTAACCAACACCTAGAAACAGGTTCTCTAAGACAAGGTTTTGTGCTTTCAGTCAAGTGGTGCATATTGACCAAGACACCCAGGAAAAACCCATGTTTTTCTTTCATTTTGCAATCAATTATCTCATCCTAAGATGGGACCTTGGTTCAACATCACATTGAACAGATAGTATATCAAACTGTTGCAGCTGACCCTCAGGAATGCAGTAGAGTATCTGCCTGGATTTTGTGCAGAACTCCCTGAAACAAGGTTTGGACCCATCATCTTCAAGTTCATTAGGAAACAACTTCTGACTCAGATGGCCATGTCACTGAAAAGGTTAACTCATTGTCCTGTCTTCCTTTTGTGAGTGACATCCTTTTAAAACTGTCTGAAAATCACAGATGTCGTCATGGTTCAGCTTTAATGAGCTGATGAATACTCCAACACAAACACTCAAAGTATGAATAGCAAGGTGCACTTGCAAGCTGCAGTGACGTGATAGTGGGAGAAGAGAGCACTCATCAACACAAAAATTGTACATGAATATGAATTTCTTTTCAAACTAAATTACGCACTGATTTTAAATAGTTCCATTTTTGATTCTGTCAAAGTTTATGTTGCTTAGAACAAAATAGAAGAATGACTTTTACTATTGAAATAGCCTGTCCCTAATAGCTATGGCACTCTCATTTCAGATTTTATTGAATTAAAGATTTAATTCTGTAAACATTAAATCACATACAAGACAGACTCAGTGGACTCTAAAATTCTTTACATCATTTTGAAACATAGTCACTGTTGTAAAATAGGAAATGCTTCAACCAATTTCTACACAGCAAATTCTCACAAGCAGTGCTGTGGCAATGTGAAGAGAATTACTTATAGATATTAGTTAAGAGATAAATCTCTTGGTTTCGCACAGAGCTTCCCCGTGTGGGAGTTGGAACCCAAGTGGGTTGCAAAATGGAACTTTGGGGTCACAATTCTGAAGTAGCAGTTGCCACCAGGGAGTTCTGAAGAACCAATTGAACAGCTGCCTTCCCACACTATCCAGCCTCTACTTTGAAAGTTCCCCCATCACAGATTTTGAAGAGAGGTTTTGAAAAGGTGCACACCTTGAAATGGGGTCAGAGTGGGGAAAGATTTAAGAAGAACTAGTTTAATGTCTCATCTAAAAGATGGCATCAGAAGTGCCGTATACCCTGAGTACTGCAATAGATTTTGTGCTCCAGTTTCTTGAAGGTTACTCAAACTCGTAACCATCTGAAGCAGAGGCAGGAGTGGAACTGCTAAATCGATGCTAACCATTTAAGGGCAAAATAAGCCTTTTGGTAAATTGGTTATTAATAATAATCTAGGAAAAAACACAATTGAATTTTGAATGCTTGCAAAGTTTTTGTCAATGATTCCCTCATGAATTCTTTTGTTTTGTTACTATAATTATTATTGATATTAATGTTATTGTTATTAATTATTATTGTGATTATAAGCGGCATAGATAGTGTAGATAGGAAGGCATCTCTTTCATCAGTAAAGCAGTCAATAACCTCTGCTAATGTCTAAAGGTGAGAGGTAGGAGGCTAACAGAAAAGTTGAGAAGAAGTTAACTTTCACTCAGAGGATGGTGGGAGTCTGGAAGTCATTGCGTGAAAGGGTAACGAGTCAGAAAGTCTCATAACTTCGAAGCAATACTTAGATATTCACTTACATTGCCATAGCATCCAGGCCTATGGGCTGAAGACTGTAAAATTGGATTAGTGTGGTTAGATGTTTACTGATCAGGGAGACACAACGGACTGAATGACCTCTATGAGTCTCTGGACTGAATCTTATTTTTTCTGGCTAAGGGCAAATTTCATTGGAGATCTTTGCACCATATGGCCAAATGAGTTTTCTTGCCTTATCTTACCAAATGCATCTCATTAACTACCTAACCTGTCTAATGGTTTTTGTCATGTACAAATCAGGGCCTATCCTACCATGTGCTATTCCCAGAATAATCTGCCACTCATTGGGTAACTGCCAAAAGATTAGCATTTATGGGTCCATCCATCTTTAAAACGCCTCTGTGCACCCAGTTTAGCATTGTCATTCTGAAGCTACCCTACTTGACAGACAAATCTGAATATTGTGGAGAATAGGAACTTGACTTCACAATTTTTAAATAGGCATCTGGAGATCCTGGTGGACTATTGGGTGGTGCAAAGGTGAGGAGTCCGTTTTTCAGAGGACTGACAGAGGAGATCAAGCCACTAGACCATGGCAGCCTGGCCCCGGATTGCCACTTGGGTCCTCACCATCTCCAGGGTGTGGAGAAATGGCCAGCAGTGTCAAAAGAAGGTCAATGACCGTCCCAACTTCTTGCCATCACTGTGCTGCTACTTCAGTCCCTCGGAACGCTTCACCACATTTATACCACCTGCACTGTTATTAATAGCTGTGCCACCTACTTTCATCTCACTCAATCTCTCCCTTTTTTTTCATTCCAGACGAAGACAGCATACAACAGGATAGAGAAATCCTGTATAGATGGGGCTGTCTGATATTTGGTTCCTCATGGGCCAGCGTGGTGCCAGGAGGTACCCAACAAAAAGGAACCATACATAACCCTTCAGAAGTCCTTTCTCAGGTCACTCCAGAGGTCGCAGAGCCTTTCACCACAACTCCACATGCCTCTCTCCAACCCTTGGAAGATGTTTAAGCTGGGGAAGGTCAACTTACGTCTGACAAGAACAGTCTTGGCATGTCTGGCTCATCCAGGCGCAAGTGTCCCCTGGAGTTTCCCAACAAAACAGGGCCTCTCTACCCCAACTGCAGAACCAGAGGCTTTCCCAAACCCTTCAATCCTGGCAACATCCTATAGAAGAGAGACCAGAATTAAATGCAGTATTCCAAACATAGCCTAACCAGTAGGGTAGCCTAGTCAGCCCCATGTCCCACTGTTCATTTAGGTAATGGATGATCTGTGTTAGCGCCTCCATTATTCACATTATTTATTAGTGACTTGGATAATAGCATAGAAAGACAAATCCAGATTTGTTGATGACATGAAGTTAGGTGGTGGTGTAGACAGCGTAGATGATAGAATAAAATTTCAAAGAGATTTTGATAGACTAAGTAACTGGGTAAAGCAGTGGCAGATGGAGTTCAATGCAAATGTGTGAGGTTATCTATTTTGTACTGAAAAAGGATAGATCAGGGTACATTCTAGATGGTATGAAAATAAATATAATTGATGTTCAAAGAGACCTGGGGGCTCAGGCAGTTAGGTCTTAAAAATGTTACGGAAGAAATCTAAAGGAATGCTGACCTTTACATTTAGAGGGCTTCAGGGCAAGGCTGCAAAATAATACTTCAGTTATACTGAACTTGGTTAGATCCCATTTGGGGTACTGAGAACAGATCTGGGTACTACACCTCAGGAAAGATGTATTGGCCTTGGAGAGAGAATGATACCGGGACTTCAGGGATTAAGTTATGAGGCGAGATTACACAAATTAGGCCTGTTTCTCCAGAATTTAGAATGTTAAGGGGTGATCTGATAGAAGTCTTCAAGATATTAACAGGAAGATTCAGGATAGATAAAGATCAACTGTTTCCATTGGTAGGTGATTTTAGAACTAAGGGGCTATAATTTGAGAAATAGGGCCAAACTGTTCAGGAGAGAAGTTAGGAAGCACTTCCATTTGTAAAGATTGGTGGATATTTCGAACTATCTTCCACAAACGACAGAAGATGCTGGATCAGTTAATTTTAAATCTGAGATAGATAAAATTTTGTTAAGCAAAGCTATTAAGGGATAATGGCCAAAGGCAGGTATATGGAGTTAAGTCAGATTAGCCATGATCTCATTGAATGGTGGAATAGGCTCAATGGCTGAATTGCCTATTCTTGTTCCTGTGTTTTCTATGTTTCCTATCACTGTAAAATTTACTTGCCAGACTTTACACAATATCCTTTGATACACTTATAGAGTCATAGAGTCCATGCCGACCAGATATCCCAACCCTATCTAGTCCCACCTGCCAGCACCTGGCCCATATCCCTTCAAAACCTTCCTATTCATTTACCCATCCAAATGCCTCTTAAATGTTGCACTTGTACCAGTCCCTACCACTTCCTCTGGCAGCTCATTCCATACTTGTACCACCTTCTGTGTGGAAAAAGTTGCCCCGTAGGTCTCTTTTATATCTTTTACCTCTCTCCCTAAACCTATGCCCTCTAGTTCTGGATTCCCCGATCCTAGGGAAAAAACTTTGCCTATTTACCCTATCCATGCCCCTCATAATTTTGTAAACCTCTATAAGGTCACCCCTCAGCCTCCGACGCTCCAAGGAAAACAGTCCCAGCCTGTTCAGCCTCTCCCTATAGCTCAAATCTTCCAACCCTGGCAACATCCTTGTAATCCTTTCTGAACCCTTTCAAGTTTCACAACATCTTTCTGATAGGAAGGAGACTAGAATTGCACGCAATATTCAAACAGTGGCCTAACCAATGTCCTGTATAGCTGCAACATGACCTCCCAACTCCTGTACTCAATACTCTGACCAATAAAGGAAAGCATACCAAACACCGCCTTCATTTTCCTATCTACCCGTGACTCCACTTTCAAGGAGCTATGAACCTGTACTCCAAGGTCTCTTTGTTCAGCAACACTCTCTAGGACCTTACTATTAAGTGTATAAGTCCTGCTAAGATTTGCTTTCCCAAAATGCAGCACCTCGCATTTATCTGAATTAAACTCACCTGCCGCTTCTCAGCCCATTGGCCCATCTGGTCAAGATCCTGTTGTAATCAGAGGTAACCCTCTTTGCTGTCTACTACACCTCCAATTTTGGTGTCATCTGCAAACTTACTAACTGTACCTCTTATGGTCACATCCAAATCATTAATGTCAATGACAAAAATTAGAGGACCCAGCACTGATCCTTATGGCACTCCACTGGTCACAGGCCTCCAGTCTGAAAATCAACCCTCCACCACCACCCTCTGTCTTCTA
The DNA here is from genome assembly GCF_020745735.1 of Hemiscyllium ocellatum. Lineage (NCBI taxonomy): Eukaryota > Metazoa > Chordata > Chondrichthyes > Orectolobiformes > Hemiscylliidae > Hemiscyllium > Hemiscyllium ocellatum. Next base: position 7,830,560 of record NC_083422.1, on the reverse strand, counting down.
TCTTTGAGCCAGTTCTGTATCTAAATGGCTGGTTCTCCCTGTATTAAATGCGATCTAAGCTTGCTAACCATGGGGAACTTTGTTGAACGCCTTACTGAAGTCCATATAGATCACATCTACCGCTCGGCCCTTATCAATCCTCTTTGTTACTTCCTCAAAAAACTCAATTAAGTTTGTGAAACTTGATTTCCTCCGCACAAAGCCATGTTGACTATCCCTAATCAGTCCTTGCCTTTCCATTAATTTCTGTCTTCAAAGCTTCCATTTCTCCCATCCATCACCTTTTAGGAGGAAATAATTCCAAATTTGTATCTGCCTTTGGGTGAAAACATTTCTCTTGATTTCAGCAGTGAATCGCCAAGCTATTATTTTAGGATTGTACACCATTTAAAATAAGTTTCTGATGTTAATTTGTTTTAAATAGTAAATCTTAATAATGAAGATTAACGTAGATGTTCATCAAATTTTGCTTTAAGAAATCATTTTGGTATTTAATTTAAATGCATACTTCTGAGTTAGTTCTTACTTCTACTGTCCTTATTTCAATGTAATGGTTAGAACTGCATTTATCATGGGAAATTGTGTCTCACTAACTTGAGTATTTTGAAGAAATAATAATTACGATTAATGAAGGCAGAGCAGTGGATGTGATCTATATGGACTTCAGTAAGGCGTTCAACAAGGTTCTGATTAGCAGATTTGTTAACAAGGTAAGATCACATGGAATACAGGGAAAACTAGCCAATTGGATTCAGAACTGGCTTGAAGGTGGGTGACAGAGGGTGATGGTGGAGTATTGCCTTTCAGACTAGAGGCCTATGACCAGTGATGTGCTGCAAGGATCAGTGCTGGGTCCACTTTTTTTTCATTTATGTGAATGATTCAGACATGAACATAGGAGGTATAGTTAGTAAGTTTGCAGATGACATCAAAATTGTTGGTGTAGTGGACAGTGAAGAAGGTTACCTCAGTGTATAGGTTTGCTCGCTGGGAGGTTTGATATCCAGACGTTTCGTTACCTGGCTAGGTAACATCATCAGTGGCAACCTCCAAGTGAAGCGAAGCTTTGTCTCCTGCTTTCTATTTATATCTTTCTCCTGGATGGGGTTCCTGGGGTTTGTGGTGATGTCACTTCCTGTTCATTTTCTGAGGGGTTGATAGATGGCATCTAGATCTAGGAACCCCATCCAGGAGAAAGATATAAATAGAAAGCAGGAGATAACAGCTTCGCTTCACTTGGAGATCGCCACTGATGATGTTACCTAGCCAGGTAATGAAACGTTTGGATATCAAACCTACAACTCAGCGAGCAAACCTACACCCTAAACCTCAACCTGAGCTACAAATCTTCACAAACCTTGCGGTTACCTCAGAGTATAATGGGACCTTCATCAGATGGGCTAATGAGCCAAGGACTGGCAGATAAAGTTTAATTTAGATAAATGTGAGGTGCTGCAGTTTGGAAAGGCAAATCAGGTTAGGACTTATGCATTTAATGTAAGGTGTTGAGGAATGTTGCTGAACAAAGAGTCTACAGGTGCATTGTTCCTTGAAAATTGAGTCACAGGTAGACAGGATAGTGAAGAAGACCTTTGGTATGCTTTCCTTTATTGGTCAGTGTATTGAATGTAGAAGTTGTGAGGTCATGTTGCAGCTGTCCAGGACATTGGTTAGGCTACGGTTGGAATGTGTTCAGTTCTGGTCTCCCTGCTTTAGGATGGATGTTATAAGACCTGAAAATAGTTCAGAAAAGATTTACAAGGATATTTCCAGGGTTGAAGGGTTTGCTGAATAGGAGAGGCTGAATAGGCTGGGGTTATTTTCCCTGGAGCATCGGAGGCTGAGGGGTGACCTTATGGAGGTTTATAAAATCATGACTGGCATGGATAGGATGAATAACCAAGGTCTTTTCCCCAGGTTAGGGAAGTCCAAAACTAGAGGGCTAAATTATGTTTAAGATGAGAGGGGAAAGGTTTAAGAGGGACCTAAGGGGCAACCTTTTCATGCAGAAGGTGGTGTGTTTATTGAAAGAGTTGCCAGAGGAAGTGGTGGAGGCTGGTACAATTACAGCATTTAAAAGGCATCTGGATGGGTATATGAATAGAAAGAGTTTAGAGGGATATGGACCAAATGCTGGCAAATGGGACAAGATTAATTTAGGATATCCGGTCTGCATGAACGATTTGGATCAATGGGTCTGTTTCTGTGCTGTCCAGCTCTATAACTCTATAACTGTCTGAGCAACTTAATATTTTCTGTACTTCAGCAAATTCTTCCTTAACCACCATTATAAAGGTTACAGATTCATTTTACTCGTCTGGTTCATCTTTTGTTAGAAATCTTAATTCCCCATTGTAACTTTATATCTTTCTTTCAGTTCACTATTCAAGTGTGGGCACTTATTGTCCATCCCTAATTGTATTTGAGAATGTTGTGGTGAGCTGCCTTCTTCATCTGTTGCAGTCATTGGGTGTAAGTACACCCACAATGCTCTTATGAAAGGAGTTCCAGGATGTTGATCCATTTCCAAGGCAGATTGTGAATGACTTGGAGGGGGACTTGCAGGTGATGGTATTCCTTCTCGGTGGTGGAAGTCATAGGTTTGGAAGGTTCTGTTGAAGGAGTCTAGAAGCTTTGCTGTGGTGATTTCTTTAGATAGTGTACACAGCTGCTTTGATGTGGAGATAGTGAGTGTTTCCAGACGTGATGTAATATGATGAAATTGTAAAGCTGAATTCACAATCCCGGTCCAAATCCTAACGTGCATTCTGCTGTTTTAGATAGTGGGTTGCTCTGGTGCCTCCCTGATTAAAACTGGTCTGTTTGTAAAAGAAAGGTTTCATTCAGTGGTAAGCAGCATTGAGCCGGGGCAGTTTACAAGGGATTTGGCATACATTAGAAGTTTAGTCATTATTATAATGTAGCAAATGTAATTGCTAATTTGTACGCAGCAAGCTCCCACTAACAGCAGTGAGATAAATGACGAGATCATCTGTTTCCAGGTTTTGATGAAACAACAATTAGTAACCAGGACAAATCCAAACAGTGGTGTGAGCTCTTTTACATCCATCTAGGAGGACAGATGAACCCTTGGTTTAATTGAATGGATGGCACCTATGATAGTGCAGCATTCCCTCGTGATTACACTGTAATACCTGACTGTATTTTGTATGGATGTTTCAGGAGTGGGACATAAATTGGACTCTACATGAGAGTGCAAACACTGCAGCAAGGCAAATGCCTATTCCTCATGATTACTTTCAACAAATTTGTAGATTTGATCCATTGGGTTGAATAAAGCCCTTCCCAGGAATTTATATTTTTTGAGCCTCTCATGTGCAATGTCAATGAAGGCCTTTACGTTTAGTTTTACAGCTTTCCATTCATGACACATTGCCAGCACCTTCTCATTTTCAATGCAATATTCACCCTTACGTTTCTGTTTCTCAGATTACCGTCTTACTTCTGACATTGGGGAGTTTCTGGCTGTTTTGGCTATCTGGAGTTGAGTGTGCTTTTAGTTCTCCACTGGCCAAATAAGTTTATTTCTTTTGTTTTTGCAGACTATTGTTTTGTTCCTAGGGAATAGATTTTAATGGTTTCACATTTCTGATTAAAATGCCCTGTTTCATTGTTGCAATGAGGAATACCAAATCCTTAGGGGACACTTGGGAGTTTTCACTTTGCAGGAGACACAGCAGAGGAGCATCAAGGCACTTGTTGCTTTTGAACCTGAGACAGGTCTGTGTCCGTGTTTTTTTCCGACTGTTCAGAATGGCTTAGAGCTGTTAATGTGCTGCTAAGGATCTGCCAGATTGGAAAACTTGCAGCTTAGAATGAATAGGCACAGTTTACATTATCTAAAAGGTTGCCAGTGCCTCATCACATTCTCTAATTGCCTTTCTAGGAAAATGGGCTCCTAATGGCTGGGAGAAAGACAGGTTCCATATTGTCTGATTTTAGTGCCATGGAAGAGGGAACCCTGGACATTGCGAGGGTTGCTGACCACAAGAAATACAAGCAAGGTGACATGGGCATTGGTGTTGAGAATAGTGATTAGGGAGTGTAAGTCATTTGTTACATGAGGTGCACTACACTCTAACCCTTCCCAACAGGTTCCTGAACACTAAGATGCATTGTAAGTCTCAGCATATGCAGAGGCCTGTGCTCCCACATGTTAGTTCTCATGGTTTCATCTTGTGTCTCTCAAAGGAGCAGACATTGAGGCATTCAGACCAACTCGCTCACCATGCAGCTGATTTGAGTGGCACTGGGTGAAGAGGATTACTAATGAACAAGATGAGGTGTTAGAGGTGGAGGCAGAGGCAGTTTCACCCCAGTGGAAGGATGACTGCCACAGCCCTGCATGGATAGGCACAGTTGCAAGACATTAGGAGCCACAGGAAAGAAGGCTTTTCTGAGAAGCAACTGGGAACTGGCTTCTACATGCTGTAGATTCCTGAGGCACAATGGGGTCATAAACAGAGAATGGAACAACACATTACTGTCCACAGGATCCATGCCACAGTAATAGCTTAGATCAGAGGCTGCTCCTTTTCTCTGTGACTGTTTGCTGGACATCTCTCAACTAGAAAAGTTCTGCCATTTCTCAATTCCAAAATCAGATGGAGTGATGATTTACATGTTTCTTAAAGGCATAATGATATCCTGACTGCCAATATGAGTGCAGAATCTCCCATTGTAATAATGACCAGATAATCTGTTTGAGTTTCACTTATTGAAAGGCAAGTATTGGCCAGGATGCTGGGGATAACTCATCTGCTATTCGTGTTTGCCACTGAATCTTTTTGTGCCCACCAGACAGGGGAGCATTGGGCACAGAAATGGAAACTTCCTCATTTTCCTTTCCCAACCTTGATGAGCACAAATTTCTAAAGACTTAAAACAGTGACAAATCATTTCACAATGTGCTCCAGCTTGAAAGAACATTATGCATCTGATATACTCAATGCCACCATTACAACTCGGAGAGGAATAATTAACTAGTGCATTAAATGTTCAAACAGCAACATTTCTGAACATTCATTCATTTCAAATATGTTTAGATTAATACTGAATAAAGTTAACGAGTAATTCCTTCAACAAAGAACTGTACAAGATATAGCAGCTGCATTAGTAGTAGCATTTGGTAAGGAAGTTATCCTTATCTTACAAACTTAACAAAATAACAGATTAATGTAAGAAGGCTTCTTGCATTGATGCAGATGAGACCGTCAGAAAGCTGTCCTATTGTTGCTTAGCAAAGGTCAGGCCCTTTGCAGTATAATGATCATTCAATGTTAGAGACCTGATTCTATTCATACTTACTAACACACAGCTACTCCAGAATGAGGGAGACGGACAGTTGGCTCAGATTCCTTTTGACATTTCAACAAACAGTGCCTGCTGTAGGAGGCTTGTCAGTGGGAGTCAGAGGCAGCAATGACTGGCACAATTCACCTTCCCCTTACTGGAAGTAGACAGGTTTTTCAATTGCCAATTCATTAATACAGCAGCCCACAGCTTTACTAACCTCTAATAAGCCTAATTATTCAAATGTACAGTTCTCATAATGCCGATTACTCATCTATGATCCTCCTAAAGTGCAATGGAAAGGAAACAGCTGATTTTTGAGTGAAAGCTGGAAGGATACACACTTTGCAAGGGAGAGTCACTGTTTGTCACAATAGAAATACAAGGCGTGTGGAAACAATGTCTACTTCCTTTAATTATACATCCTTTAACAGGTCAGTCATAAACATATTACCCTTGAAGTTCATATGGCATATTATCCTTGAAGTTCATACCGATTGCCAGACTGGTATGGTTTTCAGGTAAAATACCACTGTCAGTATGATATGGAATGAGTATTCCCCATATGTTAGCCCTTGTAAAATATACCACGAAGACAGGATTCTTGCTGAGACAGATGTCTTCAGTTTGATTAACAATACTAACAACTTACACTGCTACGTTATCTCAGGCTTATATACATAGTCTGGTTTCTGTACTACTGACTGCATACAGTAACTACAGGCAGACTACTACAAGACTGTTATTGCTGTTACCACTACTGAACATGAAGCAGGTACCTTTACATGGAACATCACATGTCGTAATGTAATCGAACTGTCTTAAAGGTACATTGTCTGTCTGGTCTGGAGAGGTTTTATGTGTGATATTGCATCATCCCTCTTTCCCTTTAAAGAATGGGTAGTCTTGTCTGATAAGCATATATAACAATGCATATTGATATACTATCTCTACATATGAAGATAATGCCCTAGTGGATTTGCAACATGAACACATCTAGTCCCTACACTGTTAACATGACTTGGATGTGTAATTTCACTGTACATTATGCTATCTGATGGATGTGTATCATATATCATAGATGTGTTCTTGTTGTCTGGCACTAAATACTCAAAATCCAATTCATCATCCTGTGTGATGGGTAATTTGGCATGTGCAATTCAGATTTGTTGCCTATTTCTTCACAGGGTTTGACATAGCTAATTATAACATTGTATGACCTAGGCTGGACATAACAATGTTGTTTTTGCTCCAAACTCATGTGTTCTTATGAAAACCTTAAACTCTTGTACTTTGTCCTGGTTCAAGTTGAGATAACTATCTGCATGTTCGCTGGTCATGCGTTTGTTATCAGTTCATATCTTTCCAACTGTGCATTGTGCACAAAAGGTTAGTTGGTGAGAGCATGGAAGGGAAGAACTGTGTGGACCTGTCCCACAGACATGAGAGCTGCCAGTGAGGATAAATATTATCTTGAAAAGAAGCACATACTTTATTAAAGCTGTCTGAAAATCTTGACAATTACTTTACATTTGACTACCATTGGTTTTACGGTACGGACAGTGCATTCTGCGAGATTGTTAGACTGAGGGTAGTGAGGGAGAAGAGGTAATATATTGGGACATCCCATTTTTTGCATGTCGTGGAAGGGTGCACTAAAGTAGTTTAGATTGTTGTCAGACAAAATTTGTTGAGTTATCATTGAACACACTGAATGTAGTGGTCAATATGCCAACAACCATGTATCTGGTTTGTCCGATAAAAGGAAATTTAGTGAAATAGACAATCACCAGAATGTAATTGCATCCTTGAACATGGAAAAGATCATTTGCAAACTGGCAGCACAGTTCAGAAGGATTTTTTTGTGGAAAGAGAGGTTCTGTTAATAGCTGAGGTTGATGAACTTGACAGATTTCACATTATTTGATTAGTTGATTATGTTTATATTGATAGATTCTCATCCCAATCTCATTGTTTTCTCTACTCCCATATAATTTTTAAATATATGTTCCAGCCTGAGTTGATGTAGAACTTATGGAATTATCACTCATTCATCTTCAAAAATTAAATTTCTGTAAAGTTCTAGATGTCTTTGAATGGTCAGAAGGAATGTGCTTGCTCAGGGATTGTAGAATGGGTTCAGGTTACTTGCTAATTATAAATGTGAGTTGTTTCAGTTGGTCATCACCTGCCATAACTTGCTGAATCAGCTATACTTGGCTGATATATTAGATTGCTGTTCAGGTTACCTTCTAACTTGGATTCAATAATATTCACTTGTAGGTCAAAAGGAATGTCTTTGTTATTTGCAGCATTTGGAAGTCGGCTAAGAGCATCTGAAGTGGTCATCTGGTAACCTCATTTGTATTGTACTTCTAAATGATATACTTAGAATTTCAAAAGTAGACATTGTAGTTTTGGAGGTACACTTGTGAGTGACATTTTACAGATCATTTCCGATTGTTTGTGGTCAATATGAACAATGAAATGCTTGCTGAATAGATATGTATGAGAGCACTGTATTTTGAAAGCTAGACAAGGATTTCTCATTCCTTGCAGAAGTAGTTTGCCTGAGCTGTCGTAAGGACCTTGGAATCAAATGCAATAAGATTGTCTTCCTGTATCAGACTTGTGCCAGGGCTTTTCTGAGTTGTATCTAATTCCAAGTTGGTCAGGAACCATAATATTGAAGGGCACACTTGTTGAATGATAAAATACTTTTGAGCGATTGAAAAAGTCTAATGTACGGTTATGCCTTTGTAGCGATCTCAAAGAAGAGAACTATGCTTGTAAAATTCAGAAGATATTAGGATAGAAAGTTGAAGAAGCTGAGACAGTTTTGTGAATCATCTTTGACTTATGGTAGACATCTTTTGTAAATCTTCAATTTTGGTAGGATCAGATCTAGTACCATTTGTCAAATAGATTGATCTGAAGAAATTGACTTGGCTCATGTTGATTTGGCATCTTTTACCTTTTGAAAACAAAGCAATTTTCACAAGATTGGAAATTAGTGTCATTCTCACATTTAGTTCTTTCACGGACTGCAATGTCATCTGTGATACTGAAACAATTGATAATATGATCCATGTATTATTGGAATGTATCCCGGTTGACTGATAATCCAAATGGTAATCTGAGGGGGATTGTAACAACCAATAGGTGTTCTTGAAGTTGTCAGTTCCTGTGACTCCATTAGGCCATAAGACATAGGAACAGAAATTAGGTTATTCAGCCCATTGAGTTTGCTCCACCATTCAATCATAGCTGATAAGTTTCTCATCCCCATTTTCCTGCTTTTTCCCTGTAACCTTTGATCCCTTTCATACTCAAGAACCTATCTATCTCAGACCTAACTATACTCAAATCATGTGGCCTCCACAGCCTTCTGTGCCAATGAACTCCATAGATTCACCACTCTCTGGCTAAAGAAGTTCCTCCTTACCTCCGTTCTAAAAGGTCTTCCCTTTACTCAAAGTCTATGCCTTCGGGTCCTAGTTTCTCCTACCAATGGAAACATTTTCCCAACATCTACTCTGTCCAGGCCATCCAGCATTCTGTATATTTTAATTAGATCATGCCACTGCACCCCTCCCCCCCCCCATCTTTATCTCGCTCAGCAGCCTCCCGTGTGGCACCTTCTTTATGTCCAGGTGGGTAATATCCATTGGTTCTCCTTTGTCTAACCTGCTTGTTATTTCCTCAAAGAATTCTGGCAGATTTGTCAGGCATGACCTCCCCTTGATGAAATAATGCTGACTGTGCCCTATTTTGCAATTCCAAATATTCAGCAATCTCATCCTTCACAATAGATTCCAGGATCTTACCTATGAGCGAGGTTAGGCTAATTGGTCTGTAATTTTCTTCTTTTGCCTTACTCCCTTTTTAAACAGGGGTGTCACATTAGTGATTTTCCACTCCTCTGGAACCCTCTCTGATTCTAGCCATTCCTGAAAGTTCACCACTAACACTTTCACTTAGCCTTCAGCTATCTCCCTTCAAACTCTGGGGTGTAGTCCATCTGGTCCAGGTGATTTATCCAATGTCAGGCCATTCAGTTTTTCTCGCACCGTCTCCTTGGTGATGGCCACCGTACTCAGCTCTGCCCCCTCACTCTCTTGAATTTTTGAGACATTACTTGTGTCTTCCACTACGAAGACTTAGAGTCATAGAGTCATTGAGATGTACAGCATGGAAACAGACCCTTCTGTCCAACCTGTCCATGCTGACCAGATGTCCCTTCGCAATCTAGTCCCACCTGCCAGCACCCAACCCATATTCCTCCAAACCCTTTCCTATTCATAAACCCATCCAAACGCCTCTTAAATGTTACAATTGTACCAGCCTCCACCACATCCTCTGGCAGATAATTCCATACACTTACCACCCTCTGTGTGAAAAAGTTGCCCCGCAGGTCTCTTTTATATCTTTCTCCTCTCAACCTAAACCTGTGCCCTCTAGTTCTGGACTCCCCCACCCCAGGGAAAAGACTTTGCCTATTTACCCTATCCATGCCCCTCATAATTTTGTAAACCTCTATAAGGTCACCCCTCAGCCTCCGACACTCCAAGGAAAACAGCCCCAGCCTGTTCAGCATCTCCCAAAGCTCAAATCCTCCAACCCTGGCAACATCCTTGTAAAGCTTTTCTGAACCCTGTCAAGTTTCACAACATCTTTTCGATAGGAAGGAGACCAGAATTGCATGCAATATTCCAACAGTGGCCTAACCAATGTCCTGTACAGCTGTAACCTGACCTCCCAACTCCTGTACTCACTACTCTTACTAATAAAAGAAAGCATACCAAATGCCTTCTTCACTATCCTATCTACCTGCAATTCCACTTTCAAGGAGCTATGAACCTGCACTCCAAGGTCTCTTTGTTCAGCAACACTCCCTAGGACCTTACCATTAAGTGTATAAGTCCTGCTAAAATTTGCTTTCCCAAATGCATGAATTAAACTCCATCTGCCACTTCTCTGCCCATTGGCCTGTCTGGTCAAGATCCCGTTGTAATCTGAGGAAACCCTCTTCGCTGTCCACTAAACCTCCGATTTTGGTGGCACCTGCAAACTTATTAACTGTACCTCTTATGCTCGCATCCAAATCATTTATGTAAGTGACAAAAAGTAGAGGACACAGCACCGATCCTTGTGGCACTCCACTGGTCACAGGCCTCCAATCTGAAAAACAACCCTCCACTACCACCCTCTGTCTTCTACCTGTGAGCCAATTCTGTATCCAAAAGTCTAGTTCTCCCTATATTCCATGAGATCTAACCTTGTTAACCAGTCTCCCATGGGGAACCTTCTCGAACACCTTACTGAAGTCCATATAGATCACATCTACTGCTTGGCCCTTATCAATCCTCTTTGTTACTTCCTCAAAAAATTCAATGAAGTTAGTGAGACATGATTTCCCATGCACAAAGCCATGTTGACTATCCCTAATCAGTCCTTTCCTTTTCAAATACATGTATACCCTGTCCCTCAGGATTCGCTCCCAAAACTTGCCCACCACCGACATTACGCTCACTGGTCTATAGTTCCCTGACTTGTCCTTACCACCCTTCTTAAACAGTGGCACCACGTTTGCCAACCTCCAGTCTTCCGGCACCACACCTGTGACTATCGATGATACAAATATCTCAGCAAGAGGCCTAGCAATCACTTCTCTAGCTTCCCACAGAGTTCTCGGGTACACCTGATCAGGTCCTGGGGATTTATCCACCTTTACCCATCACAAGGCATCCAGCACTTCCTCCGCTATAATCTGGACATTTTGCAAGGTGTCACCATCTATTTCCTGACAGTCTATATCTTCCATATCCTTTTCCACAGTAAATACTGATGCAAAATACTCTTTTAATATCTCCCCCATTTTCTGCGGGTCACACAAAGGCTGTCTTGCTGATCTTTGAGGGGCCCTATTCTCTCCCTAGTTACCCCTTTGTCCTCAATGTATTTAGATTAGATGATTAGATTACTTACAGATTGGAAACAGGCCCTTTGGCCCAACAAGTCCATACTGATCCTCCGAAGAGCAACCCACCCAGACCCATTCCCCTACATTTACCCCTTCACCTAACACTACGGACAATTTAGCATGGCCAATTCACCTTACCTGCACATTTTTTGGACTGTGGGAGGAAACCGGAGCACCCGGAGGAAACCCATGCACACATGGGGAGAACGGGCAAACTCCACACAGACAGTTGCCCGAGGTGGGAATTGAACCCGGGTCGCTGGCCCTGAGAGGCAGCAGTGCTAACCGCTGTGCCGCCCACGATTCTCCTTAATTCTATTTGCCAAAGCTATCTCATGTCATCTTTTTGCCTTCCTGATTTCCTCTTAAGTATACTCCTACTGCCTTTATACTCTTCTAAGGATTCACTCGATCTGTCCTTCTATACCTGACATATGCTTCCTTCCTTTTCTTAACCAAACCCTCAATTTCTTTAGTCATCCAGCATTCACTATACCTAATAGCCGTCCCTTTCACCCTGATAGGAATATACTTTCTCTGGATTCTAGTTATCTCATTTCTGTAGGCTTCCCATTTTCCAGCCGTCCCTTTACCTGCAAAGATCTGCCCCCAATCGGCTTTTGAATGTTCTTGCCTGTCAAAATTGGCCTTTCTCCAATTTAGAACTTTAGCTTTTAGATCTGGTCTATCCTTTTCCATCGTTATTTTAAATTTGATAGAATTATGGTCACTGCCCCAAAGTGTTCGCCCACTGACACCTCAGTCACCTGCCCTGCCTTATTTCCCAATAGCTGAAAATGTGTTGCTGGAAAAGCGCAGCAGGTCAGGCAGCATCCAAGGAACAGAAAATTCGACGTTTCGGGCATAAGCCCTTCATTAGGAATGGTAAGTTTTGCACCTTCTCTTGTAGGTTCATCCACATACTGAATCAGAAAATTGCCTTGTACACACTTAACAAATTCCTCTCCATCTAAACCCTTAACACTACGGTAGTCCCAGTCAATGGTTGGAAAGTTAAAATCTCCTACCATAACCAACCTATTATTCTTACAGATAGCTGAGATCTCCTTTCAAGTTTGTTTCTCAAATTCTTTCTGACTATTAGGGGGCCTATAATACAATCCCAATAAGGTTATCATCCCTTTCTTATTTCTCAGTTTCACCTAGATAAATTCCCTGGATGTATTTCCGGGAATATCCTCCCTCAGCACAGCTGTAATGCTATTCCTTATCAAAAATGTCACCCGCCCCCTCCTCTCTTGTCTCCCTTTCTATCCTTCCTGTAGCATTTGTAGCCTGGAACATTAAGCTGCCAATCCTGCCCATCCCTGAGCCATGTTCCTGTAATTGCTATGATATCCAGTCCCATGTTCCTAACCATGCCCTGAGTTCATCTGCCTTCCCTGTTTGTCCCCTTGCATTGAAATAAATGCAGTTTAATTTCTTAGTCCTACCTTGTACCTGCCCGCCCTGACTGTTTGACTTGCTTCTGTTCTCAACTGTACCAGTCTCAGATTGATCTCTTTCCTCACTGTCTCCCTGGGTTCCACCCCTTCCTTACTAGTTTAGATCCTCCCAAGCAGCTCGAGCAAATTTCCCTGCCAGTATATTAGTCCCCTTCCTATTTAGGTGCAATCGTTCTTCTTGTACAGGTCACTTCTACTCCAAAAAATGTTTCCAGTGATCCAAAAATATGAATCCTTCTCCCATACACCAGCTCCTCAGCCATGCATTCATCTGCTCTATCCTCCTATTCCTGCCCGCGCTAGCTCATAGCACCTTGAGTATTACTACACTCGAGGACCTCCTTTGTAAATTCCTGCCTAACTCCCTGTAATCTTCCTTCAGAATCTCAACCTTTTCCCTTCCTATGTCGTTGGTTCCAATGTGGGCAATAACCTCTTGCTGGCCCCTCTCGCCCGTGAGAACATTCTGCACCCTCTCTGAGACATCCTTGATCCTGGCACCAGGGAAGCAACACACCATTCTGTTTTTTCGCTGCTGGCCACAGAAACGTCTGTCTGTACCTCTGACTACAGAATCCCCTAACACAATTGATCTCTTGGAACCCGACATACCCCTCATTGTAATAGAGCCAGTCTCAATACCAGAAACTTGGCTGTTCGTGCTACATTCCCCTGAGAATCCATCACCTCCTACATTTTCCAAAACAGCATACCTGTTTGAAATGGGTATAGCCACAAAAGACTCCTGTCCTAGCTTCCTACCTCCCTTACCTTTCCTGGAGTTAACCCATCTATGTGACTGTATCTGAGACTTTCCCCCCTTCCTATACCTGCCATCCATCATGTACTGTTGCTGTTGCAGATTCCTCATTGCTTCCAGCTGTCTCTCCAACTGATCGACTCAATCTGATAAGATTCGCAGCCAACAGCATTTTTGGCAGATATAATCCGCAGTATCCCTTAAACTCACTTTAAACTCCCGCATCTGACAATACACATCACTCTATTAAAGGCCATTTTTGCTCCTTCACAATCTACAGACCCAGAAAATAACACTGTCTTATTCCTCTAAGAACACTGCCCCAGGTTAAATTAATAGTTATGGCTTATATTTTAAGTTTAATCAAGAAACATATCCCCAAAAACATATAATCAAGAAAGAACCTACTCTACTCACTACTGCAGATTCTCTGTAGGCCACACTTAAAACAACGATTAATTTAACTGATTCTGTGCTGTGAACTTCACCCAACAGTTCCTCTAAGATTAGTTGTGAATTTCACTGTTTGCTCATTTTCCCAGATGCACTCAGATGTCCAACATGAATTCAAACAGCAAAGGCAGTAACTGTGCAGGTTCTCTCTCTCTCTCTCTCTCTCTCGCACTGATCTCACCATATGCTTTCTTTGTCTGCTCTTCTCCCTTTTAAAACTGCTATTGTTTTGACTTTTTTTTCCCAAAGTTCCAAAACAATGCAACAGCATATAAAACAATAATTGTTGCTCCTGGAATTCTAGGAAATCACCCCCAGCACCTAAAATACCTCAAAAAAAGGAGCTGTTGTTACAGCCAGAAATTTTTCCCGTCCTTCGTTTTTGATTACCCAGGCTTATGCAAAGTAAATATTCAGTTCCTCAACCATTTCCTTGTTCCTCACTATCATCTCTCCAGCATCATTTTCCAGCAGTCCAATGTCCATTTTTGTCCTTTATATATCTTAAGAAACTCTTACAGTCTTCTTTTATATTACTTTATATTCAATCTTCTCCCTCCTTATTTCTTTTTTTTTGTTACCCTCTATTGTTTTTGTAAGCTTCCCAATCCTCTGGTTTCCCATTGCCCTTTGCCATATTATGCTTTCTCTTCTGCTTTTATGCTATCCCTGACTTCCCTAGTCAGCCATGGCCACCTCATTTTCCCTTAACCATGCTTCTTTTTCCTCGGGATGAATCTCTGCTGTGTCTCCTGAATTACTCCCAGAAACTCCTGCCGTTGCTGTTCCACTGTCCTTCCTGCTAGGCTCCTCCCCCAGTCAATTGTACCCAGCTCCTCCCTCAAGCCTCTTTAGTTGCCTTTATTCAGCTGTAATCCATTACCCCTCATTTGAACTTCTCCCTCTCAAATTGCAGAGTAAATTCGATCATATTATGATCACTGCCTCCTAAGGGTTCTTTCACCTTAAGGTCCCTTATCAAGTCTGCCTAAATCCAGTATTGCCTGTTCCCTCGTGGGCTCCACCACAAGCTGCTCCAAAAGGCCATCTCGTAGGCATTCCACAAATTCCTTTTATTGCAATCCACTGCCAACCTAATTTTTCCAGTCCACCTGAATATTGAAATCCCGCATGGGACTCCCTTTCTAAGCACCTACATCCTGTAATGAGAACTGGACACAATATCCCAAGTGTGGTCTAACCAGGATTTTATACAGCTGCAGCAAAATCTCATGGCTCTTATATTCAATTTCCCTGTTAATGAAAGCCAAAACACCATACACCTTAACAACCCTATCAAGTTGGGTGGCAACTTTGGGGGAATCTATGTATGTGGACCCCAATGGATCAATATCCATTCTTGGTTTTGAGCTTTGAAAAATGCTGGGCACTGAAAAGCTGGGTTTGAGCTGTTCCAGGGTAGAAGTCTGGTATTGGCATCTTTCAGTGGACTGTTCAATGTCTTAGTTAACAATGTACGCCTGGAATGTCAACCTTTTTCAAAGCACAAATAAGGGAGTTGCATCAGTCAGTAGTATATGCCACTTTGTGCATGAAGTTGTTTTGTACCAGGGAATCCAATTCCAGTTTGAGAGGTAGAGTCATACAGCATGGAAACAGACCCTTCAGTCCATCCAGTCCATGTTGACCATAATCTCAATTTAAACTAGTCCCACCTGCCTATGCATGGCCCATATTCCTCCAAACATGTCTTATTCACGCACTTATCCAAATGTCTTTTAAACATTATAACTGTACCTGCATCCACCACTTCTCTGGAATTTCATTCCCCACACGAACCTCTCTCTATAAAAACGTTGTCCCTCATCTTTTTTAAATCTTTCTCCTCTCACCTTAAAAATATATCTCTTGATCATGAAATTCCCCACCCTAGGGAAAAGATACCTGCCATTCACCTTATCTATATGCTTCATGATTTTATAAACCTCTCTAAGGTCACCCCTCAACCTCTTATGTTCCAGTGAAAAAAGTTGAGCTTATCTTGTATGTAAAAATTGCACTTCTAGGTTTGATGTTGAGATATGTATCACCTTTAAAATCGCCAACAACATCAAACTTGTCTGTAAACATAGAACAGTACAGCAAAATATGGGCCCTTTAACTCACAAAGTTGTGCCCAGCATTTATCTTAATCTCAGATCAATCTAACCTATCCACCCCTCAATTTACCACCGTCCACGTGCTTGTCCAGCAGTTTCTTAAATGTCCCTAATGTCTCTGACTCTACTACCACCACGGGCAGTGCATTCCATGCACCCACCACTCTCTGCATAGAAGACCTATTTACATTTCCCCTAAACCTTCCTCCAATCAAGTTAAAATTATGACCCCTTGTGACAGCCACTTCTGCTCTGGGAATAGCCTCTGGCTATCTATTCTATCTATGCCTCTCATTACCTTGTACACCTCTATCAAATCATCTCTCTTCCTTCTTCTCGCCAGTATGAAAAACCCTAGCTAACTCAACCTTTCTTTATAAGACAAGCCCTCCAATCCAGGCAGCATCCTGGTAACACTTCTCTGCACCTTCTCTAAGCGGGGCAAAAACAATGACTGCAGATGTTGGAAACCAGTCGGTCGTCATTAATGGATCTTGTAGAGAGAGGAGGAAAACTTCCTCAAGACAGGCATCCTTGCAAGAGGATTCGCAGTAGGGTTAAAACCAACGAGGTAAAAACAATGACTGCAGATGCTGGAAACAGGCAGCATCCAAAGTGCAGCATTAATGATGACCGACATGACACTGACATTTTTTACAAACCCACCGACTCCCACAGCTACCTGGACTACACCTCTTCCTACCCTACCTCTTGCAAAAATGCCATCCCGTATTCCCAATTCCTCCGCCTCTGCTGTATCTGCTCCCAGGAGGACCAGTTCCACCATGGAACACACCAGATGGCCTCCTTCTTTAGAGACTGCAATTTCCCTTCCCACGTGGTTAAAGATGCCCTCCAACGCATCTCGTCCACATCCTGCACCTCCGCCCTCAGACCCCGCCCCTCCAACCGTAACAAGGACAGAACCCTCCTGGTGCTCACCTTCCAGCCTACAAACCTTCGCATAAACCAAATCATCCGCCGACATTTCTGCCACCTCCAAACAGACCCTACCATCAAGGATATATTTCCCTCCCCACCCCTTTCCGCCTTCTGCAAAAACCGTTCCCTCCGTGACTACCTGGTTAGGTCCACGCCCCCCTACAACCCACCCACCCATCCTGCCACTTTCCCCTGCCACCGCAGGAACTGTAAAACCTGTGCCTACACCTCCTCCCTCACCTCTATCCAAGGCCCTAAAGGAGCCTTCCACATCCAAAGTTTTACATCCACTAATATCATTTATTGTATCCGTTGCTCCCGACGCGGTCTCCTCTATATTGGGGACACTGGGTGCCTCCTAGCACAGCACTTTAGGGAACATCTCCGGGACACCCGCACCAATCAACCACACCGCACCGTGGCCCAACATTTCAACTCCCCCTCCCACTCTGCCGAGGACATGGAGGTCCTGGGCCTCCTTCACTGCTGCTCCCTCACCACCAGACGCCTGGAGGAAAAACACCTCATCTTCCGCCTCGGAACACTTCAACCCCAGGGTATCAATGTGGACTTCAACAGTTTCCTCATTTCCCCTTCCCCCACCTCACCCTAGTTCCAAACTTCCAGCTCAGCACTGTCCCCATAACTTGTCCGGACTTGTCCTACCTGCCTATCTTCTTTTCTACCTATCCACTCAATCCTCTCCTCCCTGACCTATCACCTTCATCCCCTCCCCACTCACCCATTGTACTCTATGCTACTTTCTCCCCATCCCCACCCTCCTCTAGCTATCTCTCCATGCTTCAGGCTCACTGCCTTTATTCCTGATGAAGGGCTTTTGCCCGAAACGTCGAGTTCGCTGCACTTTGGATGCTGCCTGAACTGCTGTGCTCTTCCAGCACCACTAATCCAGAACCTTCTCTAAGCACCTACATCCTATAATAAGAACTGGACACAATATCCCAAGTGTGGCCTAACCAGGATTTTATACAGCTGCAGCAAAATCTCATGGCTCTTACACTCAATTTCCCTGTTAATGAAAGCAAAAACACCATACGCCTTCTTAACAACCCTATCAACCTGGATGGCAACTTTGAGGGATTTATGTACGTGGACCCTAATAGCTCGCTGTTCCTCCACATTGCCAAGAATCCTGCTTTAACCCTGTATTCAGCAGTCAAATTCGACCTTCCAAAAGTGAATAATTTCGCACTTATCCAGGTTGAATTCCATCTGCCATTTCTCAGACCAGCTCTGCATCCTGTCAATGTCTTGTTGTAGCCTGCAACAGCCCTTCACACAATCTACAACACTATCGACCTTTGTGTCATCGGTAAACTTACTAACTCATCCAGGCGAAAGTAAGTACTGCAGGAATCTAATGAAGGGCTTTTGCCCGAAACGTTGATTTTCGGATGCTGCCTGACTTGCTGTGCTTTTCTAGCACCAGTGTAATCTTGACTCTTACTAATCCATCCTTCCACTTCTTCATCCAAAACATTTGTAAAACTACAAGGAGCAGAGGGCCAAGAACAGATCCCTGTGGTTTACCAGTGGTTACTGACCTCCAGTTAGAATACTTTCCATCCATTACCACTCACTGTCTTTTTCTCGGCCAGCTAATTCTGTATCCAGACAGCCAACTTTCCCTTTTTTCCGATACCTCCTAACTTTCTGAATGAGCCTACTGTGGGTAACCTTATCAAATTCCTTACTGAAATCTATTTACACCATATCCACTGCTCAACCTTTGTCAACTTGTCTCGTCACATCCTCAAAGAACTCAATAATGCTTGTGAAGCATGACCTGCCCTTCACAAAGCCATGCTGACTACCTTTAATCAAACTATGTTTATCCAAATGTCACGAATTCTATCTCTCAGATTCCTTCCCAGTACCTTGCTTACGATAGATGTAAGTCTATAATCCCTGTAATTCCCAGGGATTTCCCTATTCCCTTGCTTGAATAGAGGAACAAAATTCACCTCCCTCCAATCATCCGATACTATTCCTGTGGTCAGGGAGAATGCAAAGATCATCACCAGAGGCACAGCAGTGTCATTCCTCACTTCCCGTAGTAACCTTTGAAATATCTGGTCCAGCCCTCGGGACTTATCTATCTTGATGCTTCCCAGAATTTCCAGCACATCCACTTTCTTAATATCAATCTGTTCAAGCCTATTAACCTGGTCCACAGTGTTCTCACTATCAACAAGGTCCCTCTCTCTAGTGAATACTGAAGCAAAAAACTCATTTAGGACCTCCCCTACTTATTCAGACTCCAGGCACATGTTCCCTCCACTATCCCTGATCAACACTCTGATCATTCGCTTATTCCTCAAGTAAGTGTAACCTTTGGGTTTTTCCTTGCTGTCAAAGCTTTTTCGTGCCCCCTCCTTGCTCTCCTCAGTCCATTTTTGAGTTCTTTCCTAGCTACCCTGTAATCCTGTAAAGTTTTACCAGATCCTCGTTTCTCCAACTTTAAGTAAGCTTCCTTCTTCCATTTAATGAGAAGCTCCTTTTCTCTTGTCATCCAGGGCTTGTTCACCTTACCATTCCTTCCCTGTCTCAGTGGGACAAAAGTATCCAAGAAGTGCTCCTCAAACAGCCTCCACATTTCTGTTCTACACACAGCTCCTATCTAATAGCAGCACAATTCCCCCTCCCCCAATTTAATTCTTCCTATACAGTCTGTTTATATCCCTCACCATGGCTATGGTAAAGGTGAGGCGGTTGTGGCCACTGTCACCGAAATGCTCTCCCACCGAGATATCTGACACCCAACCTAGGTCATAGCTGAGCACCAAATCCAATATGGCCCCCTCTAGTTGGCCTATCTACATGTTGGGTCAGGAATCCTTCCTGGACACACCTGACAAAATCGTCCCCATACAGACAATCTACACTAAGGAGGTTCCAATCAATATTGAGGAAGTTGAAGTCACCCATAACAACAACTCTGTTACATCTGAAGTTCCAAAATCTAGAGAAATAAAGGAGACCGACTTCCAAAAAATGAAACCTGATGGATTCAACACACCATGTTTCTATCGATTACCCAAAATTCACAAACCAGGAGCACCCCCCTCAGACCCATCCTGGAACACCAACTTACAGATTGGCCAAGGAGCTACACTAAAGAATAAAACACTTAGTAGAAGACTCGTGCCACTCCATCCACTCCATGCAAGAATTTCTGAAGACCATCAAAGGCACCAAGACAGAAGAGGATGAAATTATGGTCTCCTTTGACGTAATAGCCCTGTTCACATCCATCAACATCAACCTGGCAAAGGAAACACTGAGCTGAAAATGTGTTGCTGGAAAAGCGCAGGCAGGTTAGGCGGCATCCAAGGAGCAGGAGAGTCGATGTTTCGGGCATGAACTCTTCTTCAGGATTGCCCGAAACGTCGACTCTCCTGCTCCTTGGATGCTGCCTGACCTGCTGCACTTTTCCAGCAACACATTTTCAGCTCTGATCTTCAGCATCTGCAGTCCTCACTTTCTCCTAAAGGAAACACTGACTACATTATTAGAAGAACCAATGACACATATACCAAACACCACCAACTTCATCAGCAAGGACAATATAGTGGACTTGTGCCTTACCATCCACTTCACCTTCAACAGCAAAACCTACAGACAAACCAACAGAACACCCATGGAATCTCCGATATCAGGGTTCTTAATCAGGGCAGTAATGCGGACACTCAAACAAACAGCTCTGTCAACCATCCAACCTAAACTTTGTGTCCGCTACGTGGATGACACCTTCGTTATCACTAAGTGAAATAAATTAGAGTAAACCTTCAAGACCATCAATAACACCCTTACTGGCATAAAATTCACTAAAGAGGAGGAAAACAACAACAAACTGCCATTCCTAGATGTCGCAGTAGAGGGAACAGTCAATGGGGAACTTCAAACCAGCATCAACAGAAAAACAACACACACGGACCAAATACTGAACTACAAAAGCAATCATCCCAGCACCCACGAATGAAGCTGCATTAAAACATTACTTCAATGAGCCACCACTCACTGCAGCACAGAGGAACTATGCAGAGCAGAGGAAAATCACCTATACAGTGTATTCAAAAAGAACAGGTACCCAATGAACACAGTCCGCTGATTTCTCAGCAATAAAACCCAAACAAGCAGACAAAACACGTCCAAGAGCCCTAACCACTCTCTCCTACTTCAAAGCCATCCTAGAAATGACTGCCAAACTACTCAGACCTCTTGGCAACAACCCACCAACACACTAAAACAGCAGCTAATAAACTTAAAGGACCCTATACAGGCAACAAACAAAACTCATGTCATTTACAAAATACCTTGCAAGAACTGTAACAAACACAGCATTGTGCAAACAGACAGAAAACTAGCTACCAGGATACATGAGCATCAACGAGCCACAAAAAGACATGACCCACTTTCAACAGTACATAGATAAGGAAGGGCACCACTTCAACTGGGACAACACATCCATCCGAGGACAAGCCAAACAGAGACATGCACAAGACTTCCTAGAAGCATGACATTCGAATGGAACTCTATCAACAAACACAAATTGACTTGGCTCCCATTTATCACCCCCCGAGAAAAAGAACAAGGAAAAAGAACTACCACCAGTCCAAGGAAACCTAAACACATAAATAGAAAGCGGGCCATGCCACCAGCACTTCATCTGGAGGCTCATTGATGATGTTACCTAGTATGGTGATGAAATGGCTGAAAATGAATCTTACAACTCAGTGAGCAAACCTATATCCAGACCTCAACCTGAGCTACAAATCTTCTCAAAACTCGCTAACCCTTTCTTCTGATCAGTAGCTCTGGTTTCCAACCCTCTCCCAAACTTGTTTAAACCCTCCCAAATTACTCTAGCCCAGGACACTGGTGCCCCTCCAGTTTAAGTGCATCCCAACCTTCATGTACCCCAATGATCTCTGTACTTGAAGCCCTCCCTCCTGCACCAGCCCTGTAGACTCGTGATTAGCTGCACTTGCTCCCTGTTCCTTACCTCACTAGCACTTGGCCCCAGTAGTAACCCTGAGATTGCTACTTTCCTCATCCTGTTTTTTAGCTTCCAACCTATCTACCTGAAATCACTTTTCACATCTCATCCCTTTTCCTGGCTACGTCACTGGTGCCAATGTGCACCATGACTTCTGGCTGCTCACCCTCCCTCTTCAGAATTTTGTAGACTTGATCAGAGTCATTGCAAACTTTGGCACCTGGGAGGCAACATACCATTCAGGAGCCCCCATTCGTGACCACAGAATCTCCTGTCTGTTCTCTAACTACTGAGTCTCCTACCATTAGCTCTTTTCTATTCTCCCCCCTTCACTGCGGAGCCACAGAGCCAGGCTCAGTGCCAGAGACCTGGCCACTATGTCTTTCCACTAGTAGGTTTTCCCACCCCCTAACAATATCCAAAACGATATACTTATTATTGAGGAGAACAGCCACAGGGGATCCCTACACTGTCTGCCTGTTCCCTTTCTGTCCCCTGACTTTTAAGTTAACCCATCTACAATTTTTCCTGTACCTGAGGTGAGACTACCTCCCTTTAACTCCTCTCTATTACCCCCTCCACTTCCCAAATGATCCAGAGTTCATCCAGCGCAGTTCCAGTTCCCTAATATGGTTTTCAAGGAGCTGGAGTTGGGTGTACTTCCCACAGATGAAGTCAGGTTAAAGGTTAATTAGGTCACAGTTAGACCTGATGAAGCCATCTGGAATCTTTGATGTTACAACTGATGTGTTTCTTACCTCAAGGATCATAAGATCTGAGCATACTAGCACATAATAATAGCTGGATTAGCTGTTCATCAATGTGAAAGCTTTCAGCTGTCCACCCTAAGGATTTGTATTGACATTTAAGATGGTTAATGCCAATGCATGTGATGTCAGACCTATTATAAGTCGTTTGCAAATCATTTATGAATTGCAACACATTGTGCCAGTTTCCTGAGTACATCTTGTGTAAAGAAATGACATTTGCACTTGAAACAATACCACTTTTGACATTTAGTGTTTGTTGTCCATCGTTTTGCGTCTATCCCTAGGAAGAAGGTAAAGACAGCTATTCTGGCAGCAATTGTGTAGCATGTCAAATAGACCACAAGTATTGTCTGGCCAAGATCTGTAAATTGGAACACTGAATGCTGACTTGTCATAGATGGAACTTTGGAAACATTCTTGATATTGTTTCTTAGTTGACTCTCCACATATTGCTTTAGAGTATTGTGCTCCACTATACATCTCACTAGGAAAATAGATTTCTTGCATGTTTTATTGTTTGCATATGTCACAAGATTGCTGAATACTATTTAGTAGGTGAGACAAGCCACACCTCATACATAATTTGAATGTTTACTGACCTTGTTGATAGCTGTAATATTTCCCGCAGAAACAAGTGCCTGAAGATGTTGCTGGACTGCCACATTTGCCTTGAACTTGTATGTCCATCATCAAGCAGTGCATCAGTGTATATCCTTTTAGTTTGTCCTTTTAGTTATCCTGTTGGTTTTTTGAAGCAGTTAATGGGTGTAGAGGAAATCATCAGTTTCATAAATCTTGCAGCTAAGACAGCTTTGAGAAAAGCTTATTCATTGTTTCCTTCAACACCTACATAAGATTTGATTAATTGCTTCACCTTACTATTGCCTGGACAATGTGAACTAAAGACTGTGTATCCCGAAGTTGACTTAAATGTTAAGCTGACCTTCTAAAAGCTGAAAATTTGATAGGATTTGTAAAATAAGAAATACTTAAGGAGTCACCCTCCTTAATCCTTCATTTTCCCAAAGCACTGACTACTTGTCCTTCCTTATCAGCTGTTTGATAATCCATTTAGTAAAGATTTATTCTTTATTTAAATAACTGAAATTCTGGCAGAATGTCATCGGTCACTAATATGTGCTTAGGTGTTGGCTTTCCATTCTCCTTTGTCGTTCTATGCTCTTTGGAATACCCTGTAAAAATCTGTATCGCAGAGAAATGATTTCTTTTTTGGTGACTTCCCTTTTCTGTCTTTTTTGTTGATCTTTACGAGTTTGGCTCTGTATGTGACAATTGTGCCAAAAATAATTTGGGATGACATTATGCATTTGTCTAGGTTCTGTGTTTTCTGATTATGCAGAGCAAAATTACACTAACTACAAGCAGGCTGCTCCTGAATCATTGTTGCTGCTGCCACAACTGATAATGAAGCAGATACTGTTATACCATGTCACAATGTCATCTAACTGTCTTAAAGGTACACCACCTGTCTAATCTAGGTGGAGATCACCTAGCTAGCTATGATTTTTGATCTTTAGCATGTGAAAATCATCTGAGCTTCTTATTTCTTTGTCACTTTTCCTCTTGAACTGCTTCTGTACACGTGGTAAAGCTGCTTCTGCACTCTGCTTCTTAGAATTTCTAGAATTTTGACATAGCAACAATGAAGGAATTTTATATCTCTGAGACAAGACGATATGTAACATGAAAGAGAACTTGAAGATGGGATTGTTCCTATTCACATTGTTATGTCTCACTGGAGTAGCATGCTGGAAATCAAGCTCTGCTATTCTTGAGTAATCACAAAAGTTAAAGATTTTAAAAAGTGTGCAGAATTCCAAATTTACCTGTTGTGAAGAAGAGTCACTTGACCTGAAACGTTAACTTTGATTTTTCTCCACAGATGCAGCCAGCCCAGCTGAGTTTTTCCAGCAATTTTTGTTTTCAATTTACCTGTTTTTTTAGACTCAAGTTGACAGAAACCGCGAATCAGGCTTTTATACTTAACAAGAATTATCTGTTACTAATTAGATCATAGTTACAAGTAAACAATTATGAACTTTCAGTATATAGGTCCACTAATGACAACTTATCAGCTCCTCCTTAACACGCTCACACATAGACATTAATAATAGGTATTCTACATAGCCAAGACTTCATAAAGATGTAGTGTAATTCTGTAAAACATACCATACATGTTAGCTGGTAAATAATCCTCAACATGTGATTAAACCAGCACCTTTAATAACAAAACTAACTGTTGAAGAATCGAATATTAGTAGATTGTGTAGGACCATTAGCAAAAGTGAAAGCAGAACATCTGTGTATTCTTTCAATTATGGATAGGGCAACCTGATTCCCAGGAGTTATTCCTTTGAAGACAACAACAGCTTGGGTAGTAGTGGAAAATTTAACTTAGTTTTTATCTTTTGTTAACTACTGATTGAGATAAAATCTAACATCTAAAGCTTTTCAGATCATTAGCATTTTGGTACCAAACAGTTGAAGTCAACTGCACATCATGCACAAGCATTGGAAGCTTTGGAGAGTTACCATCAGTCTCTGAAAATCAGAATTAAAGCATACTGTCATGGATACCCACAGGATTGGGACAAAGGATGAGATGTTTCATTATTTGCTACCAGAGACTCCCCAAATGAATATATTGGGTTAAATCTATTTGAATTGATTTATGGTCATCAGATTAGAGAATCATAGAATTCCTACATTGTTGGAGCAGGTCATTGAGCCAATGCTGACCCTCCGAAGAGCGTAACACCCAGACTCACCCTTCTACCGTATCCCTGCATTCCCCATGGTTAATCCAGTAGCCTGCGCGCCCCTGGACACGACAGGCAATTTAGCATAGCCAATCCACCTAAGCCACACATCTTTGGACTGTGGGAGGAAACCGGAGCACCCAGAGGAAACCCACACAGAAACAGGGGGAATGTGCAAACCCCACACAGACGGTCGCTTGAGAGTGGAATCGAACCCAGATCCCTGGCGCTGAGAGACAGCAGTGCTAACCACTGAGGCCATTGTGCCACCTGGTCAATTAAAATTGATTAGGGAAAGATTTGTGACCAGAAAAATAAATCCTGAATAAAGACTGAAAGAGCTGTGGAAATCAGAAACAAAAATAGAAATTGCTGGAAAAGCTCAGTAAGCCTGACAGCATCTTTGGAGAGAAATCAGAGTTAATATTTTGGGTCCAGTGACCCTTTCTCAGAACGAAGACCAATCCTCAATGTTAGATTATGTGTCAATATATCTAGGATGACTCACAGAGCATGTAGGGTAACTTATTTAAAAGTTTCACAAGCAGAAATGAAAAAAAGGGATAAACATTCAACAACTAGAATGTTTCAAAGGGGAGATGAAATATTGGTGTTGTTACATTTTAAACTGAAAGTGGTTCACACAAAGTAGTTAGAAGGGTTATTAAACTGACTCATCTGATAAATACTCCTCATCATAGGAAGAAGGATTGATAATGTCACCTAAACATCTTGAAAAGATATCATCACACGGAAGAGGATAAAGAGGAGGAAGTGTATCAGGTAGTAAGGGTAGTGGAAGATGAAAGAGACAATAAGAATGAGATCGAAGATTCTCAAAGTTCTCAAATTCTCAAAGTATCCTCCTATAATTTGACTAGCCAACACAGAAATACTGGGAGAGATAGACACTGTTCTCAAATTTAGAGGAAAGATCATAGAAGACTATTGAGAATGTAATCTGTGGAGATACACCTGGATATACAATGTTACTTCGGCATGATGTAACTGTAGTAAAGTCAGGATTGATAATGAGCCAAGAAAATAAAGTAGAAACATTAATTCAGTATGTGATGGAAATCCACTTGATTCAACCCAGTCAAAGCACCAGTAGAATTGGTTCCAAAACCAGATGAAACAGCTATATACTGTATAGATAATAGCAAAGTAAACATGGTCACAAAGACAGATTAATACCCAATGTTATAGTTGGAAGACTATTGCTGGTACTTATCCTTTCCAAGACTGATCTGTTGAAGGGATACTGGCAAGTGCCTTTAACGTTTGACCTCGGACCTTTGGGTGACCATCCTCCAAGGCAGACTTCGGGACAGGCAGCAGCGAAACGTGGTTGAGCAGAGGCTGATAGCCAAGTTCTGTACCAATAGGGAGGGCCTCAACCCTTGCGTTCATGTCACACTACAAGTGACCACCATTGCACTATATACACACACAGACATTCCTACGCACGCACATGCATGCACGCACACACATGCACACGCACAAAAGAACTCCTATACACACACTTTGCCCAAAAACTGCATGAATTCATGTAAGACTCTGTTATCTCACTTTTTAGATTAGACATTATAGCAGTCTAAACATTATGGCACAGACAGATAACACAGGGGGCTAACATCTTCAACATATTGTCTTGCTAACACCAACTGTTAAAGTTAACCTGAGAATGTAACTTTTAAAAAAATTTTGTGATTTACATATGAAAGAAGTGAAACTATCATATTCGAACAGATGAAAGACTCAACAAACAATCAAGGTATTTTTCAATGTATAATTTCAGTTACATCACACCGTAAACTTTTGCTATAAATTCTGTGTTTTACAATTGTGTCGTCCACAACCACCTGATGAAGGAGCGGTGCTCTGAAAGCTAGTGCTTCCAATTAAACCTGTTGGATTATAACCTGGTGTTGTGTGATTTTTAACTTTATTAAGCAAGTGCTTGAAGAGTTAATAGAACATTCTGAATCAGATGCATTACGATTGCTTATTATTTTCAGCCATTTTTCATGAGTGGCCCGTTTTATGAAGTCCAATTCATTCTTAACTTTGACTCGTAACATTTATTGGCTGGATGAATAGTCATTTTGTTCTGTTGATGCCAAAGATTTTGAGATCCATGATGTCAATGATCTTGCCCAGGGTGAAATTTGATATTTGAATTAATCAGCATCTGTTTGAATGAATGGCACCAAATGCCCATACACACAAAAGTACTGTAGAGTGTCATTTTCCTGACACTCTGAGGGCAGCCTTTAGCGCTGACACAGTACAATGGGTAATTTACAGTATGGGTCTCAATCGTATTTCAATACTCTTCGCAAAAGTGGCCCACATTTTGGTTGACATGATACAAGATCAAGATGGATGTCTTGCAGCAGCGTAACTTCACCTTGTCAATAATTCGCTTCCACAAAATCTTTATCTCTAGTGCTTGATATATCATTCACAGCCAGATATAGCCCCAACCTTAAATAGGATATAAAGTCATCCATAAGTCACAGAGTCAGTGGCAATACTCTGACTGCAATCACTTGTTAAGGCTAGTACAATGGTGTTTGGAAGTCTCTCAAGCAGGAAAAAAGCTCGAGACGCTGAGAAGAATAGTGCTTTATATACTCCTTTTCATTCAGCAAGCTGAATCTGGCTCAGAGTTTTATGGTGTAATTGTGATAAATATTGCGAGATGTTTACGTGACTTTAAATGTAATGAATTGCTATAGTCCCGACATTGAAAGGCAACAAAGAGATACTAACATTAAAGACATAACACAGTGATTTATTAAATTGCAAAATTGGATAGTGAAAGCCATTCAGTTCCAGTAGAGTTTTCACACACATCAGTCATGAATTACATCAAATTATATAGTTTACAATCGAGAAATTGCCCATTCGGCCCAACTGGTCTATGCCAGTCCATAAAAGCCTCCTCCCATCGCTGTTCACCCAGCCAAGTCATACCTTTCTCCCTCACACATCTACCTAGTTTCACCATAAAGGTGCTGATACTATTCACTTAATATAAGTACCAACTATACTTATTGTATTGTGCAAATCGGATGAATGTGTCCTCCATTTTTATATTGTAAATGATGCTTTCTGATCAAGATTTCTGAGCGTGGATTTTCTCAGAAATTGTCCAACTGCCTCCTGCATGGATGTGGAGTGAGGAGAAGCCTCAAGCAACCTTCAGTCCTTTTGTTTGCTTGAGTGCGGCAACTTTGCCTGTGGAATCTTGTGCTGGTCATAGGTGTGAGATGAAAGGCTGGCAGGGGAATGTAATTGTGTGAGAGACCAAAAATCAGAATCCCAATCTCAGCAATTAAGGCTCTTGGAATTTAAAAAGCAGGTTGAATTTCCCAACAGCAAACATTGGGAAGTAATTTTGAATGAATTTGCATCTCATATATCATTTGCAGCTCATTGAAAGTCCAATTCAATAGATTTAAGTTCCCCTTCCTAATTAAGTTCTTGCCACATGATCCACACATGCCTTCTGACTCCCAACCATGCCTCAGAGGCATGTAGCTGGTGAAGAACTGAACTTTGGAGTGACACTGCTTTGTCCTTTTTGGGGAGCTTTCATCTATGAGGTTAATCTAAAAGTGAACAAGGGAGAGAAGCTGGAGTGTAATGGGTTTGGGTCAAAGAGGCTGGCTAGGAATGGATGTCTGACTGGATAAGGAAGGATGCTGACTGGGGAAGGTTGGAAGAGCCAGAATGTTACACTGTAGACATTCACTCTGAGAGCCGGAATGATATTCTGGCTTGAAAGAAATGAAAGTCTATCTAAGTGTCCCTTAAATCTGATACAAGGTCCTTTGACCCCTTAAAGAAATGGCAGGTGTCACCTTTCCCCTCCACAAAATTTCTCAAGCTCCTCATGCATACACCTATAATGGACAAACAACCGAGTAATCCCATCTGCTCCTGAGTGGAAGTATGCTCACCTGCTGCCGAACTCAGACTCCCATAACGAATAATTCAGTACTACATGTTGTGACCTTGTTCAAGTTCAGTAACTTCCACATGTGAAAGTTTTGCTGTTAGTGATGGGATTGCCCCACACCTCCCCATTCAGTATTCATTTTGGCACTGGAAATGAATAGAAGTACATAAAGAAATGGAATTGGGCCATTCAGAATAACCAGTTGATGTTTACCCTTCATTTCTTTGATAAATCTAATAATATCTTCCTACCCAATCCACAGCTCTCATCATCCCTTTAACCTTCATCCTATCTATCCAATTCAGTCTTCAATACTGATGTTATTTTAGCTTCAATCTCTAATTCTGGAGATTGAATTCCACAGCTGCTCAACTTTTCAATGAGAGAAGATCTCCTACCCTCTGGTCAGAATCTGACTAGACATCTTGTATTTAGTAACCTATAAAGTGTGTTTGTAAATATGAGTCTAATAGCACTACAATATTGGACACTCACAGTCCAGGGCTACCAGCCCAAGATGAAGTATCTAACTATGCTAATGGCAAGTAACAGCCTGAAGCATGGAATAAAGCAGTGATGTAGAAAGCTCAACATCTGGCTTGCACAAAGTGAAGTCTAACAAACAGCAATGTTGATGTTTTAGTGATGTTGATTGAAGACTAAGTCTACTGTTCGTCATTCCAGAAGCAAGCACTATTATTGCAGTATCTCCTTGGATTATTTGCTCAGGTTTCTGGAGTTGGAATTAGACCTACCACTTTCTGATTTGGGTGCGAGAGTGTCATGGTTGACATCAAAGCCCATCAACAGTGTGAGCAAAAGTGATGTTTAATCAATGCTGGACACCCTCATCCCTTGAGTGAATATTTTAAAAATTTTCATTGGGATTGCAGCACTCAATATCAGCCCTTCCATCTTTGTAAACACCTGCCCCATGTCCAATCTCTCTTTACTGTCCAAAGCTGTTGAATGCGTTGTTACCTCCAAAATGACTGCTTCCCTTTCCAGCAATTTCATGTTTAAATCCCTCCAATTGAGTTTTTGGCTCCATTGTGATACTAAAACAACCCATTTAAAAATCACAAATGATATATCTGATAAGCTATCCGTCCTACCGTTTTGACCTATCCACACCACCTTCCTCCACTATCCTCCAGCTGGTGGTACTGCATTTGCCTGGCTTCATTTTTATCTGTCAAATTGTAGCTAGAATCAATTGCAAAGTCTTCTCTTCCCACTTCCTCTGTCACTAATACGTCATACTGTTTGACATCTATTAGGTGATCAGAATTACCTCAAACTACATATTGTCAGGACTGAAGCCAAGACCAGAAGAAAACCATTTGGTAACTCTCAAACAAAAATCATACTGTTACTGCCATTTCCAACCCTAGTTAAATATATGAAATTGGACTAGATTATTCACAATTGTGGCTAAATATATGCAGGCATTGAATATATTGAAGAAAGAGATGATAAGCCTTTAGAATTTAAAGGCATCAAGAGTATGTAAAGAAAGCGGGATCATGGCATTGAGACAAAGGATCAGTATGAGTCATATTTAATAATGGAACAGGCTCAAAGGACTGAATGGACAATGCCAGATAGTGTCTATCTGCCATTGTGTTTGCTCCTGAGATATGTTTCTGAGAACAATTATCAAGGTTACCTACTTCAAACTCCATAACATCACTTGACTGCATCTACCTCAGCTCATCTGCTGCTGAAACAGACATCCATTCCTGTTATCTCCAGCCTTGACTGTTCAGATACTCTCCTTGCAGTCTTCTAGTTATCACTTGACACAAACTTGTACTCATGGCAAACTCTGTTTCCTATACCTTAGCCCATTTGATGACTCATTCTCACAGCCTGAAATTCCTCAATTTAAATATTCCCATCTCATTTTTAAATCCTTCCGTGGCTCCACACCTCCCTAACTCTAGGCCTTCAGTATCCCTGCATCTCTCCAATTCTGACCTTTTGCGCATTCATGAGGGCCACTCAGCTTTGAAATTCATTTCAGCCTTGATCCAAACTTGGTCAAAAGAGCAGAACTCCAGAAGTAAAGTGAGACATCATGAAAATATTTCACCAAATGCTGCATCAAGAAATGCTTGTAAAATTAAAGTCAGGAATTGCAGAAACTCTCGACTTGCTGAATTAATGCTTTTTCCCCTTATTCAAGATGGTACTTGTACAATCCTGTGACCCTACTGACACTGAACCAAATGGTCATAGATGCACTCAAGTGACCTATAATCAGGTTGCAAAGCAGGTGTGTTTGTAACTAAAAGGAAAACATAAATACAGAGAAAGAAGTTAGTTCAAAGTGAGCTTGTATATTTAATTGCTTTTTAAGCTCTGTGTCATAAAGAGTCTTACTGGGTTGCAATGAAGCCAAGTAAAAGATGAGTCTTTGCTGTTGCTTTTCCAGTAATGAAAGCAACTTTAACTGCCTCTAAGTATGTCATCATGTACTCCTGCAATTATTGACAAACAAAGTGATAACAAAACCTTACTTGGGTCAACTGAGTCAATGAGAGGTGGATCGAAGCAAAATAATTTATTAGAGTGCCATTGAGTGTTCATGTATGCTAAATGCTTTCATCAAATATGCTGAACTCCTAGTTTTTTTCTTTAGATGAACAAGACATTTATGAACACTGTCCCTAAAGAGATGTTTTCCAAAACAAAATTATAGTCATGATTTTAACTTACTCCATAGGGATTTGCATGTTAATCCAACCCTGTGTGAGCTCCAATTTACTGCATAATGCTATAATGAGTTGGGATTATATTGTGCTTGATTAACAATGTTGTTTGTTGTTATATAGACTGTATACTTCAGTATGTGGTGCACAGAATAAAAACTGCAGAGCTAAACCTTGTCGATGTGTGACCTGATGGGACCTTCAGTATATCAGCATTATCCACCACACTGGAACAATTTAATAATCAGCTATTGTCCCTAACAATGCTTTTCACAAATTTGAAAGACCTGCGGTGCTTTGCCTTCTACATTAAGTCTAATTTGAAGGACATTTCATTTTAAAAACCAGGAGGTAATTGCCTGTCTGATTTACACTGCAGACCATCTTAGTCTCTAGGATAGGATAAGAACGTGCATTTATATAGCACTTTTCATAACCTCAGGCCATCCAAGATAACTTAAAAACCGATGAAATTTAGTCATGTAATAAACAAGAGTAGGCTATTCAGCACCTCAAGCTTGTCCCAGCATTTAATAAGATCAGAGCTGATCTGCCCTTGGCCTCAATTCCTCTTTTGGGCAGCTCATCACAGCCTCCAGTCCCCAATACTTCAAAAATTCTATTTACCTTTTCTTTAAATACTTCCAGTGCTCTAGCCTCCTGAAAACTTTGTGGTTCAAAGATGAGATACTGCCCATTATGCAGTAGCCAGCTTAATATAAATGAAAAGAGGGAACCTGTCAAATATATGATGTGCAAAATGGGTTGGCGTATTAAACATGTGGGATATGAAATAAAGCTTGTTTTTTTTTTCTTAGTATTTCTGTTAACCTGTTTGTCCTATAAGCTCAGGCCAGAGCTAAAGGTTTCTTTAAATAATATTTCTGAACAATATATACATGATGACATGGCAGCAGAGCTCTCTGCCCTGAGCTTCATTAGTTCCAACCTTTCAGCAGAGTTCCTACCACAGGACTGCCAAGGTAGTTACATGATAACACACCTCAGAAGCTCATTGACTTTCATTAAAACATATTTCTACAGGCATATATGGTTAAGGGTTATGTGTAAACTGGAGGAGTTTAAAGTCAAGTGTTAAACAGCATTTGTGTAAAATGGCATGTGTTGTAGAGTTATTCATACAAATATGGACTACACCAGGTGTAGTCAGATGTCTTTCAATGGTTCCTTCAACATTGTGATTGTCTAGTACTCAGCAAATGTTGTAATCGATGCGTCTCTAAAACCTATGAAACATCCATGCTTCTCTCTGAGGCAACCATTTCTTACGTATTCCCTGTTCACAGACAGAATGGAATCGATGACTTTCCATGATAATGGGGGTCCAGCTTGGGTGACAAATTGTTTTGTTATCGTCAATGAGATAAAGGATAATATTAGGAGAAAGTGAGGACTGCAGATGCTGGAGACCAGAGTTGAAAAATGTGGTGCTGGAAAAACACAGCAGGCCAGGCAGCATCCGAGGAACAGGAGAATCGATGTTTAGGGCATAAGCCCTTCTTCAGGAATGAGGCTGGTGTGCCAAGCGGGCTGAGATAAAAGGTAGGGGGAAGGGAATTTGGGGGAAGGGTGCTAAGAATACGATAGGTGAAAGGAAATGAGGGTGAGAGTGATAGGCCAGAGAGGGGCGGGGGCGGGGGTGGAGAGGTTGGGAAAAAGATTACAGGTCAAGAGGGCAGTGCTGAATTCGGGGGTTGGGACTGAGATAAGGTGGGGGGAGGGGAAATGAGGAAGCTGGAGAAATCTACATTCATCCCTTGTGGTTGGAGGGTCCCTAGGCGGAAGATGAGGCGCTCTTCCTCCAGGTGTCGTGTGGCCAGGGTCTGGCGATGGAGGAGATCAAGAACCTGCATGTCCTTGGTAGAGAGGGAGGGGGAGTTAAAGTGTTCAGCCACAGGGCAGTTGGGTTGGTTGGTGCAGGTGTCCGAGAGGTATTCCCTGAAACGTTCCGCAAGTAGGCGGACTGTCTCCCCAATGTAGAGGAGACCACATCGGGTACAGTAAATGATGTGTGTGGAGGTGCAGGTGAATTTGCGACAGATATGGAAGGGGCCTTGGAAGGAGGTGAGGGGGGAGGTGTGGGCGCAAGTTTTGCATTTCCTGCTGTTGCAGGGGAAGGTGCCAGGAGTGGAGGTTGGGTTGGTGCGGGTTGTGGACCTGACAAGGGAGTCGCGGAGGGAGTGGTCTCTCCGGAACGCTGATAGAGTTGGGGAGGGAAATATATCCCTGATGGTGGGGTCTGTTTGGAGGTGGCAGAAATGATGGAGGATGATATGATGTATCGGGAGGTTGGTGGGGTTCTGTCCTGGTAGCGATTGGAAAGATGTGGCTCAAGAGCAGAGGTGCGGGAAGTGGAGGAGGTGCGGTGCAGAGCATCGCCAACCACGTCGGAGGGGAAATTGCAATCTTTGAAGAAGGAGGCCATTTGAGTTGTTTGGTAGTGGAATTGGTCCTCCTGGGAGCAGATGCGGCAGAGGCGAAGGAATTGGGAATATGGGATGGCGTTTCTAAGGGGGCAGGCTGGGAGGAGGTGTAATCTAGGTAGCTGTGGGAGTCGGTTGGTTTGTAGTAAATATCTGCGTTGAGTCAGTCGCCCGAGATAGAAATGAAGCGGTCTAGGAAGGGGAGGGAGGAGTCTGAGACGGTCCAGGTAAATTTGAGGTTGGGGTGGAAGGTGTTAGTAAACTGGATGAACTGTTCACCATCCTCGTGGGAGCATGAGGTAGTGCCAATACAATCATCGATGTAGCGGAGGAAAAGGTGGGGGGTGGTGCCAGTGTAGCTGTGGAAGATGGACTGTTCCACATACCTGACGAAGAGGCAGGCATAGCTGGGATCCATGCGGGTGCCCATGGCTACTCCTTTGGTTTGGAGGAAGTGGGAGGATTGGAAGGAGAAGTTGTTAAGAGTGAGGACCAGTTCAGTCAGTCGAAGGAGGGTGTCAGTGGAAGGGTACTGATTGAGGCGGAGGGCTTGGAGGCCTTCGTGATGGTGGATGGAAGTGTATAGGGACTGGATGTTCATCGTGAAGATAAGGCATTGTGAGCTGTGGAAACAAAAATCCTGTGGGAGGTGGAGGGCGTGGGAGGTGGAGGGCATGGGTGGTGTCCCGAATGTAGGTGGGGAGTTCTTGGACTAAGGTGGGCAGGACAATGTCGAGGTATGCAGCGATGAGTTTGGTGGGGCAGAAGCAGGCTGAGACAATGGGTCGCCCGGGGCAGTCGGGTTTGTGGATTTTGGGCAGGAGTAGAAACGGGCGGTGCAGGGTTGTGGGACTATGAGGTTGGAGGCGGTGGATGGGAGATCTCCTGAGGTGATGAGGTTTTGGATGGTTTGGGAGATGATGGTTTGGTGGTGGGAGGTGGGGTCATGATCAAGGGGGCAGTAGGAGGAGGTGTCCGCGAGTTGGCATCTAGCTTCAGCGGTGCAAAGATCGGTGTGCCAAACTACCACTGCACCTTCCTTGTCTGCCGGTTTGATGGTGAAGTTTGGGTTGGAATGGAGGGAGTGGAGGGCTGCGCGTTGTGAGGGTGAGAGGTTGGAGTGGCTGAGAGGGGTGGACAGGTTGAGGCAGTCAATGTAGCGGCGGCAGTTGGATATGAAGAGATCGAGGGCGGGTAAGAGGCCAGCACGGGGTGTCCACGTGGATGGGGTGTGTTGGAAGCGGGAGAATATGTCGTCAGAGGATGGGCGGGAGTCCTGGTTGATAATATTGTTCATTGAGCAGTATTTTTATCACCTTGTATTTTTATCCCATGTCTGAGCATTTACTTAAAAGTAACTCTTTCCCAAATCCTTTTCATTGTAAAATAACCAAAAATCTATAAAGATGATAATGGTTGCTTTCAGTTAGTGAATGGAAGGGCTGGGTATATTAACAAAAAAACAGAGGTTGCTGGAAAAGCTCAGCAGATCTGGCAGCATCTGTGAAATCAGAGTTAACGTTTTGAATCTGGTGACCTTTCCTCAGAACTGAGGAAGGGTCACGAGACCCAAAATGTTAACTCTGATTTCTCTTTACCTGCTGGGCTTTTCCAGCAACTTCTGTTTTTGTTTCTGATTCACAGCATCCACAGTTCTTTCAGTTTCCAGGCTGTCTATAGTAGTTCATTTCCTATCATCATTCATTGATCTATAGTGCAATTTGACATCTGTGCTCCAAAACATGCATACTGTTATAGGCATCTACAACATGATCCACAGATTCAAAATAGCAGCAAAAAATTAAATAAAGATCAAAATCTCATTCTAATCAGGAATCTCGAACTCAAAAGACAGGAGTTCCCGCAAAGCAGGGTCTGGTACAAATCTGCAGTGATCTTATCAATGTATTCAAGAGCTTCTTTTTGATCATTGTTGATGTCTGGCAAAATATTGTCTGAAGTTGGCCATACACCATCTTAAAGAATGATTCTACTGTTGGTAATACATCAGACAATTAAGCTAATTAATCATGTTTTCATTCTCCCTCTGGGATAATTGTATCCTTCCTAGGTATGACAATTTAATGAAGCTCCAGCGATATTCATTAAAAGGTGCACTGTGACAGAAAGTGCACCAGTTGCTTCTGATTACCCGTTTTTATGGAGAAGAGGAGAGACAAGAGGACTTTTGTGTCACCAGCAAGTGTAATGTGGGATCAAGTGGAACTAAGGAATAAGTAATCAGCATTGTTGGACTTTGTGTGTGAACTAGAAATAAAACTGATCAGAATAATATATGACTTGACTCTCTAATGAGCATTTTAATCTCTGGCATTTAATATTTTGGAGCCCTGATGGAATTTGAAGAACCACATTGCTCCTGTCAACAAATCCAATCTTTTTATTTCACTGTTTAGGAGATTATTTCCTGAATTCACTGATTTTCCTGACTGACTGCGATATTAAAGATGTGTTTCCTGACTTACTCCAAGTACTACCCCTCTACCCATCCCTGTACGCACTGATCTACATTGGCTCCAGACAGGTGAGACTGCCCTGACCAGTCTGGCATGGTCTGGGGTTATGATCTCCCCTGTTGGTCCTGGGTGAAGAGGATGTCCTGCCTCTGCACAGACAGGACTTCCTCTTCACCCAGGACCTGTGCACAAAGTGAAGCACCAATTTTCCCTTCCCTGCCATGTCATAGAGTCATAGAGATGTACAGCATGGAAACACACCCTTCCGTGCAACCCGTCCATGTCGACCAGATATCCCAACCCAGTCTGTGTGCAGTTCTGGTCTCCAAATTTGAGGAAAGACATTCTGGCTATTGAGGGAGTGCAGCGTAGGTTCACAAGGTCAATTCCTGGAATGGCGGGATTAACTTACACTGAAAGATTGAAGAGACTGGGCTTGTATACCCTTGAGTTTAGAAGACTGAGAGGGGATCTGATTGAGACATATAAGATTATGAAAGGATTGGACACTCTGGCAGCAGGAAACATGTTTCCGCTGATGGGTGAGTGCCAAACCAGAGGACACAGCTAAAAAATACGGGGTAGACCATTTAGGACAGAGATGAGGAGAAACTTTTTCACCCAGAGAGTGGTGGCTGTGTGGAATGCTCTGCCCCAGAGGGCAGTGGAGGCCCAGTCTCCGGATTCATTTAAGAAAGAGTTGGATAGAGCTCTCAAAGATAGTGGAATCAAGGGTTATGGAGATAAGGCAGGAAGAGGATACTAATTAGGAATGATCAGCCATGATCATATTGAATGGCG
This sequence comes from Hemiscyllium ocellatum, assembly GCF_020745735.1. Taxonomy (NCBI): domain Eukaryota; kingdom Metazoa; phylum Chordata; class Chondrichthyes; order Orectolobiformes; family Hemiscylliidae; genus Hemiscyllium; species Hemiscyllium ocellatum. Next base: position 7,792,547 of record NC_083422.1, on the reverse strand, counting down.
GTGCAGGCTCGAAGGGCTGAATGGCCTACTCCTGCACCTATTGTCTATTGTCTATAGTCTAGTCCCACCTGTCAGCACCCGGCCCGTATCCCTCCAAACCCTTCCTATTCATATACACATCCAAATGCCTCTTAAATGTTGCAATTGTACCAGCCTCCACCACATCCTCTGGCAGCTCATTCCATACACATACTACCCTCTGCATGAAAAAGTTGCCCCTTAGGTCTCTTTTATATCTTTCCCCTCTCACCCTTAACCTATGCCCTCTAGTTCTGGACTCCCTGACCCCAGGGAAAAGACTTTGCCTATTTACCCTATCCATGCCCCACATAATTTTGTAAACCTCTATAAGGTCACCCTTCAGCCTCCGCTGCTCCAGGGAAAACAGCCCCAGCCTGTTCAGCCTCTCCCTGTAGCTCAGATCCTCCAACCCTGGCAACATCCCTGTAAATCTTTTCTGAACCCTTTCAAGTTTCACAACATCTTTCCGATAGGAAGGAGACCAGAACTGCATGCAATATTCCAACAGTGGCCTAACCAATGTCCTGTACAGCTGCAACATGACCTCCCAACTCCTGTACTCAATACTCTGACCAATAAAGGAAAGCATACCAAAGTCCTTCTTTACTATCCTATTTACCTGCAATTCCACTTTCAAGGAGCTATGAACCTGCACTCCAAGGTCTCTTTGTTCAGCAACACTCCCTAGGACCTTACCATTAAGTGTATAAGTCCTGCTAAAATTTGCTTTCCCAAAATGCATGAATTAAACTCCATCTGCCATTTCTCTGCCCATTGGCCTGTCTGGTCAAGATCCCGTTGTAATCTGAGGTAACTTTCTTTGCTGTCCAGTAAACCTCCAATTTTGGTGTCATCTGCAAACTTTCTAACTGTACCACTTATGCCCTCATCCAAATCATTTATGTAAATGACAAAAAGTGGAGGGCCCAGCACCGATCCTTGTCACAGGCCTCCAGTCTGAAAACCAACCCTCCACCACTGCCCTCAGTCTTTTACCTTTGAGCCAGTCTAATTCTAGTCTAGTTCTCCCTATATTCCATGAGATCTAACCTTGCTAATCAGTCTCCCATGGGGAACCTTGTTGAACGTCTTACTGAGGTCCATATAGATCACATCTACTACTCTGCTGTCATAAATCTTCTCTCTTACTTCAAAAAACTCAATTAAGTTTGTCTGGGGCAAATGTCAGGAACATGCAGGTCTGCTCCAGACTGACAGTGCTTGTTTGGATGTACAATGGTATTTTAAAGATGGCATCGGTAGCAGTAATTTATTCTGCGTATAGTTTGTGGTAGACTGGAACTAGAAAGTTTGCACAGGGGCAAGGTAGGTAATTAATGAGGTGAAGTTTGGTAACATATGACTAGGCCTCACAGAGAGAAACCGTTAGTGGAACTCAATGAAACTGACACTTCGCCTAAAATATCGTAAGATTTAGCCCTGTCTGTTTAACAAAGCAGGTCAGGCAGCATACAAGGCTGATTCCTGAAGAAGGGCTTATGCCCAAAACGTCGATTCTCCTGCTTCTTGGATGCTGCCTGACCTGCTGCGCTTTTCCAGCAACACATTTTTCAGCTCTGATCTCCAGCATCTGCAGTCCTCACTTTCTCCTGTCTGTTTAGCTCACTGTGATTCCCCTGCTGATCTGCACTTTGGTGCCTGTTGTGGGCTATTTTCCTCTTTGTTCTGGGAATGGGTTATCTCCTATCCAGTTTCCATTTCCTTGAAACACAAATGGCGGTTCAGCTTCTGCCGTACTCTCCTGTGGCTCTTTCACTACATGAGGCTTCTCCTTCACTCTCTTACGGTCTGTGAGAACTCACAGAACTGAGAGGCAATGCACTTTGGAAGAAGTAACAAGACAAGGGAGAACTCAATGAACGGCAGGCCATTGGGAAGCTTAGAGGTACAGAGGGATCTTGAGGTACTTGACAACAGATCCTTGAGGATGGCTAAGAAGGCATATGGGATTCTTGCCTTTTTCAGTCATGTCATAGATTATAAGACCAAAATGGTTATGTTGGACCTGTACAGAATTTTGGTTAGGCTACAGCTGGAGTACTGTGATCAATTCTGGTCACTGCCTATGAAAAGGATATGATTGCAGGAGAGAGGCTGGATAAGCTTGGGTTTTCTTTAGATCAAGCTGAAGGAAGTCATGATTGAGGATTGTAAGATTATGAAGTCATGGAGAGGATGGAGCTTTTTCCCTCACTTGAAGGATCAATAATGAGGGGGCATATTTTGAAACGAAGGTCAGGAGGTTTAGAGGGGATATGGGGAAAACATTTTTCAGCCAGTGGGTGGCGGGAATCTGGAAAGCAATGCCTGGGAAGGCAGTAGAGGTGAGAAATCTCACAACCTTTAAAAAGAACCTCAATGAACATTTGAAATGTTATAACACGCAAGACTATAGGCTAAGTGCTAGAAACTGGAATTGGTATACAGAAGACAACAGTGCAGACTTGATGAGCCAAAGGGCCTCTTCTGTGCAGTATAACTCTATGACTCCTCAGGACTTGCTTTAATCTCACTATGAAGGTCCTGTTGACAAAATCTCTGGTTCAGTCCGTCATCTTTTATCGCCTTCTGCACTCCTTTCTTGCCTTCTTTTATTGATACTGGACTGACTCATTTGATCTGTCCTGACCTTTTCTGATATGGCTGGCCTATCTTCAGCTCTGTTCAAATCAACTAGCCCTTACTAATGCAACCAAAAACTGAAGAATGTTACTTATTGAACTCCTGGATCTCTCTTAGTTCAATCTCTTTGGACAGTTCTTTTCTAATTGGAAGAGATGCATTGCTGCCACAAAGTTGTTCCTCAACAAAGTATCTATCCCAGGTATTTAGCAAACTTGGGCTAACTCCCATTGTTGTGAGACCTGTAATAAGTTCACTGTCTAAGTAAATCTTAACCAGTGACTAATATGCTTTCTCATATGCCGTTTATCAGCACACTGGAACTTAACTTGTTTCCAGGCGAGCACTTAATATCTCAGAGAATGTTGATCTCTTTCTCTCTGCCTTTAAGGCAGTCTTTGGTCACTATTCCTTTGGACACAAACTCTTGATAACTATCCTGATCAATAGTAATGCTTTAGCAGACACTGACCTCCTTTAAAGCAAGAAACACCTTTCTTGTATTTTGAGTTTCTGTTGGGCACCAAAACCAACATTTCCCTTACTGTATCCTTGCTTCCCACAGTGAAAAATACTTGGGTGGTTTCCCATCTGTTTCCCATCTGTGTCCCTTCTTTGATAGTTAGAGAGAGTTCTGCTTTCTCTGCCTGACTTCCGTTTTCTCTCGGTTTTGAGCATTACCTGTCCCTTGGCACTCTCTGGACTGTATATTAACTCAATCATCAGCCAGCATTGCTGTCTGTATAGCCTGCTACACACCATTCCAGAATGGAAGGGGAAATTGAAGTTTTAAAATCTTTTAGGAGAATTCCCTCGCAAAGGTTTATGCAGGTGGCCTCAATTTTAAGTGTCATACCCACTGGTCAAAGGTGAGCTGATTAGACTGTTCAAATTGGATGCATGCTTGATCAGGCCATTTCCTGAAGGTACAACAATTTTGCTGGTACATGTCTGGCATGAACCGTTAAGCAAACAAAATAGTCCCTTTCACTTTCCTCAAGCAAGGCGGGGTTAATTTTGCGAACTTTCCCTGTCAGTCTGCTCTGCAACAGCAACATCCATTGTTGAATTGGACATTTTAACTGTTGTACAATCCATTTAAAAGAAATGAAGCAGTAATAGAGTCATAGAGCTCCCCAGCATGGAAACAGACCCTTTGGTCCAGCTTATCCATGCTGACTAGATATCTGAAATTAATCTAGTCCCATTTGCCAGCATTTGGCTCATACTCTGCCAAACCCTTCCTATTCATATACCCATCCAGATCCCTTTTAAATGTTGTAATTACCAACATCCACTACTTCCTCTGGCAGCTCTTTCCATACCCGCAACACCTTCTGCATGAAAAAGTTGCCCATAGGTCCATTTTAAAATTTTCCCCTTTCACCTTAAACCTCTGCCCTCTAGTGTTGGACTCCACTACTCTGGGGGAAAGACTTTGGCTATTTACCCATACATGATTTTTATATACTTCTGTAACGTCACCCCTCAGTCTTCGATACTCCAGAGAAATTAGCCCCAGCCTATTCAGCCCCTCTCTATAACTCAAACCTTCCAACCCTGGCAACATGCTTGGAAATCTTTTCTGAATCATTTCAGGTTTCATAACGTCCTTCCTATAGCAGGGAGAAAGAACTAAGCATAGTATTCCAATTCCTATACATCTGCAGTATGAGCTCTCAATGCCTGTACTCAATACATTGACGAATAAGGGCAAGTATACCAAATGCCACCTTCCCTGTCCTGTCTACCTGTGACTCTACTTTCAAGGAACCATGAACCTGCACTCCAAGGTCTCTGTTCAATAATAGTCTTCAGGATCTTACCATCAATTCCCGACTCAGGCGACTGTGTGGAGTTTGCACGTTCTCCCCGTGTCTGCGTGGGTTTCCTCCGGGTGCTCCGGTTTCCTCCCACAGTCCAAAGATGTGCGGGTCAGGCGAATTGGCCAAGCTAAATTGCCCGTAGTGTCAGGTAAGGGGTAAATGTAGGGGTATGGGTGGGTTGCGCTTCGGCGGGTCGGTGTGGACTTGTTGGGCCGAAGGGCCTGTTTCCACACTGTAAGTCTAATCTAATCTAAAAAAAGTCTATTAGTCCTGCCCTGATTTGCTTTTCCAACGTGCAGCACCTCACATTTATCAAAATTAAACTCCATCTGCCACTCCTCAGCCCATTGGCCCATCTGATCAAGGTACCATTGTACTCTGGGATAACCTACCTGACTGTCCACTACACCTCCAATTTTGGTGTCATCTGAAAACTTACAAACCGTATCGCTTACATTCACATCCAAATCATTTATACAAATGATGAAAAGCAGTGGACCCAACACTGATCCTTGTGGCACACTGCTGCTCACAGGCCTCCAGTCTGAAAAACAGGTCTCCGCCACCACCCTCTGTCTCCTTCCTTTGAGCCAGTCCTGTATCCCAAAGGCTAGCTCTCCCTGTATTCCATGTGATCTAACCTTGCTAACCAGTCTACCATGCAGAATCTTGTCAAATAACTTACCGAAGTCCATATAGGTCATGTCCACTGCTCTATCTTCATCAATCCCCTTTATTACTCCTTCAAAATCTCAAGTAAGTTAATGAGATACAATTTCCCACACACAAAGCCATGTTGGCTATCCCTAATCAGTCCTTGCTTTTCTAAATACATGTAAATCCTGACCTTCAGAATCCACTCTAACTACTTACCCACCACTGATTTCAGGCTCACTTGTCTATAGTTCCCTTGGTTGTTCCTTACCACCTTTTTCAAATAGTGGCACCACATGAGTTAACCTCCAGTCTCCTGGCACCTCACCTGTGACAAATATCACACCAAGGTCCACAGCAATCACTTCCCTCGCTTCCCACGCAGTTCTAGGGTGCACCAGATCAGGTCACAGGAACATATCCACTCTTATCCGTTTCAGATGTCCAGAACCACCACCTCTGTAATATGGACATTTTTCAAAATGTCACTCTTTATTTCCCCAATTTTTCTATCTTCCAAAACTTTCTCCACAGTAAACACTGATGCAAAATACTTCCCTATCTCCTGCGGTTCCACACGTTGGTGGCATTGCTGATCTGGAGGCCCTGTCCTTTTCCTAGTTATCCTTTTGTCCTTTATGTATTTATAGAATCCCTTTGGATTCTCCTTGACTCTTTTTGCCAAAGCTGTTTCATGACCCCTTTTTGCCTTCCTGATGTCCCTCTAAAGTATACTTCTACTGCCTTTATATTCTTTTGGTGATTCACTCAATCCCTGCTGTCTATTCCTGACATATGCTTCCTTCCTTTTCTTGATCAAAACCTCAATTTCTCTAGTCATCCAGCTTTCCTTACACATATCTGACTTGCCCAATTTAGAACTTTAACTTTTAGATCTGGTCTATTCTTTACCATCACTATTTTGAAACTAATAGAATTATGATAACTGGCCCCAAAGAGCTCCCCCACCGACACCTCAGTCACCTGATCCACCTTTTTTCCTAGAGCAGGTCAGGTTTTGCTCCTTCTCTAGTAGTTACATTCACATACTGAATCAGAAAATTTTCTTGTACACACTTAACAAGGCAGTTAGCATGGCTTTGTGAGGGGCAGGTCATTCCTTACAAATCTTATTGAGTTTTTTGAGGAAGTGACAAGACAGATCGATAACTGTCAAGCAGTGGATGTGGTGTATATGGACTTCAGCAAGGCATTTGATAAGGTTCCCCATGGGAGGCTAATTCATAAAGTCAGGAAGTATGGGATACAGGGAGATTTGGCTATCTGGATTCTGAATTGGTTGGCTGACAGAAGGCAGAGAATGGTTGTAGATGGAAAGTATTCTGCCTGGAGGTCCCACAGGGGCTCTGTTCTTGGGCCTCTGATCTTTGTAGGTTTTATAAATGACTTGGATGAGGAGTTGAGAGGTGTTTTAGTAAGTTTGCCGATGTCACAAAGGTTGGAGGTGCCGTTCATAGAATCGAGGGCTATTGCAGGCTGCAGTGAGACATAGACAGGATGCAGGGCTGGGCTGAGAAATGGCAAATGGAGTTCAACCTGGATAAATGCAAAGTGATGCATTTTGGAAGGTCGAATTCAAATGCTGAATATAGGATTAAAGACAGGATTCTTGGCAGTGTGGAGGAACAGAGGGATCTTGGTGTTCAAGTACATAGGTTCCTCAAAGTTGCCACTCAAGTGGATAGGGTTGTTAAGAAAGCATATGTTGTTTTGGCTTTCATTAACAGGGGGATCGAGTTTAAGAGCCGTGAGGTTTTGCTGCAGCTCTACAAGTCCCTGGTGAGACCACACTTGGAATATTGTGTCCAGTTCTGGTCGCCTTATTATAGGAAAGATACAGAGGCTCTGGAGAGGGTAGAAAGAAGGTTTAGCAGGATGCTGCCTGGACTGGAGGACTTGCCTTATGAAAAGAGGTTGACTCAACTCAGACTTTTTTCTCTGGAGAGCAGGAGGAAGCGAGATGACCTGATCGAGCTATACAAGATAATGAGTGGAATAGATAGAGTCGATAGCTGGAGACTTTTCCCCAGTGCAGGATTGACTCGCACTAGGGGTCATAGTTTTAAGGTGTTAGGAGAAAGGTATAGAGGGGACGTCAGAGGAAGGTTCTTTATGCAGAGAATTATAAATGCATGGAATGTGTTACCAGTGGTGGTGGTGGAAGCAGAGTCGTTAGGTACATTTAAGCGAATGCTGAATATGCACAGTGAATTGAGGAGTGCGTAGGTTAACTTATTATATTTTACATTAGGATTAATCCTCAACACAATGTCGTGGGCCAAAGGGCCTGTTCTGTACTGTACTTTTCTATGTTCTATGTTCTATTCCTCTTCATCCAAGTCCTTAACACTATTACGCTCCCAGTCTATGTTTGGAAAGTTAAAATTCCCAATCATTACAATCCTATTATTCTTACAGATATCTGAGATTTCATTACAAATTTACTTCTTAATATTCCACTGACTACTGGGGAGTATATAGTGTAATTCCAATAAGGTGATCATCCCTTTCTTATTTCTCAGTTCCACCCAAATAATTTTGGGGCAGCACGGTGGTTAGCACTGCTGTGTCACAGTGCCATGGACTCAGGTTCGATTCCAGTCCTGGGTGACTGAGTGGAGTTTGCACATTCTCCCTGTGTCTGCATGGATTTCCTCCGGGTGCTCCAGTTTCCTCCTACAATCCGAGGTTGTGCAGGTGAGGTGAATTGGCCATGCTAAAATGCTCATAGTGTGCAGGAATGTGTGGGTTAGACGCATTAGTCAGGGGTAAATGTAGGGGAATGGGTCTGGGTGGGTTAACTCTTGGAAGGTTGAAATCCCTGGACATACTCCCAGGAATATCCTCCTTAAGTACAGCTGTAATGTTACTCCTAATCAAAAACACCACTCCCCTTTATCTTTTGCACCCCTTCCTGTAGCGTTAAGTTGCCAGTCCTATCCATCCCTGAGCCACATTTCTGTAATTGCTATGATATCCCAGTTCCATGTTCCCAACCACACCCTGAGTTAATCTGCATTACCTACTTGGCCTCTTGCATTGAAATAAATGTATTTTAATTTAGCAGTCCTACCTCATTCTCTGCTTTATTCCTACCTACCTTGAGTGTTTGACTTGCTCCTTTTCCCAACTGCACCTGTCTCAGACTGATCTCTTTTCTCACTATATCAATATATATTACTATGTCCATCCTTCCTATAAGGGTCAGTTCTACCCCAGAAGAGATTCTAATGATCCAAAAATGTGAATGCTTCTGCCCTACACCAGCTCCTCAGCCATGCATTCGTTTGCTCTATCCTCCTATTCCTACTGTCTGTTGCTCATGGCACTGGGAATAATCCAGATTTTACTACCCTTGAGGATCTACTTTTTAAATTCCTGCCTTGTCCACCTCTTTTTCAACTAATTGGGGATTTAAATGGGCAAACTTGAATATTCAGCCCTAAAGTATGAGTTAGCTGAGGTTCCCATACTAGAGCTTTTTTTCAATGGGAATCTCTATTCTTGGCTTGTGAACCTCAATTTGAACTCCATTCTTTTTTTTTCTTAGAATTCTCTCTCATTACCTTTCTGTCTCGGTCTTCCCTTTTCCTATTCCTGCCTTTCTCTCTTTTTTTTTCTGGTTCTCATTTCTCGAAATCTCTTCCCTCTTTTACCTTTCGAAATTCTCATTCTAAGTTTAGCTGTTTCGGTTTGAACGTGTCACTTTCACTATCCTCAGCTTGCACCTGATATTACGCCATCCATTTTGCTACCTCTGTTTTTCTGTTTTTCTGGCTTTTGCACAGAATAACCTTTAATTGCCTGCCTCTCCTTTTCAATTTTTCCAAAAACACTACTAACAATTAGTTTTCAAGTTACCTCAGCCTGTTCTTTGAAAGTATCAGATGTAGATGTCTTGGTTTTTCAGTATCACAGTTTGTTTTTAAATAGCTTTTGAAGGAATAACTTATTTCCCCCACTCCAAGTCTTTCATTAGTCTTTTAGAATGTACCAGTTAAGCCCGGAGTTTTGCTACAACCAAATGAGGGGTTGCATTGGCTCCCCTCTTTTCAACCTCCTCAATTGACTGCCACAAAAAATTAATGATTTTAACATGTAGCAATATGTCACTCCAATTAAAATATGAAACAAGCACACAAAATGCTGGAGGAACTCTACAGTTCAGGCAGCATCTGTGGAGAGCAAAACAGAGTTAATGTTTTATGAAAAATATGACTATTCAGAATGTGAAATAAGTGGCCATTAAAGATTTACTTGAATGAAAGGAACCAAAATGTTATCATTAATTAGCACCAACAAAAGTAATAGAGATGTGACATCAAATACATACAAACACAAATTTAAAAAGGATATAGTGTTTAATACAAAAATAAAAGATTAAAACATGCATTCTAATGTCCTAGGTTGGCCTTGGTATTAGCATTTAACTTTAGACCATGGTTAATTAGCTATGTCCTGGATCAGCGGCATCATGAATACTGCAGGTATCTTTCAATTCTCAATATTCGGAGGTCTCTCCAATTTGTATTGTGAGCCTGAGTGAGAGCAGAGAACTTCTCTCTATTTTGCTGTTTCACATCTCTGCTCTGCCAAATAAATTGTTTGAAACATGGCTAATTTGTCTGGAGTAGTTGTTTCCAAGCTGTATACCTGCAGGTATGCCTTTCATCTCCAAAATGTGAAATTTACTATACCAGTATAGTTTAAATAAAAGAGATGTGAGTTTCTTCACACCTGACTGATTTCAGTCTCTTTTGGTAAAAGGGTAGATTTCAGTTGACTTGATTTTATCTATTCCTTATTGTTTCCTAGAACTTGGCTCAAATTGCAATTGGGTGATCACTATGCCAATTTTTATGTCGGTCTTTTTAAAATTAGTTCAGTCCATGAAATCCCGCAGTATTAAATGATGCAGAGATAAGGAGGAATTTCTTAGTGCAGGAGTTTTGAATCTGTGGAATTCTTCACAGAAGGCTATGGTGGCTGCAGCATTAAATATATTCAAGGCTGAGTTAGGTAGCTTTTTACTCAGTAACGGAATCAAGGGTCATGGGGAAAAGGACAGGAAAGTGGAGTTGAGGATTATCAGATCAGCCATGATCTCATTGAATGGTGCAGCAGACTCAGTAGGCTGAATGGCTTACTGAATAGAAAACAATTGTAGAAAGAAGTTGCATATCACAATACCTTCAGAATACATATTGCAAAGCTTTCTGTCTTCAATCTATGTTCTATTCTAATGTTAGTGATATATTGTTTAACTAGTGGTTCCAAGCTTTGGCAAACTGAGCATCCTTGTTTCCCATATGTTGTCCGGTCAGAACATCTACTTCATTAGAACTGAAAATTACATAAAGTATTAGACTTGCACAGGCAAGAAAATAAGCTGCAGTTTCTAAATTTTATGTCTTGATTCGTTTGAAGGCTGTATTACTGACAAGACCAGCATATGGTGTGTATCCTATTTGTTCTGAGAAAATGGTGATGGATTGTGGTCATAGAGTCTCAGAGATGTACAGCACGGAAACAGACCCTTCGGTCCAAATCATCCATGCCGGCCAGATATCCCAACCCAATCGAATCCTACCTGCCAGCACCCAGCCCATATCCCCCTAAACCCTTCCTATTCATATACCCATCCAAATGCCTTTTAAATGTTGCAATTGTACCAGCCTCCACCACTTCCTCTGGCAGGCCATCCCACACATGCATTACCCTTTGCATGAAAGTTGCCCCTTGGTCTCCTTATATCTTTCCCTCTCACCCTAAACCTATGCCGTCTAGTTCTGGACTCTCCCACCCCAGGGAAAAGACTTTGTCTATTTATCCTATCCATGCCCCTCATAATTTTGTAAACCTCCGACGCTCCAGGAAAACAACTCTAGCCTATTCAACCTCTCCCTATAGTTCAAACACTCCAACCCTGGCAATATCATTGTAAGTCTTTTCTGAACCCTTTCAAGTTTCACATTCCGATAGGAATGAGACCAGAATTTCACACAATATTCCGAAAGTGGCCTAACCAATATCTTGTACAGCCGCAACATGACCTCCCAACAGCTGTGCTCAATACTCTGATCAATAAAAGAAAGCATATGAAACGCCTTCTTCACCATCCTATCTACCTGTGACTCCACTTTCAAGGAGCTATGAACCTGCACTCCAAGGTCTCTTTGTTCAGCAACACTCCCTGGAACCTTACCATTAAGTGTATAAGTCCTGCTAAGATTTGCTTTCCCAAAATGCAGCATCCCACATTAACCTAAATTAAACTCCATCTGCCACTTCTCAGCCCATTGGCCCATCTGATAAGGATCCCATTGTAATCCGAGGTAACCTCCTTCGCTGTCCACTACACCTCTAATTTTGGTGTCATCTGCAAACTTACTAACTATACCTCTTACGCTCACATCCAAATCATTCACATAAATGATGAAAACTAGTGGATCGTTGTGGCATTCCACTAGTCATAGACCTCCAGTCTGAAAAGCAACCTTCTACCACCATCCTCTGTCTTCTACCTTTGAGCCAGTTCTGTATCCAAATGGCTAATTTTCCCTGTATTCCATGAGATCTAACCTTGCTAACTGGTGTCCCGTGGGGAACCTTGTCGAATGCATTACTAAATCCATATGGACCATGTCTACCGCTCTGCCCTCATCAATCCATTGTTACTTCTTCCAAAACCTCAATCAAGATTGTGAGACATGATTTCCCACGCACAAATCCATGTTGACTATCCCTAATCAGTCCTCGCTTTTCCAAATACATGTACATCCTGTCCCTCAGGATTCCCTCCAACAATTTGCCACCCATGTGATAAAGGCACCATCAGTGTTGTTGAGAGGTGAAAAAGGCTTCCCTTCATGACCTTGATTTGTCGAAATTAGTATTGAAATGAGTTTTAAAAATTCACCACTGAAAATGTGTTGCTGGTTAAAGCACAGCAGGTTAGGCAGCATCCAAGGAACAGGAAATTTGACGTTTCGGGCCAGAGCCCTTCCTGATGAAGGGCTCTGGCCCGAAACGTCGAATTTCCTGTTCCTTGGATGCTGCCTAACCTGCTGTGCTTTAACCAGCAACACATTTTCAGCTCTGATCTCCAGCATCTGCAGACCTCACTTTTTACTTTAAAAATTCACCAGGAAAGTGTGCACACTAGCTGCGACTTTGAGCAGAATGTTTTGGAAACTTGAAGATTATGGGCCTTGGTGAGAAATCCAGCAAGGCCAGGCTGGAGGTCAGGACCCAGCGAGGCCAGGCTGGAGGTCAGGACCCACTCATTGACTTTTTTAACTCGGTTTCATACTTTAGGATAAGATTCTTGCTAGGCAGAGGTGGGTTGTCAGTTTAGGGGAATTATTACTTGTTAACAACTTTACTAGTTTAAATCTTCCCTCATTATTATGCAGCTCTTTATATTGCCACATGCCATGAGCAAACTAGACGAAGACAACTTGTGGGCAGCACGGTGGCACAGCAGTTAGCACTGCTGCCTCACAGCGCCAGAGACCCGGGTTCAATTCCCGCCTCAGGCGACTGACTGTGTGGAGTTTGCATGTTCTCCCCGTGTCTGCGTGGGTTTCCTCCAGGTGCTCCGGTTTCCTCCCACAGTCCAAAGATATGCGGGTCAGGTGAATTGGCCATGCTAAATTGCCCGTACTGTTAGGTAAAGGGGTAAATGTAGGGGTATGGGTGGGTTGCACTTCGGCGGGTTGGTGTGGACTTGTTGGGCCGAAGGGCCTGTTTCCACACTGTAAGTAATCTAATCTGATCTAAACTCGTGACATTGAAGTCAGAGCAGGTACCTGGCGATTTCTAATGAAGTAGGTGTTCTGACCAGACACCATATGGGAAACAAAAATCATACAGCCTGCCACTTGCTCCAAAAGACCTTCATGTTGGACACCAGACACCAACATCTAAGGCACATTTTATGGGCACCGGCCACTTGCACCCCATGTCCATGGACATTGGCATCCAACATGTGCCAGCCTCTAAATGTCTTCATGACTTCATCTCCACTTACGGACACTTCAGCATTTCATTGCTGCATCTTGGGCTGCACCAGTAACTCCCAATGTAATGCTTCAGCAAGGACAGTGTGTGCTCAGTGATATACACCCAGCTCAGTCACTGGACGAGGCTACATCTCTAGACTATTTGCTCAGTATCACAGTGTTCACTCACTCTGAGTCTCCTTTCATTTTTTGTAGTTTGGCTGCTTGGCCAGAGATACCAGGCTCACAGTACTGCTGTACTGACATGCTGTTAAGCATGCAGACTCACAGCCAAGGATCTTGTCATGGTTGTCAGCAGTCCTCAGTCAAGTCAAGACAGCCTTTAGTCAGAGGTTCCTGGCACCGGGACCAGTACAATGGCTGCTCATTGCTTTCTTTTAGGTGTGAGGAGCTGAATGTCGGATAGCCCACTTCTGATCTTGACTCTTTCTGTCCTACTGGGGAATGAGAAAGAGGCAGGTATTAAGAGAGATGAAGGTGAATGGCACAGCTGTTACTGGGAAAGTGTCCTAAGTTACTGAGTAGGCAGTACAGAGGGCAGCTGAAAATGTGTTGCTGGTTAAAGCGCAGCAGGTCAGGCAGCATCCAAGGAATAGGAAATTCGACGTTTCGGGCATAAGCCCTTCATCAGGAATGAGGAGAGTGTGCCAGGCAGGCTAAGATAAAAGGTAGGGAGGAGGAACTTGGGGGAGGGGCGATGGAGATGTGATAGGTGGAAGGAGGTCAAGGTGAGGGTGATAGGCCGGAGTGGGGTGGGGCCGGAGAGGTCAGGAAGAAGATTGCAGGTTAGGAGGGCGGTGCTGAGTTGAGGGAACCGACTGAGACAAGGTGGGGGGAGGGGAAATGAGGAAACTGGAGAAATCTGAGTTCATCCCTTGTGGTTGGAGGGTTCCCAGGCGGAAGATGAGGCGCTCCTCCTCCAGCCGTCATGTTGTTATGTTCTGCCGGTGGAGGAGTCCAAGGACCTGCATGTCCTCGGTGGAGTGGGAGGGAGAGTTAAAGTGTTGAGCCACGGGGTGGTTGGGTTGGTTGGTCCGGGCGTCCCAGAGGTGTTCTCTGAAGCGTTCCACAAGTAAGCGGCCCGTCTCCCCAATATAGAGGAGGCCACATCGGGTGCAGCGGATGCAATAGATGATGTGTGTGGAGGTACAGGTGAACTTGTGGCGGATATGGAATGATCCCTTGGGGCCTTGGAGGGAAGTGAGGGAGGAGGTGTGGGCGCAAGTTTTACATTTCCTGCGGTTGCAGGGGAAGGTGCCACGAGTGGAGGTTGGGTTGGTGGGGGGTGTGGACCTGACGAGGGAGTCACGAAGGGAGTGGTTTTTGCGGAACGCTGATAGGGGAGGGGAGGGAAATATCTCCCTGGTGGTGGGGTCCGTTTGGAGGTGGCGGAAATGACGGCGGATGATACGTCGTATATGGAGGTTGGTGGGGTGGTAGGTGAGAACCAGTGGGGTTCTGTCTGGGTGGCGGTTGGAGGAGCGGGGCTCAAGGGCGGAGGAGCGGGAAGTGGAGGAGATGCGGTGGAGGGCATCGTCAATCACGTCTGGGGGGAATCTGTGGTCCTTGAAGAAGGAGGCCATCTGGGCTGTGCGGTGTTGGAACTGCTTGAAGAAGGAGGCCATCTGGGCTGTCCCCTTTAGTCCAAGAACTCCCCACCTACGTTCGGGACACCACCCACGCCCTCCACCTCCTCCAGGATTTTCGCTTCCCTGGTCCCCAACGCCTTATTTTCACGATGGACATCCAGTCCCTGTACACCTCCATCCCCCATCACGAAGGACTCAAAGCCCTCCGCTTCTTCCTTTCCCGCCGCACCAACCAGTACCCTTCCACTGACACCCTCCTTCGACTGACTGAACTGGTCCTCACCCTGAATAACTTCTCTTTTCAATCCTCCCACTTCCTCCAAACTAAAGGAGTTGCCATGGGCACCCGCATGGGCCCCAGCTATGCCTGTCCCTTCGTAGGATATGTGGAACAGTCCATCTTCCACAACTACACTGGCACCACCCCCCACCTTTTCCTCCGCTACATCGATGACTGTATCGGCGCTGCCTCGTGCTCCCACGAGAAGGTTGAACAGTTCATCAACTTTACTAACACCTTCCATCCTGACCTCAAATTCACCTGTACTGTCTCAGACTCCTCCCTCCCCTTCCTAGACCTTTCCATTTCTATCTCGGGCGACCGACTCAACACAGACATCTACTATAAACCGACTGACTCCCACAGCTACCTGGACTACACCTCCTCCCACCCTGCCACCTGTAAAAACTCCATCCCATATTCCCAATTCCTTCGTCTCCGCCGCATCTGCTCCCAGGAGGACCAGTTCCAACACCGCACAGCCAGATGGCCTCCTTCTTCAAGGACCGCAGATTCCCCCCAGACGTGATCGACGATGCCCTCCACTGCATCTCCTCCACTTCCCGCTCCTCCGCCCTTGAGCCCCGCTCCTCCAACCGCCACCCAGACAGAACCCCACTGGTTCTCACCTACCACCCCCCAACCTCCGTATACGACGTATCGTCCGCCGTCATTTCCGCCACCTCCAAACGGACCCCACCACCAAGGATATATTTCCCTCCCCTCCCCTATCAGCGTTCTGCAAAGACCACTCCCTTCGTGACTCCCTCGTCAGGTCCACACCCCCCACCAATCCAACCTCCACTCCCGGCACCTTCCCCTGAAACCGCAGGAAATGTAAAACTTGCGCCCACACCTCCTCCCTCACTTCCCTCCAAGGCCCCAAGGGATCATTCCATATCCGCCACAAGTTCACCTGTACCTCCACACACATCATCTATTGCATCCGCTGCACCCGATGTGGCCTCCTCTATATTGGGGAGACGGGCCGCTTACTTGTGGAACGCTTCAGAGAACACCTCTGGGACGCCCGGACCAACCAACCCAACCACCCCGTGGCTCAACACTTTAACTCTCCCTCCCACTCCACCGAGGACATGCAGGTCCTTGGACTCCTCCACCGGCAGAACATAACAACACGACGGCTGGAGGAGGAGCGCCTCATCTTCCACCTGGGAACCCTCCAACCACAAGGGATGAACTCAGATTTCTTCAGTTTCCTCATTTCCCCTCCCCCCACCTTGTCTCAGTCGGTTCCCTCAACTCAGCACCGCCCTCCTAACCTGCAATCCTCTTCCTGACCTCTCCGCCCCCACCCCACTCCGGCTTATCACCCTCACCTTGACCTCCTTCCACCTATCACATCTCCACCGCCCCTCCCCCAAGTCCCTCCTCCCTACCTTTTATCTTAGCCTGCTTGGCACACTCTCCTCATTCCTGATGAAGGGCTTATGCCCGAAATGTTCCTTGGATGCTGCCTGGCCTGCTGTGCTTTAACCAGCAACACATTTTCAGCTGTGATCTCCAGCATCTGCAGACCTCATTTTTTACCAGTACAGAGGGCATGCAGGATTTGTGGTGTCGGGGTTTGGGTGAGTGAGATTGACTGAGGGAAGATGTAACCAGACAATTGAGAGTGATAGAACATGAACCTTGGTGGGAAGTGGGTGAGGAACAGAGATAGAGTATGAGGTGGGTGAGTAGCAGGGATAGAGTATGTATGAGATAGCAGAGAGAAGAGTAAGGCAATTAGGCTGGTGGATTGGAGAAGATCATTTTTCCTATACTGAGGGGTATTTCTCCTGATGGCTGAGACTGGCTGGCAAACTAAGACCAGCAAACATGTTCTGGTGCCAAGGCCTGTCCTGGTTATCTTGGGGAAAGAGGATGTCGTTCCTCAGTGCCACACCATCCATCAGAACTTCCACGTTGCTATTGTTAAAGCAAGGCCACAATTTCCCCTTGTTTAACATGTTCAGGAAAAATGTAAGGAAAGTTGCTAGTCAGCTCTGGACTGGCAGTGCTGTTTCGGGTGCCCAATGACCATTTAGAGATTGGCACCAGTTGCAGGGATGCTGGTCCATTCTGTGAAATCTCAGCAATGGCAAGATGTTACGGCTAGGGCAATAGTAGAATGGAGCTAGAATCGGACTTAAAAGGTCACCATAGTGGTGGATTTGGTAAGCTGTGCTGAGAATACTTGCTCGGCCTCATGGAGAGAAACCCTCCATGAAAATTGACAAAATTAATGGTCAAAAAAAACATAAGAGCCAACACTTTATATCTATTCCAATCTGTTCAGACTGAGTACACAACTGTTAACAATTGATATCTATAGTGTTGTTTTAATCTTTTTATTTGTTTGCAATTATACAGTGTAGATAAACCCATTTGGCTCACTGTGCTGGTGTCAAATCTGTGAAAGAGCTATCAAATTAGTCACTCTCCCTCCCCCCACAACCCTACCCCAAAGCCATGAAATTCATTTCTTTTTCAAGTATTATTCCACACCATCTTTAGGCATCACATTCCAGATGACAACAGTTTTCATATAAAAAAAATTCTTTATTTTCCTCCTGGTCTTTTGGTCATTTATCTTAAATCTGTCTCCTCTGGTTTTGCCAGTGGAAGTCATTTCTACTCATCTATTCTAATCACATCAATTTCAAACACTTCCAGTCAATTCTCTTTAAACCCCCTCAACTCTAAGGCGAACACACACATACACATATACAGTAAAATCCTTAGATACAGGCTTCTTTACAAAGAGGGGTCTGTTAAAATGCTTTAAAACTCTGTCATTGGTAAGAATCATTGCTGACCATTGACCAACTTTTGACTTCTAACTGACATTAAAATTTGTTATGCAAATTTGAGTAAATCATTGACTGTATCCATTTCCTTCTTTCACTTACTGCCAAGTCTTCTGTGTCAGCTCATTGAACAGGTACCTCACCCTAGACTGTTTAAGTTCCAATCTGAACATTATTTTTTATATCAGTGACATAGGCAAACTGTTGGCTTAAATAGTGAGTGGCTGATAGATATTGCAGAACTTTAATTTTTCCAGTACTGAGTGCCTCTGCACACACACCCTAATATTTACTGATTAATGAGCTGGAATTTTTACTTGGCAATGCATTGGGTATACTGGAATCCAGTCGTGTGGGAAACCCAAATGTTTTAGAAATGCCTTGGTTAGTGGCTTTTAACCAAGTCACATTAATAACATCTGACTTTCCAGTTTCCAGACCAATTAATATGAATTGGCCTTTTTTGGATTCGCATTTGTTTATTTCAGTTGAAGTATTCAAAAGAGACTCTGATAGGATAAAAAGTGAAAGGTTTCCCAGGTGTTTAAACAGACTGAGAAATGGCAGCACAAGTCAGTACTCATATCACTGTTCCAGCCTGAGAGTTGATGCAGTGATGTGAGGGTTTGCAGGAAGGTTCTGTTCCCTGCTCACATTAGAAAGAAAATTCCCAAAAAACAAGAAAATGGATCTGGGAATTTACAATGCTGGAAAAGGTTTAATGACCTAATCAGGACAAGATAGGTAAGTGGCAATGGCACATTCAAGTATATCCTGATATGCTGCTTTACCCAACCCCATTCACTCTTTGCTTTCTCAAGTCTATTCTTGTACTTCATTCTCAGACTAATTAACCTTGCAGGAGCACCCATCATTTTCTGTCCACGCACTTCCTCATATCCCTATCTGCCAATCCACTATCAGTGTACTATAATGCCACACCTCTCTTCCACAGTGCCTCTCAAGAAAAATTGTCCATCCATCCATCCACTCAAGGCATTCCATTATTCTCACTCATGGATCTCTTGTCTCCTTGATGTTTGGGGAAGAAATATAACATATTGTGCAAACATCATAAAAGGTCTCATGCTTCACAGGAAACAACTCAAATAATTCAGTTTTAAAAGGACTCAAATTTCCAAAAATCCTCCCGTTGAAAAGAAAATAACCTTATTGACTCATCATAATCTAATTCTTAACTACCTTTTATAAAACTAATTTGTTTAGTTTTTGGACCAGACATTGGAGAAGATCCTGCTTTAAACAAAGAAAATTGTGTAAGAAGTTGTTTACAATCTTAAAAAAAAGTTATGTGAACACCTCATGAATTATATCCACAACAGTGTCTTGTTCAAAAGCACTTCCTGTTATGTCTGGGAAAATTTGCCCAAAAACAGTCTTTTGATTAATTTTTAAAGCTGGTCCAGTTGTTGTGGGTTCAGGAGTGCTAAGCACAGTAACAACTACTTTATTGGGTCCTGGGCAAATAGCTACAACCTTGAGTGTAACAAAACAATGGACATGTCCAGCCAACAAAGAGACATCATCCTCTCTCTCTCTCTCTCTCTCTTTCTCTCCCCCCACCCTCTGCCCGTTTCTGTGAAGAGGCAAAAGTAGTTAGCTACTCTCCCTCACCTTTCTCTATAACCTTGTATTCTCTATTAATCCCCCATTGAAAAACAACCTATTTTCCCCACCCCCAATATTTGTGCCTTTTCTGCTTGTGTATAGATACTTTAAGAAAGGGATAGAGTTTAAGTTATAGAATTATGGCTTAGCAATTCAACTTTTCTAATGTTATCACTGGTTAAAAGAAAACTGTTTGATTACAATAAATAATTATTTTCTTGTAATGGAAAGAAAACACTGACGTGCATACTGTTTTAATCTGACAGGAAGGTAAAATTGGGCAGTTTAGGAGCTTGATCAAAGTTTCACATCGTGATAATTCCAAACACAACTAGATGTGATTTCCAGTGCATTGCCCCGGTGAGAGATGAAACTGTCAATTTCTAAAGCACAGGTTAAGATGTTTAAATTCTTAATTATATAGTATGGATAACATACTGAAGCTATTAGAACTATTAGTATCAAGCTCCATGCAGCTACTAACACAATGCTGATGTCTTCATATAAAGTTAAAAATCACACAACACCAGGTTATATTCCAACAGGTTTATTTGGAAGCACTAGCTTTCTGAGCGCTGCTCCGTCAAGAATCTGATGAATGTTATGTACCAGGTTATACCAACTTTTATCATAAGAGCCAACTTTATGTATACTGAAGAATTAACTCTTTTTCTAATCCATTTAAGGGACCAGGAGTCAATGACCTAGTAGCCTTCACAGCTATTATGGTAAATTTACCTTTTATCCTTGTTTGGTGAAGGGATGTAATTGCTGTAGCATTCACTACATGAAGTCTTTTGCTACACGGGAAATAAGTAGAAAAATATAGTTTTAAAGGAACTCCAATTTACAACGAGGTATAATTGACATGGGTACTTTATTAATATTTAAATTGCTTCATGTTGGGTGATGGCATGGAGGTAATTGGGTTAGGTTCTATGCACTGCTTTGATGTAACTGTCTGATGCACTGGTTTAATCTAATTGATTTTGAGTCCTGTCCCAGAATCTTCAGGATTCAGATGCCAATAGTGAACAAAATCTGATACTAAACCACTTGAAAGTTGCTTCCTACACTTTGGAAACCATTGATAGTCTTTCATAAACCACTTCAAAATCCCAGGCTGCAGTGAAAAAAACTATTTGTGAATGACATAGAAGGAGGTTATATCATGTTGGGACAAACTGGGGACATGGGGTTTGTGGTTAAAATCCTTTTAATTAAAATATGCAAATCCCAAATCTCAATTTATAACATGGGTCCTCATGTTGTCCTATGACTTGCAAGGTACAAATGATCAATATCTCTGAACCAGTGGAGAGTAAATATACTTCGCAAAAAGCATGAAAATGGAGTGATCAATTCTTATCCCTGGATAGCACAAGTTTCATTAAGTCCTATCAGCACAGGTAATGTCAGTTGTTCTTTTGTTATGTCTTCAAACCAGTTCTAGGACTGTGTCTTTTAAAGCATGGCTTTCAAAGAACCTGTACTAGATGAAACTTATTATTCACTGCAGGTGATAAATAGGAGGCAGTGTATGTGCCATGTATTCTACACATGGCATGATTTTCTTTTCAATTAATGGTATATTTTATCTCCCAAATTTCAAATATTAAAATCATCCTTCTATCCCTCAACTTAGTATGTTTTTGTTTAATAAAAGAATGTTGCATGAGTTCAGAATCCAGACATACAGATTATAGTTTACAATACTCAGCAACATCCTAGACTGTGTCTGGGATAAAAGGAGGGAGATCAAAGGCTGAAGGCCAGTTGTTTTCTTGGCCAAAATGCATGCCTTAACCAAAATCCCTGAAACAGATCATCTATTCAGGAAGAAATCTGAGGACAGTCTACTGATGTTAAGAAAATAGTGGCAGTGTGAAGAAACTTTTGACAATGGCAACAGAATCAGAATATTGTTGTTAGCTGTGGCTCAGTGAGTACCAAGCGTGGCTCTGAGTTGCAGAATAATTGATTCAATTCCCACTCCAATGACTTGTCCCAAAATAGACAAGAGTATGCTGCCCTGTTAGAGTGCTTTCTTTCAGATTTGAGGTTAATCTAAGGACCCTGACTACTGTCTCAGATGAGCATTAAAAAAATCCCAAGTTCTATTCAAGGAATAGCAGAGGAGCTCTCCCTAGTGTTTTGAGGGATAACAATTCTTAATTAATATGATCAAATAAATGATTTGGTTGCTACCACATTGTTATTTATGGGAGCTTGCTGTGCACAAATTATCTACCATGTTTCCTACATCACAATTGTGATTGTACTTCGTAGATAGTTCATTGGCTTGAAGTATTTAGCAATGTTCAGCAGTAGTGAATGGTGCTATATAAATGCAAATCCTTTCTTTCACATTGGATTCCCAACAACGTGGAAACAGGCCCTTCAGCCCAACAAGTCCAAACCAAAGAGTAACCCACCCAGACCCGTTTCCCTCTGATTAATGCTCCTAACACTATGGACAATTTCACGTGGCCAGTTCACCCTGACCTATACATCTTTCGACTGTGGGAGGAAATCGGAGCACCTGGAGGAAACCCTTGCAGACTCGGGGAGAATGGGCAAACTCCACACAGACAGTCACTCGAGATTGGAATCGAACTTGGGTCCCTGGCAAATGAGGCAGCCGTGCTAACCACTGAGCCTGTGTCCTCAGAGCCTTGTAATTTTATGTAGGAAGATTTACTGAAACATTTCTTTTCACCCGGTAGAATGTGCACTTATATAGTATGCTAATCACATCTTTCAGCCACCCCAAACCATTTTGCATCCAAGCAACAAAATTGCTTTTAAAATGCAGTTACTGTTGTTACATAGGTAAACATGACAATTCACACACAAACAAGCAATCAGACAAATACTCTGCTAATTTGTTTTTGACTACATTGATTGAGAGTGAAATGTTTAAACAGGAGATTTGAATGCAGTGGAGTTTTCTCGATAACGTGAACTACCCAAACGGACATCTATGACTTCAGTTTATCATCTGAAATAAGGCAGCTCTAACAGTGTAACAGTCTCTCAGAACCACACTGGACTGTCAGCCTAGGTTGCCCCAGCAAATTCTCCAGTTGAATTTGAGCCAACGTTTTCAAACCGAAAGCCACAGATTCTATACTTTGGATCTGAGCTAACTGACCTACCCTTTCCCGAGCTACCTTCTTGTTCCTTAGCACTTGGAAATTTCCCTTAACCCTGCTTGCCAAAGACATTTCATGGCCTCTTTTAGCCCTCCTAATTCCTGTTTGAGTTCTTCCCTGCTACCTTTGCATTCTTTGTGGGGGTTTGATTGTCTTCAGTTTCCTAAATCTTAGATATAGAACATAGAACATTACAGCGCAGTACAGGCCCTTCAGCCCTCGATGTTGCGCTGACCTGTCATACCAATCTGAAGCCCATCTAACCTACACTATTTCATGTACATCCATATGCTTGTCTAATGACAAATTAAATGCACTTAAAGTTGGCGAATCTACTACCATTGCAGACAAAGCATTCCATACCCTTCCTACTCTCTGAGTAAAGAAACTACCTTTGACATCTGTCCTATATCTATCACCTCCTTATTCTTTTGGATTAAGCTCTCATTTTCTCTTTATTGTCCAAGGTCCCCAAATTTTGCCATCCTTATCCTACAGTTTCACGGGAACATGCTGGTACTGAACTCTAAACAACTGACTTTTAAAAGATTCCCACATGTCAAATGTGGATTTGCGCTCAAACCAGCAGCCCCAAATCTACTCTCCCCAGTTCCTATCTATTATTGTGTAGTTAGCCTTCCTCGAGTTTAGTACCTGAGGGGAGTCGCAGGTAGGTAGGAAAGGGAACAAGGCATTTGGTATGCTTTCCTTTATTGGAAGAGTATTGAGTACAGGAGTTGGGAGGTCATATGCGGCTACTGTTGGAATATTGCGTGCAGTTCTGGTCTCCTTCCTATCGGAAAGATGTTGTGAAACTTGAAAGGGTTCAGAAAAGATTTATAAGGATGTTGCCAGGGTTGGAGGATTTGAGCATAGGAGGCTGCAGGGTGATCTTATTGAAGTTTATAAAATCACGAGGGGCAAGGATAGGGTAAATAGATGAAGTCTTTTCCCTTGTGTGGGGGAGGAGGGGGGTGGGCGGGGTGGGAGGCTGGGAGGAGGAGTCCAGAGAGCGTCGGTTTAGGGTGAGAGGAGAAAGATATAAAAGGTACCTAAGGGACAACCTTTTCATGCAGAGTATGGAATGAGCTGCCAGGGGAAGTGGTGGATGCTAGTACAATTGCAACATTTAAAAGGCATCTGGATGGGTGTATGAATAGGAAGGGTTTGGAGGGAAATGGGCCGGGTGCTGGCAGGTGGGACTAGATTGGATTGGGATATTTGGTCGGCATGGACAAGTTGAACCGAAGGGTCTGTTTCCATGCTGTACATCTCTATGACTCCATGACTACTCTTATTCTCATCCATAAGTAACTTAAAGCTTATAGAATTATGGCCACTGTTCCCAAAATGTTTCCCCACTGAAACTTCAATTACCTGGTTAGGCTCACAACCTAATTCAAGGTCTAGTATGGCTCCTTCCTGAATTGGTCTATTTACGTATTGTTTCAAAAACCCATCCTGGACTAATCTAACTAATTCTACTCTTGCCCAAGCCCCTGGCATTAAACGAGTCCCTGTCAATATAATGAAAGGTAAAACAAACCACCACAACAACCCAAATGTTTTTACATTTCTTCATAATGAGTCCACATAAATGTTGCTCTATACCAACTGGTTGTTGTGTGTGGCCTGTAGTAAATCCCAAAATGATCGCACACTTCCCAAGGAAGAGAATGCTGGACCCCTTGCTGAGATATTTGTATCATCGATAACCACGGGTGAGTTGTTAGAAGAATGGAGGTTGGTTAACGTGGTGCCATTATTTAAGAACGATGGTAAGGAAAAGCCAGGGAACTTTAGACTGGTGAGCCTGACATCAGCGGTGAGTAAGTTGTTAGAAAGGATTCTGATGGGCAGGATTTACATGCATTTGGAAAGGCAAGGATTGATTAAGGATAGTTAGCATGGATTTGTGTGTGAGAAGCCTTGTCTCACTAACTTGAATTAGTTTTTTGAAGAAGTAACTAAGAGGATTGATGAAGGCAGAACGGCAGATGTTGTCAATGTAGACTTGAGCAAGCTGTTCTACAAGATTCCAAATGGTAGACTGATTAATAAGGTTAGATCACATGGAATCCAAATGGATACAAAATGGCTTGAAGGTAAAAGACAGAGGGTAGTGGCGGAGGGTTGTTTTTCTGAGTTGAGGCCTCTGACCAGCGGTGTGGTGCAAGGGTCAGTGCGAGGTCCACTGCTTTTTGTCTTTTATATAAATGATTTGGATGTGAATATTGGACGTATGGGTTGGTAAGTTTGCAGGTGACACCAAAATTGGTGGTGTTGTGGACAGTGAAGAAGGTTATCTCAAAGTACAACAGGATCTTGATCAGATGGGCCAGTGGGTGAGAAGTGGCAGATGGACTTCAAATTAGATGAATGTGAGTATTGCGTTTTGGAAAGGCAAATCAGGGCGGTATGTGTACAGTTAATGGTGGGGCCCTGAGTAATGTTGTTAAACAAAGAGACCGAGGTGTGCAGCTGCATAGTTCCTTGAAAGTAGAGTCGCAGGTGGCAAGAATGGTAAAGAAGGCATTTGGCACGCTTGCTTTCATTGGTCAGTGCATTGAGTACAGAAGTTGGAATATCGTGTTGCACCTTTACAGGACATTTGTGAGGCCACTTTTAGAACATTGCATTCAATTTTGGTCTCCCTGCTATAGGCAAGATATAGTTAAACTTGAAAGGATTTGCTGGGATTGGAGGGTTTGGACTATAGGGAGAGGCTGAATAAACTGAGGCTTTTTTCTCTGGAGCATCGAAGGCTGAGGAGTGACTTTATAGTGGCTTATAAAATCATAAGAAGCATGGATAAGCTGACAGCCAATGTTCTTTTCTCCCTATGATAGGTGAGCCCAAAACAAGAATGCATAGGTTTAAAGTGAGAGAGGAAAGTTTTCTAAGGGACCTGAGGGGCAACGTTTTCATGCAGAGGATGGTGCATGTATGGAATGAACTGCTCAGAGGAGGTGGAGGAGTCTGGTACAATAACAATGTTTAAAAGGCATCTGAATGGGTACAAATAGGAAGGGTTTAGAGGCATATGGGCCAAATGTTGGCAAATGGAACTAGATACGTTTAGGGTATCTGGTCAGCATGGATGAGTTAGACCAAATAGTGTTTCTATGCTGTATAACTCAACGACTTTATGACTCTACCAAGGGGCTCTACCCATATGGCCTTGCTGGATGAGCCCTCCAAGATTTCCTCCCTCAGTACAGCTGTAATATTCTCCCTAATCAGTACTGCAACTCCCCCACCACTTTTATATCCCTCTCAATTTCACCTGAAACATCTAAATCCCAGAATGTTAAGCGGTTAGTCTTTCCATCTTTCAACCGAGTCTCTGTAATAGCTACTATATCATAGTTACATGTATTAATCCAAGCTCTAAGTTCATTTACTATACCTTTCATTCTCATTATGTTGGAACAAACACACCTCAGTCTGCCAGTCTTGCTATGTTCAGCAACCTCTCCCTGTCAATTCTTCTGCTTAGTCTTAGTCTCAGATTCCTCCTCAATCATTTTATTCACTGATGTACAGCTCTAGTTCCCACCCCCTGCCACAGTAATTTGCCCCAAGTGTCACTAGCAAGTCTCCCTGCCAGGATATTGTTATCCTTCCCATTTAGGTGCAACCTGTCTTCCTTGTACAGGTTCCACCTGCTCCAGAAGACATCCCAATGATCCACATACTTGAATCCTTCCCTCCTCCACCAAATCTTCATGTATTTAACTGTATTATCTTCTATCCCTAGCCTCACTGGTATGTGGCACAGGAAGTGCTCCCAAGATTACAACCCTTGAGGTCCTGCTTTTCAATTTTCTACATAACTCCCTTTGCAGGATCTTATCTCTGTTTCTGCATGTATTGTTACTACCAATATTGACACAAACTCTGGTTAACTGACGCCACCCCCCCCCCCCCCCCCTTTCAGAATACCATGTGTTTGCTCAGAGACATCCTTGATCCTGGCATCAGGGAGGCAACACACCATCTTGAGTGCACACTTGCAGTATCCAAAACTGCCCAGACAGACCTATTGTTTCTACCTGCTGCTGCTCCATAGAACTCATCTCTTTCTACCTCAACTTTCTTTTCCTCCCCTTATCCAGTCCCTTCCCCATTATATATGTAATTCCTCTGAGACTTTACTTCAGTTTCAGAATTTACAGCTTGTGGGCTCCAGCAACTCCTCTTTACCATGGATATGCAATCCCTTCCCACATCAATCCCCCATCAGGATGGTCTCAGGGCTGTCTGCTTCTTCCTAAAGGCCTGAGCCATCCCTGTTCACCATCACCCTCCTCTGTCTGTCCAAGCTCGTCTTCACTCTGAACAACCTCTCTTTTAACTCCTCTTACTTCCTTCAGGTCAAAGGGGTGGCCATGGGTACACACACGGACCCCAGTTATGCCAGTATCTTTGTGGGTATGTGGAACATTCCTTCTTCCAGTCCTACTCCAGTGCCCAGCCACAACTACTTCTCTGATATATCGATGATATCATTGGTATTGCTTCCCTCTCGCGTCGGAATTGGCAAAATTGATCAATTTTGCTTCCAAATCCACCACTTTACTCTCACCTTCACCCGGTCCATATCTGACTCCTCTCTTCCCTTCCTCGACATCTCTGTTTCCATTTCTGGGTGTACGCTGGCCACCAATATCCACTACAAACCAATCGACTCTCTCAGTAACTGGACTATACATCTCAAACGCTGCTTCCTGTAAAGACTCTATTCTGTTCTCTCAGCTTCTCCTTTGCAACTGTTCTGATGATGCCAACTTTGACAACGGGGCCTATGAAATGTCCACCTTCTTCCTCAACCGAGAATTGCCCAGCACTATAGTTGACAGGGCCCTCAGTTGGGTCCAACCCATCTCTAGCTCTTCAACGCTCAAGCCCTCTCTTCCGTTCTTTTCCACACCTACATCCCACCAGCATCCTCACCCAGAGGATCATTAACCATCATTTCTGCCACCTCCAGTGAGACGCTACCACCAGACACATATTGCCCTCCCCTCCCTTGTCAGCCTTCCACAAGGACTGTTCCTCAGTCCCCCTTCTCCTTCACTCCCACCAACCCCCCTCAGCCCCATGGCACCTTCTGCTGCAACCACAGATGGTGTAACACCTGCCTGTTTGCTTCTTCCCTCCTCAGTGTCCGAGGCCCTAGACGCACCTTCCAAGTGAAGCAGTGCTTTACCTGCACTTCAGTAAACCTAGTCTACTACATTTGCTGCTCACAATATGGTCTCCTCTATCTTGGGGAAACGAAGCGTAGACAGGGTAACCACTTCACATAACACCTATGTTTTGTCTGTAAAAGAGACCCTGAGCTTACAGTTGCCCACTACTTCAACACACCACCACGTTCCCTGGCCAATCTCTCTGTCTCAGGCTTACTGCAGTGCTCCAGTGAAGCTCAGTGCAAGCTGGAAGAACAGCACCTCATTTAACGTCTGGGAACTGTACAGCATTCTGGACTCAATATCGAGTTCAACATTTTAGGGCTTGAAGCACCTTCTCCCATGTCCTCTCCCCAAGCTCCACACACCAGGCTTTGTTATCACGTGATCTGCTAGTACACAATCTATTGTTAGCCACAAATAGTCCCTATTAGCAGCTATTCATTCTCCCAGGCTGACCATTAATCCACACATTATCTGTCCAACTTCTCTTTCTTTGGACCCATCGTTTACTCCTTACTCCCTTGTCCATCCTATCTTCTGCGTAATAAACAACTTTTTCCTAGCTGCCATTAGTTCTGAGAAAGGGTCACTGTACCTGAAACATTAACTCTGATTTTCCTCTACTGATGCTGTCAGATCTGCTGACTTTTTCCAGCAATTTCTGTTTTTGTATTGCTTTTTGAGAGGGGAATTGCCACAAGGGACTCCTGCCCATGTTTACCTGTCTTCTTGGAGGACACCCAACTCTTCTTTGTCTGTATAGCCCTTCTGGTGGTGTGACCAGCTCACCAAACATGTGATCCATGACATTCTCAGTCTCATGGTTGCTCCATAGTGAGTATATCTGTAGCTTCAGTGTCCATGTTGCAAACCAGGAGTTGCAGCTGAACCCACTTCCTGCATACTAGTCACCATGGAGACTGCAATTATCCCTGATTACTCACATATTTAGGAAGAGTATTTCACACGGCCAGTTCTGCCATTTCAAACCTTATTGACTAAATCAATTTTTTTTTTAATTAACCCCCACACTACCGCAGTTAGGCTTTTTCCCCAGCACCCATGGTGTGTGTGTGTGCAGGTGTGAGACACAGTGAGAGACACAAAGTGCACGAATCTTTATTCAATTTCCACCACCAGGAAGATAGGAAAACACCTGGGTGGTCAAAGGGCAATGCTGTGTGATCGAACAGTGAAGGGGAGGGCAGGGACTAAATCAAAATAGAGTTGGAGGGGGAAATAATGCACTTCACTCCCTGCGGCGCCCACCTCTCTCTGAACAACTCCAGGGTGTTAGTGGACACCGCGTGCTCCTTCTCCAAGGACATCCGGGCTCTAACGTAACCGCGGAAGAGGGGCAGGCATTCAGTCCTAACGGCCCCTCCACGGCCCGCTGCCTGGACCTGTTTATGGCCAGTTTGGCCAGGCCCAGGAGCAGACCCACGAGGAGGTCTTCAGACCTGCCCTCCCTCCTCCGTACCGGGTGCCCGAAGATCAGGAGCGTGGGACTGAAGTGCAACCAAAAGCAGAGGAGGAGGTTTTTAAGAAAATCAAAAAGGGAGTGCAAACGCCCACACCCAATATACACATGGTCCACGGACTCCACAGCGCCACAGAACAAGCAGTTGGGCTGGGAGTCCGTGAACTACCGCAATCTGCGGTTGCAGGGGACGGCTGCATGCAGCACCCTCCACCCCAGAACCCCGAGAGAAAGGGGAAGGACTCCTGCTAGAGAGCCCTCCACTGGGGATCCCCACCGCCTGGTGGCAAATGGGCACGCCAAGGCGTGTCCAGACGGTGGATGAGGGAGAAGAGTAGACGGTGTGCAGCAGCAGTCGATACAGGGCCCACCTTTTTAACATCCTTAAAAGGGGCAAAATGAAAATTCCGGAGGTGGCTCAGGTTGTGGGGCACAGGCTCCCGCAGGAAATACGGGACCCTGGGGCCATTGTGAAATTCCGTCCGGGCTGGGGTGAGCGGGGACGGGATCCCACCGCACACCTGAGCGTCCTCCAACTGGTGCACCACGTCGGGTCCGAGCACTGCCGTTTCAAGGCGTCGGATGGCGGAGGCCATGTACCGGACGTCTACCGCTGCCCTGCTCGCTATGTCCTGCGGCAGCGTCCAGCCCAGGCCCCCGGCACCAGCACGTCCCCGACCCTGGTCACCCTCGCCGCCACGGCCCTCCCCTCCGACAGCCACTAGAACCTGCAAGTACGGAGGTGCAGATTCCTGAGCAACGGCTCCCTGACGACAGCCGCTACTCCTGCCGGAGGGTAGGCGCGATGCGATTCGACCATGTTCCAGACGGTGATCAGGTCCTGGTAAAAGACAGGCAGCGTCTTGAGGGCGACCTCCAAACCGTCACGGTCAACGAACAGGAGCTGCGTGTCGTAGTTGAGGTTACACACCTGGCAGAAAAAAATATGTCACCAGGGCGCACCACCTAGGAGGAGGCTCAACGTAAAGGTATCGCTGCAAGGTCTGAAGGCAGAAGGTCGCGACCTGGGTGCGGACGCACACCAGCGACTGACCGCCCTCCTCAATAGGGAGACTCAGAACCTGCGCAGCGACCCAGTGCATTTTTTTGTCCCAGAAGAAGTCGACCAACGTTCTCTGGACAAAGCCAGGAGGAGGGACCAAAGTGACCAGCCGGTACCACAGCATGGCGGCCACCAGCTGGTTTATGACCGGCACTCGGCTCCAGTAAGATAGCACTCGGAGCAGTCCTGTCCAGCGGCCTAGGCGAGCCAAGACTTTGGCCTCCAGTTCCTGCCAGTTGGCTGGCCAGGATTCCTCGGCTGGGCTGAGGTAGACCCCCAGGTAGAGGAGGTGGGTGGTACTCCAGCTGAACCCCCGAAACTCCTCTGGCAGGGAGCCCACCCGCCACAGACCCACCAGTAATCTGGAACATTTGGCCCAGTTGATCCTGGCGGAAGACGCTGCCGAGTACACGGCCTGGCACTCGCGCATCCTCCCCAGGTCAGCCGGGTTGGTGAAAGTGAGGAGCACGTCGTCGGCGTAGGCCGAGAGGACCACCCCCGTGCCCGCGCCGCGCAGAACCAGCCCTGACAGCCTCCTCCGCAAGAGGCGCAGGAAAGGCTCCACGCACAGGGAATACAGCTGGCCGGACAGGGGGCAGCCTTGATGCACTCCTCTCCCGAAGTGAAGGGGCTCCGTCAGGGACCTGTTAACTTTAACCAGACACTCTGCGGCGGCGTACAAAAGTCGGATCCGGGCGACGAACTGCCTCCCGAACCCGAATGCCCGCAGAGTCCCGAGCAGGTACTCGTGATTGGCCCTGTCGATCGCCTTCTCCTCGTCGAGAGACAGGAAGGTGCTCGGCAGACCAGCCCGTCGACAGAAATGGATCAGGTCCCGGACCAGGTGGACGTTGTCGTGTATCCTCCTGCCCGGGACCGTGTAGGACTGGTCCGGGTGAATCATGTGGGCCAGCACGGAAGCCAGGCGAGAAGACAACAACCTGGCGAAGATTTTGTAGTCCTTGCTAAGGAAGGGAGACCGGATGCCAGTTCTTCAAAGAACAAAGGTCCTCCTTCTTTGGCAGCAGGACGATGACGGCCCTGCGCCAAGAAAAGGACAGCTCTCCGGCATTTAGACACTCCCCCAGGACCTGTGCGTAGTCGCTCCCCAGGACGTCCCAGAACGCCCTGAAGAACTCCACAGTCAGCCCGTCCAGCCCCGGGGATTTGCCCCTCGAGAGCCGGTCGAGGGTGCCGGTCAGCTCCTCTAAGGTGACGGGAGTGTCGAGCCTTCCGGCGTCCTCCGTGCCGAGCTGCGGCAGGTCCTCCCACAGGACTCTGCGAGCATCCTCGCTGGATGGATCCGGAGAGAACAGAGCCGTGTAATAGTTTCGGATGTGGGCCCTGATACCCTCCGGATCCGAGACGAGGGACCCGTCGTCAGTCAGCAGCACAAGGAGCTGACCGGCGCCCTCGCCGTTTTTCCAGCAAGTAGAAGAAAGGGGGAGCCGAGGTCCAGGTCCTGGAGGAGCTGGATCCGCGACCTCTCGTACGCGCCCCGAGCCCCAACAAGCTGCAGGTCCCAGAGTGCGGCCTTCTTCTCTTCGTACACCCCGCGCAGGGCCGGGTCCGCGTCGGGCTGACCGAGGCGTGACTCCAGGTCGAGCATCTCCCTCTCCAACTCCCCGATCCTGGATTTCCGCCTCTTGGTCGGCCCCCCTCACGTACTCCTGACAGAAAACGCGAACGTGAGCCTTGCCCACGTCCCACCATAGCCTCAGGGAGGGGAAGCTTCCCCGCTTCCTTCTCCAGCCGGCCCAGAAACGACGAAACGAGTCCCGGAACCGCTCGTCCTCCAGCAGCAGGTTGTTAAAGTGCCAGTACGCGGAGCCCAACCTGGCGCCGAACGGAAGGAATTCCGCCCACACCAGGTGATGGTCCGTGCACGACACCTGCCGCGTGGAGGCCTTCGGAAAACAGGAGGCGTACGCCCGCGAAACGTACAGGCGGTCGATTCTGGACGCTCCGACCCAGGCCTCACGAAGGTGAAGGGGATGGAGTCAGGATGGAGATTCCGCCAGATGTCCACCAGGTCCAAGGACTTGACCAAGTCCCCCAACCTCCTCCACGACGCCCAACCAGTGCGGGCACCGCCGTGGTCCCTGTCCTCGAGGACGCAGTTAAAATCTCCCCCAAGGACGACGCACTGGTTCTCGTCGATGGAAGCAAGGTGAGCGGACACTTCTCCGAAGAAGCTCGCTTGCCTCAACCCGGCCAGGGGAGTGTAGACGTTCACCAAGTGAAGCACCGCGCCCCCCAGCCGAACTGTCAGGTGAAACAAACGGCCTGGCACTGGCTCCCTGACCCCCAAGATCTCCGGCTGAAAATGCGGGGCCAACAAGATAGCCACCCCGCCAGATCTGCGGGTGAGGTGACTCATGTAGACCCCCCCCTTGCCACTCCAGGAGCCAGATGGCTTCGTCTCCTGGGGTAGTGTGGGTTAAATCAATCTTATTAACTGCAGACATTAATCCAGGAACTGCTTCCATTCTTAATCACTCATCACCAAACTTAGGTCTCCCTCTCCTGCTCTCTATTTCTAGCAAACTACAAATACGAAAAGTATGTACTTTACCTCTCTCCAGACACTACTCACTCAAGCAGCAAAGCTGCTTCCTGAGCAGCCAAGCCTAGGTCACTTTATGTCACCTCCAGAGCTCTGTTCTCAGACCCAGCTCCGCATTCTCTCTGATCAACCCCACCCCTCAGGTATTTATCATTGTATTCAACTCCAGGTTCGCTGTATTTATCCTGCTGTTGCTGCTCACACCTAGATTCGCTCTAACTGACCCTGCTCCCCAGGTATTTATCATGCTGTCTTTAATCACCCCCAGATTGGATCTGACTGATCTGCTGTTCAGGTATTTATTCTGCTTTTCACCCCCAGGTCTTGACTGACCCCACTTCCCAGGTATTTATCCTGCTGCCACTGTTCTTGCCCAGCTTTCCTTTCCTTTGCTTTGTTGCTGCTGCTGTCACTGTTCAGATTGATCTCAAGGATTTCAGTGGTTTAAGAAGCTTAGTTCTACCTTCTCCAGGGTAATATGGGATGGGCAATAAACTCTGGCCTTGCCAGTTGTGCCCACATTCTGTGGATGAATAAGAAAGTCTCTGTAATGGAGTGACACTCACAGGGAGGGGGTTACGGGATTTTGACGTGGTGGCGATGTAGGAACAGTGGAGCTTTCCATGTGAAGCAGAATACAGAATTTGGAGCTGATTCTCATGCACCAGGATTCCTCGTTCCTCTAGCAGTGGAGGCCACCAATTTGGGACAGGCCATTGGTGGTACAGTTGACTTGGTAGAAGCACATTTGGAAAGCTTAAGATGTGGAATTTTTAAATGGAACTGTGGAAAACAAAGCTCAAATGAGAAACAAATGATTTTTTTGTAATTTTAATGACTCAAGATGAACTACAATGAATACCGGAAAATTAAAATGAAGTCAGTAGATCATTAACACCTGATTTATCGCTATTTCTTTAAGGCCCCATTGGAGTGTCCCCCAAAGCCCCACTGACCTGCCCACTGCTCACAATCTATTTAGTGACAATCTGTTCAATAAATCTTTGTGCGCAGATAAATTCAAATGTTTACTACAGAGACCAAATTGGTATGGGTGTTTTCAATAATCCTTCACAGCACAAAGAGAGACATTCTCTTCCAGGAATGTGTGAGAAATCCACTGGAGGTGTAGTTAAATAAGGGGGGGGGGGGGGGTGAAATAGAGAAGTGAAGTTGACATTGAAATAAAATAAAGAACTGCAGATGCTGGAAATCTGAAACAAAAACAAATTGCTGGAGAAACTCAGCAGGTTTGACAGCATCTATGGCGAGAAAGCAGAATTAATGTTTTGAGTCCACTGGGGGATTAACTTTAATTTCTCTCTCCAGATGCTGCCAGACTTGCTGAGTTTCTGCAGCAATTTCAGTTTTTGCCATTGACATCCCTACCAGAACATCCCTTTGTCCTCATGGTGTAGCAGTATCAAGAACATTTTACCTCTGTGTTTGAAGAGGTCCATCCCAAGTCTTTCCCATGGTTGTGATAGGAAGGAAGATGACATCAACGATCTTCATTTCTGATGATAAATAGCACAACTAATACAACTTGACATCATCCGTTCCAATGAGGTAGAGAGTCCTGACCACTGATGAGAATAGTGATCTGACAATTTGTGATACCCAGATGTCCTTGGAGTCTCAGGGCTTTCACATTGACCAGTTTCATATCATAAACAAGTATATAATCCAATAATTCTGTTCGTACTACACTCTAAGAATGAGATTATGAGGCTAGTGCACTGGCCATTCTTTGACACAGTATTCTAATCTGAGCACATTTTTTGTCAATTGTTTTATGCATCTCTGATTTCATTCATTCACCAAGTAGTTGCTCGGTCATAACTGTGTTGCAGTGTTGTGGTAGATATCAATGTAACTTCACCCAAAGTTACCTCAACCTTGTTTAGGCCTTATCACTAAGATAGGGCACAAAGCATCTGTTGTAGTCTGCTATTTTCCCAGAAAATACCCAGTCTTTACATCAAACATCAGTATCCCCAGACTGAGCTCTTTAGAATTGTGTGTGATACAGAGTGAGTGTGAGTGCAAATTAATGTGTGCAACAGAGTAAGTGAATGAGTGAATGTAAATGAGTGAGTGTGAAAGTGGGAATGTGAATGAGTATGACACAGTAAGTGAGTATCTGTGACAAAATGCAAGTGACAGAGTATGAGTAAGTGAATGAGTGGCAGTGTGTATGATAGTGTGAGAGAGTGTATGTATTTCACAGAATGAAAGACAGAAAGTGCTAGTGAGTGTCATGCAGAGTAAGTGAATGTGTGTGATACATTTTAAGAGAAAGTGTGAGTGTGAGAGAAGAGTGAGTGAGTGTGTGTGACAAACTGTGGGAGACATTACAAATATGCGACTGAAGGAAGTGATACAGAGCACGAGAAACTGAGTATCTTGACAGACAGTGAGTGTGTGAGAGAGAAACAGACAGGATGCAAGTAACTGAATGCTGTATGATGGCAACATCTGCTCACAAACTCAACTGCATCCTCAACAACCCCAGTCCCTCACTCTCACAGGTCTGACTTAGGGTCCCAACAACTTTCAATCAGTGGTCACTGGGGCATAAAGTTTGAGAAGTGCTGTTAAAAGATGAACGTCAACTGCTTTGTTCAGCTGTAAGAGTGATGCAGATTCGCAACATTCCCAGGCAACAGAATGCTGGCTCCATGACAAAAGAAATAACCTGTTGCTACTACATAGAGTCAGTTTCTTTCTTTACTTTTGCCAACAGTGGATGAGGTGTAAACAATTTCATTGTCTTTATTTCAGGATGTAGAGTGATGTAGTGCACTGTATTCACCTTCCCTCGTCATGTGAACAGCATTAAAGTTTTTAGACTGATCTTCTCAGATTTCCAGTATCCCTACTGTATGGATCAAATGTAAGATTGTAGAATCTTTCCAGTTTAAAAGTGAACAACTCTGGTTTGGAATCACATATAATATTTCAGTGATTTTTCCCTTTTGATATTGAAGGGTTGAATTAAGTTGTCCTATGAATTTGAGTTCTATATTTTTTGGATTAGATAGACTTTTGCATGATAGCTAAAGAGAACTTTTCTCCAACCACTGTTCAGCATCAGAAAGAATCCAAATGGCTGTGTTGTACTTAAGTGTCTAACTTAAGGCATGTCTTTTTGTCCCTCTGCCATGGTAACAACACTCCTGCAGCTGCCTCTTGGTTCCTTGATCTCACTAAGGAAAGAGTTAGAAATTACACAACACCAGGTTATAGTCCAACAAGTTTATTTGGAGGCACAAGCTTTTGGAGCGGGGCTCCTTCATCAGCTTCCAAATAAACCTGTTGAACTATGGCCTGGTGATGTGTGATTTTTAACTTTGTACACCCCAGTCCAACACTGGCTCCTCCTCCACATCATCACTAAGGAAAGACATCCCCAAATCATTGATATATTTTATTCCATGAACTACCACCGCCTCACAAAACCAGGTTCAGTTCCAGCATTGGGCAACTGGCTTTGTGGAGTTTGCACATTCTCCCCATGTCTGTGTGGATTCCTCCAGGTACTCCAGTTTCTTCCCTCAATCCAAAGATGTGAAGGTTAGGGGGATTGGCCATGTTAAATTGTGCCATAGTGTCCAGGGATGTAAGGGTTAGCCATAGGTAGTGTAGGGTTGTAGGCTGGAGTGAGTCTGGTGGGATACTCTTCGTAGGGTAGGTGTGGATTCGATGGGCTGAATGGCCTGCTTCCACATTGTATGGATTTTATGATTCTATAACCTTGAGGCTTTCTTCTTTGCTAATTCTGTACGGACTTCTAGCTGTGACACATGGCTTAGGAGTGATCCTTCTTACTTCAAAAACAGTATTTGTCTTCTTTGATGGACAGTTTTCATGCCTGTGTTTTTTTTCCTCTTCAAATTCAAAACAGATGGCTGGGGCAATTGATGTAAACACTTCCTGCTTCCCCGGTTTTGTGCTGTCACCATTCTGGTTTTTAAACTTAATGTACTCCTACTGAGACAGTCATTTTTAGGATCCGGCTCTTCCTATCACCCCCAAATCACCAATCATGTTTGCTTCTTGACCCCAGCTTGCCTGCTCAGTTGACATGACTTTGTTTAGGTTTCTCAACAGCAAGTGGTCAGACAAATGCTTTATCTGAGGCTCTGAGTACAATTCGTCCCTGATTAGTTCTTGTTTTAAGCTGCTGTAGTCACAGATTTCTGTAATAACTTTATGAAACTTTGGCACTCACTCAGCCATGATTCTGCTGGAAACCTGTGACCTGCCTGAAGCTTTCCAAAAATGGCAGAGACTTTTCTGGACTTGTCCCTTCATTCGCTGCCACCATAAAACATTCTTGGTCTTATTGTGCTGCTAAGGAATATTTATGGAGGCTGCTGAGATAAGAAGACATTGACAATATTTAAGAAACATCTTACTATGATTTTATCTTGCATGAGGCGGTAAGACAGTGTGAAATCATGTGACTTTGCATCACTTCCTGTAATGATGTACACTGTGTTTCTTTAGCATCACACAGTCAGATTTACCTTCTTATGGCACAGTTATCACATTGCAGTTTGTGATAATCTACTGCTAGTAAATGTGTTTCCTACTTTACAGCAGGGAATTGCTTCAAAGTAATTAATTGGATGTAAAGTACTTTGGGTGACCCCGTGGTTATGAAAGGCACTATATAAGTGCAAATCTTTCTTTCAGCACAGATGTCAATTGGCCTTCTGTGCATTTGCATCAGTTTCTCTTTTTGTTCCAAATTTGAACTCAGCTGCTTTAAAATTCCTTTCTTCCAATAATTAGCAAAGGAAAGAGTGAGCTGGCTGTTTTAGAAATCTCAGATGCTTTGCTTCTGTCTTACCAGTCCAGATTCACTGCATATAGTCTATGTAATAAGAGTTGCCACACTAAATCCTGGTGATTCTGAAACTAAGCAATTCTTAAAAGAAAAGATAGGTACCAGATGTTAATTAACAACTGAAGCCAGAGATAGCTGATTATTTTACAGTCACTGATTGAGTCCAGATTCTTGTTGCAGTATAACACCCTTGGAGCTCCAGACCATTCACTGTACTGACATGTGAAATTCTATGCTGCTTGTGAATGATATTTTCAAACATTCAAGCTAGGGTTTGTTATGATGATTCCTGAAGAAGGGCTTATGCCCGAAACGTCAAATCTCCTGTTCTTTGGATGCTGCCTGACCTGCTGCGCTTTTCCAGCAACACATTTTCGGCTTTGTTACGATGATAAGAAGGATCTTCATCAAGGAGCACATCCACTTTGAGAAATAAATAAAAGGGTGGTGAGGAAGGTATACAGCTTGCTTGTTTTCATTAGCCAGAGTATAGAATATAGAAGCTAGGAAGTTTTGCTACAACTTTATTAACATTGGTGTGGCCACAGTGTGCAGTTCTGGCCTCTACACTATCAGAAAGATGTGATGAACTGGAATGGGTGTTAAGGAGATTCACCAAGATGTTGCCTGGGATGAGCAGTCTCAGTTATGAGGACTGACTGGATAGGCTGGGTTTGTTTACTTGGAGCAGAGGAGGCTGAGGGAGGATCGGATTGAGGTTTACTAAACTATAAAACAATTGTGAGAATCTTTTCCCAATGGATGACATGTCTAAAACTAAAAATCATAAGAATAAGACAAGGAATAAATTGTTTAGAGGAGATCTGAGAAATAAATTTGTTTCACTCTTCAGGTGGTAGAAATATGGAACATGTACCTGAGAGGATGGTGATTAAGCCTCGGGTGAGCACTTAAAATATCAGGGCACGGAAGGCTATAGACCAAGTGCAAGTACATGGGATTCGTGTAATTTGGTGCTCATTAGTCGGTATAGACAGTGACCCTTCTTCAGAACTGATGGTAGCTACGAAAGCATTGGTATATCTGCTGAAGAACAACAGTTGGACAGACAAAGGAATAAATAATGGTCAGTCTGGGAGAATGAATAGCTGCTAATTGGGACCATTAGTAAGACCATTGGGACTAGAGTAAGGATGTATGAGAAGGTGCTCAGATCCTAAAATTATTGAATTCAATATTGAGTCCAGAGGCTGCAGGGCCCCAAAGGATCATTGAAGAGTCTGTAAGATGAAGAGTCACTGGACTCTGTTAACTCTGCTTTCTCTTCACCGATACTATCTAACTTGCTGAATTTTTGCAGCAATTTCTGTTTTTCTTTCTGATTACCAGCATCTGTTGTTCTTTGGGTTCTTAAAAAATATTTCCTAGAATTTGGAAGGGTCAGATTCACTTGAATGAATTTCTCAACATGTTGAGGTGAACAGATAGGGTCAAAAGTGTGAAACAATTTCTGCTGCAATCAGTTTTGAAAATTTTGTGCCCTCTACCACGGTGAATTTGGTGGCAGGGTGGGCATTTAATTAGGTTAGAGTAAGGTGGGTGGGGACCCTGCTATCCTACCACCTGATCAAGCCAGTGGTGGCTTCCTTAGTGTAGTCACCAATGGAGCCCTCAACCCACTCCTGTTGGTCTCCACCCTGTAGCAGGCAGGAGACTTGCCATGCACAGCATGTTTGCTTGTAGGTTCTTAGGGCAACTGGGGTAGGAAGTTAATTCCTTGTTTGAAGGCATTTAGTGCTGGGTTGAGAGACTAGTATCAGGAAAGAGGTAGTCTGCTGGCCTCCAACCTTCTACCCTTGCTGCAGGCAGGTCTCAATAGGTGGAGCATCTA
This sequence comes from Hemiscyllium ocellatum, assembly GCF_020745735.1. Classification (NCBI taxonomy): domain Eukaryota; kingdom Metazoa; phylum Chordata; class Chondrichthyes; order Orectolobiformes; family Hemiscylliidae; genus Hemiscyllium; species Hemiscyllium ocellatum. The sequence continues at coordinate 7,752,878 of NC_083422.1, read as the reverse complement.
TCCCCTGTGGTCCTTGATCTTCAGGGTAAGCCTGCAACTGGCAAGATGCAACAATGGTGCAAGATTCTGCAGTTTCTTTCCTTAAAAGAGTCAACATGGGGCTCTTGGGCACTCTTCAGCTGATGGTCAAAACTCTATTGCCTCCACAAGATTCCAGCCCACTTCTCTGTGTTACCTTTCACCCAATATTAAGGTGAATTAATTGAGAAGAATGTCTCCTTGTTCCCTTGGTTTGGAATTTGTTTAGGGTTCTGCTATGCCTATATCTCTAACAAGTGGCTTCCTCATGATCTCCCATGTTGTTGAATGCTCTGACTCAAAGCACAAGTGACATGGCAAGGCCGAGTTTCAAGACAGCAGACGTGGATTGATGCCTATCGGGGGCTTTGTAACTGTGTACAGTGCTCCCCGGCCCTGAGTTTTCTTATTACCAGAAATCAGCAATGATAATGAGTGCCTCTGTAGTTCAGTCACAGAGCTATGGATCATTTGACTCTTAACCACAGTTCTGGGGAGTCAAATGCCAAAGCTATCTGCCACTCAAATCAATCTGTTTGAGGTTTTAGTCAGGCCATTTGATGGAAAGTTGTATAACAGTTGTCCTGTTTTCCAAGAATTACTCCATTTAAAGGAGACTAATGTTGTCAACTGACGCGTGAGAATAAATTGGAGAAAATATGTAACAGACTGTTTTACTAGTACACCTCCAATAACCACATTTTTAAAATCAAAAATGTTAGCAATCATATTGAGATGATCTCATTACCGTCCCTGTCCTCAAGGTGCCTCTCATTTGAATGGATCTGCAGTTCCTTTTTTATAAAGATCCCAGTGGGATAATTACTGAGAAGAATTACTGTATTTCTTCCCACACATTTCTTGGAAGGATTTTGCCAGACGTGCATCCAACATCCCAGATTTGGACAAAAATGAGTCTGTTACTGCCAGATTTTTCCTTTCTTTACAGGAAAGGTCATGTTGAAACATCTGCCCAGCTGTTAATGGCCAATGGAGAGAGCTTGAATCAACTTCAGGGTTTATTACAAGGCTGTCTGAGAGAGGGAGTGGAGGGAGATTGAGGCAGTGGGGGAGGTGGAGGGATAGAGAGAGGAGGGAGGCTGATAGGGGAGGAGCATGGCTGGGGGGAACAGAGGGAGGGAGAGTGAAAGAGGAGAAAAGATGAAGGGGAAGAGGGAAAGGGAAGACAGGAGGGGATAACAAGAGAGAATGAAGTTGTAGGGAGCTGTAGAATCTGACTCACATGGGAGAATCAGTTAAAACATAGTAATACTTGGAAATGGGTGTACTAGTTGTACTGGGGATCAAGATGAGCCAGACCAGTCTGTCACATTCACCATTTTTACTGACTTTTTTTGTTCAAGACTGATGATGGGAGAAAGGGAAAAGGAGAAATGATTGCAGGAAGGGAGGGGGGGGGGAAGGAGGGAAGGGTAGGATTAGATAAGGATCCCAGAATTAGAGCACTTCATTATGTTAAATACAGAGCTGGCTTAATCTTGTGTGGGTCTATTATCACATTTGTTGGACAGAGGAAATCTGTGGGGATTAATATTCCTTCATTCAATCAGAACAATTTTCCATTCACTGCACCACAGTCACAACACAGGCCAATTCCAACAGGGTAAAGGACAAATACCTGGCCACATTTACAACCCTTCTCCAGATGTGCAAGACACTCTTACAGTGAGGCTTCATACTTTTCTAGCCAAACTGGTGAATGTTGCTGGGGTAGCAGGGGGGGGGGGGGGGGGGGGGGTGGGGGGGCAGGCGGTGTGAGGAAATGGTTGGAGGATCATGTAGATTGATCAAACTCTAGTTCTCGGAAAACAGGAACTGGCAGTGGTTCGCAATCTGAGAACTGAATGGGCAACCATTCTCCCTGGCTTTAAAAAACTTCATCAATCATGCATGTTTTTTTGTCAGGTTTTTCTCAAGCTCTTAAAGTGCTAGGATCCAATCACTTCTTTGTGTTAGAAGTAAAGGGTACTGATAGGGCTAAGATTAGGCTGGGGTAGAGTCTCCTATGGAACATTAGCACTAACAATGACCAATTGGGCTGAATGGTCTGTAATGTGATGTAACTCTATGGTCTGAAAATCTCAATGTAATTGCAAGTGGATTAAAATATCCAGTAGATGGCAATCCAATGTAAATATGCAAGCAAACATTCCAAACTAGGTTGCAATTCTTTCCCGTATTATAATCATCTTTGTATAGTAATCCATTAACAAAAAACAATTATAATGTCATCATTAACATACTGGGATAAAATTAACCCCAAGTCCACTTGCTTTGTCCAAAATGTAACCACAACATCTAACTCTTCAAAGCATTAAATCCTATATTTAAAGGAATGAAAATACAGTGAGCAGTGATTAACTATTGTATTGTATTTTGTAATCAATTCAGCCTAGTTATCATCATTGCGGTTTCTGCTAAAGCTCAGCTATCATCATTTTGCGATAGAAACAGCCTGTGTTTGAGGTATCTCTATTACTGTGTGAGACAGGAAGGTAAAAGAGCATTAAAAAATGAAAATTAATTTCATCCAGAAATAGCTATTTAAATGATAGTGATTTTAGCACAGTTCTTAATTCATAGCTCTACTGACCATTATTGGATTAGCAGTACTTCATTCAAAAACAATAGGCTGAGTTAATTTTGTGCCTATTAAGTACTATGTCCCTTTCTGGTATTTAAGGTTACCACAAACAGCCCAATATACCGTACAGCAGGGTGATAGAATACACCCTGCTGCTGTTAAAGCACAGACCCAACCCACAACTGCTCAGATTGGTATTTAAGGACATACTGTATGCAATGACACTGAATTCCTGCTGGTTTCTCCTGATCTTCTGTGATCAGTAGTTGGTGCAAATCTGGAGAAAAACCATAATGAACCACTTTTAATTGTTTATAGAAGTTTGTTCCAAATGCTTTACTAGGGAACCACCATGACAGTTCCAAGCAAACAAAACTATGCCTTGGTGAGAAGCCCTACTTGTGGGACAGACACATTAGAGTAAAATTACAAGTTGTTCTATAATTGTCTGGTGAGAGCCAGAACTGGGAAATCAGCTTCTCCAAGTGAACCCTATACCCTTCAGCCTTTCATCACTTAATGTTTGAGATGGGTTTATAGATTTAGATCTGAGGCCACAATAACTTGCATTTCTATAGCACCTTTAATGTAATAAAGTATTCCAAGGTACTTCACAGAACAGTAACCAGCCAAATTTGACTCCAAGCTAAATCATTTGAAGAGATATTAGATAGATGACCAAAGGTTTGATAGGTCTTAAGGTGGTCCTAAAGGAGGAGAGAGAGAAAGAGAAATGAGAAATAAAAGGGAAGGAATTTCAGAGCTCAGGGTCAAGACCCCTCTCGACCTGTCCAAATGATGAGTAACTTTCACTATTTAGAATCGCCATTGCTTTAACAGGAGGGAGATGCAAAGGAGATTTACTAGAATGGCATCAAGGAGGATGAGGGACTTAAGGAACATTGAAATGCTATAGAGGTTGGCATTGTTTTCCTTAGAACAGAAATAGGGAGATTTACTTCTTCCGTTTAAAATTAATGGGGTAACATTTGTTTCACCTGGCAGGAAGGTTGTTAGCAGAGGATACAAATTTAAGATAATTGGCAAAAGAACTAGTGGAGAGATGAGGACATTTTGCAATGCAGTGATTGGTTCTGAGCTGGCAGGATAACCAACCAGCCCAAACATATAGGGACAGACCCTTTCTTAAGGTGATGGTCTCAACAGGACAGCCTTCGCCTGTCACCCATACACACTGTTGTGATAGCCCTCCACCACAGAACATGCTTCCACACCCAAATTACTCTCACACACTCTGGATAGCACTGTTTCTCTGTACTTCCATAGGCTGAACAGCACTCTCACACTACTCTGTGGCTCCACTCCCATGATTTGGACAAACCACTATGATCCCCACCACCCTCCACCCTCCTCCTCTATTTGTACGGTCGTTGCTACATTGTCTGTTATTTCCAGCCTCCAATCTTTGAGAGTTAGTCATTCTGCATCTGAGTTGCATTGACTGAAAAAGAGGTGGAATCTTACATATTCAATTGTAACCTTCAAAACATAAGTGGACATATGTATACGTTCAAAAATGAACTTACTTGTAGGGGTATGGGAATAAATCAAGGGATAGGATTAATTTCAAAGAGGAGCTAAAAATGTGTTGCTGGAAAAGTGCAGCAGGTCAGGCAGCATCCATGGAGCAGGAGAATCGACGTTTCGGGCAAGAGTCCTTCTTCAGAAATGAGGAAAGTATGCCAAGCAGGCTAAGATAAAAGGTAGGGAGGAGGGACTTGGAGGACGGGTGTTGGAAATGCGATAGGTGGAAGGAAGTTAAGGTGAGGGTGATAGGCCGGAGTGGGAGTGGGGGCGGAGAGGTCAGGAAGAAGATTGCAGATTAGGAAAGTGGTGCTGAGTTTAAGGGTTGGGACTGAGACAAGGTGGGGGGAGGGGAAATGAGGAAACTGGAGAAATCTGAGTTCGTCCCTTGTGGTTGGAGGATTCCTAGGCAGAAGATGAGGTGCTCTTCCTCCAGCCGTCGTGTTGCTATGGTCTGGCGATGAGTCCAAGGACCTGCATGTCCTTGGTGGAGTGGGAGGGGGAGTTGAAGTGTTGAGCCATGGGGTGGTTGGGTTGGTTGGTCCGGGTGTTCCAGAGGTGTTCTCTGAATTGTTCCGCAAGTAGGCGGTCTGTCTCCCCAGTATAGAGGAGGCCACATCGGATGCAGCGGATGTAATAAATGATGTGTGTGGAGGTGCAGGTGAATTTGTCAGCACGGTGGCACAGTGGAGGTCAGCACGGTGGCACAGTGGTTAGCACTGCTGCCTCACAGCGCCAGGGACCTGGGTTCGATTCCCGGCTCAGGCGACTGACTGTGTGGAGTTTGCACGTTCTCCCCGTGTCTGCGTGGGTTTCCTCCGGGTGCTCCGGTTTCCTCCCACAGTCCAAAGATGTGCTGGTCAGGTGAATGGCCATGCTAAATTGCCCGTAGTGTTAGGTAAGGGGTAAATGTAGGGGTATGGGTGGGTTGCGCTTCGGCGGGTCGGTGTGGACTTGTTGGGCTGAAGGGCCTGTTTCCACACTGTAAGTAATCTAATCTAATCTAAATTTGTGGCAACATGATGAACTAAATGGTTGTATATTTCCATGACTTAATGAATCTAGTTTGAAACACTCTTACTGCTGAGATAAAAGGTTCGGGGCTCAACTCTAGAGCTTGGGTAAAATCAAGACACTCCAGTGGAGTGCTGCATTGCCAGAGATGCTGGGTTGACTTTACCCATTCTTTGGTGGTGCTTTCTCATGAAATTCAGGCAGATATCTGCCATAGCTCATGTTGACTTTTCTCGTGCAATTCTCTGCTGTACAGCTCATTAACCATGAACACAAATCATGGAATTGTGTGGCACGACAGGCCAGGTTAAAAGAAATGCCCAGCAGTGCAGAGGAAGGTGACTGGTCTTCAGCACTCCACAAGGGTAAGTGACACCATCTTCTTCCGTAACCTACACCTGCAGAGTCGCCACTGTACATTCTAACTCTGCTACTGTGCACACCTCTCACCATGCCTCATGGATTACATTACTTACTATTGCATACAGCATGTCCACTCAATGGTGCTCGGCTATCTCATCCTCCCAAAAACTACTGATCCTTCCTCTTTTTGGTGCTTAGTCACTCAATGGAAACATTTTGACACTTGTTTTGATTCTGCATTAACACTAACAGCTTTCCCATCCTCTTCCTTCAACCAACCTTCCCTTTGATTCATTAAGAATAGGTTCATGACTGTACAGATATCATATATTAAGTGAAGACTGCTGTTATATCCTATATTAAGTGAAGCCTTAAATGCCATCCAACCTCAGTACCATGTGATGTTAGTGTCCTGTCTCACTGACTGCTGCTTCCTCCTTGTAATGGTAGGGAGAGACTCTAAGACGGAATCAGCCAAAGGTACCATGCATACAATCATATGAATAAGTAAACACTTATTCATCAACAACATAAACAGGGCGGCACGGTGGCACAGTGGTTAGCACTGCTGCCTCACAGCGCCAGGGACCTGGGTTCAATTCCCGCCTCAGGCGACTGACTGTGTGGAGTTTGCACGTTCTCCCCGTGTCTGCGTGGGTTTCCTCCGGGTGCTCCGGTTTCCTCCCACAGTCCAAAGATGTGCTGGTCAGGTGAATTGGCCATGCTAAATTGCCCGTAGTGTTAGGTAAGTGGTAAATATAGGGGGTCTGGGTGGGTTGCGCTTCGGCGGGTCGGTGTGGACTTGTTGGGCCGAAGGGCCTGTTTCCACACTGTAAGTAATCTAAGTAAAAATATTCAAGCGGAAATGAACAGGTGCAACAAAATATTACACAATGAAGGAATGGCCAAAATCTGATCATTCCTCTGGAGCACGGGTCACAATGAGTTTCAGTCTGGCCTCTCACACTTACTGTGTATTGTCCTGACGTGGTCTCTTGTGTATCCCTCCCTGTCAATGTCCTTGATCCTCATCGTCATGAGAATTGTTCTTAATCCCTATTTCCTCTGTATTCAGAAGTTCCTCCCTGACCTCATTAGTTCCAGTTGTAGCGGAAGAAACATGCTCCAGCGATGTAGCACACCCTTTCTGGGCTATCCTACAAGGCTCAAACAGTGTAGCCCAGGCATCGAGACATCATCTAAAGGCAGTTGATGGTCCATTTCACGAAGCATGAGCAACATTGTATCTTTGTTCAGCATCATTCTGAGAGTTTTGTAAAGGAGGGTTTAGCTGTTGTCTCCCTATTTGGTCTGAAGAATCTTGGAAAGAAGCAGGAAGCTGTGAACATTATACTATGTACACAACATGCAGCTCCAATCATGGCTGATGGAGACCTCCAAAATGTGGCATTGATGGTAAAGATGAGCAAGATATTAATGGAATGGAAGCCTTTTTTGTTATTGAAGTTTGCAGGTTGGGAATGGGGTTCTTTTAAAGCCATGTAACTGTCATCTACAGCAGCCTGCAGCTGGAGAAAGGCAATGATGTTGGATAATCCAATTGTCTAATCCTTGACCCTTCTCATCACAGTGTAGGACATAAACTGGTGTAGTCTGGAGGAGATGCATAGTGACATCTGAGATGCATTTGTCAGTCAAGGACTGGGAGATACCATACTGGTCCTTGGAATGAGCTGCTGGCATATTTAGAGCTTGACATCTTGTGCGGCACAGATTACTTCCAAACATGAGTCCTGCTCCAGTTTGGTGAAAATGGCCCAGGACATTTTGGTCTCAGGCTACACTGGGTTTTCGAGAAATATAGATAATGACAACAAGGCCATAGATTCAAGGTCTGATGAATTCCCTCTGCCTCCCTGGAACATACTCACTTCACTGCTTTCCACTCTGAAAGCAGTGTGACAGCTGCTAGCAGTTAGTGTTAGGTTGGACTTACTGATGACACTGTAATTGACATCTTCTTCAGTGCTGTCCTCATATGTTCACCAAGAAAACCCAAGGAATCCCCTGAGTGATGCTTACATTTCACATATATGAACTGATAATTTATAGGAAATGTCAGAAATAGAACAGCAAGACTCCTGATTCTTCACATTAATCACTATGCAGTAACATGTAAAGCACTATCAATATGTTCTCAAGCCTTCGCAAGGAGGCCAATCTCATGTCTTGCTATGGATTTCTGAGCTGTGTAACCTTCTCCAGATGTATATTCTATATCCAGAAAGGATACATGTGAGGCTGATAACTGTTCAACCCCTTTGTTTACTGGTAATGTCCCACATTTATGCCCAAGCTCATGGCTTCATGATTAAAAATTGTGGAATTACCCCATGCTCACCTATGTTCTATGAGATCCCACCCTTCCATCTGGAATTGCTAGCTTTCACTGAAATCTTTCGGTCAATGACCCAGTCCAATGAACCCTAACCACAGGATTGAGCATCCCACTTTTCCAGAACTCTCTTGACTACCCCCATTAGATAAAGTCGCCATGGCCCTACCAGACCATAGGGCTGGTCTCTCACTAGAGGGATGACTGGTAGTGATTTAACCGAAGGATCCCCATGCCTCAGGTAAAGGGAAAGGTTGAAGATTCTTCTTGGTAACTTCAGCCATTGTGGGAATTGAATCTACACTCAGCATCGCAAGCAAGCCATCCAGCTGACTGAGCTAAATCATAAACCCCCCTCCCCCCACACCCTTCCCCTGCCCCTGATACCACTTCCCCTGATTGTTAATACCTATCTGCTTGACTGATTGGAAGAAGAGCCTCAGCTGAGCACTGCCCAGCCACCAAGCAGATATTTCCACAGTTCCTGACTGACCTGCTTTGTATCCCCAGACAGATTGAGCTTAACCTACAGGACAGGACTTATCCCAAACCCCATGCTGCAAGGACACTGATTCCTGGATTACAGTCAGACCAGCATCTGATTGACTGTTGCCAACCCCTGGAATATAATCGGACAAACTCCTTGACTGATTGAGGCAGCACCCCTGATTGAACATAGTCTCCCTATACTCCACTGAGGACTTTCAGACGTGACCAGTTGGTTGAAGCACATAGAACGCTTTTACTGTGTAAGCTACTGACACATGCTGAAGGTCTGGCATTGATGTAGCATGGTGCTGTATGGAGAAACATTTCCTTGACTGTTCAGTGCTCTGAACTGTGACAAGCTATCTGCCTCCATGTGTGCACTGAACAGCGATGCAAGCCCAGAAGTTGAGAGTTAGGACTGAAGAATCTATGCCCTGAAAGTCAATGCAAGAAAGTGCAAAATGTGAGCACTAAGAAAGTAAGCTAAGAGCCAGAAGATGCATCCTGTGTAGCTACATGAGATGCATGTGGCCCTGCTTGCTCAATGACCTGACATAAGTGTGCTAGATATAAGTAGCCTGCAGCTTTAAAATGAGGTCTGGCAGGACTTAAGTGATTTGTTTGTTGGTCTGAAAGTAGCCATGATGAAACTGGCAGTTTGCTGATGTCCAATTGTGTGATGAAGGGGCCGGGATCCATCTAGCATGGAGGGACGTTGTGATGAAGACAGTATCAGATTGGGACTTGGCACCAATTAGTTTTTTTGGGGGAGGGAAGAAAAAAATGAGGTGCTACGTAAAACTTAGGTTAGCTAATAATGAGATACAAATACATGGAATTAAGATTACTCACTCAACTGTCAAAGGAAAGATTGAAATTTTTTTCTCAATATTGAGAATATGATTTTTCCATTCTTATATTTTCCAAACTTTGTTTTGCTAATTCTCATGCGATTCAAGGCAGTGGAAAATTCTGACTGTAATCTTTTGGATGAGGTGTTAAAACTGAGGCCAGTCTGCCTTCTCGAGTGCATGCAGAAGATCCCATGACATTGTTTTGAAGGAGACTTACTTTTTCTGCCCTGGCTAACATATACCCCTCAGTCAAATTATCACACAAAAAAACAGATTGTCTGCTCCTTGTATCATTGCGGTCTGTGGCAGTTTGCTGATCACATATTGGTGGTTAAGTTTCCTACATCCTAACAGTAACTACACTTACAAACTTCATTAACTTTAAAGCACTTTGAGACATCTGGTCATGCAAGACACCATATACACTGTACGTGCAAGTCTTTCTTGTTATCACATGAATCTATGGAATATCAGATAAACAAGCAATGAAATAGAAGGTGTATATTTTCAGTAGAAATTTTATCATCTGACAGCCCCACAATAGCTAATAGACAATAGGTGCAGCAGTAGGCCATTTGGCCCTTCGAGCCAGCACCATCATTCATTATGATCATGGTTGATCATCCACAATCAGTATCCTGTTCCTGCCTTATCCCCATGACTCTTGATTTCGCTATTTGTAAGAGCTCTATCCATCTCTTTCTTGAAAGTATCCAGAGACTTGGCCTCCACTGCCTTCTGGGGCAGAGCATTCCATATGTCCACCACTCTCTGAGTGAAGACGTTTTTTCTCAACTCTGTTCTAAATGGCCTACCCCTTATTTTTAAACTGTGTCCTCTGGTTCTGGACTCATCCATCAGTGGAAGTTTGCAGATTCTCCATATTAACACAGCATTCTTCAGCAGTTTACATTTTACATACACTGTGGTGATTACCTCTTATTCTTGTGGGAATAATACTAGCTGACCAAAAGACCAGCTTGCATTTCTTTAGCAACTTTAATATAGCTGCACATTCACAGACAGCACTATTGAATGCAAGTTGATACTGAACCACATGATAAAATATTGCATCACATTTAAGGTGTTTTAGATCAGGTTCCAGGCAGCTGAAGGCATGGTCACCAATGGTGGAGTGATTAAAATTCAGGATATCTCTGTTACAATTGTTGCAGCTCCCTCAAATTAAATAAGATTCTGAATGGGAATAAACAAGGACAATTATTCACAAAGCTTTGTTTCTATTTGATACCCTTAATAACAGTTACTTGCACTTATACAGAACCAGGAATCTTGTAACAAATCACATATCAAGGTACTTTCTGGGAGGTTTCCTTTTAAAAATTGACACTGGCTCACAAAAGGAAGATCAAGAAAGGTGAGTAGATAAGTTTTAAGGTGCATTTTAAAGAGGAAAAAGTAGCGAGGTTTAGGGAAGGGATTTTCTGACCTTAGGACCTAGGCTGCTGGTAGCATGGAGTGATAAAAATTGGGTCTAGGTAACTTTGGTGGAAAGGGGTATAAACCATCAAGAGAACTTGAAAACAAGGATCAGAGTTTCAAACTTGAGTCATGGCTGATTGTATGGAAATGCCAGCTCATAACACCACTGCTTATGGTGAAGGTTGCTGCCACCATCCTCTAAGTATAGGAAACTACGGAGCCTTGCTTGGTCTAGTATGGTCAAAACAAACTACTTCTGGGTCTAAGTAGAAGGGTCTCTTGTAGGTAACAGGATATAGTTAATTGCATGTTACCAACTAGTTACAGGCTGTGATTTAGAGATGCCAGTATTGGACTGGGGTGTACAAAGTTAAAAATCACACAACACCAGGTTATAGTCCAACAGGTTTAATTGGAAGCACACTAGCTTTCGGAGCGATGCTCCTTCATCAGGTGGTTGTGGAGTTTGCAGGGAGGCCGGGTGTTGGCCTGCCTGATATTTATTTGCAGGAAATTCTGCTCATCTGGATTTCAGACAAGCTGTAAGACAAAGCTCACAGTCAGTGAAGGCAACTGACCTAAAATCTTGCAAACATTTGGACTGAGGGTGAGGAATTGAACTGCAGCTGTAACTCGAAACAATATATAAATATTGTGTCAAGTTATAACAGAATTTAAAGGAACAGCCAGTGATTCAGAATTGAGTAGTAAGACTTTATTCTTGTCATACTGGAGACTTGATGTTGTGCTTAAAACTGCTGCTATCACCCTGTGACATGGGTCTTGAGTATCTCCCAATGTAAAATTGCTATAACTTGATGATGGTGAGCAAAGTGAAAGATCATGTTTGATGGGGTCCTGGTGAAGTTACCCTGTGTAAAAGTATCCTAAATTGTCAGTGCACTTGAAATCACTCAGGGAAATGGATTTGGGGTAGGGACAATATTTCAGTTCTCAATTGCAAGAGCTGAGCTCAAAGAGACAGCTGGGCTGCAAATCTTGTTACATGCTTTTTGGTGACATTAATAAAGATTCCCCTGTAATGTTCGTGGCCTGATGAAGTTAGCAGCATTTTAGTCTTTTGACATCAAGTTCCAAAAAAATGACAATAAAAAAGATTAAAGTTAATCGCAATTCTTTTCAACTTGCTTTGAAGGGGGAGCCGAATGTGACACTTCTCTTTAAGTGGGTGGGCTGCTTTAATAGTTCCCATGACGACATGTGAAGAGGCCCTGTCCAGCTCAGTGGCCACAGTAAGTCTCTATGGAGCTCAGTCTGTGTCCGGCTGCGGGACAGAGGAAGTAAAGTAATTCAAATTAATAACAGGGATCGGCAGTGTCTGAAGTATCATATGTAGTAGCAAGCCACAACAACAAAAAGCCTCAGTGTTTGCCTTTTTCTCCTGCAAGCAATGTCGTTTTTGTTCAAAGATCCAAAGCACTCTTTTAGCTAAGGAGTATTTGACGTGCGATCCATCTGATGTGATGTAAAGTCCCAAGGTCACATCTGCCCTTTCAGCTAGGTTTAAAAGATCTCATGCCAATATTTGAAGAAGAGCAGGAACGTTCCCCAGTCACTTGGAAAACATTTATCCCCCAGATAGTATCAATTAATGGAAATTCTGTGATGTAGTAGATAGCATCCTCGCCTCAGAGCCAGAAGCTCTGGGTTCAAGTCTTTGGTTGACAAGGAAGTTTCATTCATGATGTGGCCAGCCTAGTGGAGTATCAACTTCAAAATCTTTCTAACATGCACCTTTGGCAGCCGGTTAGGGTGGGGAAAATATCTGCCAGGTGATGGAAAGAAATTAGAGTCTCTGCAATCTATAAGTATATAGAAACATCAAAAATAGAGCAGGTGTAGACCATCCTGCCCTTTGAGCCTGTTCGACCAGTCAATATGATCATGGTTGATCATCCAAATCAGTCCTCTCTTCCTGCTTTTTCCCCATACCCTTTGATCCTTTTAGCCTAAGAACTATATCTAACTCCTTCTTGAAATGTATATTGCTGCAGGACATTGGACATCTTGGGAGTTTGGTTTGCTCCATTGGCTGTGATCAGATTGGTGACAACAGCGTGATGTTTGATCCCCATTCCCATGTGGTAGATTCACAATCTCCTTCTTTGCCAAACCTGTGGTAGAGGTGGTGGTGATGGTGGTGGTGGTGATGGTGGTGGTGGTGATGGTGGTGGTGGTGATGGTGGTGGTGGTGGTGGTGATGGTGGTGATGGTGGTGGTGATGGTGGTGGTGGTGGTGGTGGTGGTGATGGTGGTGGTGGTGATGGTGGTGGTGGTGGTGGTGGTGATCGTGGTGGTGGTGATGGTGGTGGTGATGGTGGTGGTGGTGGTGGTGGTGATGGTGGTGGTGGTGATGGTGGTGGTGGTGGTGGTGATCGTGGTGGTGGTGATCGTGGTGGTGGTGATGGTGGTGGTGGTGGTGGTGGTGGTGATGCTGGTGGTGGTGGTGATGGTGGTGGTGGTGGTGGTGATGATGATGTGGTTTGAACCTGCCTTTGGGCAACGAACTGAAGAGGAATGTTAATGAAATAGATGATTTGGTGACTTATAGGATGACTACTATTTAGTTGATATCCTTAATCACACCATCACAAGTGTTTAACAGCCAATGATGTATTTCTGAGGTGAAGTCACTATTGTATTTTAGGAAACATAGCAATCTATTTGAGCGCAGCAAGCTCTGACAAAAAGTGATGTTATATAAGGTTCAGATCATCTGTTTTTATTGGAGATATGCAGTTGTACATTGTGTACTAGTTGGTTTGCCATAGTCATGTGTCATCTAGCTTTACTATTTGTGGTTTACTTTACTTTTACAGCAGCCATTAAAATCATTGCATGCAATGTAATCTCAGAAGGGGCTGACAGAGATTGAGTGAGATTTGAATGGATGTAGAAGATTCAACTTTTAAAAAACAGAAAAGAATAATTAAAATGATGGTCAGCAATGTTGAAGTGTTCACTGAGTCATGGGAATCAATTTTCCACTTTCTGCTGCTGTAGACATGAAAGGAGATTTGAGACAGCATTGGAATTCTTTCCACTCTTAGTGGCAAAGCTATGAAATAGCTACAGAATTGAATAAAAAGTCTGACCAAGCAAAAGTAGCAATCTTGTAGTGAGTGCCTGGAAGTGCTACAATCTGTATTGTATCCAATGAGAGGCAATGTTAGGGGAAAGCTATAGAGGAGATGTCAGAGGTAGGTTCTTTACGCAGAGAGTTGTGAATGCATGGAATAAGTTGCCAGCGGTGGTCTGGAAACAGAGTCATTAGGGACATTTAAGCAACTGTGGACAGGCACATGGACAGCAGTGAGTTGAGGGGTGCATAGGTTAAGTTATTATTTTTTATATTAGGATTAAACCTCGGCACAACATCATAGGCCTGTGGGCCTGTTTTGTGCTGTAATTTTCTATGTTCTATGTTCCAAATTCAGACTGATTTTGAATTCCTTGATGATATACTTTGAACCCTATATTATATCCAGCTCAATCCTGTGAGTTTAGACATCTGAAAGATGATCTCACCAGAGAAAGGATTGTCTTAGGCATAACTGATCAGGCAGTGAGAGCAGGTCTGTTGAGAGAGGAGATGCTTACTCTCAGGAAAGTGATTGACATGTGCAGGCTCTAATGTTGTTAGCCATTAGCTACAATGTATTGAGGGGATAATAGACAAGAATTTATGTTATACTGAGTGACATTCCAGGTAAAACACGAGCAGTGAGATTAAGGACCATGTCAACCAGTGCGGTGCTTGAACAAATACTCAGTTAAGCAATCTGAGGATCTGCTTATGACACATGATATCCCAGACCAGACCATGGATAATGTTTGTCAATGACTGCCAGTGAGAATGCCTGAAAACACACTTCAGTTGTTACAGCATTCTCGACATTGTGATGAATGACAATGGATCTCAGTTCACTAGCAAAGAATTCAAACACTTCTTAATAGATTGGTAAAGTCAACACCACAAATCACTTCCAAATCACCCCCAGTAAAATGAAAAGGTTGAAGCAACAGTGAAAATTGTAATTGGAAACATAGAGAAAATAAGTAAGCCCAATATACACTTTTATAAGGCGATCCTAGTGTAGAGAGAAAGTGAGTACTGCAGATGTTGGAGAATCAGAGTCGAAAAGTGTGGTGCTGGAAAAGTACAGCAGGTCAGGCAGCATCTGAGGAGCAGGAGAGTTGACGTTTCGGGCAAAAGCCCTTCATCAGGAATCCTAGAATAGCGAAACACTCCAACTGGGAGCATTAAAAATAGTTCAATTCATATCCGAATATTGTGCCAGAGCCAAATATTCTTGCAATAGCGAAAAGAAAGGCTGCTGCCAGAAGTTGTAATAGGTGTGACTGACAAAATCAATGTGTACAAATTAAAAATCACACAACACCAGGTTATAGTCCAACAGGTTTATTTGGAAGCATTAGCTTTTGGAGCGCTGCTACTTCATCAGGTGGTTGTGTGATTTTAAACTTTGTCCACCCCAGTTCAACACTGACACCTTCACATCAAAATCAATGTGAAATGACAAAAAGACAAGTTTCATTTTGATAAAACTGCCAGAGTGCAATCAATCCTCTCAACAAGAGTCAGTCCACACAGCAACCTGAGACCTGTGTCACCTTGATTGTTTGCAGTGCATGTGAACAAACATATGGTATTGCATCTGCATGCATTCATATACAGCTAGAGCAACTGTTCCTTCATTATAAGCATCTGATCAGAAAGATGTGATCTGACTCATGGCACAGAGTATAGCATGACCCATCAGTTTTAAAGCTCCACAATTCCCCAACAATACTGACCATGGCAGCAGCACTTGCCACAGCAATAACACGTGCTGGAGTAGGAACATTGCCCAAGAAACAAGCAGATACCAGACGAATAGCAATGACAATGTTCATGTGTACCATTAGGAGATGTGCATGAACTATAGATGATATGTGCAATGCAAGTGCAGAGAATCGTGTAAATAAGACTGATTAGAATTAACACTAGAGGGTGGAATCTTGTAGGGGTCTGAGTGGTGTGGGCTATGGCAAGATCTGTGACAGAATTAGATGAGAAATGTGATGAGGCTTATTTCAACATCGGGAGCATCTTATTCCATCTTTGACACTTTTCACAAGCAGTGTGGCAAATTTCTCTTTAGTCAGCACCACGTTGCAATTAAGAGGGATTATTGCTTCTTAAATGGCTTGTTGGTGGCCCAACTCAAACCTCATTAATATCCAACTTCCTATCTTTTTAAACTCACAAAATGAACAAGATATTAAGGAAACTCGACATGGAAGCCAAAGTGGGTACTTGGCAGATTCAACTTGTTAATCCAAGTAACCTCCATATTGACACTGGGCATTGACCTCTTAGGGCTCACTCCAAGGGCACAGGCCACGTACGCTCCATATTCACGAACATCGACATCCAATATGTGACAGCCTTGAAGAACTTTCATAGCACTTCTGCACTTCAATGTTGCTCTATGGGCTGCCCTCGCAACTGCACACTCAGGGACACTTGTCCAGCAGGTTGGATCTCTGGGCTCTTCACTCCCTGTCAAAGTACAGACTCACTCTGAGAAAACCTGAATGCTGAAAGCTTTGTGTTAGCTTGTCTTGACAATTTGTGCTTTGCACCTTCAGCCAGAGATACCAGGCTCATATTAGCTCTGTCTTGCCTTGTTACCTAATGCCGACACAAAGTCAGGTTGACAACAGTTCTCAGTCAAGTCAAGGGAGGTAGCCTTCTTGCTGGCATAGTAAGGCAAGGGGAACCTCTGATATTAGTCTAAGAGCTTGCACACAGTCAGTCAGCCTCTTGGGACAGTCAGAGTCAGGATGTTGTCCGCATAAGAGGGGGGGAGGAGCTGAAGATCAGGCAACCCACTATCTGACTGGACTCTTCCTGCCCTATTGTTCCTTTCAGGAATGACAGCAGGGTAGGTATTACAAGTGGTAAAAGTGAGTGGCACGACTCTTGCTGTTGGTGTAGTACGGAGCTGTCCCGATGAGGGGCTTATGCCCGAAATATTGACTCTCCTGCTCCTTGGATGCTGCCTGACTTGCTGTGCTTTTCCAGCACCACACTCTTCGAGCTGTCCTGAGTGAGTGAGTGGGCAGCACGGATGGTATCAGGGTAAGTGGTGTCGGGGGTGGGTGAGAGTCAGAGGGAAAATATTGCAGGCTAGTGAGAAAGGTAAAGCATGGGCCTTGTTGGGGGTAGGTTTGGTACCAGAAATAGGATGAGTGTAGGGGTCAGAAAGAAGCTGGTGGCATTTACAATGCAATGCTAGGAATTTCTCCAGGTGACTGCGACTGCTGTGACCTGGTTTGCAACTTTGGATCAGCCAGACACAGTCTGGTGTCATGAGTTCCTCTGCTGGTGCTGGGGAAAGAGGAGGTCCTATATCATCACCACACTATTGACCACGACCCCAGGTACCTGCCTGTCCAGTGGGCTGATGTTTTTCCTGTCTGTCATGTCCGGGGCAGATGGAAGAATCTCTGCAGGACAGCTCTGGACTGAGAGTGCTTGTCCAGGTGCACAATGGGCTTTTAGAGTTGGTACAGGCATAAGGGATGTTGAAGAATTCTTAAGTATGCACTGAGTGCAAATTGTTCTGGGAATGGTGTGTGGTTAAATGTGGCTAGAATTAGATGTGAGGGATGCCAATCTGGGGGGAAGGGAGTAGGTCATTAATGAGGCAAGATTGGTAAGATTTAGCAAGGAAGATCGCTAGGCCTCACAACGGAAATCCCACCAAAAAACTCCACATGGCTTTAGCTCCACATGGAAAATAATGTCAAATTTAGCCAACAGATTTGCTAATTACGATAATTTTCTTGTATATGAAATTGGAACTACAAATGTGGTTTTTTTGATTTGGAAAGATAAAGTCACTATAGTCCTACTCTCCCATTACAGAGTGACAACTGGTGGTGGTGGTACACTTCAAGGATCAGGGGAGAGATTGAGAAAGACAATCTTTCATGATAACCTAAACTGGTGCAAGATTTGAACCTACACTATTGGCAGTGCTTTGTATTGCAAATCAGCCATCCAGCCAACTGAGCTAACCAACTTTTAATCTTTTGAAAAGAGGGATGTTTGAGGAAGTGCAGTTGAGCAGAGTGTAATTGCTGTCATGCCACAATCTTGAAACTTCTACCTCTGCTGCAAGTGGTTCACTTTAGTTTGGTGGCTGCCATTAAACATACTCCATGAAACAGGGATGTTGGTCAGGAGATAAATATTGATGAGGAATTGCCATCTTAGATAGTATGTATCTCATGTGAAAGTGTCATCTCTGGCACTGCAGCACTCATCATGTTAGCCTAAATTGCCTGCTTAGTTTCTAGACTGTGTCTTGAAACCCACTTTCTGACTCACAGATGAGCCTTCGAAACAGCACCACCCCCCCAGTCTCTGCATCCAATGAATCATCCTTAAACAGTTCCACCAACTCCAACTAGACCCCATTACCAAGAACATCTTCCCCTCCCCACTCCTCTCTGCTTTCCACAAGAACCATTCCCTTTGCCAATCCTTGATTTGCGCCAATCTCCCCACCAAACCCCCCCAAACATCCTTGTACCTTCCCCGCATCAAAAAAGATACAAAACCTGTTGGCAAACCACACCCCTCACCTCCATCCAGGGCTCTATCAGTCCTTCCAGGTAAGACAGAGGTTCACCTGCCTCTCCTCCCAACTAGTTTACTATATCCAGTGCTCCCAGAGTGATCTTCTCTACGTTGGGGAGACCGAACATAAACCTAGGGAATGGTTCATCAAGCATCTCAGCCTGGCCTGTAGGGGCCGACAAGGCCATCCAGTCACCGCCCATTTCAATCCCTCTTCCTACTTCCTTTCCAACATGATCATCCTTGGCCTCGTCCATTGCCACAATGAATCAGACCGCAAATTGGAGGACCAACACCTCATCTTCTACCTGGGCAGCCTGCAGCCAGGAGGACTCATCACTGAGTTCTCCAATTTCAAATAACCTTCTTTCCAACCCCCGATTCCCTTCCCAGTCCCTCCCCCTCCCTTCCTTTTCTCTCATTGACCCTTACTTCCAGTACCTACCGGATTACTTCCTCCTATTGACCAACCGGGTCGCACCCTCATCTGTCCCTGCCTCAGACCCTGCCCACCCCCCCCCTTTATCTGCAGCTCCCCAAACACCCACCCCCTGTCCTGAAGAAGGATTACATCCAAGATGTTGACTTCTCTATCTCCTGATGCTGCCTGCCTTGCTGTGTTCTTCCAGCCTCCTGCTTATCTACCAGAGATGAGCCTTGGCTACCCCATTTTCCTAGTAACAGCAATAGCTACAGAAATCCTTTGAAACACCCTGAGATTAAATAAGGCTCCACAGAAATGCATTTCCTTCTATTAAATAGCAGGTTTATATTCTTGCCATGATCTTTTTATTTTGTTAAGTGTTTGGATATTAGGCATTGTGACTTCAATAGTCAAAATGTTAATTAACATTACTTTGACTAACAAATTGGAGGGTTCTCAAGCAGTGATCAACACAAACATAAAGGGTAGGTAAACATTAAGTGATTAATTAAGATTCATTCATGGTTTTCACAAAATAATTGTCCAAGTGTCAGAAGAAAAAAAACGTTTGCAGGCCTAGGGAGGAATAGCAGATGAGTGGGGCTGGGTGAGTTGTTCTTGCAGAGGACTGTCACAAGCTCTGTGGGCTGAATGTCCTCCTTTTGTGCTCTTTTTGTGTTCTATCATGCCCATCTCTAATTGTCCAGAGGGTAATTAAGAGTCAACCCCATCACTGTGGGTCTGGCATCACATGTAGGCCAGACCAAGTAAGGACGGCTGTTTCCTTCCCTCAATGACATTAGTGAACCAGATGGGCTTTTCCTGACGATCGACAAGGGATTCATGGTCATCATTAGAGCCTTAACTCCAGATCTTTATTAAATCATATTCTATCACCGACTATGGCAGGATTCAAACCTGGGTCCCCAGAACATTACCTGGGACTCTGGATTAATAGTCCAATGATAATACCATTTGGCCATTACCTCCCCTAAACTATACCCTTCCAACCTGTTCTATTAAAGAGATGTATTCAGTCTATCTATATGGGAACTGTTATGTGTATCACTTATCAGCGAACTGAAACCAAAGAAGTTTATTCTGGTGTCAGACTGATTGGATAAATAGACTTCCCAGTGGTTAATTAATGTGTTCTTCAATCTTGTGGAGAATTGTAAACATTACATTAGACAAAAAGCTTAAAATGTTAATCAAACTAGAATGAAGTAACTGTAGAGATTACAATTAGTTTATGATGATCAGCAAGAAAATCATGATTTGATGACTGCCTGATTTATGTGGGTGTGATTTCAAGATCTCTTTTCAATGTTTAATACAGTTAACCTGCACTTTAGCAAAGGGGTTGATTTTCACTGCCCTTTTTTATACTTCCATAGAGTTGAGGGGGTCACTGGCAAGACCTGTCGTTCTTCCCTAATTACCTTTGGGAAAGTAGTGGTGAACAGTGGTATGGATACATACACGCTTAGGAGGGGACTACCAGGATTTTGATCAGTAACGTTGAAGAAACAGTGTTTTATTTAATAGTTAGGATGAATTGTGACTTGGAGAGAACCTTGCAGCTGGTAGTGTTCCCATATATTTGCTGCCCTTGTCCTTCTAGATTGTAGAGGTCACAGATTTGGAAACCGCTGCTGATATAGCCTGAATGAGTTGCTGCGGTATATTTTGTAGATGGTGCACCCTAATGTCACTGCATATCAGTGATGGAGGAAGTGAATATCGTAGGAGGTGGCTGCAGCACCAATTCGTCAGGCTGCTTTGTCCTTGACAGTGTTGAGATTCTTGATTGTTTTTGGAGCTGCACTCATCCAGGCAAGTGGAGAGTATCCCTTACCCTACTGATTGTGCCTTATAGGTAGTGGCTAGATGTGAGGAGTCAAAAAGCTAATTACCTGCTACACAATTCCTAAACTCTGACTTGCTCTTGTAATTACAGTTATTTATATGGTTAGTCCAGTCCAATGTCTGGTCAAAGGTAATCCCAGAATGTTGAGTGGAGGATTCAGTGATACTAGTACCATTGAATGTCAAACGGAAATAGTTAGATTCTCTCTTGTGGAGGTAGTTGCCTGGCACTTGTTGGCACCAAATATTACTTTCTGAATAAATTAGACGAATGTTTCCATTTGTAGGTAACAGGACTGTAACAGTCTTAGAATGGTGTTAGTAGCCTTCCCACCCTATTAAGACCAGTCAGTTTGGCAACCCCAATTTTGAATAGGATGACCATGGCACCTGACTGTTTTGGTATGAAAACTGGGATTTTATGAAGTGCATAGGGCCCTGATTGTTAACTCAGGCCAGAATTGGCTGAGGTCTGTGCAGTGGCCATTCTAATCAAAGCCATGGGTGATAGAACCAATAAGGCCGGTTAAAGGTAAGTGTTCTAGTAGCTTTGCTGACAGCTAAGAGGTCTTTCAGCTTTCAATGCCAGTTTGCTTCCTACAGTTTGCCTGGGTCATGAATGCAGTCAGGGAGTCTCTTCACCATGGGAGCAGACCACTGACCAGGGAGCTCTGCCAATTACCTTCTCTAAGGTTCAACCTGACCCCATTTAAAAAAGACACATTTGTGATATGACAAATAATTTTCTACGGCATGACAGGCACTCATTTACTGACTCACAAAATGTACTTGGTTTGTCATACTGTATGAGAACTTTTCAAAAGTGCATAAAACAATTAATTACACCTCCTCCTGCATGCTATGACCTAGAAGACCCAACCAGCTTGGTAAATGGTGACACTATGATGTCACCCTTGGTGAAACCCATTGAGGCCCACAGTACATTCAATACCCTTGCCAACCTCTGTGCTACGTCCAAGTGGAGTGCTGATTCATTCAGGGGATTGGTGGCTAGAGAGTGGTGATAGGTCATAATCATCAGGGAGCTTGACAAATTCCTGAATAATGCATGAGAACTTTGTTGTAGGGCTAGTGAATTAGGTGAAGGGAACCTGGGATTTCCTGTACAATAGAGCTAGCTGGATGAGGAGGTAACCATTTTCTCCCTTATCTGGTTGTTGTTTGTAAACAAAACGTTCACAGTAAATGATGAAATGAAAATCTCAACATTTTCACAGTGAATAAAAGTAAATATTTGTGGTGTTTTTTGGTACACATTGACAGGGTGAGTAAATCATGACACATTTGATGACATACCTCATAGGTATTTATGTTTTGCTTTTTTTTTAAAGGATGTGCAGCTAGCAACTGGACTTATCAGCAGGCAATTTTTTTTGTGTGTGTATCATTTATTGTGTGTGGTTCATTAGCTGGCTATCCAAATTGGTCACAAGAAGAATAAAGCTACTGAATTAATTTATTTTCAGATGGAATTTTGCAATTGGGCAGCACCAACTGAACAATCCTGAGGGTTCCAATAGCTACACCAACAATCAATTTATGATAATCAGGTTCATAAGATGGCTCATTTGCACATCCTAGAAATGACATATGCCCATATGTAATAAATTGTTTTGTCTAAAGAAAAGGAATTTGTTCAATTTTTGCACTTTTTTCAATTGCTTGGGAGCTTGGGGAATCTATAGTTTCGAGGAGAAAGTGAGGTCTGCAGATGCTGGAGATCAGAGCTGAAAATGTGTTGCTGGAAAAGCGCAGCAGTTCAGGCAGCATCCAAGGAACAGGAGATTCGACGCTTCGGGCATAAGCCTTTCTTCAGGAGAAGGGCTCATGCCCGAAACGCGAATCTCCTGTTCCTTGGATGCTGCCTGACCTGAATCTATAGTTTCCTATTGTGTTCCTTGTGGCAACACCTCAGCATTGACTAGCCAGCCAAGCAGGATCATTTTTTGCTGTTGTATAAATTTTTGAAATTGCTTGAAATTTGGCACTCTTGCATTTGTCCTGATGAGTTCAAGATAAAAATCTTTGGCAACATATATTTCATTTTAGTAAAATTCAAGATCAAGCAATGTGGAAATGATTATTTAGGTTCGGGTTGTTTACTTTTGAACACAGGAAGTTGGGGGTGTAATTTAATTGCTGTATAAAATGTTTTAGAAACACCTGCTAGCAAGACCTATTTCTCTGAGTAGCAAGGTGAATTACAAGGGACAAGATTTCAGGTAATGAGTGGAAGGATCAGAGAGAAATTGAGGAGACATTCTGATCAACCAGAGGTAGGATGGCGGATGTGGTCTGAAACTCAACATGGAAGTGTCTTACAGGCAGAAAGCTTCCTTATATGGATAAGCATTTAATATGTTGTAACTGTCAGGGCTATGAACCAAGAGTTGAAAAATAGGTTCGATTAAGTGGATCATTTTTCAACTAGTACTGATATGATGGGCCGAACAATCTTCTTCTGTGCCATAAGTGTTTCCAAATGTCTATATGCTTCTGGGTTGACCAATCCTCAATATGAGATCTGAGTGTTATGGAGTCAGCTATGGATTGGTGGGTAGCACTCTCACAATTGAGTCAGAAGGTCGAGAGCTCAAGCCTCATCTCAGAGACCTGAACACAGAATCCAGCTTAATATGCTCAGTGCAGTTAGAATGTACAGCTGTGACAAAGGTACAATCACTGAGATGAAGTATTAAAATAGCATCTCATGTACAATTTCACAAAAGAACATTGTATTTTTCCCCTGTTGCCTACTCATATTTATTCCTCAATTAATTTTAAAAGTAGACAGACTGTCTGATGATTGATCTCATAAAGTGTCCAGGAAGTTGAGAGTAGTGACCAATATCTAGAAGGTTGAGAGTAATGAGGTCAGAAATGAAGTTTCAAGATCACAGGAGTTCACTGGCAAGCAGCAAGGTGGTTTGAAGTGCATCTGTTTCAACGCCAGGAGCATCCAGAATAAGGTGAGTGAACTTGCAGCATGGTTTGCTACCTGGGACTTCGATGTTGTCGCCATTTCGGAGATATGGAGAGAGAGATATGGAGTAGGACAGGAATAGTTGTTGCAGGTTCCAGGATTTAGATGTTTCAGTAAGAACAGAGAAGATGGTAATAGGGGGGAAGGTGTGGTATTGTTAGTCAAGGACAGTGTCACGGTGGCAGACAGAGTATTTGATGAGGACTGAGGTAGTATGGGCTGAGGTTAGAAACAGGAAAAGAAAGGTCACCCTGTTGGGAGTTTTCTATAAGCCTCCGAATAGTTCCAGAAATGTAGTGGATAGGATAGTAAAGATGATCCTCGATAGGAGCGAGAGTGACAGGGTCGTTGTTATGGGGGACTTTAACTTTTAAAATATTGACTGGAAATACTATAGTTTGAGTACTTTAGATGGGTCAGTCTTTGTCTAATATGTGCAGGATGCTTTCCTGACACAGTATTTAGACAAATCGACAAGGGGCGAGGCCACAATGGATTTGGTACTGAGTAATGAACTAGCCCGGGTGTTAGATTTAGAGGTAGGTGAGCACTTTGGTGATAGTGACCACAATTCGGTTATGTTTACTTTCGCGTTGTATAAGGAATAGGTATATACCAAAGGGCAAGAGTTATAGCTGGGCGAAAGGCATTTATGATGGTATTTGGCAAGATTTAGGATATGTAGGATGGGGAAAGGAAACTTCAGGGGATGGGCATAACTGAAATGTGGAGCTTATTCAAGGAACAGCTGCTGTGTGTCCTTGATAAGTATGTACCTGTCAGGCAGGGAGGAAGTTGTCGGGCGTGGGAGCTATAATTTACTAAAGAAGTTGAATCGCTTGTCAAGAGGAAGAAGAAGGCTTATGTTAGGATGAGATGTGAAGGCTCAGTTAGGGCACTTGAGAGTTACAAGTTAACCAGGAAAAACCAAAAGAGCTAAGAAGAGCCAAGAGGAGATATGAGAAGTAATTGGCAGATAGGATCAAGGAAAACCCTAAAGCTTTCTATAGGTAAAACAGGAATAAAAGAATGACTAGAGTAAGATTAGGGCCAATCAAGGATAGTGGTGTGAAGTTGTGCATGGAGTCCGAGGACATAAGGGAAGCGCTAAGTGAATATTTTTCATCAGTATTCACACTGGAAAAAGATAATGTTATTGAGGGGAATACTGAGTTACAGGCTACTAGACTAGATGGGATTGAGGTTCACAAGGAGGAGGTGTTAGCAATTGTGGAATGTGTGAAAATAGATAAGAACCCTTGGTTGGATAGGATTTATCCTAGGATTCTCTGAGAAGCCAGAGAGGAGACCGCAGTGGCTGTGATCTTTATGTCATCATTGTCATAGAGTCATAGAGATGTACAGCATAGAAACAGACCCTTCAGTCCAACCCATCCATGCTGACCAGATATCCCATCCCAATCTAGTCCCACCTGCAACGGGCCCATTTTCCTCCAAACCCTTCCTATTCATATACCCATCCAAATGCCTCTTAAATGTTGCAGTTGTACCAGCCTCCACCACTTCCTCTGGCAGCTCATTCCATACCCGTACCACCCTCTGTGTGAAAAAGTTGCCCCTTAGGTTTCATTTATATCTTTCCCCGCTCACCCTAAACCTATGCCCCTCTAGTTCTGGACTCCCCGACTATAGGGAAAAGACTTTGTCTGTTTACCCTATCCATTCCTCTAGCACGGTGGCACAGTGGTTAGCACTGCTGCCTCACAGCGCCAGGGACCTGGGTTCAATTCCCACCTCAGGCGACTGACTGTGTGGAGTTTGCACGTTCTCCCCGTGTCTGCGTGGGTTTCCTCCGGGTGCTCCGGTTTCCTCCCACAGTCCAAAGATGTGCGGGTCAGGTGAATTGGCCATGCTAAATTGCCCATAGTGTTAGGTAAGGGGTATATGTCGGGGTATGGGTGGGTTGCGCTTCGGCGGGTCGGTGTGGACTTGTTGGGCCGAAGGGCCTGTTTCCACACTGTAAGTAATCTAATCTAATTCCCCTCATAATTTTGTATACCTCTATAAGGTCATTGAAGTCAGTTTTGCTAAAACAAGATTTTTTTTTAATGAGTGACAGAAATATCCTTATTTTAAATTGAAATCAGTCTTACTTATAAATGTCAAACATGTAACAGAATAAGAGAATAAAGGACTGCAGCTACTGAAAATTTGAAACAGAAACAGAAAATGCTGCAAGTGCTCAACATATCAGGTAGCATTTCTGGAGACCGCTTTTGTGCGTCAGTCCTATGATCTGCATTACTTCGAACAAAGGATTGCTAATTTTGATATCTCCCTAGACAAATGCAAAGCATTTTCACCACATTTTTCTACTAATGCAAAGATAATCTCTTTTTCTTGTCCTTCAAAAGGAACATGTATAAGTCTAGGTCACTTCCGTTCTCACAGTTCACTCACTCATCCTCACCACTGAGATAGGATAGAGATCGGGAGTGAACATAAGAACACTGAATCCTTAGAAGAGTGTATTTAGTTTAAGACCCTGCAGTAATAGCTTTACCCCTACATTCTGCTAATCCAGCACCTGTTCTAGCTGAGAATTCTAGGTGTTCTCATGAGCTTCTACAACAATAAGAATTTTCCATGACTGGTATTGTCCCAGCATTCCACCTTGTGATGCCAATGGCCAACACCACAGCCCAGACTGGAGACAGAATCTGAAATATGGTTTCTATGCCCAAGACCTTGTGATCAGCAAATTAGCAAATGGAAGAGTGTATATCACATGGTCCAAGTCCAGATCACAATTAAAATACACCAGGGGATACAGAAATGCTGCACACAATCTGTGTAACATCCAGGAAATAAGAAACTATTCTTTTGCCTCATGATATTGATGAGAGCGCTGAGGAACTATATTATCTACAGGAATAGTACCAGAAGACTGGAGGATAGCAAATATTGTTCCCTTATTCAAGAAGGGGAGTAGAGACAACCCTGGTAATCATAGACCAATGAGCCTTACTTCAGTTGTGGGCAAAGTTTTGGAAAGGGTTATTGGAGATAAGAGTTATAATTATCTCAGAATGAGTTGATTAGGGATAGTCAACACGGTTTTGTGAAGAGTAGCTTCTTTGAGAGGGTGACCAAACAGGTGGATGAAGGTGAAGTGGTTGATATGGTGTATACGGATTTCAGTAAGGCATTTGATATCTTTCCTCACAGTAGGCCATTGCACAAAATATGGAGGCATGGGATTGAAGGTGATTTAGTGGTTTGGATTAGAAATTGGCTAGCTGAAACAAGACAGTGGGTGGTGATTGATGGGAAATGTTCATCCTGGAGTTCAGTTACTAGTGGTGTATCGCAAGGATCTGTTTTGGGGCCACTGCTGTTTGTCATTTTTATAAATGACTTGAATGAAGGCGTAGAAGGATGGGTTAGTAAATTTGTGGATGACACTCAGGTCAGTGAAATTGTGATAGTACCAAAGGATGTTGCAGGTTACAGAGAGACATAGATAAGCTGCTAAGAGGAGGCATATGGAGCTTAATGTAGAAAAGCTTGAGGTGATTCACTTTGGAAGGAGCAACAGACATGCAGAATACTAGGCTAATGGTAAGATTCTTGGTAGTGTAGATTAGCAGAGAGATCACTTTTCATGTACATAGATCCATGAAAGTTGCCAACCAGATTGATAGGTTTGTTAAGAAGGCATACAGTATGTTAGCTTTTATTGATAGAGGGATTGAGTTTCGGAGCCATGAGGTCATGTTAAACAAAACTCTGGTGAGGCCACAGTTCTGGTCACCACATTGTAGGAAGGATGTAGAAGCTTTAGAAGGGGTTCAGAGGAGATTTACTAGGATGTTGCCTGGTATGGAGGGAAAGTCTTAAAGGAAAGACTGAGGGACTTGAGGCTGTATTAGTTGGAGAGAAGAAGATTTAGAGATTACTTAATTGAGACATAGTCCTAGCATTACAGTCATCTCCAGTAGGATTGTACCTGACCTGTGGGAAGGGGTGTGATTCTGTAATGAAAATGTATTGAATGTCAAGGGAGGGTGGTCAGATTCTCTCTTGTTGTTAGATTATCATTGTCTGGCACTTATGTGGTGCTAACATCATTCGTTACTGCCAAAAGCTGAAAGTTGTCTGCATCATGCTGCATGCAAGCACAGACTGTTTCATTATTTGCAGAGTTGTGAATGATGCTGAACATGTTGCAATTATCAGTGAACAAACTCACTTTGGACTTTATAATGGAGAAAAGTAAAAAATGGATCTGTTGAAAATGATAATATCCTGAAGAAATATTGCCCAGAGGTCCAGAGATTGAGATGATTCACCAACAAATACACCAATGTTTCTTTGTAGTATGAATTACTTCAGCCATCAGAGAGTTTTTCATCTAATTGCCACAGACTCCAGTTTTGTTCATTCACATCGATCCCATTATTGGTCAAAGGCAACTCCAGCAAACGTTGGAGCTATATTGGAACAGACTGGCTAGAGACAAAGCTGGCTTGGAGCACAGGTCTTCAGTATTAACACAGGCATGTTATAAGGGTCCATAGCCTTTCCAGCATCCAGTGCATTCAGGCCATCTCATGATATCATGTGGAGTAAATTGAATTGACTGAAAACTGACATCTGTGGTACCGAGGACCTCTGAGAGAGGCCAAGTGGATCATCCACTGGGCACTTCTGGCTGATGACGGCTCTAGCTGATTATGCCTTGCCTAAATTGTCCACCACCTGAATGTGGCAGGTCTGCAGAGTTTAGATCTGATCCATTTCCTGTGGGATCATTTAACACTGTTTATTGCATGTTGTTTCCCCTGCCGACATGCACGCAGTCCTGTTTTGTAGCTTCACCAGACTGACACCGCAATATTAGGTATGCCTGGTGCTGCTCCTGCATGTTCTCCTGCACTCATCATTGAACCAGGATTATTCTCCTGGCTTGATGCTAGAATGGCAGATATGCTGGGCATTGAGTTTGAATATAGTTCTGAATCTGCTACAGAGCCTAGTGGATGCCTGGTTTTGTGTTATCAGATCTGTTTGAAATCTATCCCATTTATTGCAGTGGTAATGCCACATAACATACTGAAGGATATTGTCACTGTGACAAAAAGATTTTATCTCCACAAGGATTGTGTGGTGGTTACTGTGATGGACTGATGCATCTGTGGTTCCTGGATTATTGAAGACTAGACCAAGTTGGTTCCCTCACCACCTGCCACAGGCTGGCTGTTATTTCCATTCTGAATTGACCAGCCTGGTCATTGCTGAATAACTTGTGTTGACATACATTGAAGTGCCTCACACAGAGTGCATTCTGTGCCTTGCCAATCTCAGTGCTTCATCAAAGTGTTGTTCAACACAGAAAGGAAATTGATTACTCAGACAAAGGGGTACACTAGGTGACCAGTCAACACTGAGGACTCACAAAAAAGCTCCCTCCTGACTGTTTACCACTGTGCCATTATGTCCGGTGGATGTGTTCTGTCGGAGGGTCAGGATGTATCAAGGAATGTCAACAGAATTCTCTTCCAGGAGCATGGCAATATCAGGCTGTTGCTCAACTAATCTGGTGGGACAGCTCTCGCAATTTGACATAAACCCCCATCTTCTCTTGAAAAGGACATTGAAGGATTAATAAGGCTGTGTGTGCTGTTGGTGTTTCCAGTGTTAAGGTCAATGCCAGGTGGTCTATTCAATTATATTTCTTTTCATAGAGTTATGACATTATACAATGAGCGAGGCTATTTCAGAGTCAACGCATTACTGTGGTTGGTCAGACCATATAGTCTGGCACCAGGTAAAGTCAGCAGATTTCCTTCTCCAAAGGACATTAATGAACCAGGTGGGTTTTAAACTGCAGCAGGTCAGACAGCATCCGAGGACCAGGAGAATCGACGTTTTGGGCATTAGCCCTTCATAAAGGCTTATGCCTGAAATGTTGATTCTCCTGCTCCTCAAATGTTGCCTGACCTGCTGTGCTTTTCCAGCACCACACTCTTGACTCTGATCTCCAGCATCTGCAGTCCTCACTTTCTCTGGGTTTTAAACTATAATTGAAATTGTTTTCATGGTGAACATTTAACAAAGAGTCCCCCTTATTCCAGATGTTTTAAAAATAGAATTCAATGTTCATCACTGGTAGGATTTGAACCTATGTCCTCAGGGAATTGAGCTCAGCCTCTTGATTACCAGTCCAGCTACATTAGCACAGTGCCACCACCTCCCAGCCAGTAACACTGTAGCAACATGCCAAGGTTCCTCCGATAGTACCTTCCAAACACCTAACCTCGAGTAAAAAGTGAGGTCTGCAGATGCTGGAGATCAGAGCTGAAAATGTGTTGCTGGTTAAAGCGCAGCAGGTCAGGCAGCATCCAAGGAACAGGGGATTCGACATTTTGGGCACCAGATTCCTGATGAAGGGCTGGTGCCCGAAACGTCGAATCTCCTGTTCCTTGGATGCTGCCTGACCTGCTGCGCTTTAACCAGCAACACATTTTCAGCAAACACCTAACCTCCACCATCTAGAAGGACAAAGGCAGTAGATACATGAAACACCACCACCTGCAAGTTCCCTTGCAAGCCATATGCCAACTTGAGTTGGACACTGAGCAATGTTTCTTCTCATCAGCAAGCACTGAAGGAGGAGCTTCATCACGTGGACTGTATGCATCACTTCAAGGAGACAACTCATCACCATCCTGCTCAAAAGCACCGAAGAATGGACATTAAGTGTTGGCCTTGTCAAAGATGACCAAAACCTGAAACTGAATTTGAAAATCTACAAGCTCATTGCTTTCAGGTCAGAGATGGTGCCAGGAAAAGAAAATTATGTCAGAACTTTACCGCAGTTTGAGACTTCATGATTAGTAGCAATGTAAATGTTAAGAAATCTCTAT
Source organism: Hemiscyllium ocellatum (assembly GCF_020745735.1). Classification (NCBI taxonomy): domain Eukaryota; kingdom Metazoa; phylum Chordata; class Chondrichthyes; order Orectolobiformes; family Hemiscylliidae; genus Hemiscyllium; species Hemiscyllium ocellatum. The sequence goes on along the minus strand of NC_083422.1, from coordinate 7,722,329 downwards.
ATGGAACCTGCTTCAGAACATTGGTTGTAAAGCAGCATGTCCACTGAACAACCTCTTTAATTGCTCCAATGGACAGGAGGTTGGACCAAGAGAGTGGTGCTGGAAAAGCACAGCAGTTCAGGCAGCATCTGAGGAGCAGGAAAATCGACGTTTTGGGCAAAAACCCTTCATCAGAAATGAGGCTTGGAGCCTCGAGGTGGAGAGATAAATGGGAGGGGTTTGGGGCTGGTGGGATTGTAACTGAGAGTGCAATAGGTGGATGGAGGTGGAGGTAAAGGAGGTTGGATCAGCTATGAAAACTGGCACATATGTTCAGTGACTTGGATTTCCTGGATATGTTATTCCCTGTGCGTTTGGATCATTTAAGTGGAGAACTGATCCTTTTAATGTTCACATTTCATCTGGTCATAGAAATATTTGAACATTTTGTAATCTGGGCACAAAACCAGGCAACTGTAAAGAGAGGAAATACATGTGCAGACCAGTTTGTTTTTCTGAAAACCATCGACAAAAGAAAGAAAACAATGTTGTTTCAATTAATGATCTTGCACTGGCCTCCAGCCAATCTGAATCATGACAGTATCCGGACAATGAACGATGAAGGAGTCAAAGTGGAACATTTCAGAGAACACCAGTCCTCAGATTGGTCAATGATCCTACTGTCAACAGATCTCAAGTTACATCAGTGTTGAAGGGGTGATGCTGTGTTACATGTCGATGCGGTAACTGGTCCACACCACATTGTATGACCTAACAGGAAGGTTAGAAACATGTGTGCTATACAGGAAGTTTTTTTGTTGAGGCCAATGCAGTCACTTTATTGTCAGACTGTTCCATGTCCCCAAATGGCTTTAATTCAAAACAACATCTGTCTGCAAGGACATAAATCAGTTTTTGATTTGCATTCCAACTTTTTAAACTAATTTCTGAATGTATATAGACAATTATACCTGGATATTGTTCAGCAATAGGACTCATTTAACAGGTTTCCATATAGCAACAGAACTGCACACAATGACTATCACATGCCTGGCCTGAACACATTCCAACAATAGCCTTGAACTACGTGTTGACCACTTCACTGATATTGGCAAACTCAAGTGTTTTACATGTAAGTTGGATGTTGACCCTAATGTGCCCTCAGTCATGCATCAGCATAGACAACTATCATGCTGAAAATGTGTTGCTGGTCAAAGCACAGCAGGCCAGGCTGATGAAGGGCTTATGCTCGAAACGTCGAATTCTCTATTCCTGAGATGCTGCCTGGCCTGCTGTGCTTTGACCAGCAACACATTTTCAGCTGTGATCTCCAGCATCTGCAGACCTCATTTTTTACTAGACAACTATCATGTCCCATCAGAAAGCAGACTAAGGCACTTACTCCAGATTGACATTATTGTCCTTCATGATGAATAGAACTGACAGTTGGCAATGGATGTTGTAAAAGATAGTCCGCTGGATCGAGCTTGCCGGGCTGATAACTCAATATGGAACTTATGCTCTTGTCATTTGAATATCCAAAGCTCTCTTTGAATGGGTGTTTGTTATGTGGATGCTGAACACATCTACAAATGGAGTTCTGAAGAAGAGTCATATCAAATTCGAAATGTAATCTCAGTTTTCTGTCCAAAGATGTTGCCTGGTCTGCTGAATTCTCCAGTATTTGCTGTTTTTAAATTTTCAGCATCCACAGTATTTTGCTTTTACACAAATGCTCAATGATCAGTTGTTACTTCAAACCCACTTTGACACTAGTCAAGGTGAAAATATAAAATATTGCATGTGACTGAGATTGCTTCACTCATTGTTTGCCAATAATGTTGCTTTATGTGTGTTAGAGATCTGTTTGAGCTTTTAGATGAGTTTCCTACCTTGTCTTTTCACAAGAGAACTGTGCTTAAGCCAACTAGGCTTGCATTCATGACCAGTAATTGGTGGCTTTCACTAGATGGAAACCACCAATTATGCAACTTGCTGATAAGTGTTGTTTGGTCTGTTATGTGATTTTGCCCTCTCCCACTCGGTGATCTCTTTTGTGAAATTGCATAGCACGGGTAGAGTGTAGCAAAGCCAGGAATGAAGCACCAGGTCATGTGATAAACCCTAGCAAACCTTAGACCTTCTGCATGTTTGCTGATTCCATAATGTTTGCAGTGGCTTCAGCTTTCAGTGGTTCAGGTGATACTCTGTACTGAACAGATGTCTGAAGACTTTTCTGCTGCTTTCACTGAATAAACATTTATCTTTGTCCATAGTGAGATTCCATTCTCTAAGGGGACATGCATATTGTTGTAGCTCAAGTTCACTTGCTGACTAACTCTAGATGAGAGTGTCAGGTCTGATGGTCAAGCTGTCTTCCAGTCCTGGAAGTGTATCATCTGCTCAAGTTCATGAATTGGCTCCAAAATTGACCTTCTTAATTCGAAAAACTGTGCTTTTTAATTCCTTATTCATTTTCATGGGAATTGGGTGCCACTGGCAAGGCCAGCATTTGTTGTCCATGTCTAATTACTCTTGAACTGTATGGTTTATTTGGTCATTCAGAGGACAGTTGACAGTTATTCACAGAAAATATGCTGGAGGACTCAGCAGGTCTGGTAGTATCTGTAGAGAGAGAAAAATAAAGTTAGCATTTGGGTCCAGTATGACTTTTTTACACTGGACTTGAAACATTAACTCTAACTCTATTTCTCTCCACTGATACTTCCAGAATTGCTGACTATCTCCAGCATTCTCGTGTTTGCCTCAGATTTCCACCGTCCATAATGTTTTGCTTTTATAATAGAATAGAAGAATCAAACCCAAGTCCCTGGCACTGTGAGGCAGCAGTGCTAACCACTGAACCACCGTGCCGCCCACAGTGTCAAGCATATTATGGTCATCAGTGCCACAGACCTGCTAAGGATGACAGATTTTCTGAAGATTTTAGTGAAGCAGAATTCTTTTCTGACATTAGATAATAGTTTCACGGTCACCATCACTGAGCCTTGCCTTCAATTTTAAATATTTACATTAATTAAATTAACACCAGCTGCCATTGAGGTTGTTTGAACGATATCTTGAGAACCTTAATTAGCCTGGATCTTGAAATTATTAATCCAATGACATTACTACTGAGCCCCCACTGATTACAGGGGTAATCACCAGTGGATGGAGAATACTGTTGGATACCTTATTTCTTCTTCAAACTTGACATGATGGTAACCTGCATTGAGGTCAAATTTAGCAAAGTATTTAGCACCATTCACTTTTTCTATGATTTGGAGATGCCAGTGTTGGACTGGGGTGTACAAAGTTAAAAATCACACAACACCAGATTATAGTCCAACAGGTTTAATTGGAAGCATTAGCTTTCGGAGCGCTGCTCCTTATCGCCTGATGAAATAGCATTGCTCTGAAAGCTAGTGCTTCCAATTAAACCTGTTGGACTTTAACCTGGTGTTGTGTGATCTTTCACTTTTTCTATGACTGGATTGATTATCAGCATCAAATGTTTTTCTTGTGTGGTGAAAGTGAGGAAGTGCTGGAGATCAGAGTCAAAAAGTGTGGTGCTGGAAAAGCACAGCAGGTCAGGCAGCATATAGGAGCAGGAGAATCAATGTTTCAGGCTTCAGCCCTTCATCAGGAATGGGGCTTGTGGGTCAAGGAGGCTCAGAGATAAATGGAAGGGGGTGGGGCTGCGGGGAAGGTAGCTGAGTATCTATGTAGATAATTGTGGGGGGTGAAAGTGATAGGTCGGAGAGGAGGGTAGAGCAGATAGGTGGGAAAGAAGATGGACAGGTCGGACCATTCAAGAGGGTGTTACCGAGTTGGAAGATTGGGACTGGGATAGGGTGGGGGGAGGGGAAATGAGGAAACTGGTGAATCCACATTGATATGAGGTGTTCTTCCTCCTGACATCTGGTGGTTAGGGCTTGGTGATGGAGGAGGCCCTAGGACCTGCATGTTCTTGGTGGAGTGGGAAGGGGGAGTTAAAGTGTTCGGCCATGGGGCGGTGAGGTTGGTTGGTGCGGGTGTCCCAGAGATGTTCACTGAAATGATCTGCAAGTTGGCATCCTCTCTCCCCAATGCACAGGAGATCGTATCTGGTGCAACGGATGCAGTAGATGATGTGTGTGGAAGTACAGGTAAATTTCTGTCAGATGTGGAAGGATCCTTTGGGAATTTGGACGGAGGTGAGGGGGGGGGGAGGTGTGGGTGCAAGTTTTGCACTTCTTGCAATGGCAGAGGAAGGTGCCAGGAGGGAAGGGTGTGTTGACAAGAAAGTCGCAGAGGGAAATCTATCTCTAGTGGTGGGGTCTGTTTGTTGGTGGTGGAAATGGCAGAGGATGATGTGGTGTATCTGGAGGTAGGTGGGGTGGAAGGTGAGGACCGGGGGATTCCATCTTTTTTGTGGTTGGAAGTGTAGGGTTCAAGGGCGCAGGTGCAGAAAGTGAAGGAGATGCATTGGAGGGCATCATCGACCACATGGGAGGGGATTTTTCTTGTGTGGGTTGGTTTGGTAACTGCAGACTCTAATCTGACCCTTGCTCTCAAGTTTCCTCATGATGTGTATGATGAGATCAAAAGAATGATCATCGTCAACTTTCTCAAGCATATCATGCTCAAGTAAGTGTGATCATTTTTTGTTTTCTTTTTAATTTGATTTGACTTGATTGTAAGATATCTAAGCTGCAAATGTGTTGCTGGTCAAAGCACAGCAGGTTAGGCAGCATCTCAGGAATAGAGAATTCGACGTTTCGAGCATAAGCCCTTCATCAGGAAGGGCTTATGCTCGAAACGTCGAATTCTCTATTCCTGAGATGCTGCCTAACCTGCTGTGCTTTGACCAGCAACACATTTGCAGCTGTGATCTCCAGCATCTGCAGACCTCATTTTTTACTGTAAGATATCTAAGAATAAGATCCACTGTAAACAGTTTACAAGGAGTTGTCACACTGTGGGTCCACTTTTCTGACATGAAATGGTATTCAACCATACTGCTGCATGGCTGAAAGTACATTAGTGTTTACATGCAGCTTGCATCTAAAATGCTTGAATTTGCCAACACCAGTGAACTGGTCAGCACACAATTCAAGACTGTTGTTGGTATGTGTAGGAGCCAGGTACATGGCAGCAATCAGGTACACATTTATCATTGTGTGGAAACTGATAAATGTGTCATGTTCTGTAAGCATAACATAGAATATAGCATTCATTCTGATGTCTTTGAATGAATCTGATGTATCAAAAGTCCCAAAAGTTTCAGTGGTTTGTTTTTATTGTATTCCCTGTATTGCAGTGAATGTGGTAGTTCGGAAACAAAAACAGGAATTGCTGGAAAAACTCGACAGTCTGGCAGCATCTGTGGAGAGGAAGCAGAGTTAATGTTTTAGGTCCTTCATTCTTCAGAACAGAACCTGCTTTCTTTTTTGGGCTTTTTTGTGGTCATTCTGAAGTTTGTTGAACATTTTATCTCCCATGACATTAACAGATGCTCCTATCACAATGTGAACATCCATTTCTGAACAGCCAGTGAACATTGGCACATATGGTGGGGTTTACAGTGTTCCAAAGAGGGTACAAAGGTGTTAGCAGGGAAATCCCTTCGACACTGGCTTGACTCTCACCCATTTGCTGTGGTACATATATGTGATAGCCTTCTGCTGGTATTGATCTTTGTATTCGGGTTCACTGCTGAGTGACAAATACAAACAAAGTTATGGAGTTCTCTACAATCTTTACATTGTTTACCAGAGGCCGGACACTCTATCTGGGGTGGAGAAGCACAGTCACAATGGAAACAACATTTGGAAGAGTCAAAGTCTGTTTATGAGACGCAAGTTGTTGCTTTGTAGGGGTTTCCTTGCACATGAGCAATAAAGCATTTGCAGGAGTTGGAGTTGGATGCTTTGGTTACTGTTAGCACCTCAACCTCAAAATCTCTGAGCTCAAAAAGCGATTGTCACCTTGCTAACTCCAGAGGCTCTGGCATCTTTCTGTCTTTCTTGGCTGTTTTAGGACATAGTTGACTACAGAACCTTTGATTATGATTAGATTCCCTACAGTATGGAAACAGGCCCTTTGGCCCAACAAGTCCACACCACTCCTATGAAGAGTAACCCACCCAGACCCACTCCCCTAACCTACATTTACTCCTGACTAATGCACCTAACACTACGGGCAATTTAGCATGGCCAATTCACCTAACCTGTACATCTTTTGGATTGTGGGAGGAAACCGGAGCACCCAGAGGAAACCCACGCAGACACGGGGAGAATGTGCAAACTCCACATAAACAGGCTATCTATGATTATTTCTGACATGTTCTACATCACTGAAATCACATTTGTTTGCTAATGCATTACCATAACTGGGTTCTGCCTACCTGTGATGGAAGAGGGCTAGGAACTACGTTATTAAAAACTGATCAAGACGTATTAATTATTTACTGTATTCTCAAGGTACTGTATTCTCAGGATTTCATCTGAACCTTCCTGAAGTTTCTGCTGCAAGTGATCTGATATAATCTACTATCAGTGATGATGCACTGATTAGCATAGCAGTTCAACGTTTGTGCGAAGATTTGTAGCTCAGGTGCTCGTTGTTGTGGTTCTGTTCGCCGAGCTGGAAGTTTTTGTTGCAAACATTTCGTCCCCTGGCTAGGCGACATCATCAGTGCTTTGGAGCCTCCTGCAATGCGCTTCTTTGATGTTTCTTCCGGTATTTATAGTGGTCTGTCCTTGCCGCTTCCGGTTGTCAGTTTCAGCTGTCCGCTGTAGTGGTTGGTATATTGGGTCCAGGTCGATGTGTTTGTTGATGGAGTTTGTGGATGAATGCCATGCCTCTAGGAATTCCCTGGCTGTTTTCTGTCTGGCTTGCACTATGATAGTAGTGTTGTCCCAGTCGAATTCATGTTGCTTGTTGTCTGCGTGTGTGGCTACTAGGGATAGCTGGTCATGTCGTTTCGTGGCTAGTTGATGTTCATGTATGCGGATTGTTAGCTGTCTTCCTGTTTGTCCTATGTAGTGTTTTGTGCAGTCCTTGCATGGTATTTTGTATACTACATTAGTTTTGCTCATGTTGGGTATCGGGTCCTTCGTTCTAGTAAGTTGTTGTCTGAGCGTGGCTGTTGGTTTGTGTGCCGTTATGAGTCCTAAGGGTCGCAGTAGTCCTGGCTGTCAGTTCTGAAATGCTCCTGATGTATGGTAGTGTGGCTAGTCCTTTTGGGTGTGGCATGTCCTCGTTCCGTGGTCTTTCTCTTAGGCATCTGTTGGTGAAGTTGCGCGGGTGTCCGTTTTTGGCGAATACCTTGTATAGGTGTTCCTCTTCTTCTTTTTGCAGTTCTGGTGTACTGCAGTGTGTTGTGGCCCTTTTGAATAGTGTCCACGGAACGAGGACATGCCACAACCAAAAGGACTAGTCACGCTACCATACATCAGGAGCGTTTTTGAACTGACAGCCAGACTACTGCGACCCTTAGGACTCATAACGGCACACAAACAAACAGCCACGCTCAGACAACAACTTACTAGAACGAAGGACCCAATACCCAACATGAGCAAAACTAATGTAGTATACAAAATACCATGCAAGGACTGCACAAAACACTATATAGGACAAACAGGAAGACAGCTAACAATCCGCATACATGAACATCAACTAGCCACGAAACGACACGACCAGCTATCCCTAATAGCCACACACGCAGACAACAAGCAACATGAATTCGACTGGGACAACACTACTATCATAGGGCAAGCCAGACAGAAAACAGCCAGGGAATTCCTAGAGGCATGGCATTCATCCACAAACTCCATCAACAAACACATTGACCTGGACCCAATATACCAACCACTACAGCGGACAGCTGAAACTGACAACCAGAAGCGGCAAGGACAGACCACTATAAATACCGGAAGAAACATCAAAGAAGCGCTTCACAGGAGGCTCCAAAGCACTGATGATGTCACCTAGCCAGGGGACGAAACGTTTGCAACAAAAACTTCCAGCTCGGCGAACAGAACCACAACAACGAGCACCCGAGCTACAAATCTTCGCACAAACTTTGAACACTTATGGGCGAGAGACGCTGAGACAAGCCAGGAAATGGGAATCCTGCGCTAACCGCCTAAGCGCCACATACGAACAACTCCGGATTCTACACGAATGCCGAAAGAATCGAATCCTTCCACAATGTGTCAGGTACAGACCACCAGTCAACAACTCACAAGCCAGGGAAACAGCCAAGCAGAACGGATTCAGGATGGTCCAGGTAATGATCACAGACGCTCACAACCGACTCCACAAATACAAACAAGAAATTGCGAGCCAAAAGTCGTTAATTTCAAAAACCACTAATCGTGAATGGACCCGGGCCATAGAACAGGCTGTCACTATAGGACAGAACAGGACAACACACCGCAAAAAAAACGGCACTAAAAGAAAAAATGGCCAAACTAACACGCAACAAAGAGGACACTACAACACACACCTGGGTTAAAAACCCCTCCCACAGACAGCTCACAGACATGGAAAGAACAATGCTGGCCAAGGGACTCGACTACAACCACAGGGATGCCAACACAGCAGACTTCCTAGCAGCACTAGAATGCACACTCAGGAACAATGGACTGACAGAAGAGACACAACAAACAGTGAGACAAACTGTCGTACCCACGATGATAAGGAAAAGACAAACACATAACCTCAACACCAAGGAGAGGGAAGCACTGAAAGCACTAAGAAATGATAAGAACATAATCATACTACCAGCAGATAAAGGCAGAATGACGGTCATCCTATATAAATCAGATTACATCCAAAAAGCACAACAACTACTCGCAGATACCAACACCTACCAAATGAAGGATTTCGACCCAACAACACAACTCACCAATAGAATAAATAACACACTAAGGAATCTACAAAAAAACGGACAGATAACCAAAGCTGACCTACAAAGAATGAAACCGGAAAGCAACAACACCCCCAGATTCTACGGACTACCTAAAGTACACAAACCAGACATCCCACTCAGACCCATAGTATCACTACCAGGGACACCAGCATACAAACTGGCCAAAGAACTACAACAGAAACTAAAACACCTGGTCAGTGGATCCAAACACTCCATACAATCAACACAGGAATTCTTGAACATCATCAGAAATATACACATAGACAAAGAAGAAACCATGATCTCATTCGATGTGACGGCACTGTTCACTTCGATTGACAAAACCCTAGCCAGAGAAACAATAGCCAACCTACTGGACATACAGAACAGAAAACAGGAAGCGGAACCTATCAACAAAGACGGCATACTTAAACTACTGGACTTGTGCCTCACTACACACTTTACATTCAACAACCAGATATACGAACAAATCAACGGAACACCCATGGGATCACCAATCTCGGGACTCATAGCAGAGGCAGTTATGCAAAGGTTAGAACAAACAGTCCTACCACAAATTCAACCCAAACTCTGGGTCAGATATGTCGATGACACGTTTGTAATCATCAAAAACATGGAAATAGAAAAAACACACCGGATCATCAACGCCACACTCACAGGAATCCGATTCACGAGAGAAGAAGAAAAGGACAGCCAACTCCCATTCCTAGACGTGATAGTACAGAGAACACCGAACGGAGAATTCACCACAAGGGTATACAGGAAAGCAACACACAGAGACCAAGTCCTAAACTATGAAAGTAACCACCCCAACACACACAAACAAAGCTGCATCAGGACACTATTCAAAAGGGCCACAACACACTGCAGTACACCAGAACTGCAAAAAGAAGAAGAGGAACACCTATACAAGGTATTCGCCAAAAACGGACACCCGCGCAACTTCATCAACAGATGCCTAAGAGAAAGACCACGGAATGAGGACATGCCGCAACCAAAAGGACTAGCCACACTACCATACATCAGGAGCATTTCAGAACTGACAGCCAGACTACTGCGACCCTTAGGACTCATAACGGCACACAAACCAACAGCCACACTCAGACAACAACTTACTAGAACGAAGGACCCGATACCCAACATGAGCAAAAACTAATGTAGTATACAAAATACCATGCAAGGACTGCACAAAACACTATATAGGACAAACAGGAAGACAGCTAACAATCCGCATACATGAACATCAACTAGCCACGAAACGACACGACCAGCTATCCCTAATAGCCACACACGCAGACAACAAGCAACATGAATTCGGTTGGGACAACGCTACTATCGTAGGGCAAGCCAGACAGAAAACAGCCAGGGAATTCCTAGAGGCATGGCATTCATCCACAAACTCCATCAACAAACACATCGACCTGGACCCAATATACCAACCACTACAGCGGACAGCTGAAACTGACAACCGGAAGCGGCAAGGACAGACCACTATAAATACCGGAAGAAACATCAAAGAAGCGCTTTGCAGGAGGCTCCAAAGCACTGATGATGTCACCTAGCCAGGGGACGAAACGTTTGCAACAAAAACTTCCAGCTCGGCGATCAGAACCACAACAACGAGCACCTGAGCTACAAATCTTCGCACAAACTTTGAACTGCTATGCTAATCAGTGCATCATCACTGATAGTAGATTATATCAGATCACTTGCAGCAGAAACTTCAGGAAGGTTCAGATGAAATCCTGAGAATACAGTACCTTGAGAATACAGTAAATAATTAATACGTCTTGATCAGTTTTTAATAACGTAGTTCCTAGCCCTCTTCCATCACAGGTAGGCAGAACCCAGTTATGGTAATGCATTAGCAAACAAATGTGATTTCAGTGATGTAGAACATGTCAGAAATAATCATAGATAGCCTGTTTATGTGGAGTTTGCACATTCTCCCCGTGTCTGCGTGGGTTTCCTCTGGGTGCTCCGGTTTCCTCCCACAATCCAAAAGATGTACAGGTTAGGTGAATTGGCCATGCTAAATTGCCCGTAGTGTTAGGTGCATTAGTCAGGAGTAAATGTAGGTTAGGGGAGTGGGTCTGGGTGGGTTACTCTTCATAGGAGTGGTGTGGACTTGTTGGGCCAAAGGGCCTGTTTCCATACTGTAGGGAATCTAATCATAATCAAAGGTTCTGTAGTCAACTATGTCCTAAAACAGCCAAGAAAGACAGAAAGATGCCAGAGCCTCTGGAGTTAGCAAGGTGACAATCGCTTTTTGAGATCAGAGATTTTGAGGTTGAGGTGCTTACAGTAACCAAAGCATCCAACTTCAACTCCTGCAAATGCTTTATTGCTCATGTGCAAGGAAACCCCTACAAAGCAACAACTTGCTTCTCATAAACAGACTTTGACTCTTCCAAATGTTGTTTCCATTGTGACTGTGCTTCTCCACCCCAGATAGAGTGTCCGGCCTCTGGTAAACAATGTAAAGATTGTAGAGAACTCCATAACTTTGTTTGTATTTGTCACTCAGCAGTGAACCCGAATACAAAGATCAATACCAACTGAAGGCTATCACATATATGTACCACAGCAAATGGGTGAGAGTCAAGCCAGTGTCGAAGGGATTTCCCTGCTAACACCTTTGTACCCTCTTTGGAACACTGTAAACCCCACCATATGTGCCAATGTTCACTGGCTGTTCAGAAATGGATGTTCACATTGTGATAGGAGCATCTGTTAATGTCATGGGAGATAAAATGTTCAACAAACTTCAGAATGACCACAAAAAAGCCCAAAAAAGAAAGCAGGTTCTGTTCTGAAGAATGAAGGACCTAAAACATTAACTCTGCTTCCTCTCCACAGATGCTGCCAGACTGTCGAGTTTTTCCAGCAATTCCTGTTTTTGTTTCCGAACTACCACATTCACTGCAATACAGGGAATACAATAAAAACAAACCACTGAAACTTTTGGGACTTTTGATACATCAGATTCATTCAAAGACATCAGAATGAATGCTATATTCTATGTTATGCTTACAGAACATGACACATTTATCAGTTTCCACACAATGATAAATGTGTACCTGATTGCTGCCATGTACCTGGCTCCTACACATACCAACAACAGTCTTGAATTGTGTGCTGACCAGTTCACTGGTGTTGGCAAATTCAAGCATTTTAGATGCAAGCTGCATGTAAACACTAATGTACTTTCAGCCATGCAGCAGTATGGTTGAATACCATTTCATGTCAGAAAAGTGGAGCCACAGTGTGACAACTCCTTGTAAACTGTTTACAGTGGATCTTATTCTTAGATATCTTACAATCAAGTCAAATCAAATTAAAAAGAAAACAAAAAATGATCACACTTACTTGAGCATGATATGCTTGAGAAAGTTGACGATGATCACATTCTTTTGATCTCATCATACACATCATGAGGAAACTTGAGAGCAAGGGTCAGATTAGAGTCTGCAGTTACCAAACCAACCCACACAAGAAAAATCCCCTCCCATGTGGTCGATGATGCCACAACAGAACCACAACAGCATAGCAGTTGCTGGAGTAGGCCATTCGGGCCTTTGAGCCTGTACTACGATTCAATACGATCACAGCTGATCACGTAATTTCAGTATCTCATTCTCGCATTCTCTTCATACCTCTGCATCCCTTTAGCTGCAACAGTCACGTCCAGCTCCCTCTTGAATATCTCTAACTATGCCTCCCCAAATTATTTATTTCTATCCATAACCTTTTTACCTTTTCTTGCTATTCCTATTTCCACACTCTCTGCCCCATTCCTTTTTACAGCCATGTCAATCCGAAGCTGTATTCTCCGCTCTTGTGTATAATGTGTAGGGCATTTTTTTTGGAAGGCGCCAACATGAGCAGGCTCAGATTTCTGCTTCTTAATCCCTATAAAATCACAATGGACAAATTTTCGTCTTCTCTGCTTTCCTTTTACTTGCATAATGCAGAAAGGCTACGCTGTTAGGAGGTGGCAATGACATAATGCATATGTCACTGGACCAGTAAGTAAGAACCACAGACAAATACTTCTAGGGGAGCTGGGAGATCAGATTCATAAACAGTGGCAGAGTGAATGGAATCAGCAACTTCACAAAAAGAAGAGCAGACCCCCATGAGTTAGGCAGCAACAGCTGGAGATAAAACCCAGTGACTGAAAGCCCCCTTCAACTTATTGCTACCTACAAAAGACTAAGAAACCAGGTAAGTGATTGGTGGGTATTTGTTTGGTGTCTCTTCTTTGACTTGCCAAGTAATTTAAATCAGGAAATATTATTATAGCTGAAGAGCAAAATTAAGACCTTCAGTTTGATAATATCTAACTTCCAACTGGCCAACACCAGTGCATCTGCAGCAAGTATTGGCTGCTGAAGGCTCAGATTTGGTAATCTGGTACTGGAACTACGGGCACTGCAATATGTCAGGGAGGGTAAGAGGTACCTGGACAGGAGGCAGTCGTGTCCCTTACATTAATTATATCATATTTGTTTTGTGGTCATGGACATGAGGGTGTGACCGTGAGTGAGGCAGTTATGGATATCCAGAGTTAGCTTTGGAAGAGCCTCAGCCAGGGTTTTGGCCAGCTAGTATGATCTTCTACCCACTGTTGTGAAAGAGGGAACAGACTGCAGAAAGGATGAATGAAGCAACTACAGAACTGTAGTCCAGACTCATTCAACTATGGGCGGGTTAGTGGTGGTGTTGAAGTGAAACAGCGTATGTAGTGTTGATAAGGGATAGCCTAGTTAGAGGCCAGATATTGCTTTCTGCAGCAAAGATAGAGAGGCCCAATGTCTGTGTTGCCTATGTGATGCCAAGGTAGGCATTTAAGAGGGCACTGGATGATTATTTGAAGAGAAATGTTGTGCATCAGTGTGGGAATGAAGCAGGAAATTGGCAGTAGTTAATAATACTCACATGAACAGCGAGGGCAGGCAAGATAGGCTGAATGTCCTCCTTCGGTGTAGTAACAATTCTATCTCTTTCTGAGCTGGAGTGGAATTTGGGGAATGGGAAGGGAAGGATCCAATTGGCATGGTCCATATAGATACCAATACCTAGGTATCAATAATAAAGAGGTTCTGCTGAGGAATTATGAGTGGTTGAGGACAAATTAAAAAGCAGAACTAACAAAGGTAAGAATTTCCAGAGCCACGTGCAAATTAGCATCAAGTAAAGAAGATTAGTGAGGTAAATGCATGGCTCAAAGTTTGGTTTGGGAGGAATGGGTTCCGGTTATTTGGACACTGGTAGCAGTACTGAGAGAAAAAGAGAACTGTGCCTTTGGGTCATGCTAGGGCCCGTGCCCTGGCAAATTATATGCCTAAGGTTGTAGACAGGGGCTTTAAACTATATTAGCAGGTGGGAGTGTTCTACTGAAGGAATGTTTAAAAATCAAAAATAAGCAAAAGAGCAGAAATGCATCAAATGGTGAAATGGTAAAAGATGGACGAAAAGGAGGGTAGCAGAAATTAGAATTAGAACAAGTAATGGTTAAAAAGTCAAATCTTAAGACTCTTTATCTGAATGGAAGCAGCATTTGTAACAAGCTAGGTAACTGCACAGCACAAATAGAATACATGTATATAACTTGATGGCTATTGCAGAGACGTGGTTGCAGGGTGATCTGGACTGGGAACTTGATATTAAAGGGTATTCAATAATCTGGCTGAATCAAGAAAATGGAGAGGATATGGGGAAATCTCATTAATGAAGGAAGTTATCCGTAGTGGGGAGTAGTGATATAAGTGCAATGGATCATGTCATGGAATTGGTTCGGGTGGAAAGGACAAAATAAGAAAATGTAATGTTGGAAGTTGTATATAAACCACTAACAAGATGCCATGCTGTAGGACAAAATCTAAATAGGAAATAATGGACGCATTTAAGAAGGGCAGTACATTTGGCAAGGATGATTTTAATCTACGTTTTGATTGGATAAATCAGATGAGTAAGAATAACATGAAAGAAAAAGTTGTAGAGTGCATTAGGGATTGTTTGTTAGAGCAGTACATTGCTGAGTCTACCTAGGAAAGGCTATTTTAGATCTAATAATGTGTAATGAGGTAGAATCACTAAACGATCTTGCAGTTAAAGGGTAACAGTCATAACATCGTAAAATTTTAATTTCAGTTTTGAGGGGGAGCAACTCGGGTCTCAAACCAATGCCCTCGACTTAAATAAGGGCAACTACAAAAATATGAAGAAATCATTGTCTAAAGTGGGCTGGGAACATAGACTAAGGGAAAAAAAGATGAGTAATGAAACTTTTAAGCAGATATTTCATAATGCTCAGCAAAATATTATTCTGGTCAATGAAAAGCACTCCATGAGAAGGATGAACTACCTGTGGACGTTAAGAAAGTCAATTAAAGACAGAATCCAACCAAAACGATGGCATATAAGATAGCAAAAACTAATTGTAGGCGAGAGAAATTAGATTTTTAGGAATTAGCAGTTGATGACTAAAAAGCTAACAAACAGGGAGAAAATTGATAACAGAATGAAATTGGCAAGAAATATAAAAACAAACAGTAAGAACTTCTGCACGTATCTAAAAAGAGAGTAGTTAAAGTGTGGAGGATGCTGCTTGGAAATTAATAACAGGGAACAGGGAAATAACAGATATTTTAAATTATATTTTGCATCAGTGTTCATGGCAGAGGACACTATAAATATCCCAAAGATAGGAAATCAGCAGGGTGTTAGTAGCAGTTAGTATCTTGTAACAGTTTCTATCTGAGGGACAAAATATTTGACCATCTAAAGGGACTAAAGGCATTGGAGGCATTGGTTGAAATATTTCAGAAAACATTGGATTCTGTGAAAGTTCCAGCAGATTGGAAAACCACTGATGTAACACCTATCATCAAGAAAGGAGAGATTCAGAGAGCAGAAAACCCCAGGCCATTGAGCGTAAGTATTCATCATTAGAAAAGTATTAGAGCTCATTATTAAGGAAGAAATATGAGGATACTGTCATCACTGCAAAGACCTCCTCCTTAACATTTTGGGGGCCACTGCCAAAATTGGGAGAGCTGTCTCACAGACTAGTCAAGCACTAGACTGATATTGTCATACTCATGGAATCATACTTTACACAACAACATCCCAAACAACAACATCATTCCAGCGGCTGGACAGATCAAGCAGATTAAATTTATTATCTGGTATAGATTAGTTTATTGTCACATGTACTGAATACAATGAAAAAGTATTGTTTTGCTTGCTAGTCACAGTCTCTCCACTCTCCAATGCCATCTTGGTTCTCTGATTGTACTGCATGAAATTCTAGCAATACCTTTGGTATGTTTTGTTCAGTAGTCCATCTTTATTGTTTTCTTCTCACTGTCTGGCTGTTTGTCTACTGTTAGTTTCCCCCTCCTCATTTGTTGCCCGTCTAGACGCTGCTGTTTGACGTCAATCGGGGTCTTGGTTCTGGGCTCCTCTTCCAGCGTCAGTACGGCATGGCCTCTTACAGGTTGACATCAGGAGGCTGTTGATTAAAACTGGCAATCCCAACTTGCCGTTTGCTGTTCTGGTCAGCAATACTCCAATAATTTACTTTACAGTTCATAAATATGAGCAGAGCAGAACATTAGAAAAGCCGTGTTTATGCGCAGATTAGAAGGAACATTAGCAGGCAGCTGTCTTGAACAAGTATACAGTTGGAATGAACTGTGCTTGGTCTTCAAAATTTGCTCTAGACCCCATGAAGCCTCATGGGATCAGGTCAAGCTTGGGCCAGGAAACTCCCTACTGATTACTATGTACTGTTCTCTTTCAGCTGATGACTCTGTGCTCTTTCGTGTTGAACAACTATGGAGGATGCACTGAGGGTGACAAGGGTGAAAAACGTATTCTAGGTTGGGAATTTTAATGTCCACCAACAAGAGAGTTTTGGCAGCACCACTACTGAACGAGCTGGTCAGGTTTGAAATGATCTGTGGCAGGTGATGAGGAAACCAATAAGAGGAAACAAAATACTTCATCGTCACCAATCTGCCTGACACAGGTTTCAGTATCAGTAAAAATGATGACCATAAGTTCTCAAGGAGACAAGGTACTGCCTTCATGTTGAAGATATCTTACACCTTACATGTAAGAGTAAAAGAAGATGGAGTACTGGGCTAATGGTCGGATACTTGGTAGTGTTGATGAGCAGAGGGATTTTGGTGTCCATGTACACAGATCTCTGAAAGTTGCCACCCAGGTAAATAGTGCTGTGAAGAAGGCATATGGTGAACTGGCTTTTATTGGTAGAGGAATTGAGTTCCGGAGTCCTGAGGTCATGTCGCAGTTGTATAAGACTCTGGTGCGGCCGCATCTGGAGTATTGTGTGCAGTTTTGGTCGCCATACTATAGGAAGGATGTGGAGGCACTGGAACGGGTGCAAAGGAGGTTTACCAGGATGTTGCCTGGTATGGTAGGACAATCGTATGAGGAAAGGCTGAGGCACTCGGGGCTGTTTTCATTGGAGAAAAGAAGGTTTAGGGATGACTTGATAGAGGTGTACAAGATGATTAGGGGTTTAGATAGGGTTGACCATGCAAACCTTTTTCCACGTGTGGAGTCAGATATTACGAGGGGGCATAGCTTTAAATTAAGGGGTGGTAGGTATAGGACAGATGTTAGGGGTAGATTCTTTACTCAGCGAGTCGTGAGTTCATGGAATGCCCTACAAGTAACAGTGGTGGACTCTCCCTCTTTATGAGCATTTAACGGGCATTGGATGGGCATATGGAGGATAGTGGGCTAGTGTAGGTTAGGTGGGCTTGGATCGACACAACATCGAGGGCCGAAGGGCCTGTACTGCGCTGTATTTTTCTATGTTCTATGTTCTATGTGTGAACTATCATCATGCTAAATGGGACAGAGTTTGAACAGATCGAGCAGCTCAAGATTGGGCGTCCATGAGGTGCTGTGGGCCATCAACAGCGGCAGAACCATGCTTCAGCACAAACTGCAACCTCATGGCCTGACATATCCCCATCTCAACCATTACCATCAAGCCAGCAGATCGACCCTGGTTCAATGGAGAGTGCAGAGGATATGTCAGAAGCAGCACCAGGTTTACTTAAACCTGATTAAATGACAAAGCAGGACTATTTGCATGCCAAGCAGTTTAAGCAGCAAGTGATAGAGATGAGCAATTCCACAGCCAATAGATCAAATCTAAGCTCTGCAGTCCTGCCACATCCAAATCTCTGAAGAAGGAGGTGGCTCCACAAATAATCCCATCCTCAATGTTGGAAGAGCCCAGCACATCAGCGCAAAAGATAAGGCTGAAGCATTTGAAACAATCTGCAACCCGAAATATCGAGTGGATGATCCATCTCAGCCTGCTTTAGATGTCCCCAGTGTTAGATGCTAGTCTTCAGCCGTATGATATAAAGAAATGGCTGGAGACCCTGGATACTGCAAAGGTCGTGGGCCATGACAATATTCCGGCCAGTACTGAAAACCTGTGCTCCAGAACTTGCCGCTCTCCTAGCCAAGCTGTTCCAGTACAGATACAACACTGGCATCTACTCGCCAATGTTGATAACTGCCCTGGTATGTCCTCTACTAAAGAGGCAGGACAAATCCAACCTAGCTAATTATCACCCCATCAGTCTACTCTTGATCATCTGCTAAGCGTTAGAACTTGTCATCAACAGTACAACCAAGCAGCACCTGCTCAGCAATAACCTGCTCAGTGACACCCAGTTTGGGTTCTGCCAGGGCCCCTCAGCTTCTGACCTCATTACAATCTCGTTTCAAACACGAACAAAAGACCTGAATTCCACAGGCGAGGTGAGAGTGACAGCAGTTGACATCAAGGCTGCATTTGACCAGTCTGACATCAAGGAGCCCCAGCAAAGCTAGAGTCAATGGCGATCAGAAAGAAAACTCTATGTTGGTTGAAGTCTTAAAAAGGTCAAGTGAAGATGGCCGTGGTTGTTGGAAGTCCGTTAGAACTTAGAACATCTCTTCAGGAGTTCCTCAATGTAAACTTTCTAATCAAACAATTCAGAAATGTTGTCATGCACTTTTGAAGCAGGTGGGACTTGAACCCAGAAGTCCTGGCTCAGAGATAGAGCCACAAGAACCTCAGTTCCTCAGTGAAGATATTTTCTGATCAACCTGTTCAGCAATGTTATGAGACACCTCGAGGACATGAACCTGGGCCTCCTAGTTAAAAGCTAGAGACACTACCTATAAGAGCTCCACAGTTCCTCAGTGTAATGTCCTCAGCTCAACTATCTTCACCTGCTTCATCAATGATCTTCCTCTAACATAAATGGGAATGTTCACAGCTAGTTGCACGGTGATCAGCAGCATTCATAACTCTTCAGTTACTGAAGCAGCGAGATCTGAACAACATTCCACTTGCCCACTTGCTTGGATGGGTGCAGCTCCAACAAAATTCAAGAAACTTGACACCATCCAGAATAAAGTAGCCCACTTGATTATCACCACATCCATGAACTATCCACTTCTTCTACCAAGTTAAATCAGGGTGTACCATCTTCAAGGTCGACTGTAGAAACTCATCAAGACTCTTAAGACAGCACCTTCCAAACCCATGACCATTTTTATCTAGAAGGTCAGGGGCAGCAGATACAAGGGAATGCCACCACGTGGAAGTTACCTTCAAAGGCTCTTACCATCCTGACTTGGAAATATATTACCTTTCCTTCACTGTCACTGGTCAAAATCATGGGATACCCTCCCTGAGGGCTTTGTGGGTCAACCTACAGCACATGGACTGTGGTGGTTCAAGAAGGCAGCTCATCACCACGTTTTCCAAGGCAACTAGGAATGGGCAATAAATGCTGGGGCCAGACAGCGACATCCATGTCCCATAAGTGAAACTTAAAATATGAATATTGCCTCAAGATAAATGTGTCATGTCAGCAGCCAAGAAAGTGGATATAGCCAAAGATATAGCCAAGTTTGGTTTGGAGAACATTAATGATTAGACAATGCCACAAATTAGCTGCATTTATGAATCATGATTGATTCCTGCTAAGAATAGAGGAACATTAAGACCTGAACAGGCTTATGAGCATTTTTCTTGATTTAATTGCCCATGACATTGGGAAAAATCCTTCATTTAGTATTATAATATTCATTAGCTTTCTGCTGTATAGACAAAAAAGGAGATTCAATGCTACCCTTGCAGTTCTGCATCACTCAAGAGATTGAAAGATCAAAATAAAATGGCGTGAAAGGCAATTTCGTCAGCTGCTAGGGGATTCAATACCAAGGCCCTGGTGTGTGACAGTGTGACTGGGACACTACAAAAAAGAACAACATCTGGGTATGATCCAAATACACAAAGTTGTAGAAACTCACCAGGTTTAGCAGCATCCCTGGGTAGAAAGTGTTTCAAGTTCTGAAGAAGTGATACCTGATTCAAAACATGAACTCTGTCTCGGTGTTTGCTTTAGATTTCCAGCATCTGCAGTATTTTGATTTTATCCAAGTTTGGTCTCTGCAGTCAACTGAAGAAGGACAAGGTGCAGTCATCTCCAGACCCAAGACACACAATAAACACTGTCAATATCCAGCTGCATGGGTGATTGTAAGTTACAGCCAAATGGTACAGGAGTTTCTACAGTTGGTTTGTTGGTTCAATAAATTGACAAATTTAAGGTTGAGATTAGAGTGGTGCTGGAGTATTTCCTGATGAAGGGCTTTTGCCCAAAACGTTGATTTTCCTGCTCCTCGGATGCTGCCTGACCTGTGCTTTTCCAGCACCACTCTAATCTTGACTCTGATCTCCAACATCTGCAGTCCTCACTTTCGCCAAATTTAAGGTTGAACCTAACCTGCTGGTCACATATATTTTGTTCTCATAGTTCTGGGATTCAAAAATCACCGTAAAAGGAGGGGTGGAGCATTATCTCTTACACAATAGGTATAGTTAACCAGGGTCTAGGCTTTGGAGAAGACTGCGATATCCAGACTCCTTTGTAACTGTTTCTGATTGTCGATGTGAAACATGCTAAAAATACACACTCCAGCAAACCCAGCTTCAGTTGTCTGTTTCATGCAAGTACAAGCTATAGATTGAATGTTATTGCTGATATCCCTGAGGCAGCCCAGAAGATGCTGGAGACAAAGGCATTGAAGCCTGTAATATCCAATAAAGGCAACATGCAGTGCCAGGTCTGGAAGGGGATTGCAAGTTTTGCTGAGGAGGGGCCATGATAGCATCACTGGAATAGTGAAGGCTCATTTGCACTGCTTCTCTCAAATGTACAGTACGGAAACTTGAAACACGTTCGAGGGCAAAATTCAGTGGAGTTCATTGGGAATCTGAGTGAGACCAGTCCAAACATTTTCTCATTGACAAGGGACTAGGACGGTGGAGCACCAAAGGGATTCAGAGTTTACAGACACAAATCACTAAAAGCCAGCGCACGGCTACAAGAAGTTACCAAACTGGCTAATTGAATGTTGGATATTATGCTGGGGGTGTTAGAATCCCGAAAGTGGGGATTCCACCTGGAGTATCAGGAAAGATGTTGGCCTCGAGGGTGTGTGTGTGTGTGTGTGTGTGTGTGTGTGTGTGTGTGTGTGTGTGTGTGTGTGTGTGTGTGTGTGTGTGTGTGTGTGTGTGTCTGTCACTGCTTGATACCAGGGTTAACAATGAGGCAAATTGATTAAATTGGTTTGAATTCCTTTAGTTCAGATGTGATCTAAACAAGGTGACCAACAAGATAAAGGAATTTGATGGGATTAGATAGATTAAATATTTCTTCTGGTGAGGAAATCAAGAACAAGAGGTCATAGTTTAAATGCTAGATTCAGGACAATTAGGAGTGAAGTCAGGAAACACTATTTTACACAAAGGCCCACATAGAAATCTAGCATTTTTCCTGCACCCAAGTCTCACTCTGGATATCATGGATACTAGAGATCAATTGAAATGTCCAAGGCCAATACATGCAGATTAGGTGAAGCTACTCAGGAATAAGGTGCGAGGTTGGGTGAATGGAGAGAGATTGGAGAAAAGAGAGATCAGGAAGCAGTAATGTGGGCACATTGGGCAGAGTAAAGAGGGAGCGATCAGAGCACAGGTGTACAGACCAGGCAAAAAGCAGGAAAAAAGCAATTGCAAACAGTCAGAAAAATTGGAGGCAGACAACGGGATTGTGGCAGGAAGAAGATGTAGAAGCATGGGCAGAGAGAGTCAGAGATATTCGGGTATAACCAGGGCAGTTAGATCACACAGGGACAAATCCAGAGAGAACGATTGAGGCAGCGAGAGGTTGGAAGCAGGCAAATTAGGCACAAAGTGAGAGATGGGAGGCAGTGAGTTTGGGGACACAGAGATCTGATAAGAGCGAGCAATAAGTGCAAGGTGCAGAATGAGACATTGGAAGCATGCTGTAAGAGAGAGAAGTAGAGAGAGTCTGGAGAGTACAATAGCTGAGGGAACATGGTGAGAGAATGGAGGAACTGAAAGAGACAAGTTAGTGGGTCACTGAGAGAAATTGTAAATGGGAAAAGCTGGGGTGACAGGGCTGGGGACGACTGAGATTGGGGCAGCAGCAGTTTGACAAAGATAAACTTTCTTTTACTAAAAGCGCTCTTAGCTCAGGAGCTTCTAGGTTTTAATTTTGAAGCTGATCCTGTTGCTGATTTTCTAGATGTATAAGAAGTAAAGTTTGTTACTTCTTCAGCCTTGATCTCTGGCTATCAGTTATAAACAACAGTACTTTGCTCTCTCCCTCTCTTCTTGTTGCTATGGGCACAGTACCCTGACTATAAAAACAAAATAACTGAAGTTGCTGGTCTGCATTCATCTTGATTTGGTTGTCCAAGAATTTTTAACAAATTATGATGCAAAACCCTCAATAACAAGGTGAATGATTGAGAGCACACAGGGTTTGAGACTTCAGTCTGGAGGCAGGGATTGAGAAAGCAAATTAAGAGTGAAGTTTAAAAACAGGTTTAGAGAGAGACAGAAATGGGAAGGGGGTGAGGAAAAGAGAAGGAACCAGCTCAGATAGAGAGAGGGAGATATTAATGGATGGGGCCGAGTGAGGAAATGAGATAGCAGGGGATGGGGAAGAGATGACAGAGGTCAATAAACTGGGGATAGAGAGAAGGATTGGGGATGGGGTAAACAAAGAAATCTGGATAGGGAAAACCTGGTCAAGATCCAGGTGAGAGAAAGTCCCCAGGGCATGGGGTTGGAGAAACACAAAGTAACAGGGCAAGAAAGAAAATGAAGGATCAGAAAACAGGGAGACAGACAGAGAGAGAAAGAGAGAGCGGGTAGAATTGGGGAGAGAAGAATTGGGATTAGGTGGCGTGAGAGAGAGGGAGAATGATCAATGGATGGGGTAAAATGGGGAAAAAGATATCAGGGTACAGGGAAAGAGAGAGTTTGAGAAATTTGGGTCAAGGTGAGATTGGGGAGGAAGAACTCAGAGTCACAATGACAGAGAAAACCACAAAGATCACATGAAGAGAATGTTTACCTTGAGCATTCAACTGATATATCTCTTTTTTTAAAAGAAGATAATCAACTCTCATAAGTCAATCTCCCACCTTCCAACCTTTGTAAACCTGAGCTCATGCCCTAACTCACAGTACGTCCCATTCATTCATCACACCCTGCTCACTGTCTGCATTGGCACCCACCCTGACAATGTATTGATTTTATGATTATTATACTTGTTTTCAAATCCCTCTGTGTCTTCCTCCTTGCTATCTTAATAAGCTTCCCCAGCCCTCCAAGAACTCTGCATTCCTCCAGTGTCTGGATTAGTGGTGCTGGAAGAGCACAGCAGTTCAGGCAGCATCCGAGGAGCAGTAAAATCGACGTTTCAGGCAAAAGCCCTTCATCAGGAATACAGGCAGAGAGCCTGAAGGGTGGAGAGATAAGTGAGAGGAGGGTGGGGGTGGGGAGAAAGTAGCATAGAGTACAATAGGTGAGTGAGGGAGGGGATAAAGGTGATAGGTCGGGGGGGGGGAGGGTGGAGTGGATAGGTGGATAAGATGATAGGCAGGTAGGACAAGTCATGGGGACTGTGCTGAGCCGGAAGTTTGAAACTGGGGTGAGGTGGGGGAAGGGGAAATGAGGAAACTGTTGAATTCCACATTGATGCCCTGGGGTTGAAGTGTTCCGAGGCGGAAGATGAGGCGTTCTTCCTCCAGGCGTCGGGTGGTGAGGGAGCGGCGGTGAAGGAGGCCCAGGACCTCCATGTCCTCGGCAGAGTGGGAGGGGGAGTTGAAATGTTGGCCCACAGGGCAGTGTGGTTGATTGGTGCGGGTGTCCTGGAGATGTTCCCTAAAGCGCTCTGCTAGGAGGTGTCCAGTCTCCCCATTGTAGAGGAGACCGCATCGGGAGCAACGGATACAATAAATGATATTAGTGGATGTGCAGGTGAAACTTTGATGGATGTGGAAGGTTCCTTTAGGGCCTTGGATGGAGGTGAGGGAGGAGGTGTGGGCACAGGTTTTGCAATTCCTGCGGTGGCAGGGGAAGGTGCCAGGATGGGAGGGTGGGTTGTAGGGGAGCGTGGACCTGACCAGGTAGTCACAGAGGGAACGGTCTTTGCAGAAGGCGGAAAGGGTGGGGAGGGAAATATATCCCTGGTGGTGGGGTCCGTTTGGAGGTGGCAGAAATGTCGGCGGATGATTTGGTTTATGCGAAGGGTGGTAGGGTGGAAGGTGAGCACCAGGGGCGTTCTGTCCTTGTTACGGTTGGAGGAGTGGGGTCTGAGGGCGGAGGTGCAGGATGTGGACGAGATGCGTTGGAGGGCATCTTTAACAACGTGGGAAGGGAAATTGTGGTCTCTAAAGAAGGAGGCCATCTGGTGTTTTCTGTGGTGGAACTGGTCCTCCTGGGAGCAGATACGGCAGAGCTGGAGGAATTGGGAATACGGGATGGCATTTTTGCAGGAGGTAGGGTGGGAAAAGGTGTAATCCAGGTAGCTGTGGGAGTCGGTGGGTTTGTAAAAAATTCTGTGTCAAGTCGGTCGTCATTATTGGAGATGGAGAGGTCCAGGAAGGGGATGGAGGGTCAGAGATGGTCCAGGTAAATTTAAGGTCAGGGTGGAATGTGTTGGTGAATTTGGTGAATTGCTCAACCTCCTCACGGGAGCACGAGGTGGCGCCAATGCAGTCATCAATGTAGCGGAGGAAGAGGTGGGGAGTGGTGCCAGTGTAATTATGGAAGATCGACTGTTCTATGTAGCCAACAAAGAGACAGGCATAGCTGGGGTCCAAATAAACTTGTTGGACTATAACCTGGTGTGTGATTTTTAATTTTCTCTTGTAATTGGATGATGTGAAATGAATACAACCATCTGAGTAAGGAAAGTGGTCATCACCCTCAGAATCAGGGAATGGTAGTTGTGAGGTATGGAGGGGTGATGAGGGATGCAGGTTCGGGGGAAGGACAGTGACTCAGCAATAGAAATGTGTCAGGATGGTTCCATTTGAGCAGCAATTGGAGGAGAGGACAGGGCTGCTTTTGGATATGTTTCCTTTCATTTGCAAATTATAACGGAAGTGAACAAGGTCCTTCATTGCAGCTGGTTCTGCTCCAGCAAAGTGACATCATTGTTGGGCAGCTTTACAAACTGAGTGTGTTTCGAATCCAACTTCCTGTATCACATTTCAGAACCTCTTAAAGCTGTAGTGCTCCTTTCCAGCTGCAAGGGATGGAAAATTAATGTTTCATCATTCCTTCATCTATACCTAATCTGAGCCTTTCATTGCTTTTCAAAGGGCAGTTTTACAGTCCATCTTGATCCTGAGTCATTCTTCCAGAGGTGCACTTCTAGCTAAGACTAGCAAAGTGATGGAGTGGACTCTGCTTGGTCTCAGGAATGAGAGGATAAATAAAGCCCAAACAGAATCAGGCAGAGAGGTGAACATAACCACACCGAAAGGGGCTTCAGGGCACTGGGGCTCACTCAGACAAGTGAGGCGAAGAGTCCAGATTGCAAGACTGTTGCTTGGCTGTGTACAAGACTTGTCGTGAGTAACTTGTGGGCATGAATCCCACAAACAGCAATGAAATGACGAATTAGATCATTTGCATTTCATTTTATGTCATGGGTCAGTGGAGAACTTCTCATATTTGTTGTCACCTACTTTTAACACACAAGAAAAATGGTGTAATTTCTTTTTTCCAGAACAGCAGAGCTTGTCATTTCTAAGGTAGGGGCTTCTTACTCATCTGCAGGCCTCCTTAGTTGGTCAATGTCTTTGGAACTGGAGTTTCCATCTCTCCATTCACCATGCATGCTTTGATTGCCTCTTCGTACCCTTTAACCTGTGACTTCTGTCTCCCTGCCTCTTCTCTTAAGGCATTTCTTACACTTGCTTTTATTGCTCAGTGCACTGAGTACAGGAATTGGGATGTCATGTTATGGCCGTAAAGGACATTAGTTGGGCCACATCTGGAACACTGCATTCAATTCTGGTCTCGCTGATCTAGGAAAATGTTGCTAAACTAGAAAAGATGCAGACAAGATGCACAGGGATGATGCCAGGGTTGGAGAATTTGAGCTATCAGGAGATGCTGAACAGGCTGGAGCATCGGAGGCTGAGGGCCAACCTTACAGAACTTTATAAAATCATGAGGGGCATGGATTGCGTGAATAACCAAGGTTTTTTCATTGGGGTGAGGGAGTCCAAAACTAGAGGGCGTAGGTTTAAGGTAAGAGGGGAATGGTATAAGAGAGACCTAAGGGCAACTGTTTATGCAGAGGATAGTGCATGTATGGAATGAACTGCTAGAAGAAGTGGCGGAGCATGATATAAATACAACATTTAAAAGGCATCTGGTTGGGTATATGAATAGGAAAGGCATAGAACATAAAACGTTACAGCGCAGTACAGGCCCTTCAACCCTTGATATTGCGCCGACCTGTGGAACCAATCTGAAGCCCATCTAACCTACACTATTCCATTCTCATCCATTTGCCTAAACAATGATCACTTAAATGTCTTGAAAGTTGGCGAGCAGGAGATTCGACGTTTCGGGCATAAGCCCTTCTTCAGGAATGGACACACTCTCCTCATTACTGAAGAAGGGCTTATGCCCGAAACGTCGAATCTCCTGCTCCTTGGATGCTGCCTGACCTGCTGCACTTTTCCAGCAACACATTTTCAGCTCTGATCTCCAGCATCTGCAGACCTCACTTTCTCCTTGAAAGTTGGCGAGTCTACTACTGTTGCAGGTAGTGCTTTCCACACCCCTACTACTCTCTGAGTAAATAAACTACCTCTGTCATCTGTCCTATAACTATCACCCCTCAATTTATAGCTATGTCCCCTCATGCTAGCCATCTCCATCTGACGAAAAAGGCTCTCACTGTCCAACCTAACTTAGAGTGATATGAGCCAAATATTGTCAAAAGGGACAAGATCAATTGAGGATATTTGATCGGCAGGGACAAGTTTGACCGTAGGGGCTGTTTCCGTGCTGTACAATTCTATGACTCTCTGACTCTTAAATCCTATCTTTGAGACCAGACTTTTGGCCATGTGTGCAAATGTCTCTAACCTTTTTTTGGCTCAGTGTCAAATTCTTTTCCTGTGAAGTACCTTGGGATGATTTCCTACGGTAATGGCAGTACATAAATGCAAGGCCTACTGGGACCATTCAGTTTCTAAAACACTTTATCTGCTATAATATTATATCCCTTGTAACACAATGTGTGTAACTGCAGTGTACACCAGATCAAACCTACTTTGATTACCTGTAGCAATATTTCCACTCCCTTTATTCCAGCTCATTTGTGTCAAAATCTAACATTCCATTAGCTATTTTTAATTATTTTTTATACTTGAAAATCACATTTCAGTGACCTGTGAAAATGGAATCTTAAATCTTTTGAGATCGCCAACATTCTGAGCTTTGTGCCGTTTGAGTTATATACAGCTTCATCATACTTGGTCATGAATAGATGCACCCATGCTCAACTGAGTTGAAATGGATCTGCCCCATTTCTGTCTTTTGTTTACGCTCTCAGTGTCTCAATGTATTTCCATCCTCCCATTGATATAACCAACTCTACTATCCATCTTTGTGTCATGGGCAAAATTGAATATATGGCTTTCCATTGTATTCTCTAAGTCATTAATACGTCTGGTCGCACTGCTGAGGCCCCAACACAGATCCTTGTGAGACATCACTGGATACCATGCTTCCAGAACATTCTCAGAGTCCCTGGCTTGCTGTGGCTGAAGAATCCTACCTCTGTGGTAAGATGGGGTTTTAGTCCAACACAAGGACCATAAGAAATGGGAGGAACTTCCAGGTTCCTCAGCAACTAGGATGCATGTAACCATCACCATGACATTATGTAGGCCAGTGCTTGCCAATTATTTTCCTGGTAAGACCTAGTTTTGATTTTGAAAACCAAAAGAACTGTGGATGCTGTAAATCAGAAACAAAAGCAGAAATTGCTGGAAAAGCTCAGCAGGTCTGGTAGCCTCTATTGGCAGAAATCTGAGTTCTGAGGAAGGATCATTTGACCCAAATCGTTAACTGATTTCTCTCCCCAGATGCTGCCATACCTGCTGAGCGTTCCCAGCAATTTCTGACTTTGTTTCAATAACTCAGACTCTGTTTGACACTGGAATGAATAATTGGAGGTTTGTTTAGCATTGGGGTTTATAGTTTGTGGTTAACCAAGATGAGGGCGTGTAGTTGTAGAATTGTTGACTTTGAAGGTGGAGAGCTGGTTTAAAACTGCTGTGTTTGCCCTAAACAAAAGTGAACTCTTAGCCCATTCCTGGTTGTGGTTGTAGCAACAATTGAATCTCCGAGAACAGATGGCTAAGCTGCACCCAATGACAGAAAATTACCCAGATGTTTAATGTGCCGTCACGGCTGCTGAAGCTTAGTCTGAACTCCGCTCACTGCTATTGCTGCCTCAGAGCTCATGGCCTCAAAATCTCCACCTAGTTTGGGTGTCTTTAAAGCTGCTATGATGCATTTCTTCATGGATGCCTGTGATCCAAGCATCAACTTCGAGGTCATTCCCCTCTGAGTGAATGAACTCTGGGTGACACTGTCTATGACTCCGGCTGTTGAAATTGGTGTGGATTCCAAGAACAGCAGCAGGAAGAACATGAAGTGAGACACATGGCTCCACAAGAATACAAAATCAAGCAGGCCCACCGAAGCCCAATATTTCTGTTAGAATAAGCCAGTTTAGAGCAATAATGGCAGCACTGGAAGGATTACTGGAAGATGGTGACCTGGACAAACACATCAGGAAAGATTCTCCAGCTAAGACTATATGATCTTAAGATTGGAGATTTTGGGTCACAGTTGGAGATAATTAGCACATCTCCCTTTCTATAAGCATTTGTAATCATCTCAAAATGTCCTTTACCCTAGAATACATTGAGCAGCATCTAAGCTGCAGCTGTACAAAACTCTGGTACAGCCGCACATGGAGTATTGCATACAGTTCTGGTCACCACATAATAGGAAGGGTGTGGAAGATTTGGAAAAGGTTCAGAGGAGATTTACCAGGATGTTGCCTGGTTTGGAGGGAAGGTCAGATGTTGAGAGATGGGAAGCTTGCAGTGGTAGAGGAAGGAAAGATGACTTTCCGATGCTGAGTGAAATACTGAAGTGAGAGAAATGTTCAGAACAAGTTGTGCTCTCCATTAAACATGAAGCATTAATGTCCAGTGGGGAGATGAGGACATTGGGTGGGACCATTAAAATAACATAATGCCACCAGAAAAAGAGATGATCGAAGGGAGAATCAGGGGAGAATATTTAAAAATATGCAGTAATAAATACAACAAGCGGACTTTATAATCTAGCCCACAGTCCCCTATGCTTAGAAAATAGAACATAGAACATTACAGCGCAGTACAGGCCTTTCAGCCCTCGATGTTGCGTGACCTGTGGAACCAATCTAAAACCTATCTATCCTACATTATTCCATTTTCTTCCATATCTTTATCCAATGACCATTCAAATGCCCTTAAGGTTGGCAAGTCTACTACTGTTGCAGGCAGTGCATTCCACACCCCTACTACTCTCCGACATCTGTACTATATCTATCACCCCTCAATTTATAGCTGCATCCCCTCGTGCTAACCATCAACATCTGAGGAAAAAAGGCTCTCACTATCCACCCGATCTAACCCTCTGATTATCTTATTTGTCTCAATTAAGTCACTTCTCAATCTTCTTCTCTCTAACAAAAACAACCTCAAGTCCCTCAGCCTTTCTTCATATAACCTTCCCTCCACACCAGGCAACATCCTTTTCCAAATCTTCCACACCCTTCCTATAATGCGGTGACCAGAACTGTATGCAATACTCCATGTGCGGCCGCACCGGAGTTTTGTACAGCTGCAGCTTAGATGCTGCTCAATGTATTCTAGGGTAAAGGACATTTTGAGATGATTACAAATGCTTATAGAAAGGGAGAGTTAACAATGATGTTGTGTTTACAGGAGTCTGGCAAGGACTTTCTGCAGGACACTGGGGGAAATCTTTGGATCACTCGATTACTTTAGCCATATGCTTAAACAGGGAAGGATTGATAGGTTAGAGAGTTCATTATCCGGCTAAAACAGTGACATCAGGTGCACCAATTGCAGGGAGGAA
Organism: Hemiscyllium ocellatum; assembly: GCF_020745735.1. NCBI lineage: Eukaryota > Metazoa > Chordata > Chondrichthyes > Orectolobiformes > Hemiscylliidae > Hemiscyllium > Hemiscyllium ocellatum. The sequence goes on along the minus strand of NC_083422.1, from coordinate 7,691,805 downwards.
GGGAGCAGTCACATAGTAGATAGTTAAGGGACTATTCCAGTGTAAGTTTATTCCTACTATAAAGAAAAATTATAAAAGGAGGAGCCACCATCCATGGTTAACCAAAAAAGTTAGGGAAAGCATCAAACTTGACAAAAATGCATATGGCTGCACAAAGTAAGTGACAGGTCACATGATTGATTAGAATATAAAGAATGGCAGAGAATGATCACATTAATCAGGAGGAAGCAATGAGGATATGAATGTTGATATTTTGTATCAACCTGTTCAGATGTGCTACCACACATCTCTGGAGCAGATGGGAGTTGAGGCCAGGCCTCTAAGCTCAAAAGTAAGAACACTGTCATTGTATCACAAGAGTAGTATAAGAATAAGCTTTTTAGGAATGTAACAGTGGACAGCAAGTTTATACAAGTACTCTAAAAGGTAAAGAGTATGTAAATTGACTGATAAAGAACATGAATGGGAGTTAGTAGTAGATAATACCAATTTATTAATAATAATTTGGCGGGAAGGACTGTTAACCCAGAGACCCAAATAATATTCTGGGGACCTGGGTTTGAATCCTGCCCCGGCAGATGGTGAAATTTGAATTCAATTTTTTATTTAAATTCTGGAATTAAGAATCTAATGATGACCATGGATCAATTGTTTGAAAAACCCATCTGGTTCACTAATGTCCTTTAAGGAAGGAAACTGGCATCCTTACTTGGTCTAGCCTACATATGACTCCAGCATGTGGTTGACTCTTAACTGCCCTCTGGTCAGTTAGGGATGGGCAATAAATGCTGGCCTGGCCAGCAAGGCCCTCATCCCCGTGAATGAATAGAAAAAAGGAAATGGCAGATGAAATGCCCAAGCATCTTTCTTCAACGTAAGGGACACAAAAACATTCCAGTCATAGCTGTGAACCAAGAGGAGGAATAGGAAGAAAGCTTGGTGCAATTTTATGAGGGAAGTGATATCGAGCAAACTGATGGAGCTGCAAACTGACAAGTGTCCAGATGGAATTCAGCTAAAGGATTTTTTTTTTAAGGGGTGACTAACAAGGTAGTGGATGGTTTGGCGCTAATTTTCAAAAATGTTTTTTGATCCAGGAAAGGTTCCATTTGATTGGAAAATAGCAAATATTATCTTTTCTATTCAAGAAGGGAACGAGACAGAAAAGTGGAAACTATAGACCAGATCATTTGACATCTATTGTGGGGAAGGTGTCAGAATCGATTATTATATTATTGCAAGGTACTTAGAACTTTCAAAGAGGCAGCAATATGATAGAATTTGCCTTGCAGTTTGAGAGGGAGAAGCTGGAATCTGATTTAACAGTCTTACAATTGAGTAAAGGTAACTAAAAATATGTGAGGCCAAGCTGGCCTCTGTTGATTGCAAGAGAAGCTGAGCAGGGGTGACAGTGGAGTGGCCATGACAGGAATTTCTGGAGGTAATTCAGGGAGCACAGCAGAAATTCATCCCAAGGAAGAAGAAACATACTAAGACAAATGTGGCTGACAAGGAAAGTCAGGGACCGCAAAAAAGCAAAGGAAAAAGCAGATAATGTGGTGAAAATTAGTGGGAGGCCAAAGGATTGGGAAACCTTCAAAAACCAACAGAGGATAGCTAAAAAAAAAGCACAAAGGGGGAGAAGAGTCATAGAGATGTACAGCATGGAAACAGACCCTTCAGTCCAACCCGTCCATGCCGACCAGATATCCCAACACAATCTAGTCCCATCTGCCAGCACTCGGCCCATATCCCTCCAAAACCTTCCTATTCATATACCCATCCAAATGCCTCTTAAATGTTGCAATTGTACCAGCCTCCACCACTTCCTCTGGCAGCTCATTCCATACACGTACTACCCTCTGCGTGAAAAAGTTGCCCCTTAGGTCTCTTTTATATCTTTCCCCAAAACCTATGCCCTCTAGTTCTGGACTCCCCGACCTCAGGGAAAAGACTTTGCCTATTTACCCTATCCATGCTTATTATAATTTTGTAAACCTCTATAAGGTCACCCTTCAGCCTCTGACACTCCAGGGAAAACAGACCCAGCTTGTTCAGCCACTCCCTATAGCTCAAATCCTCCAACCCTGGCAATATCCTTGTAAATCCTTTCTGAACCCTTTCAAGTTTCACGACATCTTTGAAATATGAGGGTAAGCTCCATAGTGATATAAAGAAGATTGCAAGTTATTTCTTTTTCATATTTCTGAAAGGTGAGAGAAAAGCAAGAATGGACATTTGATCACTGGAAAATTAAGCTGGAGAAGTACTAATGATGAACAATGGTGAAGGAATTGAATGGATACTTTGCATCAGTTTTCATAGTGCAAAACACAAACAACATATCAGAACTTCAAGACAGTTGGGGGTAGAAGTGAGTGTAGTAGCCATCACCAAGGAGAATGTGCGAAGGAAGCTAAAATATGGATAAATCACCTGCACTGGAGGGCCTACGCTCTAGAGTTCTTAGAGCTGAGGAGCTTTTAGAGGCTTTGCTAGTGTTCTTTCAGGAATCACTGGAGTCAGGGTGGCTTCCAGAGGGTTGGAAAATGGCCAGTATAACATCTGTGTTTCTGAAGACGAAGAGGCAGAAGACAGGATACTATAGGTCAGTTAGCCTGACCTCAGTTGTTGGTAAGAGTACATGATTAAGAATGAGATTGCTGAGTACTTGGAATAAATAGGGCTGAGTCAGCACTGCTTTGTCAAGAGGAGAACATGCCTGACAAATTTGTTAGAATTCTTTGAGGAAGTAATGAGCACATTAGACAAAGCATAGCCAGTGGATGTGATCTGTTTGGATTTCCAGGAGGCCTTTGACAAGGTGCTGTACAAGGGGTTGAATAAGATAGGTGCCCAAGCTGTTCGGGGCAATGTACAGGCATGGATAAAGGATTGGCTGACTGACAGAAGGCAGAGAGTAAGGTTAAGGGGGCCTTTTTCAGTATAGCAGGTAATGACTATTGGGGTTCTGCAGGGGTCAGTGTTGGGGCCACAACCATTCATGATATACCTTAATGATTTGGATGAAGAAACTGAAGATGTTGTTGTTAAGTTTGAAGATGGCATAAAGATAGATTGAGGGAATGGCCATGTTGAAGAAGCAGGGAGGCTGCAAATGGAGTTGGAAAGTGGGCAAAGAAATGGCAGATGGAATGAAATGTGGGAATGTGTAAGGTTATGTACATTGGTGGGAAGAATAGAGGCATAGACTATTTTCTAAATGGGGAAAGGCTTTGGAAATATGAAGCACAAAGGGACTTGGGTGTCCTAGTTCAGGATTCTCTTAAGATTAACATGCAGGTTCGGTTGGTAATCAGATATGTTTGCATTTATTTTGAGAGAACTAGAATACAAGAGCAGAGGTGTACTACTGAGGCTGTATAAGACACTGGCCAGGCCAAACTTGGAATATTGTGAGCAGTTTTGGGCCATGTATCAAAACAAGAATGTGTTTGCATTGGAGAAAGTACAGAGGAGGTTTACAGAATGATTAGATTAGATTACTTACAGTGTGGAAACAGGCCCTTCGGCCCAACAAGTTCACACCGACCCGCCGAAGTGCAACCCACCCATACCCCTATATATACCCCTTACCTAACACTATGGGCAATTTAGCATGGCCAATTCACCTGACCCGCACATCTTTGGACTGTGGGAGGAAACCGGAGCACCCGGAGTAAACCCACGCAGACACGGGGAGAACGTGCACAACTCCACACAGTCAGTTGCCTGAGGTGGGAATTGAACCCAGGTCCCTGGCGCTGTGAGGCAGCAGTGCTAACCACTGCGCCACCATGCCGCCCTATCTCAAGGATGAAGGGCTTGTCATATCAGAAGTGGTTAAAGTCTCTGGGTCTGTACTCAGTGGAGTTTAGAAGGATGCAGGGGGACCTGATTGAAACTTACAGAATACTGAGAGGCCTGGATAGAGTGGATGTGGAGAAGATGTTTCCACTAGTAGGAGAGACTAGGATCCGAAGGCACAGCCTCAGAGTGAAGGCACCACCCTTTAGAATGGGATGAGGAGGGATTTCTTCAATCAGACGGGGGTGAATCTATGGAACTCATTGCCATGCAGGCCTGTGGAGACCAAGTCACTGAGTCTATCTAAGGCTGGGGTAGATATGTTCTTCATTAGTAAAGGTAAAGGGAAGAGGGCAGGACAATGGAGTTGACAAACAAATCAGCTGTGGTCGGAGCAGATTTGATGAGCTGAAAGGCTTCAATCCCTAAATCTTATCATCTTATGCCCTTATGGATAAAGGGAGCCTACAGATGTACAATACTTCAATATTCAGGAGGCATTTGACAAATTTCTGCATCAAAGTTTAATGTGGAAAATAAAGGCAGGGGTAAAATATTAGCATGGTGAAAGATTCCCTGGCAGAAAACAGACAGTATATATAAGTGGGCCTTTGTCTGATTGAATACATGTGACAAAGGAGTCCTTCAGTGGTTTGTGCTGGGACATTAACATTTTATAATTCACATCAAAGGCCTGGTAGCTAAATTCACAGGTAACATCAACATAGGTAGGAAAGTATGCTGTGAGATATAAGGAAGTTGCAGATGAATATAAATAGAGTAAGTGGATAAAAAAATCTAGCAGATGGAGCATAATTGTAGAGTTCACTTTGGCAGAAACAATAAAAAGTTAAAGTATTATTTAAACAGAGAAAAACTTCGGAATTCCAGGGTGCAGTGGGAATGAAGAGTTTTGGTACACAAATCACAAAAGTTAGTATTGCAGGTACAGGATACAGTCAAGAAGGCTAATGGAATGCTATCCTTTATTTTGAGAGAAAATGAAGAGAAAAGTGAACATAAAAGTATTATATTTCAGTTGTGCAATATGTTGATGAGGCCACAACTCAAATATTGTGTGCAGTTTTGGCCTCCTCATTTAAAGAAGGATGTGATTGCATTAGAAGTACTTTGGATGAAGTTTACTGTATTGATATGTGAAATGATTGGATTGTCTTATGAGGATTGATTGGACAGATTGGGCTTACTTGACTGAAGTGTACCATCTGGGGAAATGCTATAAATTGGTGAGGCAAAGAGTTCACAAAGGCTGAGAAGCTCAAGGCTGGGTGAGGAGAAACCTTGGAGGATTAAGTGCTTTACAGAACCTGCCCCTCTGACTATCAGCTCAACTTGCATTTTACAAACTTTCACACAGTCTGGGGAAAACCTAGCACCAATTTAGCATCAACCAGAACTCAGAAATGCTCTCCAAAACTGACATTAATAACTATTCATCCGACAAAATGTAACAGGGGACTTTTGAGAGAAGAAATATCCAAGAATGTTTATTTACATCTTTTCTTTTGTTTCACAAAGAAACCATGCTGAAAATGAAATAGAATTCCATTTTTTCCCTGTGGGAGTGAGGAGTGTCATACTAGTATTGGCATTACATTTAAAATTGAATGTGATTAACTATTAAGATGGCTCCCAAGGGCTCAAGTGATCTCTACAACATTCTGGAAGATTCCAACTTTATTTCTAATGGTGGGGGCCTCCCCCTTGAATGGATATGTGTAAACTGCACTTCTCTATGGAATTTCACATTTGCTGTTCATAGAATTCACAACATCATGGACGTGTTACAATTCAGGAAGACACCACTTGTCTACTGTGTCTGCAAAAGATCTCTGAATGAACATGTTACCTTGTACCATTTTCCTGCTTTCCACTGGCCCCCGTTCAGGTTGATCCTTTTCAATTAACCATCAAATTCTGTTTTGATTGCATCAACTAACCCTCACACCATCATATTCTCCGGTAGCGCAATCCAGATCCTAATCATTTGCTGCTGGAAAACAATTTTTTTTTGGCACTTCTGATTCATTTTCAATTGCTTTAAATCTGTTCATTCTAATTCTACAAGTTGGAACATTTTCTTCCTAACTACTGCACAGCCCCTCATGAATGCTGTATCAAATCCTTCTCCAGAGATTCAGCCCTAATCTCTCCAATCTATCCTCAAAATTGGCATTCTTCATCCCTGGAACCATTGTCATGAATATTCTCTCTAATGCATTTATGTCCTTCATGTCTTTATGAATCCCAAAAAGCTAGCATTCAAACTCAGCAGGTAACGGGGAAAGCTAGTGGAGTTTTGTCCTTCATTGCAACGGTAATGGAATATAAAAACAGGGAAATCTTGCTAAAAGTATAACACCTCAGGGACGCCCGGACCAACCAACCCAACCACCCCGTGGCTCAACACTTTAACTCTCCCTCCCACTCCACCGAGGACATGCAGGTCCTTGGACTCCTCCACCGGCAGAACATAACAACACGACGGCTGGAGGAGGAACGCCTCATCTTCCGCCTGGGAACCCTCCAACCACAAGGTATGAATTCAGATTTCTCCAGTTTCCTCATTTCCCCTCCCCCCACCTTGTCTTAGTCAGTTCCCTCAACTCAGCACCGCCCTCCTAACCTGCAATCTTCTTCCTGACCTCTCCGCCCCCACCCCACTCCGGCCTATCACCCTCACCTTGACCTCCTTCCACCTATCCCACCTCCATCGCCCCTCCCCCAAATCCCTCCTCCCTACCTTTTATCTTAGCCTGCTTGGCTACTCTCTCTCATTCCTGATGAAGGGCTTATGCTCGAAACGTCGAGTTCTCTATTCCTGAGATGCTGCCTGGCCTGCTGTGCTTTGACCAGCAACACATTTTCAAAAGTATAAAAGGCACTGGTCAGACCACACCTTGAATACTATGAACAGTTTTGATCCTCTCATCTGAGGAAAGACACACTGGGATTGCAGGCAGTCCAGTGAAGATTCACTAGGTTGAGCCCGGGTAAGGAGGGATTTTCTTTTGAGGAGAAGTTGAGTAGGGTGGGCCTGTTTAGATTAATGAGAGGAGACCTTATTGAAGTGCACAAGATTCTTAGGGGACTTAACAGAGCAGATGTGGAGAGGTTGTTTGCCATGTGAGAGAGTCCAGGGCCGGGGATGAGGAGGACTTTTTCTTTCTTCTACAGGATAGCTAATTGAAGAAATTCTTTATTGCAGAGAGTTAAAAATCACACAACACCAGGTTATAGTCCAACAGGTTGAATTGGAAGCACTAGCTTTCGGAGCACTGCTCCTTCACAACCACTTCATGAAGGACCAGCGCTCCGAAAGCTAGTTCTTCCAATTAAACCTGTTGGACTATCACCTGGTATTGTGTGATTTTTAATTTTGTACACCCCAGTCCAACACCAGCATCTCCAAATCATTATTGCAGAGAGTCATCAAAGCTGTGTTGTTAAGTATAATTAAAGGCTGAGACAGATTTTTAATCAGTAAGAGAAACAAAGAGGAGAAAATGAGGACTGCAGATGCTGGAGACCAGAGTTGAAAAATGTGGCGCAGGAAAAACACAGCAGGCCAGGCAGCATCCGAGGAGCAGGAGAATCGATGTTTCAGGCATAAACTTGAAGAAGGGCTTATGCCTGAAACATCGATTCTCCTGCTCCTCGGATGCTGCCTGGCCTGCTGTGTTTTTCCAAGAGAAACAAAGACAAAAGCAGAAATTGCTGCATGAAACCCAGCAGGTCTGGCAGCATCAGTGGAGAGAAACTAGAATCAAGTGTTATTGGGAATAGTCAAAAAGTGTGGCACTGGAAAAGCACAGCTTATCAGGCAGCAACCGAGGTGCAGGCGAGGTGACGTTTTGAGCATAAACTCTTCATCAGAAATGCTGCCTAACCAGCTGTGCTTTTCCAGCGCCATACCTCTTGACTCTGATCTCCAGCGTCTGTCATCTTCATTCTCTCCCTGTTCTTGGGAATGAACAGGAAAGTGGAGTTGAGGATTCTCAGATCAGTTGTGATCTTGTTGAATGGCAGAGCAGTCTCAAGGGGCCGACTGGCCTACTTCTGCACCTTTAACTCGTTGCCTAAAGATCTTATCATCCTTCCGAAAATGCAGTGCCTGGAAGTGGATGCCCGAACTTCAACCCAGCCAATCTAGTATCATAGAAATTCAGTGTAACTCCTCACTCCTGTACTCTTACGCTGCTGTTGGAAAAGCCTAGAACACTCTAAGCTTTGTTAATCACTTTTTAAACGTATCATCTTTAATGATTTATTCACATGTATATCTTTGGCTCTTGCACCCTTTATTATAGATTGTCTCTCCATGTTCTTCCCACTAAAATGAATCATCTCACACTTCTCTGCACTGAACCTCATCTGCTCATTTTACCAACTTCTATGTGTTTTTGACATTCTACATGAAGGTCCTCACAGTCTACAGTGTTTCCAAGTTTGTGTTGCCACAAATTTTGAAGGTATGACCTATGCACCAAGGTCTAACGTTTTATAGAAGGCAATAAAAATAAGTGTCCAAACATTGAACCGATGGGAATTCCACTAAAAATCTTCCTTTAGCGTAAAAACATCCATTAACCACAATTTTCTGTTTCTTTTCATTCAGTCAATTGGTTTCCTTGTTGCTACTGATACTTTTATCCCAGGAGTTGTAACTTTCCTGACAAGTCTGTTATACAACTTTATACTAAATAGCTTTTGAAGTCCATGCCATCATACCTACAGCAATGCCATCATCACTCCTTTGTTATTGTTGAATCTTATTCCAAGACGCAGTGACAATTGACTCTTAGACTCAAATACAACAGACTTGTGATGTAACAAAGAAAGGTTATCAACACCATACAAACATATGAACATACTAATTGGAAGCAGGGCTAGGTTATTTAGCCCGTCTAACCTGCTTTGCCATTGAATAAGATCTGACTGGATTGTAATCTCAACTTCATATTCTCTCTTAACCTTGATGATCTTTGAGTCCCTTGTTTGTCAAGAATCTATATACCTCTGCCTAAAAGATATTTAATGAATCTCTCCCCTTTTTTCCCAGGTGAAGAGCTTTCCAAGACTGGTGAGTTGCTGAAAAAATCCTCTGACATCTCTATGTTTATATTTCATTCCCCTTACATTAAGTGGTAAAATTTCATTTGCCTTCCTGATCACTTGCTCTACCTGTATCCTAATGTTTTGTGATTTATGTACCCAGATTCCTCTCTACCTCAGAGCTCTGCAGTTTATCTCTGTTTATCTAATGTTATTCCTGCTGATATGGGCAAGTTCACATTTTCACGTCATACCCCATCTTACAGTATCTTGCCCACTCACAACTTTTCCCTATCCCTTTTCCGACTCCTTATATTCTCTTCACAATTTATTTTCCTATTTATCTTTGTATCATCATTAAATTTATTAACCTTCTATTCAGTCCCTTCATCCAAGTCATTGACATAAATTGTAAATAACTTAGTATGCAGTGCTGGTCCCTATGACACTCATCCCATCCTCCCAACCTGAAATGACCCTTTTATGCTGACTCTCTACTTTCTATTAGCCAACCCACATTCTATCCATGCTAACATGTTACTCTCTACACCATTGATTCCTCTAAGTTGCTGCAAGGTTCTGCGCACGTTGATCAGTGGCAGCATACCAATTCCAGCATTGACTTCTAATTCCAGAAGTCGCTGCCGTGCATGGACCTTGGAGGCCCCCATAGCAAGAAAAGAAATTTGCGTAGGGAATGCTGCCCTACACTAAGAGTTAATATTTGACATAATAATCTATGATGTGATACTCGTGTCTTTCAAAAAACTATTTGTATCCACCAGTTCCCCTTTTTATGTGGTGCTTGTAATTTTACCAAAGGACTCCAGTAAATTAGTCAAACAAGACTTCCCTTTGTCCATATGATTGAAACTGATTGTTTAATTCTGAAAGACCACCATTTGCCTTCTATTCTGTATCAATGGTCATCAATCATGGGTTGAAATTGTTCTCTGAGACTGATACTTGTCTCAAAACCCAGAAGAAACACAGAGAGTCTGCGGATCAACATTGAAACTACCACAGCTGCAGCAAAAGCATGTCCCATTTTGCCCATCAAGAGCTGTAAGTTTTGAAAGGCTTTTAAATGCCTCCTTCACCCTGTTTCCAAAGTTGGACGTCAAGTTACAACAGCCATCAGCACTTGTACATGCTGAACAGTAATGCTTCGCAGGAACTGTGCAATTAATCCATACCTCTCTCCAGCCATCTGAGAGGACGTGAGGACTGCAGGTGCTGGAGATGCTGAGAGTGTGTTGCTGGAAAAGCGCAGCAGGTCAGGCAGCATCTGAGGAGCAGCAGAATCGACATTTCGGGGCATAAGCCCTTCCTGATGAAGGGCTTATGCCCGAAACGTCGATTCTCCTGCTCCTTGGATGCTGCCTGACCTGCTGCACTTTTCCAGCAACACACTCTCGACTCCAGCCATCGGTACTTAAGTGAATTACAGTTCCAGAATGGGATATGTTTGCTCCTTTGACTGGACTGTCAAAGACATGTGAATTGTTCGTATTCTGTTAGGTTTTAACACTTGTAGATGTGGATTATTTTCTTTGATTGTACCTTTCATGGTTGTGTGATTGCAAAATATTAGATTTGCCGGGTAAGTGAGTGAATAAAACTAACTGCTTAAATCTATGAAAGTTTGCTGCTGGTGATGTTTAAATATCTGCATGCTTAAGGGCTTGGGAAAACAGACCTCAATCTTTTCCAAACTAAATTACATCAATCGTGGTTTAGATTGATGTGAAATAACTGCACAGAGGCTTGTATCCTGTCACCAAATCACCCTTGATTTACACATGCACAGCACTTGAAACGAGTCTGACTCCCTCAGAGTGAGCGGAACCCCAGCACTCCTGTTTATATCCAGGGCTCCCTGATTGGACCAGGTTAACAACCCAATCAGGGGCTGTTGTCACTAGGTCATTCCAATGTGGCTAAGAGGGGGCACTTTATCCTCAAACTACAGTAGAATGGCATTTTTCTAATGACCAGTGCATTAGAACATTGTCTACAAACCACAGTGTGGGTGCAAGCAATGTGAGCACTAGTTATGAATAAACTGAATTTTCCTGACAATGGCATCAATGTGTTTGGACTCAAAATATTTATTGACAATGAGAAATGTCAAGCCAGTGAAATGCTATTTGATTCTGGTCTCTGAGCCACCAGATTATAGGTTTAAGACTGACTCCAGAGACTTGAAGAATGAAATCCAAGATGGTACCAGCGGAGTAGCAGTGCTGCTTTTGAGGTTCTGGTCTGGGACACGTCTGCTTCCATCCGCTTTCTTTGTTTCTATTTCTTTTACTTTATTCTTTTGCTTCTATTCTTTTTTTAATGCTTTTAAAACCTTTAAGGCATTTTCCGCATCTTTGGTATGACGGAAGCATAGGGGAGGGGAGAGGGCCCAGCAATGTGGTGGGGAGAGGGGCCCTGCAGTGTCGAGGGGAAAGGGGCCTGGCAATGTGAAGGGGATTGGGGCCCGGCAGTGTGGAGGGGAGAGGGGCCCTGCAGAGTGGAGGGGAGAGGGGCCTTGCAGTGAGGAGGGGAGAGGGGGTCTGCAGATTAGAGGGAAGAAGGGTCCTGCAGTGTGGAGGGGAGAGGGGCCCTGCAGTGTGGAGGGGAGAGGGCCCCTGCAGTGTGAAGGGGGTTGGGACCTGGCAGTGCAGAGGGGATTGGGGCCCGGCAGTGTGGAGGGGAGAAGGGCCTGCATTGTGAAGGGGAGAGGGGCCCGGCAGTGTGGAGGGGAATGTGGTCCGGCAGTGCGGAGGGGAGAAGGGCTGTGCAGTGGGGAGGGGAGAAGGGACCTGCAGTGTGAAGGGGAGAGGGGCTGTGCAGTGCGGAGGGGAGAGGGGCTGTGCAGTGTGAAGGGGAGAGGGGCTGTGCAGTGTGGAAGGGACAGTGGCTCCGCAGTGTGGAGGGGACAGTGGCTCCGCAGTGTGGAAGGGACAGTGGCTCCGCAGTGTGGAAGGGACAGTGGCTCCGCAGTGTGGAAGGGAGAGAGAGAGACCTGCAGAATGAAGGGGGTGACAACACTTGCAGCACAAAGGGGAGAACAGGCCCAATGGTGCAGAATGGAAAGTGGAGTCCACAGCGCCAAGTTGAGAGTGAGCCCAGCCATACAAGATGGTGGTACAAGCACAGTAAGCCAGCTGCATCCTTTCTTTTCCCCCTTTTCATCTTTCCTTCTTCTTTTCTTCATCTTCCTGATATCACAGGGAGGCTGGAACAGCATTGGCAGTGACTGGAGTGGGGCCTGCCTGCTTCATAGGCCTGTTATGTGTACTCCTGGAATTGGTGGTATGGTGTCAGCTCCAGTGATGAAGGAGTGAGGACTCCTGGCAGTGGTAGGCCCTGAGTGTGGACCTTTCTAAAAGACATGGAGCAGTATTTGGGATGAGGATGGACTCTAATTGAGTACTTTCTTTTAACTGTGTTGTACCTCAAAATGTCACCGTATTGTGGTGACACTTTTCACTGTATCTCAACATATGTAACAATAAATCACTCACCTTTCATTCATTCAGATCTGGGTTGGCACTTCAGTGCACTACCTAAGGAGTGCTGTAGGATTGATGTTAAAGCGTTTGCTGTCTGCGAAGTAGACAGGCAGGAGATGGGCATAAAAGATCGCATGGCAATATTTTGAAGCAATTAAAATTTATGGAATCAAAGAGACGTACAGCATGGAAACAGACCCTTTGACCCAACTCGTCCATACCGGCCAGATATCCCAACTTAATCTTATCCCATTTGCCAGCACTTGGTCCACATCCATGTACCAGCCTCCACCACTTCCTCTGGCAGCTCATTCCAAACATTTACCACCCTCAATGAGAAAAAAGTTGCCCCTTAGGTCTCTTTTATATCTTTCCCCTCTCACCCTAGAACTATACCCTCTAGTTCTGGACTCCCCCACTCCAGGGAAAGATTTTGACTATTTACCCTATCCATGCCCCTCATGATTTTATACACCTCTATAAGGTCACTCCTCAGCCACCGACGCTCCGGGGAAAACAGCTCCAGCCTGATAGCTCAAATCCTCCAATCCTGGCAACATCCTTGTAAATATTTTCTGAACCCTTTCAAGTTCAACAACTTCAGTTTCTTCATAAGTTTCTGCACCTGGTTCTTGTGATCTCTCAAACAATATTGGAACCAGATGATGTAATCATTTAATTCAATGCTAATAATGGAACTTGGCAATGCTCAAAATGGTTGTAAGTTGAATATTACATAACATTCCCCTTATAAGGCCTTTACCAACAAACACTATCTCCCTCAAAGCACTGTGAAAATCTCCAAAGGTCTGGTGGTTTCATGACCAGACATTCATCAACTTTTGTTAATTAAGATTTAGGTGGCATGGAAGTTCAGTGTTTAGCTGCTGTCTCACAGTGCCAGGGCCCAAGGTCTGATTCCCACCTTGGGCAACTGTCTGTGTGGAGGTTGCATTTTCTCCCGTGTCTGTGTGGGTTTTCTCTGGGTGCTCCGGTTGCCTCCCACAGTCCAAAGATGTGCAGGTTAGGAGAATTGGCCATGCTGAATTGCCCATGGTGTTCAGAGATGTTCGGTGAGGTACATTAGTCAGTGGTAAATGGAGAGTAATAGGGTTGGGGAATGGGTCTGGGAGCGTTACTCTCCGTAGGATCAGTGTGGAATTGTTGGACCAAAGGGCCTGTTTCCACACTGTGGGGATTCTATGAAGGTGGTCAAGGGCGGTTAAATGAACTTAAGGTGCAGATTATCCTTGAATTGATGGGCAAACTAAATTTAAGGGGCTGAAAGGTCTAGTTCTGGTCCCAGGTTCCTAACTTGATGGTGGCTGGGATTGTTCCCTGCAAGCATTAGGTTTGCACATCATGGCCCAGAGACACTTTCATTCCTCAGCTTTGTTTCCATGCCCATCGTAGACCCAAAATTTATTGAGGGGAGTCTAGGAAACACTCTGATTCTCCTCTCCCAGCAGAAGACCAAAAAACATTTAAAATTCTACCTTATTTTACCTTGCCATTAGGCTGTTGGCAGATTTGGTCTGATATGCAGTGGAAAATTAAAAAGGTTACTGCCCTCTAGTATCACTATTATATCATCTCCACATATCTCTGCTATTTCCCTGAATATTTGCTCCTCTATTTCGCGAAGTAGATGTCTGTAGAATACCCCTAGTTGCAAGACCAGACAGTTCCTGCTTCTCAACTTTAACCAAATGGATCTTGCCTTTGCATCATAAGGGCATCCTCTCTTCTTCTGTTTTTGTTGCAATCGTTTCAGATGTTCATTGCGTAGGTTTTGACCAGTAAGACTGGGAAGAGCCCTCCACCACTCTACTTTGACAGAGTGCCGTGACAGTTGTCCCCTTACTTTGAGGCAGCAGATGGTGTTTGTATTATCGAAAAGTCAGACATTCCGATGATGTAGTGCTGGACTAAGTGCCAACATAGACTGTGTGTTCCAAGGAAAAACCAGAATGTCAATCTACTGTTACGTTGTAAATTATGTTGAAGTCTAAGAAGATCCAGTTCACATATGATCGTGTGAAGATAAGTCTGAAGCTTCAGCATTGCATCATGCATTCATCATGCGTTTCCTGAAGAAGGGCTTATGCCCGAAACGTCAAATCTCCTGTTCCTTGGATGCTGCCTGACCTGCTGCGCTTTTCCAGCAACACATTTTCAGCTCTGATCTCCAGCATTTGCAGACCTCACTTTCTCCTCATGCGTTCAATAGTCTTGATCCATTCTTCCTAGCATCAATCCATTTCCAATGGGCAGATGTATTTCCAGATTCCTTTTAAAGGCATTTTTCAAAATTCTGTTTGTTCTTGTTAGTGTGGAGTATATTGCATGTGGGCCAGCATGACTTAAATTTCATTGGCCTACTTTGCAGGTACAATTTACGTTGTGCGTAATAGATCCTCATGTGCTCCTGACTTATAAACATTTTATTTTGGAGTTAATAAGTGATTTTGGAGTTCAAAATAATAAGTGATGCCATGTCCATACTAGGCTGCTGATTGACCACCCCCTAGATGAAAATTTACCACAGAGGAAGCTGACCCACCCCATATGGAAGCTGCCACGAAATGAAGTTCTTCAGAAATAAAAATCCCCTTTCAGCCATTGTAAATAACAAAAACAGGCAGTCTGGGTGAAACCATCCATCTTAGTTTTGAAGGCAATGTTTTCTCCCATATTATCCCTTCTGTCATGTACTACTCAACTTGTAAAAGAACCCCTGTCTCATAAATCATTTTAACGACAAAGGTTGTAAGCCCCTGAGGGAGCTTTCATCCTATGTTGCCCCAGCCTTGATGTTCAACTACCTCCAAGAAACTTTAACTCAAAGGAAAATAACAATTGCCCATGACGAGGGAACAAATTACCATCCTAATTAAAAGCCTTTAACATTAAAAAGGACAGCACAGATCCTGAACTGTGCAGCAAAGTGAGCTGCAATTACTTTCTAGTAAAATCAGCACAAATCTGATCAAGCGCAGGCCTCAGATCCCAATCACTCTGTAAGGCTCTGGCAAAAGGAATCTGTTTTTCTCTTGATGTCACAAGTTTACTGCATTAGGGGCTCCGGGAGTTTTTAAAACCTCAAAACCAGCAACAAAGTGTAAACTCAGTAAATTGATCCCTTCATGCTGACATGAGTGATGAGTGAGCAAGACCAATTTCTAAATAGTGTTCCACTCCACAGGCCAAGTGTGAAAGTGGAAAAATAAATACATTTATATTGATTAGCTGTTAGGTGCTGATTTTGTGAAAAGACACTTTGCCTTTCATTCCGCGACAGTACAGAGAGCTATAACTCAGCTGTGAAACAACAGTACATTGACCTCCCCTCACTCTCTATTCATTCACTGACTCCCCCTTAATCTCTATCCACTCAGTGACTCCTTCTCACTCTCTATCTGGTCACTGGCTCACTCCTCACTATCTCTCTGCTCACTGAATCCCTCTCACTCACTATTCATTCTCTGACTCCCCCATCACCCTCTACCCACTCACTGACTCCCCCCTCACTCTCTATCCACTCACTGATTCCTCCTCACTCTCTACCCACTCATTGACTCCCCCCTCACTCTCTTATCTGCTCACTGACACACCCCTCACTCTCTATCCACTCACTCACACACCCCTCACTCTCTTATCTGCTCACTGACACACCCCTCACTCTCTATCCACTCACTCACACACCCCTCACTCTCTATCCACTCACTGACTCACCCCATACTCTATCCACTCACTGACTCCCTCTCACTCTCTATCTGCTCACTGACTGCCCCTCACTCTTTATTTGCTCGCTGACACACCCTCACTCTCTATCCACTCACTCACACATCCCTCACTCGCTATCCACTCACTGATTCCCCCCTTACTCTCCATCCACCCACTGACTCCCTCTCACTCTCTATCCACCCACTGACACACCCCTCACTCTCTATCTACTCACTGACACACCCCTCACTCTCTATCCACTCACTCACACACCCCTCACTCTCTATCCACTCACTGACACACCCCTCACTCTCTATCCACCCACTGACACACCCCTCACTCTCTATCCACCCACTGACTCCCCCTCACTCTCTATCCACCCACTGACACACCCCTCACTCTCTATCCACTCGCTCACACACCCCTCACTCTCTATCCACTCACTGACACACCCCTCACTCTCTATCCACTCACTGACACACTCCTCACTGTCTATCCACTCACTCACACACCCCTCACTCTCTATCCACCCACTGACTCCCTCTCACTCTCTATCTACTCACTGACTCCCCCTCACTCTCTATCCACCCACTGACTCCCCCTCACTCTCTATCCACTCACTGACACACCCCTCACTCTCTATCCACTCACTCACACACCCCTCACTCTCTATCCACCCACTGACTCCCCCTCACTCTCTATCCACTCACTGACACACTCCTCAGTCTCTATCCACTCACTGACACACTCCTCACTCTCTATCTGCTTACTCACTCCCTCTCACTCTCGATTTGTTCACTGACTCACCCTCACTCTGTACATGCTCACTGGTTCCTCTCTCACTCTCTTCTATTTTGTTGTTGACTCCCCTCTCACTCTCAGTCTGTTCTCTGACAGCCCCTCTCACTTTCCTCTATCTGTTTGAAGATGTCCCACTCCCTCTCTCCTTCACTGACCTCCCTTCAGTGTTTTGTTTGACTACAGCTAACTTCTCACAATGAAAGAAAACTTTACCATGAAAATAAAAGTGCACAGATGTATGACCATTGCTATGGTAACATCCTGGTTGGGTTAGGTTTGCCTTGCTTTAAGCAGTGAAATTTCCTCTTTAATCACCTGTCAAAACGTTCACAGAACCAGAACTCAAAATGTCAATTCTCTGGCTTAAGCCACTTCGAATGGCTCCAACTTGGGTACAGGAATGCTGAGCCTCCAGGGACTGAGGAATTTCATCTCCCTTCCTGAAGGCAGTTTAAACACTTTGGGAAGTCAAATGAAAAGAAAGTAGCAGTGTGGTGTTCAATACCAAATCAGACACTGCTGAAAAGTCTCAACAACTCAGTCAACATCTATGGTGAGAAGAGACAAGTTAATGTTTCAGATGCGGAAGCACCTTCTAAACTCTTGGCTGTTTCAAGTACTTTGGTTCCTGCTGCATTGAATAGTGGAGAAGAGTAGCCTTCCTCTACACCATAATGCACTGAGATAGTAGAAATGGAAGTAAGGTATTTATTAACAGACCCTGTTTGGGCTAATGAATAGGTGAAGCCAGTTCAGTAGCAGACGTCACAGTTTATGCTATAAATTATAGCAATCTATTTTTCAAAACCAGAGCCTGCTGCTTCATGGTTTCAGTTAATTACAAAGCAGCATGAAATGAGACTACATATCAAACAGGTTCTTCTTTAGCCACTTTAAGCAATGGACTTTCCTCCTGTCTCTGGGAAAAAGAAAGAATTAATATCCTTTTTACTTCAAACTTTGTAAAGCCTCGAGGAAATGGGTATGATTCCTGAGCATGTGATTTTTTTAAAAAATGATGAAACAAAGAGTACAACGCAATTTCAATAATAACGCGTTCTGTTCAAACAAACCGCCAATGTAGCTATGTGACAATATTGTTAATCCAACATGAGAAACCAAAGACATTGGCAATTGCAAAGTTGTTATCAGCGCAAAAATTATCATGAAGCCTTTTGGATTGTGAAAAAAAAGTTAGTTCACTTGTGCCCTTTGGAAAAGAGAGCTCCAAACTACTTATCCAGGATCACCCAAATCAGACATGGTAGAAATTCTGCCTCCGATCACTGTATTCAAACAATCTGCCTTGGAGAATCCGAAAAATCTCAAACAATAGCTGCTATCCTAAAATGCAGACCCTTCTAAGAAGCCATTCAATCACCAATTATGTCTTTGATGGAACATCTGTGTAGTCCATTGATTGTATTTTGATATCTTGCCACGCATTCCTAAAAAATTGAACAGAAACAAACAGCCCACCAACACAGCACAGACAACCTCTTCAAATAAAAATACTACAGTACATGGTCAGCAGAACGCAAAAATCACGGCCTTGTAAACAGAAGATACAAAGTGCCAACACTAGAATGCCACCTCATTCATATGTACAGTACAACCTCGATTATCTAAACATCAATTATCCGAATTTCAGATTATCCAAACACGATCTAAAGGTCCCATAAACATAGCACTAGGCAACTCGGTATTCAGTTATCAGTTAAACAGCATTATGGCACGCATTGCTGAGTAACTGAGAAAGGTTTGATGACTGGCACTCAAATTACCGATGGTTTAATATTAGATCGGTTATCCGAACAATCAGTTATCCGAACAAAATACTCCCCATCCATCTTGTTCGGATAATCGAGGTTCTACTGTAATATGCTCACACAATAGCAGCTTACAGATGCACTGTTGTACACAGGTACCTGAGATCTTGGAGAATTACTTTAAATTGCTGAACTGGAGCTTCAGGATTCAGGGATCTGCCATTGCCCACTCCAGAAAAATCCACTGAAATGTCTTTTAATTTTGAAATGTGGCACCTGTTGAAGACTGTCCATAGTATTTTCACTTTCGTAGCAAGGACTTGTAAGCTGAAAAAAACTAACAACAATAATGTTCCCCACACCAAATAAACCCTTCTGAGATGGTTCGAATGGGAATGAAATGTAGAACCTGAGTATAGATATATCCAAGTTTAGGCAACACAAACTTGAAATTTCAAAGCTAATTATGTAGTTTTTATCCTAAATACTATTAAAATACAAAAGGGTAGCATGGTGGCTTAGTGGTTAGCACTGCTGTCTCATAGTGCCAGGGACTTTGGGTTCGATTCTATCCTTGGGCGACTGTCTACGTGGAGTTTATACATTCTTCCCATTTCTGCGTGAGTTTCCACCGGCTGCTCCGATTTCCTCCCACAATCCAGAGATGAGTAAAAATCTGATTGAAGATTTGTAGCTCGGGTATCCGTTGTTGTGATTCTGCTCGCGAAACGTTTGCAGCAAAAACTTCCAGCTCGGTGAGCAGAACCACAACAGAGATGAGTAAGTTAGATGGATTGACCAGACTAAATTGCCCATAATGTTCTGGGATGTGTAAGCTAACTGCCTTAGCCATAGGTCCTATAGGGTAGGGGGATGGCTCTGCATGGGTTACTCTTTGGAGGGTCGGTGTGGACTTGTTGGGCTGAAGGGCCTGTTTCCACACTGTGGGTCATCTATGATTCTATTGACCTAACCTAACTTGGGCAATGAATGAATCCAGTCCAAGTTTAGTTTTGAAGTGATCACTTAACTATATCAACAAAACGTTTATTACCATCTTCTTGGCCCAACTAGGAAGGCAGAATATGTCCTGGTCCTGCTGGCTATGCCCACACCCTGCCTCTGAATAATGACCAAACAAACAATCCACAGGGGATTACCAGCAGTTCAAAAAGCTGATATATCACCAAAGTCCTGTGTTTACTGGACTCAGAACTGATCTAAAATTTTCTAAGGTGTCAACAAGCAGGAAAGCAATGAAGACAAAAGAATGAAACTACTTCAACTAGTTCAAGGGTGTAGTTCCTTACGTTAAGGAAAATCAAAGATAAAGCACCATCATGTGTTATCTACACCAGCACAGTGTTTATGAAACCCAAAGGTCAGATGTTCAACTAGGCTGATACTCCAGAGTGAAGTAGAGGGACTGCTGCACTCTCCAACGTGCTATGTTTTGGATGGAGGATAAAATCAAGGTGGATCCCAAAGATTTTGCAATTATGGAGAAGAGCAAGTATTAGTCAGTGTTTGTCCCTCAATGACCTGCCACTAAAACAGATGACCTTGTCTGTTCTGCGAACATAGAACAGATTCAGTACTGAGAACGGTGGTTCTGCTAAATACAGTATTGTTACAATTCAGTGCAAGTATGAATGCAGTACGGAGAATGATGAATGTTCCAAGTAATTTAAGGTGATAAAGTAAAATATGTAAATAATCATAACGATACATTGGATTATAATTAACTAAGTAGAAGATAACAACATTAAAGTAAACCAAATTGCTTCAACAGAAATCTGGTAAATTAGAAAAATAATATGGTATAAAGGAACACCAAACTCAATCATATCTCTAGAGATAGTATTTTTCTGAAAAAAAAATGAAATGGACTTTTAAGCAAAATGATGAGATGACTAAACATGTAAACATTAAAAGTGAAAACAAACCAAAAGTGTTGCCACATGTCAGGTTCATTATTCAGTAGAGAATCAAATTTAATGCAAAAAGTACAGTGATGACTTAAAAATGAATTAAGAAGACAAAAGAGGTTTAGGGTGTAGGTTTGCTCGCTGAGCTGTGGGTTTGATATCCAGACGTTTCATTACCTGGCTAGGTAACATCATCAGTGGCGCCCTCCGAGTGAAACGAAGCTGTTTTTATTTATATGTTTGTCCTGGATGGGGTTCCTGGGGTTTGTGGTGATGTCATTTCCTGTTCGTTTTCTGAGGGATTGATAGATGGTATCTAGATCTATCTGATGATGTTACCTGGCCAGGTAATGAAACCTACAGCTCAGCGAGCAAACCTACACCCTAAACCTCAACCTGAGCTACAAACCTTCACAAACCTTGCAGACAAAAGAGAGTATATGAGCATAGACTCAGAGGATAATATAGAAGGGAACCAAGAGTATTTTAGAACTATGTAAGTAGGGAAATGGTAATTAAAGGAAGGGTGGAGTACTTCTGGAACTGAAATATTGTTTTGTGGGTGCAGAGTGTGTTGCTGAAGTACCAAATGAGTATTTTGCATCTGATTTCACAAAAGGACAGGATGAAGTAGTGGAGAGGGTGGAACACTTGTGCATATGGACTTTCAACAGTCTTTGATTAAGTCCATGCAATAGACTTATGAGCAAGACTGAAGCCCATGGAATTAAAACTATTTTAGAGGTTGAAATCATAGAATAATTGATATCAGACTGGACTGAGGAATGCAATAGTAGTCCCAAATTATTGGTGTTGAGACCACTTCTCTTTTTGGTAGATATTAATTTGGTAGATATCATTTTCAAAAGTAGAGATGACACAAAACTCAGAAATGTAGCCAAGACTGGGTAGGATAGTAACAGACATTAAGAGGACAAAAATGGGTTGGTGAAGTTAGAAGCAGGAAGACGGGTGGCAGGGAAAGTTAATGCAGATAAATACAAAAGCATTCACTTAGGCAGGTGGGATAAGAAGAACAGCTATAAATTAAACAATATAATTATAAATGGGGTGCAGAAACAGAAAGGAACTAAAAGACCTGGGATGTATGAACACACATCTCTGAAAGTTACAGGTGGATAAGTTAGGAAAACACTAAAAAGGCATATGGAATCTTGGTTTTTCGAATTAAGGCATAACATACAAAAGTGATCAGGCTCTACTAACCACAGATACAACGTTGTTCGGCCTTAGTTGGAGTACTGTGCTCAATTCTGAAACAATGGGGTGCAAGAAGACATGCTAGAATGGTACCAGGGATAAAACTTTATGTAGAGACCTGGGAACCTGGAGTTGTGCTTCTTAGAAGAGAGAAGATGAAGTGGATCCTGGATTTCATAGCCTTGGTGTCCATTTTCTTTGTGGCTGACAGCTGTTGGTGTGATTGACCCACACTTTGTTTCTCATCCCATTTCCATCTCCCTTTTCCTCACACCATCATCCCCTTTGCCAGTTATTCTCTCCTAGCCTTCCAACAATCACAGTCCTCTCCATTTGCTTCATTTCTACTCCCCTATTCCCTTGCTTCGATTAGAACATGTTAAATCTCTGACTTTTTGCAGTTCTGATGATTGGTCCTGCAAAGAGAGCATAGCATCTGATGAAATTACGTGAAACATTAACTTCGTTCCTCTCCACAGATGAAGCCAGACTAGTTGAATATTTCCAATATGTTCTGTTTCTATTTCATATTTTCAGCATGTCTAGTATATTACATCTGTATTAAGGTTAAGTGGAGATTTGTTAGAGATGTTCAAAGTCTTTAAGGGTTTTGACAGAGTTAATAAGGAGAGATTATTTACTCTGGGAGAATGATCAGTAACCAGAAGGCACAGCCACATTGACACAGAATTCAGAGGTAAATAAGACTCTTTTTAAAACCAGCAAGTTGTTGTAGTCTGTATTACCTGAAAGAGAGACAAGAGCAGATTCAATAGTAACTACCAAAAGAGAATTTAACAAGTACTCAAAAAAGAAAGAAAAGGAAGACATGGCTAAGCGTGAGGAGATTACCTGACTGGTACTAATTGGACAGTTATAGTGTCATAGAATCATACAGCATGGAAACAGACCCTTCGGTCCAAGCAGTCCATGCCGGACATAATCCCAAACTAAACTAGCCCCACCTGCCTGCTCCAGGCCCATATCCCTTCAAACCTCTCCTATTCAGGTCTCTATCCAAATATCTTTGAAACGCTATAATTTTACCCACATCCAGCACTTTCGAAGGAAGTTAATTCCACATATGAACTAACCTTTTGTCAAAGATTTGCCTCATGGGTTTTTTAAATCTCTCTCCTCTCACCATAAAAAATGGTCTTGAAATCCTTCTTCCTAGGGAAAAGACAACTCTATCTATACCTCCCATTATTTTTAGACTTCTGTCAGATTGCCTCTCAACTTCCTATGCTCCAATGAAAAATGTCCCAGCTATCCAGCTTTCTTTATAACTCAAGTTTTCCACACCCAGCAACATCCTGGTAAATCTCTTCTGAACCCTCTCCAGCTCAATAATATCTCTTCTAATACTGGGCTTCCAGAACTGGACCAGTATTCCGGAAGAGGCTTACCAATGTCCAGAAGAGGCCTCACTAATGTCCTCAATATGACTTCTCAACTCCGACACTCAAAGAACTGAGCAATGAATATAAGCATGTCAAATGCATGTTTTAATCACCCTGTTTATGTGTGACGCAAACTTCAAAGAATTATGTCCCTGCATCTCAGGTCCCTCTGTTCTACAACATTACCCAAGGCTCTAGTACTAATTGTATAAGCCCTATCTTTGTTTGTTGTACCAAAATGCAATATCTCGCATTTATCCAGAGTGAACTCCATCTGCTATTTTTCAGCCCATTGACCTATTTGTATACTTAGAAAACCTTCTTCATTTTAATTATGCTACCAATTTTGGTATCATCTGCAAACTTAATAACCATGCCTTCTATATTCTCATCCAAATCATTTATGTAAATGACAAACAAAAGAGGATTCAGAACCGATCTCTGTGGAACACTACTGGTCACAGGTCTCCAGTCAGAAAAGCAAACTGCCACCATTCCTCTCTTGTCTCCTGCCATTTAGCCATTTATGTATTCAACTGGCAGGCTCACCCTGAATCCCATGTGACCTAACTAGTCGACCATACAAAACCTTGTCAAAGGCTTTACTAAAATCTAAATAAACAATATCTACTGCTCTGCCATCATGGGTCTTTTTGGTAACTTCCTCAGAAATCTCAATCAGGTTTGGGAGAGTTTGATTTTCCTTGCACAAAGCCATGTTGATATACTTTATCAATTTTTTGCCTGTCTAAGTATCCATAAATCTTATCTCTTATAATCACCTCCAACAATTCACCCATAATCGAAGTCTGACTCACAGACCTATAGTTCCCCAGTTTCTCCTTACGACCTTATTTAAACAAAGGTACAACATTAGCCGCCCTCCAATTATCAAGCACCTCGTCCATTGTGATAGATGACCCACATATTTCTAAAAGGGGTCTCGTAATTTCCTCTCTTACTTCCCACAACGTTCTGGGATACGTTAAAATTTAAAATTTATTATCATATGTATTTTTACAAGGAAAATACAATGAAAAGTGTTCTAAGTCACCCTACCATGGTGCCTATATTAATAACAGAAGTCATGGTAACGTCATAAGTTACCAAACTTCATCGGACAAAATTCATTGAAGTCCATTTAAAGGCTCCTAGTATCAAAGAGATAATAAACACACCGGAATAGAACAACATTCATGATGAGAATGACATGACGGGATGAAAACACCAGGACAGCACTCCATTGGACCAAAAGCCCCCTGATGTCCATTGATTCCAGTTTTGCTAGGGTTTCTTGATGCCACAACTTGTCAAATGCAACCTTAATGTCAAGGGTTATTACTCGCACTTCACCTCTGGAATTCACCTTTTTTGTTCATTTTGAACCAAGGCTGTAATGAGATCAGGAGCTGAGTGGCCCTTTCAGAACCCAAACTAGACGTCATTGAGCAGGTTATTGCTGATCAGATGCTGCTTGATAGTGCTGCTGCTGATATTATCCTTCACTTTACTGATGATGGGGCGATAATAGGCCAGGTTGGATTTGTCCTGCTTTTTGTGTACAGGACATACTTGGGCAATTTTCCACATTGTCGGGCAGATACCAATGTTGTAACTGTGAGGTGATGCACTTTGATGGGGAGAATAAAGGAATGGAATATCATTTAAATGGAGAAAGCTAGAGCACACAGGGACTTGGGGGGCCTTAGCAACCTAGTTTCCAAGTTCAGAGGGAAATGGAGAAGGCAAATGAAATGTTGGCCTTATTTCAAAGAAGATGGAGTATAAAACTAGGGAGGTTTTGATCAAACTATACAGACCACACTGGAATACTGTGAACAGTTTTGGGTTCCTTATTGGAGGAAAGAAATTCTGGCATTGGAGGCAGTCCAGAAAAGGTTCACTAGATTGATTTCGGGTGTGGAGGGATTTCCTTATGAGGAGATGTTGAGTAAGTTGAATCTATACTCATTGGAGTTTGGAAGAATGAGAGGTGATTTTATTGAAACATACAAGAATTTTCTGGACTTTGACGGGATAGACATGGACAAGTTGCTTGTCCTTATGGAAATGTCTAGGACCAGACGGCATAACCTTAGCACAATTCCATTTAAAACAGAGATCAAGAGGAATTTCTTCTCTCAGTAGAGGCAATGGAATCCGCTCCCACAGATGCTATCAACACTGGGTTATTAAGCATATTCAAAGCACTAAGATGGACAGATTTTTAATCAGTAAGGACAGGTGGAATCTGATCAGCTATGATTCCACTTGAGTGGTGGAACAGATTGCTGCAGCTACATCTTACGGTCATTTGGTCTCGATGGTTAAGCCAGCTGCTTCACGTTGTTACAATGCAGTGGCAACACAAATGGAGTTCATCATTAACAGAATGCTGTCATCAATCAAAAAGATATTCTGCCTATCACTCGAATGAGTAATGTGGGTTATGAATATAGTTTAGAACATACATCCCAATGGTTGGGTGGTTTGTATCCAGCACATATCTCTTAGGTTGTGCCAAACAAGCCCATGCTTTCAATAATCACAATATCCAATGTCAGATATGATTCTGAGATTGAATGACATTTGCTGAATAATCCTGAGTGTGCGAACCGTAATGCTGGTAAGCAATTTAGGTTAGCAGATTAGTAATGGAAAGGCCTGGACAAATCACCCATGAGTTCAAATCCCAGTAAATCACAAATAAGACATTAAATAAATCTGGAATTAAAACAAAAACTGGTATCAGAAATAGCTTGTTGCCAGGTTACAGAAGAATGCAACAGAAATTAGAACCAGAATACATAATATGGCTTCAAAGTCAGATCTTAAGGCTTCTAATCTGAACACAGCAATTGGAACAAGATAGATAAGTTAACTGCACAAGTAGAAATAAATGAATATAACGTGATAACTATTACAGAGCCTTGGTTGCAGTGTGACCTGGACTGTGTGCTCAATATTCTAGACTATTTGATCTTCCAGAAGAACAGGCAAAAAAGAAAAGGAGGTGGAGTGCTGTTGTTAATAATGGAAGGCATTACTGCAATATTAAGATGTGATATAGGCGCAATAGATTGTAATGGTGAATCAGTTTGTATGGAAATAAGGAATAGCAAAGGAAATAAATCATGGCTGGGAGTTGTCTCATTGTAAAACTTGGAAATAATGAAGACATATAAGGAGGACACCAAAAGTGTCATGGGTGAGTCTGATCTGCATGCTGAGTGATCAAGTCATATAGGCAGGGATAATACAGAAAATAGTTTTGTAGATTGCAACAGGAATTGTTTCTTAGAATAGAACATTGTAGAACCTACCAGAGAACAGGCTAGTTTAGATCTAGTAATGTGTAATCATAGAATCCCTACAGTGTGAAAAGAGGCCATTTGTTAGGGCTGCACCAACCCACCAAAGAGTATCCCATCCATCTGCATAACCCCACATTTACCCTGGCTAATCTACCTAGTGTACACATCCCTGGACACCTATGAGCAATTTAGCTGGCTAATCCACCTAACCTGCACATGTTTGGGACAGTGCGAGGAAACCAGACCATCTGGAGGAAACATTGTCTCATGTGGGCTGAGAAAATAGACTAAGGGGAAAGCCAGTGGATATGCAATGGCAGACATTTAAGAATAGTTCAAAAATATAATTTTGTCAAGGGGAGATAAAGTGGACAATAATGTTGGCTGTACTGACCTGGGATTGCACATACAATATCGTAAAAGCAGTCAACACCAGCACACACCAGTTGGTGTATCTGTGAGAGCAAGACACCTCCCTGGTAACAAACTTTCTCTGGACATTCTGCAAGATAGAGCACACTGCCATTGAGTTCAGTAATGTTCCTCGGGGAAGGAATCTGCCATCATTATCTGCTTTGGTCTATATGTGACTCCAGATTCAGTGCAACGTGGCTCCTCTTAAGTGCTCTCTGAATCAACCCAGTTAGTCACTCAGCTCAAGGGCAGTTCGCAGTAAGCAACAAATACTGGCCTTGCCAGTGCTGCTCCCATGCCATCAACATATAAATGAAAATAAAGTGTTCAAACCTTCCCTGAGTCAAAAAGCAACATCGAAGGAAAAAAAAACTTGTGAATGGACAAGCCAGACCTCGGACTGAAGTCTGGCTTAATAGATCATATTTTGTGTTTTTGGTTTTAATGGTGTGGTCTCTCATTGAAACTTAAGTATGCAGTGCCACAGAGTCAGTCTTAACAATAGAACAGAAGTTTATTACATAAAAGAAATGAAGATTGAACAGTGTTAATCAAACTAATTACTTATAACACAGTTTTAAAGATTTCCAAACATGTGGTAAAAATCTAATCATATTAATGCTTGCACCAGAGAAAAGTCCCTTCTGTATCACACCTATAGAGCTTAATTTAACCATGGTTTCAACTCCCTGTTCTGAGAATGTGAGAGCATCTTTCTGGAGCCTATATCCAATTTTCTCGAGCAGTGGAGGACTTTCAAAACTATTTTTCAAAGTGCTCAGCAAACGGATGCAGGCATACCTCAGTTATCCAAATACTAATTATTCAGTGTTTGTTGGGGTTTGGGGATGGTGGGGGACAGTGTAGGATGAGGTTTGGGAGACGGGCGCGGGGCGATGTTTGTTGGGGTTTGGGGGTGGGCGGAGGGCGGTTTCTGTTGGGTTTAGGGGCATGCGGGGGGGCGGAGTTGGATGGAGTTTGGGGGCAGGCAGTGGGCGGTGTTGGATGGGGTTTTGGGGTGGGTGGGGATTGGTGTTGGATGGGGTTTGGGTGCAGGCGGAGGTAGTGTTGGATGGGGTTTGGGGGCAGGCATGGGCGGTGTTGGATGGGTTTGGGGGTGGGTGGGGGGCAGTGTTGGATGGGGTTTGGGGGTGGGCGGGGGCAGTGTTGGATGGGTTTGGGGGCAGGCGGGAGGCAATTTTGGAAGGGGTTTGGGAGATGGGTGGGGGGGCGGTGTTGGATAGAGTTTGGGAGATGGGCAGGGGGCGGAGGTGGATGGGGTTGGGGTGGGCGGGGGCAGTGTTGGATGGGATTTGCGGGTGGGCGGGGGCGGTGTTGGATGGGGTTTGGGAGACGGGCAGGGGTGGTGTTGGATGGGGTTTGGGAGACGGGCAGGGGGCGGAGGTGGATGGGGTTGGGGTGGGCGGGGGCAGTGTTGGATGGGATTTGCGGGTGGGCGGGGGCGGTGTTGGATGGGGTTTGCGGGTGGGCGGGGGCGGTGTTGGATGGGGTTTGGGAGAAGGGCGGAGGGTGGTGTTGGATGTGGTTTGGGGGTGGGCGGGGAGGTGGTGCTTGATGCGGTTTGGGGAGGGCGGGGGGTGGTGTTGGATGGGGTTTGGAAGATGGGCGGGGGCGGTGTTGGATGTGGTTGGGGGTGGGCGGTGGCGGTGTTGGTTGGGATTTAGGAGTGGCAGGGGGCGGTGTTGAATGGAGTTTGGGGCAGGCGGGGGTAGTGTTGGATGGGGTTTGGGAGATGGGCTGAGTGTGGTATTTAATGGGGAATGGGGCCAAGTGGGGTTGGTGTTTGATGGGGTTTGGGGGTGGATAGGGGGGTGGTGTTGGATGGGGTTTGGGAGACGGGCGGGGGTGGTGTTGGACGGGGTTTGGGGTGGTTGGGGGAGCGGTGTTGGATGGGGTTTGGGGGGCAGGTGGGAGGGCGGTGGTGGATGGGGTTTGGGAGACAGGCGGGGGTGGTGTTGAATGGGGTTTGGGGGTGGGCGGGGGGCAGTGTTCAATGGGGTTTGGGAGACGGGTGGGGGCGGTGTTGGATAGGATTTGGGGGCGGGCAGGGGGCTGTGTTGGATGGGGTTTGGGGCAGGTGGGGACAGTGTTGGATGGCGTTTGGGGCAGGTGGGGGCGGTGTTGGATGGGCTTTGGGAGACGAGCTGAGAGTGGTGTTTGATGGGAACGGGGCGGTAGGGGGTGGTGTTGGATGGGGTTTGGGGGTGGGCGAGGGTGGTATTGAATGGGGTTTGGGAGACAGGCGGGTGCGCAGTGTTGGATGGCTTTGGGTGTTGGATGGGGTTTGGGAGATGGGCGGGGCGGTGTTGGATGGGGTTGGGGGTGGACAGGGGCAGAATTGGATGGGATTTGGGGGTGGGCGTGGGGCGGTGTTGGATGGGGTTTGGGAGACAGGCTGAGAATGGTGTTTGATGGGGTTTGAGGGCGGATGGGGGGGTGGTGTTGGATGGGATTTTGGGAAGGGCGGGGGTGGTGTTGGATGGGGTTTGGGAGAGGGTGGGGAGCAGTGTTGGATGGGGTTTAGGGGCGGGCGGGGTGTTGTTGGATGGGGTTTGGGGTGGGTGGGGACGGTGTTGGATGGAGTTTGGGAGACGGGTAGGGGGTGGTGTTGGACGGGGTTTGGGGCAGGTGGGAGGACGGTGTTGGACGTGGTTTGGGGGCGGGTGGGAGGGCAGTGTTGGATGAGGTTTGGGGGAGAGTGGGAGGGCAGAATTGGATGAGGTTTGGGGGTGAGTGGGAGGGCAGTATTGGATGGGGTTTGGGAGACGGACGGGGCGGTGTTTGTTGGAGTTTGGGGGTGGGAGGGGGGCGGTGTTGGATGGGATTTGGGGGTGGATGGGTGACCGTGTTGGAGGGGCTGGGGATTGGGCGGGGATAGTGCTGGATGGGGTTTGGTGGCAGGTGGGGGTGGTGTTGGATGGGGTTTGGGAGATGGGCGGGGTGGTTTGGAGGGGTTTGGGGGCGGATGGGGGTCAGTGCTGGATGGGGTTTGGGAGATGGGCGGTGTTAGAGGGGTTTGGGGGGGCGGAGCAGTGTTGGATGGGATTTGCGGGTGGGCAGGGGTGAGGTGTTGGATGGGGTTTGGGAAACACGTGGAGGGTGGTGTTGGTTAGGGTTTGGAGGTGGTCGGACGTGGTGATCGATGGGGTTTGGGGGCGGGCGGGGGGTGGTGTTGGATGGGGTTGGGAGACAGGCGGGGGTGGTGTTGGACGGGGTTTGGGGGTGGGTGGGTGGGCTATGTTGGATTGGGTTTGGGGCAGGCAGCGGCGGTATTGGATGGGGTTTGGGAGACGGGTGGAAGGTGGTGTTAGATGGGATTTGGAAGCGGGCTGGGGTTGTGTTTGATGGGGTTTGGGGGCTGGCAGGGGGTTGGTGTCGGATTGGGTTTGGGGGAGGGCGGGGGTGGTGTTGGATGGGGTTTGTGAGACGGGTGGGGGTGGTGTTGGATGGGGGAAGGGAGGGGGCGGTGTTGGATGGGGTTTAGGAGACAGGTGGAGGGTGGTGTTGGATGGGGTTTGGGAGATGGGTGGGGCTGGTGTTAGATGGTGTTGGGGGTGGATGGGGCAGTGTTGGATGGGGTTTGGCGAGGGGGGTTTGTTGGATGGGGTTTGGGAGACAGGCTGAGAGTAGTGTTTGATGAGGTATGGGGCAGGCGGGGGGTTGTGTTTGATAGTGTTTGGGGGCAGATGGGGGCTGGTGTTGGATGGGTTTTAGGGGCGTGCGGGGGGCGGTGTTGGATGGCGTTTGTGAGATGGGTGGGGGCGGTGTTGGATGGGGTTGGGGGGAGGGAGGGGGTGGTGTTGGATGGGGTTTGGGAGACAGGCCAGGGCGGTGTTGGATGGAGTTTGGGGGCAGGCAGGGGGCGGTGTTGGATGTGGTTTGGGAGACAGGCGGGGGGTGGTGTTGGATGGGGTTTGGGGGTGGGTGGGTGGGCTATGTTGGATTGGGTTTGGGAGACATGCGGGCGGTGTTTGTTGGGGTTTGGGGTGGGTGGGGGTGGTGTTGGATGGGATTTCGGCGTGCGTGGGGGTGGTATTGGATGGGGTTTGGAGGTGGGCGGGTGGCAGTGTCGAATAGGGTTTGGGGTGGGCGGGTGGGCAGTGTTAGATGGGTTTGGGGGTGGGCGGGGGTGGTAATGGATGGGGTTTGGGGTTGGGTGGGGGTCGGTGTTGGATGGGGTTTGGGATACGGGCGGGGGAGGTATTGGAAGGGGTTTGGGAGATGGGTGGGGGTGGTGTTGGAGTGGGCTTGGGGGTGGGCAGGGCAGTGTAGGATGGGATTTGCGGGTGGGCAGGGGCGTGTTGGATGGGGTTTGGGGCAGACGGGGGCGGTGTTGGATGGGGTTTAGGAGACGGGTGGAGGGTGGCGTTGAATGGGGTTTGGGGCGGGCAGGGAAATTGTTGGATGGGGTTTGGAAGACGGGTAGGGGGCAGTGTTGTACTGGGTTTGGGGGCGGGTGGGGGGCGTTGTTGGATGGGGTTTGGGAGATGGGTGGGGCTGGTGTTGGATGGGGTTGGGGGTGGGTGGGGGCAGTGTTTTATGGGGTTTGGGGGCGGGTGGGGGGTGTTGTTGGATGGGGTTTGGGAGATGGGTGGGGCCGGTGTTAGATGGGGTTGGGGCTGGGTGGGGGCACTGTTGGATGGGGTTTGGGAGACGGGCTGAGAGTAGTGTTTGATGAGGTATGGGGCGGGTGGGGAGTGGTGTTTGATGGTGTTTGGGGGAGGGCAGTGCTGGACGGGATTTGGGAGGGTGGGTGGGAGTGCGGTGTTGGATGGGGTTTAGGGGTGTCTGAGGGGCGGTGTTGGATGGGGTTTGTGAGACGGGTTGGGGCGGTGTTGGATGGAGTTGGGGGAGGGAGGGGGTGGTGTTGGATGGGGTTTGGGAGACAGGCGGGGGTGGTATTGGATGGGGTTTGGGGTTGGGTGGGGGTCGGTGTTGGATGGGGTTTGAGAGACAGGCGGGGTGCGGTGTTGGATGTGTTTGGGATACGGGCGGGGGAGGTATTGGAAGGGGTTTGGGAGATGGGTGGGGGTGGTGTTGGAGTGGGCTTGGGGGTGGGCAGGGCAGTGTAGGATGGGATTTGCGGGTGGGCAGGGGCGTGTTGGATGGGGTTTGGGGCAGACGGGGAAATTGTTGGATGGGGTTTGGGAGACGGGCTGAGAGTAGTGTTTGATGAGGTATGGGCGGGCGGGGGTGGTGTTTGATGGTGTTTGGGGGCAGATGGGGGCTGGTGTTGTATGGGGTTTGGGGGCAGGCGGGGGCGGTGTTGGATGAGGTTTGGGAGAAGGGGGTAGTGTTGAACGGGGTTTGGGGGAGGGTGAGAGGGCGGTGCTGGATGGGATTTGGGGGGCGTGCAGGGGGCGGTGTTGGATGGCGTTTGTGAGACGGGTGGGGGCAGTGTTGGATGGGGTTGGGGGGAGGGAGGGGTGGTGTTGGATGGGGTTTGGGAGACAGGCCAGGGCGGTGTTGGATGGGGTTTGGGAGACAGGCGGGGGGTGGTATTGGACAGGGTTTGGGGGTAGGTGGGTGGGCTATGTTGGATTGGGTTTGGGAGACATGCGGGCACGGTGTTTGTTGGGGTTTGGGGTGGGCGGGGGTGGTGTTGGATGGGAGTTCGGTGTGCGTGGGGGTGGTATTGGATGGGGTTTGGAGGTGGGCGGGTGGCAGTGTCGAATAGGGTTTGGGGTGGGCGGGTGGGCAGTGTTGGATGGATTTGGGGGTGGGCGGGGGTGGTATTGGATGGGGTTTGGGGTTGGGTGGGGGTCGGTGTTGGATGGGGTTTGAGAGACAGGCGGGGTGCGGTGTTGGATGTGTTTGGGATACGGGCGGGGGAGGTATTGGAAGGGGTTTGGGAGATGGGTGGGGGTGGTGTTGGAGTGGGCTTTGGGGTGGGCGGGGCAGTGTAGGATGGGATTTGCGGGTGGGCAGGGGCGTGTTGGATGGGGTTTGGGGCAGACGGGGGCGGTGTTGGATGGGGTTTAGGAGACAGGTGGAGGGTGGCGTTGAATGGGGTTTGGTGGCGGGCAGGGGGGTGGTGTTGAATGGGGCTTGGGGGCGAGCGGGGGCATGTTGGATGGAGTTTGGGACAGGCGGGGGCGGTTGGATGGGGTTTGGGAGATGGGTGGAGGGTGGTGTTGGATGGGGTTTGGGGCGGGCGGGGGAATTGTTGTATGGGGTTTGGGGGCGGGTGGGGGGTGTTGTTGGATGGGGTTTGGGAGATGGGTGGGGCCGGTGTTGGATGGGGTTGGGGGTGGGTGGGGGCACTGTTGGATGGGGTTTGGGAGACGGGCTGAGAGTAGTGTTTGATGAGGTATGGGGCGGGCGGGGGTGGTGTTTGATGAATTTTGGGAGTGTGCGGGGGTGGCGTTGGATGGGGTTTAGGAGACGGGTGAGGGGTCGGTGTTGGATGAGGTTTAGGGGCGGGGGTGGTGTTGGATGTGGTTTAGGAGACGGGTGAGGGGTCGGTGTTGGATGGGGTTTGGGGGTGTGAGGGGGAGTGGTGTTGGATGCAGTTTGGGGCAGGTGGAGGTAGTGTTGGATGTGGTTTGGGGGCAGTTGGGGACAGTGTTGGATGGGGTTTGGCGAGGGGGGTTTGTTGGATGGGGTTTGGGAGATGGGTGAGGGGGGCAGTGTTGGATGGGGTTTAGGGGTGGGCGGGGGCAGTGTTGAATGGGATTTGGGGCAGGTGGGGGCAGTGTTGGATAGTGTTTGGGAGACAGACGGGGGCAGTATTGAATGGGGTTTGAGAGACAAGCGGGGGCAGTGTTGGATGGGGTTTGGGGGCGCCTGGGGGGGCAGTGTTGGATGGGGTTTGGGGGCGCCGGGGGGGGCAGTGTTGGATGGGGTTTGGGGCGGACGGGGGGGTGTTGTTGGGGGCGAGGGGGCGGTGTTGGACGGGGTTTGGGGAGGGTGCATGGATGGTATAGGGGAGGTGGGCTCATGCATGCTGTGCTGCTGCTAGTCTCCTGAACACGGAGCAGACTTAATAGAAAATTCCAAGTCCCAGAGGAAAGGCATTGAATCAATTATCCAAACGAAATAGCGCCTGCCCATCTCATTCGGATAATCGAGGTTCCTCTGTATTCCAATGAAAAGGACGGACTGTAAGAAAAGAGGTAATCTGCCATAGGTTTCTAAGGAAATAAGGAAGACTACCAAATTGAAAGAGAAGGCATACAAAGTGGCCAAGATCAGCAGGAAACTAGAAGATTGGGAAAGCTTTAAAGGTCAACAGAAAGCCACAAAAAGAACTATAAAGAAAAGTAAGATGGAACTTGAGAAAAAACTAGCACAGAATATAAAGACAGATAGCAAAAAATTCTATAACTTTCTAAAATGAAAAAAAGTGGCTAAAGGAAACGTTGGTCCTTTAGAGGATGAGAAGGGCATTTTTAGTTATAGGTTATGATGAAATGGCCGAGGCATTAAAGAGGTATTTTGTGTCGGTCTTCACAGTGGGGGACACGCATAATATGCCAGTAATTGATAAAGAGACAAAGGTAGATGAGGACCTGGAAACAATCATTCTCATGGAAGACATCATGTTGGGCAGGCTCATGGAGCTTAGGATAGACAAGCTTCCTGGCCCTAATGGAATGCATCCCAGGGTACTGAAAGAGATGGTAGGAGAAATATTAAGTGCACATGTGGTAATTTTCCAAAATTCGCTCGACTCTGGGGCAGTTCCAGTAGATCAGAAAACAGCAAATGTGAAGCCACTGTTTAAAAAAAGAAGATAGACAAAAGGTGGGGAATTATAGACCGGTTAGCTGAACTCTTGTAGTTGGGGAGCTGCTTGAGTCTATTATCAAGGAAGAAACAGCAAGGCATCTAGATAGAAATTGTCCTGTTGGGTAGACACAGCATGGGTACATGAAAGGCAGGTCATGCTTCACTAAACTTTTGGAGCTCAATGAAGACATTACGAGCAAGGTAGACAATGGGAACCCAGTGGATGTGGTGCACCTAGATTTCCAAAAGACCTTTGACAAGGTGCCGCACAAGAGGCTGCTGCATAAGATAAAGAGGCATGGCATCACAGGTCAAGTATTAGCATGGATAGAGGATTGGTTTTCTAACAGGAGACAAAGAGTGGGGGTAAATAAGTGCTCTTCTGATTGGTAATCAGTAACTTATGGTGTGCCTCAGGGATCAGTGTTGGGACGCAATTATTTACAATTTACAGAGATGATTTAGAGTTAAAGACCATGTGTAGTGTGTCAAAGTTTGCAGATAACACTAAGATGAGTGGCAGAGCAAAATGTGCAGAGGACTGAAACTTTGCACGGAACATAGATACTTTAAGTAAGTGGGCAAAGTCTGGCAGATGGAATACAATGTTAATAAATGTGAAGTCATCCATTTTGGTAGGAGTAACAGTAATAAGGACCATTACTTGAATGCTAAAAAGTTGCAGCATGTTGCTATGCAGAGGGACCTGGGTGTCCTTGTGCCTGAATCACAGAAGGTTGGTCTGCAGGTACAACAAGTAATTAGGAAGGCAAATGGAATTTTGTCCTTCATTGCTAAAGGGATTGAGTTTAAAAGCAGAGAGGTTATGTTGCAGCTGTACAAGGTGCCGGTGAGGCCACACCTGGAGTACTGTGTGCAGCTTTGGTCTCTTTAAGAAAACATGTACTGGCACTGGAGGGGGTGCAGAGGAGGTTCACTGGGTTGATCCCGGAGTTGAGGGAGTTGACTTATGAGGGTAGACCAGGGTTATATTAATTGGAATTTAGAAGAATGAGGGGGGATCTTAGAGAAACATTTGAAATTATGAAGGAGTAAATAAGGCAAATGTAGAGAGAATGTCTCCACTGGCCAATGAAACTAGGACAAAAGGGCATACCCTGAAAGTCAGGGGAAGCAGATTTAGGACTGATTGGGAAGGGAAGTCTTCACCCAGAGGGCTGTGAATCAATGGAGTTCCTTGTCCAGTGAAGTAGTTGACGCTACTTCAGTAAATGTTTTTGAACAATGAATGAATTAGGGTTATAGTGAGAGGGTGGGTAAGTGGAGCTGAGGCCACCAAAAGATCAACCATGATCTTATTGAATGGCTGAGCAGGTTCGATGGGCCAGATGGCCTACTCCTGCTCCTAGCTCTTGTGTTGTTCTCAACTTCAAATCCTTTTAGAGTTTTCACCAAACACTTCTTGTCTTCAATTTTACAAAGCTTCTTCCACTCAGAGAATTTATACTTTTAGCAATTATAAACTATCTTCTCCCTTTCTCCAGAGCAAATGCTTTCCATGTCCAGTTTCAGCCAAGTGCCCTACCGAATTGCACAAACTGAAACAAATAAAACTTTTCTTCCCAAACTATGGCTGTTTCCTTTAGTCAAAAGCAACAAAAACAATCTATGAACTTTTAAACTGGATTTTAAACATAAGTATTTATTTTTGTTCACTCCTAAAATTTTTCCTAATGTAAACAAAAACCCATTACTCTCCTAAAAATCTTTCTATGATAGTGTGTTTAAAAGAAATCACCACGGCTACAGAAATACTTATAAGTCAGTCATTAAGCCCGTTCAGACACCCAGAAAACACATATGACACTCATTCAAATTCAAAAGTCCAAACTCAAATATGAACAACATTAAAATATATATAAGCCACACATCTCCCATCATAACATGCTAATCTGACACATCTCCTGTACTTTAGGGTGACACGGTGGCTCAGTGGTTAGCACTGCTGCCTCACAGCACCAGGGTCCTGGGTTTGCTTCCCGCCTGTCTGTGTGGAGTTTGCACATTCTCCCTGTGTCTGTGTGGGTTTCCTCCCAAAATCCAAAGATGTGCATGTCAGTAAAATTGGCCATACAAAATTGCCCACAGTGTTAGGTGTGTTAGTTAGGGGTAAATGTAAGGTAGGGGAATGGGTTTGGGTGGGTTTCTCTTCGGAGGGTGGTGTGGACTTGTTGGGCTGAAGGGCTTATTTCCACACTGTAGGAAATCTAATCTACTTCAAAATGGAGCCCCAATGGGTTCATTTCCAAGTACATTTGCTCTGGGATGGCAATTCTGAATAGGGAAAACTACTTAGTCATTTCTATTACAAACATAAATCTATCTTCAATGATGTTTCTGGATCACCTATCTGTTTTGCTGGAACACTCTGATATGTAATGTAAATTGTAGAGAGGTGACACTAGGAGTATAGTAGCTGACTTTCTGTTTAACATTATGCCCACTTGAATTCCAAATTTCTTCTTTTTATATGTTCATGGCACTTGGGAGCCGCTGGATTAGACCAGTATTCATTGCCCATTCTTTCACTGAGTGGCTTTCTACAACCATTTCAGAGTCAACCACATTGCAATGGATGGGAGTAACGTCTTGGCCAGACCAGGTAAAATTGGCAGATATTCTTCCCTAAAGAGCATTAGCAAACCAGAAGGATTTTAGCACAATGTTTACATGGTCATCATGAGGCTAGCTTTTTATTGACCTTTTTATCCAGATTTTTATTGATCCAAATTTTGTTATCTGCCATGGTCAGACTCAGACCCTTGGTCCAATAAGATTAGACAGGGCCTTTGGAGCTGTCCAGTGACATTATTACAATGCCACTGCCTCTCCCCGCACAACTCATATCAAATCCCTTTAAGCACATCGATGAGATCTATAACCTATACTTAGGACTTAGATCAGACAAGTACAGGAACGGGCTCTTCAGCCCACAATATTGGGCTGAACATAACATCAAATTAAACTATTCCCTTCTGCCTGCCCTTGGTCCATATTCCTTCATTCCTGTGCATATTCCTGTGCTTATCTGTAAGTCCCTGAAACGTTCCTATCATATCTGTCTCCACCACCACCCCTGGCAGTGCATTCTATGCTCCTACCACTTTCTGTGGAAAAAACCTTGTCCCTCACATCTCCTTTGAACTTTCCCTTTCTCACTGTAAATGTATGTCTAACTTTAGATATTTAACTCTGGGAAGACGATTCTGACTGTCAACCCTTTGCATTTCAAAATTTTATAAACCTTTATGAAATCTCCCTCAGCCGCCAGTGCTCCAGAGAAAACAACCTGAGTTTTTCTAGCCTCTCCTTATAGATGAAACCCTCTAATTCAGGCAGCATCCTTTTCTACACCCTTTCTAAAATCTCCACATCCTTCCTGTAATGTGGCAACCAGAATTGAATGCAGTACTCTAAGTGTGGCCTAACCAAAGTTTTATAAAGTTTTATAAAGCAACATGACATTCTGACTCTTGTACTCAATGCCCTGAACAATACAGGCAAGCATGCTGTATGCCATCTTTATCATCCTATGTACTTGCATGACAGCTTTCAGGGATCTATGGACTTCAACCCCAAGATCCCTGTGCACATCAGTGCTGTTCAGAGTCCTTCTGTTATCTGTATACTTTTCTTTGACATTTGATATCCTGAAGTGCCACACCTCACACTTGCCCAGATTAAACTCCACCTGCCATTTCTCTGCCCATATCTGCTACAGATCTATATCCTGCAGTATCCTTTGACCACCTTCTACACTGTCCACAACTCCACCCACCTTTGTGTTGTCTGCATACTTACTAACCCACCCATCTACATTTTCATCAAAGTCATTTATATATATCAGCAGAGCTCCTAGTTCAGATCCCTTCAAAACAACATTAGGCATGAACCTCCACCCAGAAGAATACCCTTCCACCATTACTGTCAACCGTCTATGAGCAAGCCAATTCTGAATCCAAGCAGCCAAGTCATCATGAATCCCATGCATCTTAATTTTCTGAAAGAGCCTACTATGAGGGACTTTGTTGAAAGCCTTACTAAAATTCACGTAGACAACATCCACTGCTCTACCCTCATCGATCATCATCATCACCTCCTTGAAAAATTTAATCAAGTTAGTAAGACATGACGTGCTCTGCAATTAGGCCATGCTTTTCCAAATGCGCTTAAATTCTATCCCTGAGAATTCTCTCCAATAGTTTCCTAACCACTAATCTCAGACTCATTGTCAATAATTTCCTGGATTATCCCTATTTCTCCTCTTGAACAGAGAAACAACATTAGCTACTCACCAGTTCTCTGGGACTTTTCTCCAGTGGCTAATGAAGAAACTCGAAGATCTTGGTCAGGCCGCTTCAATCTTCTTTCTTGCCTCTCTCAATAGCCTGGGGTAGATACCATTGGACCCTTAATGTTCTTTAAGCAACCCAGCACCATTTCCTTCTTGATCTCAAAATGCCCTAGCATATTAGCATGCTCCTCACTAATCTCACAATCATCTATGTCCTTCTCTTGGGTGGATACCGACGCAAAGTACTCACTTAGGATCTCGCCCACATCCTATGCCTCCAAGCACAAATTCCTTCCTTTATCCTTGAGTGGTCCTACCTTCTGTCTAGTTATATTCTTGTTTTTAATGTATAGAATGAAAACCTGATGCCTGTCAATCGACCTGCTCAGCCCTGATCCTCCTCTGCAGCAAATGCAGAGTGGGGCTCCTGAGCCACAGAAGATGCTCACCACAGAGTTGAGCACCAAGGTGCAAGCTATCACCTCAGGAGACGGTTTGATTTGGAGTAACTTCTTGCTAAAGGTAGCATTCAATTATTTTCCACAGGGAGGGCCTCACGCACCATTTACATGTTAATGGAATAAAATTCCCTCATATTTCAAGGAGCCATGTGATTTTTGACAGCTTCAGAGGTGCTTACAAGTGTTCCACTAATGAGATCCTGTTCACCATTTGGTAAATGGTTTGGTACCTCTGGTCCTGGGGCACACAGAGTTTGTCAAAAAGGAGGTTGCGCAGGCATTGGCTGGATGGCAGAAACTGTAACCCCACTGCATGTTTTGTTGACCAGAAACCTGCAAAAGCAAATCTTTATCTTTCATTTTGTAGTACGGGCATCATTGGCAAGAACAAAATGTCTTGCCCATCTCTGATTGCCCTTGGGAAGGTAGTGCTGAGCTGCCTTCTTGACCCTCTGCAGCTTGTAAGGTATAGGCACAGTGTGTATGAGGATGCTAATACTTGGGTCTGATATTTTACGTGTGCTACATAAATTGAGCACTAGGCATTGGCCAGGACAGCATATCTGCTTCTCTTCTTTGTCAAAATGCCCCTAATCCTTTACACACTGTTGAGCAGACATACACCTTAACATCTTCTCTGACAATGAACCAGTGTTGAGTCCCATTGTAGTGCACTGGAATCAGCCTCAAATCTGCATCCAAGTCTCTACAGTGGGATTTAAACCCACAGCCCTCTGGCCTCAGAGGTGAAAGTAAAACCCGCTGAGCCACAGTTAGTTAAGCTGCTGTTGGGTTGCTGTTGTCAAATAGATGCTCTTTAGACTCAGCTTGTGCATTGGCACCAGAGAGGAGCAGCTGTACTACCCTTGGTAAAGATCTAAAGGTGCTTCATACAATGTCTATTAGCTTCTGGCTGGTTTACTGCCAGGAATAATTGAAGAGATTTTGTGGCAGGAACTGCGTTCTCTACTTTCAAGTGGTGGCTAACGTTTTAATACTAGGACAGTTTCCTAAAGGGCTTTATTATCACCACAGTCTTTCTTTCGGAAGTCACAGTTAACTACCAGAACAGTCTGCCTGCTTAGACACATCACACAGTGACAGCTTTTTATATTTATGTCAAATTTTGCAACAGGCTGACTGGGTGTAAAACGTCATAATCAAGCATTTCCTGAGCAGTCTCATGCAGAACATTGTTTTGGTTCCACATCTACAATAGCTCAGAAACTAGAATGAAACCACATCTATAGTAGGAGAATTTCCTTCCTTTTTCCACAGCTCAGACGAAACCATGAGCATGCTGTGAAACACATAGCCAGGCTTTAAAGACAAACCACAGAGAAGTTTCAAACTAAAATTGTCTCGCAAATGAAACCATTTAGTTTCCATTAACCCTTGAAGCAAGTGGAACAGAACACAGTGAGGTCCAGGACTGTGTGTCTGTGTTCTGAAACACTCCACTCCTGTGAGTAGAATTTTATTGCTTTAGTTTCTGGTTCAATGGTAGTACTATTTCCAGGATCCTAACTGGCTCTGACTGCTGTACCAGGGGGCAAGTAATTAGGAATTTTGCTGAGCGATATTTTTTATTTGATCATAGGATTTGGGCATGACTGACAAGGCCCACATTTTTTGCCCATCCTTTATTGCCACTCAACTAAGTGACTCACTTGGCTATTTCAAAGGGCAATTAAGGGCTAAGTACATTGCTGTGACTCTGGGATTTTATGACAATTGATGCAAGATTATTGCTGATGAGGTTTACATCATCTACCCTCCTCAGAACAGGATTGCAAGAATACCAGTTTCAGACTGCATTAGAAAAGGGTGCTGAAATCAGATTCATTGTTGGTCAAGATGTTGTCATGGCGAATCAGCCAGGTAACAGTTCTTCCCAAATAAAAACAGAAAGTGCTGGAGAAAGTTAACAGGTCTGATGATCATAGGAAGGCAGACTGGGCTTGTATCTGGGCTCTGTTTCTCTGTCTACAGATGCTTCCAGACTTGCTGAGTTTCTCTTACAATTTCTGTTTTTTTTCAGATCTCCAGAACTGCAGCTTTCATGAGTTATTTCTAAGCTTTTGTTTAAATTAAAACCAGACAAGTTGATTCTGAATGGTCAAGATGTTTCATAGGGAATGCTACAGAAAACATCCCCAAATGTCTGTCTAATTGATAAAGCCACACTGTCTGAGCATGTGATTCATGTTTGCAAGCAACCAGACCCTGTGAGTCAATGTACCTTCTGGCCTGATTGCCAGCCTAAATGATTAGATTAGATTCCCTACAGTGTGGAAGCAGACCCTTTGGCACAACCAGTCCACACCGACCCTCCGAAGAGTAACCCACCCAGACCCATTTCCCTCTGACTACTGCACCTAACACTATGTGCAATTTAGCATGGCCAATTCACCTAACCTGCACATCTTTGGACTGTGGGAGGAAACCAGAGCATCCAGAAGAAATCCACGCTGACAAAGGGAGAATGTGCAAACTCCACACAGACAGTCACCCAAGTCTGGAATCGAACCTGGGCCCCTGGCACTGTGAGGCAGCAGTGCTAACCACTGAGTCACTGTGCTACCCAGCAAGCAATAATCTTAAATGCTTTTTTTTTGCTACACTTGGGATTGTTTAGTAGTTTCTACCCAATCACAGAATCACAACTAATGTTGAACATGATATTCAGAGTTTAGCAAGGGTGAGCTGTTTGAGCATGGTCAGGATTCTGTTTGTGAACAACATTGCATACCTCTCCCGCCAGTTCCTCATAAACCTTGACTCACCTACAGTCTATTGCAATCTTGAATATACTCCATGACTCTGCCTGCACATCCCATCAAGATAGAGCCTGTGAGAGAAGACTACGTGGTATAGTTGGAAAGGATAGAATTAAGAAGACGTCTCGTGTGCAGTTTCTACTCTTTGCTTCAATGTTTTCTCGTACACTGGCCAATAGAAAGATCGCCTTAATTGGAGCATAGACTGGAGAGGCACATTGGGAGCATTTGGAGGCCCAACAGAGCTGATTCTATCAAAATTATCTGGGAAGTTGAAACTTCTAGAAGACAATTACACTGCTTTGGTTCCTAACTCTGAATTAGAGTCGGACTCTTCGGTGGGTATCAACTTGCTTAGCTTAATAGCTACCAGAAAGAAAAACAGCTTCAACTCCTGAGGAAACTACAAAACTGGCCTCCCTGCCCCCCGGGGCATCACCGAGCATGATCTTCCCTAATCCATATATCCCTTGACTCCCTCGAATGCCTGACATCCCTTTAGATACACGCATTCAATACCCTCTGAACCAACCTGACTCTGACTCCAATCCCACAGACCTATCATCCCCACCCTGATCTGTGACACTGCTCCAACCACATACAGACCCAGTTCCCATTTATCGCCACCCTTACACCTCAGTCACCTGATACCCCAGCCACCTAGAATCTTACCCTCCTACCTACCTGACACCTGTCTCCTTCACCTGACTCCCTAGCACTTTGAATTAACCCGCCTAACCCCACCTCTCACCCATACCTGCCACTTTATCCCATCACTTACCTGTCCCTATTTACCTTGCCTCAGTAATAGTCTAAGTGGCTTCATGACCTTTACTCATTGAATGCAGCACCTATTGCTGCAAAAATGGCCTTGGTTTCACTGTCAATTTACTGCTGCCTACGTAAATTTCTTGGCAGGACCAGACTGTTCCAGTAAGATAGCTCCTGGCCCTGAGGTTCAACCAGAAAAGACTTCCAAACGTAAGTGGGCAACCTTTAGTCTGATCGAAAGACTCAGGCCCTTATTTTTGTGATGTCTTTCTCCTATTTTGTGCCAAGACTCAGTTTAGCCCTGGGCACAGAAATCAAAGCTTGTCAGAGAGTCACACCTTGGGGTTTGCTACGTGCTGCACTCCTAATTTGGAAACAAAACATACGATTGACATAAATAGAGAACAAATGCATAGAATGTTACATTCAACGGATTTGATGCTCCATGTGAGACTCCTTCCATCTCACATCTACATCTTTAACTCTATTAACATAGCTTTAACTTCCCATTCACCTTCATTTGATTACCCAGCTTTTCCTTAAATACACTGATGGTATTCACTTCAATTAATCCCTGTGGTAATGAGTTCCACATTCTAACCATGTGGATCACAAGTTTCTTCTAAATTCCCTGTTGGATTTATTGGTGACTATCTAAAATTTCTGACTTATAATTTTGCACTCACCCATGACTGGAAACATCTTAGAATCATACAGAAAGGAAACAGACCGTTCAGTCCAACCAATCCTTGCCGACTACGTTCCCAAACTAAACTAGCCGCACCTGACTGCACTCAGCCCATATCCCATCAGACTTTCCTGTTCATGACCTCATCCAAATGTCTTTTAAACATTGTAACTGTACCTGCATCCACCACTTTCTCTGGCATTCCATTACATACATGAACCACTCTGTGTAAAGAAAGTTGCCCCTCATACACTTTTGGATGTCTGTCTGGATGTATCACTACCTGGTATGGCAACTAGATTAGATTACTTACAGTGTGGAAACAGGCCCTTCAGCCCAACAAGTCCACACCGCTCCTCCGAAGAGCAACCCACCCAGACCCATTCCCCTACGTTTACCCCTTCACCTAACACTAGGGCAATTTAACATGGCCAATTCACCTGACCTGCACATCTTTGGACTGTGGGAGGAAACCAGAGCACCCGGAGGAAACCCACACAGACACAGGGAGAATGTGCAAACTCCACACAGACAGTTGCCTGAGGCGGGAATTGAACCCAGGTCTCTGGCGCTATGAAGCAGCAGTGCTAACCACTGTGCCACCATGCCGCCCCGTACCATTCAAGATTGGAGACAGTTACAGAGAGTGGTGAACCTGGCCTGGACAATCACAAAGGCC
This sequence comes from Hemiscyllium ocellatum, assembly GCF_020745735.1. Taxonomy (NCBI): domain Eukaryota; kingdom Metazoa; phylum Chordata; class Chondrichthyes; order Orectolobiformes; family Hemiscylliidae; genus Hemiscyllium; species Hemiscyllium ocellatum. The sequence continues at coordinate 7,647,394 of NC_083422.1, read as the reverse complement.
AACCTCCCATCTATAGAACCCATCTATCAGGCCCACTGTCAAGGAAAGGCCGCCAGCATTCTCAAAGATCCATCCCACCCTGGCAATGCTTTCCTACAACTTCTACCATTGGGGAGAAGGTACAGAAGCCTGAACACATGCATCAGCCGGTTTCGCAACACTTTGTACTTGACTGTTGTTAGAATACTGAACAGACTCACAAACTCTTAACATTCGCCTGTACCTGTGTTTTTGTTTTTGCCACTGTTTACCTATTATTTACTATCTATGCTGCTTAACTCGGTGGTCTGCCTGTATTGCTCACAAGACAAAGCTTTTCACTGTGCCTCAGTACATGTGACAATAAACTCAATTCAATTCAATTCAATTCAATTTTAAATCTTTCTCGTCTCACCTGAGAAAAATGTCCCTTAGCCTTGAACTCCCCCACCCTACGGAAAAGGGCATTGCCATTGACCTTATCGATACTCCTTATGATTTTATAAACCTCAATAAGGTGATCCCTCAACCTCCTGCGCTCCAGTGAGAAATGTTTCAGCTTTGCCAATCTATATTTATATTTCAAACCCTCTACTCACAGAGCATCCTGGCAATCTTTTCTGAGCCCTCTCTAATTTAATAATATCCTTCCTATAAGGGGCCAACCCCAACTGCACAGAATACTCCGTATCCAGCAGGGATGTGGGAGGATCTCTATATCTACTCTCTCAAACCCAATGATAATTTTAAAGATCTTTAATATATCACCCTCAGTTTCCCATTTTCTTTGGAGAAGAACCTGTTTTTCCAGAGAAGATGGAAGGCTGAAGATAACTAATAGTTGTAACTTTTCAGTTCAGTTATTGTTTGTCGTATAATGGAATATGTAAATGATGATGATGACGATGCAACAGGTAATGTTAAACTGACATCAACAGAGATCCAGAAGAGATGAGACTAGACAGATGAGAAAAAGCATGAGAAGAAGGAGATCTTGGGCACTACAGTAAAGAGTTTTATTCAGTAAATATGTCCTTTTTTCAAATAACCACTACTGGGTACCTCTACCTCTACCAGATATGTGCTACTGGATGTAATAAATGTATTTCACTGTCATTTTTACTCTTTTGTCTTGGTCTACCTAGTGAGTAGTGGTAAACCAATGGAAAAGGCATTGCTGCTAGATTCCAAGAAGGTTTCTTTCATCGATAGAAATTAGTAAAAGTATATATGACCAGATGTACTGACCAGGACCAAAGAGAGCTGCTACAGATATATCTGCTCCTTCTGAAGGCGAGAGTAAAACTTCTTGTCTTTATCCACAGACTCTGTATTACTCAGTAGCATGGGTGGAGTCAATATAACCTTAACCACTTCTGAATCATTTCTTTATACATCTTCCCATAGCTTTCTCCCCGTATTTAGTTAAAAGTCACACAACACCAGGTTATATTCCAATGGGTTTATTTGGAAGCACTAACTTTCAGAGTGCTGCTCCTTCATCAGATGGTTGTGGAGTACAAGATCAATAGACACAGAAATTATAGTAAAAGTTTACAGTGTGATGTAACTGAAATTATATATTGATAAAGTCCTGGATTGTTTGTAAGTCTCTCATCTTTTAGTATGAACATGTTGACTTCAGTTCTTCCATATGCAAATCGCAGAACTTTTTTAAAGTTACATTCTCACGTGAACTTTAACAATTGGTGTCATGTGGCCCAGATAATGCATTGAAGGTGTAAGGTGTCCTGTGTGAGACTCTGTGAGAATGGGCCGACATGACACCAGTTGTTAAAGTTCACTTCAGAATGTAACTTTAAAAAAGTTCTGCGATTTACATATGAAAGAAATTACAAAATACCATGCAAGGACTATAACAAACACTATATTGGACAAACAGGCAGCAAACTAGCCACCAGGATGCATGAACACCAACTAGCAACAAAACAACATGACCCTCCCTCACTAGTATCCTTACATATAGATAAGGAAGGACACCAGTTCGACTGGGACAACACATCCATCCTAGGACAAGCCAAGCAAAGACATACACGAGAATTCCTAGAAGCATGGCATTCCAACCGGAACTCTATCCATCAACACATCGAGTTAGACCACATCTACCACCCCCTGAGATAAAGAAAAGGAAGTGACTTCATCACAGTAAATGACATCACCAACCTAAGAAAACCCAAACATATAAATAGAAAGCAGGAATTATCAGCAGTGCTTCACCTGAGGCCTACTGAAGATTTACCTAATAGGGTGACAAAACTTCTGGAAATGAACCTTCCAGCTCAGCGAGCAAACCTACATCCAGAACCTCAACCTGAGCTACAAATCTTCTCAAAACTCACTAGTTAACCCATTATATGATTAGTATATAACTATATTCCATTTACCACGACCCCATCTCTCTCACTTCTCTTACTACACAAACACAAGAGGTCTGGATGTTTTGTTCTTTCCCAGAATGCACTTTCCTCCAGCTTGAAAGATTGAGGACTGTTGAGTCTCATTCTGACCTATGGCATATTTTACTGATGGAAGATTGTTTATTTCTCAGGAATGCTTCATGGAAGATGTTGTTCTCTGTAAATGCAAGTATTGGTCTATTACCTCATTTGGGGGACACTTAATCTTCAGAAATTCCTTCCTAGAAAACAGCTGCTCTGTTGAAATCTAGAAAATGGAAACTGGAGTAAACCATTTTCCCCTTCAAGCCTGCTCTGACATTCAATATAATTGTGGCATCAAACTCAGCGCCTTATTCTCACTTTGTCCCCATATCCTTTGAGTGTTTAGTCCTAAGACTATATCTAAATTCTTCTTGAAGACCTTCAATGTTTTGGTCTCCACAGAGACTTCCACAGACTCACCATTCTAGGTGAAGAAATTTCTCCACATCTCAGTCCTAAATGACCAACTCCATATCCTTTGACAGTGATTCATGTTGAAATAAGTACTTTCTTCCAGTTACTATCCTGAATTCCTGGATGAGGCAATCACCTTCTCATATAAGAGATTTTTTTTTCAACTTCCTGGGTCCCTAGAGCAGGCAAGTTCTTCTTCTTGATCTTGTTCTTGGTCTGTAGATGTTGGGTCAGTCTCCCATGGAATGATACACAGTACAGCATATTTGCCTCGAATTGGTGGTCACACTGGACACCTTCAGTTGCACATTGTGGTTGTTCAAGTAATCTAGTAAACATTTTCGAACTCTCAGTCATGTTCCCGAATCAAGGAATGACTCCAATCATTGCTGTACACTCAGCACTATCTCTGTCACTTCCATTGTTTGTTCCATTTTAGAAGATTGAACATTTTCATCAGTGTTGTGAAGTCTGTGACCTCCTCCATATTGACAATATTAACCGGCTCTCTCATGCCAACATAAGTGATCTGAATTATTTCACCAGCGTTCCACTATGGGTTTAGGAAGCCCAATGTAATCTGCCTTGAATTGTTCCTTGACATTATTGACAAGTCAATAATGACTTGTTCCTGATCAGACTTTGGGCAGCTATTAGTTTCTAGATCAGTTGTTCTCTGCGGAGGTTAATCAATCTTCTCCAACTCTTCCTATGAAGTTTAGGTTGCATGAAGTCTTAAAAATGCATGATGCATAAAAAATGCAACAACCCAACCTCCACTCCCGGCACCTTCCCCTGCAACCGCAAGAAATGCAAAACTTGCGCCCACACCTTCCCTCTCACTTTACTCGAAGGCCCCAAGGGATCCTTCCATATCCGTCAAAAATCCACCTGCACCTCCACACACATCATTTACTGTATACGCTGCACCCGATGTGGCCTCCTCTGCATTGGGGAGATAGGCCGCCTACTTGCGGAATGTTTCAGAGAACACCTCTGGGACACCCACACCAACCAACCCAACCAACCCGTGGCTCAACACTTTAACTCCCCCTCCCACTCCGCCAAAGACATGCAGGTCCTTGGCCTCCTCCATCGCCAGACCATGGCAACACGGCGCCTGGAGGAAGAGTGCCTCATCTTCCGCCTAGGAACCCTCCAACCACAAGGGATGAATGCAGATTTCTCCAGCTTTCGCATTTCCCCTCCTCCCACCTTTTCTCAGTCCCAACCCTCAGACTCAGCACCGCCTTCTTGACCTGCAATCTTCTTCCTGACCTCTCCGCCCCCACCCCCTCTCCGGCCTATCACCCTCACCTTAACCTCCTTCCACCTATCGTATTCCCAACGCCCCTCCCCCAAGTCCCTCCTCCCTACCTTTTATCTTAGCCTGCTTGGCACACCCTCCTCATTCCTGAAGAAGGGCTTATGCCCGAAACATCGATTCTCCTGCTCCTTATATGCTGCCTGACCTGCTGCGCATTTCCAGCAACATATTTTTAAGCTCTGATCTCCAGCATCTGCAGTCCTCACTTTCTCCTAAATATGGCTGAACCAAAGTCTTGTACAATTTTAACATGACCTGCCAGCTCTTATACTCAATATCCCGTTCGATAAAGGCAAGCATACCATATCCCTTCTTGACCACTCTATCCATCTGTGCAGCCATCTTCAGGGTACAATGGATCGGAACTCCCAGATCTCTTTGCTCATCAACTTTTCCCAAGGTTCTTCCATTTACAGTATAGTTTGCTCTAGAATTAGACTTACCAAGATGCATCAACTCACATTTGCCTGGATTGAACTCCATCTGCCACTTCTCCACCCAACTCTCCAGTACATCTATATTCTCCTGTATTCTCTGACAGTCCCTTATTCTTTCTGCTAATCCACCAATCTGCACGTCATCTGCAAACTTACTGATCAGATCACCAATGCCCTCTTCCAGATCATTTATGTACATCACAAACAACAGTGACCCCAACACTGACCCCTGCGGGACACCACTGGTCACCTTTCTCCATTTCGAGAAACTCCCTTCACGTATTACTGTGTGTCCTGTTACTCAACCAATTCTTTATCCACCTAGCTATAACACCCTGCACACCATATGATTTCACTTTCTCCATTAGTTTACCATGGGGAACCTCATGTATATGACATCTACAGTCCTTCCTTCATTCGTCAACTTGGTCACTTCATCAAAGAACTCTACTAAGTTGGTAAGGCACAATCTACCCCGCACATAACCATATTGCCTATCACTGATAAGCTCATTCCTTTCCAAGTGTGAATAGATTCTATCCCTCAGTAACTTCTCCACCAACTTTCCCACCACTGATGTCAGGCTCACTGGTTTGTAGTTACCTGGAATATCCCTACTACCCTTCTTGTACAGGGGGACAACATGAGCAACTCTCCAGTCCTCCGGCACTTCACCTGTGTTTAAGGATGCTATAAAGATATCTGTCAGGGCCGCAGCTATTTCCTCTCGTGCCTCTCTGAGCAACCTGAGATAGATCCCATCTGGTCCTGGGGATTTGTCCAACTTAATATCCTTTAGATTACCCAACATATCATCCCTCCTTATGTCAATGTGAGCCACAGTAAACAAACTTCTATCTCTAATCTCAACAGTCATCATGTCTCCCTCCTAAGTGAACACAGATGCAAAGTAATCATTTAGAATCTAACTTTCTCAGGTTTGATACACAACCTTCCTTCCTTATCCTTTAGTGAACTAACCCTTTCTCTAGTTACCCTCTTGTCTTTTATATATGAATAAAAGGCCTTGGGATTCTCCATAATTCTGCTCACTAAAGTTATTTCATGACCCCTTTTAGCCCGCGTGATTCCTTGTTTAGGATTGGTCCTACTCTCCTGATATTCCTCCAAGGCCCATTCTGTTCTTAGCTGTCTGGACCTTATGTACACTTCCCTTTTCCTCTTGGTTGGTCACATGACTTTTCCTGACATCCCTTGTTTTTGAAGGGACATACCTATCCGTCACTATCTTCATCCTATCTTTGAAAGCCTCCCACATATCAAATGTGGATTTCCCTTCAAATAGCTGCCCCAGTCCACATTTCCCAGCTCCTGCCAAATTTAGATATAATTAGCCTTGGCCCAGTTTAGTACTCTTCCCTTTGGACCCCTCTCATCTTTGTCTACGAGTATTCTAAAGCTTACAGAATTGTGGTCACTATTCCCTAAGAAATCCCCCACTACAACTTCTACCATCTGGCTTGGCTCATTCCCCAACACCAGGTCCAATATGGCCCCTTCCCTTGTCGGACTATTGACATACTGCCCTAGAAAACTTTTCTGGATGCTCCTTACAAATTCTGCCCCATCCAGACCTCTGACACTAAGTGTATCCCAGTCAATGTTGGGAAAATTAAAATCTCCCATCACCACCACCCTCTACGTCTTTCCATAATCTGTTTAACTATTTGTTCTTTTACCTCACGCTCACTGTTGGGAGGCCTGTAGCAGAGCCCCAACAATGTAACTGCACCCTTCTTATTTCTCAGCTCCACCCATAATACCTTATTGCTCAAGCCCTCCATAGTGTCCGCCATTAGCACAGCCGTGATATCATCCCTGACCAGCAATGCAACTCCTCCCCTCCTCCTCCTCCTCCCCCCCCCCCTCACCTTTTACTTCCCTCCCTGTTCTGTCTGAAGCATCTATATCCTGGAACATTTAGTTGCCAATCATGCCCTTCCTTCTATGTTTGTGTGATCACAATAACATCATACTCCCCAGGCACCAATCCAAGCCCTAAGATCATCTGCCTTACCCACTATACTCCTTGCACTAAAGTATATGCACTTCAGACCACTTGTTCTTTTGCGTTCATCTGCTCTCTGCCTACTCTTCCCCTTGGTAATGCTAACTTCATGATCCTTCCAGTCTGTAGTTTCCATCTCATTGTCTACTAATCTTCTCTTCTGCTTCCCAGCCCCCTGCCACAATAGTTTGAAACCTCCCCAACAGCAGTAGCAAATACTCCCCCAAGGACATTAGCTCCAGTTTGGTTCAAATGTAGACCGTCCAATTTGTAATAGTCCTATCTTCCCCAGAACCGGTGCCAATGTCCCACAAATCTCAACCCCTCCCTCCTACACCATCCCTCAAGCCACGTGTTCATCCTGCCTATTCTTTCATTTCTACACTGGCTAGCATGTGGCACTGGTAGCAATCCTGACACAATTTCCCACACACAAAGCCATGTTAACTATTCCTAATCAGTCCTTGCCTTTCTAAATACACGCAATTCCTATCCCTCAGGATTCCCTCTAACAACTTGCTCACCACCAATATCAGGCACAACGGTCTATAGTTCCCTGGCTTTTCCTTACCAGTTTTTAAATAGTGGCGCTATGCTAGCTGGCCTCCAGTCTTCTGGCACCTCACCTGTGGCTATCGGTGATACAAATATCTCAGCAAGGCGTCCAGCAATCAGTTCCCTAGCTTCCCACAGAGTTCAAGGGCACACCTGATCAGGTCCCAGGGATTTATCCACTTTTGTGCATTTTAAGCAGTCCAGCATCTCCGCTTCTGTAATATGGACATTTTTCAAGATAGAGTTATAAAATCCTCCAGCACAAAGACAGGCCCTTTGGCCCAAACTTCTCTGTGCTGACCAAAATGTCCATCTATGCTAACCCCATTTCCCTGCACTTGTCCCATATCCTTCTAAACCTTTCCTATCCATGTATTTGTCCAAATGCCTTTAAATGTTGTTAATGTATCCACCTCAACCACTTCCGCTGGCAGCTCATTCCATATGAGTGCCACCCTCTGTGTAAAAAAGCTAACCTTAAACTGATGTTCTCTAGTCCTCAATTCCCCACCCATGGAAAAAAGTGCATTCACCCTATCCATGCCTCTCATGATCTTATGCACCTCTATGTGCCCCCACCCCTCAGTCTCCTATGCTCTAAAAATAAAAGTCCTAGCCTGTCCAATCTCTCTCTATAACTCAGACCATTCTTATTTCCCCACATTCTATATCTTCTATATCCTTCTCTAGAGTAAATAGTGATACAAAATATTCATTTAGAGTATCCTGCATCTCCTGCATTTCCACACATAGGCAGCTTTGCTGATCCCTAGTTATCCTTTTGTCCTTAATATATTTATAAATTCCATTTGGATTCTCCTTAATCCTATTTGCCAAAGCTATCTTATGTCCGATCCCTGCTGTCTATACATAACATATGCTTCTTTCTTTTTCTTGACCAAAACCTCAAATTCTCTAGTCATCCAGCATTCTCTACACCTGCCAGCTTTGCCCTTCACCCTAACAGAAATATATTCTCTCTAGACCCAAAATACCTCATTTTTGAAGTCTTCCCATTTTTCAGTCATCCCTTTACCTGCAAGCATCCACCCCAAACAATTTTTGAAAGTTCTTGCCTAACACCGTCAAAATTGGCCGTCCTCCAATTTAGAACATTAACTTTTAGATCCAGTCTATCCTTTTCCATCACTATTTTAAAGCTAATAAAATTATGGTCACTTGCCCCAAATAGCTCCCCCATTGTCATGTCAGTTATCTGCCTTGCCTTATTTTCCAGGGATAGGCCACATTTTGTTCCTTCTCTACTAGATACATCCATATAATGAATCAGAAAATTTTCTTGTAAACACTTAACAAATTCCTTTCCATCCAAACCCTTAACACTATGGCAATCTCAGTCTATGTTTGGCAAGTTAAAATCCCCTGCCATAACCACCATATATTTCTTACAGTAAACTGAAATCTCCTTACAAATTTGTTTCTCAATTTCCTGCTCACTATTAGGGGGTCTATAACACAATCACAATAAGGTGATCATCCCTTCTTATTTCTCAGTTCCATTCAAATAATTTCCCCAAATGTATTCCCATGAATATCCTCCCTAAGTATAGCAGTAATGCCATCCCTTATCAAAAATGATATTCTCCCTCCTCTCTTGACCCTCTTTCTATCCTTCCTATTGCATCTATACCCTGGAACATTAAACTGCCAGAATTCTCCACTCCAGAGCCACGTCTCTGTAATTGCTATGATATCCCAATCCAATGTTTCCAACCATGCCCTGAGTTCATCTGCTTTGCCTGTTAGGCCTCTTGCATTAAAACAAATGCATTTTAATTTATCAATCCTCCCTCAATCTCTGCCTGCCCTGACTGTTTGATTAGTTCCTCTTCCAAACAGTACCAGTCTCAGATTGATCTCTTTCCTCACTATCTCCCTGAATTCCAACTCCCCACCTTACTAGTTTAAAACATCCCAAGCAGCTCTAGCAAATCTCCCTGCCAGTATATTAGACCCCTTCCAATTCAGGTGCAATCCGTCCTTCTTGTACAGCTCACTTTCACCCCAGAAGAGATTCCAATGATCCAAAAATGTGAACCCTTCTTCTTTGCATTAGCTTCTCAGCCACGCATTCATCTGCTCTATCCTCCTATTCCTACCCTCACTAGCTTGTGGCACTGGGAGTAATCCAGATATTACTACCCTCGAGAACCTCCTTTTTAAATTCCTGTGCCCCTCAGAATCTCATCCCTTCCTATGTCATTAGTTCCAATGTATGCAATAACCTCCTGCTAGTCCCTCTCCCCTTTGAGATTATTCTGCATCCTCTCTGAGATATCCTTGATCCAGGCACCAGGGAGGAAATACATCATTCTGATTTCTCACTGTCGGCTGCAGAAACGTCTGTCTGTGCCTCTGACTAGAGAGTCCCTCATCACAATCGATCGCTTGGAACCCGACATACCCCTCAATACATTAGAGCCAGTTTTGGTACCAGAATCCTGACTGTCCATGCTACATACCCCTGAGAGTCCATCGTCCCCTACACTTTCCAAAACAGCATACTTGTTTGAGATGGGAATAGCCACAGGAGAATCTTGAACAACCTGCCTACCCCTCCTACCTTTCCCGGAGGTCCCCATCTGTCTGACTGGATCTGCGGTTTTTCTCCCTTCCTACAACTGCCATCCATCATAACCCCTAGCTCCTGTAGATTCCCCATTGCCTCATTGATGTTCCAACCGACCCATGCGATCCGATAGGATTTACATCCAAACACACTTCCTGCAAATATAATCATCTGTCACGTGGAAACTCTCCCTAATCTCCCACATCCGACAGGAAGAACATATCACTCTACTAAAGGCCATCTTTGCATCTTAACAATCTACAGACCCAGAAAATAGCACTGTCTTACTGCTCTAAAAAACACTGCTCCAGGTTAACTTAGTACCTGGTATTTTCTTACGAGGAGAGGCTGAGTAGATTGGGCGTGTACTTATTGGAGGTTAGAAGAATGAAATGCAACCTTACTGGAACATGTGAGGGGCTTGTTAGGCTAGCTGCAGAAATGTTGCTTCTCCTTGTGGGAAAGTCTAGGACCAGACAGCATAAGCTCAGAATAATGGGTCTCTCATTTAAGACAGCGATGAGAAGGAATTTCTTGTAGGTGAGGATAGTGAATCTGCGGTACTCTTTGCCACAGAGAGCTGTCAAGACTGAGTCATTAAATATATTCAAGGCAGAGATACACAGATTTTTAATCAGTAAGGGAATTAAGGATATGATCAAAAGGCAAGTAAGTGGAATTGATGATTGTCAGATTATCCCACCGAATAGTGGAGCAGACACAATGGACAGATTGCCCACCCTGTGCTCCTATGTCTTATGTTCTTGCAGCCCAATAAACATCATCTACTTCATAAGTGACTTTCCCTCCATCATAAGGTTGGAAGTGGGCATGTTCATCAGTGATTACAAATGTTCAGTGATTCCTCAGATACTGACGCAGTCCATGCCAAATACAGCAGGTTACCTGGGCAATATCCAAGCTTGGGCTGACAAGTGGCAAGTAACATTTGCACCACTCAAGCATGAAACAGTGACCATCTCCAGGAAGAGAGAATCTAACAATATCCCCTTGATATTCAATAACATTATCATTGCTGAATCTCCCACTAATGATGGGTTACCATTAACCAGAAACTGAATTGGCATAGTGATACAAGTACTATAAGAGAAGGTCAAGAATAGGAATCCTACAGTAAGCAACTCACCTCCTAAATCCTCAAAGCCTGTCCAACCATCTACAATGCAGAAGTCAAGAATGTGCTGGAATACTTGCCACTTGCCTGAATGGGAGCAGCACAGACAACACTGAAGAAATGTGATACCATCCAAGACAAAGCAACCCATTGATTGGCACCTTACCCACAAACATACACCCCCACTATCACATATGCTCAGAAGCAATAATGTATACCATCTGTAAGAGGCACTGCAGAATTTTACCAAGGTTCCTTAGATACCACGTTCCAATCCCATGACCACTTCCATCTAGAAGGATAAGGGCAGCAGATACTTGAGAACACAACCACCTACAAGTTGTTCCTTCACGCCTCTCACTATCCTAACTTGGAACTATATCACAATTTAGTGTTGATCAGTCAAAATCCGGAATTCCCTCCCTAACAGCAAATGGACAATAGCAGTTCAAGAAGGCAGCTCACCCCCACCTTCTCAAGACAGACAATAAATGACAGTGATGCCTGCACTGACTGAAAACAAAAATAGCAATTGGACCCACTAAATATGATCGTGACTTGCTCAGTTTCAGTCTTAGTGTTTAATTTTGAGGTAACATAATAGTTAATTGTTGAGGTAACAAAGCTGTCACTTCCATGAAGTCTAATGCCATCTTCCAAGTGGTCCTTCCCTAATCTTGAACTGTAAGAAAACATTACCTCTTTTCTGATTTCTTCTCAATAGATTATTTAACCTTACGACTGTAAAGGTATTTTAAATCTGTATAATTTCACTATTTCTTTAGCTTTGCTTTTCTTTAAGCTAATATTCTTGTGTATACCAATGCTTTTTAAATTAAATGTTTATAGAATTTGCTGGATTCTGTGCAACATTTTCTTTGTCAGCTAGATTCTAAACTTGACATTGCACTAACACTGCTTCAATTTCTTCAATAAATCTGTAAATTGTATGAACTGGTTGTTCTGTATTGATCAACTGGTTCAAAGTTTTTATGATCTGCTTTTCTATAATGCTGTATCTCTGTACCTCTGTATAGCTGACTGGGGTTTTTCGCCTCTTTTAGGGTTTTGCAATGATTAAAGTATTGGCTAAACAGTTCTTCTAGAGTTGTCCCATCATCTGTAAATAAGTTGGAGTTTTCCCATTTCTTCTTGTGTAAAATGGACATTTTACCACCTTTCATGGTTTAAGACACCAAGCATTTTCTTCCACACAATTTTTAAAATAAAATTTCCTGTGTGCAGCATCTATATTTCTTTTCACTAATATATCAGCTTATTACTGCATCCTGGTTTATTTAAATATTTATATTTTTCCTGACTTTTCTACCTCAGCTAGACTCTTTCACTTCATTTCTTTAAGATTTCTCATTTTCAACTGAGCCATGTGCTGAAGTCTGCTCAATTCTGTAGTCGCAGTTTAAATCTCTTTTCTGGCTCTTTCACTTCTCCATGCAGCTGTACCTCATGGAATTGAATGTCGATAAAGGCAATGCTTGTTGTGAGAGGTGAGAACTCTCTTTCACACTCCCTTTCTTGTCTCTGTGCCATATATCATAAAGTTATCCCCTTTTCCCTTTAGGGATCTCCAATGTTATGTCCTGGAACCTTCAGTTTCCTCTCATGTATTTTCGAAATGGGTCTATCTTTTTTCTGTTTCCTTGCCCACACATTTACCCCAGCACTTATTACCAGCTTTTGGGTGAAATTTTGCCTTTGGAGTTCTGAGCTTGTCTCTTTGCTGTTTTCACAACTGCTGCTGTCTCTCCCTGTTGGTAATTGCATTTCAGTTTCTGACTAACTTTCTATGTTCTCTTAAAGCAGTATTATTCTTAAAGTGGTAATATGATTGCTTGGTTTTGTATTTTTTCCTCTGGGTCTTCTGTAGTTCTTCTCAATGTGGTGGAGGTTGGATCTACAGTGTAGAAACAATGTCTTCTTTTTTAGATGAATACCCACTTGTACATTGTGCCTTTGGCATTGTCACCAGGATGTAATACTTGGTAAGGGCTGTTTGAAGTCATTAGTTTCTACCAATCTTATTTTGTTAAAAGTCACACAATACCAGGTTATAGTCCAACAGGTTTATTTGGAAGCACTAGCTTTCGGAGCGCTGCTCCTTCCTCAGGTGCACCAGAGTCATAGAGATGTACAGCATGGAAACAGACTCTCCAGTCCAACCCATCCATGCCGACCAGATATCCCAACCAAATCTAGTCCCACCTGCCAGCACCCGGCCCATATCCCTCCAAACCCTTCCTATTCATATACCCATGCCTTTTAAATGTTGCAATTGTACCGTTTGAACTTTGTCCACCCCAGCCCAACACAGGTTCCTCCACATCAATCTTACTTTGTCTTGGGTCCATCTAATGATTAGTGAAAGTACCTCTGAAAAGTGCTATTCAGAGATAAAAAGGCGCAACAACATTTGGGCATGCATAATTACAAAGACCTTAGGGAATTGGCACCGATACATCTGTTCCTTCTGAAAGCTAGAGTAGAACTTTTAATCTCCATCCACAGACTTGGTATGATATTGGTAAAATAGATAGAGGTAATGTAACATGAAAGTGAAACCCATTCAGAACTATTATTTTACATAACAGTTACCTGTTTTCTATAGATGCAAATAAGGATGGTTACAGAAATGACTACACCTTTGTCTAGAATGAAATAGGTTGCTGGAAACCAAGAAAAGTTGCAGCTTTGTGACAAAAAGGCAACCTATCAAACTGAAGGCATAGCTACCCAGGCATACTAAGAAGAAATATGTTGGAAGTGTTGTCAGCATAAAGCACAGAATAAGGCATTTGCCTGCAAATTTTTATTGCACCTTCTTCAGTGCCTGCACATTTTTTTTGTAATATTGAGACTCGAACTGTGTTCAAAGTGAGGTCAAATTTAAGGTTCTGTATAAACTCAACATAAATTCACTGCTTTTCAATTCTATTCCTCTCGAAATGAACCCTGGTGGGGTTTATTTTGCAATTTTTAGCTTGGTTTGAATTAGGTTCTGGGGAACCTAAAGATGGGGCTGATGGTTGTTGGAAAACTGACAGCAAAGTTGACCAGCAAGATTGGAGCTGGCGCATGGAAGCAGAATTGGTTGGAGTGTGTAGAAGGTGGACTTTGGAATGCTGTAACAAAGAATACCATGGGATTAAAGTCCTTTGGTGATGAAGATCTGAAAGACAGCACCTCGTCAATGCAGCTCTGCCTCAGGGCCGCAGCAGAATCTCAGCTTAAATTATACGATCAAGTCTCTGGACTCCACTTGAAATCCACCAATATTCTAATTCAGAAGGCTAGTTCACTAGGGTATAAGGGACCAAATGGCCTCCTTGTCTGCTGTCTATTTCTTTGATCCTTTGAAGAGTAGATGGTTTTGTCTGCTCATGTCACTTACCATTTTTAGAACTCAATTGTTCCATTGTTATCACTGTTCTTCTGAACATTTTTATCATATTTCAACCGCCAAGAAATTGTCCCGGCATTGCACATAGTCAGCAGCTTGCTTTTCAATTTAAAGAGGGGCAAGGACATTTTCAGAAGAATCTAGAATGTTACAACAGTACATAACTCTACTTACATCTGCACAAAGAAAACTTTCATACGGAACTATAAGTAATTACAGTGACACAATGCATTGCATGCTAATTATCGCCAATGAAAAGAAATTAGCTCGCAGTTTATTGAAGATCTCATTGGAAATGTTTCAGGAAAATCCTGACATTCTCTAAATCTGACTTCTCTGAAATGTAAGTCATGCACATTTGAATAGTATGAATAATGTTACTATTATCCTATGAACTGTTAACAGCTGTAGGGACTATTATAGAGATGCTTCAAAAAACATCTCCAGTCAACACACTGCAAGCACTTAGTCTGTAGTGACCGGGATTCTGAATTCTTGCCAAATTCCAAAGCAAATAGAATGTTTCAGATTCTTGTTTATTCTATAACAAAATAGCCTTTCACAATATTGTATTAGTCATTCAGGATTCTGCAATAGCAACTTTTGCAGAAGTAAACTTGTCAGCTAAATTGCACTCAGGACAATGGTCGAGCAATTAACCCCTTGAGACCCTGGCAATCCTTGTGATGCTGATTGCTGTGAGTTGGTGTTCGTTCTGCAACACAGCTTGGCTGCGCAAGGGAAGGTAGGCTGGGGACTGGCATCAAGTGGGGAAAGAATCAAGGGGAGGGGGAGTGAGCTGGGATCTGTATGGCGTTTTTATGACTATGTTACCAGACAAATGATCCTGCAGGCTGGGGTAATGATCTGGAGAATATGAATTCAAACCCAACAAGCGACAGTCTATTAGAATTGAGTTTAAGAAATCTGGAGATTACAAAGTTGGGATTAGTGAAAAGATCCATGAAGTTATTGTTGTTTTGTAAAAAGCCAACTGCTTCAAAGTCCATTTATGAAAGGAATCCCTTTGACCTATTTGCTCTAGTCTGTTTGTAGCTCAATTACCATATCAAAACCAGTTGAGGCTAAACAAGGGTCACATTTGCCATCTCTGCTTTCTTAGATACCACGTAGCCACAACAGAATCAGAAATGGGTTCCATGTGGATGCACTTACTTCCATTGGGGTGTGTCACATGCACCACCTGGGTGAATGGTTCTCGCACATGCATGTCTTGACCTGAAGATCAAGTCCCTCTGGGCAGGATATTTAAAGTGATAGTCATGGGACAAATGCTAGAATCACGAGCAGGTCAGTTTTGTTGAGCCGCTAGAACTGAGCAATGCCGTTAACTTACAGGTTTCCCCGACCAATTGGAATGCACTGAAAGATGCACCGGGAGTTTGTCGGGTTTTTAATTAAAGGGATCTGGGCAAGGGTCAGAGTGAGAGAACTGCACATGGGTTCCCTTGGTTACAGCAAGCACAGGAATAGTGAGGGGACCTGGAAAAGCAATTCCAGGAGCCGGCAGGCATCAGCATTGGAGCACCGGTGCTCAGATTTGTTGGCAGAATTGATGCACTGCCTGTAGATTCCATGTTGGAGATCTTCCTTTCTTCAAGCTGGATCAATTCCCCTCTTCTCTGTCAAGTGTCATGAGGCTGAGGAGGACTTTACCGGCATTGTTATAGCCTTTGGTGATGTTGATGTTGCTGTTCCTCCTCATCAGGGTTACAAGGTAAAGCTCTATTTGCTGCTTGCAGGATGTGGTTAAAATGGCAGCAGAAAGTAAAGGTGAATGTGGTAGTTTGACCAAGTTCCAAGAAGTTGGCAATCACCAGCGGACACTGTAAACTCTCTCTGAACCAGGGAGCTGTGAGCAACTGCCCCTCATGGAACCCTGGCTGCTGTCCTTCAGTTTTACTATTCAAAGCATTTCCAGCCCATCAGCTTCACCAAATAAATACATCCCATTGTGCACTAACCTCAGTGACTCTCGGGGGTTCCCTGCAGTTCAGGAAAAGGTGTGCTCCCTGTCCAAACCAGACTGACTGCTTCACACAGAACTATTGACATCTGACATTTAATAATTGAGACTGATGGGTGAAACATGGATGTTTTTCAGGTTATATCTCAATGTCATTTTCAAGAAGATGAACTCCTGGAGCACACCCAAACTTGACCAGGAAGTCTGTTCAGATCTCTTTATCTTTACTCACTTCATCCTCTTCCTCCTGTGACTGGCAAAGGTGTAGTTTTTGGCATCCAAATTAAAAATTGGCAGGTCTGGGATGTGAAAAGGTGAGAGGACAAAGTTGGAAACATCTGCTTATACCATCTACAGCATGGGGTGATAGAGTACGGAACAGTGCAACAGAGAAGGAGCATGAAGTATTCATCAGCAATCCCTTCCATCCCATAGTGGTTATAGCCTCAATGCCATAGATTCATAAATGATATTGAATTCTCCATTGTGTGTGTGTGTGTGTGTGTGTGTGTGTGTGTGTGTGTGTGTGTGTGTGTGTGTGTGTGTGTGTGTGTGTGTGTGTGGTGGAGGGGGTGAGATGGAATAACATGTTCATGTTAGTCCTTCTTTGGTTTATTCCCACTGCTTCCTGTTATATTCCAACTTTTCATGTAAAATAGAAGGACCTGAATAAGTTTTGATGCTGTGACTGTCCACTGATTGGTCCCAGACAAATACAGTTCAGTGCCCACAGTGGCTCAGCGGTGAGCAATGCTGCCTCACAGTGCCACAAACCTGGGTTCAATTCCATGCCTGGGTGACTGTGTGGGAATTTGCACATTCTCCCTGTGTCCATGTGGGTTTCCTCCAGGTGCCCTGGTTTCCTCCCACATTCCAAACATGTGCAGGTTAAGTGAATTGACCATGCTAGATTGCCCATATTGTTCAGGGATAT
This sequence comes from Hemiscyllium ocellatum, assembly GCF_020745735.1. Classification (NCBI taxonomy): domain Eukaryota; kingdom Metazoa; phylum Chordata; class Chondrichthyes; order Orectolobiformes; family Hemiscylliidae; genus Hemiscyllium; species Hemiscyllium ocellatum. Next base: position 7,630,127 of record NC_083422.1, on the reverse strand, counting down.
GCAGGCTGGGTGGATTACAGGGGTAGGATAGGGGGATGAGTCGGCGTGGGATGATTTTTTGGAGGATTGGTGTGGACTTGATGGGCTGAACAGCCTGTTTCCACACTATAGGGATTCTATTCCATAATACAGTCAGTACTCTGGTCAGTATCCATTCACACTCTAGCCCATATTTAAACAGTACCCAAATCAATCCCTTGTCAATTCAACACACAGTCTTGATTCCTGTGGGACTGGAAAAGCACAGCAGGCCCAGGCAGCATCCGAGGAACATGAAAATCAATGTTTTGGGCAAAAGCCCTTCATCAGGACTAAAGGCACACAGTTTAGTCTGTGCCCAAACCAATACCTAGTCAATGTCCAATCAGTACCTAGTCAGGTTCCAGTCAGTTATTTCCCCAGTTAATGTAGAGACTATTCCATAGTCAGTATTCCAGACATTGCTGTAGTCAATATCTCAATCTGCACAATCGCCCAACTCCCCCCACCTCCCCCCCACCCCGCCCCCGCACCAAACACCTCCCCATCACACTGCCAGATCACACTGGGTGAACCAGCATTGATAATTCACATGAACATCTGATCCAAGGTTTTTTGTGAAATGAGGATTTCTAAGTTCAATAGAAATGATTTTCCCAACTGTTTGAGCTTATACACATCTTTTCTTTGTCCTTCTGTCATTCTCTGTTTAATTGTTTCACTCTCTATTACTCGAATGTACTTATGTGAGATATGGTATGTCTGGATAGCACACAAAACAACACTTTTTACTGTATCTTGGTAGATGTGACGATAATAAATCAAAAACTCACTGTTCTCTTGGTCTCTCAACACGTTTCACTTTCTCTCATTACTGTCTCAATCATATACCTGTTTCTCATTGTTCAGTCTTTCTACCTATTTCTTTCATTCACCCTTTCTGTACTGATCTCTTGTTTCTTTCTCATTCCTGCCTGTCTGTCTCTTTCTCTCTCTCTTTCTTGGCTGCTCCTCTAACATTGTTGTACATTGCTGCTCTTTTATCACTGTCTCTCCTTTTCACTTTGCTGTTAAACAATTTCCCCTCTGATACAACAAGAGCAAAAGAAAAGTCTTTTTGAACCATTATGACTGTTATGCCTCAGCGGAAGAGCCTCTCAATGACCGTTGTTTGCCTATCTATATCCTACCTTCATTCCAAAGTTTTCCCTTCAAGCATTTATCCAATTTCCTTTTGAAAATTACTGTTAACTCTGCTTCCACCAGCAGATGAGATCATGGATTCTAGATCATAATAGTTTGCTTCTTAAAACAAAATTCTTGTCATGTCATCTCTAATTCTTTTGCCAATTATCCTAAATCTGTGTCCTTTGGTTCCTGACCTTTCTGTCACTGTTGTTTCTCTGACAGTCTCCTCTCTGCTAGTGTTTCCTTTCTTATGTGTTCAAGGGATGTAAGATGAGTAATTGTTACCTATCCCTAACTTACGTTGACAAGGTGGTGGTTATTGAATGATGACTCCATTGGCATCCAAAACCGTTCTCCTCACCCAAGTCCTTATGACTTTGTCAAATTGGTTGAAGCATATTGCTCAGCATTAACCCATTCACAACCAAACACTTTGTCTCACATTCACCAAGCTTCTTTTTCCCTGCTGTTCACATTTATGCATTCATGTATACAATTACATTTGTTGCTAGCCCTTTTCTCCTATGTCTCAGCTTTCACAAATTTAGGTAGTTTAGAACTGTTTTCTCCAATTGCTATGTTCTATTTAACCTAGCTCTGAAAGGAAATCTTCCAAGCAATATAATTTCTGATGCTATTTCTTCCTAATGTGAGTAATGTCTCTTCTTATTTTAAAGATCCCACTATTCATTAGCATTCAATGTGATCTATAATTGCAAAGTGTGACTTGTATTCCAGTTCCATGCAGCTCCTATGTCACACCTGCTTGTACACTTCGAGGCCTGGAATGATTTTAGCATTGACTGTTGATTCTGCCTTGTTGAATCTTGGCACAAATTACTCTTCTTTATGTTTCTGGCTTGTTCAAATACGGGTATATCTGACTGTCTCTTGATCTGTTAAATCTGGGACTGGCGAAACCTGAGTTTGTTGGAATTTGCACTGCTATCTAAGCCAATGTGTGGAGCAAATTCCAATCTGCACCATTGTTCCCCATATTGAATACTGAAACCTTACTGCTCACCATGTTGTATAAATTAGATAGACTCATGGTTACCGTAAGGTGGATTTGTTGCCACCAAACTGCTTTTAGGTTGGAATCTGCAATCCTGCTTTGTCTGTCTTTGTGTGGGAGAGGAATCTAAAGAGAAGTGGCTCTTGCCTTAAACAAAATGTAGCTTATTGCATCATGGCAAGTTACATTGGGAATGATAATCATTGTTACTAAGACTGTGGGAAAATCTAAATGGTATGCCTATCTCCTCAAGATGCAAAGCTGTTTTCCTACATTAATCTTTTCAAAATCAAACACCTTATACCATGTTAGGAGGGCAAGGTTGAGGATTTTGACCCAACAACTATGAGGCAATATAGTTCCAACTCAAGACAGTGTGTGACTTCAAGAGGAACATGCAGGTGTTGGTGCTTCTACACAGCTCCTGTCCTAGTTCTTCTATGTGGTAGAGGTAACACATTTGGTGCTAAAGGAGCTTTGATGAGTTGTTGAATCCGGTCGATGGTATATACTGCTGCTACTGTAGTGCCACTGGTGGTGGAGGTAGTGAATGGGTTTCAGGTCTCACTCTCTCGCTGTTTCCTGTTGCCACTGCCTCTCTCATGGCTAGATCTGATATTTTACTCCTTGTAGTTATGCAATTTTTCTCGCTTTATCTCATTGTAATATTTCTCACTCTTGAGTTGAGTAGGCAGAAGCTTATCCACACTGAGCTGAAAATGTGTTGCTGGAAAAGCGCAGCAGGTCAGACAGCATCCAAGGAACAGGATGCTGCCTGACCTGCTGCGCTTTTCCAGCAACATATTTTCAGCTCTGATACTCCAGCATCTTCAGGCCTCACTTTCTCTTAGAAGCTTATCCATAACTGTGTTTATGGTGGAGTTTTAGACCATTTCACGGGAAAGGAAGAAGAACCTCTGTGACAACTGGTCAGTTGAGAGGGGGAGCTAACCATGACATGATTAAATGACATGCTACATTTGTTACAACCACACATATTTGCTGATAGGGACTCATTGTAGGGCTTTGATATTTGCTTCATCTTAAACCTCTTTGAAGAAATCGACAATATACTATTAATAGGTACTGTACAATAAAGGAATGAAAGAGATACAGTCACGTTATCAGTGAATCTGGGAGGAAGAGGTGTTAAGAGAGAATTAGCTGAATGCTCTCAGTGTGTGTACATTGCCAGCTAGGGAATATGCACTTTTTATGTTAGATTTTCTGCCTGGAGTAAAATGTCAGGCTATTGAGATATTAAAATATACTGTGAAGTAGGTTTGGTGATGACATGACACAGCTTTAAATATAGTATTACCTTGCAATTTTGGAATTTTATAGGTAATTAATAGATCTCCACACAATATGTACAATAATGGTGAAGCTCACAGGCAATCCTCAACACCCAAACCTTCGAGTCACCAAGATACTTATGGAAATGCCTTTAAAAAATGTACCAAAAAAAGCAGAAATTTAGCAACATTAGGTAAGTGACTAACAACAACATAAAGAGTAAGTGCTGGTGTCCACTCAGAGTGGGGTACATGTGCCGTGACAGAAATACAATTTAAAATTATTTTTAAAATTGTACGTGAGAATATTATCACAAGGTCATGATGGTACTCTTCCCACATGACCACAATCATGAAAACACACCAACCCTTGCAATGTTTGTAAAGGATCAGGATGCAGCAAGATTTATGTCTGTAGAAACAGTTCCTAGTTATAAGAATATAAAATAGGTGGAAATGTGAGTAAGAGCATTCCATTTGGCTCCTCAACCTGCTCCACGATTCAATACGATCATAACTGATCTGTTTTTAGTCTGAATTTCATTTTTCTGAAACCATTTCTTTCTTTGTCTGGTTTAATGCCATACTATGAATTTGGGTATGTGGCAGATTGGTCAGGGAGAAGGCAAATTTGAGGACATTCATCAGGTTTAGACTTCAATATCGACCTTATACAAAGATATGTCTGTTTTGTGTGTTCATGTCAACATGTCCATTAAATCTGACAGTCTACTATAGTGTAGTCTGGCCTAGACTTCCACAATGATATAACTCCACCCACACTGTGCTATTTATACACAATCAGTGCCCCCATGATATCATTGTAAGGTTTCTCCATGGTATTGAAACCCTTGACTCCCTTGTAGATCAAAAGTCTGTCTGACTCATCCTTGAAGAGATTCGATGACTCAAGGTCCACTGCTGTCTGGAGTAGAGAATTCCAAAGATTAACCTTCTCACCTCAGCCTTAGATGGTAACTATCTTACTTTGAGATGATGCTCTCTCCTCTTAGACTCTCCCAGGAGGGGAAGCGACCTCTCCACATCTAATCTAGCAAGCCTCCCAAGAACCTTACATATTTCAATATGACCTCCTCTCATTCTCCTAAATTCCAATAAATACAAACCCAATTTACTCAGCTTCTCACAATAAAATTCCTTCATACCCAAGATCAGCCCAGTGAACCTTTCCTGGAATGCCTTCAAAACCAGTATACCTTTCCTTAAATAAGGGGACCAGTATTCCAGTTGTGGTCTGGCTTGTGCCTTGTATAGTTTTAGCAAGACCTCTCTACTTTTATAGGGAAAAAATGAGGACTGCAGATGCTGGAGATCAGAGCTGAAAAATGTGTTGCTGGAAAAGCGCAGCAGGTCAGGCAGTATCCAAGGAGCAGGAGAATCAACATTTCGGGCATAAGCCCTTCTTCAGGAAGGGCATTCCTGAAGAAGGGCTTATGCCCGAAATGTCGATTCTCCTGCTCCTTGGATGCTGCCTGACCTGCTGGACTTTTCCAGCAACACATTTTTCTGCTCCCTACTTTTATACTCCATTACCTTTGAGATAAAGGTTCATCATTCCATTTGCCTTCTCTATTGCCCACTTAACTCAGATTCTAGCATTTAATGATTGTGCAAAATGCAATATGTACTTTTTCAAGGTTTGTGTGAAGGTTTGTAGCTCGGGTGGTGGTTGTTGTGGGTATGGGTATGTTTGCTGAGCTGGGAAGCTGATTTGCAGCCAATTTGTCCCCTGTTGAGGTGACATCTTTGGTGCTTTGAGCCTCCTGTGAAGTGGTGCTGTACAGTGTCTTCTGGAATTTATTTGGTTCCGTTCCTGCTGCTTCCAGTTGCTGGTTCCAGTTGTTTGTTGTAGTGGCCGGTATATTGGGTCTAGGTCCATGTGTTTGTTGATGGAGTCCTTGGATGAGTGCCATGCTTCTAGAAATTCTCTGGTTGTCCTCTATTTAGCTTGCCCTATGATTGTGTGTTGTCCTGGTCAAATTTGTGGTCCTTGACCTCTGTGCGTATAGCTACTAGGGATAGCTGGTCATGGCGTTTAGTGGCTAGTTGGTGCTTGTGGATGCAGATTGCTAGTTGTCTGCCAGTTTACACTGTGTAATGTTTTGTGCAGTCTTTGCATGGAATCTTATAAATTACATTTGTCTTGCACATGATAGGTACTGGGTCTTTTGTCCTGGTGCATTGTTATCTGAGCGTGGCTGCCAGTTTATGGGCTGCTATGAATCCCAGTGGGCGGAGAAGTCTGGCTGTCAGTTCCGAGACATTTTTTTATATAAGGTAGCATGGCTAGTGAGTAAGGTCATGGCACGTCCTCGTTGCATTGTTTGTCCGTTAGGCATCTGCTGATGAAGTTGCGGGGATATCTGTTCTTGGTGAAGTCTCTGTAGGGGTGTTCATCTTCTTCCCTTCATAGGTCGCGAGTCCTGCAATGTGTTGTTGCTCTTTTGAAAAGGTTCATAATGCAGCTTCTCTTGTGTGTGTTCAGGTTGGTGCTTTTGTAATTCAGGACCTGGTCAGTGTGTGTGGTTTTCCTGTACACTTTTGTGGTGCATTCACTGTTCTGTGTTCTTTGTACCATCACATGCAGGTATGGGAGTTGATTGTTGGTTTCCTCCTCTGATCCCTGTGAGCATGGTGTTGATAATCTAGTGTGTGTTCTCGATTTCTGTTCTCTTAATGATAACAACAGTGCCATCTACGTATTGATCCAGAGTTTGGGTTGGATTTGTGGTAGGGCTGTTTATTTCAATCTTTGCTTCTGCTATGAAGATTGGGTGAGCCAGAGATGGGTGAGCCATAGGTGTTCCATTGATCTGCTGGTGTATTTGATTGTAATTCACAGGATTCCATACAAAGACTGCACAAATCACTATACAGGGCAAACAGGCAGACAACTAGCGATCCACATCCATGAATACCAACTAGCCACTAAACACCGCGACCAGCTGTCTCTAGTAGCCATATACACAGATGATGAGGACCACACAATGATCATAGGACAAGCTAAACAGAGGATAGCCAGAGAATGTCTAGAAGCATGGCACTAATCCATGGACTCCCTCAACAAGCACACCGACCTAGACCCAATTAACAGGCCACTACAAAAAGCAACTGGAACCAGCAGAAACGGAACCAAGTAACTTCCAGAAGACACAGTACAGCAGCGCTTCACAGGAGGCTCCAAAGCGCCGAAGATGTCACCTAGACAGGGGACGAAACGTCTGCAAATCAACTTCCCAGCTCGACGAACATCTCCACTACGACAACATATACTTTTTATTTTTAAAATTCTGAAATAAGTACACATACTATCAAGTCCACACCACCACACACTCTCAATTCCTGCCTTAAAGAGTATGTCATTAGTTACACATCCCATGGCAATGACAGTCTTGAAGGATTAAATTTGACCCTGTAACAGCAAGTAATCATGGTATGGATGAAAAGAAGTCTCTTTGCTATTCCAGTTTCTTTATTGCCATGCTTTTTTTGTTGCAAAGGGAAACGTTACACACAGCCAGCAACAAAGAAATGAAACTGAAGTGCAAGTAGCAATTCAGGAGCAGAGAGGATAGGATGACTAATCAATTGGAAAACACTCAGGATAGGCCATGGGACATAGAAAATAGGATATAACATTGTAAAAGGACAGTGGTAAAGGCAGAGCAAAGGAAAATATAGTTTGTTACTGTCTTAGTTATGATAATGAAGAGGGGGAGCATGTGGTGTTCTTACTGTTTGTGATGTTAACATCCACATTCTCTGGCTTGTGGAGAATGAGAGAAAAAACCAAAGACTTGCAATAAATGCTGCCTTGAGAACATGCCAAGCATATGCAGCCAATGAAATACTTTTGTAGTCCAGTAGCTACTTTAATGTGGTCATGATTTGAAGATGCCAGTGTTGGACTGGGGTGTACAAAGTTAAAAATCACACAACACCAGGTTATTGTCCAACAGGTTTAATTGGAAGCAAACTAGCTTTCGGAGCGACGCTCCTTCATCAGACAACCACCTGACGAAGGAGTGACGCTCCGAAAGCTAGTTTGCTTCCAATTAAACCTGTTGGACTATAACCTGGTATTGTGTGATTTTTACTTTAATATATAGGATGCAAGATCCCATGGACAACAATGTGACAAACAATTAGATAATCTGTGGTTTGATTTGGTCAAGGGATAAATGTTAACCAGTTGGTTTTCGTTGTCGGGGTTTAACTGCACCAGGGATGGATTGAAACATGAGAAACCTGCGACTGCAAGGCAGCAAATTGCCGCAAATCCATCTTCATAGACCTCAAATCTTTATTTCTTCCAGGGACCAAAAAGAAATCATGGTCTCGCAACATTTCAAGATCTCACTGTGAAGGAAGTAAGTGTTCCAGTGAAGTTTTGTACTTTTCAGATCAAAGTGCAAGCTACAATTTTGTGTGTGCCTGTGAGTGTGTGCTGCTGCCCAAAAATATCGTGTATTGAGTAATAAACATTTATTCTTCTTTTAAAAACCTGTCATTTGTCCGATCTTAACAATTACAGAACTTGGTTGATCCCCCATTATATTCTTTGTAAACATAAGTCTTCATCAGTTGAGAGAAGGAAACACTGGGAACAACCCTATAACTCCTCATGCCACCCCATCTGCTAAAGAACGTTGTAATCATTAAAAATCCTCTTCAGTTTAGCTTTTCTTTAGCACCGTCAGGCATTTAATGTATGAATATAAGATACTCATGTAAAGGCCAGGGCAACATATAAAAAGAATCTTTTAGGAGCCATTCTTCTGTGGTATAGAAGCATATTGCATTTTTATGCAACATTCAGGCTCAACTATTATTCATGAGCTCCTTTGAACAATAACGGATTGTACATATAGCATTTAAATCTGCTGAACTCCTGTTTCTGTTGTACATACTAATAAAAAATGAACGTGAAGCTATTTCAAATTCAGTTAGGCTGAGCTTAAGAAATAACAGGCTGAAAACAAAACTTTTTGTTTTATCTGTATGCTAAAACTGCTGAGGAACTTACAACATTTAGCAAAGCTATTGAGAAGAGTGTATACAAGTACACTTTGTACAATGCTCCCAGATTACTGTTTCCTACAAAATACAAATTAATAGACTGACAAAAAATGATGCAATCAAAAGTACTTTTGCTTGCATTATATACAGAAAGATATAAATATTTATTCCAAGTTCTATTTTTCTGTTCACGCTGGATGTCAAATTAGGTCCTTCTCCTTATCTTTCTTTATATTTTTGGCAATGAAGCGAAGCTTTGTAGTGGCTAAGGCTGGACTAGGATGATCAAAGGAGCTCAAAGTAACAGTAATTTGTTTTTCATTGTACGATGAGAAATGTTTGACCCAGAGTACAGACAAGCTATTCCCAGAGAATGACTCTCCTGTAAACCAGCAGGCATTCTGAGCAGATGGCGGTGGAGGCTCCATATCCATTCTGCTGTCAGCTACCTTGGCCCACAACATTCTCGAACTGAAATGGCAAATTCATGATGCATGCTGCTTAATGCCGAAAAGAAACAGCAAATTGAGGTGAGAAAGAAATGGCACGATTGTGAGTTGCCAAATGTTTCCAAACAATGTGTGTCACTCCTCCATTAGTCTTACACAGTGTGGAGCTTGAGTCATCTTCTCAATCCATCTCAAAAGAATCCTGAATTTTAGAGCCAAAAATGTGAAGAAAACTCAACTTTGTAATTTAAGGTTGCCGTTTCATGCATAAAGACTGTGCTAATGAGGTGATTTGTGGTCCTAATACACAGGAAGGATGTTCCCATTTACCAAGGAGTCCAGAACTAAGGGCTCACATTCTTAGGATACAGGGTAGGCCATTTAGGTCTGAGATGAGGAGACATTTCTTCACCCAGAGAGTGGTGAGCCTGTAAAATTCTTGGCAACAGAAAGTAATTGAGACCAAAACATTGAATGTTTCCAAGAAGCAGTTAGATCCAGTTCTTATGGCTAAAGAGATTAAAGGTATGGGTAGAAAGTGGGAACAGGGGATTGAGATGGACAAGATGGTCATATAGAATGTCAGTTTAGGTTGGAACGCGAAATGGCCTACTCCTCCCACAATTTTCTATGAAATTCACCCTTTGAGGTCCAGAAAGAGATTTGAATAGTTAAGTGGTTGTTTTGTCTGGAACAGATTCAATAGGCTCATGAGCTTTTTCTATGCTGCAGGCTTCTATGACTCTAATGGAAACTATGGAAACTCATTCCTACAGGTTGTACATTATTAAATTTTGTCTATCCTGTTAAGCTCCTATTTGCAAGTGACATCTTTATTGCACTCAAAATTGTAACAGAGACATTTCAAAGAACAACATTTTGTATTATGTAATTGCACCTTTACATAGAATAGACATAGAAGACATAGAATTCCCTACAGTAAGAAAACAGACCATTTGGCCCAATAAGTCCACACTGACCCTCCAAACAATATCCCACCCAGACGCATTCCCTACCCCACTACTCTACATTTCCCCTAACTAACACACCTAACATACACATCCCCGAACACTATGTGACAATTCACCTGACCTGCACGTCTTTGGACTGTAGGAGGCACCCGGAGGAAACACATGCAAACATTGGGAGAATGTGCAAACTCCACACACAGTCGCCCGAGGCTGGAATTGAACCCAAGTCCATGGCACTGTGAGGCAGTAGTGCTAACCACTGAGGGGGCAGAGGCAGGGGGTTTGTAAAGATAGTTTGCAATGGTGAACAGGAATCAGAATTTGCCTTTACATTATCCTGGATTCAGTAGCAGTTTTAAAAGAGGAGAGCAGGTTTGATAGTGTTTATGTGGGCCAGCCAGATCTGCTTAAAGCAGTTGACTTCCACATCTATTCAAATCTGTATCCCTTAGACATAAGGGAGTGAGGGTGAGGACTATAATGAAGGAACAACCAGAGTGAGACAGAATAATAGTTTTATGTGAGATTAGGACATCAAAGGTGGAGGTGAGGATATGGTGAGCAAATCAGTAGCTGCAGAAATGGTAGAAAACTGAGGGCCAGAAACTTGACAATCGGTATTTTTAAAAAGCAAGTGAAATTGAATTTAGTGTTTTTCTCCTCCTGGGGCAGGTACAGAGGAAATAGGGTTTCATACTGCTCCATAGGACATGCTCCTAACACAGGTTCTCTCTGCAAACATCTAATCTTATAATCAAACCAGAAAATGCCGGATTTGGCAGCATCCATGGAGACAGAAACAGAGTTAATGCTTTCAGTCTGAAATGACTCTGCATGAAGAGAGAGAGGTGGTAAACTGATAGATTTTATACTGTCAAGAAGAGTGGACAGAGGCAAATGGAACGGAAGGGAAGGTCAGGGAGCATTAGAGGATGAGTGAAATTAGAGTTCACAGGTATCACAGAGCTAAAGGCAAAAACAATGGTAGTGGTTGTTCAGAAAAGAGGTAGCTACAGAACAGGTGTTAATAGCAGAATATAGATCAGCTCTGCTCTGGAAGCAAAACCCAAGAAACTCAAAGACCAGGATGGGGAGAACAAGATGGAGGACAGAGTTCATAATCTGAAGTTGTCAATCTTTTAATGTTGGAAGCTGCTAAGCAGTAAGATCAGGTTAAATAGACCAACTTAAATTAAACTTAAACAAAAAAATAATTCTAGCTCCTACTAAAAGATACTAGTTCAAATTACAGGATGTAGGGTGTAGTTGCAACTGGGGACTACATGTGATATCCTCAGGCAAAGGTCAGGCAAAGAGTGGGAGCAACTTGGAGCATGCATTGCACTCCTGAAACTGGGCTGATATATGAACTTCGTTCTATTTCATATCTTTTCACTAGTCTGGCACACAAAAGCTTTTTTTTTCCCAAGTGTAAACATATCCATATGATTCACAGCTGAAAATATACTTGATGCAGTTTTCCTCTACTGTTTTATATGGCTATTTATTTTATATTTTGAGTACTTTTTGTGTGAAGAACTTACTGAAATCTACCCAAACAGCACTCTTCTCTAATTTCAGAATTTAAGATTCTGGTTTAGCTTTTTCTTTACCTTAACCATCCTGGATATCTCTATGAGATCACCTCTCAGATGTTTCCAAAGCATTTCGAAGCTCACCAGTTGTCAGAAATATGGTATGATTGTAGTTTACATATGGGACTGGCTTTGATGCAGAGGTGGGTTAGGGTTATTGATCAATCTTTTCACCTGACTGTTTACTTAAATCACTTAAATGAGTGAAATCCATACTGTTTTGAATGTTCTGTGACTGGCTTCAGCAATCCCCATCACTCTACCATCGGCAGACATTTTGGCTTTAATCTTTGAGACTAGCTTTGTAAATCTCTCTGCTTCATCACCTCTTGTTTGTTAAGATGCTCTACTCCTTTTAAGATCCAGGGCCCTTAACAATGGGGTAAAGCTTCATGACTCTTCCCCATTCTGCCTTCAATGTTTGAAAGTTCCTTTTGTTTTCAGGCAACTGGAACTGTATACAAGGTGCAGTCTGAACATTGAACTGTAAAGTTTGATTAATATTTCCTCTGAATCATCAGCTACTAGTTCAATGTCTTCGTGGCTTTGTTGTTCATTACTCTGTGTTTGGTTAGACAGGGGAAGCATTGTCACAAAATACACGATTCATAGTCACATACCGAACAATGAATGTAATCAATCTCTTGTATCAACTTGTAACTTAGCTATGGATAGGTATCATGACTCAGAGTATTGAATGGGCAAGCTACCTTAAGCTCAGATGCCACCTTGGGTAATCATCCCCAGATACCAGGCTTACAGTGTTTCATAGCCTCGTGTGCCACCATATATGATGGGCAGCCATTTCCAACTGCTGCTGCTGAGCCTCTGCTTACTAAATTGCGAGTCGATCTTAAAAGAAACATGCACTTCTGTTGTACCTTTAACCTCATAAAATTGACAATCAGCCAGGTGATTCAAAGAAGAAGCAGAACATCTTAATGAACAAGAGGTGATGAGGCAGAGAGATTTACTGAGTGAGTCCCCAAGATTAAAGCCAAAATGGCTGCCAGAGGCAAAGTGATGGGGATTGCTGAAGCCAGACACAAAGCATTCAAAGAAGTATGGATTTCATTCATTTAAGTGATTCAAGTAAACTGAATAGACAGATAAGCAGGAGACAACAGCTTCGCTTCACTTGGAGGTCACCACTGATGATGTTACCTAGCCAGGTAATGAAACGTCTGGATATCAAACCTACAGCTCAGCGAGCAAACCTACACCCTAAACCTCAACCTGAGCTACAAACCTTCACAAACCTTGCAATAGACAGATAAATAACCTAAACCCAGCTCTGCATTAAAACCAGTCCCATATGTAAACTACAACCACACCATATTTCTGACAATTGGTGAGCTTCGAAATGAGGCAAGTATTCCACTCAGCTGTCCATTGTATCAGTCATTAAAAGCTCAGCTTCTTAACTCACAACTTCAAAAACAAAATAATTTGTATTTACGTAGCCACCACGACTTCCCAAATGCCTTATAACCACTTAGGTACTTCAGAACAATAGTCAGAGTTACAATGTAGGAAAGGCATCAGTCAATATGTGCATAGGAATCTTCCACCAAGCAGCAGTAAAACAGGTAACTAGACAATCAAAGTTCTCAACAAAGCTGATTGAACAATAAATGTTCGCCAACAAGCTGGGGAGAGCACCCTCGGCTGCTTTCAAAACGCACTACAGGATGTTTACATTCTCCTCAGAGAATGGGTTGAAGCCACTTTAGAACCGTAGATGAATTACAGTAGAGATAGAGGCCAATCAGTCCATCATGTCTGCATTTTATTTCATGTTTTTAAAAGTCTTTATTTTAATTATTATTGAATAAATATAAACATTACTGATCTATAATCTAGCATAGGCAATAAATACATGGCATGAGCATTCACCAAATACTACAATGTACTTCAAAAAAATGAACAATATTGGATTGGCATCCCCAGCATTGACTATTTAAGTCATGGAGTCATACAGCACGGTAACAGACCATTCAGTCCCATTTGTTCATTCCAACCAAGTTTCCTAAACTAAAACTAGTCCCACTTGCTTGTGTTTGGCCCATATCCCTCTAAACCTTTCCTATTCACGTTCCTGTCCAAACATCTTTTAAATGTTGTAAGTGTACCTGCCTCCACCACTTCCTCTGGCAGTTCATGTCATATACAAACCACTCTCTCTCTGAAAAGGTTGCCCCTCAAGTCCCTTTTAAGTCTTTCTCCTCTCACCTTAAAAATATGCCTTCTAGTTTTGAACTCCCCTACCCTCAGGAAAACAGCATCACTATTCACCTTATCCATGCCCCTCCATTTCATAAACTTCCATAAGGTCACCCCTCAACCTTCTACACTCCAGAGTAAAAGGTCCCAGCCTACCCAGTGTTTCCTTATAATTCAAATCCTACAGTCCTGGCAGCATCCTGGTAAATCTTTTCTGAACCCCCCTTTAACTAAATAATATTCTTCCAAAAGCAGGGCAACCAGAACTATACACAGTACTGCAAAAGTGACCTCACCAATGTCCTGTACACCTTCAACATGGCATCCTATTCCTATACTCAATAATCTGAGCAATGAAGGCAAGCGTGCTAATCACCTTCTTAACCACCCTGTCCACTTGTGACAGAACTTTCAAAGTCCAATGCACCTGAACCCCTCGACCTCCCTGTTTAACAACAGTACCCATGGCTCTACACCCATTAACTGTATAAGTTCTATCCTTTTCCACTTTACTATATTGCAATAGCTCGCATTTATACAAATCGAACTCTATCTGCCGCACCTCAGCCCATTGGTCCAATTAAGCAAGATACCTTTGTAATCTTAGATAAGCATCTTCATTTTCCGCAATGCCACCAATTTTGGCGTCATCTGCAAACTTACTAACATGCCTCTTAAATTCTCATCCAAATTGTTTACATAAATGACAAACTACAGTGGATCCAGCACCAATGCCTGCAGAACACCACAGGCCACCAGTCTGAAAAACACCCTCACCACCACCCTCTGCCTCCCACCATCAAGTCAATTTTCTATCCAATTGGCAAGCTCACTCTGGACCCCATGTGATCTAACTTTGTTAAACAGTCTACCATGTGGAACCTTGGCAAAGGCTCACTAAATCCATGTAGACATTTATTGTTCTGTCCTCATCCATATTTTTGGTCATGTCCTCAAAATCTCAATCAAGTTTGTGAGACACAATTTCCCACACACAAAGCCATGCTGACCATCCCTAATCAGTCCTTGCCTCTCTCATAATCCCCTGCAACAACTTACCCACCACTGATGTCAGACTCACCAGTCTACAGTTCCCAGGCATCTCCTTCCAACCTTTCCTAAATAAGGCCACAACATTAGCCACCCTCCAGTCCTCTGGCACCTCACCTGTGGCTTTAGATGATATGGATACCTCTGTTAGGAGCCTTGCAATTCCCTCCCTGACTTCCCACAACTTCCTGGGATAGAAAATCTGATCAGGTCCCAAAGATTTATCCACCTTTATATTTTTTAAGACTGCCAGCACCTCCTCTCTTAATGGGGGTTGTTTTCAAGGTATCAATATTTATTTTTCCAAATTCCCTAGCCTCCATATCTTTCTCCACAATATATACTGTCACAAAATTTTAATGAATTAGTAGCTCTCCCATGTTGATCTTGTTGATCTCTAAGGGGCCCTATTAAATCCCTAGTTGCTCTTTTGCTCTTAACGTACTTGGAAAATCTCTTTGGATTATCCCTAACCTTATCTATCAAGGCTATCTCATATCTCCTTTTTTCACTCCTGATTCCCTCCTAAGAATGCCTCTCCACCCCATATACTCATCAAGAGATTCAACTGATCCCAGTTGTCTGAACCTAACATATAGGTAAAAACAATGACTGCAGATGCTGGAAATCAGTACCTGGATTAGTGGTGCTGGAAGAGCACAGCAGTTCAGGCAGCATCCGAGGAGCAGTAAAATCGACGTTTCGGGCAAAAGCCCTTCATCAGGAATGCAGGCAGAACACCTGAAGCGTGGAGAAATAAATGAGAGGAGGGTAGGGAGCAAGTAGCATAGAGTACAATAGGTGAGTGGGGGAGGGGATGAAGGTGATAGGTCAGGGGCAGGGGGAGGGTGGAGTGGATAAGTGGAAAAGAAGATAGGCCGGTAGGACAAGTCGTGGGGACAGTGCTGAGCTTGAAGTTTGGAACTAGGGTGAGGTGGGGGAAGGGGAAATGAGGAAACTGTTGAAGTCCACATTGATGCCCTGGGGTTGAAGTGTTCCGAGGTGGAAGATGAGGTCTTCTTCCTCCAGGCATCTGGTGGTGAGGGAGCAGCGGTGAAGGAGGCCCAGGACCTCCATGTCCTTGGCAGAGTGGGAGGGGGAATTTAAATGTTGGGCCACGGGGCAGTGTAGTTGATTGGTACGGGTGTCCCAGAGATGTTCCCTAAAGCGCTCTGCTAGGTGGCATCCAGTCTCCCCAATGTGGAGGAGACCGCATCGGGAGCAACGGATACAATAATTGATATTAGTGGATGTGCAGGTAAAACTTTGATGGATGTGGAAGGCTCCTTTAGGGCCTTGGATGGAGGTGAGGGAGGAGGTGTGGGCACAGGTTTTGCAGTTCCTGCGGTGGCAGGGGAAGGTGCCAGTATAGGAGGGCAGGTTGTAGGGGGGGCATGGACCTGACCAGGTAGTCACAGAGGGAACGGTCATTGCGGAAGGCATAAAGGGTGGGGAGGGAAATATATTCCTGGTGGTGGGGTCCTTTTGGAGGTGGCGGAAATGTCGGCGGATGATTTGGTTTATGCGAAGGTTGGTAGGATGGAAGTTGAGCACCAGGGGCGTTCTGGCCTTGTTATGGTTGGAGGAGTGGGGTCTGAGGGCGGAGGTGCAGGATGTGGATGAGATGCATTGGAGGGCATCTTTAACCATGTGGGAAGGGAAATTGTGGTCTCTGAAGAAGGAGGCCATCTGGTGTGTTCTATGGTGGAACTGGTCCTCCTGGGAGCAGATACGGCGGAGGCGGAGGAATTGGGAATACGGGATGGCATTTTTGCAAGAGGTAGGATGGGAAGAGGCGTAATCCAGGTAGCTGTGGGAGTCGGTGGGTTTGTAAAAAATGTCAGTGTCAAGTCGGTCGTCATTATTGGAGATGGAGAGGTCCAGGAAGGGGACGGAGGTGTCAGAGATGGTCCAGGTAAATTTAAGGTCAGCGTGGAATGTGTTGGTGAAGTTGATGAATTGCTCAACCTCCTCACGGGAGCACGAGGTGGCGCCAATGCAGTCATCAATGTAGGAAGAGGTGGGGAGTGGTGTCGGTGTTATTATGGAAGATCGACTGTTCTATGTAGCCAACAAAGAGACAGGCATAGCTGGGGCCCATACATGTGCCCATGGCTACCCCACCTAACATATGCCTCCTCCTCATTCTTGACCAGAACCTCAATATTCATCCACTATTCTCTATTCCTACCAGCTTTACCCTTCACTCTAATGGGAACATACTGCCTCTGCATTCTCGTGATTTTATTTTTGAAAGCCTCCCGCTTACCTGGAAACAATCTACTCCAATCAACTTGTGAAAGTTCCTGTTTCATTCCATCAAAATTAGCCTCACTCAACTAAGAACTTTAACTTATCTACAAAGCCTATACTTTTCCGTAACGATTTGTAAACTGACAGAGTTATGATCACTGGCCCCAAAGTGCTCCTCCACTAAACTCTAGTCACTTGCCCTGCCTTATTTCCCAAGAGATGGCCATGTTTTGTTCCTTCTTGAGTAGGTATATCCACTTACTGATAAAGTAAATTTTCTTGAACATATTTAATGAATTCCTTCCCACCCAAGCCCTTAACACTATGGCAATCCCAGTCCATGTTTGGAAAATTAAAATCCCCTACTATTACAACCCCATTATTCTTGCATGTTGCCAAGATCTCCCAACACAATTGCTCCTCAGTTTCCTGCTGATTATTTTGGGGACTATATTACAATCCCATCAAGGTTATTCTTATTTCTGAGTTCCACCCATGTTGCTTAACTGGACGATCCCTCAGGCATATCTTCTCAAATCAAAAATGCCACCTCTCTCACCTCCCTTTCTATCCTTCCTATAGCATTATTGAATTAACTCTGCAGCTGGAAACACCTTTGGCATCACATTTTCAAACAAGGGATGAATGGGTCAGGAGCTTCTGCTCTGGATGGATTGTGAAGAGAGTTCAGCAACAATGAGGAAAATATTCACCCCAGTCCTAACTAGCAAAAGGAAAACGCTTCAATATTTCCATGGCTTTATGTAGAATTGCTTTCACCACTCTTTTATAATTTTAGATTGTAGAGACTGCAATATGAAATTACAGACAGTTACTGTATTGACAATCAGTGAGGTAACACGGTGTTGATTTGAATTTCTGACTTCGTGACTTCCAGCACTCTCAAGCAAATACTATCAGTTCCAGGATCCGATATTATCACTAATCACTTGTAAAGACACACCCAATCTCTCTCAAAATGCCAGTTCTTTAAATACTGCATACTATCTTTACAAAATTGCATCCCTGGGGACTAAAATCTGCACTGGAGGTAGCAGTGCTGTTAACTCTGCGCTGTTAACTCCTCTGATCTGTTAAATATTTCCACACAACCCCAACATATACAGAGGAAAGCAACAAATACTTTTATGAAAGTGACCAAAGCAATACAAGGCAATAATCCTCCCTATTAATCCAATGGGAAAGTCTTTGATTCATCATTTACTCTAACTAATGGTTTAGTTCATGAATCACTGACCATTGACAGACAGAATTTCTTTTATTACAGACTGAATTCAGTCCGTCTCCTCTTTGTAGAGTTGCATGACGAGGTCTCTTCATTTTGCACAAACTGGAGATTCAAAAGTTCGTCTCAAGGAATCTGTTGTGTGAAATAATTGCATGTTAACACATGAATTAACTTCTCCCAGGCTAACACATGAAAGAAAAGATATATGAACCTTACAGGAGTACAATGTAGATTAAGCAGAATGATGGCAGTGAAAAAGAAACAAAGTACTGGAAATACTGAACAAAGCTGATAGCACATGCAGTCATAGAGTCATATAGACGTACAGCACAAAAACAGACCTTTCCATCCAACCTGTCCATGTCGACCAGATATCCCAACCTAATCTAGTCCCATTTGCCAGCATTTGGCCATATACCTCAAAACACTTCCTATTCATATTCCCAGTCAGACACCTTTAAAATGTTGTAATTGTACCAGCCTCCACCAGTCCTCTGGCAGCTCATTCCATACACACACCCCTGCATATAGAACTTGCCCCTTTGGCCCCTTTTAAATTTTTCACCTGTAAATCTAAACCTATGCCCTCTAGTTCTGGACTCCCCCACCCCAGAGAAAAGACTTTGTCTATTTATCCTGTCCATGCCCCTCAGGATTTATAAACCTCGAGAAGGTCACCCCTCAGCCTCCGACGCTCCAGGGAAAACAGCCCCAGTCTATTCTGCCTCTCCCTATAGCTCAAATCCTCCAACCCTGGCAACATCCTTATAAATCTTTTCTGAAACCTTTCAAGTTTTACAACATCATTCCAATAGAACGGAGACCAGAATTGCACACAATATTCCAACAGTGGCCTAACCAATGTCCTGTACAGCCGTAACATGACCTCCCAATTCCTGTACTCAATGTTCTGACCAAGCATACCAAACGTCTTCTTCAATATCCAATCTACCTGCAACTCCACTTTCAAGGGACTATGAACCTGCACTCCTAGATCAACACTCCCCAGGACCTTATCATTAAGTGCATAAGTCCTGCTCTGATTTACCTTTCCAAAATCCATCACTTCACATTTATCTAAATTAAACACCATCTGCCACTCTTCAGCCCATTGGCCTATCTGATCAAGAACCTGTTGTACTCTGAGGTAACCTTCTTCGCTGTCCACTACACCTCCAATTTTGGTGTCATCTGCAAACTTACTATACCACCTATATTCACATCCAAATCACTTATCTAAATGATGAAAAGTCCAGAATGAGAATAAATAGTGTCTTTAAAGTACTCAAGTTATAGTCCTTTTCCAACATGAGTCCGAGCCTGCCGAGATACAGGACACGAGGCCACGCTGCCTCTTCATGCTGACCTCCATCCAGGATTTGCTGTACTCCAACTCTGGGTCTGGTCACAACTTGCTCTGCTACCCATTCCAGGACTCTGCCTGCATTTGCTGTGCTGGCGCTCCAGGACCCAGCCCACACTCGATCTGCTGCTGCTGCTCCAGAAGTCAGCCTGTGCTCACTCTGTGACCACCCCGGGCTCTGACCGCGACTTGCTTTACTGCCAGCTCCGGGACTTGGCCTGTGACTCACTCTGCTCCCCACTCCGGGACTTGGCTGGTGCTCACTCTGCTCCCCACTCCGGGACTTGGCCTGTGACTCATTCTGCTCCCCACTCCGGGACTTGGCCTGTGACTCACTCTGCTCCCCACTCCAGGACTTGGCTTGTACTCACTCTGCTTCCCACTCCGGGACTTGGCTTGTACTCACTCTGCTCCCCACTCCGGGACTTGGCTTGTACTCACTCCGCTCCCCACTCCGGGACTTGGCTTGTACTCACTCCGCTCCCCACTCCGGGACTTGGCTTGTACTCACTCTGCTCCCCACTCCAGGACTTGGCCTGTGACTCACTCTGTTCCCCACTCCGGGACTTGGCTTGTACTCACTCTGCTCCCCACTCTGGGACTTGGCTTGTACTCACTCTGCTCCCCACTCCAGGACTTGGCCTGTGACTCACTCTGTTCCCCACTCCAGGACTTGGCTTGTTCTCACTCTGCTCCCCACTCCAGGACTTGGCTGGCGACTTACTCTGCTCCTGCTCCGGGCTCCAGCCTGTGACTTGCTCTGCTCCCCTCTCCGAGACTTGGTCCATGGCTCAGTCCATGCTCGCTCTGCTGCTGCTCCAGGACTTGGCCCGGAACTCACTCTACTGCTGCTCCGGGCTCCAGCCCGTGACTTGTTCTGCTTCCCACTCGGGGACTTGGCTTGGGACTCGCTCTGCTCCTGGTCCAGGACTCAGTTCACACACTCTGCTCTCACCCGGCCATGACTCACCTCCCTTTGTCTCATCTCCAGGTAGGGTGGCTGAAGAAGTTAGACGTTATGGGAAGGGGAAGAAAAACTATTGGAAAGAGGGGGAAAAAAGAAAAGAAAAGGAAAAGGAACTGGTGAGCAGAGAAGCTCTAACTGGAACATTTTACTCTGCCACCATCTTGTCTGCAGTACTCACTGACTGGAGCTTTGAAGTATCCATGCCACTTCCACAGTTATCTCTGAATTAAAACATGATTGACATAGAAACACAATAATATTTTCAAAATGTAACTTACTGCAACATGATTCACAGGTTTAGTGGGAACATGAAATCTGCCTGGGAGACTAGTTGAGATGGGAAACCTCATTAAAAAGGTAGGGGACCACTTAAAATGTCAAAATATTATCATAGAAGCCAAGTGTTGGAAAATAGGGCTGGTGTAGATTTAGAGCAGTGTTCTGTACAGCATGGTTCAATGAATTTTTTTTTAAGAATGGAAGAAATGGCCCTTCAAGCCAACTCCCCCATTCATTAAGACAACAGTCTTTAATTTAATTTACTTGTCTCGTACTTAAACCCTTGACTCCCTTCTCAATCTGTTTAACTCAGCCTTGAATATGTTCAGTGATACAGTCTGCTATGTCCTCTGGAGAAGGGAATTCCAAAGCCAACCCCCCCCCCCCCTCTCAAAACATATTCTCCTCACCTCAGTCTTAAATGGAAATTCCCATTTTAAAAATGTCCTACACTAGTTCTACATTCCCCAACAACGGGAAATATCTTCTCAGCATCTACTGTGTAAAGTCTCCTCAATATATTATACATTTAATCAAAACATGGCTCCAGCAACAGTCAATAAACAAGCATATGTTGTATAACCGCATCACAAATTTAATTTGAAAACGTATACACTTGCTCGTGCAGAGGTTTTCAGACTACATTTGAGTGCATAGAGAAATAGAAGATGTAGTAGGATGCTCTCTTCATTTTTCAGCCAGTGCACAGAGCACTGCACACTGTCCACCTGCTGCCAGTGAATTGGATGCTGCACACAGTCCACCTGCAACCTGTGCACTGGGTGATGTACACTGTCCACAGACTGTCCATCTGCAGCCAATGCATTGGAGTGCTGCACACAGTCCATCTTCAGACAGTGCACTGGGTGCTGCACACTGTTCACCTTCAGACAGTGCAGAGAGTGCTGCACACTGTCCAGCTGCAGGCAGTGCACTGGGGGCTGCACACCTTCAGACAGTGCACTGGGGGCTGCACACTGTTTACCTTCAGACAGTGCAGAGAGTGCTGCACACTGTCCAGCTGCAGGCAGTGCACTGGGGGCTGCACACCTTCAGACAGTGCACTGGGTGCTGCACACTGTTCACCTTCAGACAGTGCAGAGAGTGCTGCACACTGTCCAGCTGCAGGCAGTGCACTGGGGGCTGCACACCTTCAGACAGTGCACTGGGTGCTGCACACTGTTCACCTTCAAACAGTGCAGCTGGTGACATACACTGTGCGCCTTCAGGCAGTGCAGTGGGTGCTGTATACTGTCCACCTGCAGCCTGTGCACTGATGATGTACACTGTCCACAGACTGTCCAGCTGCAGCCAATGCATTGGAGTGCTGCACACTGTCCATCTTCAGCAAGTGCACTGTGGGCTGCACACTATGCACATTCAGGCAGTGCACTGGGTGCCGTATACTATGCACTTTCAGACAGTGCACTGGGGGCTGCACACTGTCCACATTCAGGCAGTGCACTGGGTGCCGTATACTATGCACTTTCAGACAGTGCACTGGGGGCTGCACACTGTCCACCTGCAGGCAGTGCACTGGGGGCTGCACACTGTCCACCTTCAGGCAGTGCACTGACGGCTACACACTTTCCACCTTCAGTCAGTGCAGTGGGTGATTTACACTGTCCACCTTCAGGCAGTGCAGCGGGTGCTTTACACTGTCCACCTTCAGGCAATGCAGCGGGTGCCATACACTGTTCACCTTCAGGCAGTGCACTGGGGGTTGCACACTGTCCACATTTGGGCAGTGCAACGGGTGCCAAACACTGTCCACCTTCAGGTAGTGCAGCGGGTGCTACATACTGTCCACCTTCAGGCAGTGCAGCGGGTGCCATACATTGTTCACCTCCAGGCAGTGCAGTGGGTGCCGTATACTGTCCACCTGCAGGCAGTGCAGCGGGTGACGTACACTGTCCACCTTCAGGCAGTGCAGTGGGTGACGTACACTGTCCACCTTCAGGCAGTGCTGCGGGTGCCGTACACTGTCCACCTTCAGGCAGTGCTGCGGGTGACGTACACTGTCCACCTTGAGGCAGTGCAGTGGGTGCTGCACACTGTCCACCTTCAGGCAGTGCAGTGATTGCTGCACACTGTCCACCTTCAGGCAGTGCACTGGGGGCTGCACACTGTCCACCTTCAGGCAGTGCAGTGGGTGCCGTACACTGTCCACCTTGAGGCAGTGCAGCGGGTGCTGTACACTGTCCACCTTCAGGCAGTGCAGCGGGTGCCGTACACTGTCCACCTTCAGGCAGTGCTGCGGGTGACGTACACTGTCCACCTTCAGGCAGTGCAGTGGGTGCTGTACACCGTCCACCTTCAGACAGTGCACTGGGTGCTGCACACTGTCCACCTTCAGACAGTGCACTGGGTGCTGCACACTGTCCACCTTCAGACAGTGCAGCGGGTGCTGTACACTGTCCACCTTTAAACAGTGCACTGGGTGTTGTACACTATCCACCTTCAGGCAGTGCAGCGGGTGCTGTATACTGTCCACCTGCAGCCTGTGCACTGATGATGTACACTGTCCACAGACTGTCCAGCTGCAGCCAATGCATTGGAGTGCTGCACACTGTCCATCTTCAGCAAGTGCACTGTGGGCTGCACACTATGCACCTTCAGGCAGTGCACTGGGGCTGCACACTGTCCACATTCAGGCAGTGCACTGGGTGCCGTATACTATGCACTTTCAGACAGTGCACTGGGGGCTGCACACTGTCCACCTTCAGACAGTGCACTGGGGGCTGCACACTGTCCACCTTCAGTCAGTGCAGTGGGTGCTTTACACTGTCCACCTTCAGGCAATGCAGCGGGTGCCATACACTGTCCACCTTCAGGCAGTGCACTGGGTGCTGCACATTGTCCACCTTCAGGCAGTGCAGTGGGTGCCACATACTGTCCACCTTCAGTCAGTGCAGCGGGTGCCGCATACTGTCCAACTTCAGTCAGTGTAGTGGGTGCTTTACACTGTCCACCTTCAGGCAGTGCAGTGGGTGCAGCATACTGTCCAACTTCAGTCAGTGTAGTGGGTGCTTTACAATATCCACCTTCAGGCAATGCAGCGGGTGCCATATACTGTCCACCTTCAGGCAGTGCACTGGGTGCTATACACTGTCCACCTTCAGTCATTGCAGTGGGTGCCATACATTGTTCACCTTCAGGCAGTGCAGCGGGTGCCTTAAACTGTCCATGTTCAGGCAGTGCAGCGGGTGCCCTACACTGTCCACCTTCAGGCAATGCAGCGGGTGCCATACACTGTCCACCTTCAGGCAATGCAGTGGGTGCCATACACTGTCCACCTTCAGGCAGTGCTCTGGGGGCCGTACAATGTCCACTTTCAGGCAGTGCACTGGGGGCTGCACACTGTCCACCTTTGGGCAGTGCAACGGGTGCCATACACAGTCCACCTTCAGGTAGTGCACTGGGTGCTACACACTGTCCACCATCAGTCATTGCAGCAGGTGCCATACACCGTACACCTTCAGGCAGTGCAGCGGGTGCCATACACTGCCCACCTTCAGACAGTGCAGCAGGTGCCGTACACTGTCCACCTTCAGGCAGTGCAGTGGGTGCCGTACACTGTCCACCTTCAGGCAGTGCAGCAGGTGCCGTACACTGTCTACCTTCAGGCTGTGCACTGGGTGCTACACACTCTCCACCATCAGGCAGTGCAGTGGATGCAACACACGGTCCACCTTCAGACAGTGCACTGGGTGATGTACACTGTCCACAGACTGTCCAACTGCAGCCAATGCATTGGAGTGCTGCACACTGTCCACCTGCAGGCAGTGCACTGGGGGCTGCACACCTTCAGACAGTGTTCTGGGGGCTGTCCACCTTCAGACAGTGCACTGGGGGCTGCACAGTGTCCACCTTCAGACAGTGCACTGGGTGCTGCACACTGTCCACCTTCAGACAGTGCACTGGGTGCTGCACACTGTCCACCTTCAGGCAGTGCAGCTGGTGACATACACTGTCCACCTTCAGACAGTGCAGTGGGTGCTGTATACTGTCCACCTGCAGCCTGTGCACTGATGATGTACACTGTCCACAGACTGTCCAGCTGCAGCCAATGCGTTGGAGTGCTGCACACTGTCCATCTTCAGCAAGTGCACTGTGGGCTGCACACTATGCACCTTCAGGCAGTGCACTGGGGCTGCACACTGTCCACATTCAGGCAGTGTACTGGGTGCCGTATACTATGCACTTTCAGACAGTGCACTGGGGGCTGCACACCGTCCACCTTCAGACAGTGCACTGGGGGCTGCACACTGTCCACCTTCAGTCAGTGCAGTGGGTGCTTTACACTGTCCACCTTCAGGCAATGCAGCGGGTGCCATACACTGTCCACCTTCAGGCAGTGCACTGGGTGCTGCACATTGTCCACCTTCAGGCAGTGCAGTGGGTGCCACATACTGTCCACCTTCAGTCAGTGCAGCGGGTGCCGCATACTGTCCAACTTCAGTCAGTGTAGTGGGTGCTTTACACTGTCCACCTTCAGGCAGTGCAGTGGGTGCAGCACACTGTCCAACTTCAGTCAGTGTAGTGGGTGCTTTACAATATCCACCTTCAGGCAATGCAGCGGGTGCCATATACTGTCCACCTTCAGGCAGTGCACTGGGTGCTATACACTGTCCACCTTCAGTCATTGCAGTGGGTGCCATACATTGTTCACCTTCAGGCAGTGCAGCGGGTGCCTCAAACTGTCCATGTTCAGGCAGTGCAGCGGGTGCCCTACACTGTCCACCTTCAGGCAATACAGCGGGTGCCATACACTGTCCACCTTCAGGCAATGCAGTGGGTGCCATACACTGTCCACCTTCAGGCAGTGCTCTGGGGGCCGTACAATGTCCACTTTCAGGCAGTGCACTGGGGGCTGCACACTGTCCACCTTTGGGCAGTGCAACGGGTGCCATACACAGTCCACCTTCAGGTAGTACACTGGGTGCTACACACTGTCCACCATCAGTCATTGCAGCAGGTGCCATACACCGTACACCTTCAGGCAGTGCAGCGGGTTCCGTACACTGTCCACCTTCAAACAGTGCAGCGGGTGCCGTACGCTGTCCACCTCCAGACAGTGCAGCGGGTGCCCTACACTGTCCACATTCAGGCAGTGCAGCGGGTGCCGTACACTGTCCACGTTCAGGCAGTGCAGCGGGTGCCTTAAACTGTCCACGTTCAGGCAGTGCATTGGGTGCTGCACATTGTCCACCTTCAGGGAGAGCAGCGGGTGCCGTAGTCCACCTTCAGGCAGTACAGTGGGTGCTTTACACTGTCCACCTTCAGGCAGTGCAGTGGATGCCGCATACTGTCCATCTTCAGTCAGTGCAGCGGGTGCTGTACACTGTCCACCTTCAGACAGTGCAGTGGGTGCTGTCCACTGTCCACCTTCAGACAGTGCAGTGGGTGCTGTGTACTGTCCACCTTCAGGCAGTGTATTGGGTGCCACACACTGTCCATGTTCAGGCTTTGCAGCGGGCGCTACACTGTCCACCTTCAGACAGTGCAGCGGGTGCCGTACACTGTCCATCTTCAGACAGTGCAGCAGGTGCCGTACACTGTCCACCTTCAGGCAATGCAGCAGGTGCCCTACACTGTCCACCTTCAGGCAGTGCGGCGGGTGCTGTACACTGTCCACCTTCAGGCAGTGCAGCGGGTGCTGCACACTGTCCACCTTCAGACAGTGCAGCGGGTGCCGTACACTGTCAAGCTTCAGACAGTGCAGCGGGTGCTGTATACTGTCCACCTTCAGACAGTGCTGCAGGTGGCGTAAACTGTCCACATTCAGACAGTGCAGCGGGTGCTGTATACTGTCCACCTTCAGGCAGTGCAGCGGGCGCTGTACACTGTCCACCTTCAGGCAGTGCTGCGGGTGACGTACACTGTCCGCCTTGAGGCAGTGCAGCGGGTGACGTACACTGTCTGCCTTGAGGCAGTGCAGCAGGTGCCGTACACTGTCCACCTTCAGACAGTGCAGCGGGTGCCGTACACTGTCCACCTTCAGACAGTGCAGCGGGTGCCGTACACTGTCCACCTTCAGACAGTGCAGCGGGTGCCGTACACTGTCCACCTTCAGACAGTGCAGTGCCGCATACTGTCAACCTTCAGACAGTGCAGCGTGTGCCCTACACTGTCCACCTTCAGGCAATGCAGCAGGTGCCCTACACTGTCCACCTTCAGGCAGTGCAGCGGGTGCCCTACACTGTCCACCTTCAGGCAGTGCAGCGGGTGCCCTACACTGTCCACCTTCAGGCAATGCAGCAGGTGCCCTACACTGTCCACCTTCAGGCAGTGCAGCGGGTGCCCTACACTGTCCACCTTCAGGCAGTGCAGCGGGTGCCCTACACTGTCCACCTTCAGACAGTGCAGCGGGTGCCGTACACTGTCAACCTTCAGACAGTGCTGCGGGTGCCGTACACTGTCCACCTTCAGACAGTGCAGCGTGTGCCGTACACTGTCCACCTTCAGACAGTGCAGTAGGTGCTGCACACTGTCAACCTTCAGACAGTGCAGCGGGTGCCGTACACTGTCCACCTTCAGGCAGTGCAGTGGGTGCTGCACACTGTCAACCTTCAGACAGTGCTGCGGGTGCCGTACACTGTCCACCTTCAGACAGTGCAGCGGGTGCCGTACACTGTCCACCTTCAGACAGTGCAGCGGGTGCCGTACACTGTCCACCTTCAGACAGTGCAGTGCCGCATACTGTCAACCTTCAGACAGTGCAGCGTGTGCCCTACACTGTCCACCTTCAGGCAATGCAGCAGGTGCCCTACACTGTCCACCTTCAGGCAGTGCAGCGGGTGCCCTACACTGTCCACCTTCAGGCAGTGCAGTGGGTGCCCTACACTGTCCACCTTCAGGCAATGCAGCAGGTGCCCTACACTGTCCACCTTCAGGCAGTGCAGCAGGTGCCCTACACTGTCCACCTTCAGGCAGTGCAGCGGGTGCCCTACACTGTCCACCTTCAGACAGTGCAGCGGGTGCCGTACACTGTCAACCTTCAGACAGTGCTGCGGGTGCCGTACACTGTCCACCTTCAGACAGTGCAGCGTGTGCCGTACACTGTCCACCTTCAGACAGTGCAGTGGGTGCTGCACACTGTCAACCTTCAGGCAGTGCAGCGGGTGCCGTACACTGTCCACCTTCAGGCAGTGCAGTGGGTGCTGCACACTGTCAACCTTCAGACAGTGCTGCGGGTGCCGTACACTGTCCACCTTCAGACAGTGCAGCGTGTGCCGTACACTGTCCACCTTCAGGCAGTGCAGTGGGTGCCGTACACTGTCCACCTTCAGACAGTGCAGCGGGTGCCGTACACTGTCCACCTTCAGACAGTGCAGTGGGTGCTGCACACTGTCCACCTTCAGACAGTGCAGTGGGTGCCGCATACTGTCAACCTTCAGACAGTGCAGCGGGTGCCGTACACTGTCCACCTTCAGACAGTGCATTGGGTGCTGCACACTGTCAACCTTCAGACAGTGCTGCGGGTGCCGTACACTGTCCACCTTCAGACAGTGCAGCGGGTGCCGTACACTGTCCACGTTCAGACAGTGCAGCGGATGCCGTACACTGTCAACCTTCAGACAGTGCAGCGTGTGCCGTACACTGTCCACCTTCAGACAGTGCAGCGTGTGCTGTATACTGTCCACCTTCAGACAGTGCAGCGGGTGCCGTACACTGTCAAGCTTCAGACAGTGCAGCGGGTGCCGTACACTGTCCACCTTCAGGCAGTGCAGCGGGTGCCGTACACTGTCCACCTTCAGGCAGTGCAGCGGGTGCCGTACACTGTCCACCTTCACGCAGTGCAGCGGGTGCCGTACACTGTCCACCTTCAGGCAGTGCAGCGGGTGCCGTACACTGTCAACCTTCAGACAGTGCAGCGGGTGCTGTACATGTCCACCTTCAGGCAGTGCACTGGGTGCCGTATGCTGTCCACCTTCAGGCAGTGCGCTGGGTGCTGTACCCTGTCCACCTTCAGGCTGTGCAGCAGGTGACATACTCTGTCTGGCTTCAGGCAGTGCACTGGCTGACGTACACTGTCCGCCTTGAGGCAGTGCAGCGGGTGCTGTATACTGTCAACCTTCAGACAGTGCTGCGGGTGCCGTACACTGTCCACCTTCAGACAGTGCAGCGTGTGCCGTACACTGTCCACCTTCAGGCAGTGCAGTGGGTGCCGTACACTGTCCACCTTCAGACAGTGCAGCGGGTGCCGTACACTGTCCACCTTCAGACAGTGCAGTGGGTGCTGCACACTGTCCACCTTCAGACAGTGCAGTGGGTGCCGCATACTGTCAACCTTCAGACAGTGCAGCGGGTGCCGTACACTGTCCACCTTCAGACAGTGCATTGGGTGCTGCACACTGTCAACCTTCAGACAGTGCTGCGGGTGCCGTACACTGTCCACCTTCAGACAGTGCAGCGGGTGCCGTACACTGTCCACGTTCAGACAGTGCAGCGGATGCCGTACACTGTCCACCTTCAGACAGTGCAGCGGGTGCTGTGTACTATCCACCTTCAGGCAGTGCAGCGGGTGCCATACACTGCCCACCTTCAGACAGTGCAGCGAGTGCCATACACTGTCCATCTTCAGGCAGTGCAGCGGGTACTGTACACTGTCCACCTTCAGACAGTGCAACGGGTGCCGTATACTGTCCACCTTCAGGCAGTGCAGTGGGTGCCGTACACTGTCTGCCTTGAGGCAGTGCAGCAGGTGCCGTACACTGTCTGCCTTGAGGCAGTGCAGCAGGTGCCGTACACTGTCCACCTTCAGACAGTGCAGCGGGTACCGTACACTGTCCACCTTCAGACAGTGCAGCGGGTGCCGTACACTGTCCACCTTCAGACAGTGCAGTGCCGCATACTGTCCACCTTCAGACAGTGCAGCGGGTGCCGTACACTGTCAACCTTCAGACAGTGCTGCGGGTGCCGTACACTGTCCACCTTCAGACAGTGCAGCGTGTGCCGTACACTGTCCACCTTCAGACAGTGCAGTGGGTGCTGCACACTGTCAACCTTCAGACAGTGCAGCGGGTGCCGTACACTGTCCACCTTCAGGCAGTGCAGTGGGTGCTGCACACTGTCAACCTTCAGACAGTGCTGCGTGTGCCGTACACTATCCACCTTCAGGCAGTGCAGTGGGTGCCGTACACTGTCCACCTTCAGACAGTGCAGCGGGTGCCGTACACTGTCCACCTTCAGACAGTGCAGTGGGTGCTGCACACTGTCCACCTTCAGACAGTGCAGTGGGTGCCGCATACTGTCAACCTTCAGACAGTGCAGGGGGTGCCGTACACTGTCCACCTTCAGACAGTGCAGCGGGTGCCCTACACTGTCAACCTTCAGACAGTGCTGCGGGTGCCGTACACTGTCCACCTTCAGACAGTGCAGCGGGTGCCGTACACTGTCCACGTTCAGACAGTGCAGCGGATGCCGTACACTGTCAACCTTCAGACAGTGCAGCGTGTGCCGTACACTGTCCACCTTCAGACAGTGCAGCGTGTGCTGTATACTGTCCACCTTCAGACAGTGCAGCGGGTGCCGTACACTGTCCACCTTCAGACAGTGCAGCGGGTGCCGTACACTGTCCACCTTCAGGCAGTGCAGCGGGTGCCGTACACTGTCCACCTTCACGCAGTGCAGCGGGTGCCGTACACTGTCAACCTTCAGACAGTGCAGCGGGTGCCCTACACTGTCCACCTTCAGGCAGTGCAGCGGGTGCCCTACACTGTCCACCTTCAGGCAGTGCAGCGGGTGCCCTACACTGTCCACCTTCAGGCAATGCAGCAGGT
The DNA here is from genome assembly GCF_020745735.1 of Hemiscyllium ocellatum. Classification (NCBI taxonomy): domain Eukaryota; kingdom Metazoa; phylum Chordata; class Chondrichthyes; order Orectolobiformes; family Hemiscylliidae; genus Hemiscyllium; species Hemiscyllium ocellatum. Next base: position 7,599,426 of record NC_083422.1, on the reverse strand, counting down.
GCCCTACACTGTCCACCTTCAGGCAGTGCAGCGGGTGCCCTACACTGTCCACCTTCAGGCAGTGCAGCGGGTGCCCTACACTGTCCACCTTCAGACAGTGCAGCGGGTGCCGTACACTGTCAACCTTCAGACAGTGCTGCGGGTGCCGTACACTGTCCACCTTCAGACAGTGCAGCGTGTGCCGTACACTGTCCACCTTCAGACAGTGCAGTGGGTGCTGCACACTGTCAACCTTCAGACAGTGCAGCGGGTGCCGTACACTGTCCACCTTCAGGCAGTGCAGTGGGTGCTGCACACTGTCAACCTTCAGACAGTGCTGCGGGTGCCGTACACTGTCCACCTTCAGACAGTGCAGCGTGTGCCGTACACTGTCCACCTTCAGGCAGTGCAGTGGGTGCCGTACACTGTCCACCTTCAGACAGTGCAGCGGGTGCCGTACACTGTCCACCTTCAGACAGTGCAGTGGGTGCTGCACACTGTCCACCTTCAGACAGTGCAGTGGGTGCCGCATACTGTCAACCTTCAGACAGTGTAGCGGGTGCCGTACACTGTCCACCTTCAGACAGTGCATTGGGTGCTGCACACTGTCAACCTTCAGACAGTGCTGCGGGTGCCGTACACTGTCCACCTTCAGACAGTGCAGCGGGTGCCGTACACTGTCCACGTTCAGACAGTGCAGCGGATGCCGTACACTGTCAACCTTCAGACAGTGCAGCGTGTGCCGTACACTGTCCACCTTCAGACAGTGCAGCGTGTGCTGTATACTGTCCACCTTCAGACAGTGCAGCGGGTGCCGTACACTGTCCACCTTCAGACAGTGCAGCGTGTGCTGTATACTGTCCACCTTCAGACAGTGCAGCGGGTGCCGTACACTGTCAACCTTCAGACAGTGCAGCGGGTGCCGTACACTGTCCACCTTCAGGCAGTGCAGCGGGTGCCGTACACTGTCCACCTTCAGGCAGTGCAGCGGGTGCCGTACACTGTCCACCTTCACGCAGTGCAGCGGGTGCCGTACACTGTCCACCTTCAGGCAGTGCAGCGGGTGCCGTACACTGTCAACCTTCAGACAGTGCAGTGGGTGCTGTACATGTCCACCTTCAGGCAGTGCACTGGGTGCCGTATGCTGTCCACCTTCAGGCAGTGCGCTGGGTGCTGTACCCTGTCCACCTTCAGGCTGTGCAGCAGGTGACATACTCTGTCTGGCTTCAGGCAGTGCACTGGCTGACGTACACTGTCCGCCTTGAGGCAGTGCAGCGGGTGCTGTATACTGTCTACCTTCAGACAGTGCTGCGGGTGGCGTAAACTGTCCACCTTCAGACAGTGCAGCGGGTGCTGTGTACTATCCACCTTCAGGCAGTGCAGCGGGTGCCATACACTGCCCACCTTCAGACAGTGCAGCGAGTGCCATACACTGTCCATCTTCAGGCAGTGCAGCGGGTACTGTACACTGTCCACCTTCAGACAGTGCAACGGGTGCCGTATACTGTCCACCTTCAGGCAGTGCAGTGGGTGCCGTACACTGTCTGCCTTGAGGCAGTGCAGCAGGTGCCGTACACTGTCTGCCTTGAGGCAGTGCAGCAGGTGCCGTACACTGTCCACCTTCAGACAGTGCAGCGGGTACCGTACACTGTCCACCTTCAGACAGTGCAGCGGGTGCCGTACACTGTCCACCTTCAGACAGTGCAGTGCCGCATACTGTCCACCTTCAGACAGTGCAGCGGGTGCCGTACACTGTCAACCTTCAGACAGTGCTGCGGGTGCCGTACACTGTCCACCTTCAGACAGTGCAGCGTGTGCCGTACACTGTCCACCTTCAGACAGTGCAGTGGGTGCTGCACACTGTCAACCTTCAGACAGTGCAGCGGGTGCCGTACACTGTCCACCTTCAGGCAGTGCAGTGGGTGCTGCACACTGTCAACCTTCAGACAGTGCTGCGTGTGCCGTACACTATCCACCTTCAGGCAGTGCAGTGGGTGCCGTACACTGTCCACCTTCAGACAGTGCAGCGGGTGCCGTACACTGTCCACCTTCAGACAGTGCAGTGGGTGCTGCACACTGTCCACCTTCAGACAGTGCAGTGGGTGCCGCATACTGTCAACCTTCAGACAGTGCAGGGGGTGCCGTACACTGTCCACCTTCAGACAGTGCAGCGGGTGCCCTACACTGTCAACCTTCAGACAGTGCTGCGGGTGCCGTACACTGTCCACCTTCAGACAGTGCAGCGGGTGCCGTACACTGTCCACGTTCAGACAGTGCAGCGGATGCCGTACACTGTCAACCTTCAGACAGTGCAGCGTGTGCCGTACACTGTCCACCTTCAGACAGTGCAGCGTGTGCTGTATACTGTCCACCTTCAGACAGTGCAGCGGGTGCCGTACACTGTCCACCTTCAGACAGTGCAGCGGGTGCCGTACACTGTCCACCTTCAGGCAGTGCAGCGGGTGCCGTACACTGTCCACCTTCACGCAGTGCAGCGGGTGCCGTACACTGTCAACCTTCAGACAGTGCAGCGGGTGCCCTACACTGTCCACCTTCAGGCAGTGCAGCGGGTGCCCTACACTGTCCACCTTCAGGCAGTGCAGCGGGTGCCCTACACTGTCCACCTTCAGGCAATGCAGCAGGTGCCCTACACTGTCCACCTTCAGGCAGTGCAGCGGGTGCCCTACACTGTCCACCTTCAGGCAGTGCAGCGGGTGCCCTACACTGTCCACCTTCAGACAGTGCAGCGGGTGCCGTACACTGTCAACCTTCAGACAGTGCTGCGGGTGCCGTACACTGTCCACCTTCAGACAGTGCAGCGTGTGCCGTACACTGTCCACCTTCAGACAGTGCAGTGGGTGCTGCACACTGTCAACCTTCAGACAGTGCAGCGGGTGCCGTACACTGTCCACCTTCAGGCAGTGCAGTGGGTGCTGCACACTGTCAACCTTCAGACAGTGCTGCGGGTGCCGTACACTGTCCACCTTCAGACAGTGCAGCGTGTGCCGTACACTGTCCACCTTCAGGCAGTGCAGTGGGTGCCGTACACTGTCCACCTTCAGACAGTGCAGCGGGTGCCGTACACTGTCCACCTTCAGACAGTGCAGTGGGTGCTGCACACTGTCCACCTTCAGACAGTGCAGTGGGTGCCGCATACTGTCAACCTTCAGACAGTGTAGCGGGTGCCGTACACTGTCCACCTTCAGACAGTGCATTGGGTGCTGCACACTGTCAACCTTCAGACAGTGCTGCGGGTGCCGTACACTGTCCACCTTCAGACAGTGCAGCGGGTGCCGTACACTGTCCACGTTCAGACAGTGCAGCGGATGCCGTACACTGTCAACCTTCAGACAGTGCAGCGTGTGCCGTACACTGTCCACCTTCAGACAGTGCAGCGTGTGCTGTATACTGTCCACCTTCAGACAGTGCAGCGGGTGCCGTACACTGTCAACCTTCAGACAGTGCAGCGGGTGCCGTACACTGTCCACCTTCAGGCAGTGCAGCGGGTGCCGTACACTGTCCACCTTCAGGCAGTGCAGCGGGTGCCGTACACTGTCCACCTTCACGCAGTGCAGCGGGTGCCGTACACTGTCCACCTTCAGGCAGTGCAGCGGGTGCCGTACACTGTCAACCTTCAGACAGTGCAGTGGGTGCTGTACATGTCCACCTTCAGGCAGTGCACTGGGTGCCGTATGCTGTCCACCTTCAGGCAGTGCGCTGGGTGCTGTACCCTGTCCACCTTCAGGCTGTGCAGCAGGTGACATACTCTGTCTGGCTTCAGGCAGTGCACTGGCTGACGTACACTGTCCGCCTTGAGGCAGTGCAGCGGGTGCTGTATACTGTCTACCTTCAGACAGTGCTGCGGGTGGCGTAAACTGTCCACCTTCAGACAGTGCAGCGGGTGCTGTGTACTATCCACCTTCAGGCAGTGCAGCGGGTGCCATACACTGCCCACCTTCAGACAGTGCAGCGAGTGCCATACACTGTCCATCTTCAGGCAGTGCAGCGGGTACTGTACACTGTCCACCTTCAGACAGCGCAACGGGTGCCGTATACTGTCCACCTTCAGGCAGTGCAGTGGGTGCCGTACACTGTCTGCCTTGAGGCAGTGCAGCAGGTGCCGTACACTGTCTGCCTTGAGGCAGTGCAGCAGGTGCCGTACACTGTCCACCTTCAGACAGTGCAGCGGGTACCGTACACTGTCCACCTTCAGGCAGTGCAGCGGGTACCGTACACTGTCCACCTTCAGACAGTGCAGCGGGTACCGTACACTGTCCACCTTGAGACAGTGCAGCAGGTGCCGTACACTGTCCACCTTCAGACAGTGCAGCGGGTGCCCTACACTGTCAACCTTCAGACAGTGCAGCAGGTGCCGTACACTGTCCACCTTCAGACAGTGCAGCGGGTGCCCTACACTGTCAACCTTCAGACAGTGCAGCAGGTGCCGTACACTGTCCACCTTCAGACAGTGCAGCGGGTGCCCTACACTGTCAACCTTCAGACAGTGCAGCGGGTGCCCTACACTGTCAACCTTCAGACAGTGCAGCAGGTGCCGTACACTGTCCACCTTCAGACAGTGCAGCGGGTACCGTACACTGTCCACCTTCAGACAGTGCAGCGGGTACCGTACACTGTCCACCTTCAGACAGTGCAGCGGGTGCTGTACACTGTCCACCTTCAGACAGTGCAGTGGGTGCCCTACACTGTCAACCTTCAGACAGTGCAGTGGGTGCTGTCCACTGCTTGCTCTGCTGCCTGAGGGATCAGGGAGAGTCAGGAAACTACAAATCCCAGGAGGCTGGACATTCTGACGCAAACAGCAACGTGATGACATCATCGTCCTTGAAGCCGTTCGGTGACGGTTGGCAGCACGTGACTGTGGACGTGCGGAGCGCGGAGAACGTGTCCGGGGATTGACGGGAGCGGACACTGTCCGGAGCCGGGGGACGGCTACTGACCGGGGGTCGGGTGCTCGGACACTGACCGGAGCCGGGGTGGGGGCGAGGACTCGGAAACTGACCAGGGGTGGGGAGCGGGGGCTCGGACACTGACCGGAGCCGGGGCTCGGGGGGCTCGGACACTGACCGGAGCCGGGGCTCGGGGGGCTCGGACACTGACCGGCGGGAGGGCGGCGGGGAGCCGGGGGTGACTGGGCCGGGGCCGAGGCCGGGCGCTGGAGTGGGCTGCCGCCCTGCTCCCTTGTGGCTGGACCATGCCGGGGGACCGCATGGCGACCTCCCTGATCCAGAGGATCGCCCGCCAGGCCCGCACCACCTTCAAGCTGCTGCCGCTGGCCGAGGCCGGGCCCGGCTCGGCGCCGGGGCCTGGGGCTTTCCAGGACAACCTGAGCCAGCTGAGCTCGCTGCTGGAGAAGGTGAAGGCCGAGGACCTGAACCTGACGCCCCGCAGGAGCCAGGGCCCGCGGCAGGCCGGGCCCCCGGTCACCTACATGCACATCTGCGAGAGCGAGCAGTTCTCCATGGGGGTGTTCCTGCTGCAGGCTGGAGCCTGCATCCCGCTGCACGACCACCCGGGGATGCACGGCCTGCTCAAGGTGCTCTACGGCAGCGTGGCCATCGAGTGCTTCGACAAGGACGACGGCGAGCAGGCCGCGGCTGGCGTCCAGTTCAGCCCGCCCCTGCTGCAGGGCCAGCGGGCCAGCCTCCGCCGCTCGCTGCGCTCCTCCAGCCGCCTCCTGGATCAGGCCAGCGGGCCGTGCCTCCTCACCCCGCGGCTCAGCAACATGCACCGGATCGAGGCGCCGAACGGGCCGGCCGCTTTCCTGGACATTCTGGCGCCGCCCTACGACCCCGAGGCCGGCAGGGACTGTCACTACTTCAAGGTGCTGCAGCCGGTGCCAGGCAGAGCCAGCAGCCCGGCTCCCCCCGAGCAGGAGGCCGTTTGGCTGCTGGAGGTGCCGCAACCCGCCGACTTCTGGTGCGGAGGAGAACCTTACCCCGGTCCCCAGGTGGTGCCTGACCGAGAAGCGAGCCCGAAGGAATAGTAATGCACCCATTTACAGTGAAGAACCCTTCACAAACTCTTCAGCCAAGCTCACTTCGTCCCCTACCCCCTGCATGGTTAATGCTCTCTTTCTTGTTGCAGAGTCGACCCGACCTTTAATAACTTTGTTCATAGCCACACCAAAAACCAATATCCTCAAACTCTTCTGGAGCGGAATGAAAACAAAACTTTGCGCCTGGACCTTTCAAGTTAAAAGTAGAAAAATTGTGTGTACATTCACATCTATTGATTCTGTGCAGAAACAGTTTCGATACAGAAAATGCTAGTGAAGCTCAGCCTGTCTGGCAGCGTCTGAGGAGAGAAGGAATCTGTGTTGAGTATATGTGTTCAGGATATGAGATACTATATAATGGATCTGTCCAGCCTTTTCTTCAGATTGTCAGACTAGCACTTAATTGGTAAACATCCTAGTGATTTTATTGAGAGTGCAACCAATCATCCAAAATGTCGTGTTTACCTGGAATGCAAACTTTATAAATACTCAGAAGTAGAGGTTGATGAGTTCAGTTGTTTTCTGAAGTATGGAAATTTCTGAGGACATGACTTTATTTCTTTTCCCAGTAAGAACAAAACACTATTGGTAGAAAATACTATGAATTCATGTTTTGTATTCATGTGTGAACAACTGTATTTTCATATGAACTCTGTTTTAACTGTTTCTAAAGCAGTCATCAACCTGAACTTGACAGCCACCAGAAGGTACAGGTGGACAAACATCTTAAAATTTCTCGCTTCCTTTGAAACCAGTTGCCTCCAGAATTCACCACCCACCCTCTAAGCACTGCTGTTTTTTTGTTTAATGTCATATATGCTACAGTTTTGGCATAAGTCTTTTAAGAAAGGAGTCATCAGGAGTTCAATGCCCATACTGTTTACCAGCACCTGGGCCTGTTTGTCTCATATATTTACTGTGATGCTACGTCAAATGCGTTATCAGAGAATCATTTTGCACTTTGGATTCCAAAATGCTGACCTTAACAATGTTAGCCAGCAATCTAGTCAATAAAATCTGTTATTCTACGCAACATCCAGATATATGAAATGTTGAAAGGTTTGGAAGTGGTAGCAAATGAATTCTTACTGACATGTTCATGAAACTACTGTGAAATTAAAGTATTGATGATATGGAGGGCTGTGGGAACTGTTTGTTTAGCTCTGTATAGCACTTCCTTGTTAGCACCGATATGATGGCTTGATTTTCAAAAGCAACGTGACAACGGGTTGGAAACAATTATTTTGGTTTAGTCACTATGTAATAACTGTGACTGCGCTACAAAGCGCTCATTTAGAATTAGTTATCAAGGCTATTCTATACATTTAAACTTCTTTTTAAAACTGGGAGTAGGATTTTCTTATAAATCCACAATGCCAATTTATTGCAAAATCTACTTAGAATGATGTCTTTATAAATATTGGGAAAGAAGACTAAATGTAGCCATAAAAGGGAAACATAACCAAAGGCTAACTTCATAACCAGCAGTAACCTAGGAAGCAAAGGGCTGAGATTTTTGATTCATGTTGGCCATAATTTTCAAATATAACTTCAAATAAGATATCCACTGAAATATTTTTAATTCACCCAGCTGCAACATGTGACATGTTCCCTTTCAGAACCCCCACTGCTGGAAGCTCGTCTGATATGACTGTGCAGCCTTGTGCTACATTGCAGTTCTATTATGATTGTGTGCCCCCTTCCCTGCTATATTCCCTTTTTGGTTAGTTGAGTTCTGCACTATTAGAAGTACATTATTTTTATTTGAAATAATACCTTGGCCTTTAAGGAGTGGAAAGGTGAAAATTGGAGTTATTGAAATAACTTATGTAATTGTCCTGCCTAAGTGGTTGCTTTTTTGTAAGTATAATGTTGAGTAAAAGTTGTCCATGTAGTTTTGCATGCTGTGGTTCCATAATCCTCAATGCAGTTTATTTAGTACTCCATCTGAAAATACAATGCAGAACAAAATGTTTAGCCATTTCTTTTATTCAGTATTGTATAAATAAAATGGAGTATGAGAAATATGGTTTTTGGTTCACTTAGCTGAGTTATGCTGTTTATAATTGGTGGAGTAAAAATCATATTTGCTTTTTATGTATTATCTTTAGGTTGTACCATTTCATCAGTACAGATATATGACAAAAGATATTCACTTTATTGAGCAATAAAATGTATAGCATGTGATTTACTGATGCTGTATTCTTTAAAATGTTAATACTGGAAGTTTAAGCACCCTGAGCATTGTTCTAAATGTAATGTGGTCGCTCATTTCAATACAAATTCCCAAATATTCATTCTCATATTTGAGTGATGCATGAGCAATATTAAGAGTTGCTGGGTAGTAACTGAAGTGCTTTTGGTACAAAGCCATCTAAACTCCTGAGGTTTTGACCCAAATCACTAGAGCTGAGTGCACAAACCAGAAGCAATGATGATTGTTCAATCAGTAAAGCAATGCATGGGTTGACTAAATGTAAAGTTAGTTTATAGGAAAATGTGAGTGGTTCACATTAATGTCTGGTGGTTGCTCCACGAGGCTTTCCATTGATGAACAGAAGTTCAGGATTTTGGAAATAAGCATTTCTGCTTCAGTAAATATTTGGGTCAGGCCTAGCCAGCAACAACCTTACTTCGTACTGCAACCATCATCTTTCTTACATAGTTAAAATGTAGTTAAAGGTTTTTTAAAATACCAGCATAGTAGTCAAACCAAACAGTTGAACAGCAGTATGGAATAAAGATATAAATTGGTCTTTAAACATATGGAATGTTTCTATTTAGTCAAGTTGTAATATCAGATAAAACAATATTCTTTAAGATTTGTTGTGGTAAGCTTTCAACTGGACACATGCATGAGAGGTAATATCATAATCCTGGCCTGTGCTTGTGAACTTGGCTCGTTTTTAGTTGAATGAGAAGTCCATGAGTTTAACCTATTTTTCAGGGAGTGCTACATTGCCAAAAGTACCATATTTCAGAATGAGACTTTAAACCAGGGCTTTCTGTCTGTCCTCGGGTGGATGTAAAAGATACGTGGTACTAGTTGAAGAACAGGAAAGTGCTTGTTATCCTGGGTAAAGTCTGTCCCTCAGCCTCTAATGGGTCTCTCTTTGTTTCAAGGGCCTTTCTGTAAGGAAGCTGCTCTTTTAAAATGCCTTCACATGTGTGTGTGCAATTGAGAAGTCACTAATTAACAATGAAGCACTGAATTATTTTGATGTTAAAAGGTACCCATGTACCCTGTTCACTTTTTTTTTAATGGAACCATTATGGGGAATGCAACCTAACAGGTCACATTGCTTCTATGCTAGACAGAGGATTTGGATCCTGATCAATAAGTCATTCAGATTTCCCTGCTATATCTGACTGTCTGGCATTCTATTTCTACCTGACCTGCCTAACTCATCCAGTCTTAAGGTTTTTACCTGTGTGTGTGCTTGATCAATTCCTCCCTTATCAGAATTTCATGCTTGATTGCTTCCTCTTCCTTTTTTGAGCTTAACTTTGGGTCAGTTTTTATACATGGCCTGAGGTGTTAACACCACTGTCTATGAACCAATGTCAAGTCATTAGGATAGTAGCTGGAGAGATTCCAGCATGTGCCAAAATACTGCACACCCTATTGTTTCTCTCCTCTGAGCAGATTGAACTCTAATGCACACTGTGAGGTCTTGTTCTTTGACAGTAAAATCAACAGCTTCCATTTACAACGTTATTTGTCCCATTCTCATTGTTTATTTGCTTTTAAATCACTCAGCCAGATCTCCAGGCTTAGATTGTGCAGCTTGTATGCAAGTCTTCAGCATGCCACATCACATTCTGACAATACACATTTCCTGTACTAAATCCTATGCGATGTCATTCTGACTGCTTGACCTTGGCAGCTCTCATTTTCTCCTCATCCTAGTGTACTGTGATAGATTAATTTTTAGCATCTATATAGATCGTGTCATGCTTTCACATTTTTGTTTCTTGCTACAAGCTGAAGCAACTCAATGTTTCTGTTTGTATCATCTGATTGTCTATGGTATGATCACTCCCTTCGCAGCACCATCTATGACAAAATTTCCAATCATCACAGCCTTGCATTTTGAAGTTTTCTACCTAAGTCCTTCCATCCATATCCACCTTGTTACAGTGACTGTGTTTCAGAAGTACTTTGTTGACTTTTAAAACACTGTAGATGTGTTGAATGGTGCTATGTGAATGAGTGCGAGTCATTTGAATTCGTTGAAATAAAATTGTGAATCTCAGGTGTTTCAAAACCTTAAGTTGAAGTGCATTGATTATAAAGTGAGTAATAAAATGGGTTGATTGACCATAACCCTGTTCTGCCATCAGTCGCCATGTCTCTGCTCTATATGCCCGTGGGTGTTATTTTGCCAGGTTACTGTTGCACTAAATAGCAGTGCAACCTGGTCTTCTGTCCATGCAGCCCACGCACCCTCACACCCCCCATTACCCCCTTCATAATAGTGGAAAGACATTTTATGGATTTGAAATGTTTCACATTGAAATTCAATATCAATTCCCAGTCAGTTGTAGGAAATACTGGAGAAAACTTATGAAAATTGCTTTTGTCCATTGCTAACTCCCTTCCATTCTTTCCACCATCCTTATAAAGTCTCTTGGTAGTAAACACTAAGGAAATGAGTGTTGTTTCCCAAAAAAATGAAAGTTCAAGCAGCTTAAACCATAAACTGTTGTTATAGTAAAAATGGTTTGACTCTTCAAGGGTGTAGTTTTTCAATAAAATTTAACTTTAATTAACAGTTCTTGTCTTTTAAAAAAAAACTTAGTGTTAATGCATGCTCTATTTTCCGATTGGAAAGTGGTAACTAAAACCAATTGGCAAGTGACAGATTGAAAGCAAATCTGATGTTGGCTCAGATGCACAGTTTAGTGGTTTTCATTTGCCCATGTGAGTTGGTGTCTTGATCTATATCAAACAATATCTGATTATTTATTTGAGGAATTGCCACCAATCAGTATTCTGTCTTTGAGTGGCTAAGAAGGTAGCCTCATTTTACTGTAGTACAGAACCTGTAAAATTCTGTAACCATATGCAGTAAAATCTATTCAGGATATCAATATTGTAAAATGTACAACAATTGCACTGCCTGTATCTAAGTTTTATGTTAAATAAATGAAAATACAAACCAATATTAAATGTTTAATTGAATATTGCATTTTTTAAGTATAGTCACGTTGAAGTACATTCACTCCTCTGGTATCACTGTTTTGATGTGACTAACATAGTCACTGACCTGTTTTTGTATCTTCATGGAATGTGAATAGCGCTGTGTGGGCCTGCATTTATTGCACATCTCTAATTGGATAGGGGGCTGTAGAAAGTCGATCACATTGCTGTGGGGCTGGGGTCCCAGATCGGCCAGACGAGGTCAGAATGACAGATTTCTTTCCCTACAAGCCATTAGTGAACAAGGGGTTTTTTTCATGAGTGATCAGACTCGCGATTGGGAGAGTTAATTTTAATTGACTGTAATCTGACATAGTGGAATTGGAACCATACACACTACCAGTCCGCTATCGTCACTGTGCTGTTGCTTCTCTGAAATGTCCGTTTCCATACTTGAGCTAATCAGGTCAACTCTGTCCGTCAATCAAACTACTAAAACTGAAAGATAAAGAACTTTCTTTATGGCAAGGCACATTTTGTGAGTGGATAATAAGGGAAATTGACCTGCAAGTAATGAGTAGTTCAGTTCAATTTTACAAATTCTTCGACAGTGAACGAGTTTTTAATCTATGTGTACTAATAATCCGTTCTTTTACCTTCAAAGGGTGATGACTTAAAGCAGCTAAAGGAGTTAATTCTGGACTGTAATAGTTTAAGAATTCGCCCAGGTTTGACATAAGAATAACTCACTAAAACTTGGTTAATAAGATTGCTGTTAATGTTTTCAGATGCAAGAGAATTGCATGCTATTATAGGTAGTCTCGATTAATCACTGCGTTAAGCAAAGCTACATCATTCGAAATACATAACTCCCATGTTAAATTGCTCATGTTCTGGGAACGTTAGACGAGCACTGAATGCGAGCGCAACGTTAATACTTGAGACAGGAAATGGTCAAAAGGAGTCCAATTTGCCCAGAGATGCTAAGTTTAGGCACTGCTGCGGGACATGTAAGAACCACGTGATGGCAGATCAGGTGCGTGTTGAATCCCCAGCAGTCAAGCCAAAACGGTGGAATGCCTTCTAAATCAAAACTGAGTTAATTGAAGATTATTTATCAGCAAGCGGACAATTAGTGTCAAGACGTTTTATGTAAATAGATTGTTTTGAATGCATTCAGAAGTATGGCGATCCAGCTGTTATTAAATAATCGAGGAGATATGGAGGTTTAATTGAATCGAACTGTCTGCCTGTTTTGCACAGATCTCCACACTTTGAAACCTAACAATTGTTTGAGAAGGTTCACTATAAACTTCAGGATGGATTTGGAATATTTCTTGCCATACGTTCTTTTAACATAACAACTACTTTGGAAATATATCGTATTCAACATCTGAATGAACGAGGCTAAGTCTGAAGCGGGGAGGACAGAAGAGAAAAGGGAAGACAAAATTAATTTCTGTTAAATGTGAAGGACCTTTATTTAAATGACCGTTTTCACACCACAGTCGATGAAGCACTTTTGCAGTGTAGGTAAAAACAAGGACTGCAGGTGCTGGAAACCAGAGTCAAGATTAGAGTGGTGCTGGAAAAGCACAGCAGGTCAGGCAGCATCCGAGGAGCAGGAAAATCGACGTTTCGGACAAAAGCACTTCCTTCTGAAGGTGTTAGTTGATTAGATTTTGACTATAGCACCAAGAGAAATGGTCGCAACATTTCTAATCGATAGCCTTTCAACAGATCGCAAGATGGAAAAGTCATTGATCTTAGTGGCTAACTCTGTTTTTTCCACTGACGCTGACTGACTTACTGAACGTCTTCCGTTTTTATCTCAGATTTCCAGTATCTTATTTTCTATTCAAATAATTCCATGAGAGTTATGCCCATTTGGGAGAAGAGTCTGAACTTGTAGAACAGTTAAGAAAGAGTTTGCACCTATCTGCTGCTCTTCATGACCTTACTATGTAAACAGGTACTGCAACGCAGTGCTGTCCAATAAAATTCAACGTATATACAAGTATGGCTATAGCAATGCTGGTTTCAACGTGTGCACCAATTTAGGTACAAAACGTTGCACACAACGGTAGAAAATGTAATCTGTGGTTAATTAACATCTTCGAGTAAAAAGTGAAGTCTGCAGATGCTGGAGATCAGAGCTGAAAATGTGTTGCTGGTTAGGCAGCATCCAAGGAACAGGACATTCGATGTTTCGGGCCAGAGCCCTTCATCAGGAATTAACATCTACCAGCATTTGGTGATCGGGAAAGTAAACCCTCCGTTTCAACTAAAGCATTTACTTTTCATCCTTAACGTTTTGCAAAACTCAACGATTTGGAAATAGGCACAAAATACAAATTAAGTCCCTAAAATAAACCCCACTCGCCATCATCAGGGAGCTCTGGACATGATTGATAAGGTCATTATCACTGATATACAATGACGCTTTTACTACCTGCAGCTGAACGAAGTGCAGAGAGCAAACGGGTCACAATAAATTGATGTTCCACAAGTTCTTGCACCATATCTCTGAACTATAGCCCCGAGTTCATATCCCACCTGCTGAAGATGTTTTTCATAATGCGTGCGAACATTTTTTTAAAGGTTTAAACATCGTTTACCGAATCTAAGGTTCAAAGCCCACACGCCATCCAACCACACTGTGAATATGGACATTGAGACGGGTTCCCAATACTCACTTCCATTTATTTATCAACGCTTCTACTTATTAATCAAATGCATTTAGTCAAACGGGGCTGGTGCTAATAATTTGGATTCAATTATCGCAAGTGTCCTGTTTGTGGCTCTGGGTAAAACAATATTTTTCACTTATTAATAGAGTCCAGAACCGCTGGGAGTGGTGCATTCAGTGTGTCATCAAAGCATGAAGTTCATTGCTGTAAGCGGCCGGCTTCTTTACACCCACACTTTATACTATGCTTCTGTGTCTCTGCACTTGACCGAAGAAAATCTCCCTTTCGAATCGTTCTTTTATACGTTCTGGCCACAAATTAGCACAAATTAGCAGTAGTTTGCATCTGTTTAGTTTCATTCTGTTGAGTGACTAGAACTACTTGTCAAATAGTTTGCTGTGTGAAAACAGAAAGTTTCCTGTGAGCCCTACCTGCTTCCAAATTGCGACGTAACACAGTAGCGTCAAAAGACGTTTTGTGAATAATTATTCAAACCCAGACAGGTAACTGCTTTCTTCCCTGATTCCGTTTTCTCAATAATCACAGTCTCGCGAACAATGCCTTCAAACAAACTTTGGAAAACAACTCCAATCCAGGTCTAAGTTTAGAAACGTTTAAACTTTCAGAATAAGAATTGTTTCCCACGGTAAGGATGATTTATGCTTTCTACCGCCAATCCTCTGTTCATACGAAAGTAATACAATTTTTAAATGCTGCCTTCCCAATAATTGAATATCTGAATTTCGAACTGACCCCAATTTCTATTTCGAGGACTCCCTGTCAATGCATCTACTTGCCATAATGGATCCTTTTATTTTAAAAAGAAGTACCTTTTTTTAACGCGTACCTATTATGAAGGGGCAGTGACCTGCAGACTTGTTATGGAGATGCCGGTGTTGGACTAGGGTGTACAAAGTTAAAAATCATACAACACCAGGCTATTGCCCACTAGGTTTACTTGGAAGCACTAGCTTTCAGAGCGCTGCTCCTTCATGAAGTGATTCATCACAACCGCCTGATGAAGGAGCAGCGCTAGCGCTTCTAACCTGGTGTTGCATGATTGTTAACTTTACAAACGTGTTGAATTTGTCCAACTTTAGCAGGAGATTCAACTGTTTGTGTCCATGTGTTTGTTTTGAGTGCGTACATGTTTATGTTTAAGTGTGCATAGGGTGTGCTTGTGCTGAAGTTTGTATGTGTGTGTGTGTGTGTGTTTGTGTCTAACTGGATTAACTGGGAGGAAAGTCACCAGCTGTGGGCAAAATCCCTGAAGTGTACCTGGTCTGATGAAACACAACGCCAATAATGGGTTTTCAGGTTCTCCTTTCACAGACTGACACTGTAGTCTTTCATCTGAGAAACCAAAGGGGTCAATGAGCACAGAAAGTCCCTGAAATTAACACAGTACGTTTCTGGAGGCAAATGGCAATTAGCTGTTTATTGTTTAAATGTTTCAGAAGAGTCCAGTAGAAAAGCCTGAATTTTTTGCAATATACGATGACTTTTACATAGCGCGGTAGCAGAATAAGACATCCCCGCTTCAGGAACGTAAAAGGAAATAAGACACCGAGCCTAATAGGGGGCTATTAGGTCGGATGAGTAAAAAGTTGATTAATAAGTTAGGTTTTCGGGGTGTTGGAATCGAAGGAAATAACACAGCAGAGTCGGAAGTGTGTAGTGGAGGGAATTCCAGCGAATAGGGCAGAAACAATGAAGGTACCGCCGCTAATGGTGGATCAACTAAAATCAGACCCCAATCAGATAGGAGCCCGGAGAGTTGGGGGGAGATTACTAAAATAGAGAGGGTAAAGCTAGAATTTTAAAATCGAAGTGATACTTGCTGATGGACATGGCGTGAGTTGAGACAAGGCAGCAGAAGACTGAATAACATCAATAGGAAAATAAGGACAGCATTATCTTTGCATTCCAGGAAAACTGCTCGTGGCAGTGGATGGTTAAGCCAGCTATCTGACAGCGATCAAATCCACGTCCCTTAGGTCTGGGGCAGCAGAGATAAGGATTATATCAGGGGGAAGAGTCAGGATAAGAGAGAACTAGACCATCAGCGTTCGGGGTGAATGGTGCAGTTGAGCCAATCAGCAACTAAAGAAATGTCTAAACAAATGTAGGGCTGAAGTTTAGACTGTTGGCGCTTTATTAAATACTGTCGTACATCAACTTGCCAGAGGGTTTGGGGATCGAGTATGAAGAACGGATAGGACCTAGGGCGATATAGGTGTTAAAAGAAAGTTACTTTGTAAGTGATAAGATTGGACTCGTAAGAGCAGTGGGATGACCAAGTGAAGCAGGGCCGAATAACCCGGTCCTGATTTCCGTGATTCTCAGTTGTAAAGAGAATGTCGGTTGGAGAGTTTCCCTGGAAGATAAGTGAAGTGGACTTCAAGCAGACAGAACATAAAAAACGGAGTTTGAAATCTGCCAATAATGGGTCATTCGTGCAGAGAGATGTTCTGATGAGAATCCACCAGGCTGCAGTGGATATGTGTGTGACTTGGGAGGGATATTGGAAACATTATCGCTCAGCAGGTGCACTGAGATGTTTGGGGAGATCCGGACAGTTGAGCGGTCAGATTTGGAGAGCGGAGGACCTGAAGTATTTGAATATAAAAGGATCCCCCCTCACAACCTGTGCTATGTGGTGTATGTTGGCAACAGCTATTTGCAGGAGAAAGTGAGGACTGCAGATGCTGGAGATCAGAGCTGAAAATGTGTTGCTGGAAAAGCGCAGCAGGTCAGGCAGCATCCAAGGAGCAGGAGAGTCGACGTTACAGACATAAGCTCTTCTTTAGGAAAGAGGAGGGTGTGCCAAGCACACATTCCTCATTCCTGAAGAAGAGCTTATGTCCGAAACGTCGAATCTCCTGCTCCTTAGATGCTGCCTGACCTGCTGCGCTTTTCCAGCAACACATTTTCAACAGCTATTTGCAGTGAAATTGCTTCAGGAGATTCTGAATGAAACCATGCTTTATCATGGAATAGTTTTGACTGGCGTGAACAAACAACCACTTGTCACATAAAACAGTGTTAGGAAAAAAGTCCCAAAACGTCGGGCTTCCCAAGTTCATGCAGGTGAATTTGGGCTCACCTGGTCGGTTTGGACGGAGGGATTGGGATGTTTCAGTAATTGATGGAACACGGACACCACCCTTGAGCTTGAACACACCACACTCCAACTTCTGGATATAGGGATATCTTTTCCAAATTTGCAGCTGTCCAGGCAATCGCACTGATTGTCAAGGAGTAAGGTGGGGGGGGGGGGGGGTGTTACTGAAAAGTGCAAGTCACCTCTATGAGAGAGGGGTGGCATCGTCACCTCTCACAATGAATTGAACGTTAACAATCACACAACACCAGGTTATAAGCCAACAGGTTTATTTGGAAGCACTAGCTTTCGGGGCGCTGCTAAAGTTGGTGCTTCCCAATAAGCCTGTTGGACTATAACGCGGTGTTGGGTGATTTTTAACTTTGTCCACCCCAGTCCAACACTGACACCTCCTCATACTGAATTGAAAGGCGGGGTTTCAACGAAATTAAACATTGAATTTGGGTAAATGCTTTTGGTGAAGCTATTCCCGAATAAACCCATTCAGAGATGTTATGACACACTTCTGAAACAGGTGGGACATGAACCTGGACCTCTAGCTCAGAGGTAGGGGCACTACCGCTGTACCACAAGAACTCTTACATGCATCGCGTGAACGCCATATACCTATCTATGTGGTGTGCAAAAAATCCACTACATTTCATTAAGAGGGAAATGCAAAGGGTACTGTTGTAGCACAGTAGCAGTGTCCCTACCTCGGAGCTAGGAGACCCCATCTGCTCTAGCGGGAAGTCAGACCATCGCTGAACAGATTGATCGGAAAATATCTAAAGCACTAACAATTTTTTTTAAAAATCTAAATGGTTGTTGTTATTCCAACTTCTGGCGCCCCATGGGGTTTTGAAAATGTAGGCAAACCGCGAAGCGCAGTTCAAAGCGCTTGGACCAACCTCTACCATTTTTGGAACGGTTCTTATTTCAAATGAAATCCTTTACCCCCATCTGGCACGTCTCTGCATCGTAAACACGGGAGGGCTGTCCAGAAACAGCCATTGCATTTTATTTTTCTGCTAATCGGAAATCCGATTGTTTCCTGTCATCTGCCCGAAAAAAGATGAATGAATTGGCAATAGTTGAATGAAATCAATGCATGTTCTCCCAATAACCACATAATCTCTTGTTTATTGAAAGAAAAACTCGACAAAAGCCGGTGAAAAACACCACGATGCAGGACATCCTCTCTAATTTCGCAATTGCTGTTAACCCTGTGATAATAAAATGATTAGCAGCGCTTCTTTAAGTACAATTTCGCACCAGTACATTTCAGCTCGGTGTTTGACCTGGGGAATTGTAACGTGCTTCTGTTTCGGGATGGTTCATTCTGGCGGCTAAATCAAGGTGCAGTTTGTATTGTCTGATTCGAGGACAGAATTGCAGCCTTCGCTGTATCTTTTGTACCAGCGCAGTGAGTGTACGGTCCCATCTACAATCAGAGCCAGACCCAAATCAAAGCGCAACACTGCGGAAGCTGGAACACTGAAATCAAAACAACAAAGGGATGCTGGAGAAACGCAGCAGGTCTGGCAGCATCCACTGAGAGAGAAACAGAGCGGAGTCCAAAGATTCTTCTTCGGAGCCATGGGACCGCAAAACGCAAACTCTGTTTCTCTCTCCACAAATGCTGCTGAGTTTCTCCAGGATTTCCTTTTTTATTGGAATTCTGTTGGCACGTGCGATTCCGGTCCAATGCTATGGCGGTATCCTTTCCAACCGCTTGGAATTCCAACAGGAGGAAGGAATCTGTCCCCGTGCGTACCCAACTTGTGTGTAAAGACGTTGACAATAATCCAGAGACAAACAAGTAGTCATTGTAAATTCAACAAGGTTTTCCAGGGCGGGAACAATGGTGTATACAAACGAGAGAAGGCGGTTAACCCTGGCTTCTAACAAGAGCTCCCAGCTCTCCAAACCCACTGGGACCGCCGCCCCCCCCCCCCAACTCCCATCAACAATGAGACCAGTTGTCTCTCGTCCCCGAAACACCCCCTCCCCTCCACCCAACCTCTCTCATTTCTAACTGGGAGCCCCCATCTCTCCAGCAACTGGGAAACCTATTTTCAGTGTAACTCGGACGTACTCCTCCCCAAGCCGGAGACTGGACCGCACGCACCTCCACCCTATTCAGAGTGAGGTGGAATTCCATCTTCGCCCTATTCCCACCCACACCCACCATTCTCTTTACGACTGGGAAACCCCTCCCCCACAAACACACAGACATTTCTCAATGTAAACTGGGTCCCACCTCCCTCTGCAGTGTACTTACTGTTTGATTCACATCTTGAGGAGGCATTAAACCGTGGAAGGGAATCAAATTTCATCCGATTATGGAAAGATCATTTATTTCAGAAACGCATGAGTGTTTTTTCTTAAAATGTGAAACTTTAAACTTAATTCTCCTTAACTCTAGGACCAGGGGAGTTGTGTTTAAGTTGTGTTCCATGATCAGATTGATCAACAATCTCCAGTTAAGGTATGGGGAATTGTCATCCTTTGCTTTGAACGAATTTTTCAAGAACACTTTCCCTGGAAGTGTGCAAAACCGCGTTCAGACTCAAAATAAGTGTTGTTAACTCTTACTCTCACATTTCCCATCTCACGTTCCAACTGTGAGAAGGGCCGCGCACACGAGAACATTTCCACATTGACAGAGAAAATTGTGAAAATATACACTTTTCCTCTCACTCCCTTTGCAGACTGCACTCAGGGTCTCGGGACGGTCATCCCTAGGTAGACTCTCTCTAATCTCTGTATTAAGTGAGACTAACAGAGCCATAGGGAGTGATTTTCGGGGAAACATACTGGGGAAGGAAGGGACGCGAACGCGTGGAGGTTGGGATTGAGAAAGCAACGTCCAGTTTACGAAGTGGTAAAGACGCATGGGTCCCGTTCAAAGTTTCTCTCGCTTACACTGAAGGTGCTGGCATGACCCCAGCACCAGACAGTCCATGACATTCCTAACATGTAGTGCGTGTTTCTGTGCACTGTGGTCACTCAGTTTGAATCATGGAATCAATAGCCTGCAGACCCACTAAAGCACCTGATTTGCACAAGGCAGCAACTAGAGTACTGCACTGTGTGTGTGTGTGTGTGTGTGCCTCAATTGGGAAATACGATCCCACAGCCCAGAAAGTGGATGAGGCCATTCGGCCCTATTTGAAAATCAATTCGAATGAGATTTACTGGGCTGGAAACGCTGTCTCTGCCACTGCTGCTGAGTTTCTCCAGAGCTTTCTGGCTTTTCCAATTAGTTCCCTCCATCTCATCAGCTAACTCCTTTCTAAGAGCTTTTCCAGTTTGTAAATCCCTCTCCCAGGCTGTGCAATCAACAGATTCACAACCAATGCTCAAATTGTGAACGTTTCGGATGCGATTTTTAAAATGACACAGACAAAATAAACACGTGTTTTGTAAAATTATATTTACATCAATATGACCATAAAACAATACATCTTTAAGAGGACTGAATGGTCCCTTTATCTTTAAAAACCCAGTTAGTGGTTTTACACCAATACATTAAACCATCAAAACAGGTCAGCATCAGCCACATTAAAAATTATTCACACTCCTTACAACAGAGCTTTGCTACAAAATGTAAAACAAGGGAAGATATTTAGCACAAAAACGCGTACAAAAATATTTTCTAAAAATCTCCAGATTAATCGGCAGGAACTGCACAGCTTCGCCAGCTCGTGGAGGTCATTGGCGATTCCAGGATTGCCAGGGTCTGTCATTTAAGGCCGGATATTTACATGCAGACATCGTCCACAATAAACAAGGCACCAAAATATCTCAGCATGCAGTGTTTAAATGCGAAAGTACAAAACATCCAATTGCCATTAAACCAACACCGGATAAAGTTGCCTCTCAATGACCTCTGATCAGATCTAATTTCTCTAATCCCCCTCCCTCATCTTTTTTTCTCTCTCCTCTGGGACTTGCCACGTAAGAGAGAAAGAGTTAAAACATCAACAGCGTGCCGCATACATCCTCATTCACAACGTGGACCCGTTCCTGGTTACTTTTGACAGGGTTAGAGAGCTTTTTTTTAAAAAAAAATGTCATTTGTCACTTTCTTTTTCCCAACTCGTTGTTGGAAGTCATTCGTGACCTATAAACACAAAGTGCAGGAGCGAGTTTTCTCAAACATTCAGTGAATTGTTTACAAACCATTCCCTTTCGTCACCTGTGCAGAACTCTCACATAACCTCACGCCCCCTTGACCCCGGCAATATTCTCAACCGGAGCTGCATCTGAACTGGGATTGTCTCGGGCGAGCATGAGAGAGTTAGTTTAACACAGTATACACACACACGCACATATATATATATATATATAAAGAGAAAAAGAGATCTAGATTTCTATACAGCACCCTGACTGGTGAATGAAACCAGGAACACTACACTGTCAGGAAACATTTTGAGAAGTGACCAACTCGCTTCTCTTTTCCCACGTTTGACAAGAGATGTTGGCGGTGGGGAGGGGGTGCTATTGGAGGCTCTTTACAGACCAAGCTGGGGTGCAGACTGTAAACACGGAGCTGCAGGAAACGTGGGTGCAATCTGCGATAAATATGCCGTTCCCTTAAAGTTCTTCGCGTTGCGGGTAGTGTCAGTGAGTGACTCTGTCTCTTGTGTGTCTGTGTGTGTGTGTGTGTTCACTGGTTCACACTGTCCTGGGCGGACAGCCGGCGAGCGGGCTGCCCCCGGAGCACACCGTGGATATTATTGCGGGTCCGGGCGCCTTTTCCGCTGCCAGCCTCTTCTCCTTCTGCCGCAGGTGGATCTTGGTGTGCCTCTTGCGCTCGTCGCTGCGGGCGAATTTCCGGCCGCAGAAGTCGCAGGAGAAGGGTTTCTCGCCGGTGTGGGTGCGGATGTGGGTGGTCAGGTGGTCGCTCCGGCTGAAGTTCCGCATGCAGATGCGGCACTGGAACGGTTTGTGGCCGGTGTGGATGCGGATGTGGCGGGTCAGCTCGTCCGAGCGAGAGAAGCGCCGGTCGCAGCCCTCGGCAGGGCACGGGTATGGTCTCTCGTGCACCGGGGTCTTGCTCGGTCGGTTCGGGTACTTGCGGAGCCGGATGGGTCGCAGGGGCAGGTTCTGTCCGCCGTAAGCGCTCGGCAGCCTGGCCCCCTCTGCCACCGGGTTGCCCAGGGTGAAGTTCCTGATGGTGGACAGGGGAGTGAGAGCCGGAGCCATCCTGACACTGTCCCCGGGGCAGGAGAAAGATTTGCGCTCCACTCCCGGGTTCAGGTCCCTGTGCGAATGCTGAGCCTGGAAGATGCTACTGTACTCCGGCAGGATGGGGAACAGGGGGTTCTCCACCACCGGCTTGGAGGACGGGTAACTCGGGGGTGGTGGTGGAGGGGGAGGAGGGTAGCAGCTGGAGGTGCTGAAGAAGGGAGCCGGCTCCTGGTAGATCTCCCCGCAGCTGTAAGGAGGGGGAGGCGAGTACATGTGCTCCATCTCGCTCGGATTCTGTGCCATCGTGCAACTGAGGGTGCTGGAGAGAGGGTTCGGGGAGGCAGAGGAAGAGGAGGAGGATGAGGAGGAGGAGGAAGAGGCGGCGGAGGAGGAGGTAGACGAAGGGACGCCGAAAATCCCAGCACTCACGATGTTGATGATGCCCTCTGGACTCCAGTTGGCTCCGGTACATTGAGAGTCAATGGAGAACTTGCCCATGTAGGTGAAAGACTGTCCTCTAGGGCCAGAGGCTGGGTGGTAGTTGTTGGGGTAGGGTAGGTCCAGCGCTCTCTTGTCGCCGCTCATGTCCACATTAATCATGTCTGAAATTAAAGAGAAAAAGAAGAGAGAGAAAAAAAATGATGTGCGACTGTTCTGTGTAACATGTACTGCAACTCTCACATGCCCAGGTTTCGGACATCACAGAAACATTCAGCCAATAGCATCGCTTAAACTGCTCCACACCTGGGACACTATCGCGGTGAGAGCCGCCAGTGACAACCAACGAGAGAGAGGAGCACACACAACAAACACTGAAAACAGACTAAACAATCACCGCTGATGAACACACTCCTCACACCAAACCCAAACACTGTACGCGTTTACAAATACTTATACAAGAAGTCCACTCCATTGTTTCATGTCACTTCATTTTATTTTAAAAAAATGATTTTCCCCCTCCCCACTAAATTCACTTTCCACCCCCTTCCCCAGAAAATTAAATTAAAATTGTCATTTTTAAAAAATTATCTTACATATTTTTATAGCGCCCAAACGGTGTGAAATTATAGTCAGTTACATGATGTCCCGGTTCCCCCAACATCACCCCCATCCATCTCCAGTCCACTGGAGAACAGACCAAGGCGCTCAGTAACCTGAGGTGCTTACCTGAGGGCATTTGCTCGTACGGGGCCAGCTCCTGGTTGGGGAAGATGGTGACGGACGCGGGCAGCGAACTGAGCTCATCCACCGAGTACATGTTGTCGGGTATCTGATGGAAGAGGCCGCCCAGTGACAGCGGGATCTTTTCCACCGCTTTCGCTGTCATCCCCTCCAATGTTGGCTCAATGGCCCTGCGTTGTTTTGATTTTTTCTCTCTCTCTCGTTCCGAAAAGTTTCCCCTTCTCGCTGTGCCTCGCACACTCGTGTGTGCGCGTGTGTGTCTGTGCTGTTCAGTGTGTGTCAGTGTTGAAAGCCGAGCTGTTTGTGCTGGGTGTCCTCCTTGAATTGCAGGAAGGGCTAGAAATCCTCACCCTCCGGCTCACTAATGGGTAGAAGGGCAGCCCCCCAGCTTTGAGCTGCCGCTAATCTCTCTTTCTCTGTGTGTGTGTCTCTCCCTCAGTCTCTCTGTCTCAATCCCCCTGTCTGAAGCTCCACTTTACTATTTATCTTGAGCAGCCGAATGCCCCGTGACGTAAGAGACCATATATGGACTGAGAGAGGAAAGGGGCTGAGACAAACAGCTGTGACGCTCTGGGCGAGGAGCTGATTGCCTGGGCGCTGGCTGTATGGCCACAGGGGAGCTCATCCACCCCCTCCCCCTCACCCCCATCCCCGGCTGCTCTGGGGGGAGAGAGGGAAGGGGGAACTGAGTGGGGAGGGGGCTTTTGTACAGGTTGAGGGGGGGGGTGAGGAATCTCCCTCTCTCTCTCCTCCCTCCATTGCAGACTCTGCTGCGTTCAGGAGCAGATCGCTGCAGATTCCGGCGGCTGCCTGCCTGTCCATGTATGGTGTCAGGATCCGGCAGCAAGGGGGAAGGGCACAGGAAGAGGCCAGGCCGACCGGGCTCCGCCCTTCCCCCCCATATTTGGCACAAGATTCCGGAAAGAGGGGAAGCGTCGGAAACTGGCGAGAGCCACGCTCTGGAGAGGCTGCGAGAGAGACACAACAGACAGAGAGAGAGAAAAAAAACCGCAGGGTGACCACAAGAAAAAAACAGCAACAACCTGTTACCCAAAACTGGCCTTCCATTATTCTCAAACAGCAAGAGGATGCTGTTTACATCTGATGCAGACCCCTAACTCTCCCCCCCCCCCGCCCCCAACAATAACCTTTGGGTTCAGTTCAGGGCCAGGTTTGGAGGTTATTGGGACGTTGTGAATCTCTCTTGCTCACGAACATTCAGATCTGAAGAGCTCCCCGTAAATCTCCCATCAGTTCACATATCCATAATGCCTCTCTCCCCCTTCCCCACCCTCCCCCCCTCCACCACCCCAAAACCCCAACAATTGGCTTGAATTTTCCAGCCAGTCCAACCCAACGATGCCAGGGAGGTGGGTCGCTCCCTTCAGTCCTTGTCCGTTCCTGGAGCAGCTCCAGCGAAGAAAGAGGGCAGGGGCGGCTGAGTAAGGTTTGATCATTTGCCAACTTCTGTCCCGGAAACATTAGGGGTCTGGAATGCAACGCTTGGATCTGCCATGCGTTAGCAAACACGTACAAATGTTGGGGGACCACCATCGCCTGCCCATCCGAAAGGTAATCCCCACTTTCTCCTTTGCTCACTCTCTCATTTGCAAGTCTCACTCTGTTCTGTGCCGCTCTCACTCTCTCGCATTCCCTTTCTCTCACACTGTCACTGGCTGTGTTCTGTCTCTTTTGCTCTTTCTCTGGCAGGCTGCCTTCATCGCATTTTGTTTTGCATCTCTATATGTTTCTCATTATCTGTGTTTCCTTCTTCATTCGTCTGACTTTGGGGAGTCCTCCAATCCTACATTGTACCCAATTCTATTTTAAATGTTCTACTTGGGGCCGGTCATTGAGCAGAATGCCTTTGCTGGGGCACTGTTCATTTGGAATTTTAAGCCAATGTCAGACACTCCCAAGTGAAAAGTAAGGCTGCATTTTGGGTGAAGTTAGGGGTGATAGAGATTGGGGGTCTTTATGGAGCAATCAATGAGCAACGTCTCTGGATCAGAAGTTCTGGGTTTAATAATGACCCTTTGGAACAAGTCAAACACCTATCTCATTAGGAATTGGTGGTGAAAGCCAGTGTGATTCCAATTCTAATTTTTTTCATTTCTATCAGCCCTCCCAAGTGGGAGTCAGGGCCCCCAAGTCCGGTCACGGGTTTAAATTTTGAGGTCATGGACTATGATGCGGGAGTAGCTGTTGTGGACCTCTGGCAGGGTTATCACAGCTGTACCATTGCTCTCACAAGTCCCCACTGTCACGGATTTCACTGAGGGGTCACCACAACTTTCAAGTCTCAAAATGTGTCACAATGGGAAAATGTTTAGGAAACTGTGTTTTTAAAAATACTTTCAACATTCCTCTTGCCTTCTTATTTCCTTTCAATTAATTACTACTTCTTCAATCTCTTAGGACCCTCTTATACTCTCTCTGCATTCCACATCTATCCTTTCTATATTTTGCCCTTTACTGTCTCTATTTCACATTTTAACTTTCCTTGTATCTCCCCCACACTCTCTATAATCTCCCTTAATTTATCTCTCGATTCCCCTTACCTTTCCCATATTATGCAATTGCTGTCCATATTTCACATTATTGTCTTTGTATTCCGTTATTAATCTCATGCTCTTCCTTTCTTATTCCATTTGTATTCTGTTTTACTCTCTGTGTCTTCCTTTATTCTCCAATCTCTCTGTATTCCCATTTTCTGTCTCTCTGCAATTCCTCACTACTCTTTCCATATTCACCCTTTACTGCCAATTTATTTTCTCTGCATTATCTCCTTCCACTCTGTACTCCCTTATCCATCTGACTACTCAGTTTTCATCCTCTGGGTTCTCTCCTCACTCTCTATTTCCTTTTTCTGTCCATGTATTCTCCTTTTCTCTCTTTACTCTCTCTCTCCCTATTGAGTCTTTACTGGACCAGTATCAGGGACAGTGAAACAGGATGAGGCCATTTAGCTCCTCAAGCCTGTTTTATCATGCAATGCGATCAATGACCTAATTTAGCATCATTCAGCATGAACTGTATTTGTGGAAGAGAGTTTGAAAGTTCCAGCACCCTGTGTGTAGATATTTTTCCTTATTTCACTGATGAAAAATTCAGCTATAATTTTTAGACTATGCCACACAATCCTGGCTGACCTACACCTCACCCCAAACTGTAGAAATAGTTTCTCTGTACCTGCCCTATTGGTTGATCTTAATATCTTGAAGACCCCAATCAAACCACCCCAGAACCTTTTAAACTCCAGGGAATGCAATGTTAGTTTTACCCTTGGAGTCCAGACATTATTCTGATAAATTTGGGCTGCACACCTCCAAGGTGTGATGTCAGAGCTGCTTGGAATAACTCTGGATGTGGTCGAACAAGGCTTTGCGTAGCTAAAGCAGGATTAATACCCTCTGGTACTCAAGCCCAATGGATTATAGTGGACAGCATTCTATTAGCCTTTTTGATCAAATTTGATTATCTGCCCAATACCCTACTCTCTGACTCCTGCCCCTCAGCTAATTTTCTACCAGGTCAATCATTTCATGGCCTTTAATGTATCTCACAGTCCCTTCAGAAGGACTTCATCCAAATATATTTACATTGCTCAGGGCTACTTTGGTCGAGATTTTCAAGATATTAAACTAGGACGAGGTCTCTAACTAGCTGGTGTGGCCTGCTATTTGAACCACCTTCTCGAAAAGTTCAATTGCATGGTCAGGAGTGACCTGTCCTTCCCAAATCCACTCAGGCTCTCTCTGATCAGCTGGTCACTTAGGTGTCCAGCCACTTTTGAGATTGTTACAGACTGTAACAATTTCCTAGAATCAGTCTCTAATTCCCTCCGGTTCCCGTCTCACTCTTGTTAAATCAGCTTGGGAATGCAGTATTCCGTTTTTCTCTGCGTGTGTGTAATCCCTCCCAGTCTCTCCCTCCACCCCCTCCAGTTCTCAGCCCAGGTCTCCCTGCCCCTTTCTCCGTTGTGTCTCCAGCGGGCGCCCTCTGTTGCCTGTAGCTCTCTGCAGCGCCCTGAGCTTGTCATGGAAACAAACCACCACTCGGCATTTTCCGCGCCTCAGTATCTCCACTTTGTTTAATTCAAACACGACACCGATCGCAGAGCGATAGCGACTTCATCCGCTTCTTGAATTTTCCATTTTTGCACCTGATATTTATACAAAGGACAACTCGGACAAGCCACCAAACCTCAATAAAGCAATTTATTTTGAAAATAACACACGACTTTCCCTCTCAATGCAGCACGCCCTGTGTAATGCAGCCTGATACACGCTCACTTCCTGTCGGCTGCTTCAGCTGCCTTTAGTTTGAAGACGGATGTTTGAATGAAGATTAAAAACACTGTAAAAGTGGTCCTGTCAGTTTCTTTTTCTGGGATAAAGTTACAATGTAGCTGAAATGGTGTGGTATCAGAGCAGCTTTGTCTGTTACAAGGCTATCATTTGCCTCCATATGGGAAATATTTAGATAAATGAAACATAAGGGCACATTTAAGAAATAGCCACGGGGACATCTGCCAAGGGGTTGGGGGCGGGTGGTTTATACTTCCGAGGGTCAGCTTCGCCTTCTCGCTGATTGAATAAAGGGCGGCTCCAGAGAGTTCAGGAGGTGGGGCCAGCGTTGAAAGCTGGATTGGGGAAGATAACGTGCCAAAGTCGACTCTAGCCTTGCTCCTGGTATCCTCAATTCCCAGGAACGCCTTCAGTTGAAAGCCAGTTACTTCACATTGCTAGGTATGCTGCTTCATTTAAACCAGTGGATAATCCCTAAATAGACCTCGATCAAAAATCGCAACAGTCCCAAACTTCATACCAACAGTTCCAAAGTTCTTATTCACAGAGTCGAATTTCAAATTGGTAAACTCGATGTTAGGGTCTGAACTGTGTAAGAACAAATGCCTGTATTTCAATCGGCGTTCACCTGTTTACAGGTATTTTAAAAAATGGTCCTATCCCATTAACAATACAGAGGATGTGGTATTACTCAGTCGGGATTTCTTTGCAACACAAGCAGCAATGACCAGATGGCCATCGAGCGATAAATATTGGCTAAAAAAAACTGGGACACCAGGCTTTGTTCCAAAGAACAAAAAACAATACAACACAGAAACAGGTCCTTCGGCCCTCCAAGCTTGCGCTGACACATTTTGTCCTTCCACACTAAAACTGTCTTCACTTACAGGATCTGTATCCCTCTATTCCCATCCAGATGCTTCTTGAATGCTGCTATTGTGTCTGCTTCCATTCCTTCCTCTGGCAGTGCAGTCCAGGCACTCACCACCCTTTTTGTGAAAAACTTGCCTCCATTTTTAAAAGGCTACCCCCTGCACCTTGAACCTGTGTCCCCTAGTAATTGACACCAGCACCATTGGAAAAGGCCTCATATTTCCCATTCTATCCACACCATTCACAATTTTAGAAACTTCTGTCAGGTCGGCCTTCACGTCCTGCGTTCCAGTGAAAACAAACCCAGTCTATCAAAACTTTCTTCAGAGGTAAAATCCCCTCAACCAGGTAACATCCTGGTAAATCCTTCCTGTACCTTCTCAAAAGCATCCATATCCTTCTGGTAGTGTAGTGACCAGAACCGTATGCAGTATCTGTATGGGAAGTCTATTATGGAATCTTATGCATACACCTGAGAGAGCAGAAAGGGTTTTGGTTTAACATGACACAGCACCTCCAGCACTGCACTAGGCAATCAACATCATTCAGGTTTCTGGATGGAATTTAAACCCACAGCCATGTGAGTCAAAGACTATAATGCAACCACTAAGCCACAATCCATACAATAACAGAATGATCTGCCATTCTTCAGTAATTAATCCTTTCTCATACTGATTTAATTTTCCACACAATCACTCCATAAATTCTTTAATATACTTCTCTATTTGTTTCATTTTACTCTCTCAGATGGTGCAGCAGGAGTTTTTTTTTGGTCAGATCAAATTCCAAGCAACGAATCTTATGAAAATGTGAAATTATCTGTTTTGCCAGAAATAATGAAACAAATCTAAATGGTGAGAGGTTGCAGAACTCTCAGATTGCAGAAGATCTGGGTTCCTACTGCATGAATCACAAACATTTAGTGTGCTGGTACAGCAAGTAATTAGGAAAGCCAATATAATGTTATTGTTATTGCAAAGAGAATTAAATATAGGTTACATTACAACCACAGCTGGAGTATTATGTACAAGTATTGGGCTTACTTAAGGAAAGGTGGAAATGCTTTGGAAGCAGTTCAGACAAGATTCACAAGCCTAATATCTGGAATGGGCAGGTTGTGTTATGAGCAATAGTTGGTCAAGTAAAGCTTATTTCACCAGGCGAGGCTTAAAAGTAAGAGACAACTCTTACTCCCAACCTTCTGTTTTCTACTAGTTAGTCATTCCTTGATCCCTGCTAATATATGTTCCCAAAACCATGGGCTCTTATGCAGCCTAGCATGCAGTACCTTATCAAATACCTTTTGGAAATTCAAATATGTTACGTTTATTGATTCACCTTTATCTGTCCATGTTGTTACCTGCTCAAAGAATTCTTATACATTTGTCAGGCATGGTTTCCCCTTCATGAAACCATACTGATACCACTCGACTTTATTTCAAAATGCTCTGCTATTACATCCTTAATTAAAAATGCTTTTATTTTCTCAATGACAGATGTCAAGCGAAGAAGCCTATAATTAGCTGGTGTTTTTATTTCCTTCCCCTTTTGAATAGGGGTGTTACAATATTGAGTTTCCAATACCATGGGACTTTTTCAGAATCTAAGGATTCTTAGATTTCTACCAGTGCAGCCACTATGTCTGGAGCCACTTCCTTTATTTTCCTAGAATGTATCCTATCAAGCTCAAAGGGCTCTTTGGCCTTTAACTCAATTTGTTTCCCTAGTATTTTTTTCACGAGTGATAGTTATTGTATTTGTTGATTCCCCCACCCACTTTTGACCTTAGGTTATTCTATTAGTATCTTCTAGCAGGAAGACTGATGTAAAGTATTTATTCAAGTTCTTTTTCATTTCCCTGGTTTCCCCATCAATTTTTCCTAGGCCTCATTCTCAAAAATAACTATTTTCAGTTTGGCTTTTTTCTTTTTTCCTTGCTGTCCACCTTGATATTACTTGCTACTTCACCCCAAAAGTTATTCCCCCCTCTATTTCATTCAGTAATTTTTTTAAAAGATAGCTTCCCAATTCCCTACCTTATGATCAATTTTTGCCACGTTGTATGTTATTTTTCTTTCAATTTGATGCTATTCTTAACTCCCCTAGTTTAACCATGGTTGGTTTGTTCCCTTCCTAGAAACCTCTTCTCACTGGGATGAGGTTATTAATTACTTTCTTAAACATTTGCTGCTGTTCCTCAGCCACCTTGAAGGGCTTATGGTCGAAACGTCGAATTCTCTATTCCTGAGATGCTGCCTGGCCTGCTGTGCTTTGACCAGCAACACATTTTCAGCTGTGATCTCCAGCATCTGCAGACCTCATTTTTTACTTATTTAAGTTTAGCATAGTTGTTTCTGACAGAAGCTTCTAATTTTCAAACTGAATGTTAAATTCAATGTATTACAGTCACAGTTCTCTAAAGACCTTTTACCTTATGGAAGGTATTGTTTGGTTAGCACGCAGTACAATATATTTCACTGTAGCTCAACACACGACAATAATAAATTAAATTAAATTACATCAAAATTTATTAAACTTGTTTCATTACACATTACCAGATTCAAAATAGCTTGATCCAGGGTGGGAGCCATAATATATTGTTCTATCTGAAACACATTTCATGAATTCTTCCTCATGGTCATCTCTGTTGATTTATTTTTCCAAATCTCAATCCCAATTGAAGTCACTCATGGTTTGCCTTTTTTACTGCCTTTTTTTGTGTGCACTTATTATCTCCTGATTTATTCTCTGGCCTATAGTGTAGATCATGTTAGGGGCCTATAAATTACTCATGACTGGGTCTTTGGCCCCTTGTTTTCGTTTACCACCGTCTACACATCTTCAAATTGGTGATTATTTCTTGCTGTGGTACTTATTCCATCTCATAGCAAAGCTAGTCCACTTTCCTTTCTCCTTGTCCTTTAAAAAGGTCACATACCTCCACATATTTAGTTTCCAACTTTCATCACCTTGTAACCATAGAGTCATAGAGTCATAGAGCCATAGAGCCATAGGGTTTGGAAACAGACGTTTTGGTCCCAGTCATCCATGCTGACCAGATATCCTAAATTAATCTAGTCCCATTTGACAGCATTTGACAAATATCCTGCTAAACCTTTCCTTTTCATGTACCCATTCAGATGCCTTTCAAATGTTGGAATTTCACCAGCCTCCACCACTTCCTCTGGCAGTTCATTCCTTACATGCACCACCTTTTGCATGAAAAAGTTGCCCCTTAGGTCCCTTTTAAATGTTTCCCTCTCAGCTTAAATCTATGCCTTCTAGTTTTGGACTCCTCTATCCTGAGGAAAAGGCCTTGGTTATTCACCTACGCCCCTCATGATTTTATAAACTTCTATAACGTCACCTCTCAGCCTGCAATGCTCAGGGAAAGTAGCCCCAGCCTATTTACCCTTTCCCTATAGTTCAAACCCTCCAATCCTGGCAACATCCTTGTAAATCTTTTCTGAACACTTTCAAATTTCACAACATTGTTTCTATAGCAAGGAAACCAGAATTGAATGTAGTATTCCAAAAGTGACCTAACCAATGTCTTGTACAGCTGCAACATGATCTCCCAACTCCTACCTCCAATGCTCTGACCAATAAGACAAGCATACCAAACACCTTCTTCACTATCGTGTCTACCTGTGACTCTACTTTCAAGGAACTATGAACCTGCACTCTTTGACATTCCCTAGGACTTTACCATTAAGTGTATAAGTCCTGCCCTGATTTGTCTTTCCAAGATGCAGCACCTTACATTTATGTAATGTTTTCAAAATGGCTATAAAGTCACACTTACTAACTCGTACTTGCACTGATAATTAAGTTACTTTCTTCTGAATGCTAAGTGAACTTAGATAACCATTACTTCATCCTTTTTACAATTTTTCTCCCGTTTGACCCTATTTGCTGCTGTTTGTACTCTCTATCCCTTCCTGCTACTCTGGACATCATTATTCAAATAGCTGTCCTGTACTGCTACCATATCCTCATGTTTGTGAGTCTATGTTGCCCCTCTCCCAAATCCTGACCCATCTAATTAGGGTTATTTGTTTCTTCAGTACACTGAAATTTTTGTTTGTCATTTACATAAGCTATTTAGATGAGAATTTAGGAAGCATGGTTAGTAAGTTTGTGGATGACAGCAAAATTGGTGGTATAGTGGACTGTGAACAAGATTCACCACCATTTCCTAACCACCCGACGCCTGGAGGAAGAGCATATCATCTTCCGCCTTGGGACCTTCCAACCACTCGACATCAATGTGGATTTCGCCAGTTTCCTTACTTCCCCTCCTCCCACTTTATTCCAGTTTCAACCTTTCAGCTCAGCACTGCCCTCATGACCTGTCCTACTTGTTCATCTTCCTTCCCACCTATCTGATCCACCCTCCTCTCTGACCTATCGCCATTACCCTCACCTCCGTCTACCTATCACACTCTCAGGTAGCCTCCCCACCATCCCTATCCCCACCTCCTCCCTTTTATCTCACCACCCCCTCAGCTAACAGCCTCATTCCTGATGAAGGGCTTTTGCACAAAATGTCGATTCTCCTGCTCCTCGGATGCTGCCTGACCTGCTGTACTTTTCCAGCACCACTCTCTTGACTCTGATCTCCAGCATCTGCAGGCCTCTCTTTGTCCTAATGAACAAGGTTATCTAAGAAGACAAAGAGATACTGATCAATTGTGTCAATGTTCTGAGGAGTGGCAGATGTAGTTAAATTTGGATAAATGCGAGGTATTGCATTTTGGTAAAACAAACAAGGACAGGGCTTATAAAATTAAAAGTAGGACCTTGAATAGTGTTGGAGAACAGAGAGACTTAGGGTTTCAGGCAAATAATTCTTTGAAGTTTGCATCACATGTGGACAGGATGGTTAAGAGTGTGCTTAGCATGCTTGCCTTCATTGCTCGGGAGTTGGGACATCATGTTGAGGTTGTACAGGACATTGGTGAGGCCTCTTTTGTGTGCAGTTCTGGTAGCCCTGTGATAAGAAGAATTTTATTAAACCGGACAGGATCCGAAGAGATTTACCGGGGTGTTACCAGGTATGGAAGGTTTGAGTTATGAAGAAAGGCTGGATAGGAGGTTGAGGAGTGAAATTATAGAGGTTTATAAAATCATGAGGGGTATAGATAAAGTGAATGGCAAGTGTCATTCCCTGGGGTAGGGTATTTCAGGACAAAAGGGTACATTTTTAAGATGAGAGGAGAAAGATTTAAAAAAGACATGAGGGCAATTTTTTTTTTAGCAGTTCATATGTGGAGTTAACTTCCAGAGGAAGTGGTGGATGCGGGTACAGTTGCAACATTTAGAAAGCATTTGGATAAATACATGGGTAGGAAATGTTTGGAGGGGTATGGACCAAGTACAGGCAAGTGAGACTAGTTTAATTTGGGATTACGGTTGGCATGGATTGGTTGCACTGAAGAGTCTGTTTCCATGCTGTATGACTCTATGACTGAATGACACTGCTCCCAGTGCAGTTCACATAGGTCTGATTCTGCAGTTTATCACTGGAAGATTTGTTGTTTTGAAAAAGTAACTTATTGACATTCATTTGTTTTCATTAATTTAAATGGTTGTCTATCCAATATACACTACCCCCGTGGTCAAAAAATTGAGGTTTCAAACTCCACCCTGCACTTGAATGCATCATTTAGACTGCCAGTTCAGTGTAGTACTGAGGGAGATGCCATCTTTCAGATCGTTACGTGATGGAATATTCTCCAAATGGCTGGATGCATGTCGCTTCAATAATGATGCACAAAACAGTCCACGAACTCATCATTCCGAAAACACCTTGTGGACCAGTGACCTCAATTATCTAGAAGAACAAGGGCAGCAGATACATGGGAACACCACCTCGTGCAATTTCCCCTCCAAACCACTCACCATCCTGACTTGGAAATTTATTACTGTTCCTTCAGTGTCACTGGCTCATAATCTTGGAACTCCTTCCTGAATAACACTGTAAGTGAACCTGCAACAGATTGACTGCAGCAGTTCAAAAAGGCAGCTCACCACCACCTTCTCAAGGGCAATTAGGAATGGGCAATAAATACTGGCCCAGCCTATAACACCTACAGCCACAGAAAAAAAGTAGATGGAGTTGCTTTCTCAGCTGGACTGTGGTAATATTTATAGTCGATGTACAAAGGAGCCTCTCAGTCGTGTTCTGTTTTGGTATTTATGCTTCAACCAAAAATAAATAAAGCATTAAAATATGAAAAATAAATCCTTGCATCTGTTATTTGGGCAGTCTCATAAATTGGCTGCCAAGTTTGACCACATATCAAAAGTCAACCATTCAGTATCAAGTGCTTGGGATGTGACAGGGCATGATGTAAATTTAAATATTTAGTCTGCATAATTTTTCACACACTTATGTGATAAGCAATTTATGGTGGCAAACTATTGTATGTTAATAAAGGCTACGAGAATTCACGCTGTCAAATAGTTTATCTTTAAGAGTGCTCATATCTTTATTCCTTCCACTGTCATAACTGATCATTTCACCAACTCACAGGTACAAACAGAGAAGGTGTACATTAATAAATACAAACAGCATTTTTCATCACCCACGTGCATCCTATAATATTGATCAGAGCATTGCACGGCCATTAAAAGAAAAGAAAATTAACAAATCACCAAGTTTATTGGAGCCAGAGTTATTTATGAGACTGATGTGGGCGGCACGGTGGCACAGTGGTTAACACTGCTGCCTCACAGCGCCTGAGACCCGGGTTCAATTCCCGACTCAGGCGACTGTGTGCAGTTTGCACGTTCTCACCGTGTCTGCGTGGGTTTCCTCCGGGTGCTTCGGTTTCCTCCCACAGTCACAAAGATGTGCGGGTCAGGTGAATTGGCCATGCTAAATTGCCCGTAGTGTTAGGTAAGGGGTAAATGTAGGGGTATGGGTGGGTTGCGCTTCGGCGGGTCGGTGTGGACTTGTTGGGCCAAAGGGCCTGTTTCCACACTGTAAGTAATCTAATCTAATCAAAAAATGATTGTGCTCAAGTTAACAGATCTATCAAACAAGAGGAGAACCATGTCGTGGCTAAGTTGTAAAATAAACTGTAGTGGAATATTTGGCTTAGAAGCACATCATTAAGTTTTTTTTGAGGGAAGAAGTCAGAGGCAAACCAATTTTACTGTTTGATTTATGTACATTATTTATTAGCAAGTATGAGATTTATACAAAGTAAGATTTCAGAATCAGGATTGCTGCTTGAAAACCATAAATAAAATGTTTACAAAGACAATCCTTCTATTGATTTAATAAACAAAACTACAGCACAACAGTTATTAGATGTAATATTGTCTCTAATGATCCATAGTTTGAAATTTGAATGTTGCGTAGTCTTTCATTGAGTAGAGTGTGTCTGTTTTAAGGAAATCATTCTGAGCCTGATGAACTGGAACAACGTGACAACAGACAATTAGACAATTACATCAAGTAGCAAACATTACGTGTGATGTTCAGGGAACAAAGTGAAATATGACTGGTGCACTGAAGTGGCTCTCTATGTATTTAGTTGCTGCATTAGTCAGGACAGATGCAGTTGCTTTGTCCCCATTGTATTCTTCTTTAGTTTGCCAATACATACCAGACTGATTTCTTCCAAGCTCTCTTGTTGTGTATTAATAATTTATCTTCTCATTCCTTAATCATCTCTACATTCTTTTGTCTATCCCATTCTTGCATTATGCTCCAACCCCACTCCTTTCTTCTGCTATTTCTTTGACAAAGAACAGAAGAGTTCTGCTGGTGCCTTGCCAAGATTTATCCTTGAGCCAGCTGGACTAAACCCAACTGTTATGGCCACTTCTATCATTGCTGTTTGAGTGGACCTGCTATATGAAAAGGCTGCAGATGCTGTAAATGCCCCTGCTGTGGGAGGTAGGGGACAACAAGACTGGCACGTGTGAAAAAGCCCATTACATAATTTTGGAGCAATGGAAGGGGCAGTCTCTAAGATAGTGACGTCAGAAATTCCAGTTGGAAGGTGATTCAGGATTGGAGAAGGCCTGACAAAAAGGACCAGAGCAGTGTCAAGGTCCTGAGGCTACCTTACAAAAATCGAGACCATACCATTCAGTCCTCTCCAACTGCCATGCTGCCCTTTCTACTTTGCCCACCTCCTCGTCCAATGATGCAGTACCATGCGGCCTGGACCTCCCACCACTGGGAAAGGCACCAACGTGGTTGGAGAGGACCTCATAGTCCCTGAAGCTAGTGCAGGCCTCAACACACCCCTTGTTCCTGTCTTCCTCCCCCATCTAACACCAGAGTCTCAGTACAGCTCTCACCCAAATTCTTACTCCTGGCCTTTGTCCTACTCCAACACACAATGCAAGGTGGCCATATCATACTATGGATAATCACTTTGGTACAGAAATTGGAGACCCTGTTTGCTAACATTATAACAGTGACTGCATTTTAACAATGTTTCCCTGGCTGTAAACCACTTGGAGCCATTCTGAATTTGCAAATAGATACAAATTAATTTATTTCTTTGGAGTTGGATGACTTCAGCTGTTATGGTGTCGATCAAAGTCAGTCATAATTTTAGCAAAAGAAGACATCTGAATTTCAAGATATCTACTCAAAGAATTAAGCTGCAAGTTTCCATGGTTTAACAAAGGATTTTTTGTGAGGTAAAATAAAACAAAAAACACTGAATATTATCTTAGCTAATGCCAACTCTAAAACCCAGAATCAATATTTGTTAAACTTGAAATAATAGGCAAATCTCGAGAGATTATAAGCTGCAAATTGCACATTAAGTGGCACTTACCATTAAGACAGACCTTCTGAATTGACTTCTCAGTCCATCCAGCATTTGTATCAACCATCTCGATCACAGAGTCCTTTAGAACTTGGTCTTCCTTACAAAGAACGTCAGCTGCCCTTCTTTTGTATTTACCGTAACCTAATTTTCAACAGATAGCATAACACAACTAACTTGGGTTGTATACCCAAGGCTGGCACCAATGGCACACATTTGCAGAACCACTTTAACTCTGTATTTACAATAGTCTGGTTGGCATGGATTTACTGCTGTTATCTTCAAGTAACAGAAACACTGCAGTGGTCACATCTTAGTGTACTCTCAACATCTGGATCTTGTCTCTAAATTGTTTTCTGACTTGAAGCAATTTCCCAGGATTGAATCAGTAAGGGTTTTATTTTCGTGGTTGTCAGGTTTCCCACATTAGCATCATGCACAGCTAAAGAGGTCACTCAATAAATATTGATATTTTTTTTCCAGTTTGGCCGTATCATCCTGAGAATTCTCTAAATATTCTATCCATTTTTTATTTATTTCTAAAGGATCCGCTATTTGAATCTTAGGGGCATTTTTAATGTTTTTCTTTTTGCAAGCTTGGGTGACAACAATTTGATGGATAACTTTCCACTCCTCATCTGCTGGACTCAGACAAGTTCTCCATGTCCTCATCAGTATTCTTTTTACGCAATAATTTTCAAGGGTCCTTTCTGTTTCTTCCTTAGAATACACCAACTAAGACTGTGCTCTCAAAGCTGGGCTTCAAGCAAGGAAAGTTGCCTAAAGAATCAGCTTCACTATTTCAGGGTGTCTACCCTCATTCAGATTGCTGACAACAGTTCTATTCAACTTCCTGACATCTAGGGTGGCACGGTAGCTCAGGAGTTAACGCTACTGCCTCACAGCGCCAGGGACTTGTGTTTGATTCCCCCCCCAGAAGACTGTCTGTGTGGAGTTATCACATTCTCCCCATGTCTGGGGATGCTTCCACGAGGGTGCCCCAGTTTCCTCCCACAATATAAAGATGTGCAGCTTAGGTGGATTGGCCATGCTAAATTGCCCATAGTGTCCAGCAATGTACAGGTTAGGTGGATTAGCCATGGGAAAAGCAGGGTTATGTGGTGGGGCCGGGTGGGATGATCTTTGGAGGAGCAGTGTGGACTCAACAAGCCGAATAGCCTGCTTCCGCACTGTAAGGATTCTATGATTGTAACTGAACATCTGATGATCCTCTCTCTGAACTGACTCCGCTTTCTCCTGTCTGGCTTCACATCCTGATTCTGAGTCACCACACAATCTGGAAGCAATCCAGGGAATTCCTCCAGCAAATTCACAGTTCCTCTCACTTCAACTGGCTCTCTCGACATTCTTAATGTTTGCAAACCTGTCGAATAATTGAAAAACTGCCCCTTTGATAGGTAAACTAAAATCAAATCCCACCATAACAGTTCTGTTTACAAAGTCATTTTGTAAATTAACTTCATACAAGCCATCTGGAAGACAAATCAGATCATCAACAATCATCAGTAATTGCACTGCCCTGATACCTTAGGTTTAGATCCATTTTCTTAGGCAAGACAAAATAACTCTCAACTCCATCCTCAGTGAATTTAAGCACTCAGTGAAGGTAATTTGTTAAATTAAAACTTGAACTCAAGACTCAAACTGTTATTTGTCCCATCACTGTATAAACTAAGCTTTTCTTTGTCCAGTTTAAGGTTTATGGCTTTTTTTTATTGCTTTGCAACTTCCTGTGTCAGTTTTCTTTCTTTGCTTGTGATCTTCTCCATCTGGAAATACATTTTCCCTTTCCTTTTATCTTTCATGTTTCAGATATTCATTCAGCTTTCTCTTTTAAATTCAACTGTTCACAGTTCCATTTCTTCTGCTGTTACTATATTTTTTCCTTCCCTATGTAAGTCCAATTCAAGGCGTTTCATCTGCAACAGAGTTCCAGCCAATTCAACCAGATTTTTATATGGATTAACTTTAACATCTTTCAATTCCAAATTCTGTGCTATTGATTCAATTATTTTTAGGGTTTTTAAGTCCCGCCTTTGACTCTAATTGCAACTTTTCTGCTCATGTATTAGAGTCATAGAGATGTACAGCACGGAAATGGACCCTTTGTTGCAACTCATCCATGCTGACCAGATATCTTAACCTCATCTAGTCCCATTGGTCAGCACTTGGCCCATATCCCTCTAAACCCTTCCTATTCATATACCCATCCAGATACCTTTTAAATGCACCATTTCCCCTGGTAGCTCATTCCATTCACACAACACTTTCTGTGTGAAAAAGTTGCCCCTAAGGTCCCTTTTATATCGTTCCCTTCTCACCCTAAACCTATGCCCTCTAGTTCTGAACTTCCCCACCCCATTATTTTGATCTAACCTTTGTCAATTGATGCAAATCACTCATGGATAAACCCCTTGCCTAGAAAATTGTTAGCAATTGACAAAGCCAATTGGCAAGCTAACAAAGATAAGAAAATTCACCATGAATTCTGGTTGGCGCCAACTTTAGTAAATTCCTTTATTTGTTTCCTGCTGTGGATCTGAACTCACGGAGTTCTGTGTATGAACAAAACTCATAACTTATAAAAAAAAGATATCCAGTAACTTAACTAAAGAATCAAGCTATGAGGTTCCACAATTTAAACAGGATAGATGTCACTGCGCAAAAAGTCAAACAAGTGAACATCAATCATAGAATCCCTACAGAGTGGAAGCAGGTCATTCAGCCCATTGTGTACATACTGACCCTCTGAAGAGCATCCCACCCAGACCCACCCTCTACCTGGCATCCTGCATTTCCTATGACTATTTCACCTAGCCTACACATCCCCTGGCACTGTGGGCAATTTAGCATGGCCAATCGACCTAATCTTTGAAACTGTGTGAGGAAACCGAGCAAACTAACACTAAGACAGGGAGAACATGCAAACTCCACACAGTCACCCAAGGCTGGAGTTGAACTCAGCCCTGGGCCCTGGGAGGCAGCAATGCTAACCACTGTACCACTGTGTCACCCTGAACATTGAGTATTATCTTAGCCAACTCCCTGTCTACTAAAACCCAACCTCAACATAAGTTAACCATGAATTAGGAGACAAATTGTGTGTGAATATAATTGATAAATTATACATGTAGTGGCAGATACAATTGGAATAGACCTTACAAATTGGCTCAGCAGTCCATACATCATATAGATCATTGGCCTCAATCACAAAATTCTTCTGAAATCTGTCTTCTTCAGAATGAATTTCAGCTCATTTCCTTTTAGGATTCAACCCAATCCTCAACTGATGGCAATGAACATTTCCATGTGCACAACATTCACCAAAAATGACTCAGGCCTGCAGAAACGAACTCTGCTTCTGGTGGTCTGGATGACATGGATCCAACAATATAATCTTCAAGTCACAGAAACAGCTGCAAAAACTTTAACACACAACACTGTTCCCTGGCCAACCTCTCGGTCTCAGGCTTGCTGCAGTGCTCCAATAAAGCTCAGTGCAAGCTGGAAGAACAGAACCTCATTTTCTGCTTGGCAATTCTACAGCCTTCTGGGCTCAATATCAAGTTCACCAATTTTAGGGCTTGAGACGTTCTCTTCCATGTCCTTACCTCAATCCCCACACACCAGGCCTATTGTTAGCCACTAATTGTCCCCATTAGAAGCTAGTTATTCTCCCAGAGTGATCACTATCCAGTCCTTTGTCTGTCCACCTGCTCTTCTCTCCCTCTGAGCTCTACTTCTATCATTTACTCCTTACACTCTTCCTCCACCTTATCTTCTGCATAAAACCAACTTTATCCTAGCTACCATGACTTCTGAGGAAGGGTCACTGGACTGAAACATTAACTCTGATTTCTCTCCACAGATGCTGCCAGACATGCTGAGCTTTTCCAGCAATTTCTGTTATTGCAATTGCAAAAACAACGTCTTTGCAAACTCTCAGACTTTGGATCTAACCTCTGTCTTCCTCAGCCTGCCACTGAACTAGTCTGGTACAATTAAGATATGACAACTCACTCTGTTTCTCTATTGGATTTCTTTCAAGACTGAACAAGAAATAACATTTCTCTTGAAAAGGAGTTGCCCTGAACACAATGATTCTGGTTCTGTTGCATTATATTTGAAAAGGTGATTTGAGAATTCAGGGTTTCCTTTGACTAGAGCAGAGAAAGTTAATGCAGCTTCAAACTTGTGTTCCTTTCATCCTATTTATGTTTCATGATTTTTATTTATAAATTTCTGTCTCGTTCACGTGAATGGGAATAGTACTTGCAATTGAACATTTGAAGTTATGGAAAGACAGGGTGAAAAATAAAATTTCTCATTGTTTGTCTCCCTCTCATACACAAAAATTGTTAGTAAAAGCTTTAACTCTCCAGCCCATTTGAAGGATCCTGTCAAAGCTACAAAAATAGAAATGGTTGGAAAAACTCAGCAGGTCTGGCAGCATTTGTGGAGAGAACTCAGAGTTGATGTTTCAGGTTGAGTGGCACTTCCTCAGGAAGGGTCTACACTACCCTGTGCAGTATTGAGAGGGTGCTGCACTATCTGAAGTGCAGACGTTCAGATGAGTAATTAATTCAGGGCCTATCAGTCCTCTCGGTTTGATGCAAAGAAATGGTTAGCACTGCTGCCTCACAGCGCCAGAGACCCGGGTTCAATTCCTGCCTCAGGCAACCATCTGTGTGGAGTTTGCACATTCTCCCCGTGTCTGCGTGGGTTTCCTCTGGGTGCTCCGGTTTCCTCCCACAGTCCAAAGATGTGCAGGTCAGGTGAATTGGCCATGCTAAATTGCCCATAGTGTTAGGTGAAGGGGTAAATGTAGGGGAATGAGTCTGGGTGGGTTGCTCTTCGGAGGGTCGGTGCAGACTTGTTGGGCCGAAGGGCCTGTTTCCACACTGTAAGTAATCTAAAAAGAAGTTCCATTGACCCTCCTGGAAGGGAATGACCAGGAGAATTGAACCTTTCTGCTCATAGGCCATCATTAAGCCAGCTTCTCTGATAATTTGCCTCATTGCCATTCGATATGTCCAATGTAACTGATGCATTACAGCAGTGACAACGCTTAATAAAAATAATTTTACTAGTTATAAAATGCTTTGGAACATTCTGGAATTGTGGACATTGCTATATAAATGCAAGCTTTTCTTCTGCTTACTCTTGATTTCACTTCATGTACAATATATCACACTCAGAGTAACATAATTTCAGAAAGATGGCATAGAAAAGGTCATTTTGCCCATTGAGTCTAAGCCTATATCTACCTGCTCCTTCTATGGAAAATTTCTCCCGAAGGACTGAGCCCATTACCCAGAGCTTGTGTCAGATTATCAATTGTTTGACCAAAGCAAGACTTGGGCCATGAATAGAGAAACAGACCCCAGTGTAAAATCCTTAGCATTATACCACAAACTTATGGCTTGTTCAGTGATTTTACCACAATTATTCTTATGGGTTTCCTGTATTATGGATGTTATTAAATGGTCAAAATTTCACCTTCGAGATGGGAATGACTAATGCATTCTTCTTCATAGTCAGTGCATCCAGCATCTTAAAGGTGTATTCCCTCCATTACTAACATGATGTGGCTGCAGTGTGTGCCATTTACAAGGTGTATTGCACAGCAAGTTGAGAGGTTTCTTTAACAGCAGCCTCCAAATCTGTGACCTCTCCCATCTAGTTGAACAAAGAGAGCAGGTGCAAGGATCATCAATACCAGCAGATTTTCCACCATGTTGCAAACCATTTCTGACTTTGAAATCTATCACTCTTCTTTCATTGTTGCTGGGTCTGATGTAAAAAAAAATTCTCCCTAACACCCAGTGGATGTCCTCGATCACACAGACCGCTGTGATTGAAGATGAAATATTATCTTCTGCAAGGCACATGTCTGGAATATGATGGAATACCTTACACTCACCATCTGGCCACTCAGACCTGCTCCGCCACTCAATAGGATCATGGCTGATCTTTTCGTGGACTCAGCTTCACTTACCCACCTGCTCACGATAACCCTTAATTCCTTTACTGTACCAAAATCTGTTTGTCTTTGCCATAAAAACATTCAATGAGGTAGCCTCAACTGTTTCACTGGGCAATGAACTTGTGGATTCATTTAATCTTTGAATTCATTCATTCA
The DNA here is from genome assembly GCF_020745735.1 of Hemiscyllium ocellatum. Taxonomy (NCBI): domain Eukaryota; kingdom Metazoa; phylum Chordata; class Chondrichthyes; order Orectolobiformes; family Hemiscylliidae; genus Hemiscyllium; species Hemiscyllium ocellatum. The sequence continues at coordinate 7,555,967 of NC_083422.1, read as the reverse complement.
TTGATCCATTCAAAACTTGGATTCATTCATTCATTCAGTCAGTCTTTGAATACAGTTCCTTCTCAATTCAGTCCTGCTGCCCCTGAACGCGAGTCTCTTGATCAACTTTGAAGATGCTCAACATCATTTCAGACAAAACAGGCTGTTTGATAATCACCCCACCCAAACTCATGGCTTCACCAGTGATGTATAGTAACAGTAGTGTGTACCGAATACAAGATGCACTGCAAAAACTCAACAGGCCTCATTTGATAGCATGTTCTGAACCTGCAACCTATAGCACCTAGAAAATCAAAGGCAGAAAATGTGTTGGAACAGCACAATTTCCAAGTGCTCCTCCACGTGACAAACCATCCTGACGATGGCACGTGTGACACTATGCACATGGGTGAGAGGGGGGAAAAGGAAGAAGCGAGGAAGAGCAATAGTGGCTGGTGATTCACTAGTGAGGTAGTAGACAGGATCTTCGTGTTGCCTCTGGGGTCTCAGGAAGTTATAGAATGGCTGAAGGGCATTCTGAAGGGGGAAAGATGTGAACAGGTAGAGATCATGGTCCATATTGGGACTGATGACAGGAAAGAAGAGAAATAAGTTCCTACGAGCAGACCTGAGAGAGTGAGATAGGGAATTGGTAAACAGGACTTCAAAGGTTAGGATTACGGCTGGTCAGCATTCCCTCAAAGCTTTACAGCAATGCATCCCTTCGGAGATTCCCCACATACTGATCTGCATTAAGTTCCAGAAGCTGTGCTCTACATGGACCTCAAAGCAGAGAAATAAATCAAAGGGAATTTGGTTCCTGGTGCCACATGGCAGTGAGTGTCAGAATAGAAGGTTCGAGCAAGTGAACATATGGCTGGAGAGATGGTGCAGGAGGTTGGGGCTTTAGATTCCTGAGGCATTCTGGGAAAGTTGGGACTCTGTACAGGTTGAACAGGTTACAGCTTAACAGGAACGTGACCAACATCCTAGTGGGAATGTTTGCTCATGCTGTTGATGAGGTCTAAATGATTAGTTTGAAGGAAAGTGAAGCTTTGATGGAATTAAAAGTTAAAATGCCTATAACTGAGTTCCAGAAGGCATAGGAACTATAGGCTAGATAGGAAAAAAGTGAATGTAACAAGTTCAGAAGGATGTTGTGAAACCTGAAAGGGTCCAGAGAAGATTTACAAAGGTGTTGCCAGGGTTGGAGGGTTTGAACTACAGGGAGAGGCTGAATAGGCTAGGGCCGTTTTCCCTGGAGCATTGGAGGCTGAGGGATGACCTTATAGAGGTTTATAAAATGATGAGGGTCATGGATAGGATAAATAGGCAAGGTCTTTTCCCTGGAGTGAGTCAGTCCAGAACTAGAGGGCATAGGTTTAGAGTAAGAGGGGAGAGATGTAAAAGGGACCTAAGGGAAAGCTTTTCCTCACAGAGGGTGGTACGTGTATGGAATGAGCTGCCAGAGGAAGTGGTGGAAGCTGGTACAATTACAACATTTAAAAGACATCTGGATGGGTATATGAATAGGAAAGGTTTAGATGGATATGGGCCAAGTGCTGGTAAATGGGACTAGATTGGGTTGGGATATCTGGTCAGCATGGACGGGTTGGATCGAAGAATCTGTTACCATGCTGTACATCTCTATGACTCTATGATTCTAAGTTAACTAGTGAAAAGGACATTTGTAAAACACAGGAGAGTATAAATGGACTGATCAAGTGGGCAGAGCAATGGCAAGTAGAATTCAAAGTGGAAAAGTGTGAGGTGATGCACTTTGAAGGGTTAACAAGGCAAGGGATTACTCAGTGAATGTAAAAACAACAGAAAATCCTGAAGATTATAATCGCACACATCCACTGATCCCTAAAGGCAACAGAGCAGATTGATAATGAGGTTAAGAAGGCTTTTGCCTTCATGAGCTGAAGCACTGAATGCCAGACAAGGGGCATCAAGCTAGCACAGTACACAAAGTTGGTTCGGGCTGCATGAGGTCACCATATTATAGAAAGGATGTGATTATACTGAAGACAGTGCAGAGGAGATTTACCAGGATGCTGCCTGAGCTAGAGGATCTATGCTATCAGGAAAGATTGGATAGATTGGCGTTGTCTTTCTAAGAGCAGTTTGAGAATGTACATGGTCGAGATGTACATGAAGGGCATAGATAGAATGGATGAGAAGGCTCTTTCCTTCATTAGTAGAGGGGACAATAACCAGGAGTGTTGATTTAGGGTGAGATGCAAAAAGCGAAGAGGGCAGTTGAAGTGAAACATTTTCACTCAGAGGGAGCCTGGAACTCATTGCCTGAAAAGATGTTTGAGTCAGAAACTCATGTAACATTTAAGAAGTATTTACTCACTTGCATTACCATTGCCTCAAGGGCTATGGGCTAAGAGCTGGTAAATGAGATTAGTGTCACTACACCTTTGTGAATTTGTGACGGGTAACTGGTCCCTTTATTTATTGTAGAAGATTTCTACAAGTCTTTGAATTTCTTCATTGTCAAAATCCTGAAACTCTTGCCCAACTGTACTGTAGGAATATCATTATCATTTTGGAGTCATAGAGATGTACAGCACGGAAACAGACCCTTCAGTCCAACTCGTCCATGCTGACCAGATATCCTAACCTAAACTAGTCCCATTTTCCAGCACTTGTCCCATATCCCTCTAAACCTTTCCTATTCATATACCCATCCAGGTGCCTTTTAAATGCTGTAATTGTGTACCAACCTCCACCACTTCCTCTGACAGCTCATTCCATACATGCAACACCCTCGGTGTGAAAAAGTTGCGCCTTAGGTCCCTTTTATATCTTTCCCCTCTCACCCTAAACCTGTGCCCTCTAGTTCTGGACACCCCTATGCCAGGGAAAAAAACCTTGTTTATTTATCCTATCCATTGCCCCTCGTGATTTTATAAACCTCGAGAAGGTGGGGATTACATCAGTTCAAGAAAAAGGTACACCACATTTGTATAGAACAGCCAGTGCTGAGTGAAAAAAAAATGTTTACATTGCTAACAATGTCTCCTTCCTGAGAATGAGCATATATCATTTAAGAAGTAAATTTAACAATGGTTGTCAACACAACACTGGAATTGATTGTTTCACTTTAGGACATATGCCAACCTATTCAGTTAAGCAGTGTTATCAACCTGCTGTATGGAGCACAGCACAAATGTGTGACTCTTGATTTCTATGTATCCTCACCATTAATGGAACAGCAACACACTGAACACATGGCTAATTCCATCCATGACTGTTACTTTTGTAAATAGCTGATTTAAAAATGAGAAAATGTGAGTACAGGACTTAGTAAAAACTAACAGAGAGATGCAAAAAAATAACAACTTTGGGAAATGGAACATATGGGAGGTTCAGGGCAGATTCACTAGAATGATATCAAGGCTAAAGAGATTAAATGACAAGGACAGGTTGCATCACTTTATAATTCCTGGAATGCAGAAGATTAATCTGGGCGGCACGGTGGCACAGTGGTTAGCACTGCTGTCTCACAGCGCCTGAGACCCGGGTTCAATTCCCGACTCAGGCGACTGACTGTGTGGAGTTTGCACGTTCTCCCCGTGTCTGCGTGGGTTTCCTCCGGGTGCTCCGGTTTCCTCCCACAGTCCAAAAGATGTGCGGGTCAGGTGAATTGGCCATGCTAAATTGCCCGTAGTGTTAGGTAAGGGGTAAATGTAGGGGTATAGTGGGTTTCGCTTCGGCGGGTCGGTGTGGACTTGTTGGGCCGAAGGGCCTGTTTCCACACTGTAAGTAGTCTAATCTAATGGACGATATAATTAAGATGTTTAAAATAAATACAGGAGTTAACTAAATGGATCAAGATAAACTATTTCTCCTGGCATGAGAGCCCTTTGTAACTGCCATAGTAGTGGCATCTGAGCATGTCTGTTAAAGGGTGGTGTGAGAAAGCATTTCTTCATATAGACAGTAGTATACATTTGGAATTCAATCACCCAAAAATCTTTGAGGCTCGAGAATCAGGGTTGACTCCACCTGTTGCTATTTCCTTCGAATGAGATTAAAGAGATAGTCTTTTCCACCTATCCACTCCACCCTCCTCCCTGACCTAGCACCTTCATTCCCCCCCCCCCCCCCCCCCACTCACCTATTGTACTCTATGCTACTTTCTCCCCACTCCCACCCTCCTCTAGCTTATCTCTCCACGCTTCAGGCTCTCTGCCTGTATTCCTGATGAAGGGCTTTTGCCCGAAACGTCGATTTTAATGCTCCTCGAATGCTGCCTGAACTGCTGTGCTCTTTCAGCACCACTAATCCAGCTTGCATTCAGTCACCACTCTACAAACACTCCCATTCTTTCAATTGATGCAGAAAGTGAGCAGCTCATTCATAGACTCATACAGATGTACAGCATGAAAACAGGCCCTTCGGTCCAACCCGTCCATGCCGACCAGATATCCCAACCCAATCTCGTCCCACCTGCCAGCACCCGGCCCATATCCCTCCAAACCCTTTCTATTCATATACTCATCCAAATGCCTCTTATAAGTTCCAATTGTACCAGCCTCCACCCCATCCTCTGGCAGCTCATTCCATGCACGTACCACCGTCTGTGTGAAAAGTTTGCCCCTTAGGTCTCTTTTATATCTTTCTCCTCTCACCCTAAACCTATGCCCCCAGGGAAAAGACTGTTCCTATTTACCCTATCCATGCCCCTCATAATTTTGTAAACCTCTATAAGGTCACCCTTCAGACTCCGACACTCCAGGGAAAGCAGTCCCAGCCTGTTCAGCTTCTCCCTATAGCTCAAACCCTCCAACCCTGGCAACATCCTCCTAAATCTTTTCTGAACCCTTTCAAGTTTCACAACATCTTTCCGATAGGAAGGAGACCAGAATTGCATGCAATATTCCAACAGTGACCTAACCAATATTCTGTACAGCTGCAACATGACCTCCCAACTCCTGTACTCAATACTCTGATCAATAAAAGAAAGCATACCAAACACCTTCTTCACTATCCTATCTACCTGTGACTCTGCTTTCAAGGAACTATGAACCTGCACTCCAAGGTCTCTTTGTTCAGCCACACTCCCTAGGACCTTACCATTAAGCGTATAAGTCCTGCTAAGACACAGAATAAATTTGCTGTGTTGATACTCCAGTTTTAGAATGAGCCTATGGTTTAGTGGTAGCAATCCTGTCATTGAATCCCTACAGACAAAGTTAAAAGTTAAGTCCAGACTGGAGACAACTCTTTTGAACACAACTGTGCAATAGAACAGCAACTTTTGTGAATCATCTTCAGTTAACATCTACAATTGTATTGTGATTATTTGCACATTGTTTCAAGTGGAACTTGTTGATTTTTTTGAATTCACTCATGGGACATCGCTGACTGGCCAATGTTTATTGCCCTTCCCACCTGCCCTTGAGAACGTGGTGGTCAGCCTATCTTCTTGAACTGCTGCACTCTATGTGCTGTAGGTTGAACCAAATTCCAGAATTTTGACACAGTGAAGGAGTGGCGATATATTTCCAAGTTGGAATGGGGAGTGTCTTGGAAGGAGCTTGCACTTGGAGATGTTCTCAGGTAATTCCCAAACCTTTCCTTCCAGATAATCATGGGTTTGGAAGGTTTGAATTGAATGTAAGGACATTTGATGTATTTCTGCAGTGATGCTGCTTGAGAGCAATGCTGATGACACCTTCCATCACTTTATTGATGATCAAGAGTATATTGGTAATTGACTGCTTTTTACACATAACACACATCTGGACAACTTTCCACCTTGTTGGCTGGATGCCAGTGTTGTAACTATTATTGGAAGAGCTAGGTTAAGGGGGTGGCACGTTATGGAACACAAGTCTTCAGCAATATTGCCAGAATGTTGTCAGAGCCCATAGCCTTTGCAGTATCTGATATCTCCAACCATTTCTTGCCATCAGATGCAGTGAATTGAGTAGGCTGAAGACTGGTATCTGTGATGTTGGGAACCATTGAAGAAGGTTGAGATGGATCATCCACTTGGTACTTCTAGCTGACTATTGCTGCGAATGCTACAACCTTATCTTTCTTCTGATCTGTTGGGCTCTTCCATCATTGAGGATGGAGATATTCCTCCTCCAGTGAATTGTTTAACATCCTCTACCATTCCTGATTGGATGTGGGAGAACTGCAGAGCTTAGATCTGATCCATTGGTGGTAGGATTACTTGGATCTGTCTATTATTTGCCATTTATGCTGTTTGACATGCAAGTAGCTTAACCAGGTTGACACCTCACTTTTATGTAAGCCTGATGCTGCTCCTGGCAGGCTCTCTTGCACTGTCTATTAAACTAGGTTTGATCCCCTGGCTTGATGGTAATGGTTGAGTGGCGATATGCCAGGCCGTGAGGTTACAGATTGTGCTGGAGTACAATTCTGCTGCTGTTGATGGCCCACAGTGCCTCATGGATGCCCAGTCTTGAGTTGCTAGATATGTTTGAAGTCTGTCCCACTTAGCATGGTGATAATGGCACACAACACAATGGAGGGTATTCTCAATGACATGGCGAGACTTTGTTTCCACAAGGACTGCGCAGTGGTCACATTACTGATACTGTCATGGACAGTTGCATTTACAGCCAGCAGATTGGTAGGGATGAGATCAAGTATGTTTTTTCCTCTTGTTGGTTCTCTCACCATCTGCCACAGACCCAGTCTAGCAGCTATATGCTTGAGGACCTGACCAGCTCACTACCCTAAGTGCTTCCTGTAAGTGTTGTGCAATGTACAGGAGTACTGATTCATCAAGTGAGGGAGGGTGGCATGTAGTAATCAGCAGGAAGTTTCCTTGTCCATGTTAAACCTGAAGCCATGAGACTTCATGGGGGCTGAAGTCAACACTGAAGACTCTTATGGAAACTGTATATCACTGTGAGAGCACATCTGCTAGGTCTGCCCTGCCAGTGGGACAGAACGTATTCAGGGAAGTGATGGTGATGTTTGGGACATTGTCTGTATGGTATGATCCTGTGAGAATTACTATGTTGAGCTGTTGCTTGACTAATCTGTGAGACAGCTCTCCCAGTTTTGGCGCTAGCCCCTCAATGTTGGTATCAAGGACTTTGCAGTGTCAACAGGGCTGTTTTTGTCATTGCCATTCTCGGTGCCAAGGTTGATGCTGGGTTGTCCATCTGGTTTAAATTCTTTGTTGAGACTTTGTAGCCATTGATACAATTGATACAATCAGGCCATTTCAGAGTTAACTGCATTGCTGTGGTCTGGAGTTAGATGTGGTCCGACCAGGTTTCTTCCCTGAAGGACATTAATGAACCAGATGGGTTTTTCCAACAATCAACAATAGCTTCATGGTCTTCAGTAGATTCTTAATTCTAGATTTTTAAAAATTGAATTAAAATCGCATTATCTGCCATGGCAGGATTTGAACTCAGGCCCCCAGACCATTAGCTGAGTTTCTGGATTAATAGCTAGACCATTGCTTCCTGAATTTTTAATAAAAGCATTTGTTCTGAACATAGTATAAAAAGTCTGATCTGAACTTTTTCTTAGTTCAAGATTATTTTCAGTGGTAACTGGGTCAATGTCAAGTGGGATTCTTAAATCCATTACGTGACTCCCCCTCCTCTCCATACCTCATCGTGTGGCTGTGAATCCATAAAACACTCCTATTCTGCAAACTAACCACTCATTGTCTAGTATAAAGGCAATTAAGACCACAGAGTATTTACAAATCTGGAAGAAACTCACTTTGCAAATTCACAAAATCATATTTTGACAAAGTATCAATCATAGTTATTCAGTACAGGCTGTTTTCCAGTAGTGGGTGAAGCAGGATCAGTTGTAGATCCATGGCAGTGTTCTTACATTTGCATAATGATAACTGTAGATTTAAGTCCCACTCTAGTGACCTGATGATAAATTTTGGAGAGATAGTTCAGTGCAGTCCTGAGGAAATGCTGCACCTTTTGCAATACTGAGTCATAGAGGTTTACAGCATGAAAACAGGCCCTTTGGCCCAACTTGTCTATGCCACCTAGTTGTCACAATTAAAATTAGTACTATTTGCCTGCATTTGGTCCATATCCCTCCATATCTATTCCATCCAAATACCTGTCTAAATTTTTTTTTAATGATGAAATTGTACTTGCTTCCACCACTACCAGTGGCAGCCTATTCCAGACATTCATCACCCTCATTGAAAAATTGCCCCATGAACCTTTTTGTATCTCTCACCTGTCACCTTAAACCTAGTTTTAGACTCCCCTATTTTGGGGAAAAGCTGTCCACCATTATGCCTCTCATGATTTTATAGACCTCCATAAGGTTCACCCCTCAGTCCCTTTGCTCCAGAGAAAAAGTTCCAGCCCATCCAACCTTGCGTTATAACTCAAACCTTCCAGGCCAAGTAGCACCCTAGTAAATCTTTTATGCACTCTTTCTAGTTTAATAATATCCTTTCTATAGTAGGGTGACCAGGACTGAATGCAGTACTCCAAATGTGGCCTCATCAATGTCTTTCAAGTGAAGCATTTAACAATGGTTAATTGCTTCGAAAAAGGGCATTAAACTACTTTGGGACATTCTAGATTGTGAAAGGTGTGATATAAATGTGGCTTTTCTTTGACCAGTAGCAGAACTGAACAAGAGGAATAACTAGGTTCATCAGGGAAGTACTGTTGCCAATTATGAGCAGATGCATTCTGGGAACTTTAATCACTTTTCCTCTCAGAGTCAACCTGTTCAAACAAGTCCTTCTTTTCACCATTTTCAGTGCCTCTGTAACAAACATATCAAGCCACTTAATTTTAACAACACTTTTCTTCTTTCTTTCTCTCTCGTGGGTTCATTGTTCCTAGCAATATCCAGAAAAAGATTCCAGAATGAACAACTCTAGACTTCCAACCAATTGCATATTCCATTACTGAATGACCCCTCCATTCTTAAAACAAGATGGAATATTAAAGAAGTGAAATACTGCAGATGCTGGATATAGTCATAGAATTTTCACAGCATGCAAAGAGGCCCTTCAGCCCATCATGTTTGTGCCAGTCATCCAACAGTCATCTATTCCAATCCCAGTTTTCAGCAGTTGACCCACATGCAGTCATAGAGTCATAGAGATGTACAGAACAGTAACTGACCCTTTGGTCCAACTCGTTCATGCTGACCAGATATCCCAACCCAATCTAGTCCCCACCTGCCAGCACCTAGCCCATATCCCTCTAAACCCTTCCTAATCATGTACCCACCCAGATGCCTTTTAAATGCGGCAACTGTACCAGCCTCCACCACTTCCTCTGGCAGTTCATTCCATACACGCACCATCCTCTGCATGAAAAAGTTGCCCCTAAGGTCCCTTTTATATCTTTCCCCTCTCAACCTGAACCTACACCCTCTAGTTCTGGACTCCCCCAGCCCAGGGAAAAGACTTTGTCTACTTATCCTGTCCATGTCCCTCATAATTTTATAAACCTCTGTAAGGTCACCCCTCAGCCTCTGACAAATTGCTGGAAAAGCTCAGCAGGTCTGGCAGCATCTGTGGAGAGAAATCAGAGTTTCAAATTGAGTGACCCTTCCTCAGAACTGGTCCTGTATGTTATGGTGCTTTGAGTTTGTCTAAATACTTCTTTATTGTTTTGAGCGTCCCACCTTTACAAGGAACCTTATGGACATTTTTATTCCCTCAAAATCTGCTCTAAATTTCCTGTTCCTTACCTTAAAACTGTGCTCCACAAGTTATTCGACTATATCCATCTGCCCTACTGCCCTCAAAACTTTGTACCCTTTAATCAGGCACCACCCCCTACCCAGACTTCTCTGCTTTTCTCTAAAGAAAAGCAATCCAATTTCCCTCATAGTTGAATCGCTCTGGCCCAGGCAACATTGTAAAATGTTTTTTTTAAAGGCAATGCTGGAGAAACTCAGCAGGTCTGGCAGCATCTGTAAGCAAATAAAAAGTGGGTCCCATGTGACTGTTCTTCGGAACTGGCCCCAGCACTCGGCTGTTCCTGGTTAAAAAGTGAAAGCGAGTGAATGAGTGAGTTTGTTCTTAAATCTTGTAGAGTGGATCAACAGGAAGGTGTGTTCTGCTGAGTAAGATTCTGTTTAATTCCCTGTTTAAATCATTGTGGAAATATTTGTCAAGAAGTCATATACACCCCCTGCCATCTCTGCCTCACAACGTGCTCAGCGAAAAAAAAACACACACAATGTGAGAAAAAAAAACTGACATGCGAAATTTGAATTATTTGCTCCATACAGTACAGCCTCCTGCCTGTATACTTTGGATTCCAACATCTGCAGTTTTTTTCTGTCACATACAGTTGGGTTTGGCCGAAGTGGGAGGATTAATTGTTTACTGTATCGAAATAGGAAGTGGGTCAGGTCTTAAAGCTAATTTTAATGCTGTGATTATTTACTAATTCCAAGGGAGTGGAAAGATCTATTTGCAGCAACGTAAGTTCACTATTTCTGGTAAGACATAGGCTGATGTTTCCATGTGTTAATGACGAGCTGAACCCGTGTTATAGCCCGCTCGCCCACAGACTTCCTCTCACTGCGAGTTTCGACTCGATTGGACCAGGCTGGGATTTTACCCACAAGTCGAGAGAAATCCATGACGTCTTCGAGTTTTCATTGTGCAGCATTGGGCAGGGCTTTTTTTTTGTAACTTTGGCAGTCTCAGGAAATGGACAATCTCCAGATTTTGGGGGGGGAAGCGGGGGAAGGGATGGTGACAGGAGAAAAGTAAGCAGCAGTCACAAACAGTTTTGAGCTCAGGCTCCCGGTCCACAGCTGTTAGACTGACTTTGTCCTGACAATAGTACTCATTCAGAAACAATCTCTTTGATGGTGATACCAACGTGGCTTCTGTCCCAGTCAAGTTGCTACTGTGTGTGTGTCTGTACTCCTCTTTGATCAGGGACTTAAATTAAAAAAAGTCAAACGGTGTTTTTGGTGCTTTTGCTTCGAAGACTTCAACAGTTATCAATCTTTCAGTAAAATAAAGAAATACAATAAATCTTGCATCCAGAATATTGGATGAAGCAATGTGGATATTGGATATGTTTCTAATAACTTCTGTAGGAGTATATATGAAGTGGAAGGGTTTTCTGAGAGATGATGCCTCATTGTCCATATTAAGACATGGCTTTGGATGATCATTAGTGGAGGGGAACATAATGTTGGAGAGATTTGATTTTGATTGTATTAGGAAGCACCATCCATCACTCTCTTATGTCTTGGAATTTTGGTGTCAAATAATCATCTGTTTCCATTAGGTAAAAGTAGCCACCCATCAAAAAATCAAACAGTCTTTGTTTTGTAAATAGAATATTGACATTATTCAGCAAAGTAACTTTGGAATTGTTGTGGTTCTGTTCGCCGTGCTGGGAATTTGTGTTGCAGACGTTTCGTCCCTGTCTAGGTGACATCCTCAGTGCTTGGGAGCCTCCTGTGAAGTGAGGATGTCACCTAGACAGGGGATGAAACGTCCGCAACACAAATTCCCAGCTCAGCGAACAGAACCACAACAACGAGCACCCGAGCTACAAATCTTCTCACAAACTTTTAACTTTGGAATAAATAAATTGCAAGCAGTTTTTTTTTCTTTATTCATTCATTGGAAAAAGGCATCATTGGCTAAGCAGTATTTATTACCCATCCCTAATTACCCAGAGGTCAGGTAAGAATCAACCACATTGCTGTGGGTCTGGAGCCACATGCACACCAGATCAAGTCAGGGTAAGGGTGGAAGTTCCCTAAGGGACATTACTGAACCAGATGGGCTTTCTCTCTCTCTCCCCCTGCCCCCCCCTCCCCAATCCCCACAATCATCATTAGACTCTTAATTCCAGATTTTAAAAAAAAATTGAATTCAAATTCCACCATCTGTCATGATAGGATTCAAACCCCAGGTCCTCAGAACATTATCTGGGTCTCTGGATTTACAGTCTAGCAATAATGGTGGCACAGTGGCACAGTGGTTAGCACTGCTGCCTCACAGCGCCTGAGACCCGGGTTCAATTCCCGACTCAGGCGACTGACTGTGTGGAGTTTGCACATTCTCCCCGTGTCTGCGTGGGTTTCCTCCGGGTGCTCCGGTTTCCTCCCACAGTCCAAAGATGTGCGGGTCAGGTGAATTGGCCACGCTAAATTGCCCGTAGTGTTAGGTAACGGGCAAATGTAGGGGTATGGGTGGGTTGTGCTTCGGCGGGTCGGTGTGGACTTGTTGGGCTGAAGGGCCTGTTTCCACACTGTAAGTAATCTAATACCACAAGGGCATCACCTCCCCTCAGTAATAACCACCACAAGTTTACCCTTTAAAGGATTTTATTTATACTCCACACTCCTATCTCCGGGCTGTCCCCTCTTTCTGCCAATGGAAGTTTGGACATAGTCAAATCACAATGAGTCAAATTTGGATCACACAACTGGTAGAATAGCAAGTCTGATGAAATGATGCCCGCACTAAACAGAAATTGTGAAAGGGTGACTCCGGATTCACAATAATCCAGAGCCAAAAACCACAGAAAAGCTCCAGCATTTCCCCTGATAATGGCAGACTGTATTACACTCTCTCAGGGCAGCACCCTGAGCAGAAAAAGTTAGCTTTTCCACAGCTAAGCCCTGGCATCTTTCAATGCTTTTTACAGATTCAAGCTGTTGTAAGGTGTCCACAAGTTGAACAAAGACACTTTACAAACATTTACTGCTTTACTACATTTTCATTTGGCATTTTTAAAATATCAAATGCATTTTTAGGCAAATTGGATTATATAGGGGCCCCCTCGGCTATCTCGAAGCTCTATCCAGTAGAGATTTGTAGGTGGATCCTGTGGGCTTTGACTCATCAGGGCTTGACTGTATGAGGTTCGAAAAGTGTGGTGCTGGAAAAGCACTGCAGGTCAGGCAGCCTCCAAGGAGCAGGAGAATCGATGTTTCGGGCATAAGCCCTTCATCGGGAATGTGGGGTGGGGAGGGAGGTGAAGGGGGCTGAGAGATAAATAGGGGGCTGGGGCTGGGGGGTAACGTAACTGGGAAGGCAATAAGTAGATGCGGGTGGGATGGGGTGAGAGCTTGGAGGGGAGGGTGGAACAGATAGGTGGGAAGGAAGATGGACAGATTGGACAGTTCAAGTGGCATTGGCAAATTGGAGGGTTGGGTCTGAGATGAGGTAGGGGGAGGGGAGATGAGGAAACTGGTGAAATCAACATTGTTGCTGTGTGGTTTGAGGGTCCCAAGGTGGAAGATGAGGCATTCTTCCTCCAGCTGTCGGGTGGTTAGGGTGTGGTGGTGAGGAAGCCCAGGACTTGCATGTCCTTGGCAGAGTGGGAGGGGAATTTGAAGTGGTAGGCCACAGGGCAGTGGGGTTGTTTGGTGCATGTGTCCCAGAGATGTTCCCTGAAACTTTCTATGAGTTGGCATCCTGTTTTCCCAACGTAGAGGAGACCACATCGAGGAGACCACATCGAGAGTAGAGGAGGTGTCCAAATGTGCAGAAAAATCTTTGCCAGATTTGGAAGCGTCCTTTGGCCCTGTAGGAGCTTGATCCTGATAGGGCTTTTGATAGAGACAGAGTAACCAGGCCCTTTGTGTTTTATTAGCATTTTCAGGCCACATCAGATTTAAAAACTGAAAAATTTGTTTGTGTTTCTAAATTTTAAGCACATCACAATCAATGAAGTACTTTTTGAAATGCAGTCACTGTTGGTATGTTAGTAGATGCAGCTGGCAATTTGACCAGGCAGTTTGGGTTATATGCTCAAATCTTTTGAGCCGAACTTGAAACCACAATTTAAATCTTAATTTTACAATTATTTGATTGAGTAATGGATTTGATTACCATTGAGTCTAAATTGAGAAAGCTTATCAATAATCTAGATATGTAACGTAAGTTCTCAAATAATACATTAGACTGACTTCAATGACCATAATTGTGTTTTAAACAGGTAGGGGTTAGAGAGTGCAGTGAGGGAGGCAATGTATTGGAGATATTAGCTTCTTCTTGTTGCTTATGTGTCAGAGCCAAGGTGGACATGGGTAAAGGTGATAGAACATAGATGTTTGGAATCCTCATAGAAATTTCAGAAATGTTGATGTATCATTAATACATAATGTAAGCTCTATTTCAGTGGGTAACACAGTCATCGCCAACCCCCCAGTCAGAATCTGATCCTATTGCAAAAGACATGAAAGGAAAAATTACATTTATGTAGCACTTTTCACAATTTCTGGATACCTCAAAGAGAATCACGCATTGCTGTTTTTCAGTCCAATCACAGTGAAATAGACCTGTACTGCACTGGCAAACTAGTATTGAGTTTTGTACTTGAGGTCTGGAGTAGTATTTGAACCTCAAAACCTTACGAGGACAGTGCTACCAACTGAGCTGCGGCTAAGACCATGAAACATGGGTGGATAATCTAGGTTGACAATTCAGTGCAACACTTTTTGTTTGATTCAGTCATGTGATAAGCCCAGCATTTATTGCCCATCCCAGTTAAGAGCTGAAAAGGTGTTGCTGGAAAAGCGCAGCAGGTCAGGCAGCAACCAAGGAGCAGGAGAATCGACGTTTCGGGCATAAGACCTTCTTCAGGAATCATCCCAGTTAAGAGTCAACTGTATTGCTACAGGTCTGGAGTCACATGTGGGTCAGACCAGGTATGGATGGCAGCTTCCCTCCCTAAAGGACATTAGTGATCCAGATGGGTCTTTTTCCCAACAATCAACAGTGGTTTCAAGGTCATTGTTAGACTCTCAGTTCCAGATTTTTATTGAATTCACATTCACCAGTGGGATTCAAACATGGGCCCTTAGGAAATTACCTGGGTCTCTGGATAATGCCACTAGGCCATCACCTCCCCTGAAAATGCTGAAGGACAGCTGCACTGTCAGAGTAATACAAGAGTAATCAGATCATGGATTTTGCTCCTGTTTCTGGGAACTCACAGCGTTTTGTACATTAGAACCATGATTGTATTTCATTCGTTTAAAAAAAGTGTTTTGGGACATTTTGCGGTTCTGAAAAGTGCATTATAAATGCAAGTCTTTCAAAATGGAACCATATTGTTATGACATCAAATCAACTCCACTGCTGATTCAGTTATGTTTGTGAGCTATTTTGGTATAAGGGTTACATCAATGATTTTTCCTATGTTCCTTGTAAGTAGCATATTACAATGAATGCTTTCTTCAGAATTATTCTTCAAATGTACCAGGAAGTACACATGTGTCACAGAATCATACAGTATGGTCCAACAAATCCATGCCAATCAGGTTATCCAAATTAAACTAGTTCCATTTACCTATGTTTGGCCCATATCCCTCTAAACATTTCCTATTCATGTACCTGTCCAAATGAATTTTAAATGTTGTAACTGTACCTGCATCTGCCACTCCCTCTGGTAGTTCATTCCACATGTGAACAATGTTGACATTATGGTCAAGAAAGCACAGCAATGCCACTACTTCCTCAGGAGACTAAGGAAATTTGGCATGTCCATAAAGACTCATATATTTTTATAGATGCACTATAGAACACATCCTATTCGAATGCATCACAGCATGGTAAGGTAATTGCTTTTCCCAAGACTGCAAGCAACTGCAAAGAATTGTGAACACAGCCCAGTCCATCACTCAGATCATCCATTGACTCCACCTATACTTCCCATTGCATTAGGAAAGCAACCAACATAAACAAAAACCCTTCCCACCTCGATTATGCTCTTCTCCACCCTCTTCTGTCAGGCAGAAGATATAAAAGTTTGAATACACCTACAAACAGATTCCAGAACAGCTTCTTCCCCACTGTTATCAAACCTTTGAATGGAAATCTTTAATGTTAATGCTGATCTCTCTCGGGACCTTCTTGGCAGCTGTAACATTGTATCCTGCACTCTGTTCTGTTACCCTGATTCACTTGTTTAGTATGATCTGCCTTTAAAGCACATAAGACAACTCCTTACATTGTACCTTGCTACATGTGACAGTAATAAATCAAATCAAATCAATATATTTCCTCCTATTTGTTGGCTCTACCATAATATTAACTTTCTGATATTTGTGTCTAAGATCACCCTAACCTCCTGGACAATAATATCCAATATTTCTCACCATTTTAAACCCAAACATTCTATTTTGTTTTCTCTTCTTCCTACACATTTCACTACATTATATTCCACCTGTTAATGTTTAAAATATAACTCACACATTACAAACAGCAACTTAGGTAATATGATGGGAAGTAGCAAACTCTGTTACACTTCAGTTTGCAACATTATGATATCTAGTCAGAAAACTGTCCTCCCTCAGAGACAAAACCTCACTGAGTCTGGAAGTGTGGACTGTGCAGGGAATGGGAATTTTAATATGTCACTGAGTTAGTTTGTAAATCTCCGCTGCAAATGAACATTTCTCCATATTATATTCTGTCCACTAATTGCTTGCCCATTCGTGAAGCTTTCCGTATTTTTTTCCCGCCTCTTTGGTCATTCCCACAGTCTTCTTTCACATCCAACGTGGTCTTACCAGTGAACCTGGAGAGGATTACATAAAAAATAAAAAGACAGGAGTAGGCCATTTGGCAAGCTTGTTCCACATTCAGTATGATCCTGACTGATCGTCGAGCCCAATTCCCTAATCCCAGCCTCTTCCCACATCCCTTTATTACTTTATCCACAAGAACAAAATCTAGGTTGTATATCAGAGAGGGAGAGTTAGTGAGATTGTGTATGAGAGATAGTGAAATTGTGCATGAGAGAGAGTGAGATTGTGTATGTGAGAGAGAGATTACGTACAGGATAGAGAGTGAAATTGTACTTTAGAGATAGTGAAATTGTATGTGAGAGATAGTGAAATTGTGCATGAGAGAGGATGAGATTGTGTACAAGAGAGATAGTGAGATAGTGTGAGAGGAGACAGTGAGATTGCACAAGAGAGTGGGAGATTGTTTACGAGAGAGACTGAGGTTGTGTAGAGGAGGGAGTGAGACTGTATATGGGAGACAAAGAGATTGTGTATGAGAGAGAGAGAGAGAGATAGTGTGATTGTATATGAGAGATAGAGAGAATGATATTGTGTACATGAGAGAGAGAGACAGTGAAATTGTACATAAGAGAGACTCACGTCCCCCTGATACTGAGAGGCTCCGGTATCACACACCACATTGCAAACATACGCTGTGTTTGGGAGCAGGACATGGCACATGGGATTGCAATGACTGTTCATGTGGATGTTAAGAACCAGGAACCTCTCCCTGCTATATGCTCAGTCTCACTCACTTGCAATCAAATAGAGAATTCTAGATAGTTACAATTAATCATTCAGTGACATTTTACTGCAGTGATGCACAAGTGGGGTTTATTTGGACACTATTGCTGTAGTGTTATGGACCAAAGTGGAATCCATGAAGCACTTTCAAGCATTTGTGATGAGTCACACTACATGCTATATTATGGAGGGGTCAGAGTGGGAGAAAATACAGTCTCCAGGAGTATGCGGAGCAGCCAGATCACTGTGAGATGTGAACATGAGATGTACAACAATGCTAAGTGATGAGGGTACACTGGGATAAATGAATGCAAGAATTCTAGTTGAGAGAGACTGCTGGTAGGTGAATGACACAATTGATGTGGTGTGGGATTTGAAGATGCCTTCATTAACCTTGACCATACCTAAGAAGTCATTGAATTTATTGTGGTTTAATTCATGGTGTTGACCTCTGCAGCCAATGTTGGTTTTTGACATGTATCAGGAGGGCATCCTGACCCCTGAAGGAATACAGGACATTTCTCCAACTTTCTATCTCCTCTACCAAGGCGTACAGTGCAACATCTGAAAACCTTGCTCTTGTGTTGTGTTCCTCGCTGATTATCTGCCCCGGTCTTGTGCACCTCCCCTTGAAGAGGTGCAGACTCACTCAATATGGTGTTTCCCATATTGAACCCACACTCAGACATTCAATAGTTTAGCCAGGTCTGAAATCATTTGATACAGTAGGTAACATTACTTTTGACCTGTTGCCTACTTTACAGTCAAAGGGCAAAGGTTAATCCTAATTCCTGTGTCTGCAATTTTTGGGGCGGGGGGGGCAATACAATTTAACACCCCCAAAGAGTTTGTGACCTCCCAGTGATGTAAGGATATTTTATGAAACCTAAGATTAAAGTACTGTCTATCAACCATATTTGACTTTTGTGGAAGATATATTACAGTTACGTTTAAAGTGAACAAAGCTGTTGACAGTTAAATTAGTGGTAGGATTGCACTGACTGATCATGACCTTCGAAAGCTATTCTGCTGTCAGCACTGTCAAATGCACAGAATAACAAGGTCTGATGATTGACAGCACAGTTTAATATATAGAGGAGGAATTAAAATCTATGTTATCAAATTGCACACTTGGGAATGATTAGCCGTCATAGCAAGTTCCTGCTGACGCTAAAGACTACGAGAGTGAAGTTTGGAGGCATTGAAGTCACTGGAATATGAGGGTGACCACTTCCTTAAATCTTTTATGAATAACCAGCTCATCTCGCATCGAGTGTCTCTCCATGTGACTATTTCTTTGCCACTTTCCCTTGCTCTCACTCTCTTTTTCTCTCTGTCTGTCTGTTTGTTTTCTACTCTCATTCCCTCTGTCTGAAAGACTGTGATACACTTCCTTCATTTTGGTCTTTTCCTTCTCTCACTCTATTGTCGTGTGTTGACAGAAGCCAAAGTTATATTCCCCACAGACTTTCATCCCTTTAGCTGCCCTCAGCCTCTTACACCTGTTGTCCCTATCATTTTCGACCTGCCCTCTGACACATGGATAGGAGGTTGGAGGTTAATCCCTGGGATGAAGGCCCTGTCTCGTAAGGCAAAGTTGAACATGGTGAGCCTATGCTGATTGGTATTTATAAATGTGAGAGGTGTCCTTATTGAAACTTGCAATATTCTGAAGGAGCTGGACAGGGTAGATGCTGAGAGTCTGTTGCCCCTTGAGTGAGAATATAGAAATACGAGACACAGTTTAATTAGAAGTCTATCAATTAAGATGGGAATGAGGAAGAAGTTTGTCTCTCAGATGGTTTTAAATCTTTGGTACTCTCTTCCCTAGGGAGCAGCAGGGATTGGATAATTTCATATATTCAAGGTGAGTTATACAGATTCTTGAACTACAAGAGAACCAAAGGGTTATAGGAAACAGGTAGGAGAATGGAACTGAGAACAAGGACTTGGATTCAAATCCCACAATGGCCGATAGTGGAATTTGAATTCAATAAAAATCTGGTATTAAGCGTCTAAATGAATCCATTGACAATTGTCTAAAAAACCCATCTGGTTCACTAATGTCCTTTAGGGAAGGAAACTGCCATCTTTACCTGGTCTGGCCTACATGTGACTCCAGACCCATAGCAATGTGGTTGACTCTTATCTGCCCTCTGGACAATTAGGGATGGGCAATAAATGCTGGTCCAGCTAGCGACGCCCTCATCCCAGGGACGAATGATTAAAAAAAAGGTTTGAGATCTCCTTTGAACCACTTCTGCTCAGATAAACCTACATGGGCATTACAGGATTTTCCGAATACAACCTTCAACTAATTATTGGGAAATGCAATTTATTCAGAACCTCTCAGGGTGATTTAGAGGGATCTTAAAATTTTCTGTAAGAACGATGGTTGCTGGACCCCGGGTGGAATAAGAGCAACAGACCAGAATGAAATGTGAGAGAAGTTTCTGACTCAGCAGATCTGTTTGTGGATGGGAATTAGTTAAGAGTTCAACATGTTTGCAAGACATTAACTTGAATCCTATGTGCTGATTTCTTGCTGAGATCACAAACTTTGGTCTTTTATCAAAGTTTTTATTGTTCAAATTACTTCTCAACATTTGTACAATCAATATTCCATCAGAGAAATAAACACTGTTTAGGAATGCTTTGTGCCTGTAAGTTTGCAAATGGTGTAAAGGAAGCTTGAAAACATTTGTCATTCATTTTCTTAATGGTTTTCACTTCAATAGCTCGACTGATGTTTTTTCTCTGGGGGTATGTTTGTTGTTTCTTTTTTGTTTCTTAGTCACATTATTTTCCTTTTCTTCTTCTGCTAATTCAACATTTCCCGTGTCATTTCCTTCCTGTGTCTTATGTTTTTGATGTGGCGAGGGAGAATGTGTTGTAGATTTACTCCACTGTACAATCTAGTCCAGCCAATGGTATCAGAGGGCCAGTGCCGTGTGGGTTCCTGGTTGGTTTGTGTTCTTGACTGACAGGCTGGCTAATCATTAGCCTGATTGCGTGTTCTGTTTTCAATTGGGCGAGAGTGACTTCCTCTGCTGTAATTAAACTATACAGTAATGTGTACAAGATGCGTATAAGATAGCCTGGCAATGTACAACATGTGCACTGCTTTCTGAAAATAAACTCTATACTATTAGTCCACAGAGCAGTGGCCCAACTCAGAATCACAGGTCCTGTCGTGAGCCCATCTCTCTCTCTCTCTCAATCTTTTCATCTCTCCATTGTTCCATCTCATTTAAATGTGTCATTCATTCCACTGAAGCTGTTAACCCATGATGAAATTATCAAACAATATAAGGGTTGTTTGTAGTATCACTGTAAATTTGGCTAATGTGGCTGTGGTGGCGGTATTTAATCAGCAAAACGCTGTTCTGTAAAAAAAAATAGAAGAATCAGGTAAAAAATCTTTCTGGTGAAAGAAAACAATCCACCTCTATTGTCACTCCTCTCTGCAATAATGCTGGTAACATCATGCATTGCCAGATGCTAATAGACCTGGGTGCAGGAGGCTAATGGTTCATTATCATTAGCAATCCCTCACAGATAAGGATGACTTTATTCCACTCTCAAGGCGAGTCCATAGGCGGCTGTATAGACCGATGCGGCGCCCGCATGCTCTGTTACATTGGGGCAGAAGGTGTTGGGAAGGGGTGTGTGAGGTGTTGGTTAGGCGCTGCGCTCCTCTGCTGCTGTTGCCTGGCTTCTGCTTTTTCCTGCCAAGTCATGAGGTACTCGACGCTCGTCCTCCACTTTGAATGGTCGTGGGCTAGGTGTCTGTGGGAATGCCGCACTTCGCCAGTGAGGCCTTGAGGGTATCCCTGATGCCTTTCCTCTGCCCCTCGTCTGACGATTCAGAGCTGAGAGCAGAACGCAGGTTGGGAAGTCTCATGTCAGTCATGGGGACGACGTGCCCAGCCCATCGTAGCCGAGGGGGGTCAGTGCCTCGAAGTTGGGGACGTTGGTCTGGTGGAGGACACTGGTGTTAATGTGCCTGCCTTCCCAGTGGATTTACAGGATCTTGAGCAGGCAGCATTGGTGGGACTGTTCCAGTGCCTTGAGATATCCGTGGTAGACACTCCGTGTTTCACAGCCATATAGGAGGGTGGTAGCTATCACAGCTCTGTATACTATGAGCTTGGCGTCAGATCTGATATTGTTGTTCTTGAACACCCTTTCCCTCAGGCAGCCGAAGGCTACGCTAGCACACTGGAGGTGATGCTGGTTCTCTTCATATAGTGCATGGTGAACAACCCTGCATGTTCTAGGCTCTTAGAATTCTTTGAAATGCATTACAAATAGACAGGGTGGTTAAGAAATCATTTAAAATGCTTGCCTTCTTGCTCATTGAACGTAGGAGTTGGGATATCATGTTGAGGTTGTTCAGGATGTTGGTGAGGCCACCTTTGGAATATTGTGTATAGTTCTGGTCACCCTGTTATAGGAAGGATATTATTAAATTGGAGAGGGTTCAGAAAAGATTTACCAGGATGTTGATGGGAATGGAGGCTTGGAGTGATAAGAAGAGGCTGGGACTTCTGCCACTGGAGCATGAGGTTGAGGAGTAACCCTACGCAGGTTTTTCAAAATCACGAGGGGCACAGATAGATTGAATAGCAAAGGTCTTTTGCCCAAGGGTGGTGGGGTTCAAAACTGGAGGGCATATTTTGAAGGTGAGAGGTAAAAGATTTAAAAGGGACCTGAGGGGCAACTTTTTCATTCAGAGGGTGGTTCATATGTGGAATGAACTACCAGAACATAGAATATTACAACACATTACAGACCCTTATGTCCTCGATGTTACACCAACCTGTGAAACCAATCTGAAGCCTATCTATCCTACACTATTCCATTGTAATCCATACATTTATCCAATGATCATTTAAATGCCCTTAAAGTTGGCGAGTTCTACTACTGTTGCAGGCAGGGCATTCCACGCCCTTTACTATCTGAGTAAAGAGACTACCTCTGACAACTGTCCTGTATCTATCACCCCTCAATTTAAAGCTATGTCCCCTTGTGCAAGCCATCACCATCTGAGGAAAATGGCTCTCACTGACCACTCTATCTCATCTTCTAATCATCTTGTGTGTCTATTAAGTCACCTCTTCACCTTCTCTCTAATGAAAACAGCCTCAAAGCCTTTCCTTATAAGACCTTCCCTTCATACCAGGCAACATCCTGGTACATCTCCTCTGCACCCTTTCCAATGCTTTCATATCCTTCCTTTAATGCAGCAATCAGAGCTGTATGCGATACTTCAAATGCAGCCACACCAGAGTTTTGTACAGCTGCAACATGACTTCAAGGTTCAGAAACTCAATCCTCTACCAATAAAACCTAACACACCATATGTGTTCTTTATGACTGTATCAACCTGGGTGGCAGCATTCAGGGATCTATGCACATGGGCACCGAGATCTCTCTGCTCATCCACACTACCAAGAATCTTACCATTAGCTCAGAACTTTGTATTCCTGTTACTCCTTCCAAAGTGAATCACCTCACACTTTTCTGCATTAAACTCCATATACCACCTCTCAGCCCAGCTCTGCAGCTTATCTATGTCCCTCTGTAACCTGCAACATCCTTCTGCAATATCCAAAACTCTACCAACCTTGGTATCATCTGCAAATTTACTAACCCATCCTTCTACACCCTCATCCAGGATATTTATAAAAATGACAAACAGCAGTGGCCCCAAAACAGATCCTTGCAGTATACCACTCGTAACTGAACTCCAGGATGAGCATTTCCTATCAACCCACCCTCTGTCTTCTTTCAGCTAGCCAATTTCTGATCCAAACCACTAAATCACCCACAACCCCATACCTCCGTATTTTCTGCAATCGCCTACCATGGAGAACCTTATCAAATGCTTTACTGAAATCCATATACACCACATCAACTGCTTTACCCTCATCCACCTGTTAGGTCACCTTATCAAAGAACTCAATAAGGTTTGTGAGGCACGACCTGCCCTTCACAAAACTGTGTTGACTGTCCCTAAGTAATTTATTCCTTTCTAGATGATTATAACTCCTATGTCTTATAATCCTTTCCAACACTTTGCCTACAACCAAAGTAAGGCTCATTGGGCTATAATTACCAGGGTTGTCTCTACTCCCCTTTTTGAATAAGGGGACAACATTTGCTATTCCCCAGTCTTTTGGCACTATTCCTGTAGACAATGACGACATAATGCTCAAAGTCAAAAGCTCTACAATCTCCTGCTTCGCTTCCCAGAGAATCCTGGGATAAATCCCATCTGGCCCAGGGGACTTATCTATTTTCACACTTTCCAGAATTGCTCACACCTCCTCCTTATGAATCTCAATCCTGTCTAATCTAATAGCCTGTATCTACAACATTGTCTTTTTCCTGTGTGAATACTGATGAAAAATATGCATTTAGCACCTCTCCTATATCTTCAGACTCCAAGCACAACTTCCCACTACTGTCCTTGACTGGTCCTAATCTTTCCTTAGTCATTCTTTTATTCTTGACATACCTATAGAAAGCTTTAATATTTTCCTTGCCAAAGACTTCTCATGTCCCCTCCTGGCTCTTCTTAGCTCTCTCTTTAGATCATTTCTGGCTAACTTGTAACTCTCAAGTGCCCTAACTGAGCCTTCATGCCTCATCTTAAAATAAGCCTTCTTATTTCTCTTGAGGAAGTGGTGGATGCAGATCCAACATGTAAAAAACATTTGGACAGGTACATGAATAGGAAATATTTAGATGGATATTCGTCAAATGCAAGCATTTGGGATTAGTTTAGTTTGGGAATCTTGTTTGGACTGGACGAGTTGGACGAAAAGATCTGTTCCCATGCTGTATGAATCTATAGTTCTATAACAGATGGATGACATTCAGCCCATAGAATCTGCACTGAATCTTCTAGTGAGCATTACAGTTAATCCTACTGTCCAGCTCTTTATCACTGAAACTTTCTTCTCCATTAGGTGTTTATTAAATTATTGGCCAGGACATTAGAGAGAACTCAGACCATGCCAGGGATTCCTCCTGAACCACCCGAGAAGGCATGGATGGGTTGGACCGAAGGGTCTGTTTCCATGCTGTACATCTCTATGACTCTATCCTTGACTATGTGACACTGGCCCATTGCCTCATGGGAAAGGCAGAAGCAGGGTGGCATTCCCTATCATCTCATGAGAATCAGTGAAAGAAGTAAGCAGTGAGAATAGAATGGCAGGGAGAGGCTGACGAGAAGAGGCACGGTGGTTCAGTGGTTAGCACTGCTGCCTCACAGCGCCAGGGACCTGGGTTCGACACCAATCTTGGGCGACTGTCTGTGTGGAGTTTGTACATTCTCCCTGTGTCTATGTGGGGTTCCTCCCACAATCCAAAGATGTGCAGGTTAGGGTGAATAAGCCATGCTAAATTGCCCATAGTGTTCAGGGATGTGTCAGTTCTGTGCATTAGTCAGAGGTTAATATTGGGTAGGGGGAATGGGTCTGGGTGGGTCATTCTTCGGAGGGTTGGAGTGGATTTGTTGGGCCAAAAGGGCCTGTTTCCACACTGTAGGGGTTCTGTGATTCCAAAGAGGAAACAAATGGAAAGGTGTAAAGTGGGGAGCAGGAGGAGGTGAAACTTGGAAGCAGGTAAATGGAGGTGGGCAGCAAGTAGATTGAGCATGTTCTCATTGGGAGTTGACCATCATCTTTTTAATCAGAATGTTCACACAAGGCTAACACTCTCAACTGAGATAGGGTAATGGTAGGAAACAGAGGATTTTGTTGTCTGTCCCAGATGTAGAATGATGCTAACTTTCTCATTGATGAACTCCCTGACCATAGCTACAATCCAGGTAACCCTGTTTCTCACCTCCACCCCCTGGAATGTTTCTCTGATGTGAGTTGCTCGAATCTCTGGACAAAGATCAAATATGGCCAGGTTGTTTTTTTTATATTATCCCCCACACTACCACCTAATTGCAGTAGTGCTTATTTTTTACCCCAGCACCCATGGTGTGTGTGTACAGGTGTGAGATGCAGTGAGAGACACAAAGTGTACAAATCTTTATTCAATTTCCACCACCAGGAAGATAGGAAAACACCCGAGTGGCCAGTGACAAGCAATGCCCTTCACATCAAAGAGGGAATGGCCAGGTTGTTTTTTTTTTTCTTTTAATTAACCCCCACACTACCGCCTAACTGCGGTAGTGCTTATTATTTTTAACCCCAGCACCCATGGTGTGTGTGTGCAGCTGTGAGACACAGTGAGAGACATAAAGTGCACAAATCTTTATTTAATTTCCACCACCAGGAAAAGTAGGAAAACACCCGAGTGGCCTGTGACGAGCAGTGCCCTTCACATCAAAGGGCAATGCTGTGTGATCAAAACAGTGAAGGGGAGGGCAGGGACTAAATCAAAATAGAGTTGGAGGGGGAAATGATGCACTCCACTCCCTGCGGTGCCCACCTCTCCCTGAACAACTCCAGGGTGTTGGTGGACACCGCGTGCTCCTTCTCCAAGGACACCCGGGCCCTAACGTAACCGCGGAAGAGGGGCAGGCAGTCGGCCCTAACGACCCCCTCCACGGCCCGCTGCCTGGACCTGTTTATGGCCAGTTTGGCCAGGCCCAGGAGCAGACCCACGAGGAGGTCTTCAGACCTGCCCTCCCTCCTCCGCACCGGGTGCCCGAAGATCAGGAGCGTGGGACTGAAGTGCAAACAAAAGCAGAGGAGGAGGTTTTTAAGAAAATCAAAAAGGGAGTGCAAACGCCCACACCCAATATACACATGGTCCACGGACTCCACAGCGCCACAGAACAAGCAGTTGGGCTGGGAGTCCGTGAACCACCGCAATCTGCGGTTGCAGGGGACTGCTGCGTGCAACACCCTCCACCCCAGATCCCCGAGAGAAAGGGGGAGGACTCCTGCGTAGAGGGCCCTCCACTGGGGACCCCCACCGCCCAGTGGCAAATGGGCACGCCAGGGCGTGTCCGGGCGGTGGATGAGGGAGAAGAGGTGGACGGTGTGCAGCAGCAGTCTGTACAGGACCCGCCTTTTAACGTCCTTGAACGGGACAAAACTAAAATTACGGAGGCGGCTCAGGTTGTGGGGCACAGGCTCCCGCGGGAAGTACGGGACCTTGGGGCCGATGTGAAATTCCGTCCGGGCAGGGGTGAGCGCGGACGGGATCCCACCGCACACCTGAGCGTCCTCCAACTGGTGCACTACGTCGGGTCCGAGCACCGCCGTTTTAAGGCGTCGGATGCCGGTGGCCACGTACCGGACGTCTACCGCTGCCCTGCTCGCTATGTCTTGCGGCAACGTCCAGCCCAGCCCCCCGGCACCCAGCACGTCCCCGACCCTGGTCACCCTCGCCGCCACGGCCCTCCCCTCCGACAGCCACTCGAACCCGCGAGCACGGAGGTGCGGATTCCTGAGCAACGGCTCCCTGACGACAGCCGCTACTCCTGCCGGAGGGTAGGCGCGACGCGATTCGACCATGTTCCAGACAGTGATCAGGTCCTGGTAAAAGACAGGCAGCACCTTGAGGGCGACCTCCAAACCGTCACGGTCGACGAACAGGAGCTGCGTGTCGTAGTTGAGGTTACGCACCTGGCGGAAAAAATACGTCGCCAGGGCGCACCACCTAGGAGGAGGCTCGACGTAAAGGTATCGCTGCAAGGTCTGAAGGCGGAAGGTCGCGACCTGGGTGCGGACGCACACCAGCGACTGACCGCCCTCCTCAATGGGGAGACTCAGAACCTGCGCAGCGACCCAGTGCATCTTTTTGTCCCAGAAGAAGTCGACCAACGTTCTCTGGATGTCAGCGACAAAGCCAGGAGGAGGGACCAAAGTGACCAGCCGGTACCACAGCATGGCGGCCACCAGCTGGTTTATGACCAGCACTCGGCTCCTGTAAGATAGCACTCGGAGCAGTCCTGTCCAGCGGCCTAGGCGAGCCGAGACTTTGGCCTCCAGCTCCTGCCAGTTGGCCGGCCAGGATTCCTCGGTCGGGCTGAGGTAGACCCCCAGGTAGAGGAGATGGGTGGTACTCCAGCTGAACCCCCGAAACTCCTCCGGCAGGGAGTCCACCCGCCACAGACCCACCAGTAGCCCGGAACATTTGGCCCAGTTGATCCTGGCGGAAGACGCCGCCGAGTACACGGCCTGGCACTCGCGCATCCTCCCCAGGTCAGCCGGGTCGGTGAAAGTGAGGAGCACGTCGTCGGCGTAGGCCGAGAGGACCACCCCCGCACCCGCGCCGCGCAGAACCAGCCCCGACAACCTCCTCCGCAAGAGGCGCAGGAAAGGCTCCACGCACAGGGTATACAGCTGGCCGGACAGGGGGCAGCCTTGACGCACTCCTCTCCCGAAGCGAAGGGGCGCCGTCAGGGACCCGTTAACTTTAACCAGACACTCTGCGGCGGCGTACAAAAGTCGGATCCGGGCGACGAACTGCGTCCCGAACCCGAACGCCCGCAGAGTCCCGAGCAGGTACTCGTGATCGACCCTGTCGAACGCCTTCTCCTGGTCGAGAGACAGGAAGGCGCTCGGCAGACCAGCCCGTCGACAGAAATGGATCAGGTCCCGGACCAGATGGA
This sequence comes from Hemiscyllium ocellatum, assembly GCF_020745735.1. Taxonomy (NCBI): domain Eukaryota; kingdom Metazoa; phylum Chordata; class Chondrichthyes; order Orectolobiformes; family Hemiscylliidae; genus Hemiscyllium; species Hemiscyllium ocellatum. The sequence continues at coordinate 7,528,135 of NC_083422.1, read as the reverse complement.
CGTTGTCTTGTATCCTCCGGCCCAGGACCGTGTAGGACTGGTCCGGGTGAATCATGTGGGCCAGCACGGAAGCCAGGCGAGAAGACAACACCCTGGCAAAGATTTTGTAGTCCGTGCTGAGGAGGGAGACCGGACGCCAGTTCTTCAAAGAACGAAGGTCCCCCTTCTTTGGCAGCAGGACGATGACCGCCCTGCGCCAAGAAAGGGGCAGCTCTCCGGCATTTAGACACTCCCCCAGGACCTGTGCGTAGTCGCTCCCCAGGACGTCCCAGAACGCCCTGAAGAACTCCACAGTCAGCCCGTCCAGCCCCGGGGATTTGCCCCGCGAGAGCCGGTCGAGGGCGCCGGTCAGCTCCTCTAAGGTGACGGGAGCGTCGAGCCTTCCGGCGTCCTCCGGGCTGAGCTGCGGCAGGTCCTCCCACAGAACTCTGCGAGCGTCCTCGCTGGACGGATCCGGAGAGAACAGGGCCGTGTAATAGGATCGGACGTGGGCCCTGATACCCTCCGGATCCGAGACGAGGGACCCGTCGTCGGCCAGCAGCACAAGGAGCTGCTGACGGGTGCCACGCCTTTTTTCCAGCGAGTAGAAGAAGGGGGAGCCGCGGTCCAGGTCCTGGAGGAGCTGGAGCCGCGACCTCACGTACGCGCCCCGAGCCCCGACGAGCTGCAGGTCCCGGAGCGCGGCCTTCTTCTCTTCGTACACCCCGCGCAGGGCCGGGTCCGCGTCGGGCTGACCGAGGCGTGACTCCAGGTCGAGCATCTCCCTCTCCAACTCCCCGATCCTGGATTTCCGCCTCTTCGTCGACCCCCTCGCGTACTCCTGACAGAAGACGCGGACGTGAGCCTTGCCCACGTCCCACCATAGCCTCAGGGAGGGGAAGCTTCCCCGCTTCCTTCTCCAGCCGGCCCAGAAACGACGAAACGAGTCCCGGAACCGCTCGTCCTCCAGCAGCAGGTTGTTAAAGTGCCAGTACGCGGAGCCCAACCTGGCGCCGAACGGAAGGAATTCCGCCCACACCAGGTGATGGTCCGTGCACGACACCTGCCGCGTGGAGGCCTTCGGAAAACAGGAGGCGTACGCCCGCGAAACGTACAGGCGGTCGATTCTGGACGCTCCGACCCCAGGCCTCACGAAGGTGAAGGCGATGGAGTCAGGATGGAGATTCCGCCAGACGTCCACCAGGTCCAAGGACTTGACCAAGTCCCCCAACCTCCTCCCCGACGTCGAACTCGTGCGGGCACCGCCGTGGTCCCTGTCCTCGAGGACGCAGTTAAAATCTCCCCCGAGGACAACGCACTGGTTCTCGTCGATGGAAGCGAGATGAGCGGACACTTCTTCGAAGAAGCTCGCTTGCCTCGGCCCGGCCAGGGGAGCGTAGACGTTCACCAAGTGAAGCACCGCGCCCCCCAGCCGAACCGTCAGGTGAAGCAAACGGCCTGGCACTGGCTCCCTGACCCCCAAGATCTCCGGCTGAAAATGCGGGGCCAACAAGATAGCCACCCCGCCAGATCTGCGGGTGAGGTGACTCATGTAGACCCCCCCTCGCCACTCCAGGAGCCAGGTGGCTTCGTCTCCCGGGGTAGTGTGGGTTTCTTGCAGGAAGCACACCGCATACCTCCCGTCCCGAAGGACCGAGAGGGTCTGGAATCTGCGCTGTGACTCCCTGCTGCCGTTGATGTTGAGGCTAGCTATAGTTGTCTCCATGTCGAAAGTATAGTGCAACCACCACCAGTAAACAGTTAACAAAAGCTATGTACATATTTACTGGGAGGACGAGAGAGGGGCACAGAAGTCCCTCGCCCTCACCAGGAGTGCTCCCAGGAAGTTCCTGACTCGCTTTCGCTCATTGACGTCAAGCCCGGGCGCCTGGCGCGCAGCGTGGGCCGACCAGTAGACTCTTTCGAAGGAGCTCCAGCGGTCGAGCGCCAGTTGGGCTCTATCCCGGCGACTCCGAGTTTCCTCGACAAATTCCCGGAGTTCCTCAAGGGGGATGAGGGGGAGATCGGTGGGGGGCACCTGGGACTCGAAAATGTCGCTGGAGACGGACTCCGCGTCGTCCCCGGTGTCCGCCACCGATCCAGAACCCTCCTCCGGGAGGTCGCCTTCGGTCACCGACCCCTCCCCCACCGAGAGGATGGGGGCTGGTCCGGCACCGCCAACTGGCCTCAAACCTCCAGTGACCCCACCCCCAGGGTCACCTTCCGTATCTTCCTCGGCGCACCCCTTCCCGGAACGCCCCGAGTTCGGGTCGCCGGGCGGCAGAGGCTCGGGGCCCCGCTCCTCTCCCGACACCGGGACGCCCGGCTCCTCGGGGAAAAGGTCCTCCCCCAGGGCCAAGGCCCCCGGAAAAACAGTCTGGGAGGGAGGAGCGAGGATAGCACCTTCCTCCCCTCCACCGCTCGACGACCCAGCAGTGAATAAAAGTCTGTCGACTGCACCATGGCCCGTGTTGCTAATAAAATCCTCCCCAGGGGCTGGAGGAGTTATGGCGGTGGAAGGCCCAGCTGTCGCCCCTGGGGGTTTGGGCAGGTCGGGCCATGGTGCAGGACAGTGGGGGGGGCACCGTTGGCTCATCCCCTGGAGAGGGGCAGCGCCGCCGGCGCACTGATGGGATTTCTCCCCCCTCCAAGGGCCGGCGCCTCTTCCCCAGAGAGACAGGGGGGGATTTATGGGTCTTCCCCTCCCCGCCCGCCTTGGTGGTCATGGGGCCCGAGGTCCCTCCCCCCCGCCTTTCCCGGAATATGATTGGCTGGGGGAAGGCAGGGGGCGTGGCCAGGGTGGGGAGGGTCAGCCGTGTCACTTCCTGCCCCGCCCCTGGTATATCAGGTGATGGCGGGCGGGGCAGGGGCCCAGTTCCCTCTCCAGGGCCCAGAGACACGGTCGCTGCAGGAAGTGGAGCAGCGATGGTTCCCCCCAGGTTAGTGCCAGGGGGTGGCTGGGTGGGGCGGGGCTCAGTTTCTGGAGGGGGGGTTGAAGCCCCAGGAGTTTCCTTAACGGGGTGGGGGTCGGTGTTGGAGTCGGGGTCAGTGGGGCCAGGATCAGGTACGGGTTTGGGGGTTCGGGGGTCAGGGTTCCCGCGCCGGGGCGACGCTGGCACGGCCGCAGGGGCATTGTCGTGCCGGGGCGGGGCAGGTCGTGGGCTACGTGGAGGGGAAGGGGATGGGGATAGGGTGGTCTCCCCGTGGGCGGGCTTGACGCGTTGCGTCTTCCTGAGCGCCTTCCGTTCGGTCGGGCGCTCACCCCCCTCCCTGCCAGAAGCTGAGGCATTGGGAGCCTCCGGCTTAGCCCCCGGTGCCGGGGCTTGTGGTGTTGACTTTGGGGGAGGGGGAGTGGGTGCGGCGGCACCACCCGCAGCCGTTGGTGTGGGCTGGGCAGCCTTCTGGGTGGGGCAGTTTTTTCTAATATGCCCCACCTCGCGGCACAGGTGGCACCGCACGCCGTCCGCCGTCCAGAAGGCGCGGTAGGCCGCGCCCTCGTGGAGGATGGTGAAGGATCCCTCCGTGACCTCCTCCCGGGCCAGGCAAATAAACACCTGGCGTCGGAAGGAGTATACATGGCGGAGGGTGGGGTCCTTAAGACCGAGCAGGAGCGGTTGAACACCTGACCGGATCTCCCCCAAGGTGTTGAGGTGGGGAAGAAGGAGCTCGCTGGCAATGAAGGGCGGGACGTTGGAGATCACGACTCTCTGGGCCGTGACCTCCAAAGGGTCGACTGGCAAATATGTCCCGCCCACAGTGAGCCCCCTCTCCACGGCCAGGTGGACCGCCTGCTCGGTCTTAAGAAAGAATACGGCCTTCCCGTACATGCGGGCCGCAGCGACGATGGCCAGTGGGCCGACCACACTAGCCATGGCCTTACTGCAGGCCTCGATGGTCATGTTGGGATGGGGATAGGCCTTGACCCCCAGGCGTTTGGTCAGGTGCCTGAAGGGGGATGCGGTTGCAGCCGGGGTTGGGCCAGCCGAGCCCAAGGCAGCGGCTACCCCGGCGTAGGTCCGGCTGGGCCCTGCGACCTTCGGGCTCGCCATACTCCGTCGGCCCCCGGCAGCAGCGGTGGAGGTGGGCCTCTGGCAGTATTAGCGATGAAGTCCTTGGGGAGGTGCCCGAGGCCAGTCACCCGAGGCGAGTCCTAGGCAGCGGTGGTGGAGGCAGGCCTCAGGCAAGTCCTCGGCAGGCCCTCAATTGCAGTGTTGGGGGCAGGCCTGTTGGGGGGGCCCCAAGACAAGTCCCAGGCAGCCCCAAAATTGAGTCCTGGGCAGCAGCGGTGGAGGTGGGCCTCGGGTCGCAGCAGTGGTGGAGGTTGTGGGGAGTGGCCTCAGGCGAGTCCCAGGCTGCAGTGGTGGAGGCAGGCCTCAGGCGACAGCAGTTGAGGCAGGCCTCTGTCGAGTCCCAGGCAGGCCCTTGGTTGGGGAGTGGCCTCAGGCAGTGGTGGTGGAGGCAGGCCTCAGGCGACAGCAGCAGTTGAGGCAGGCTCTGGCAAGTCCCAGGCTGGCCCTCGGTCCCAGCAGTGGAGGCAGACCTGTTGGGGAGGGATTCCCAGGCAAGTCCCAGGCAGCAGCGGTGGAGGTGGGCCTCAGGTCGTACCAGTGGTGGAGGTTGTGGGAAGGGGCCTCAGGCGAGTCCCAGGCAGCGGTGGTGGGGGCAGGCCCGTGTGGGGTCTCAGAGACCAGCAGTGGGTGTGGGCCCCAGGTCAGCTGCAACACTGACTTGACCTGGGCAAGGCCCAGGCTGCAGCTCCAAAACTAGGCCCAGGACTCCAAGCTCGCGCCTCCTTCCACCTCTCTTCTTTTCTCTGTCTTCCTCTTCTTGCACAGCTACACACTGCCACTGGTCCAGCCCAAGTGATAGAAAAACACCCGAGTGGCCAGTGACAAGCAATGCCCTTCACATCAAAGAGGGAATGGCCAGGTTGTTAGGAGCTGCTTGCTTTACCCTCATTGGTCATTGGGCAGGGGATGAGAAGGGTGTATGGTTTAAGGTCAATGAGTTTGTATTCAACATGTTTCTCTACACTCTCTACTGCACTAACCCAAAGAATTCCCCACCTTTATTGAAAGGGAAATATTCTGGAGCCCTGGGGCTGTCTGCTTCTCTCTCTCCTTTATTTCTAGAAAGTTTGTTAAAAACCTCATTCTGTTCCCTCAACCCTTGATTTAAGACCCTGAACAGTGACTGAAATTTCTCCATTATCTTCATATCTCTCTTCTGTCATACTTTATCTCTAGTTCGGGTTTTCCAACACTCTCTTCCTCAAGAACAAGTTGGTAACGCTTTTCAAAATTAGCTTTGAACCCTTTGCATTGAACGTTGGGTTAGCCATTGCTCATAATTGCTGTTTTCCGTGTACATTTCTTCTTCGTGTCCTGCACTTGTTTTAGTGAAGTGTGGTAAACAGCCAGTCATCAGTGACCACCCCGAATTGATCAATTGGCAGCTAGACAATAGATTCTTATTTATTCAGTCATTCAAGGGATATGGATGTCACAACCTCCATTTGTTGCCCATCCTGGGGCAGCACAGTGGTTCAGTGGTTAGCACTGCTGCCTCACAGCGCTAGGCACCTGGGTTCGATTCCACCCTTGGGCGACTGTCTGTGTGGAGTTCGCAAATTCTCCCCATATCTGCGTGAGTTTCCTCTGGGTGCTATGTTTTGCTCCCTCAGTCCAAAAATATGCAAGTTAAGTGGATTGGCAATGCTAAATTGCCCCATTGTGTCCAGGGATGTGTTGGCTAGGGAGGGTTAGCCATGGGAAATGCAGGGTCACATGGATAGGGTTGGTGGGCCTGGGTGCGATGCTCTTTGAAGAGTCGGTTTCGACTCAGTGGGCTTTCCCTCTGTAGGGATTCTATGATCCTCAGTTGAAGGTGGTGATGGGCTATCCCATTGAACCCCAGCAGCCATGTCCAGATAGTCAGGAACACATGCAGAAATCACAGTAGAAACCCAGCAGGCCTGGCAGCATCTTTGAAGAGAAAACAGAGTTAATGTTTTGAGTCCGGTGATCCTTCATCAGAACTGATTGCAGTTGGGTAGGACTGGTATTTACACTGAAGATGAGTTGGGGTTGGGGGTTGTGTTGGTGGAGGAGAGAATAGAGTATGTGGAACTGGTGCTGAGGGAGAGAGAGGTAAAGGACAGGCAAACAAAGAGATCACTGATGATAAGCTGAGAGACAAGTAAATACTCAGTAGAGTGCTGACCAGGAAGTGTGATTGATTGAAAGTGGGTTGGCTTTGCTGACAGCAGCTGGGCACAGCTGCACATGGGAGTTGGGGGGTAGAAAGTCATCAACACTTCCTGTTTGTGTTTCAGACTTCCAGCATCTGCAGCTCTTTGTTTTTATTTCTGATTCTATTTGAGTTTCTATAAATACTTAAAGGCGAAAACAGTTCGAAAAGTGAATGTTAGTCCTGCAGAACATGAGATAGTAATGGAAAATAAGGAAGTTAAGTTAATCATTATTCTTCACCCCAGGGAAGGACAGCATTTAAATGACTCCTAGATGGGTGCATAATAGGTCAGGTTTATAGGGATTTGAGCCAAATGCTGGCAAATGGAGCTAGATCGGTTTAGGGTATCTAGTTGACACGGATGAGTAGGCCTGAAAGATTAGTCTCTTGTGCTGTATAACTCTATGCCTGCAGGAAACAAGTAACATCCCAGAAGGAGCAAAAAGATATCAGGAAATGGAAAGGAGGAACATCATAATCAATAGTAAATTGAAGCTGTGGTCTCACCAAAGCCCTTTATAATTGCAGCAAGAAACCCCTACCCGTGTACTCAAACCCTCTCGCTATGAAGACCAACGTACCATTTGCCTTCCTCACCGCCTTCTGCACCTGCACACTTACTTTCAGCGACTGGTGCACAAGGATATCCAGATTTCACACTGCACCTCCCCCTTTCTGCATCTATCATCATTCAGGTAATAGTCTGTCTTCCTGTTTTTGCTAACAAAGTGGTCGGCATTATACTGCATCTGCCATGCATTTGCCTCCTCGCTTATCTTGTCTAAATCATTCTGAAGCATTTGTGCATCATCCTCACGGTTCACCCTCCCTCCCAGCTTTATGTCATCTGTAAGTTTGGAGATAATACATTTAGTTTCTTCATCTACACCTGAACATATATTGTGACTAGCTGGAGTTCTGATACTCTGTCTGGGGTATCCCACTAGTCACTGCCTACCATTCAGAAAAAGATCCGTTTATTCCTACTCTTTGTCTGCTAAACAGTTTTCTATCCATCCCAATCTCATCTGCTTTAACTTCATATGCTAATTTCTTATGTGGAACTTTTCCAAAAGTTGTCTGAAAGTTCAAATAAACCATCTCCACTGGTTCCCCCTCATCAACTCTATCAGTTACATCCTCAAAGAATTCTAGTCGATTTGTTAAGCATGATTTCCCTGTTTGTAAACCCATGCTGACTATGTCCAATCCTGCCACTGTTTTCCAAGTGGCCTGCTATTAAATCTTTTATAATAGTCTCCTCATTACTGATCAGTGAGGACGGCAGATGCTGGAGATCAGAGTCGAGAATGTGGTGCTGGAAAGCCAAAGCAAGTCAGGCAGCATCTGAGGAGCAGGAGAGTCGACCATTTAACTCTTAGCCCCCTTGGACCACTCCCTCATTCCTGTTGAAAAGCTTATGCTCGAAACATCGACTCTCCCACTCCTCGGATGCTGCCTGACCAGCTATGCTTTTCCAGCACCACACTCTTCAATTCCCCATTACTGATGTCAAACTCACTGGTCTATAATGCTCTGTTTTGTCTCCACTTCCCTTTTTAAATAGTGGGGTTATGTTAGCTAACCTCCAATCCACAATTCCAGAGTCAACCTCCAGTGCATCCAGTATTTCGAGGGCCACTTCCTTAAGTGGGATGTAGATTATCAACTACTTTAGATTTATCTGCCTTCAAGCCCATTAATTTCCCCAATACTAATCCCCAACTAATACAGATTTCCTTCAGTTCCTCCCTCTTACTATACCCTGTGTTCCCCAACATTTCTTGTATATTATTTGTCTCCTCCCTTGTTAACATAATTTGATTTTTTTTATTGTCATGTTTATTTTGTTACAAAACACAGTCAGTTCTTCCATAATGCGATGGTTGTGTTCTCGTGCAACTCCACATTATAGAAAATTCGTGCTTTAGACACAGCGCTTAAAGTGTTGGTGCTGTAACCACACTACAGCTAACATACATTTTAAAAGTTCGCACTGTAAAAACAGCATCCCCAATTTGTCAATCACATTACAGTGAATTTGTGTTGATGAAACACACCTTATAACTGAATGACTTTGACAGTGAAAAGCGTCGTACAGTGTCGCTACTCTCCAATGCCATCTTAAAAATACAGAAAAATAAAGCCAAAACATTGAATATAAAAGCAGGAAAATAAAAAAAAGGAAAAGTGTCCAACTCTACAGTCTTCTTGTTCAGTGCTTTATCATGAGACACGGTCCCGATGGCCAGGTAGGAGTCCCCTTCCCCAGACAGTCACCGCTGGAAGGAAAGTTACCACTCTTCAGTACCATCTCACCTTCACTGATGCCCTCGCCAATGCAGATACCACCGGGTAACGCACCAGCCCAAACTCGACCTCACCATGACTCTACTTCAGGCCGATGGAGTCGCTGCTGGGTCTGGTACTGGGCCCAAACTTGTGCCCACTGCCACCTCCATGAATCTGTGCTGGATGCAGACGGCACCGGGAACCCAACTCACCTCTGACACCGTCGTCAAGAGTCCATGCTGTGCCCACACGAGTCTGTGCTGCGATCACTCGGCACTGCCAATGCTGTAGCCACACCCTAACACTTCAACGAGAGTTCAGTAAAATAGAAGAGAAGAGAAAGAAAAAGGAATGAGAAGAGAGAGCGAGAAGGATGGAAAAGAAATGAAAAGAGAAGCAGATGGAGCAGGCGAGCACAGAAACCCTACCCCACTGCCATCATACAGCAACATGGAACCAAAGTAGATAACTAGTTAGTCGGCCATTTTTTTGCTCCAATTATAAATTTCCCTGTTTCTGACTGTAACAGACCCACATTTCTTTTCATCAATCTTTTTCTCTTCACATATGTGTAGAAACGTTTACAGTCAGTTTTTGTGTTCCCCACAAACTTATTCTCATATTCTATCTTCCATTTCTTACACAATTCCTTTTACCTCTGTTTCCGATTTCTAAACTGCTCCCACTCCTCAGCTCTGTTGTTTATTCTGGCCGATTTGTATTCTTCTTCCTTGGATCGAATACTTTCTCTAATTTCCCTTGTTAGTTGTGGTTTGGCCACCTTTCTCATTTTATTTTTGTGCCAAACAGGAATTAACAATTGTTGCAGTTTAGCCATGTACTGTTTGAGCATTTGTCATTGCCTATTCACCATCATTTCTTTAAGCAACGTTCCCCAATCCATCATAGCCAACTTGAGTCTAATTCCCTTGCCGTTTCCCCTATTCATATTCAGGACCCGAGTATCACAGAATCCCTACAGTACGGAAGCAGGCCATTTGGCCCATCGGGTCCACACCAACTCTCTGAAGAGTATCCCCACCCAGACCCACCTATCCTACCCTATAACCCTGCATACCACATGGCTAACCCACCTAGTCTGCACACCCCTGGATACTATGGACAATTTAGCATGGCCAGTTGACCTTACCTGCACATCTTTGGGAGGAAATTGGAGCATCCGGAGGATACCCACACAGATATGGGGAGAATGTGCAAACTCCACACAGACAATTGTCCAAAGGGTGAATCGAACCCGGGTCCCCGGCATTGTGAGGCAGCAGTGCTAATCACTGAGCCACCGTGCCACCCGACAGAGTCTCAGGATCCACCACATCACTCTCCATCTTAATAACCAATTTGATTATATTGTGACTGCTGATTCCCAAGGGTCCTCACACAACTAAAGGAAGACTACCTATCTGGTCTTCAAACTATGAACAATGTAAAGCTCCCCCTCTTCTCTTTAAAGAATGCAAGTGGGAAGTGGGAGCAGACATAAGTCATTCAGCCCATCAAATCTGTTCTACCATTCAATGAGATCATGGCTGATCTGATAATCCTTAATTGCACTTTCCTGACCTTTTCCTAGAATGCTTGACTTCCTCACTGAAGCTCCTTGAGAGTTGCTCCCTCCCAGTGAGTGAGTCCAAAAAGTTAAAAGTTAAAACATATTAGTTTTTATAGATTATTCATGAAGAACTGATATGGAACATTGATAGTTGATCAGCTGATTTCAGGAGTCTTGACTTTGCAAAAGAATCTTTTTGTTGTGTAATAGGTTAGTGAAATGGATTAGCACAGGACCTCTCCAGCCCGGGCCTTGATTCCAACTCATTCCAAGTGCTTACAATAGATGTTTTTTTCTCACTCTACCGTGATATATCTGCTGTGCAGATATTGTGTACAATCGGGTTTGGAAAGTCTCAAATCAACATAAAATTGTCCTCAATAGTAAACTCCCTTCATAGCAGTGTCATTCAGAGAGAGTTCAGAAATGGTAGGCGGAGGAAGTGGAACTTTACACTGGTGCAGTAGGAGGTGCTCTTCTGATGTTGAGCGTTCAGGCAGTGCAGAGGGTGAGCTAACTCTATGTCTGACTCATGCAATGTCAAAGCTAGACTTGGAAGCCTTTGGTGTTGACAGTGAGTGACGAATGTGTTCCATTCTGGTGTTCTTCAGAAGCGCAGGTATCTGCTTGGCCAAGTCGATAGCAATGGTATCCCTTGGTCAGACTATCCTTATAGTCTTAATAAGCTTAAGCCTGATAAGGCTAATACTTCAATGTGACGCGGGGGTAGATGGGAATACTGGGATGGGTTGCAGGGTGGGATGTCACCTTATTCATGAAAGGTCGGTCCAAATCCACCAACTAGAATCAGTCCTCCTGATTAGATAGAAAGTGTCCCTTTGATCAGATTTTCCTGGGAAAGCCGCAAGTTTTTCTCAAAAACTCCCTCAGTGCAAGAAACATCATAGAAAGAGGTAAATCTAAGCAGAAGCAGTACCTTCTTTTTCAGGCAGTGAAGCGTATATGTGTCTCAGTGAATGGTTAGGTCCAGTCAGGTCAGATCAAATGGTCAGCAGGGGCAGTCAGGCGTTCAGTGAGGAGTCACGGGGCGAGAAGGGAATCAGAGGGTGGCGAGTGGGAAGGGGTCAGTTGTATTGTTTCACCTGGAACTAAGCCTGGAGTCTTCTCTCCAACATTCCTGTCTAACTATCCAGGCAAGGACATTGGAACCCTCCAAAGTCTCAAAAGTATAACTTGGAGGGTAGCGGAGGAGTTGCCTGACAGAATTTCAAACTCCCCAAGTAATTCCAGTATGTTGGGATTTCTGGGTGGAGGGATCTAACAGAAACCTATAAAATTTGAACAGAGCTAGACAGGGTAAACACAGGAAGAATGTTCCTGCTGACCAGAGATTCCAAAACCAGGGGGTCACAGTCTAAGGATACAGGGTAGACCATTTAGGACTGAGATGAGGAGACATTTCGCCACCCAGAGATCGGTAAGCCTGTGAAATTCTCTCCCACATAAAGTGGTCGAGGCCAAAACATTGAATGTTTTCAAGATGTTAGATCTAGCTTATAGGGCTAAAGGAATCAAAGGGTATGGGGAGAAAGTGGAAACAGGGGACTGACTGGATCATCAGCCATGATCACATTGAATGGTGGAGCTAGCTCAAAGGGCCAAATGGCCTACTCTTGCTCCTATTTTCTATGTTTCTGTAATCCAGATACCCAGAAGCTTTGGGCCATTAATCGAGGTATAGTCTGCCCATTCAGATGAATGTAAAACACCCACAATGTTCTGAGCAGAATGGGTCATCCTCTGGCAACTCAACCAGTACCACCAGGAGCAGATTAACTGGTGTCTCATCTCTCACTGTTTATACACAGTTTAGCTGTCCACATTACACCTATGACTGTTCCATAACAGTAATCAATGGTTACTCACAAGATTTGGGCATCACTGGCTAGGCCCACATATTTACCCTAAGGGCAGTTAAGAGTCAACCATGTTGTTGTGGGTCTGGAGTCACATGTAGGCCAGACCAGGGAAGGATGGTAGATTAGGCAAAAGTGAGGACTGCAGACGCTGGAAATCAGAGTCAAGATTAGAGTGGTGCTGGAAAAGCACAGCAGGTCAGGCAGCATCCGAGGAGCAGGAAAAATCGACGTTTTGGCAAAAGCCCTTCATCAGGAATGGTGGGATTTGAACCTGCATCCCCTGAACATTAGCTGAGCTTCTGGATTAATAGTCTAGTGATAATACCATCAGGCCAATATCTCCTCCTAGGGAAGAATGGAATGATCAGAAATTTATGCTCCTTGCTGTCAAGCCTACTATAGTCACACTATATCGGGCCTTTTCCCAGTTTGAGTTAGGGCAATGCTGTTACATCAAAAAGTGATATTTTAAAGGCTTATTATTTCCTTCAGTCAATAGGCGACCTTAAAAAGAATCAAAGCTCTTTCACCTCCATGATTATGAACAGTCAAAAGCAGAAGTGATGTCAGTACTTCAAACACTGGCTGGAGATGAATAGGCTCAGACAGACCTGAGAGGACACACATCCAATATTCTTCACTGAGAATTCAACTCACAACATTTGAAAAGCTTGAGTTTAAATAGCACCTTTCAAGGTGGCAGCAAAGTGCTTTACTGCCCAGGAAAGAATTGCTTTCTGAACTGCCGTCTCTGTTGCAGGAAGCGTGCACAGCAAGATCCCACAGGCAGCAAATGGATAAATAACTGGGTGAAGGAAGCCTGGTACAAGAAACCAAGATGGCAGTTTGGTTGGGCGGGTCGGTGGTGGGGTGGCGGGTGGTTTGGTATATGTATGTGTTGTCTCCCAGTGTAAGGTGGGCAGAACCGGCTGAGGATGAGTGTGTGAGGGGAGGGAAGGCTTATTGGGAGAGGGGAGGGAAGGCTGAGTGGGTGAGGGGAGGGAAGGCTGAGTAGGTGAGGGGAGGGAAGGCTGAGTGGGTGAGGGGAGGGAAGGCTGAGTGGGTGAGGGGAGGGAAGGCTGAGTGGGTGAGGGGAGGGAAGGCTGAGTAGGTGAGGGGAGGGAAGGCTGAGTGGGAGAGGGGAGGGAAGGCTGAGTGGGTGAGGGGAGGGAAGGCTGAGTAGGTGAGGGGAGGGAAGGCTGAGTGGGTGAGGGGAGGGACGGCTGAGTGGGTGAGGGGAGGGAAGGCTTAGTGGGAGAGGGGAGGGAAGGCTGAGTGGGTGAGGGGAGGGAAGGCTGAGTAGGTGAGGGGAGGGAAGGCTGAGTAGGTGAGGGGAGGGAAGGCTTAGTGGGAGAGGGGAGGGAAGGCTGAGTGGGTGAGGGGAGGGAAGGCTGAGTAGGTGAGGGGAGGGAAGGCTGAGTAGGTGAGGGGAGGGAAGGCTGAGTGGGTGAGGGGAGGGAAGGCTGAGTGGGAGAGGGGAGGGAAGCCTGAGTGGGTGAGGGGAGGGAAGGCTGAGTGGGTGAGGGGAGGGAAGGCTGAGTGGGAGAGGAGAGGGAAGGCTGAGTAGGTGAGGGGAGGGAAGGCTGAGTGGGAGAGGGGAGGGAAGGCTGAGTGGGAGAGGGGAGGGAAGGCTGAGTGGGAGAGGGGAGGGAAGGCTGAGTAGGTGAGGGGAGGGAAGGCTGAGTGGGAGAGGGGAGGGAAGGCTGAGTAGGTGAGGGGAGGGAAGGCTGAGTGGGAGAAGGTAGGGAAGGCTGAGTGGGAGAGGGGAGGGAAGGCTGAGTGGGAGAGGGGAGGGAAGGCTGAGTGGGAGAGGGGAGGGAAGGCTGAGTGGGAGAGGGGAGGGAAGGCTGAGTTGGAGAGAATAAATTTGGGAACAGCTTTACACTGGCTGGCTAATGAGCAAGAAATAAGTAGAAATCAGGGACCAGCATTCAGCAAACATTTAGCAAGGTAATTACCTGTACGGAGGAGAGGTCTTCCACTGATTTTGTAAAGATATTTTTCGGGGATCATTCTGTGTTGAAAAGGTTACCACAAAAATTCATTTTTCTAATGATATTGTGGACTTATATCAAGCCCTTAATGGAGAAAATCATTCTAGTGCACTTTAAAAGGTGGATTGTATTAAATGTGATATGTTAAATGATTTTAAACATAATTCAGAAAGCAAAAACAAAGCAGATGAGATCAGCAGGGATGAGAAACAGCTCGGTGGAATATGTCCGTTTTAAGAACAGGGTGAGGTGGAGAGTTGGAGAAACTTAAGGCAGGAATTTCAGTGCATTAAAGTCTTCTAGACAGTTGGAAGCTGTTGAAGGATTCAGCAGTGGTGTGTTGAGGAGGTTACAGGGAATGGGAAAGGGGCTGGTGAAGTAACATTAGGATTTAAACACAATGGTGAAATATTTACTGCGAGGCATGGGGGTGGAAGCTGGAAATCTATGTTAGTTAATGAAGACAAGGATGATGGCTGGGTGGGATTTGAATAAGTTACACATGAGAGAGTTTCAAACCAGTTTTAGTATTTGATAGGTGGAAGACGGGCAAGTTACTGGGAGAGTATTGGTATAGTTGAATGTGAAGGAAATGACAGCATGGATGAGGGGTCAGTAACAGATTGATCAGCCCAGTAATGGAGGCAAGTAAGTAGGTGAGGGGAGGGAAGGCTGAGTGGGAGAGGGGAGGGAATAATAATAGTATACAATAATAGTATAGTCTTATTATGGGTGGCACTGTGGTTAGCACTGCTGCCTCACAGTGCCAGAGACCTGGGTTCAATTCCTGCCTCAGGTGACTCTGTGTGGAGTTTGCACATTCTCCCCGTGTCTGCGTGGGTTTCCTCCAGTTTCCTCCCACAATCCAAAAATGTGCAGGTTAGGTGAATTGACCTGGCTAAATTGCCCGTAGGGGAATGGGTCTGGGTGGGTTGCGCTTCGGTGGGTTGGGCCAAAGGGCCTGTTTCCACGCTGTAAGTAATCACTGTAAGGTGGGTAGCAATAATGCAACATTGAGTATAATGGAGTTGTCCACACCATTGCTCTTTTCAATGTGGGCCTTTTCTGAATGAAGATGTCTGACTAGATAACAAACTACACCTTGACAAATGGCCAGAATGCATTTAAAGTTTCACTTCACTTTAGAATCTCAAGGACATGATCACATTTCCAAGGTGAGTGAACACAGGAAGATTAATTCTCCATTTGATGGATGGAATTACAGTGAATGTGCCAGGCTCTCCTTTAATGGTCAGTCAGCCTTGTGGAGGCCCCGAGCTCTTCCCAAATGCCAAAGGAAATGTTTTGGCAAATTCTTACAAACTGACAGTGCAGTTAGAGCCTATAGACAAAAGGGAGAACTTGCAACTAGACCTCATCTACCTTCAGCAGGAAAGGTTGAGTAAATAACTACAAACAAGGGATTACAGTATACAATAATGTAGACCAATGGAATGTAATTGTCTCACATGTTATAGAGAGTCAGCCCTGACTAACACTAGCCTCAGATTGAGGAACAGCAGAAAGTTTCAAATGCAGAGAAACCTTCTTCCTTTTCATCTCCCCTTCTTCCATTCTCTCTCTCTCTCTCCACTTTTAATTTGCTCTCCTCCATTTCCTCTCTTCCCTCTCTGTTCCTCTGCTCCATTTCCTCGACCTTTCTCTCTCTCCTCTGTTTGTCTTCCCCGTTC
Organism: Hemiscyllium ocellatum; assembly: GCF_020745735.1. Classification (NCBI taxonomy): domain Eukaryota; kingdom Metazoa; phylum Chordata; class Chondrichthyes; order Orectolobiformes; family Hemiscylliidae; genus Hemiscyllium; species Hemiscyllium ocellatum. The sequence continues at coordinate 7,512,477 of NC_083422.1, read as the reverse complement.
TCTCTCTTTGTCCCATCTCCTCCATTCTGTTTCCTCTGTTTCTCTCCTCCATTACTTCTCTCCATCTCATCCATTCTCTTTGTCTCTCTCTCCACTGTTCCTCTCCTCAATTCCCCCACTTTTTCTCTCCTCCATTCCCTCTCGTCTGTTCCCCTCCGTCTGCACACAAAAACATTTTTAATTTCAGACTGACAGTTGATACTATGACCTTCAAAAATGCTCTCTGCTAAATGCTCATTTTACATATGTGACCTTAAAAGCAGGACTGCAAGATGTGTATTCATCTCTACTATATTTATTAAACATCAGTAGCCTCAAATCACCCAAACTGATGAATCACACTGTCAGATGAAATAAGTTTGTGCGATCATGAAATAAAGCTAGCATGGATACATTAGGCCGAATGGCCTTGCTGTACATTCTATGTAATTCTGCGCAATCACAGAAGATCGATATAATTGGATCAATCATGTTGTCAAAAGTTACTTGGAATAGAGCTCCATGTCCAGCAGGTGGTGCTCATTTTGAGAATGCTCCAGTCAACACTGCCAGCTACCAACTACAGTAGATAGGGACAACATCAGCACTGCTCGCTCACACACTGATTGGAATCGGGCTGTCTCTCCCCACTGTCTGACTGCACACTGTACACCACATCACAGGTGGCTTTGTTGATCACTTCGTTGGAAAGAACGTACCAGACAAAATTGACCAGCGAGCCTCAGACAAAAGTATGAGATTTCTCTTCGTTGCAAGTGAGAAAAAGAGGAACTATTTCAGAGCGTTAAGTGCCATTGATACCACTCAGGAAATCAAAGGCAAAACTGTAGCAGTAGTAACATTACACAGCGATCTAACAATTCACAATTTATAGGAACTTAAAAGAACACAATGCCCCTCTTGTTATCGGATGCAAGAGATATCTACATGAAATTTAGTGGGATTGGAAAACTAACCGAGGAAAATAACCCAAGGGGAAAAAGGCAAGGAAACCTCTGGGAAGTTTCTTTCTGATAAATAAATCCAGTTCTGCAGATTTGATGCTGCGTCCTACACTGATTTAGATGGAATAAACAAAATGAGTTATCAATGCTGACATCTGATTTTATACTGCTGGGCTGAGCAAGAACATCAGGTTTTGACTTGTTCGCTGTGAATTTTGCTTCTCTATGGTTGTGAAATTACCAAAAGCCTTCCAAAAAAGTAAAACAGACTTGAGGAAAATCTTTTGCTTGCCCTGCCCCTGCTTTTTGTCTGGGCCATTATCCTAATTTTAAAGGGACAGGTTAAACACTTCCAGTGAAACAGCCAAGAGGAATCTGGTTGGAATGTGAGCTGAACAGACACTTGGCTTGTGGTTTCTTGCAAAAAAAGTTAAGTGTGGAACCTCAGGTGTAGGGAGCGGTGCAGAAATTCCGCGAGTCTCAAATGGGACTGCAGTGGTTCAAGAAGTCAGATTGCCACCACCTTCTCAAGGGGCAACTAGGGTCAGGGCATAAGTGCTGGTCCACGGATGAATGTAGAAAAATTAAAATGATCAAGGAAATAAAGTGACAGATAGCAAGAAATAAATGAGGAAACAAAATCAGCAGTTGCTGGAAAAGCTCAGCAGGTCTGGCAGCATCTGTGGAGAGAAATCAGAGTTAACTTTTCTAGCAACTACTGTTTTTGTTTCCTCATTTCCAGCATCCACGGTTCTTTGATTTTTATAAACAAGGAAATGTGGGCAGGGTGTTCTGGTGAGTTTCTGAGTTGTCCTGGTGAGAAGCTGTCAGCACGGAGGATGGAATACTGTGATTTAATCCCAGGGAAAAGATGGAAAAAGCTAGCCAGGGTGATACACATGACAGTGTGGCCAAATTTCATCTGAACCCCAGCTACAAGGAGGACACCACTGTTGTCAGCTGGATACCAACCACGACAGGACTGAACACAGAAAGGAGATAGATGGTGTTGTGGTGCAAAGATAATAATTGCTCTCTCAATGTCAGCAAAACTAAAGAGCTAATCATCAACTTCAGGAAGGAAGGAGGAAGTAAGGCCAAAATTACACCAATGGAACTGAGGAGGAGAGGGTTGGCAGCACCAGGTTCCTGGGAATGACAATAACTAACAATCTGTCTTGGACCAACCATTTTTGACGCACCGGTCAAGAAGGCACAACAACGCCTCTTCTTCCTCAGGAACCTAAGGAAATTCAGCATGTCCATAAGGACCCTCACCAACTTTTACAGATGCACCATAGACAGCATTCTGTCTGGGTGCATCACAGCTTGGTATGGCAACTGCTCTGCCCAGGACCATAAGAAACTATAGAAAGTTGTGAACACAACCCAGGCCACCACACAAACCAACCTCCCATCCATTGACTCCATCGGTTACCTCTCCCTTAACCTTATTTCCTTGAGCATTTTAATTTTGATTTTTTTTTACATTCACACGGAAAAGCATTATTAAAGACCCCTCCCGCCCCAGTTATAATCTTTTCCAACTTCTTCCATCAGGTAGAAGATACAAAAGCTTAAATGCACATAGCAATAGATGCAAGAACAGCTTCTCACTTGCTGTTAATAGACTTCTGAATGGACCTCTCTATTCTCAAACCTTCGGCTGATCTTGCTCTGTTCCTCGCTCTGTTCACCCTGTGATATGTATTTACTTGAATGTTATGATTAGATTAGATTCCCTACAGTGTGGAAACAGACCCTTCAGCCCAACAAGTCCATACTGACCCTTTGAAGAGTAACCCACCGAGCCCTATTTCCCTCTGACAAACACACCTAATACTTTGGGCAATTTAGTATGGCCAATTCATCTGACCTGCACATCTTTGAACTGTGGGAGGAACCCAGAACACCCAGAGGAAACCCATGCAGACACGAGGAGAATGTGCAACCTCCATACAGACAGCCGCCTGAGGCTGGAATCGAAGCTGGGACCCTGGTGCTTTGAGGCAGCAGTGCTAATGATCTACTTGCACTGCATGCAAACCAAAACTTGTCACTGTCCTGAGGTCCATGTGACAACAATGAATCAAATCAAATCAAATCAAAACGATTAACCAATGGATCATTAGATTATTTCAGAAAACAAACTGCAGTATATGGGACATAATGAAGTTGTAAAATGACATGCAGTAATTGTGGCTGGCGTGGGAGGAACAGGTAACTTGGAACTGTTTGTTAGATTTTCTTCGGGGGTTATCCTGGAAGTTCTATGAATTGAGGATTATTCTCTGCAAAAAAAATCACGGAGAAACTCAGCAGATCTGTCAGCATCTGTAGAGAGAAAGCAGAGTCAAAGTTTCAGGTCTAGTGGCCCTTCTCAGATTATTGATCTCTGAGACAGGGCTGTGAGTCAGCCAGGAGAAAAAGTGCTAAGTTATTATTAATAACAGACATTTTGGCATTTTCTTTGAACACTTTTATTTCTAAACAGTCGCTAGCTCATGCGGTGTTTGAACCTGGCTGAAAAAGATGTATTGTCAAGATTTTTCACCTTAAATACATCAGGATACACACAGGAATGCCAAATTGCAAATAATCACCACAACTTGGGTTCTAGGATGGTGATTGGTTGTCACGTTGACACTGATTGGCTAAGGTATTGCCAAAGAGAAGCAATAGAGGTTCCAGGCTTCAAAGGAAAGTGCAAGATTTTAATATATTTTAATATTCGCAGAGAATGGGTCCCTCAAAAATGTTGCTTATAGGGAACATAAATGAGTCTCATTACAATCCTCAGTGATTATCTTAAATTGGTTGCTAGTGCAGCAATTACCACAGTCAGGGTTGATGAGCAAGTGCTCCCCAATCTCAAAATTATTAAATCAGGAAATAGTCTGTTTAGGCTTTCGCAACCAGTGGCTGATTGATTACATTCTGTACTCAGTCTATTAGGAAATGGGTGGCACAGTGGTTAGCACTGCTGCCTCACAGCGCCAGAGACCTGGGTTCAATTCCCGACTCAGGCGACTGACTGTGTGGAGTTTGCACATTCTCCCCGTGTCTGCGTGGGTTTCCTCCCACAGTCCAAAGATGTGCGGGTCAGGTGAATTGGCCATGCTAAATTGCCCATAGTGTTAGATAAGGGGTAAATGTAGGGGTATGGGTGGGTTGCGCTTCGGCGGGTCGGTGTGGACTTCTTGGGCCGAAGGGCCTGTTTCCACACTGTAAGTAATCTAATCTAATCAAAATGTACTGTTTTATTCGAACAGCCAATCACTTGGACATATCATAGATGCTTAACAGTGTAGAACCAGGCCACTCGCCCTATGGAGTCCACACTGACCCTCCAAAGAGCATCTCACCCAGACCCACCCCTCTACCTGATTCCTGTAATGCCACCTGTCCCATGGGCTAACCCACCTAGCCTGCATATTCCTGGACACTTGGGGCAATTTAGCATGGCCAATCCACCCTAACTTCACACCTTTGTACTGTGGGAGGACCCAGAGGATGCCCACGCAGACACGGGTGGAATGTGCAAACCCCACACAGATAGCCAGCTGAGAGTGGAATTGAACGCATGTCCTGGTGCTGTGAGGCAGCAGTGCTGACCACTGAGCCACTGTGCTGCCATATGGTCTACATATCTGGCTGTGTGCCAGCACTGACATTCATACACAGCATTGGTCCATCAGCTGGGAGGCAGGATGTCTTGTGGATTGATGGATACATTCTGTTAATGGAAGATACCACTGGTGTTGCCATCTTATGGTAACAGCATGGTACCATCCCATTGGTTGGCTCCACTCTCAGTTATCGGTAGAGTGATCAAAGGTGTCATTAACAGTGCTGTCAAGCAACAGTTGCTCAGCAATAACCTGCTCAGCAATGACCAGTTTGGGTTCTGCCAGGGCCACTCAGCTCCTGACCTCATGACAGCCTTGGTTCAAACATGGCCAAAGAAGGTGAATTCCAGAGCCCTTGACATCAAGACTGCATCTAACTGACAGTGGCATCAAGGAGCCCTAGTAAAACTGGAATCTTTGGGAATCCAGGTACAAACTCTCCAGTGGATGGAGTCATACTTGGCACATAGGAAGATGGTTGTGGTTGTTGGAGATCCGTCATCTCAGCTCTATCTCTGCAGGAACTCCTCAGAGTGTGGGCGACACGGAGGCATAGTGGTTAGCACGGCTGCCTCACAGCGCCAGAGACCCAGGTTCAGTTCCTGCTTCAGGCAACTCTCTGTGTGGAGTTTGCACATTCTCCCCATGTCTGCGTGGGTTTCCTCCGGGTGCTTCAGTTTCCTCCCACACTCCAAAAATGTGCAGGTTAGGTGAATTGGCCATGCTAAATTGCCCGTAGTGTTAGGTGAAGAGGTAAATGTAGGGGAACGGGTCTCAGTGGGTTGCGCTTCGGCGGGTCGGTGTGGACTTGTTGGGCCGAAGGGCCTGTTTCCACTACTGTAAATAATTTAATCTAATGTCCTAGGCCCAACCATCTTCAGCTGCTTCATCAATTACCTTCCCTCCATTGTAAGGTCAAACGTGGGGAGGTTTGCTGATGATTACACAATGTTCAGAACCATTCACAACTCCTCATGTTATTGAAGCGGTCCAAGTCCTGGACAATATTCAAGTTTGAGCTGCCAAGTTGCAAATAACATTCCCATTACACAAGTGGCAGGCAGTGACTATCTCCAACAAAAGTGAATCTAACCATTGTCCCTTTGACATTCAATTCCATTACCATCACTGAATGCCTCACTATCAACATCCTGGGGTTACTATTGATCAGAAACTAAATTGGACTAGCCATATAAATACTGTGGCTACAAGAGCATGTCAAAGGTGAGGAATCCTGCAGTGGGTAACTCGCCTCCTGATCCTCCAAAGCCAGCCCACCATCATATGACAAGACACGAGTGTCAAACATTTTTCTCCATTTACCTGGATGAGTACAACTCCAACAATCCTCAAGGAGCTTGATACCATCCCAAACAAACCCATATTTTCACTCCCTGCACCCTCTGCATAGTAGCTGCAGTGCATACAATCCATAAGGTGCACTGCAGAAAATACTCCAAGGCTCCTTAGACAGTATTTTCCAAACACACAACCACTTCCATCTAGAAGGACAAGGCCAGCAGATATATGGGAACACCACCAACTGCAAGTTTCCCTCTAAGCATGGCAAGGTGCCTCAGTCATTAGCACTGATGCCTCACAGCACCAGGGATCCCGGTTCAATTCTCACCTTGGGCAATTGTCTGTGTGGAGTTTGCACATTCTCCCCGTGTCTGTGTGGGTTTCTTCTGGGTGCTCTGGTTTCCTCCCACAGTCCAAAGATGTGTAGGTCAGGTGAATTGGCCATGCTAAATTGCTCACAGTGCTACGTGCATTAGTTGGGGGTAAATATGGGTCTGGGTGGGTTACTGTTCGGAGGATCTGTGTAGACTTGTTGGGCTGAAGGGCCTGTTTCCATACTGTAGGTAATCTATCTAAAAGCCACTCACCATCCTGACTTGGAAATATATTGCTGTTCCTTCACTGTCGCTGGGTCAAAATCCTGGAATTCCTTCCCTAAGGGCATTGTGGGTCAACAGCACAACAAGGCAGCTCAGCACCACTTTCTCAAGAGATGGATAATAGCACTGCCCACATTCCAGGAATAAACAGAAATAAAAACAGCTTGCTTAACTTTTTTTTTATTGCTATAAAAATACTGAGGATGTGAGTAAGCACCAGGGTAGTGTACCGTGAGGCAAGAAGTCATGTGATGAAGCATTAAACCAAACTCTGTGATTCCATATAGCATTGCCCATCCTCTCTGCACTGTTAACAGATTCCAAGCCAGCTGGTGAGATAGAAACCATGGTGGAGAAAGTTTCTTGACTTCCTCAGTCTCTCAGATCTCATACCATACCCCAATGTCACAGCTGCTCTCTATTTATATGTGCAGAACCAAAATTAATAACCACTATCGATTTCTCTTAAAGTCAATGTCATGATTGTAACAAGAGCCAGATGAATGTCATCGACTATGAAATCCTTGGTTGGGGCTGTTAACCTGGGCTGATCAGGAAGTCCTGGCTGACTGATACAAACAGGAGACACGATTTAGGAAGAGGTGGGCACCATGGGAATGGAGTACCTTATTTCCCTCTCTAACTCTATTTTGATCTGGTCCCTACTCTCCCCTTCACCATTTTTTCCCGTAAGCAGTGCTTGCTCTGGGCTTTGCTTGTTACTGGTTCACTGGCCGCACGGGTGGTGGAGTGTTAATAAAGAAATTTTCACTTGGTGCTTTTCACTATATCTTGCACAAACATGGGTGCTCTGAAATATGAGTACTACTGCAGTACAGCAGTAATGTCATGGGGGAACAACAACAAACAAAACCAGGAGATTAGAATCTCCTCAGTTCAGGTGCCTGGCTCTGAGCTCACTGCCCACAGCCAGTGCATTGTGCACCAAGTAAATAAAGGGTGAGTTCTTAAAGAAAAAGGGTAAAAAACAAAACAAAATACGAACAGGAGATTCAGAGAGTCCCCTCACTCTAAGGACCGGCTCTGAGCTGGCTGGTCAGAGCCCATTGTACTGCACAGAGGCTTATATCCTGTCACCTTTATTTACATGTGCACAGTACATAGGCACTTACCTGCCAGCTCAGAGCCAGGATCTCACAGTCAATGAGATCCACCTGGCCCTCATGACAATCACTACAGTTAACAAAGACGTTAACAGACCTACAACATGATTGAACAAATGAACAGAATTAAGCTCATAGGAGAAAGTGAGGACTGCAGATGCTGGAGATCAGAGCTGAAAATGTGTTGCTGGAAAAGCGCAGCAAGTCAGGCAGCATCCAAGGAGCAGGAGAATCGACATTTCAGGCATGAGCCCTTCTTCATTCTTCATTCCTGAAGAAGGGCTCATGCCCAAAATGTCGATTCTCCTGCTCCTTGGATGCTGCCTGACCTGCTGCGCTTTTCCAGCAACACATTTTCAGAATTAAGCTCATATCTGGGTCTAATACAGACTAACTCAGAGAGAGTGGTACCATATCAAGTTTAATATCATCTTACTAAGTATCAGGATGGGCGAACACAAACTCTCTCTCTCTCCCTTTCTCTAGCAGTCCCTCAAAGTGCGGAGGATGCTTTGCAGAAGCCCATGACAAGTGACTCTGTGTGGAGCTTTTGATTATTTAATACAGAGAGGCTGTTGCTGTGCAGTTACTACAGATTTCTGGGTGGCAAGGCAATGCTCTCACTCTTTCCACCTCCACAGGCATATCAGAAGGTCCTCAGGTGGCACTTGAGCCCAGCGTTTCCTGGTTCAGAGGCTGGGACACTACCCATGGCTCCGCAAGACCTCCTGGAAGGTGAACCAGTGTAATCTTGGCTGTTTGCTTCGTCACAATCCTAGATTTTCCCACAAGCCTAGCATAAACCAAGGGGGTAAAAAAGCCAATGGGGAGGGGATGGCCTAGTGGGATTATTGCTACATTATTAATCCATGTAATATTCTCAACCCCTGGGTTCAAATCCCACCATGCCAGACAGTAGAATTTGAATTCAATAAAGAATCTGGAATTAAGGGTCGAATGATGACTCATGTTGATTGTCAGAAAAACCCATCTGGTTCACTAATGTCCTTCAGGGAAGGAAATCTGCCATCCTTTCCTGAGCTGGCCTATGTGAGACTCCAGACCTACAGCAATGTGGTTGACTCTTAACTGCCTTCTGGGTAATGAGGGGATGGGCAATAAATGCTGGCCTGGTCAAAGAAGCCTCATCCTGCCCGTGAATAAAACAAAATGGAAAGTGGGACATTCCCAGCTCGGGTAATAGTTAAAGGTGCAGAAGACACCTAAAAAGAAGATATCTGTCCTGCACTTATGTTGTTCCTTTCATGACTTCAAGATGTCTCAAGTGCTTCAGAGCCAAATAAGTAATCTTTGAAGTGTGTTTATTGTCATAATATAACAACCACGGTGGTCAATTTGCCCGCAGCAAGCCCTCACAACCAGCAATGTGGTGATGGATAAAAGATAAATATTATTCAGGTAGTAAATTCTAATTGTTTTTCAGGATGGTGCCATGAGGTCTTTTATATCTTAATTGGATTGTTCTCAGCAAAATTGATTTAAAAGTTGCTAAACTTGTTATTTTTCTAAATTGGTTATTTTTCTAGAGCATTCTTTCCACACTTGCTTCCAACTCTCTGCTCCTCCCATTCTCTAATCATTTGTTTTGCATTAGTTGTGAGAATGAGGTAAATTTAATGAGTCGGCTCTCATTCGCTCGATGGGAGAGTCAGTTGAAACATTGCAGCCTGCAATGTTAAAATGAAATAAGCAAAAAGTTAGGACAGCCCTTGAGGAGGAGAACTGACTTACTTTCAACTTTGGCATTCAACATTGGGTGGCATGGTTAGCACTGCTGCCTCACACCGCAAGAGACCAGGGTTCAATTCCCGCCTCAGGTCACTGTCTGTGTGGAGTTTGCACATTCTTCCTGTGTCTGCGTGGGTTTCCTCCGGGTGCTCCAGTTTCCTCCCACAGTGGTGAAATGGCCATGCTAAATTGCCCATAGTGTTAGATGAAGGGGTAAATGTAGGGGAATGGGTCTGGGTGGGTTGTGCTTCGGCGGGTCAGTGTGGACTTGTTGGGCCGAAGGGCCTGTTTCCACACTGTAAGTAAGTAATTTAATCTGATCTGTAAACCCATCAACACATCAAATTCATCCCCACAGAATGACGTGGTTGTAGATAAGAAATAAAATGAACCATGGTGCAATCTAGGTTTCTGATTGGGTTATATGGTCTGCTTGACAGCATGGAAAGAAAATCCATCTGGCTCATTGTGAACTGACTCCACTTGTATCTCAGGTGCCAGTCTCAATAGCAGCCAAGAATCCAGCATTATCAAACGGCAGTGCTTGTGGAAAAATGTGATGCTGCAATACTTAAAGGGCTGCAGCAACATCATGAGGCATTCCCTTGTGTTTTTTTAATGTGATAGATGCTTCTAGCAATGCATAATATCTGGGCAAGCTTCAGGAACTGACAAATCAGGCCCAAATCCTTTAATTTCATTGTCCCACCTCAAAACATCCCATGAAGCTGCACCCCTCAGAGACTGGGACACAGCTTACATTGTCTGTTGAGAAAACAGTATCAGACAACCTTTTTGGTAAGTTATAAGAACAGCTGACATTTCTATAGCACCTTTGATTTAGCATAAATGTCCCAAGATACTTCACTGGAAAGATTATCTGACGGAGCTATGTCGAAAAATACGGCATTGGAAAACGCCAGCGTTTTACCAGCGCCAGACCTTTTGACTCTGATCTCCAGCATCTGCAGTCCTCACTTTCTATTGATGGAGTTATGTATCAAACCGCATTGAGATTTAAATTCAGATCACCCAAGTCTTGGTAAAAAAAAATCTTTTAAGAAGTGAAATATAGAAGGCAAAGAAAGAAGACGGTTTAACGACAGATTTTCAGAGTTTAGGACCCAGTCAGCTGAAGGAGAAATATATTTGTAAACTGTGACCTGTCACACAACGTTTGTTGTAGTTGTTGAGACATGGAACTGAGGACAGGACCTCTAATATTACAAGGAAAAATATTAGGGATTTTAGGAGGTCAGAATTGGGGGATTTAGAGCTGGAAGTGATTAGGGATAGATAAGGACTTGGGGGAATTTGATGAGATGGATGAGAATTCAATGACCTACAATTGTCAGCACTCAGTCAACAGTGGTTGTGATGATATATACATAATGTAAGTGAACTGCACAGAAGGACTACTTATCACTGAGTGTATATAGGAATGTGAGTGAAGCATTGTTTCAGATCTGGGTCTATGTGAAGGCTGTTGTTTTCTCCCCAAATGTTTATTCTAGTCAGAATTTGTGGAAGCAATTCACAGCAATTCAAACATTACATTGCATAAAGTGGAACACAGATCAGTTAAATCAAATGGACTTCAGCAATTCAAGAAGGCAGCCCACTACCAACTTCTCAGGACAATTAGAGATGGACAACAGGGTGTGGTTCAGTCAGTGAGCCCACATTCCAAAAATGAATCAAAAACCTTTCTTTCAATCCAGCATCAGGTGCCATGATAGATTGTCAAATAATGTCTCGTGCATATATCCTGAGAGACTTTATAGAGTTTCCAGCTCCTTGACATAGTATGACATATGCACCAGAAACAGCAGCCTTCCCTCACTGTACCTCTGTGGTGGCTGCCCCAAGCATTGGTCCATCCCTCAGCATGTAAGCCTGGATCATTGAATGTGCCAGTCTGCAGCGCTGGGTTCAGACAACCCTTTGAGTGAAAGACCAGCAAATTTCAGGCAAACCAAAGAGTGTCTTTCACTGAGTTATTGGGCCTCCAACAGCCAGTGCTGCCTTGCAAAAGCACATTCCAGCAATGGGTGGGGGGGAGGGGGGGAATGGTTTCTTCTCCACTCTAGCTGCTCCAAGAGTGATGGGGCTTTCTGCCAACTGACTTTGACAATCTGCTCAGGGAGCCATCCAACAGGAGTCACCATCTTCTTTTCTGGCAGGAACTTGAAGACTATTACCTGATGGACTTATGGCCAAAAGGGTTTTTGCACAACTTTTCTCTGTGGGACAGCAGATACAGCGTGGCCCAGCTGAATGGGGCTTTTTCTGTGAATTGGCCAGACAATCCTTCGCAATTCCAGGATCAGGCAGAATATCTGCATGAATTAACATTTGGCGCTTACATGCTGAGGGTTTTGACACTGACTGATTCAATTGGACATAAGGGAGGCCATCAGATAAGGGTAACTTTAGTTGAGCTTTAGCCTGTCTTTATCCAAAGGTTTGTCCATTTGACTCAATGGACCTAACGTATGTTTAACCTCCAGTTAAAATAGTAGATCTCTTCATCAAAGCTGAAATGAGGTGTGGAGGGATTTGTTTGGGGTGTGGGTAGGGAGTTAATGGGTGTTGGATGCTGGTGGCGAAAAGATGTTGATTGTTCAGAGTACACACTGAATACCCCACCACCATGCCCAAACTATTAGAATAAATGCTGTCCACTCCACACTTCACTTCAGCTTTGATGAAGAGTCATCTAGACTCGAAACATTAGTTTGCTTTCTCTCCATGGATGCTGTCTGACCCGCTGTGATCACCAGTTTTTGTTGTTTTCAGTACAGATTTCAGCATGTGCAGTAATTTATACTACAAAGTGGCAGATCAATGGGTAATGGACACATTGAACCCAGGAGTGGGTTTATAAATATACTTTGATCATAAATTTTGTAAAAGGCATCACAAAATTGATTTAAAAGTTATCGAAAGTTCAACTTGTCTCCAGACAGAATATACCATTCTTAACTGTCTCAACACAACTCTAGTATTTACAATTTACATTCTATATCAAGCATGCAGACTGTGGGCAAAAACATTTCAAATTAAGAATACAGCTGGATGTAAGTTTGCTCGCTGAGATGGAAGGCTCATATTCAGATATTTCATCACTATGCTAGATGAAGCACTGGTGTTGGTGACCCACTTTCTATTTATGTGATTAGGTTTCCTTGGGTTGATGATGTAATTTCTTGTGGTGACATTATCTCTTGTGGTGATGTCATTTCCTGTTCTCTGTCTCAGAGAGTGGTAAATGGGATCCAAGTCGATGTGTTTGTTGATAGAGTTCCAGTTTTCATGCATGTCCCTATTTGGCTAACACCACCACAGGAATTGACATCACCAACCCAAGGAAACCTAACCACATAAGTAGAAAGTGGGTCACTAACACAAGTGCTTCACCAGAGGCTCACTGATGATGTTACCGAGTATGGTGACGAAACATCTGAAAATGAACTTTCTAGCTCAGTGAGAAAACTTACGTCCAGAACCTCAACAGGACCTACAAATCTTCTCAAAACTCACTAAAGATTATATCCCTCAAAACTGAAGTAAACTTTTCTCCATTTACCACATTCTACACTGAGGTGCATCAATATGATTTCAGGACCCTTGATATTCACAATGAACATAGAATCCTTACAGTGTGGGTGTAGGCCATTCAGCCCATTGAGTCCACAGCAAACCTCTGAAGAGCATTCCACCCACACCCACCTCCCTACCCTATAATCCTGCATTTCCCATTGCTAATCCACCTCTCCTGAATATTCCTGTGCACCCTAGGCAATTTAGCATGGCCAATCTACCCTAACCTGCACATCTTTGGTCTGTGGGATGGAATCGGAGAGCACTCAGAGGATACCACACAGACAATGAGCAAAGTCCATACAGACAGTCACCCGAGGGTGGGATTGAACCCAGGTGCCTAGTTCTGTGAGGCAGCTGCTCTAACCACAGAGTCACTGTGCTGCCCCAACATTTCTTGTCTGGTGCACAGCCCAAGGGGGTCTGCTGGTTCCAGCCTCTCAGTGTTCTATGGCTGAAAGGCCTTAGGCAATGATCCTCCCCTATTATGTATTTGTAAGTGGATGACTCGTGATTTAGTGTGTCACCCAACAGAGAGACCTGGACCTTGGAATGTGGCAATTTGCAACACTCAGTTGAGACAACTATTTGCACTGTAAGATCAGCTGGTTTTGGGCAGACTGAAGGCCATCTTTCACCAACTTGAAAGCCCTAAGGTGATGTTTGTCTCAGAGTATATCTGTGAGAACAGCCCATAGAGCACAGCCCCCTGTATCACATCTCTGCTGAGGTTGAACCTTGCCACAACACTACTCCAGAGCTGTGAGCCCAGTCCCTCTTCTGTTTCTCTGAACCTTCCAGGCAAACCAAGCTTAAATTGGCAGACTCCCTTAAAACAAGAGCATCTAATTGGCTGCCTGAGAATTTTCCCATTTCTCCATGCTGGGACAATTCCAGGTTCTATGTGTAGGTAGCTGAACTTAGCCCATACTGGCTGGGTCTTTCAGACCTCCTTTCCATTTCAGTCTGAAATTCTCGAGCTGATATCTCCTCCGGGGTTTACACATGGGAAAATATCCTACTCCTGTACTTGCACGTTCTCCCCGTGTCTGCGTGGGTTTCCTCCGGGTGCTCCGGTTTCCTCCCACCCTCCAAAGATGTGCGGGTCAGGTGAATTGGCCAAGCTAAATTGCCCGTAGTGTTAGGTAAGGGGTATATGTAGGGGTATGGGTGGGTTGCGCTTCGGCAGGGTCGGTGTGGACTTGTTGGGCCGAAGGGCCTGTTTCCACACTGTAAATCTAATCTAATCTTATCTGAGTGTCTTTTGAACGTTGTAATTGTGCACACATCCAAGATCTATACAGAAGTCTATCGATGTTGCAGGTATTAACCCTTATTCAGTCCTGAAGAAGGGTTAATACCTAGAATGTTGACTTCTCCACCTCCTGAAGCTGCCTGGCGTGCTGTGTTCTTCCAGCCTCCTGTTTGCCTACGTTCGATTCTAGCATCTGCAGCTTTTTTGTCTCTAGCTATAGATTTTTGTTGGGCTGTATAGATCTTGGATGTGGGCACAATTACAATGTTCAAAAGATACTCAGATAAGTATAGGAGCAGGAAAGGTTAGGAGAGATGTGGGCCAGGAGCAGGCAGGTGGGATTAGTTTAGTTTGGGATTATGTTCGGCATGGACTGGTTGGACTGAAGTATCCATTTCCATGCTGTATGTCTCTATGACTCTAAGATATTATTAAATGCTGGAACTGACTTGAGGGGCTGAATGGTCTACTCATATTTTGCTTAAACTTGTTAAAGTCTGAGCGTCAGAGTGCCCTTGTATTCAATGAGTTACCATGACTTGTGTTCTGGGTGAGGACTTGTGGGCAGTCTGCCAACCACTTTCAATCCATTAAAAAGTAAGTTTAGAAAATCCAACCTCTCGCAAACAAAGAGTTTCGGCAAACAGAGTGGAGAGGATGGTTAATTTGTAACCGTCCTGTAATGGCGTCGTTTTGGAAACTGCAATGTGTCGTTTATTCTTGTGGTTTCCGTTCATTAATGAAATATAGAGAAGCATCTGTAAGTGGCTTCATTCCTGGCACACAGCCTGTGCAGGCCAGAGGGTAAGCTACTAAGCAGGTCCTTGCTTCTCCAGCTTGTGCTCATTGGTTTCCAGGCTTTGTACAGATACCACAGGTTCCCCCACAATGACTGCTCTCAATTAACCAAGGGATGGAGGTAGCATGATGATCTCATGCACAGGGAGAAGCATTCCATGCTCCTTTGGGAGCAGTGAGAGTGCTGTCGCTTTTCTCTTTCACAGGCTGTGGTCACTGCTACACCTTTTTCACAAGTTCCTACCTTCACAGGTTTCCAGCCGCATTCTCTTTGTTTTCGGTTAGACCCCCTACAGTGTGGAAACAGGCCCTTCGGCCCAACAAGTCCTCACCAACCCTCCGAAGAGCAACACACCCAGACCCATTCCCCTCTATTTATCCCTGACTAATATACCTAACACTACAGGCAATTTAGCATGGCTAATTCACCTGACTTGCACATTTTTGGACTGTGGGAGGAAACCGGAGCACCCAGAGGAAATCCACGCAGACAAGGGGAGAATGTGCAAACTCCACACAGACAGTTGGCGGGGTGGGTATTGAACCTGGGTCTCTAGCGCTCTGAGGCAGCAGTGCTAACCACTGAGCCACCGAGCCATCTCCTAATTGATATTCAACCATCCCCAGAGCCCGATTATAAAACTGGTACTTCAAATCAAATGGTCATGAAATGCTAAAAGTTCACTCCAAGCAGGCCTAACCACCTCAGAGCCAATGCAGGGTAGCCAACGCTGAGGTGGAGGGCAGCCATTTTGATTGCATCTATAGCAAGAAGACGGTAATCTGTTTGTTATACTGTACGTTGAGGCAATTATTAGTGGCGAGGTCCACTTGAGAATTGTCTACTCCTTTAAAAAAACGTGCGTGGAATTTTTGAAGGGTAGCAGTAATTGACATTAGCAAGCTTGTAACCATTTGTTCAGAGTGGTGACAAATTGAGCGTCAAACTTTGAGTCATCATGTTTCAACTATGAGGCAGAGTGGCAGCAGAGAGAGAAAAGGAAGCAAATCTTGCACTCTGGATCTTAATGCCTCGTGGCATCTCCTAAGCCCACGTTTCTAAAGATCTGTGAGTTTGAAATCAGCCTGTTCAGTCTCAATGCGACCCATGACCCTGAGCAGACATCGTCCTCAAACTGAGAGGCAGCCCATGCCGATGGGATCTTTGCACAGCCAGTTCCATAGTTTAACAGAAAAAAAACCGAAAGAACTGCGGATGCTGGAAATCAGAAACAAATACAGAAATTGCTGGAAAAACTCAGCAGGTTTGGCAGCATTTGTGGAGAGAAATC
This sequence comes from Hemiscyllium ocellatum, assembly GCF_020745735.1. Classification (NCBI taxonomy): domain Eukaryota; kingdom Metazoa; phylum Chordata; class Chondrichthyes; order Orectolobiformes; family Hemiscylliidae; genus Hemiscyllium; species Hemiscyllium ocellatum. The sequence goes on along the minus strand of NC_083422.1, from coordinate 7,496,182 downwards.
AGAGTTAACATATTGGGTCCAGTGAGCCGAAGAAGGATTCTGTAGAAGGCTTATTGTTTTGTTGCTACAGTTTAGCATCTAGCCAGCGTGGAAAACAGCATCTCTTGTGTACTCAGCTTTGATGCTGTGCTTACATTTCTAGAAATGGATTTGAACTCATCACATAACGACTTAAATAGAAAAATTGGTGGCAGGGTAGCACAGTGGTTAGCACTGCTGCCTCACAGCGCCAGAGACCCGGGTTCAATTCCCACCTCAGGTGACTGACTGTGGAGTTTGTACGTTCTCCCCGTGTCTGCATGGGTTTGCTCCGGTTTCCTCCCACTGTCCAAAAATGTGCAGGTTAGGTGAATTGGCCATGCTAAATTGCCCGTAGTGGGTCTGGGTGGGTAGCAGGTCGGTGTGGACTTGTTGGGCTGAAGGGCCTGTTTCCACACTGTAAGAAATCTAATCTAAAAGTGAGTGACAGCTTTGAAGTACAGGGGTTAGAATCACTATATTTAACCATCTTGATGTTGTGGGCATTTCCTGTATTTTTTTTTAAAAAAAAACATCCCTGGAGACATTTCAAGTTGTGCAAGTGTGCTTAAAGTGGGCTGTTACTTTTTAATCCACATTGATGTTTAATATTGAAATAATTTCCAATGTAGTGACGTGAATTCCATGCTAGTACCTGTCCCTACATGAATATCCTTTCAGAATTGCGCAGGATAGAGCAGTACAGGCATTTCATGTTCTATCTATGAATATTCAGCAAAATAATTCAAACTCTTACGACACACTGAAACATTCATTTGTTCTTTTGAGTTATTTTTGTACTTTGGTCACTCAGGGTCCTTAGCCAAGCTCGGTTACCTTGATGCTGCACCTGCCTCTTTTCTTCCTGAGTTCTTTGGAGTTATGGGCGATTAATCAGCAGTTCATTCGGTTGGAAGATGGCCCAGGAAATTCTATTTCAGTCTCTAAAATCCTTACCTTGAGCCCTAATCCCATTCTGTGTGAGTTGTGGGGTCTGGGTGACTTTGAGGAATTAAAATCTTGCCGACAGAATCCCCTCACTTACTCAGTCGAAATGATTTTTTGACCACACGAGGGATAAAAGAAGCACAATTAAAGGAGGAAATTTACTCAATCCCCTCAGCGTCGCTTTCATTTGCTATTTTGTGAAGATTTTCCTGTTTTTTTCTGACCTGTTATCATCCAGGAATCCATTCCACGCCTTGTTAACTCACTGATTTGAGACTATATTCCGAACATCATTGCTAACCTCGGTCTTTATCAGTTTGAACCAAGGTTCCACGGTCAGTGGTTTCATCCAAAGTAGTGAGGCAATACCTTCCCTCTTTTATTTTCTTTATTAACTTAGATCTTCAACAGGTCACAGATAAATTCCAAATTCCAAATGGCACTTTCAGATCTCTGAATACCCAAGGGAGTACCAGGCAATGTGTGAGGTTGACTACAGACAGGGAAAACAGACAGGTAGGGTTACGGTGAGAATCACTGACTGTGGAACCTAGCTTCAAATTAGAAAGGGTAAGGTTAGGAATGAGGAATATTGTCACAAAATAAAGAGTTAAAAAGACATGGAATGGATTCCTGAATTAGGTAATGGGACAGAAAAAAAACAGTAAAACCTTCATAAAACAACAAATGAATGTGAGTCTGAGGGGATTAGACTGTCATAGGTTGAGTAAATTTCCTCTTATAATCAGTTCTCTATTATTCCTCAAGTGTTCAAGATCTCATTTCAACTGGTTAAGTGAGGGGAGTCAGTGAGATTTTAACTTGTGAGTCAGCAATTCAATAAAATTCAAGGTAAATGTTGAAGTCTACCAAGACTCTGCTGTCTGCCCACTCTCATTTGTCATAACCTTTGACTTGGGCCTGGAGCCTACTGTACATGGGTGATGTGGTTATCATCATCAACAATGTGGTAGAGGGACAGGCCCAAGATGAAAGTACAAGAATGTAGAGCTAAGGTTAAATAAAATGATTTATGATCTTACTGAATGGAAGCGCAGACTCAAAGGGCTGAGTGGCCTGCTCTCATTCCTTGTTCATGTGAAAATAAAACACCCAGGATAATAGTGGGCTAAAGATGTGCAGCAAGAATCTTCATACCTGCCCTTTTATGAAAAAAAGGGGAAAGCAGAACAGTAAGGTCTCTCTTCCTGGCATGGTCTCAGCTTGTTCTTCTGGTCTTGAGGTGGTTCCAGAGCAATCTCCTGGCCTTGTGAACCCTGAGGTGAAGGCCGGCATTGACTGGAGTCAAGACCTGGTGCAGACTGGAGTCAAGACCCAGCACGGTTTGGAGTCAAGGCCCGGCACAGACTGGAGTCAAGGCCCGGCACAGACTGGAGTCAAGGCCCGGCAAAGACTGGAGTCAAGGCCCGGCACAGACTGGAGTCAAGGCCCGGCAAAGACTGGAGTCAAGGACCGGCAAGGACTGGAGTCAAGGCCCGGCAAAGACTGGAGTCAAGGACCAGCAAGGACTGGAATTAAGGCCCGGCATGGACTGGAGTCAAGGCCTGGCATGGACTGGAGTCAAGGCCCGGCATGGACTGGAGTCAAGGCCTGGCATGGACTGGAGTCAAGGCCCGGTGTGGATTGGAGTCAAGGCCCTGCATGGATTGGAATCAAGGCCGGCATTCACTGGAGTTAAGGCTTAGCATGGTTTGGAGTCAAGGCCCGGCAAGGACTGGAGTTAAGACCCTGCTTGGATTGGAATCAAGGCCCAGCATTCACTGGAGTCAAAGCCCTGCATGGACTGGAGTCAAAGCCTGGCATGGACTGGAATCAAGGCCCGGTACGGACTGGAGTCAAGGCCCAGCATGGACTGGAGTTAAGACCCTGCATGGATTGGAATCAAGGCCCGGCATTCACTGGAGTCAAAGCCCTGCATGGACTGGAGTCAAAGCCTGGCATGGACTGGAATCAAGGCCCGGCATGGACTGGAGTCAAGGCCCAGCATGGACTAGAGGCTCGGCCCAATGCAGACTGGAGGCTAGGTGCCTGCATGGTCTGGGTTAGTAGACTATTGTTCTGAACTTTTTTTCTCCATTTCATAACATAATCTATTCCTAAAATCTGCAATGCTGGACTTTTAACTTCTCTAGTTTTCTAAGAACTTTAACTGAAGAAGGTGTACCTCGGAACCTTTGTACCTAAGATGGCACCATTAGCAGAGACTTGTACACTTTTCACTGTACTCACTTGAGTAAATGTGACAATAAAGCTAATTCTAATTCTAGATAGCCATCACTGTCAGAAGTGTGAAAGACGTGGGCATTTAAATACCTGGGCTCAGTAATTCCTGATGAAGGGCTTATGCCTGAAATGTCAACTCTCCTGCTCCTCAGATGTTGCCTGACCCACTGTGCTTTTCCAGCACCACACTTTTCGACTCTGACTCTCCAGCATCTGAAGTTCTCACTTTCTCTCAGCAATCGAGCAGGATGGCAGGCTGTGGGGCGTCAATGACAAGAGAGAACACAAGGTGCACAAGAAAGCTATGGAGATTTTGTGGGTAGTATTAAATAGAAAGAATTAAAAATTATTTTGTACAGGGTCCTCAGTTGGAACTGCAACGCAGCCAATTCGGTCTTCATAGTGGAGGATACAAATAACATGTCAGTAGTTGACAAAGAGACATTGGTAGGTGAGGACCTAGAAACAATCATTATCATGGAAGAGGTTGTGTTCGGCAAGCTAATGGAATGAAGGGTAGACAAGACTCCTGGTCTGAATGGAGTCAATCCCAGGGTGCAACAATAAATGGCGGGAGAAATAGCAAATGCTCTTGTGGTAATTTTCCAAACTTTACTGGACTCTGGGGCAGTTCCAGTAGAATGTAAAACAGCAAATGTGATGCCACTGTTTAAAAAGGAGGTGGACAAAACTTGAGAAATTATAGACCGATTAGCTTAACTTTTGTAGTGGGGAAAATGCTTGAATCTATTATCATGGAAGAAATAGCAAAACAGCTAGGTAGAAATTGTCCCATTGGGCAGACACAGCATGGATTCATGAAGGGCAGGTATGCTTAATCAATCTACTGGAATTCTATGAAGACATTAGGAACACGGTGGACAACGGGGACCCAGTGGATGTGGTGTACCTAGATTTCCAAAAGGCCTTCAACAAGGTGCTGTACAAAAGGCTGCTGCATAAGATAGAGATGCAAAACATTACAGACAATGTATTAGCATGAATAGAGGATTGGTTAATTAAGAAGAAGCAAAGAGTGGGAGTAAATGAGTGCTTTTCTAGTTCGCGATCAGTGACTTGTGGTGTGCCTCAGGGATCACTGTTGGAACCACAATTATTCACAATTTATATAGGTGATTTGGAGTCGGGGACTACGATTGGTGTGTCAAGGTTTGCGGATGACACTAAGATGAGTGGTAGAGCCAAGTGTGCAGAGGATTGTGAAACTTTGCAAAGGAACGTAGATAGTTTAAGTGAGTGGGCAAAGGTCTGGCAGATTGAATACAATGTTAATAAATGTGAAGTCATCCATTTTGGTCGGAGTAACAGTAAAAAGGACTATTACTCGAATGCAGAGGGACCTGGGTGTCCTTGTGCATGAATCACAGAGGATTGGTCTGCAGGGACAACAAGTAATTAGGAAGGCAAATGGAATTTTGTCCTTCATTGCTAAAGAGATTGAGTTTAAAAGCAGAGAGGTTATGTTACAGCTGTACAAGGTGCTGGTGAGGCCACACCTGGAGTACTGTGTGCAGTTTTGGTCTCCTTACTTGAGGAAGGATGTCCTGGCACTGGAGGGGGTGCAGAGGAGGTTCACTGGGTTGATTCCAGAGTTGAGAGGGTTGGGTTATGAGGAGAGATTGAGCAGACTAGGACTATACTCATTGGAATTTAGAAGAATGGGGGAGAATCTTACAGAAACATATAAAATTATGAAGGGAATAGATAAGATAGAAGTTGAGTGGATGTTTCCACTGGCTGGTGAAACTTGGTTTAATAGGGCATAGCCTCAAAATCAGGGGGAGCAGATTGAGGACTGAATTGAGGAGAAACATCCTTGCCCAGAGGGTTGTGAATCCATGGAATTCCTGCCCAGTGAAGCAATTGAGGCTTCTTCAGTAAATGCTTTTAAATCTAAGGTAGATAATTTTTTGAACAGTGAAGGAAATAAAGGTTATGGTGAGAGGGTGGGTAAATGGAGCTGAGGCCATGAAAAGATCAGCCATGATCTGAATAGCGGAATAACTGAATGGCGGAGCTGACTCGAAGGGCCTGAGGGCTTACTCCTGCTCCTGGTTCTTGTGTTCTTATGTTCAATTGCAGATCAAGTCAAAAAGTGTGGTGTTGGAAAAGCACAGCCAGACAGGCAGCATCCGAGGAGCAGGCGTTTCAAAGCTTAGGGCATAAGCTCGTCATCAGGAATCTCCTGTTCCTTGGATGCTGCCTGACCGGCTGTACCTTTCCAACACCACACATTTAGACTCTGATCTCCAGCATCTTCAGTCCTCACTTTCTCCCTTCTATTGCAGATATACAAGGATTAGATTAAGTGTGCCGAAAAGGCTGAGTAATTTTAATGAAGTATTTAAACTTTCATATCAATTGGGACTATTACTCTAACATGCCAGTAACATAATGAATTTCATCAGAGTGTCCGAGGTAATTTTCAACAACAATATTTCCTGGAACCAACAAGAGGGCAGACCATATTAAATTTAGTAATGAGTTATGAGCCAGATTTAATTAACAGCACACTGAGCGTGAATATTTATCTAATAGTGAACATAATATGATGGAGTGTAATGTAATGCTTATATGAGAGATATACAAACAGCAACTAAGATTTTAGATTCAGTTCTCAATAACTACAATGGGGTGAGACTGAAACTGCCCTCAGTAAACTGGATCCACCATTTTTCGAGTAGATAAAATGATAGAACATCAGTGGGAGGTTTCAAAACAGAATTTAATATGATATGGAGATAGTTTATACCCTTCAGAGGCAAGAGATCTACTTGCCAAGGAAGAAAGGACAACTAAATAGTTTAGAGATAATGTAAAATTTAAAAAAGGAAATATAGCAATGTATAAAAACATAGATCTCAGTGATTGGGACAGATTAAAAAAAAGAACAGCAAAAGGTGACAAATCAGATAATGATAACAAAAAGAGAGCATTAAGTACATTTCTAAAGGATATTAAAATCAACACAAGATATCTGTACAATCATATTAAGAAAAAAGAGTGGAAAGCAGAAATGTGAATCACTTGATAACAAATAATGGTCAATTGTGTCAATTGTGTGTGGTCCAAAGCTGCTGTAGCAAGCTCCGATAGAGTTGATCTGTGTCGGTGCCATCTTGAAATTACTCCAGTATATATATATCGATGGAGCTGAGGTGGAGATGGTCGAAAGCATCAAGTTCCTCTGAGTGACAATCACCAACAATCTGTCCTGAACCATGCACGTTGATGCGATGGTCAAGAAGGCAGAACGATGCCTCTTCTTCCTCAGGAGGCTAAGGAAATTCAACATGTCCATAAGGACCCTCACCAACCTTTGCAGATGCACTATAGAAAGCATTCTATCTGAATGCATCATGGCTTGGTTCAGCAACTGCCCTGCTCAGGCCTGTAGAGAAACTACAGAGAGTTGTGAACACAGCCCAGACCTTCCATCCACTGACTCCATCTATACTTCTTGTTTCCGTGGGAAGACAGCCAACACCACCAAAGACCCCTCCCACCCCAGTTCTAACCTCAGGCATAAGATACAAAACACACGTACCAACAGGTTCAAGTTTAACTTATTCCCAGTTGTTATTAGACTTCCGAATGGACATCTCAAATTTCAAATCTAATGTTTATCTTGCTTTTTATGCACCTTCTTTGCTGCCATAATGTTCAATTCCTCACTCTTTTTTTATCCCCCTATGATCTTTGTTATGTTGTGATCTACCTGTACTGCACACAAATCAAAACTTTTCACTGTATCTAGGTACATGTGTTAATGATAAATCAAATCAAATCAAAGCTGGTTGTTGGGGAGAGTTTTAATGTTGAAATCACTTCAATGACAAGAGAGGATGTAAGGAAATGCAAGAAGGCAGTGGAGCTTTTATGGGTGGTATTAAATCAAAAGTATTTAAGACTATTTTGTATGGCTCCTCAGTAGGAACTGTGAAGCAACAGATTGCAGAATACAAAGATTAGATTAAGTGTGTAGAAAAAGAGTTAGATTTCATAATATTTAAGGCACAAAATATTCCAATTAGTTACGTTTGATCCTGCCTAGAAACAAGGGTGGGACTTACTAGAAGTTCAAATAAGTCATTCAAATCAGACCAAGGATCAGTAAACAAGGGTCAGCCAGGTTTGCTCAGAGAGTATGTTAGTATATGGGAAACAGGCCCCAGGCAGCTGAAGTGCTACTATTAGTTGGTTCAGTGCAGTTGGGGCTCAGGGAAGCCCATGAGGATCTGTTTGATAGCTCTGTGCTGCTGGATTATGTGACCCCTTGGGCAATTTCCAGCTCAGTAGAGTTAAAGGAACACTGTCTGCTAGAGAGCTGGCAATTTGGAAAGGAACATTTGTAAGTAGCATCAGCTCAGCGAATGTAGCTACTTGGTTACAACATTGAAATTGTGTCAATAACATATATCTAATGTGCCAGTTATCTAACGCTTGCAAGCAGTCTCAGGTATCCTGGGGTACTGGGTCTTGGAAGAAGAGATTGAACTACTAACACATGAATAGTTGTTGAGATAGTTTTATTTAGATTAGTTTTGAGGAAGTTCAGAGACTAGATCTTTGAAAGTGTGGATTTGATATCCCTTGTGAAGGATGAAAGTTTAATGAGATTTGATGATCCACAGTGTCGTAATGTCTGGTGGTGTTGAGACGGAAACCGAATGGTCTCGTCTCTACGTGTTCGTTGGAAGGAGAGATCAAACCGGCTAGAGTTTGGAGCAAAAACACCGTTTATTACAGAATCAAGACTGGCAAACTATACAACGAATTCAAAAGCATGCAAATTCGTTGGAGAAGGCGTTCTGTCTCTCTCTTCGGATCTGGTGCAGTTATACTTCGCGCTTCCTCGAGTTCCCGGTCAGGTTCCCCTCGTTCGGTTCTCTCATTGGTTGGTTCACCTGTCTGTGAAGGGATTAGTGTCTCTATTGGCTGCCCCGAGATACCTGCCCAGCTCCTGCTGCGCTGAACAATGGGTAGACATCCTGGGTTCGGCAGTTTCTGATCTTGTAAATTAAAAGTTTATTGTTGGAAGGGTTTCCTCATTGCCATGCGTCTGGCTGTCTGGGCGTTCACAATAGTTCTCCATAGCTGAATATACAGGTATTATCATTTAACACAGGACCCGAATGAGTTTGACGTCAGCGGAGGCATTAGCAAGTGCTTTATCAATCAAGTGTAGTATCGGTGCGATTTACACTATCCGATAGTTACCAGTTTCCTTTATTAACAATGAGATTGTAACAGGATGATCTGAAACTGACGGACATGTTCTAATCCCCAAGGAATGTGGCCTGCAGTGGCTGGGTTTACTTTACATGGCTGTGTTTTAGCTGGTACCTGACAGTGTCTGCTTTAATAATGGTGCTCCCCTCCCTAGCCCCAATGTGGGTACCCCGATAGCAGATTATCCCCAACAGTGGGTTGCTAAGAATTCCATCTGTCTTCATTGCATCTGCAATCTGAAGTGTTGTATGGGGTGCTTGACCACACTTATTCTGTTAACCTACATTTATCACATGTTAATTCTTCATATTAGCATATAATTTATATAATTACATATCATAGATTGTTCTACTTTTCTAACTTGGGGGAGTAAAGTTTATTTTGTTTGTTTAAAACCACGTATTCTTGTGGCTTTATTCCCTTGGTAATATTTCAAACTGCATCTACTTTAAGCTAAAATAAGTTAACCAGACCACAACATAATATTGCTTGGGATCATAGGAAATGAAAATAAGGAAATGGTGCTAAATAATCACTTTGTCTCAGTATTTACAGTAGGGGAAGAGTAACCATGCTGGGCATCTCAAGGCAACTAATATTGAATCAGGGACAGGGCCTCATGAAAATGAATGTAAATAAAGTGACAGCTATTTTATATTTACACAAAGGTTATGGACATCTCGGCTGGGCCATCATTTCTTGCCTATTCCACTGTCCCTAGTTGCCCCTTGAAAAGGTGGTGGTAAGCTGCTTTCTTGAACTGCTGCACTCCCGTGTTGTGGGTTGATCCACAATGTGCTTAAGGAGGGAATTCCAGGATTTTGAGCCAGCGACAGCGAAGGTCAAAACTTCCCATTGATATATTTCCAACTCAAGATGGTGAGTGGCTTGGAGGGGAACTTTATGTGGTGGTGCTTGCTGCTCCTATCTTTAGAGATGAATGTGGTTGAGACTTTATAATGTGCTGCCTAAGGAGCCTTGTTAAATTTATGCAGTTCATCTTGTAGATGGTACGCTCTGCTGCTTTGTGAATTGGCAGTAGAGTGACTGAATGCTGAGTGTTTGTGGATTTGGTCCCAATCCCAAGTGGGCTGCTTTGTTCTGGTTGGTTTCAAACTTCTTGAGTGTTATTGCAGCTGCATTCATCCAGACAAGTGGGGTCTATTCCATCACACTCCTGAGTTGTGCCTTATTGACAGGTACTGGGGAGTCAGGTGGTGAGTTAATTTCTGCTCTTGTAGCCACAATATTTATATGGCTATTCCAATTCAGTTTCTGGTCGATGGTAACCCCTAGGATGTTGATAGTGGTAGATTCAGATGTAGATTCAGAGCTGGTAACACCATTGAATGTCAAGAAGTTAGATTTTCTCATGTTGGAGATGGTCATTGCTTGGCATTTGTGTGGTACAAAGTTACTTGCCACTTGTCAATCCAAGCCTGGATGTTGCCCAATTTGAACATTGTCTGCTTCAATATCTGAGGAGTCAGGAATGATGCTGAACATAATACAATCATTGGTGACCATGCCCAAATCTGACTTTATGATAGAGGCAAAGTCATTGATGAAGCAGCTGAAGATATTTGGAGCTAGGATACTCCCCTGAGGAATTCATGTACAGATGTGCTGGAGCTGAGGTGGCTGACTTACAACAACCATAACCATCTTCCAGGTATGATTCTAAACAGCAGAGATTTTCCCCCCAATATCCATTGATTCCAATTCTGCTAGTACTCCTCAGTGACACACTCAGTCGAATGTGGCCTTAATGTCGAGGGATTTCACTCTTATCTAACTCCTGGAATTCAGCTCTTTTGCCTATTTGAATGTAATGAGGTCAGGAGCTGAGAGACCCTGGCAGAACTTAAGCTGAGCATCACTGAGCAGGTTATTGCTGAGCAGCTACTGCTTGATAGCAGTGTTGATGACCACCTTCCATCACTTTACTGATGGGGCAATATATGGCTGGGCTGGATTATCCTGCTTTTAGTGGACAGGACATGAAGGAAATAATGGCACTAACTGGTGATAACTCTTCAGGAGCAGAAGGTTTTCAAGCCAGGGTTTGAAGGAAAGGATAACAACATTTCAGATTCCATAAATATAATTTTCCAAAGTTTCCAAATGACTTAGGATGCATCACTTTAAATCATTTCACAAAGGAGAAAGTTGGAGACCAAAAATTCTGAACCAATTAACTTAGCATCCATTGTCAGGAAATTCTGAATGGCATGGGCATTCAGAAGGTAATTTATAAAATCCCAGTTAAGAGACTGAAGCTAAAGCTGTGAATCTTTGACACAGTCTTCCGGAGAAGGTTGTGGAAGCAGTCTCTTTTTTAAGGCAGAAGTAGATAGATTCTTGATGAAGTCAGAAGTCACATGATGCCACGTTATAGTCCAACAGGTTTATTTGAAATCATAAGCTTTTGCAGCGCTGCTGCTTCATCAGGGCTGATGAAGGGGCAGCGCTCCAAAAGCTTGTGATTTCCAATAAACCTGTTGGACTATAACCAAGTGTCACGTGGACTTTGTCCACCCCAGTCCAACATCAGAACCTCCACATCTTGATGAAAAAGGACATGAAACCTTATTGGGAATAAATGGAAATGTAGATTTAAGGGTACAATGAGATCAGTCATAATCTTATTAAAGGGCAGCTCAGGCTCAATGGTCAATCTTGCTTCTTGTTTGTATTTTAATATGGTGTAGAAGACATGAGCTATCTGAGCAGCCAGAGGTCATGTTTCATTCCAATGTGAACACCAGGGAAGAATGGGATTCTGCAGTGCATCTCGGAATCCAGAATGTGATCTATAAACAGGATCTCAGTAGTGGGCATCTTTGGATGACTCCCAGTGCCATGTACCTGTGAGGATTGGAAAAGGAGTGCAGAAGGGAGGGCTTTAGATTCCTGGGACATTTAGTCCAGTTCTATGGAGGGTGAAACCTCTATAGGCCCTCACCATTGCTGCATCTCCATCAGGAAAATGACCAATATTCTTGCAGGAAGAATCATTCAAGTGATAGAAAGCTTTTAGAAATGATATTTAGAGATAAATTCATGGTCACTTTGATAAGTGAGGATTAATTAAGGAAAACCATCATCAGTTTGGTAAAGATAAATCATATATAATTATCTTAATTAAGTTTTTTTTTGAAGAGGTAACAGAAAGGGTTGAAGAGGATAATAATGTTGATAATGTGAAAATGTGCTTGATAATTGCATAGTTCCAGGCTAGTCAGCAACGTTAAAGCCCATGGAATAACAATGCGTCATAGAGACGAATACTGTTCAGTGACAGGAAATTCGGAAATAATGACCAGCTGTTTTTTTTGACTGGAGGCAGGTATACGGTGGAAATCCACATTAGGACCACATATTTTCATTATCACTGTTAATGATGTAGATTTGAGGATACAGGGCACAATTTCAAAATTTGCAGCTGTGAGGAGACTATGAACACAGGGGAATATAAGATAGGAGCAGGAGTAAGCCAATCGGTTCCTCCAGTGTGCTTCGCTGTTCAACCAAACCATTTAAAAAATTCTTTAATGGGATGAGGGTAACACTGAGCACACCTGAAGTCTGTTGGTCATTCCTCATTACTCTTGAGGGGGTGAAATGCTCCAGTGTTTGGGGTGTAGCAGTACTCACAGTGGTGCTGGGAAGAGAGTTCCAGCAATTTGACTCAGTGACTACAACAGAGCAGTGATATTATTATTCCAGGTCAGGATGGTGAGCAGCTTGGAGGGGAACTTACAGTTGGTGGTGTTCATATTCTTCTGCCATCCTGGTCTTTCTCGATGGTGAAGATCACTGGTTTGGAAGGTGCTGTTGAAGAAGTTTTAGCTAGTTGCTGCAGTGCCTTTCTAGATGACACATACTATTACCATTGAGCGTCAATGATGAACAGAGTGAATGTTGAAGGCAGTGGCCATGATGCCATTCGAGTTCATTTCTCCTGGATAGTACCAAGCTTCATGAGTGTTGTTGGAGCTGCACCCATCCAGGCAAGTGGGGAATATTCCATCATACTCCTGACTTGTGCCTTGTAGATGATGGACAGGCTTTGGGGAATCGAAGGTGAGTTATTTGCTACAGGATTCCTAACCTTCTCTTGTAGTCTCTGTATTTATATGGTCAGTCCAGTTGAGTTTCTGGTCAATGGTAATCTCCAGGTTGTTGATTGTAGTAGGATCATATCAGCTTTCTTGTGAGTGAAGAAAATCAAGCTTTATTGGTGGTAACTATTTGCTCAAGACAAAGGAAATTCCTCGAGATTTATGTCAGTTTCTGGCCACAAGAGAGGAAGGGGTATGATTCCAGGAAATGTCGTGTCTTCACAAGACCCGAACTCAGTCCAATTCTGACAAAGTGACCCTGGACTCGAAATGTTAACTCTACTTTTCTCTCTACAGATGCTGACAAACCTGCTGACTTTCTCTAGCAATTTCTGTTTTAGTTACAGATTTCCAGTATCTGCAGTTTCTGTTTTTATTTCAATTCTGAGTAATCCGTTGATCCTTTCAAAGTCTCATATTATCACATCCTTTGGAACAGAATCAAGCATTTTACCTCGTGCTGATATTAAACTGACTCCTCTGTCATTCTATTTTCCTTTTTAAAATAGCGGGTTCATTTGCCAATCTCTGATCTGTTTGGACTGTTGCAGAATGTACAGAATTTTGAAAGATGACAACAGACACACGGACTATTTTGTGGCCACTTCCTTTAGTGCCCTATCGATGTACCTTGGGGATTTATCAGTTTTCAGGCCCATTAATTTCTCCAGCATTATATTCTTTACCAGTACTAATTTCCTTCAATTCTTTTGTCCCAATGGACTCTTGCTTCCTGAATATTTCCAGAAAATAATTAGCATCTCCTTCAATGAAGATAGAACTAGAGTAATTGTATAGTTGTTTTGCCATTTCCTTCTCCATTCTCAATTCTTCTGGTTTAGGCTATAAATGAAAAGCATGTGCATTCACTAATTTCTTTGCTCTTTACATTCTTATAAATGTTCTTATAGCTTCCTTCCACACCCTTGCAAGTTTGTTCTTATAGTCCATTTATCCCCTCTTATTCAATGTCTTAGTCCACCTTTGCTGAATTCTAAACTGCTACCAATCCTGAGTTTGCTACTTTTTTTATAGCAACTTTATATGACTTGTCCTTGGATCTAATATTATCCTTATAATCCCCTTTTGTTAGGCACAGAAGGGCCAATTTTCCTGTTGTTGTAAAGCTCTGGGATGTAGAGACATCTGGGTGTCCTAGTGCATGAATCATCAAAGGTTAGTCTACAGGTAAGTAATCAGAAAAGCTAACAGAATTTCATGGTTTGTTGAATTGGAGGGAATTGAATGCAAGATAGGGAGTTCATGCTTCAGTTATACAGGGCATTGGTGAGATAGTGTCTGGAGTATTGTGTACAATGTTGATCACTGTACCTCTGGCAGGAGTTGGAAGCAATTCAGAGAAGGTTTACTAGACAAATGCCTAACATGAGTGGATTATATTGTGAGGAAAGGTTATGCAGGCCATGCCTGTGTCCTCTGCAGTTTAGAAAAGTCAGATATGACTGATTTGAAACATATAAGATCCTGAGGGGACTTGACTGAGTGGATGTTGAAAGGATATTTCCTCTTATTTAAAACTAAAGGGTCACCTCCTTAAGGAAACTCTCAGTGAGTTGAGAATTTTTGGAATCCCTTCCTCAAAGGCAGTAGATGCAGAATCTTTAAATATTTTTAAGTCAGGTGTAGATATCTTCTTGATTATCAACGAGTTTAAAGATTATTGTGGATATACAAAATTGTAGAGTTGAGGTTAAAATCAGATCATGATCTTATTACATGGCAGAGCAGGCTGGAAAGGCCATGTGGGTCAGGCAGCATCTGAGGAGCAGGAAAATCAAATGATTCCTGATGAAGGGTTCCTGCCCGATACGTCGATTTTCCTGCTTCTCAGATGCTGCCTGACCCCGCTGTGCTTCTCCAGCACCACTCTAATCTTGACTCTAATCGCCAGCATCTGCAGTCCTCACTTTCACCTGGAAAGGACATGTGGCCCACCCCCATTCCGTGCAAGCACCAGAAAGGACTATAATAATTTTGTTTTCCTTAAATATTAACCACTTCCTAACCACTATTACACCTGTCAACTAAGTTATCCAATTGAGGTTATCTCATGCCTCAGAACTGAGTAGTTTGTTTTGTTTAGATTTAGAACTCTAGTTTCAGAATGGACGACTGTACTTTCCATACCAATGAAGAATTCTATGGTCCCTCTTCCCTAAAGGACATTGCACAACAAGATTACTCATTAACCCCTTCGCAGTGCAGAAAATCTAAGATAGCCTGTTCCCCTGTTGGTCCTTTACCATACGATTTTTGTATAAATTCATGGGACAAGGGTATTACTGGCTGGGTCAGCATTAATTGCCCATCCCTAATTGCCCAGTGGACAGTTAGGAGTCAACCACATTGCTGTGGATATGAAGTGACATGTAGGCTAGACCCAGGTGCAATTGGCAGATTTCTTTCCCTGAAGGACATGAGTGAACCAGATGGGTTTTTACAGCAATTGACCATGATTTTATGGTCATCAGTAGGTTCCTGATTCCTTAAAAATTAAACTCAAATTCCACTGTCTGTTGTGGCAGGATTGAAACCCCAGTTCTCAGAATATTAGCTGAGTTTCTGGGTTAATAGTCCAGTGATAATACCACTAGGCCATCACCTCTCACTTAAGGTCTAAAGGAAAATCTTGTGTACTGTTCCATGAATTCATCTGCCACTATATTATTGTGTATGTGGTTTGCCCAACGTATATGTCCACTTATGTCAACTATGATTACTGTAGCATCACATTTCATGCTTCTCTAATTTCCTGTTTAATACTGTCCCCTATCTCACCACTTACCACAACCTGTTTGGAGGCCTATATGCAACATCCAGTAAAGCTTTCCACCCTTGGTTGCTTTTTGGCTCTGTTTAGACTGATTCTACATGTAGGCTCTCTGAGCCAATATCCTTTCTCACTTTTGGACTGATTTCATCCTTTACTGACAATGCCAGTCCACCTCCCTTTCCTTGCTGCCTGTCCTTCCGAAATATCGTATAGCTTTGAATATTGGGTTTCTAGGTCTGGTCACCTTGCAGCCATGCCTCTATAATCACAATCATATCGTACCCATTTACAACTATTTGCACTGTTAATTATCTGCCTTGTGTGAATGCTGTGTGCATTCAGATACAAAACCTTTGGGTTTTGTCTTTTTAACCATCTTCTGCTAATCCTAATACTGTGGCCTTATACGCTGTCAGCCATCTTTCCTGTGCCTTCCACTTTTGCTTTCTACTTTTCTCACTTCCATCTCTAGTTTTGCTTTCCTTTGTTGTGTCTCCCATCTTAGGTTCCCCTTCCTGTGCCACCCCCACAGTACAAGCAGGTGACCCCGTGAGGGCACTGGTCCCAAACCCATCCAGCTTGAACAGATTCCAGAGTCCCCAGAATCAGGCCCAAAATTATGGGAATCAAACTCCCCCTCATGCACCATTCCTCTAGCCACATATTCAACTGCTCTATTGTGCTGTTCCCAATCTTAAATGTAATCTGGACCTCTCCTTTCTGTAAGTAAGGAGGCTAAGTGATTCTTTAGCATGTTCGCTATTACCTCATTTCTGTCAATATTATTGTTATTAGTTTTTTATATTGCTGTTATCACTTTTTTAGAGAGTCATAGAGTCACAAATCATGGAAACAGACCCTTCGGGCCTATTTGTCCATGTCAGTCAGGTTTTCTAAACTAAACTCATCCCATTGCCTGCATTCGGTTCATATCCCTCTAAGGTTTTTCTATCCATGTACCTGCCCAAATGTCTTTTAAATGTTGTAATTGTACCCACCTCTGCCACTTGGTTTGGCAGTTCATTCCATACACACACCACCCTCTGTGTGAAAATGTTGTTCCTCGGGTCCCTTTTAAATCTTTCCCCTCCCACCTTAAACCTATGCCTTCTAGTTTTGGACTACCCTACCCTTGGGAAAAGACCTTAGCTACGTTCCTCATGAATTTATAGACCTCTGTAAGGTCACTCCATTGCCTCTGACGCTCCAGGGAAAAAAGTCCTAGCCTATCTAGTCTTTCTTTATAACTACATAGAACATAGAATGTTACAGCGCAGTACAGGCCCTTTGGCCCTCGATGTTGCGCCGACCTGTGAAATTAATCTAATGCCCATCTAACCTACACTGTTCCATTATTATCCATATGTATGTTCAATGCCTATTTAAATGCCCTTAACTGTTGAGGGCAGACCGTTCCATGTCCCTACTGCTCTCTCTGAGTGAAGAATCTACCCCGATATCTGTCCTAAATCTAACTCCTCAAATTAAAGCTATGTCCCCTTGTGTTAGCTTTCACCATCCGAGGAAAAAGGCTCTCACTGTCCACCCTATTTAACCCTCTGATTATCGTATACATATCGATTAAGGAACCTCTCAACCTTCTTCTCTCCAACAAAGACAGCCTCAGTTCCCTCAGCCTCATAAGATCTCCCTCCCATACCAGGCAACATCCTAGTAAATCTCCTCTGAACCCTTTCCAAAGCTTCCATATCTTTCCTATAAAGTGGTGACCAGAACTGCATGCAATTACCAGGTGCGGCCTTACCAGTGTCTTCTACAGCTGAAGCATCACCCCGTGGCTCCGAAAATCAATCCTATTATCAATAAACACCAACGCACCATATGTTTAGATCAGAGCGGTGCTGGAAAAGCACAGCAGGTCACGCAGCATCTTAGGAGCAGGAAAATTGACGTTTTGGGCAAAAGCCCTTCATCAGGAAATTTGCCTGAAACGTAGATTTTCCTGCTCCTCAGATGCTGCCTGACCTGCTGTGCTTTTCCAGCATCACTCTGATCTAAGCTCTGGTTTCCAGCATCTGCATTCCTCACTGTTGCTTACCAACACACCATATGCTTTCTTAACAACCCTATCAATTTGGGTGGCAACTTTCAGAGATTTATGCACCTGGACACCAGGATCTCTCTGTTCATCTATACTGCCAAGAATTTTACCATTAGCCCAGTACTCTGCATTCCTCTTACTTCTTCTGACACTTTTCCACATTAAACTTCATTTGCCACTTCTCAGCCCAGCTCTGCATCTTATCTATGTCCATTTGTAACCCACATCATCCTTCGGTACTATCCACAACTCTGCCTACCTTAGTGTCATCTGCAAATTTACTAACCCATCCTTCGATGCCCACCTCCAGATCATTTATAAAAATGACAAAGAGCAGTGGCCCCCAAAACAGATCCTTGCACCTCACCACTGGTAACTGAGCTCCAGGATGAACATTTCTCATCAACCACCACCTTTCAGCTAGCCAATGTCTAAGCCAAACCGCTAAATCACCTTCAATCTCGAAATTCCTTATTTTGCGCAATAGACTATCATGTGGAACCTCATCAAATGCCTTACTGAAATCCATATACACCACATCAACTGCCTCACCTTCATTCATCTGTTTTGTCACCTTATCGAAGAACTCAATAAGGCTTATGAGGCACGACCTACCGTTCACAAAACCGAGTTGACTATCCTGAATCAAATTATTCCTTTCCAGTTGATTATAATCTTTTCCAACACCTTACCCACAACCAAAGTAAGGCTCACTGGCCTATAATTACTAGGGTTGTCCTGACTCCCTTTCTTCAACAAGGGAACAACATTTGCTATCCTCCATTCTTCTGGCACTACTCCTGTTGACAATGATGACATAAAGATCAAAATCAAATGCTCTGTAATCCCCTCTCTGGCGTCCCAGAGAACACAAGGACAAATCCCATCCACCCCCGGTGTCTTACCTATTTTCAGATCTTCCATAATTGCTAAAACCTCCTCTTCAAACTTCATTGCTAAAACTCAAACCCTCCATTCCCAGCAACATCCTTTTAAATGTTTTCTGTACCCTCTCAAGTTTAACAACATGTTTTTATAGCAGGGTGGCCAGAACTGAACACAGTATTCCAAAAGTGACCTCACCAATGACTTGTTCAGATGCAACATAATGTCCCAACTCCTATATTCAATGCTCTGACCAATGAAGGCAAGCATGTTAAATGCCTTCTCACTACCGTGTCTACCTGTGACATCACTGTCAAGGAGCTATGAACCTGCGAATCAAGGGCTCTCTGTTCAATAACCTTCTCCAGAACCCTCCATTAACTGTGTAAGTCCTGCCCTGGCTTGTCTTACCAAAATGCAACACCTCGCATTTATCTAAATTAACTTCCATCTGCCACTTCTCAGCCCATTGGCCCAGATGACGAAGATCCCATTGTACTGTTAGATAACCTCCTTCACAGTCCACTATGCCACCAATTTTGCTATCATCTGCATAATTACTAACCACACTAACTATATTCTCATCCAAATCATTGATATAAATGACAAACAACAGAACTTGATCCTGTGGCTCACCACATTTTTCATATTTTCCAGATATATTTATTTCCAGATATATGTTTTCCAGATATATTTGTTGCATTACTTTTCTGTCAATTCTGATATTCCTTGCAAGTTTCTTTTCATCTTGTGGTTTTGTAGCACTTAATCCATTTTGTCACCTTTTGCAGCTGCAATATCTCCCACTCAGCAAATCTCTGTTTATTGTTTCCATTTAGTTTTCCCTTTATTCAGTTTTATGTGTCTGATGACTCAGTTGTCCACTGTATTTTTTTTGGCAAGTAGAACTTTTGCCCTTTAGGGTAAAAAGTGGTTCTGTATCTTATTCAATTCTTATTTGAACATCATCTGCTGATGTTCTGTCAGTTTATCTATTCACAGTATAAGGAAGAGTTCAGTATACAGCAGGCAATCTCTGTTTCATCCTATTGAAGTCATGCTTACCTAACTTTTACAAGTTTCTCCTTTTCCAGTATTCTATGAGCTTGATCATATTTTGATGATTATTGGAGAAATATTCTTGTGTCTTTGGACGAGTACTGAAGTCATTCATTAATATAAGACCTGTACCCTTGCTGGTTTTGGGATATCATGCTGCAGTAAGCTGTCTCAGACACACACAGGAAATTCCCTGCAATTCTGATTGCTTGTCCTAATCTAAGTGGATGTTCAATTATACAACCTTTATTTGACAAAGCGCAAGATCAAAATTATATGTGTCTAGGAGCTGCATTGACTTATATCTGAGCATGAACAGTGTCCTAGCTGTATCTGAGCAGGAACAGTGCCCTAGCTGTATATCTCAGCAGAATAGGTATCACATCTGTATCTGAGCAGGAACAATGTCCTAGCTGTATCTGAGCAGGAACAGTGCAACTAGGAAGTATACCTGAATCTAACCAGAAGCAATCTTCATCCTATGTCCAGCCAAAATAATAAGGTCATACCTCCACAATAGAGCTTCTCTAACAAAGATGACAGTATGAACATTCAGCCAAGCCTGACATATTATAGCAGTTTAAGTAAAAAATAAGGTCTGCAGATGCTGGAGATCACAGCTGAAAATGTGTTGCTGGTCAAAGCACAGCAGGTCAGGCAGCATCTCAGGAATAGAGAATTCGACGTTTCGAGCATAAGCCCTTCATCAGGAATGAGAGAGAGTAGCCAGGCAGGCTAAGATAAAAGGTAGGCAGGAGGGACTTGGGGGAGGGGCGATGGAGGTGGGATAGGTGGAAGGAGGTCAAGGTGAGGGTGATAGGCCGGAGTGGGGTGGGGGCGGAGAGGTCAGGAAGGAGATTGCAGGTTAGGAGGGCGGTGCTGAGTTGAGGGAACCGACTGAGACAAAGTGGGGGGAGGGGAAATGAGGAAACTGGAGAAATCTGAATTCATACCTTGTGGTTGGAGGGTTCCCAGGCGGAAGATGAGGCGCTCCTCCTCCAGCCGTCGTGTTGTTATGTTCTGCCGGTGGAGGAGTCCAAGAACCTGCATGTCCTCGGTGGAGTGGGAGGGAGAGTTAAAGTGTTGAGCCACGGGGTGGTTGGGTTGGTTGGTCCGGGCGTCTCTGAGGTGTTCTCTGAAGCGTTCCGCAAGTAAGCGGCCTGTCTCACCAATATAGAGGAGGCCACATCGGGTGCAGCGGATGCAATAGATGATGTGTGTGGAGGTACAGGTGAACTTGTGGCGGATATGGAAGGATCCCTTGGGGCCTTGGAGGGAAGTGAGTGTGGAGGTGTGGGCACAAGTTTTACATTTCCTGCGGGTGCAGGGGAAGGTGCCGGGAAGGACTCAAAGCCCTCCGCTTCTTCCTTTCCCGCCGTACCAACCAGTACCCTTCCACTGACACCCTCCTTCGACTGACTGAACTGGTCCTCACCCTGAATAACTTCTCTTTTCAATCCTCCCACTTCCTCCAAACTATAGGAGTTGCCATGGGCACCCGCATGGGCCCCAGCTATGCCTGCCTCTTCGTAGGATATATGGAACAGTCCATCTTCCGCAACTACACTGGCACCACCCCCCACCTTTTCCTCCGCTACATCGATGACTGTATCGGCGCTGCCTCGTGCTCCCACGAGGGGGTTGAACAGTTCATCAACTTTACTAACACCTTCCATCCCGACCTGAAATTCACCTGGACTGTCTGAGACTCCTCCCTCCCCTTCCTAGACCTTTCCATCTCTATCTCGGGCGACCGACTCAACACAGACATCTATTATAAACCGACTGACTCCCAGAGCTACCTGGACTACACCTCCTCCCACCCTGCCCCCTGCAAAAACGCCATCCCATATTCCCAATTCCTTCGTCTCCGCCGCATCTGCTCCCAGGAGGACCAGTTCCAACACCGCACAGCCCAGATGGCCTCCTTCTTCAAGGACCGCAGAGTCCCCCCAGACGTGATCGACGATGCCCTCCACCGCATCTCCTCCACTTCCCGCTCCTCCGCCCTTGAGCCCCGCTCCTCCAACCGCCACCAAGACAGAACCCCACTGGTTCTCACCTACCACCCCACCAACCTCCGCATACAATGTATCATCCGCCGTCATTTCCGCCACCTCCAAACGGACCCCACCACCAAGGATATATTTCCCTCCCCTCCCCTATCAGCGTTCCGCAAGGACCACTCCCTTCGTGACTCCCTCGTCAGATCCACACCCCCCACCAACCCAACCTCCACCCCCGGCACCTTCCCCTGCAACCGCAGGAAATGTAAAACTTGCGCCCACACCTCCACACTCACTTCCCTCCAAGGCCCCAAGGGATCCTTCCATATCTGCCACAAGTTCACCTGTACCTCCACACACATCATCTATTGCATCCGCTGCACCCGATGTGGCCTCCTCTATATTGGTGAGACAGGCTGCTTACTTGCGGAATGCTTCAGAGAACACCTCAGGGACGCCCGGACCAACCAACCCAACCACCCCGTGGCTCAACACTTTAACTCTCCCTCCCACTCCACTGAGGACATGCAGGTCCTTGGACTCCTCCACCGGCAGAACATAACAACACGACGGCTGGAGGAGGAGCGCCTCATCTTCCGCCTGGGAACCCTCCAACCACAAGGTATGAATTCAGATTTCTCCAGTTTCCTCATTTCCCCTCCCCCCACTTTGTCTCAGTCGGTTCCCTCAACTCAGCACCGCCCTCCTAACCTGCAATCTCCTTCCTGACCTCTCCGCCCCCACCCCACTCCGGCCTATCACCCTCACCTTGACCTCCTTCCACCTATCCCACCTCCATCGCCCCTCCCCCAAGTCCCTCCTCCCTACCTTTTATCTTAGCCTGCTTGGCTACTCTCTCTCATTCCTGATGAAGGGCTTATGCTCGAAACGTCGAATTCTCTATTCCTGAGATGCTGCCTGGCCTGCTGTGCTTTGACCAGCAACACATTTTCAGATATTATAGCAGTTTGGTTGTGTAACAGCAGAGGACACCAAGGAAACCAAGTTTTCTTCCTAATTTGGAAGGTGTGCACCTTTTTTCAAAAGATCTGGGTGTTGCACCACGTGTGGTGTATCTCCAACCCTGTATGTAGTCTAGTATTAATTGGATCTGAAAAGACACTTTAAAATTTAGTGAAAGGAATTGGTTAATGTCAGGAGAGGGAAGGTGGTCCCCACTTGTCCATTATTTCACATTTTGGTTAGGTGCTAAGGAATAGGTACATTTTGTAGCTAAGTCAATTCTGGTCTAAAGTCTGACTTAAGTGCTCTGACAGAACATTGTCTTATATATTTACTGATTTGTAATCCATATATATTTACTCATTTGTACTCAGTCTCTGTACTAAAATAGTAAAGTTTAAAATAACTTCAGCAATGGATGTAGAGATGTATTGAGCAATGTCAAAGCATTCTCTGACAGGAAAGCAGCAGCAGAACCTGTGAGGAGTGTAGATGCTGTTACAATCTCTTCTGATGTTATTAATTGACAAGTCAGATCCCATAATGAAAACATGTCAGATAGGTTTTGTTTAACTTACTGGGCCAGTCTATCACTGGAACATAAGCACACAGGTTTCAGATGTTGTCTAACAATACAACATAAATTCAATACATAAAAGGAAAAAAAGGCAGCAAAATTAAACAGATATCAAGCTATCTAAATATGCAAATACAATTTGAAAAATCTTAAAATATAAAAAATACCATCGCTGTCACCTTACAGAGTGAAACCCAGAGAATCTCAAATTTTTAAATGCAATTCAACTGACTCTTGCCCATAGTGTCCAGGGATGTGCAGGCAAGGTGGGTCAGCCATGGGAAATGCAGAGTAACAGGAAGGGGGTGGGGGCACATCTGGGTGAGATGCTTTTCGGAGGGTTGGTGTGGACTAATGGCCCTTTCCATACTGTAGGGATTCTATGACTAAAATCTTATCAGTTTGTAATGATATATATTATTAAGCTTAACATGAGGCTGGACTCAGAATCATCTGTCTCCTAACTCTGCTGCACGTGATCTCTTACTATAGCTGTAGGCTGACCAGTTATACGTTTGATTATTAACTCTCTGCTCTGCAGTAATGTGGACACTTCTGACCTTGCCCTGAATGCTGCTCCATGTTGATTGCAGAGGTGGGACATGATAATACATGTGAATATCTAATGAAGGCAAGTAGAGGAAATAACTTTGTCAGACAGAGCAAAGCTTTGGTGCACACTGTAAAAGAGAAATGCACAGGAAACTGAGGTGGAGAACTAACCATAATTATTTATACAGCATTAAAAAGTGCTTATGTTGTGTTTGCAGATTAAGCATAGCCCAATATTTGTGACATCACTTTCTGCAAGTTGATTTTACATAAAGGACATAAGAAACAGGAGCACAAGGAGATCATTCAACCTTTCAATCCATTCAATGAGATCATGTCTGATCATTTATTTCAATACCATTTTCCTGCATGATGACTGTATTCCTTGATATTTTTAATATGTAGAAATCCATCAATCATTGTCTTGAACTAACTCAATGACTGAGCCTGTGGGATGAAGAATTTGAAAGATTCGCCACTCTCTGAATGAAGAAATCCTCTCTTATCTCTGTCCTAAATAACTTCCCCCTTATTCGGGATCATTATTCCCCAGTTTTAGAAATCCACTCCCCACTTCAGCAAGGGGAAACATCCCTGTCAAGTGCTGTTTTACATGTTTCATACCTTTCATTTGTCTATACTCCAGAAAGTAAAAGATCAGTCTTCCCAGTCTCTTCGCACTGGACAATTCCTCCATTTCAGGGGTTGGTTTGAGAACCGTCATTGCATTCCCTCTATGCTAGATAAATCTTTCTGTAGGTTAGGAGACTAAAACTGTAAACAATATTCCAGTTATTGTCCCACCAAAGCTCTCTGTAACTGTGGTAAGAAGTCTTTACTCCTGTAGTCAAATCCTCTTGTAATAAAGGTTAACATATCGCTTGTGTTTAATTGCTGGCTATGCCCACACAGAAACTTTCATTGACTCATGAACAAGGATACCCAAGACCCTTTGAAGCTCAACACTTCCTAACCTCCCACCATTAAAGAATATTCTGCATTTCTGTTTTTTTCTGCCAAATGGGATAACCTCGCCTTTTGAGTATAGCATGGTACCTCTGGTATTAAACTAAGCAATTTGTTGCCACTGCTTAGCCCTAATACATCCAAATTTCTCACTAACATACACAGGGTGAAACTTTCCAACTTAGGCCTTGATGAACATTTGAATAAAATAAACCCTTGATAAGAATCAAGGATTTACAGTTGCAACACATATGCTTGGTAGTTCCTGTCTGAAAGTGCCACAGTGATATTAATAAACTCAAAAGTACTGATTCACAACAACTTTTAGTTTTGCAAAGTGAATGATACTTACCTAGGAGGTGGGGGTGAGTAATTGCGGCTATACATGCAGCATTTCTCTGTGTTCTTTCCTTACCTTCACATTGTGGAAACAACACAGAGTGGAAGAAAGAGAGTAGTGGAAGATTGTAGGTGCTGCCCCACTGTCTTACTCATTATTTAAAGCACTCCCACATGATTAGCTATGGTCGTGTCAGTCTGCCAATGTGGTTCTTGTCCAGAGGAAGTGGTCTGAATTCTATACTCCACATTGGAGAAATACAGTTTGTATTTTTACAAGCTGCACTGAAATAACAAAATGGTATTTTTTCCCCATCTGACGTGGTGGGAGAAGACACTGACTCATTACTTGATAGAATAAATATACTGAGATTAGCCAAGGTCCAGATCTTTGTGACGTCTGTACGTTTATTACTTTTCGTTCAGAATTGAGGTGGTCCTCAACGCTCTGTTCCATCTTCTGGAGTGACCAAAAGCGAGATGCTTTGTTACCAAACTACCAAGAAAAAGCCAGAAACAAATGAAACTAGGCAGACAGCCCAGCACCAAGAAGGGTCCACTCAGAAGTGATAATTTTAAACCCTGAACATCCAACTGTGCAACAATGTCCTCCTTAATAATGCCCAGGGCTTGTGCTCAAAATGGAAATCTGTCCCACAAACTAGTCAAGAAACATGCAGCAAGACCTGGACATCATTCTAGCTTGGCTTGATAAATGGTAAGTAACATTTATGTCACACAAATGCCAGGCAATGACTATGTCTGACAAAAGAGAGTCCAACCATCACCCCTTGAAATTCAATGGCATTACCACTGACAGGAAACGGGATTGGACTGGCCATAAAAATACTGTAGTTACAACAGCAGGTCAGAGGTTGGGAACTCTGTTGTGACTAACTCACCTCCTGACTCCCAAAGCCTATTCTCCATCCACAAAGCCCAAGTCAGGAATTTGATGGAATACTCCCCACTTGCAGTTTCAATAACATTCAACAAACTTGATATCCAAAAAGCAGCCCACTTTGTGGTTCAAGCAGGTGGCTCACTACCATCTTCACCAGGGCAACTAGCGAGGGATAACAAGGCCAAGCTAGTAACACCCACACCCCATGAAAGATTAAATCTCCCAATCAAAGAATTCCCGGTCTCACCTATTTTAGTGGAATGGTAAGGAGCTGTCCATCAAGTAAACTCTCCTCCAAAGTGACACAGTCATACTTGCTGTCTGTGTCCCCAGCAAGCTATTTGCCTCAAGTTCCTTTTAAACTTCTTTCAAAAGTAAAGTAAATACATTGAGCTCAAGAATGGCCAATGTGCAGAACTGCTTACCTCCAGTATGTCATGAAAGATTTGAGGCCTGAGGCTGTCTCTGTAGGATCCAATGGATTGAATGGCCTCTCTCTGTTCTGAAAACATTCTATGACTTCTCTGATTCATCTACTTTACAACAGTGATCCCATGAATGCTTCATTGGCTGTAATGCATTTTGGAACGCCTTGGTTTAAAAACGTGAGTCTGCTCCTGAAGACGTGACAGGGACAATTGCATAGCTAGTGAGTCCCAAGCACAAGGGTAACTTCATCAACTGCATTCCACCAGTTTTTTCTTTCCTGCTGTCTTCTCACGCCCAGTGGCATTGTTCATTGTCCCTGAAGCAGAGTCATATCAAACTCGTAATGTTCATATTCCACAGATGCTAGTAGTTTCTCCAGCTTTCTGTGTGTTTGTTTCAGATTTCCAGTATCCACAGTATTTTGCTTTTATTTAAGCTTGTGATTATTTCTATTTCCAAGACTAGATTTTCCAAGAACAAGTTGCTCACTTGTTGGCAGAGAGTGTGGTTTGAGGGGCGTCACACTGCATCAAGATTGGCTGAGTAGGTATCTTTGCTACAGTAATCCTAACCCAAACACTAGCATTTGTTATAGGCATATTGGAATGATTTACAATTGATAGTCAACTTGTTCAGCCACAGTATGAATACACTTTCTTTGGCTATCAAGTTCTGAAGGGGACTTGAACCCAGAACTTTGGGCTCAGAGACTGCCGATTACCACTGCATTATAAGACCCTGGGACACTCAGGGGCTGAAACTGATCTTAGGTGATAAGCACAAACTGGGTAACAGCAAATTGACAGCCAGTTTACACCTTGGTCAAATTTGGAAAATAACATCAGACAAGTTATAAACTGAGTTGTAGAGTCATACAGCATGGAAACAGACCCTTCAGTCCAACTAGTCCAAGCTGATTATGTTGCCAAACTAAACTAATCCGGCCTACCTGCACTTGGCCTATATCCCTCTGAATATTGCCTATTCATTAAGTCATCCAAAAGTCTTTTAAACTTTGTAACTATCCCCACATCTGGAAATTCATTCCCCACACAAACACTCTGTGCAAGTTGTTCCTCAGATCTTTTTAAAATCCTTCTCCTCTCATCTTAAACTTATGCTCTCTAGTTTTGGACTCTTTTACCCTAGGGAAAAGATCTTGGCTATTCATCTTATCTATGCTCCTCATGATTTTATAAACTCCTATGTCACCCCTCGACTTCCTGCACTCCAGTGAAAAATGTCCCAGCCTATCCAGCCTTTTCTTATAACTCAAACCTTCCGTCCCTGGCAATATCCCGATAAATCACTTCTGAACACATGTGAGTTTAACAACATTCTTTCTTTAACAAGGCAACCAGAACTCACGCTCAACTATTCTGCACTTTTGAAAAAGGTTGTTCATGGGGCAAGTGGGTTACTGGTTGGACTAGCCTTAGCTGCCATTTCTGATTGGCTTGGCTTTGAGAGAATGGTGGTAAACTGTATTCTTGAACCATGTGCAATTCATCTGATGCAGGTACACCCACAGTGCTGTTAGGGAAGGAGCTGCAGGATTTTGACTCAGCAATAATGAAGGAATGGCAAGTAAGTCCCAGAATGGCTGGGAGGGAAACTGATATTTGGTGATGTTCCATTGATCCTACTGCCCTTATCTTTCCAGGTAGTGGTAGATATTCTAGGCTTGGAAGGTGCTAACAACAGAGGCTTATTGCAATGTGACTTGTCCTTGATACACACTGCTACCACTGTGCTCCAGTGATGGTGGGGCAAATATTTTAGGTGGTTGATAGGGTGCCAATCAAACAGACTGCTTTGTCCAGGATTATGTTCACTCATTCAGGTAACCATGGTGCAATTGTAAATGGTAGACATGCTTTAAGGAGTCAGAAGATGAGTTTCTCACTACTGAACTCCCAGCTTCTGATCTGCTTTTGTAGTCCCAGTACTTAGATGGTTGGTCCAGTTAAGTTGATGGTCAATGGTAATACAAAGGATATTGTTTGTGGAGTTTCAGCAATGGTAATGCTGTTGACTATCAAGGGGAGATGGTTAGATTCCCTGCTGCTACATGTGCACATAAGTCATTTTACTGCAAATATTACTGAATCCTGCGCAAACATCAGAAAATATTAGAGAAAATTGGGGAGCCAAAGAGAGAACATAATAAATTACTGGCATGCAATTCTAAAAATGCCCAAAGATGTTTTATAATCACAGAAAAAGCAAGAGGACAATTAAGGAAAGAATGAAATCTGTGGAAGACCTGTGCATGGAGGCTGAGAATGTGGGAAGATTCTCAATTAATACTTTGCAACTATCTTCGCAAAACAGGAAGCTATCGAAAACGCCAAAAGTTGTGGAGAAAGAATGTGAACCATTGAATGGGATTAATATTACCAATGAGGAAATATTGAAGGGTTTAAGGTCTTTGGTAAGAATTAGGCTGTGATGAAATATATCCCAGGGAGTTAAAAAAGGTGGTAAGGGTATTTGTAGAGACTCGAACCAGCATATTTCAATTCTTCTTGGATTACTAATGTTGCAGCAATGTTTAGAAAGGGAATAGTCTGAGTAATGGTGGTTCAATTGGCTTCACTTTGGATTTCAGGCAAAATATTGGAGCAAATTCTGCCAGGCAGCATAAACCTTCATCAAGAAAGACATGAACATGACATGGGTCAACATAGATTTGTTAAGGCAAAGTCTTGTTCAAGACTTATACACTTAATGGTGAGGTCCTAGGGAGTGTTGCTGAACAAAGAGACCTTGGAGTGCAGGTTCATAGCTCCTTGAAAGTGGAGTTGCAGATAGATAGGATAGTGAAGAAGGCATTTGGTATGCTTTCCTTTATTGGTCAGAGTATTGAGTACAGGAGTTGGGAGGTCATGTTGCAGCTGTACAGGACATTGGTTAGGCCACTGGTGGAATATTGCAGGCAATTCTCGTCTCCATCCTATTGGAAAGATGTTGTGAAACTTGAAAGGGTTCAGAAAAGATCTACAAGTATGTTGCCATGGTTGGAGGATTTGAGCTATAGGAAGAGGTTAAATAGGCTCGGGCTGTTTTTCCTGGAGCATCAGGTGTCCTTATAGAGGTTTATAAATTAATGAGGGGCATGGATAGGATAAATAGACAAAGTCTCTTCCCTGGGGTGGGGGAGTCCAGAACTAGAAGGCACAAGTTTAGGGTGAGAGGGGAAAGATATAAAAGAGACCTAAGGATCACCTTTTCCATGCAGTGGGTGGTACGTGTATGGAAATGAGCTCCAGAGGGAGTAGTGGAGGCTGGTACAATTGCAATATTTAAAAGGCATTTGGATTGGTATATGAATAGGAAGGGTTTGGAGGGATATGGGCCGGGTGCTGGCAGATGAATGATTGAGGCTCAAATGTCAGGGAATAATAAAGATATTTGTAAAAAAAAACCGGTCCTGTGATTGACGGTGATGAGAAAAACTTGGAATTCAGTTTTGAAGAACTGTGAATCATTTATGTGCAACAAAGTAAGGGAATTCACAATAAGATGAAGGATACCGTGTAAGGTGATAGAAAACAAAGACGTTGAAGTGTATGTCCACAGAGCCCGGAAGGTAGAGGACAGGTTATTTTGGTGGTTAAGAAGGTATATGCTACGTTTTCCTTTATTAGCAGTGACATAGAGTTCAAGAGAAGGGAGATGATGCTCATTCTATATACGACACTACACAAGAGCAGTTTTGAATGTTGGTTACATTGTAATATTGCCAGAAAGAAAGAAGCAATTGCACAGGAAAAGCTATAACAGGAGCTTAATGAAGATGTTGGCTGGACTGAAACATTTTAACGATGAGGAGAGACTGGATAGGCTGGGTTTGTTTTCCTTGAAGCAGGTGAGGTTTTGGGGGTGACTTAATTGAGGTGTGGAAGATTACAAGGTGTCTAGACTGGAGACAGGTCAAAATCTAGAGGCATGGATTTAAACTAATTGGTAAAAAGCTTAGAGGGGAGATGAGGAAACATTTTTTTCAACCACAAAGGCTAGGAGGGATCTGGAACCTGAAAGAGAGGTAAAGACAGAAAGTCACCTTATTTAAAAAATTACTCGGATGTCTACTTGATGAATCATGAACTGCGGAAAGCTATTAGAAAAGGAAGCTCTTCAACAACTGGTAAAGTTATAATGGGCTGAATGCCCTCCTTCTGTGTTTTACATTTTCTGTGATTAAGATCCTCCCACTTCTGATTTTCGGATGGAATGTCATTGATGAAGACACTGAAGATGGTTGGGTATATCACGCCATCCTGAGGAACTGATGTAATATTTTCCTGAGACTGACCTCCAACAACAATGACTGTCTTCTTTTCTGTTGGATATGATTCCAAACAGTGGAGAACTCCCCCACGATTGTCCCTGACATTTACAAAGACCCTATGGTCAAAGTGCCCTCTTGATATCCAGGACAGTCATTCTCACCTCACTTTACAACTCATGACCAATTCTAACAGCATCCAATCCCTTGCTGTGCCCCTTGGGTGCCAGATCATGGTTAGCTTCTGCCAGTAGGACTTAAAGTCTCAAGTTTCTGATTTAGAGGCAAGAGCATTATCTGTAAGCCACGGCTGGCAATTTATGTAAGTTTTATCCAGACCTAATTAAATGTCACATGGTTGTTGGTTGAAATGATTCAAAGGTAGCAGTCCTCTCAGACCCCAGTTTGACTCCTGATTTCCAACTAAGGTACAAACATTCAGTTGGGCCAAATGCCTTCAGCCCTCTGTTCCAAGTGGCTCTCAGGTAAGTCCTGGAAAGGGAACAGGACTGGGCACAGAGATAATTATGGTGTGACCATGGCCTGTTAGAAAATGGTTGTAACAACGATTGGATTTTTTTTTCCCAATCACAAAGACCACGGTTTGCTTCAGGTTAGTTGCTGCTCAAAGCCTCATCTCATGATTCAACATCTCCAATGCTCCTCTAATTAACCTCTTCTTCAGTTCACTCAAGCCTCTGCTGTATATGCTATTCATTTGCCACCTTGCTCTTCACTTACACTGCTTCCTTGTTTCTCAATCCCTTAAAACTAAATGTGCCATCCTCTTTGTCTAAACCACACTTCAATCTTTTGTCGAGTTACCTCTCACCTTAAGCCTCCAGTCACCTAGTTTCATCCAATGCAAATTTTCGCAAAATGCCTCTATCCATTTCTTTCTTCATTCAAGGTCAAAACCAAAACAATTGATCAAACTTCTGGTCCTAATATTTATGCATTGCTGGGGTTGGTGGGGAGGGGTGTGGGGGTGTGTGGGGTTGGGATGGAAATGCATGGTGGTTCAGTGGTTAGCACTGCTGCCTCACAACACCTGGGTTCAATTCCACCCTCGGGTGACTGTCTGTGTGGAGTTTGCACATTCTCCCAGTGTCTGTGTGGGTTTTCTCCAGGCGCTCCGGTTTCCTCCTATGGTACAAAGATATGCAGGTTAGGAGGATTAGCCATGGGAAAGACAGGGTTACAGGGATGGGATAAGGTAGGTCTGGATGGGCTGCTCCTCAGAGAGTCAGTGTGGACTTGATGGGATCCTATAGGGATTCTATGATATTCCTTTTACTCAATTCCTGATGAAGTGCCTTTGCAGTGTTTTGTTACATTAAAAACTCTATGTCACTGCAAGATATTGTTGTTCTGATGATGACATTCCCATTCTGGAATCAGGTTTCTTGGCCGAAAGCTCTTAGAATCATTGAATCCCTACAGTGTGGAAGCAGGCCTTTCAGCCCATTGAATCCACACTGACGCTCTGAAGAGCATCCCAACCAGACCTAATCCCATCCCTGTAGCCATGCATTTCCCATAGTTAATCCACTGAACCTGCATATCTTTGAACTGTGGGAGGAAACCAGAGCACCTAGAGGAAACCCACGCAAACACAGGGAGAATGTGCAAACTCCACACAGACAGTTGCCCGAGGCTGGAATCAAACCCAAGTCCCTGATGCTGCAAAACAGCACTGCTAACCACTGAGTCACCACGCTGCCCTAATGCTTCTCGTCATCAAATAACAAAATGCTGGAGAACTCCAGGATTCCAAGCCTACCTTTACATTTTCCTCAACACAGTAACTTTTCATGGAAGCAAGAATTGGTGCTTCCTTCCTCTGACCTGCTCAAGTGAGCCCTGCACCTACCACCTAAAGATATATAAGGTCTGGCAAAACAAATGGGGATTTATGGAGGAAATTGAGTACTGAGGATTGAGATAACTGAAGGGATTGAAAATCAGAGTAAAATCTGGCGGCTATACTCGGGACAATGAAATATCTCCAAACTATTTGTTCACTTGTCAGCAAATTCTGATCTCCATCACAACTGTTTACAGTACTGAACATCCCTCTGCTGCTCAGTGAGCAGTACTGAAGGAGATTGGGGAACTATGGAAACTAGCTCATCGCAAATAGCCGAGGGTTAAAATCCTTTGGGATGCAGTGTTACAGTCAGGTGGAACATCCACAACCTTAATTTTGGAACTGGAGGTTGCAAAATAGAAGCGTGACAGAAAACGACGAATACAAAATCTCAGTAAATTCCCTTGGGTCAGTCAAGACCTCAGAAAGCCCTGGCAATTCAGCTTCTGAATATATGAATGGAGATTAGAAACTCCTGACAGAATTGATTTGGTTAACAGCAAAAGTTAACAGTGGACACTTTAAAGGGAATTTAAACACATCATTAAAATAGCAAGATTTACCACATGTTTGTAGGTAAAAATGTGTCAATATGTTTGCTAAAAGTGCAGTGGAAGAATCTGGAGGTGGGGACAATTTTTTTGTCGGTACTGTACTTAACATTGCACTGCAATTGGCTTCTGTACAATAAAGCCCCAAACACTCCAAAACAACTTGCTGCTTAACTTTGGGCCCTGATATAACCACTGCTCCCAATTTGCATAAGATTCCTTTAGTGCGGTTGCAATATGCAGATCATGGAAAGGAGTTTAAACATACGGGAGTTTTTCTCGTTGTTGTTGAAATGAATACCTCCAGAATCAGCTGCTAATATTGGTGACCTTTTTGTGAGAATTCCACTGTTTAATGAGACTTTGGGCTACTAGAGGTCACACACTAGAGTTCAGATTAATCCAGTCAGTCTTCTATTAGGCTGCTCTTGCTACAGTGACCAGGAGTGAGCAAGACCTTTGAAAACATGAGCAATTCTATATCTACCAAACTAGCTTGGTGTTGTAGAAGTTTATGTCCGAAACGTTGATTCTCCTGCTCCTCAGATGCCGCCTGACCTGCTGTGCTTTTCCAGCACCACACTCTTGACTTTGACACCGCCCCCTTGACCAGTCCTACCTGTCCATCTTCCTTCCTTCCCACCCATCCGACCTATCACTTGCACCCCCACTTCCATCCACCAATCGCATTCCCAGCTACCTTCCGCCCCAGCTCCACCCCTTCCCCTTTATCTCTCAGCCCCTTTGGCCCACAAGCCTCATTCCTGATGAAGGGCATATGCCCGAAATGTTGATTTTCCTGCTCCTCGATGCTGCCTGACCTGCTGTGCTTTTCCAGCACCACACTTTCAACTGGTATCATAGAGTCCTTACAGTGTGGAAGCAGGCCATTCAGCCCATTGAATCCACAATGACTGTCCGAAAAGCATCCCACCCAGAGCCCTACTCTATCCATGTAATCCTGCATTTTCCCATGACTAATCCATTCAACCTGCACTTCCCTGGACACTGTGGGCAATTTAGCATGGCCAGTCCACCTAACCTGCATATCTTTGGACTGTGGAAGGAAACCAGAACATCCAGAGCAAATACAAAAAGAATGTGCAAACTCCACAGATTCGGCTGAGGAATTGAGCCCGGTTCCCTGGTGCTGTGAGGCAGCAGTGCTAACCATTGAGCCACTGGACATCTAATATTGGAATGATATTAACAGTGAGAGAGTACAAGTCCAATGTTTCCTTAGCTGGAATGTGTTAGTAAGCAGCCTGTGAAAGGGGAAATATGTTAGAAAGAAATTGTCCATATTAGTTTCAGTAGGAACCTATGTAAATTGATGCTGAAAATGTGTTGCTGGAAAAGCGCAGCAGGTCAGGCAGCATCCAAGGAGCAGGAGAATCGATGTTTCGGGCATGAGCTCTTCTTCAGGATTGCCCGAAACGTCGATTCTCCTGCTCCTTGGATGCTGCCTGACCTGCTGTACTTTTCCAGCAACACATTTTCAGCTCTGATCACAGCATCTGCAGTCCTCTCTTTCTCCTATGTAAATTGATGGCCTTCCTACACCTTTGGAAGTGGCTGGGTTCACAGTTTTGGATGTTGTGTTTTTTTTTAAAGAACATTCACAGGATGTGTGAGTCACTCACATGGTCAGTAATTATTCAATCCTAAGGCACCCTTGATGTGTTGGTGGTGGACCATTAACATAAGTCACTGAAGCTTAGTTGGTGAATGAACTTCCTCACTAGTGCTAGACGCGGAGTTCCAGGAATTTGACCAGGCAACAATGAAGGTGCTGCCAAAAGAACCTCAGCAAGATTTTGATGTCTTACATGGTCTGTATTTTTCACAACGGAACAGTTTGCCAATGCCTTCACCTTAGCTGAAAGGGCAAGTCTTCCCAATTATAGTGAACAACTCCCAGACTGCAGGAAGTTCTTTGAGACATTTGACAATACACTTAGGATTACGTGTTGTTAAACTGGTAGCCACACTTCCATAATACCAGTTTTTTGAAGGCATGAAGCGACTGATATGGATTGGGATAAATATACATTTGTGTAAAAGACCATTTTGATTCATTTCGCCAGCCCAGGGTTCAAGAATACTTGTTAGTTAGTCCATTATCTAAGTACTCAATTGCTTTGCCTATCTTATTTTCTCTCTGAATTGCTCAGACATCCCATTCTGAACATTATCACCCTCTATATTTCTATCCAATTTGGCCAATTCATTATCCCTTATCTGAATACCAGCTTACATTGTAAGATTGTTCTCAGATTCAGCTTTAAGAATATTGAAAAACGTCCTCCTTATTTTTCTCTTCTCTGAACTCAGCTCAATATATCTTCAATATGCCACTAGGCCCAACCCCGACAACAGAGACTGGAGAACAAAAATTGAGCTCAACACACGTGGCAGATGCAGTATAATGTGGCACTATGAGGTTAGCAAAAACAGAAAGACAGATTATTTACTGAATGTTGATAAAATAGGAAGGAAGGACGTGCAATGAGACCTGGGTGTCTTTGTACACCAGTTGCTGAAGGTAAACGTGCAGGTACAGCAGGCACTGAAGATGGTTGGTCTTTATAGTGAGTGGGATTCAAATACAGGAGCAGGGATGTCTTGCTGCAATTGTGCAGAATCTTGGTGAGACTCCAGCTGGAGTAGTGTGTGCAGTTTTGGTCTCCTTATCTGAGGAGGGATGTTCTGACCAAGGAGGGAGTGCAGCAACAGTTTTCCAGATTAACTCCTGGCATGGCAGGACTGATGTATGAAGAGGGACTGAATTGGTTAAGACAATATTCACTGGTGTTTAGAAAAACGAGGTGAGGGTGTGTAACTCATAGAAACTTATTAAATGTTAACGAGATCAGACAGAATTAACACAGGAAGGATGCTCCCAATGATTGGGGAATCTGGAACTGCGGTCACAGTCTAAGGCCATTCAGGACTGAGATGAGGAGAAATTTCTTTATCCAAAGAGTGATGAGCCTGAGGATTTATCTGACACAGAAAGTGGTTGAGGCTAAATAATTGAATGCTTTCAAGAAGGAGTTAAACATAGTTCTTAGGATTAAAATGGATGGGGAGAATGTGGTAACAGGGTACTTAGATGGATGATCAGCCATGATCATATTGAATGATGGGACAGACTGAAAGGACTGAATGGCCTACTCCTGTTCCTATTTTCTATGCGTCTATGTACAATTTAGGTGCAAAGGAAGGCAAATTGGCTCACACCATTCAATAAAATCATGGCTGATTGGATAGTGTTTTGAATTCCAGATTCCCACTAGCCCCTGGCACATTCCAATGGAGGTGGTACCTTTCAGATGGAATGTTAAAGTACCAGGACAGATGTCATGGCCCTGCTCAGACAAGGATGGGTTTTCTTCTTCTGCCTCAGTCAATATTTATTCCTTAACCAACACTTATCAAACATTGTGCTTTGTGGGATTTTGCTTTGTTAATATTGACTGCAGCATTTTCTCCATTCCTATGGCACTACGTTGTCCGTAAAGTTGCTTTATTGAAAAGGAACACTTCTCAAATTGACGAATAGTGCCTGACTGCAGTTAGAATGTTGCATTTGTGAAGATCGCAAACTGGAAGTGCAGAGAGAGGTTGCATGACTCAGCTCTTGGGGGGTGGGGCGGGGTGGGGGTTACAAAGCGACTCGGATTGGAACCAACAAACAAAGAGAGAAAGATAGCCACAAGACAAAAGGCAAACAGCATTTCCAACCCCAAGCCACCTTCACCTCGTTTCTCTGAAACCTCTCTCATCAAAGCTGAGTTAATGATTTGAAAGCCCACTGGAAGTTTTCATTGTTGCATCTCAAGATTGTAAATGTAGAATTTTGAATTAAATGTACTGAGATTTGTCCCAGCTGCAACTACAGAGCAAACACTGCAGTAAGAATCTCCAATACCAGGAGCTATTGTGAGAAAACTAGTCCATCAGCTGGAACACCACCTCTGGACTGAACGTGAACTATTTTCGTTCCTTGGAGCATCAGAGGTTGAGGAGTGACCTTATATAAGTTCATGACATCATGAGGGGCATGGATAGGGTGAATAGCCAAGGTCTTTTTCCCAGAGTAGGGAAGTCAAAAACTAGAGGGCATAGGTTTGATACAAGAGGGACATAAAGGGGCAACTTTTACCCACAGAGGGTCGCGCGTGTATAGAATGAGTTGCCAGAGGAGAGGGGTACAACAACATTTAAAAGGCATTTGGATGGGTACATGAATAGGAAGGGTTTAGAGAGATTTGGGACAAATGGTGGAAAATGGGACTAGATTAATTTAGAATATCTGGTCGGCATGGCCAAGTTGGATTGAAGGGTCTGTTCCTGTACTGTCCAGCCCAATGACTCTATGCCAATGACTTCACTTGTTACTTGGCCAAATTTTAAGATCTGATACTCGGCAGAGTTTTTTAAAATCTGTCTTTTTCTCCTGCATTCTTAGGCACATGTGTGCATTGTTTATGCATTTTTGGGTGCTTGAATAAGCTTTTACATTTAAACTTTGTGCTAATAATTTCTGCATCTTCGCTTGAGTGAGTTTCGGAAATAAAACAATTTCCTTATTCAGATAAGAGACCTGACTCATTTATTTCAGACATGAAGCAACACAAAGTAAATTTGTTGA
Source organism: Hemiscyllium ocellatum (assembly GCF_020745735.1). Classification (NCBI taxonomy): domain Eukaryota; kingdom Metazoa; phylum Chordata; class Chondrichthyes; order Orectolobiformes; family Hemiscylliidae; genus Hemiscyllium; species Hemiscyllium ocellatum. The sequence goes on along the minus strand of NC_083422.1, from coordinate 7,458,690 downwards.
ATTGGCACTGTCTCCTTCCTTTCAAATTCAACATCTGTTGTCACCAACCTGGGAGTGGAGAGAAGGGAGGGGTCAGTTCACCCCTCCTGACTTGGCAAAACTCCATTTCTTTGTTTTTGATCATCTGGCACCGAATCCTACTTTTTCTGATATGCCCAGTATCCTAATAGCATTTAGTTTAGTTTAAAATTCCAATATTTATTCTTCTTCCTAATTTCAACAATTTGTACTCATCATGGTTAAATTCCTTTTGCCATTTCTTTGCCCCATGTTCCATCTATCTGGACCAACAGCAAAAGACTTAATCAGTATTGTCGCATCGTCTGCAATTCCCACATCTGTCTGCTATCATCAGCTTCTGACCTGTCTGACTCATTCATACGGTATCACAGTCTCAGATTTGGTGATGGCCGCCTCACACTGTTTGTCCCAAAAGCTGCTGTCAACTCAGTATCATACTGGCACTGCCTTTCTCAATCTCCCTTTCATTGTTTTACTCAAGCAGTCTGTCTGTCTCCCAATCTGAGATAGCTCACTGGCACTGTCCCTTTCATATTACCCCTTCATTATTGATTCCCCTTCCAGAAGAAATGGCTTTTCTTTATGAAGGGGCTTTGAATAAAATAGTAATTTTAAAAACACCCATTACATTTATGATAATCTCCTCTGCCTATGAAAATCTTCCCAGTATCTTGAGTAGCCCATTATAACTGGGGTTTTCTATCCTGGGGATCAAGCTGATCCACCTCAGAGAAATGGTGCTACAATGGCAATATCAGTAAATTACTATACCAAAGATCCAGGTTAATGCTCTGAGGATCCTGGTTCAAACCCTAGGTGTGGCAGATGGTGATCTTTGATTTCAATAAAAATCCGAATAAAAAGTTAGGTGACCATTGTTTAAGACCAAAATGTCTGATTTTTAAATGGCATTTGATTGATTATTGTCACATGTACCGCGATACAGTGAAAAGTATTGTTTTACATGCTATCAAGGCAAATCATACCATACATGAGTACATCAGGGTAATAGAACAGAAAGCAGAATATAGTGTTACAGCTACAGAGAAGGTACAGAGAAAGATCAACTCTAATATATGAGAGGGCCGTTCATAAGTCTGAAACAGCAGGGAAGAAACTGTTCCTGAATCAGTTGGTAAGTGTTTTTAAACTTTTGTTATCTTGTAGAGGGTGGAAGAGAGTATAATTGGGGTGGGAAAGGTCTTTGATTATGTTGCCTGCTTTCCCAAGGCAGTGGGAAGTGTAGATGGAGTCAATTGAAGGAAGGCTGGTTTTCGTGATGGACTACATTCACAATGCTCTGTAATTATCTGGTCTGATCTTACTTGCGACTTCAGATCCACAGCACAGTGGTTGACTCTTAATTGCCTTCTGAAATGGCCCTACCAAATCACTGAAGGGGCAATTAGGGATAGGCAATAAATGCAGGCTTAGAGAGTGACAACCACATTCCTTGAACTGAGAAAAAGTAAACATCCCAACTACTCTTTAACTGTGGCCTAGCCATTGACTTGAGAAAAGGTTTCATTACTGTTTTCCTCTTGTTATATGGTTTACTACTGATCCTCCTTTCCTTCAACCAACCATTCTAACTATTATTAACATTCATGATGCTTTCTGTTTCATTCAAGTTCAGTCCACAATCCCACAACCCTCCCTGTATAAAAAAAACTCCTCCTACTCATCTTCATAAATCTACACTCAATAGGTCCCCTCTGCCCTGTTCATGACTTCAATTCTCATCTAACGTGGATGACTTAAATGATTTCTGAACTAAATTAGAAATTCACTACTTACAGAAAAAAGTGAGCTGCTCCATGATGTCAGAAGGGGGATGTTTGCTGATGATTGCACAGTGTTCAGCACCATTCACAACTCCTCAGTTACTGATGCAGTCCGTGTGCAAATGCAATAAAATCTGGACAATGTCACACAAATGCTAGGCAATGACCAGATCCAAGAAGAGGTGATCTAATCATCATCCCTTGACATCCAATGGCATTACCATCACTGAATCCCCCGTTATCAACATCCTGGGGTTACCATTGATCAGAAACTCAAGTGGACTCATCACATGAACACAATGGCAAGAAGAGCGGTCAGGGGCTAGGAATACTGCAGTGACTAACTCACCTTCTGACTCCCCATCTACAAGGCACAAGTCAGGAGTGTGAAGGAATACTTCCCACCTCCCTGGTGGGTGCAGTTCCAACAACATACAAGAAGCTTGCTATCACCCAGGACAAAGCAGCCCGCTTTATTCGCTCCACACCTATAAACATCCACTCTCTCCATCACTGACACTCAGTATCAACAGTGTGTACTGTCTACAAGATGCACAGCAGAAATTCACCAAAGATCCTCAGACAGCACCTTCCAAACCCACGGCCACTTCCATCTAGAAAGTCAAGGGCAGCAGATACATGGGAACACCACCCCCTGCAAGTTTCCCTCCAAGCTACTCACTATCCTGACCTGAAAATATTACCAATATTTCAGTGTTGCAGGATCAAAATCCTGGAATTTCCTCCCTAACGGCATTATGGGTCTACCTACAGCACATGGACTGCAGTGGTTCAAGAAGGCAGCTCACCATCACCTTCTCAAGGGCAACAAGGGATGGGCAATCAATGCTGGTCCAGCCAGCAACACCCATATCCTATGAGTGAATTAAAAAAAAATCAGGGCAGCTAAGTGTGCACAACAAATGCCAGTCATGCCAAAAAATGTTTTTTAAAAGAGCAGGCAATGTGCTCACTAAGTAACCCCAAAAATAGCAAATGGATATACTTTTCTGATGATTTGGTGGTCACAGTCTTTATCCGGGTATTTGGAATGCTTCCGGCTTTGCTTCAGTATTGGGATATTAAATTGATGCAGTCAACACACCGATGGATAGCATTGGATATTAAATCCAGGAGATCTTTGATGCAGTGAAAGAGCACATTGGAAGGCTGATGCACTCACAAAGGCTCCTTCACAAGACCTGCAAACTCTCCTACTTAGAAGAACGAGGGCGGCAGATGCATGGGAATATCCCCATCTGCAAGTTCCCCTCCAAGATATTCACCATTCCTTACTTGGAAATACGTTGTCGTTCCTTCAGTGTTGATGGATTAAGGTCCTGGAATTCCCTCCCTCATGGCACAGTGGGTGTCACTACAAGGCGTGGACAGCAGTGGTTCAAGAAAGTGTCTCACCACCACCTTCTCAAGGTCAACTAGGGGCAGGCAATAAATGCAGGGCCCAGCTAGTGACGCCCACATGCCAGAAATAAATAAAAATAATGGGAAAGCTTACAGGGTGAATCAGCAATCACAGAGATCTGTAAAAGAGCTAATGAGTCAAAGATAACAGTTCATTTAAAGACTCTTTAATAGCAATCTGTACAAATTATTGAAAGCTTTATAGAAGACTGCATAATAGTGTCAATGCTATTGGCATATTGAAAATGTACCAAGAAAGGATTTCAGCTAAAACAGGTAGGATTCCAGAAGCTTACCCTTAGGATAGATAGAAATTATTAGAGTCATTCATTAAGAGATTAAATGAGTTGCAACATCTCCATGCAAATAAACCCAAAGCTTCATTCCACCTTTACCTTATTGATTTGCTGGAATCTGACATCACTGAGTCCACTGACTCTTGGGTCTGATGCTGCCCCCAATCTATTCAACCCTGACATTTGCTGGTGAAACCTTCAGCTGTCTTTCCCCCAAGCCCCTTTTGGTTTCTGTTTCTCACCTCACAAATAATAGTTATCTCAAAACTTAACTTTGCATAATAACACACACTGCTCAGTCTATCTCCCTTAAATCTTCTGCCACTCAGTTGAATCACAACTCATCCTGCTCCAAAACCTTCCACCATTCTCTCTTACACGATGTAACTTTTTATTTTAGCGACATTCCACGCCTGCAAATTATCAGATGTCGGGACTTTGAGATTTCTTATTTCACATTCCCTATTGCAATTTTGTCGCCCTTCCAATCAATTTGCCATTTGCAAAATTATCACCATGACCACACCTTGACAGTTACATTCTTGAGATTTTAGACCGCATATCAAAGAGCTCCAAGACCATTCTCATATTTGGACATAAACTGGAGAGTGCCTTTATCTATCCAATTGAACACAGTGAGATTCCATGGTCAAACAAGAAAACTTTTTAAACTTAATGGTGCACATTTTTGCCTCCTATTTTTTGGTGCTGTAATTCTAAATTTCCTGAACATATGGATAAGCTATTTTGGCCCCTGTAATACATTGCCTATGACTGTAAAGAGGTGAAATTAACTTTGGGGAATGGCACCAAATAAGCCATGACAACTTAGCAGGAAAAGCAAATCGAAAACAGTTGCATAGAGCTGCGATTCACAAACTATTTCATGCATTGACTCCCAATTTTGGATAAAACTGCATTTTAAATATCCCTAATGTTTATGTCTCTACTTTACTGTCTAGGTAATTGCTGTCAGATGTCTTGAACTTAATTGAATGTTTATCCAAACACCTCCAACCCTTCCCTGACGTAGCAAACTGTTACCATCTCTAGTGCCTCAAATAACATGAAAGTTAATACCACAAGTAAACTGTGCATGAACTAACCTGTTTAATTACTTCTTCTAATCAGGACTGGATGCTTCCTCTAGTCATTTTTGCTAAATTGCAATATTATCAGGCAGTTACATAATTGTTATGGAGACTGCAAATGTTCCCTTTATTAGAAAGTGTGCATCTGTAAAGGTAATATATTGGCCAACAGCCCACAATGTCCAACCTAGAGAGAAAAAGCACCTACATTGTAATGCTTGCATTAGAGTATTTCATAGCCTCAAAGAGTGTGCTGCTAGAAAAGCACAGCATATACTCAAAATGTCGATTCTCCTGCTCCTCGGATGCTGCCTGACCAGCTGTGCTTTTCTAGCACCACATTCTTGACTCTGGTCTCCAGCATTGCAGTACTCACTTTCTCCCAGTATCCCATAGGCTGTCAAACAGTTTGGAACACCCTGAAATAGTGAATGATAAATGCAGGCTTATCTTTTGTTAATCTCAGGCCTCTCTGATATTGTAAATCTTCAAAAGAAATAGACATTCAAACTTACAAAAGAGAAGGTTTCTTCTGAATTTTCCCATCAGCCTCAACATTGGGGCTGGATGGGAAAAGAGCCTTTCAACAGTCATCAGTTACTCAGTGAAAGGCCTCAGTTGGTGCAGAGTGGCCTATGCCTGTTGCCCTGTAAATCTGCAGAAAAGGCAGGGCAGATGGCAGGGAAGGCACAAGAAATGCCATCTGGGGAAATCTAAGGGTAACCCTTCCCACCACAACAATCTACAAACCTGTTGGTGGGGACAGTAAGATTCAGACCCATGCAAGGTATGAACAGGAAGAGATTCTACTCAACATTTAATGCATCTCTGACTATCAGCACCTCATCATACAAGTGAAAACCCTAGTGGGCTTGACAGTGTGACCTGCAATCCACCCCAAGGCAATTTTCAAGTGGGTAAGATGTATAAGATAAGACATAAGAGCAGAAGTAAGTCAGTCAGCCCATCGAGTTTGCTCTGCCATTCAATGAGATGATGGGTGATCGGATAACCATCAACTCCACTTTCTAGCCTTTTCCCCATAATCCTTGATTCCCTTCCTGATTCCCAGCCTTATGTCTTGACTTAGGTGGTGACTGCCCACACTGGAAATGGGTTAGAATGCGCTCATTCCATGCACTTTATGACCTTGAGGCTTTCTCGTCAGCTCCATTGGGACTGGTCCTTGTCATTAAACTCGCCCACTACTCAGGGAAGGTTAAGGCCAAATTTCAGCAAAGATTAAAGGGTCTTCTATGTGCGGATCTGGGAATAATATTACTTTATTGGTTAAGGGATGACTTAAATTGTCCTTCATGCTCCTTCTTGCAGTGTCTAGCCCTTTAGATTTCAGCCTCAGTCACTGGCACCACTAGACAAACAGTCCAGCTCTCCTGCTGGTTGCCCTGGGTGACTTCCCAGCTCCCACTCTAGTCACATGGGCAGCTCACCAAATACATTGAATTGAGGCCTACACCTCAGGATGACTGGGACGTCTCTTTGGCAACATCTTGCAAAAACATGCCTCATGGTCAAAATTGGGCAGAGCACATGCTGTAGTCAAAAAGTGTGGTGCTGCAAAAGCACAGCAGGTCAGGCAGCATCCGAGGAGCAGGAGAAATGACATTTTGGGCAAAAGCCCTTCATCAGGAAAGAGGGGGGATCGGGGAGGGGGCTGAGGGATAAATAGGAGAGTGGGGGTGGGGCAGGGGGAAAGTAGCTGGGAAGGCAATAGGTAGATGGAGATGGAGGGTGATGGTGATAGGTCAGAGAGGAGGATGGAGTGGATAGATGGGAAGGAAGATGGATAAGTACGTCAATTCAAGAGGGTGGTGTCGAGTTGGAGGGTTGGATCTGGGATGAGATGGGGGTAGGGGAGCTAACAGGACTCATGAAATTGAGTTCCCAAGGCAGAAGATGAGGTGTTCTTCCTCCAGGCATTGGGTGGGAATGGTGTCTGTAGAACGCTGATATGGGTGGGGAGGGAAATATATCTCTGGTAGTGGGGTTTGATTGTAGGTGGCGGGATAGGCAAAGGATAATGCATTGTATCTGGAGATTGGTGGGGTGGAAGGTCAGGATCAGGGGGGTCTATCCTTGTTGTGGTTAGAGGGGTGGGTTCAAGGGCAGAGCTGCAGGAAGTGGAGGAGATGCGCTAGAGGGCATTGTTGGCCATGTGGGAGGGGACATTGCAGTCCTTGAAGCAGAAGGCCATCTGGGATGCCTGGACTGGAATGGCTCCTCCATGGAAGCAGATACAGTGGAGGCAGGGGAATTGGGTGTAAGGGAGAGTGTTTTTCAGGAGGGGATTGGGAGTAATCCAGGTAGCTGTGGGAGTTGGTGGGTTTGAAGTAGATGCCCATGTTGAGTCGGTCACTGGAGATGGAAACGGAGAGGTCCAAGATGGGGAGGGAGGTGTCCGAGATGGTCCAGGTGAACTTGAGGTTAGCATGAAGTGAAGTTGATGAACTGTTCAACGCCCTCATGGGAGCACAAGGTGGAACCGATACAGTCATCAATGTAGCAGAGGAAAAGGTGGGGAATGGTGCCAGTGTGACTGCAGAAGATGGACTGTTCCAAGTATCTGACAAAGAGACAGGCATAGCTGAGGCCCATTTAGGTGCCCATAGCTATCCCTTTGGTCTGAAGGAAGTGGGAGGATTCGAAGAAGAAGTTGTTGAAGAAGAGGACCAGTTTCACCAATCGAATGAGTGTGTCAGTGGAGGGGGACTGGTTGGGTCAGTGGGACAGGAAGAAACAGAGGACTTGGAGGTCTTTGCCATGCCGGAGGGACATTTATGGGGGACTGGATGTCTATTTGTACATTTGTACTTGAACTAAATGGCTTGGCAATTATCATGGATACCTGCTTGATAATAATCAATGATTCAGAAATCAGTGAATTAAAGTGATCTAGAATGGATGTGGATATGATGGTTCTACCAGCAGGAGAGACTAGGACTTAAATGCACAGGGTCAGAATGAAGGGACAACGTGTTAGAAGTGAGATGAGGAGGAATTTCTTCAGCCAGAGGGTGGTCACTCTGGAACTCACAGAGAGCTATGGAGGGCAAGTTATTAAGTATATTTAAGACTGAGCTAGATAGGTTCTTGATTGGTCAGGGAATCAAGGATTGGGGGAGAAGACAGGAGGATGGAGTTTAAAAACATATTAGCCATGATCAAATGGTGGAGCAGGCTTGATGGGCTGAATGGCCTAATTCTGGCGCTATGTCTCATAAATTTTCGTCATCAAGACAGGAAAAATATCCATCTCATCCATGGTAATGAGCTCTAAACACATAATTTCTGCTCCATTCAGGGTGAGAGGGTGAGCAAATTGGGTCATCTGCTTCTGGGAGTAGTTCAGAGGTAGCCACAGGCATGGGTGAGTGGCAAGATGGCTTAGAAGAAGGACTGCCTTGCTTCTCTGAGACTTTGAGCATTTGCAATAAAGGCTGTTAAGCCCTCTAGCTCTCACACCTCAGCCAACAAGCATCCTCATTCTTCCTCATAACCTCCATGTTCTGATACTCTCACACTACCTCCATTTTCCTGTACCATCAATGTCCTCTCATAACTTACACCAGTGCCTGCTCGTATTCCCATGTCCCTTAGATACTCAAGCAACACCTCGGCCTCCTATAGCTACTCACCTGATACCCATTATCTCAGGATCCATGTGGCGATGACAAAATTGAAAGCTTTCATTTATATTGACTTGATGGTGAAAAATAATCTGTCATGAGATTTTGCATTTAATGAAACCCATTCAAAAATATTAAATCCACTTGAGTGATCAGTCTGTTATAAAAACAAACTTATATTCACTAACCACATAAAAGGAACACAAGGGACAACTTTATCACACAGAGGATGGTACGTGTATGGAATGAGCTGCAGAGGAAGTGGTAGAGGCTGGTACAAAGTAACATTTAAAAGGCGTCTGGATGGGTATACGAACAAGAAGGGTTTAGAGGGTGCTGGCAGGTGGGACTAGATTAAGTTGGGATATCTGGTCAGCATGGATGAGTTGAACCAAAGGGTTTGTTTTTGTGCTGTACATCTCTATGATTGAGTGACTATGACAAATCCATTGCAGCTAATCCTTTAATAGACTCATAAAACTGCCAAAGTATAAGCTCACCACCCTGCTGAGATATGTATTTCTGGAACTTTTCAAGCCTAGGCATAATAACAATGCTGACAAATGTTAACATTGAAGTCTAGTGAAGCTGGAGGAGTAGATGGCTGAAGGATTTTTCTGTGTTACGTTACATTGTTTGTCAATAAGGCAGTACAGCAGCATTTTACTACAGTCTGCATTTTTTCTCCAGCAGCTCCAGAATAATGGCTTCCCTTTGCTGTTGTTAAAGGTTTGGTGTATTTAAATAACTTCAGATTATGATATTTAAATAAAACTTAATTGTTTAGCATTAAAAGTTCAGCATCTGATTTCTCTCCACAGATGCTGCCAGACTTGCTGAGCTTTCCCATCTTTCAGATGCTGAACTTTTTTTATTCTTAAATAAACTTTATCGGCCTTTCTCAAGTGTTGGCCCCTAGTCCATAAAGTCATGGTTTTCACACTATGGGTTTAGGATCCCAGAATAGCAAAATTGAGCTGTTTTGAACTAACTTTAAATGGCCCTGTGGAGTTTGAGTTTCCTGCTTCTGTGACTCACACCCCCGTCCCTTCCTGATGCCAGAAAAACAGGATCTGTTCGAAATGCAGGAGGGGATCTATATCCATCTGCTGTTTTTTAAAGGCCACTGGAAACAGCTGAACTTTGCAAAAATTCCAGCCCAATATTTTTCTTGTGCTTTCAAATGAACCAATGAACTAGGAGTGGGGTTGGACTGGAGTTGGAGTCCTTTTTGCTTTGGTGAAGATCCCAAACTGCTTCTTGAAGGCTCCTGGACGTTTCATCAACATAAACAGGAATCAGATCATTATCTAAGTCGTACTTTCCATGGTTCAGCCTTTGGTGCACCAGTCATCTATTTTACAGTGACAAAGACTGATCCTTCTTTCTCCCAGTACCAGTTTTGCTGCTGTGGTCTCTATTGCATGGAATTAACAAATTAAACCTACAGGAATGAATACTGAGGTACCACTAATTACTTCTCATTAGACATGTATGGACTGTTACTCTGTGGGTGGAGTTTTTAAAAGATTATTTATGTTGGTCTCCCACCTCTTTGCAGCCTAGTTCTTACACCACAGCAGTGATGACTAAGTCCCACACATGATTCCATCGGCTGGGCAAATGGCCAACATTCTATTCTGTAAATTCCAACATCAGTATTGCTCCATTACTCAATCACAGGCACGTTCACTTTGGTGAGGACAAGCAAACTATGTGTATTTCCTCACCTAACATGCAATGTGAGCTAACAAAAGCCAATGAACACATAGCTAGCACTCTTCAACAGTGGGATGTTGATGACATGGTGATGTGAAGGGATTGAGTTTAAAAGCAGAGAGGTAATGTTGCAGTTGGACAGGGTTGCTGGTGAGGTCACATCTGGAGTACTGCATGCAGTCTTGGTCTCCTTACTTCAGAAAGGATACACTGGCACGAGAGGGGTTGCGGAGGAGGTTCACGAGGTTGATTCTGGAGTTGAGGGGGTTCTGGAGATGAGGAGAGACTGAGTAGACTGGGATTATATTCATTGGAATTTAGAAGAATGAGTGGAGATTTAATAGCAACATATAATGTTATGAAAGGAATAGATAAGATAGAAGTAGAGAGGATGTATCCACTAGCCGATGAAATTAGGTCAAGAGGACATAGCCTCAAATTTAGGAGGAGCAGATTTGGGACTGAACTGAGAAAGAACTTCTTCACTCAGAGGGTTGTAAATCTGTGGAATTCCTTGCCCCGTGAAGTAGTTGAGCCTTCCTCAGTAAATGCTTTTAAAGCTAAGATAGACAACTTTTTGAACAGTAAAGGAATTAAAGGCTATGGTGAGAGGGTGGGTAAGTGGAGCTGAGGCCACGAAAAGATCAACCAAGATCTTATTGAATGGCAGAGCAGGCTTGTAGGGCCAAATGGCCTACTCCTGCTCCTAGTTCTCATGTTCTATGTTCTGATTCCTGTCTCCTGAAGCCTAGTAGAAGCCAGGTAACACAGTAGGAAACAGAACAAGGTGCAAAATATCCTTGGAGACAGGGGCTGGCCCTGTATCAGTCATTTCAGGTGTCCCATTGGATACCTGTGCATAGCCGAGCCACTGGGAATATGGCTCAGTAATAGGAAGCCATCGGGCAGCCTCCAGGTTCCTTGCCCATTGTTTTGCCAGCTCTGCCACCTTTCAATCCTTCAGCAATCTCAAGCTTTTAGTCTTGACTCATTGTGGGCCATTGGATGGAATATCAACTAAGATTAGTTACAACATATGCAGTCAGATTATTGTGTTCTCTCAACTTCAATAGGCCCCAGAAACATGGCTTATAATGCCTTGATGTTTCATTGTGATGTAGGCTTTGGTCATTAGGACGTCAGTCCTAATGTCTTCTTCTTTGGTTCATTATTTTTTTTTGTCCAATTATACTTCTGCAACAGATTCCTTTGTTGCAGGGTGCTATTTAATTGCAAGTTGCTGTTGTTGATTGTAGGTTTTACAGAAAATGTGCAAAAAGTCCAGAAACAACAAACAATTTTCATGGACAATTAAGTTTATATTCATGTAGGAACAACCCCTCAGTTCTACTCTGCTGCTTTAACTCAATCATGGCATATCAGTATTTCAATCTCACTCACCCTACATTTTCACCATTCACCAAAAAAAAGCCATCCCATGCTTGATCATTTTAATCAATCCCAGACTTGACCATTTTATTCCCAGACTTGACCATTTTAATCAATCCTAGCTGTGACCATTTTAATCCCAGCCTTGACCATTTTAGCCAAATACAGACTTGACCATTTTAATCAATCCCCGACCTGACCATTTTAATGGAGGAGAAAGTGAGGACTGCAATTGCTGGAGATCAGAGCTGAAAATATGTTGCTGGAAAAGCGCAGCAGGTCAGGCAGCATCCAAGGAGCAGGAGAGTCAACGTTTTGGGCATGAGCCCTTCTTCAGGAATGAGGAAAGTGTGTCCAGCAGGCTAAGATAAAAGGTAGGGAGGAGGGACTTGGGGGAGGGGTGTTGGAAATGCGATAGGTGGAAGGAGGTCAAGGTGAGGGTGATAGGCCGGAGTCGAGTGGGGGCGGAGAGGTCAGGAAGAAGGTTGCAGGTTAGGAAGGCGGTGCTGAGTTCGAGGGATTTGACTGGGAAAAGGTGGGGGAAGGGGAAATGAGGAAACTGGAGAAATCTAGGTTCATCCCTTGTGGTTGGAGGGTTCCTAAGCGGAAGATGAGGTGCTCTTCCTCCAACCGTCATGTTGCTATGGTCTGGCGATGGAGGAGTCCAAGGACCTGCATGTCCTGGGTGGAGTGGGAGGGGGAATTGAAGTGTTAAGCCACGGGGTGGTTGGGTTGGTTGGTCTGGACACCCGGACCAACCTGAACACCTCTGGGACACCCGAAGCCTGTGCAATCTGTAGTTATTTTGCAAAATACAAAATGACATAAAACTAAACTACAATAAACAAGGAGACCATTTGGCTGATGAAGTCTTTGCCAGTTGAAGAAGATCTCTCCATTCTAATCCACCTGGAGAGTCAGTAGCCCTGAAGATCATGGTTCTTTAAGGTGGTCTTTTGGTTCTTTTTAAATGCAGTGAGTGTTTTTGCCTGTTCCATTCATTCTTGCTGGGAGTTCCAGGTCCCGACTACACTCTGGGTGTTAAAATGTTTCCTTTCTTTCCTCTCTCTACCATTCTTTTTCTGTTACCTTAGATTTATGGCTTTTGACCCATCTGCTAAGGGGATTTAGTTATCTCTATTTATTCCCATCTAAGCTGCTCATATTTTCTTCATTGCCCTCAATTAAGTCACCTCTCAACCTCCTAGGTTGCAATGAAAACAACTTCAACCTGTACAATGTTTCCTGACAGCTATACTAATCCAGTGAAGGTAATATCATCTCCGCACCCCCTCTACCGTAATTACATCTTCACTCTAAGGTGGTGACCAGAAGTGCATGCTGTGGTTTAACTAATGCTGCACGCATGACCTTCCTGCTTTTGTATCTTATGAAGCAGAGTGTGTCTTATGCCTCCTTAACTAGCTGATTCACCTGTCCTGTTATCTTAAATATACTCAAAAGGCTCCTCTGTTCCTGCAAAGTACTCAATAGGGGTGGCACGGTGGCTCACAGTGCCAGGGTCCCAGGTTCGATTCCCACCTCAGGCAACTGTCTGTGTGGTGTTTACACATTCTCTCCGTGTCTGCGTGGGTTTCCTCCCATAGTCCAAAGTTGTGCAGGTCAGATGAATTGGCCATGCTAAATTGCCCATCGTGTTAGGTGCATTAGTCCGGGGTAAATATGGTGGGATGGGACCATTCACCACCACCAATTAGCCACTACCCTTTCACCGCCGAGGACACTTTGCCACTGCCCATTAGCCGCTGAGGCCGCTTCACCACCGCAAGTGTTTGTAACTCATTTTTATGTATAAACCAATAAAATGATATTTATTTCACCTCTTTTTTTATCAATATGTACTATGTAGTCGTATAAACAAAGGGGACTGAGAAGTATGAAAGAACAGGCGGGAGGGAAAACAATCAGTGCATATATGTATTTCCGGTGGTAAATAGTCTCCAGAGGTCAAACGACCCCAGTGGAGAAACGCTGGTGACGAACCGGCAGTGGCTAATCGGCGGCTGCGGCGAATGTGCCGTGGCAAATCATCACCAACTCAAATATGGGGAATGGGTCTGGGTAGGTTACTCTGTGGAGGGTCATGTGTGGACTTGTCGGGCTGAAGGGCCTGTTTCCATACTGTATGGAATTTAATCTAATCTAAAAAAATCTTTAATTTAATCTTAATCTAAAATATCCTTCCACTTATTGTATATTCCCTTGATTTGTTCCAAAGTACATTGCCTCAAACGTCTCCAGACTGAATTCTACTTTTCACCTTTTATCCAACTAACCAGACCATACTTTCTTGCAGTATAATGTTTTCCTCATTACTATCAGCAACAGGACCACTTTTTGCATTATCTGTCTTTGACATTCCCCTATATGTGTGTCAAAATTATTAATACAAATGCCAAACAGCAAAGCATGCGGAACCCCACTGGTTACAATATTCCAGTTACAAAAAGCACTCATCAACAATTACCCCTTGTTTTCTGCCACTAAGGTATTTTTGGATCTAATTTGTCACTCTCCCTTGGATCCCAGGCGCTTTTACGGTTTTAACCCTCGTGCCAGCTGGCACCTTGTTAAAGGCCTCGCTAAAATCCCTGACCATCACCTCCACCACTGCTGCTCTCACCAATCCCACTTTTCAAACTCCGCCAAAATATTCATCGAGTCAGTCAAACATAACCTGTCCTTAACAAATCCATGCTGACCTCCCTAGATTAAGCTATGTCTTTCTAAATGAAAGTTCATGCTGCCCTGCTGAATTTACTCCAATAATTTGCTCACATCTGAAATGATGTCAGCTGAACTAGAGTTACTCAGGTAAATTCCTTCCCTTTGGTTTTAACAATGGCGTAATGTTGGTAGTCCTCCAATCCCAAAGCACCACTCTGCAACCACAGAGGATTGAAATATAATGGTTGGAGGCTCCACAATTTCTTCTTTGCTTGTTTTGACAACCTGGGATACATCTCATCCTGACATCACTTTAATGTTAATCCCATGCAAACTTTCATACTCTTCCTTCAAAACCACAACATCATCAGCCCCCCTTTTCTGAATATAGAAGCAAAGCATTCATTAAAAAGATTACCCACATCCTCTGCCTCCACACACAGGTTACCATTTTAGTGTCTATTAGCAGTCTGTTGTTCAACTGCTACTCATCTATAGATCATAGTATGGTTCTTCTTTCATAAATTTTTAAAATTTATATCTCTTTATTCAATTCAAACACAAATCTGCTTTTCCTAATCCACATCCATTACTGGGAGAAGCCCCTTCTTTCCAAAATGAAAGTAATGTTCCGACACAGCTCCAGCAAATTTGAATCCAAAGTTTTTCTGTTTTGTATTCAGGACTATAGTCTCGTGATTGATCTCAGACGGTAAATATGACAGCGGAAGGGAGAAGAGTCAGGTTGAGGGACATCTTTCTGTTTCCATCTTTCAAATATGCATGAGAACATGGTTAAAAGCCAGGCTGAACCCTGGTCTTCATGTGTTAGTGAGTGGAGATGCGTGCTGTGAGGGTCATAGCTGAGAAAACAGTAATCGACTGAGGCAAAAGAGAGGGTAGAAAGAGATGGAGAGGATAAATTAAAATGGATGTTGGTGGGGAGGGAAATCCTGCTCTGCCCACCGCTCTCTGAAAGCTTTAAGGGTGTTGGTGTGCCCACCATGTGCTCTTTCTCCAAGGATGCCAGGCCACAAATGTAGCCATAGAGGAGAGGCAGGCAGTCGCGAACTAGGAGGCCCCTCCCCTGCAGAGCCTACTGCGGAGGCTCCTTTAGCCAGGCTGAGGAGCAGGTCCACATCGAGTCCCTCTTCCTTACAGAAACTGACCTTTCTTTTTGAAAGCCCACTGCCAAATCACTGTACACCAGGGGGCAGTGCAACAACAAACAAAAGAGGAGGGCGGTGCCTAGAACCTGGCCTTTCCCACCTTTGCCCATCTCAGACTGGGGAAGGTGCCACAGACCTGTCACCTTCATTCTGTTGTTCTTTCTCCATAGATGCTAGCCTGACCTGCTGCATCTTCGGATTGTTTATATTTTCTCATCAGCCTGTTCAGAGATGTTGTGATGTACCTCTGGAGCAGGTGAGACATGAACCAGGGTCCCCTTTTTTTTAGATTAGATTACTTACAGTGTGGAAACAGGCCCTTCGGCCCAACAAGTCCACAGCGACCCGCAGCCCACCCATACCCCTACATTTACCCCTTATCTAACACTACGGTCAATTTAGCATGGCCAATTCACCTGACCCGCACATCTTTGGACTGTGGGAGGAAACCGGAGCACCCGGAAGAAACCCACGCAGACACGGGGAGAATGTGCAAATTCCACACAGTCAGTCGCTTGAGGCAGGAATTGAACCCAGGTCTCTGGCGCTGTGAGGCAGCAGTGCTAACCACAGTGCCACCGTGCCACCCACAAATCAGAAGCAGAGACAGGGGCACTACATTTATGTCACAAGAGCCCTCAGTGATATTTTCTGACCAATGTGTTCAGGGATTTTATTACACAGCTCTGGAGCAGTGATTTGGAGATGCCAGTGTTGGACTGGAGTGTATAAAGTTAAAAATCACACGACACTAGGTTATATTCCAACAGGTTTAATTGGAAGCACTAGCTTTCAGAGCGCTGCTCCTTCAGCAACACCTGATGAAGGAGCTGCACTCCGAAAGCTAGTGTTTTCAATTAAACATGTTGGACTACAACCTGGCGTTGTGTGATTTTTAACCTGGAGCAGTGGGGTTGGAACCTGGAGCATTGGGGTTGGAACCTGGAGCAGTGGGGTTGGAACCTGGAGCAATGGGGTTGGAACCTGGAGCAGTGGGGTTGGAACCTGGAGCAGTGGGGTTGGAACCCAGGTTTCTCAGTTCAGGGGGTGGGGATGCTACCTCAGAAACTCTGGGCTCTGCAAAGCTTCACCTTCTCCCTATCATCTCTTGAGTATGTCCTTAAAGAGACCATCATTTACAATTCTGTGACCTGTTCTTATTTAATATTTTGCTCTTATGAAATGGCTTCGGATTTTCCTACATCTCACTTGGCAGTATTTCTTCATGTTTTCTCTTTGCTTTCTCAAGTGCTCTTTTAATTCTGTCACTACGTTTTCGCTATTCTTCTGGGCTCTCTGATGTATTATACTCAGTGTCTGACATGATTCTCTCTTTTCCTAACTTAGTCTTCGCACCTTGTTATTCAAGATTTGTTTGTTCCACAATTTTTCTTAAGTAATCCTGATTATCCTGAACCTTTTGAACTGATTTACCTTTGAGTAGCTGTTGCCAGTCTGCTTTTGCCAAATCATTAGTGAAATTGTTTATCCTCTAACTTCCTGTAATCCCATTTTATCTTTTTCTGTTTTCATAGTTAGGTTAAATCTAACTGAAATTTATTACCATCAATTGATTTGCACCATTTCCCAAGCTGGTTCACTGCAGGAGTCTAACTATCATTTCCACATTACTTCTTGTAACAACACACAAGAGAATATCAGTCAGTTCTGTGCATGTGGCAGCATTTTGATTGCGCTGCATTAAAGCAGCTTGATTAGAAATACAAGTCAGGTACAAATAAAGGGGGAAGCCCTTTCAAGTGACAGCCAAGTGGTAATACTGCTGCAGATGTAACTCGTCTGTGGTCATGTAGATGGGATCTAATTGGCGTTGAGCCAGACAATAAATAAAGTCATGAAAGAAAGTCTTTAAAGACTCATAGGTGTGCTAAAATGTTTTTACAATTACTCTCGTTAAATACGACATGGCTCACATTTTTCCTTGAAAGTGAAGGATTGAAGGATATGCCTCTACATTTCTTTCTCCAGTCTGAAACCCACAGGAACCGATTCAGAATCAATGTTGTCCATTAGGAATTCAGCAGGCTGCCTCCAATGCTATAAATGCAAAGACAGATCGTGTGTGCGGAAATTCAAGCAGGGTTCCTGTCCCGATGTATAAAGCATAAGCACGTCTATGATTCAGGGCTCCTCAAAAAAATGATCACTCTCACACAAAGACAGCATCAGGAAACTAGTTTAATTATAAAACTGACATAACTGTCTTCCTCCGATATTTAAAAACCTTGATCTGAACTTTTTTTTTTCATTTTGGTGCTGTGGGCGATGGGGTGGTGGTGGGTGTTTGTTGAACTTTTCGCTAAGCCACGCCTGAGGGAACCACACTGGTGTGGGATGAATCAGTGAAAGGCCAGACGTTAAGTACGGCAGGTTTCCCTCCGGAAAGAACATCAGCGTATCAGTTGTTTTTTTTAACTTCATATGACAATCATGATCACTTTTACTAACTTTTGAAAGTGACCTCAACATCCACAGCGGAAATTAAACTTCCATTATGTTGCCTTATTATTCCAGGCCTATAGATTACTGGCTTATGGAAATAACCAGTGCACTATCAAGCCGTGATTTAATTTGATTTATTACCATCAAGTGTACCGAGGAAAAATGAAAAGTGTTGTCTTATGTGTTTTACAGGCAGATCGTACTTTACAAGTGCATCTGGGTAACTGTACAACGACAATTCATTTATTATTCCATTGTTTAATTATGTGTTATCTGTCCTGTGGGTTTCAGGTATCACAGTACCAGTTAAAAATAAAAATATACCAGTCATACAAAATGCTGACACAATGGGTTGATTACCTTCTGTCTGTACCATAACAATTCTGCGATTCAGTGATGTTCAATATAAACTGGGGCTTTTCCACCTTAATCTGGTTTGTAGAATGCAAATGAGGTACATCAGGAAAGGCAATGCTTTCTGTAATAGCGTGAGGAGCTGGCTGCTTGTCATTCCACGCCACCCACATACATGTGGAAATGTTTGCAGACTGTGCAGGAGTTGGACCTTTACAGAAGAGCTTGTCACACTGAAGGCTCTGAGGGTTCCGATTCCTGCTGGGATTGCCGAGTTCTCACAGCCCTGTGAATTCAGCACTCTGCGCCCACACTTGCCTTGCAAGATAAAGAGCATCCTTTTGTCTTGGCGTGATATGTGTCAAATACTGCAAAAGGATTGTACTGCCAGGCAATGCTTCAGGTTTTGGTGCTTCCTCACTTTGATCGAGCGCAGAACAATTCAAACGGACAGATTGTTTTCCCTTGATTTGGTTTGGGAGAGGCACTGTCCAATTTTGATTCAAATGACAGAGAAGTTTTCATTGTGAGTCTGGGTTAATTGCAAGTCGCGCATTTCATATTATAGATTCTGATGTAATTATGAGCTTCCATAGGCCGTCACTGGCACCAAGATTTAACACACAGATGACCTGAGATCTTAATCCATGTTCAAGCTGTATTGATACCAAGAAATTCTCCATTTTAGCTATCTCAGAGAGAACTTGGTGAAACAGGTATCTATATGTTGTAATGACCAGCCTCCACACACAGGTCCAAGTTTATTACAGTTTTAGACTGGATGACCCAAATTGTCAAGCTCCCATATGAAGAAGGTTCAATTGGTTCCTCATCACTATTCACCCATCCCCTGGGCTGATCACAACAACAACATTAATTTGTAAAGCATCCCTTCCCTTTCTCCCAGACACAAATGATTTTTTTTTACATTTCGGAACTTATTTAACCAGGATTTATTGAGTGAACAAAAGAGCGTAATTATTATTGAACAGCAGAACTAATAATAAGCCAAATCCAGATCCAATTCCTCTCTTGATGAACCCCAAAACAAGTGCAATAAAATTAGTGTCAATAAAAACCTTGCTGTATGGCCATTAACCTTTTGGTGCGGTGAAGCACTGGATTCTAATCAAACGTACATGTTATCCCATTCATCAACATCAGGTCCTACAGCTCACAGTATCTACAACAGGCAGGTCCTACAGATGACAGGATCTACAACAGGCAGGTCCTACAGCTGTCAGGATCTATAACAGGCCGGTCCTACAGCTCACAGTATCTACAACAGGCAGGTCCTACAGCTGACAGGATCTACAACAGGCAGGTCCTACAGCTGTCAGGATCTATAACAGGCCGGTCCTACAGCTCACAGTATCTACAACAGGCAGGTCCTACAGCTGACAGGATCTACAACAGGCAGGTCCTACAGCTGACAGGATCTACAACAGGCAGGTCCTACAGCTCACAGTATCTACAACAGGCAGGTCCTATAGCTCACAGTATCTACAACAGGCAGGTCCTATAGCTGACAGGATCTATAACAGGCAGGTCCTACAGCTGACAGGATCTATAACAGGCAGGTCCTATAGCTCACAGTATCAATAACAGGCCGGTCCTACAGCTCACAGTATCTACAACAGGCAGGTCCTACAGATGACAGGATCTACAACAGGCAGGTCCTACAGCTGACAGGATCTATAACAGGCAGGTCCTATAGCTCACAGTATCAATAACAGGCCGGTCCTACAGCTCACAGTATCTACAACAGGCAGGTCCTACAGATGACAGGATCTACAACAGGCAGGTCCTACAGCTGACAGGATCTATAACAGGCAGGTCCTACAGCTCACAGTATCAATAACAGGCCGCTCCTACAGACGACAGGACCTACAACAGGCAGGTCTTACAGCTGACAGGATCTATAATTGGCAGGTCCTACAGCTGACAGGATCTATAACAGGCCGGTCCTACAGCTCACAGTATCTACAACAGGCAGGTCCTACAGATGACAGGAGCTATAACAGACAGGTCCTACAGATGACAGGGTCTACAACAGGCAGATCCCACAGCTGAAAGGATCTACAATAAGCAGGTCCTACTGCTGACATGATCTACAAAGTAGGTCCTACAGCAATCCATATTTGTACCAGTTGAATGATACAAGAGGCAATAACTGCAATTCAGTCCAAGATTGGTATTGCAACAGATAGTATCAACTACAGGTAGCTCCTAAAATAAGCAAATTCTACAAAAAGTGGATCCTATTGCAGCGTAAAGCAGAATCAACAAGTGGGTCATATATCAAACATTATCACCAACAGGCAGGACCTACAACGGTTAAGCAATCTGTTCCATGAGAGTATGCCTGAAACAGTGCCCTCGGTGTGTCATGCCCTTAGTGAGCTTACCTCCTCCATACAATTGGCACTTCCTGTAAGTCTGCATTTATCTCCTGTCACACCTTAGCTCTTAGTCCTACCTCAGCATATCGACCCATTCCTTTTGATTTAAAAGTTAGTGCGTGTGTATGGAGTGTGTAAAAATATATGAGAATGTGTGCGTTTGTCTGTTTGTGTGAATATATGTGAATATGTGTGTGTGTGAATATGGGTGCATATATCCATACATATGCTTGTTTGAGGGTTATGCTCTACATAAATTTAATGATAACTATGTTGTGTTTCCTATTTTAATACAGCATTGTCTTACAATATAGAAATGTTGATAATGTTCCTTTCTATACTGTAATGTATATGTCCCAATTTAAAGGCTTTAGTTGCCTTAATTTCCCTTTGGGTAAGTGGGATATCAATTATCAATTACATTTTTTCCAACTTTCAAATCGACACGTTACCCTGAAGACTGTGGGGCTTCTTAGAACAAGTTATGTTTGTGAAAGCATTCTGAGCTGCCTCAAGTAAATTATTTGCTGCCGGTTTTTATAGGGCTGCCTGCTGGTGTAAGGCTGAAGAAATATCCAAAGGTTGGGTTTTAGTGATTGCATCATTATGTCGTGATTAATGTTCACAGTTCCTTAGAACTCAGTTCCTCAGGTTTAGCACCAGGAGACATTTTACCATAATCTTGAAATCTACCCTTTGACAAAGATAGAGTGTTTCTAAGTTAACATCAACTTCTCAAGTAAAGGGAGAAACTGTGCCTGGAAGAGTCAGATTGAGGAACTGAGCATTAGCAGACTGGCTGCATGTTAGAGTAATGAGGAAACATGGATAACCCGTGGGCAAACATGGACAGCTACTGATACCCATTTCCAGATATCTCAAAGCCATGGAAATGATTCTGGAGTGTAGTTGCTGTTGTAATGTTGGCAACGTTAAAAACCAATATGCACTCAGCAAAATCCAACAAGCAGCAAAGAGACAGTGGCTGGATTAATAATTCGCATAATGTTGATTGAGGGAGAAATATTGATCAGAGATAATTCATGGGACCTGAATCTAGAAGCTCAGGGCTAGCCATCACCTGAGTCACAGCTCACAATTCAACTCATTCTCTCATTTTCCAACTCACACTCCATTTTTTTTGACAAAACAAAGGATATTGCAGAGCACAATGAGATTTGTTGGCTTTATTAAGACAAGTAGAATGGGGTAAGTTTTTCTCTTTACCAGAGCTGAAAATGTGTTGCTGGTTAAAGCGCAGCAGGTCAGGCAGCGTCCAAGGAACAGGAAATTCGACGTTTCGGGCACAAGCCCTTCATCAGGAATGAGCCTCATTCCTGATGAAGGGCTTGTGCCCGAAACGTCGAATTTCCTGTTCCTTGGATGCTGCCTGACCTGCTGTGCTTTAACCAGCAACACATTTTCAGCTCTGATCTCCAGCATCTGCGGACCTCACTTATTTCTCTTTACCACCCAAGTCACTGATCATCATCTAGGGGGTGTCAGTTAATGGTCTCCAAACTGTCCTTGCATTCATTTCAAAAATGGGTTTTCTCCGGGTTCCTCCCAGAGTCCAAAGATGTACAGGTTAGGTAAATTGGCCATGCGCAATTACCCATTGTGTGTAGATTAGTTGCATTAGTCATGGGAAATGTAGAGCAATAGAGTTGGGGAATGGCTCTGGGTGGGTTACTCTTCGGAGGGTTGGTGTGGACTTGCTGGGTTGAATGGTCTGTTTCCACATTGTAGGGATTCTACGATTCTATGAAAATCAGATCGGTTCCCTAGCCATGAATGGGAGAGAGCAGCTCCTGCAGATAGGACAGTTGCTTCAAATTCTAGGCAGCAGAGAAAGAGATGCAGCCTGAGCTCTGAGGGGTGTCAATGGGTTGGCAGGAGACTTGACTACACAAGGGCTTGAGCAGCAGAGAGGAAAAATGGTTCAACTCACTCCAAATTCCAATCTGCACACACAAGTGACAACAGCAACTTTCCGCAATGCGAGTACTAGAACAATGAATACACAAAGACTTGTCCAATCCTGTGTTTTCCAAAGCCCTACATGGTCTCCAGGCCATAATACAGCAAGGTCAGAGGTCCACCCACTTACATACTTTCAAAGTATTGCAGTGAGCATCTGCACAGCATTGATTGCTTTGATTCACTGACTCTCACAAGTCTGTGTCCTTCATATGTCTCAATGAATAGCTGTTTATATCCAGCAAGAAATGAAGCCTCAGTTTACATTTAGCTCAGAATAATTTCTTACGAAGCAAAGAAAATGTGAAACAGCTCCACGCTATTGGGATATGCTCAGATTCCGTGTGCTTCAATTTGCACATTACAGCTCTGCATAGCATCAGGAGGAGTAAAACATGAAGCACTCAGGAAGCTAATAGCACTCTGATAGCCTCTTTCATTGGCAACGTTCCTGGCTACAATGACACAGAAACCAATCATATTGAAATGTTGGAGGGACAGGTCATGACAAAATGTCTAATTCTCCACAATTTGTCTGCTGAATGGTTATTTAAAGCAGATAGAAAATCAGCCATTTGAAAATAAAATGACCAAAAATTGCCTTTTAGCAGAATGGGGAAAGCTTTGTGATTCCTGTCTTAGAGCACCCGGAAAGGATTTAATCAGAAGCTGAAACAGTTACACAGCCCACTCATAAACAATGGGCACTGTGCTTACACATTCTAATGCATTCATATGAGATTACACATTTATTTTTAGGAGCTAACTGTATGGGGAGCAATATCGATATTTCATGCAACGATAAATGAAGTTAGAAAAATTAGAAAATCAGGAAACTTACTTTTCATTGAGTCTGACTCTAGAAAGTTGGTTTCTCATCAAAAGTCAGAGGGACACTCAGTGAACACTCATCCACAAAGCATCTCTGTGTAATCCTCCTCTTCACTGCCAATCATTCAATCTTTCTTCACGAGAAACTCATTCACCATTTCGGTGTATTCTGAAAATAAATATCCACTAATCTGACGGTGTAAAACTGAAGATTTTTGCAGCAATGTATTTCAGTAGTAGTGGCTGAGATATCTGACAAAGCTATGTGGAACTGAACGAGTTCTTCCCATTACAACCCAAGCCCACTGAAGTCTTGACATTGAAATTGTCATGGTAATTGACCTACTCCATGTGTTAAAAACCCCATCCATCCCACAGAGAGGAACCCCATTGTAAAAATGGACCAGAGGCTTACATCTGGCCACCACTAGCACCAATGTTGTCCTAAAGATAAAGAACCAGTATCTGTGGGCTGTGGGAATGATATATTCCGTCAAAAAAAGTCACAAATACAACTGTGTGATTTTACAAAGGAGCCTTATTAAACTGCACAGAAGGGAAGGCTTCTCTCTTCTTTTTAAGTTCTTTTAAACTTCAGAAATATAAAAACGTGTGACAGAAGTAAGCGACTAAAATAGAGCATGACAAAGCACGGTCTGATTGATTCTATCCCTTTCATGCTGGATATAACTTTTGATCTCTCCAAAACACTTTCTTGAGAAGTAATTTTATACCGTGACTCATATCTTCAATGCAACATCACCAGCACCCCAACTCCTTGTCCGTGTATCGTTGTCATTACCTCTCTTTTGTTATCATTTATTGTTCTGTTCGTCAAGTTGTTCCCACTGGCTGCCCAGCTAAGATTTCTGTCACCATGCTGTATACAGTGAATGGTCAAATTTTCAGCTGCTGCTCCCATTCTCAGCTGCTCCAAAGTGATCACAAAGCTGGAAAAGATGCATAACACTCAAGCGAAGCCATTTCCAGGCTAACTTACATCTTTTTAAGGAAGGTTTGGCCTCAGTTGCTAAAGGGAAGAGAAACCTGATCAGGCATGTGGGCAGAATTGTATTGAGGCATCAGCACGTTGGCTGAAGAGCTGAAGAGAGACCCATGGGGCTTGTTAATGGGAAGGCCTCAGGCTATTCAGGCAGTCATTAGGTCACTGATCAGTCTTCTCCTGGAATCAAGGGGCAATGGGTCAGCATCTTCAGGCTGCACAGATGCTGAACGTAAGGACAGTTTCACACCCTGTCCTGAGTCTGAGGTGTATCGAGGACCCAGACCTCGATAGTAGATAATGTGGGACTTTACATGGTGGGAGACTGTGACTTTAGTAAGACAACAGCAGAAGTGCCTTGTGAGGTACGTTATAATCCTACATTTTAAAGAAGGGTGGTTAAAAAAAGACCTGCATTTATATAATACTTTTTGTGACTCTCAGGAATCTCAACGAGCTTTATAGCCAGTGAAGTGAGATTGAAGCGCAGTCATTGTAGTAATGTAGGAAGCAGCGCAACCAATTTACGCACAGGAAACTCCATCGGCAGCAGTGTGATCATGGCCAGATTATTTGTTTCTAGCGATGTTGATCAAGGGGTAGGAATTGGCCAGGATACTGAGATGAACGCTTTGAAATAGTATCACAGGATCATTTAGAGCCTCCTGAAAGCCTCAGATTTAACAAGTCATCTGAAAGACAGGACCTCTGACAGTGCTACACTCTGCCAGGAGTTAAAAATCACACAACACAAGGTTATAGTCCAACAGGTTCAGGACTATCATCCAATGAAGGAGCGTCGCTCCGAAAGCTAATGTGCTTCCAATTACACTCTGTCAGTGTTGCACTGCATTGTCAGCCCAGATTGGGGCAGCACGGTGGCACAGTGGTTAGCACTGCTGCCTCACAGCGCCAGGGACCTGGGTTCAATTCCTGCCTCAGGCGACTGACTGTGTGGAGTTTGCACGTTCTCCCCGTGTCTGCATGGGTTTCCTCCGGGTGCTCCGGTTTCCTCCCACAGTCCAAAGATGTGTGGGTCAGGTGAATTGGCCATGCTAAATTGCCCGTAGTGTTAGGTAAGGGGTATATGTAGGGGTATGGGTGTGTTGCGCTTCGGCGGGTCGGTGTGGACTTGTTGGGCCGAAGGGCCTGTTTCCACACTGTAAGTAATCTAATCTAAAAGATTATGTACTCAAGTCTTTGGAGTGAATCTTGAATCTTCTATTTCACAGGTAAAATGTTACTGCTGGCCTTAATGAATGAATCCCTAACAAATTTTTAGCAAGGTTGTGTGAAATGGTAAATGTTGACGAACACCACTGGAGAGCTCTGTGTCCTGCAATAAAGCATTGTTGATCTTTAATTTGTTCATTAGCTAAAACTCTGTTTAAATTTGATGATTCAGCGCTGTCTCAGTGCTGTCTAGAAATCCCTCTCATCATAACTGTGTACCAGGGATTTCCCAGACACCTGCTCTCACCCTGTCAATCATTTCTACAGGTTCCCCACTATGTAGTCTGTTAAAATTTCAGCTGAAGAATTGGAGCACAGCAAAGGATTGGCATGCTTAAATCTTTGCTGTGCACTTTGTTGTTACAAATGAGAAGAATAAATGTGATCACTGGTCATCTTAATGCTGACAATGTAGTTTTCCAATACCGTTATATCCTCTCCACAGGGTCAGGGTGGGACAGTTCGCTCAATTAGCTGGACAGTTGGTTTGCAATGCAGAGTGATGCCAACAGCATGGGTTCGATTCTTACAGTGGCTGAGGTTGCCATGAAGAACTCTCCCTCCCAACCTCTGTCCTCACCTGAAGTGTGGTGACTCTCAGGTTAACCCACCATCAGTTCTCTCTCTCTCTCTCTCTCTCACTAAGAGAGAGTAGCCCTATGGTCTGAAAAAAAATGTGACTGAAATAACTCCACAGAAGCCCATATCCTGTCACCGAGGAGAAAGTGAGGACTGCAGATGCTGGAGATCAGAGCTGAAAATGTGTTGCTGGAAAAATGCAGCAGGTCAGGCAGCATCCAAAGAGCAGGAGAATCGACGTTTCGGGCATAAGCCCTGAAGAAGGGCTTATGCCCGAAAGTCGATTCTCCTGCTCTTTGGATGCTACCTGACCTGCTGCGCTTTTCCAGCAACACATTTTCAGCCCATATCCTGTCACCCTTTATTTACATGTGTACAATACATGGACTGTGACCAGCTAGCTCAGAGTCAGTCCCGAGAGTGGGGAGAATCCCTGAGACTCTTGTTTTTATCTGTCAGCCAAGACCCCTGATTGGGCCAGATCAACAGCCCCAATCAGGGATCTCATACTCAATGAGATTCACCTGGCCAACCTCATTCCAATCACTGCAGTGACTTTACCCTTCAGTATTATCCTCTCTCAATAGGGAAATCTCTCAAACGTGAGCACCTTCCTGGGTCTACTCTATGTTTAGACTGCTGAAACAGTTGTTAACTCTCCCTGCATCCCCCCCAGGAGCTTACCGAGCAGTTTAAGCACATGAAGAACTGAAGTGACACATAGAGATCAGCAGTCTTTGATCAGTCAATCAATCATGAGTGACAACTATTGGTAGGCCAGTGATATATCACTGCATTACTGTTGAGTGGGGCTGGGTTCAATTAAAATCAGTTGAAAATTTGAACATTTCAAGGTCAGAAATCTTGCATTCAAAATCTTGGCTATGTGATTCATCATGAATCACTTGAATCATTATCTCCAGCAGGAAGCATTGAGAAAGTTACAAGCATCACTCGTTTAAATTGTATTTACTGCTACGACTCAGTCACAACCATTCTGATTGTTGAAAATGACCAGAGGAATAAAATAAGCTTTGTCACCCTTTGCTGTAAGTCAGACCTTGTTCATATTTCTCCAGACTTTCTCCCTCACACGTTATTTAGTGAAAACTCTGTTCTTACTGCTGAGTAATCAATGCTGAAATCTCCATCTTTTAAATTTCCTAGTCAGTTTGTGGGTGAAATAACAGAGTGCATCAGGAACATACTTTTACTATTCCATGAGGAATAGAGTTAAAAATCACACAACACCAGGTTATAGTCCAACAGGTTTAATTGGAAGCACACTAGCTTTCGGAGCGACGCTCCTTCATCAGGTGGAGCAGCACTCCGAAAGTTAGTCTTCTGATTAAACCTGTTGGACTATAACCTGGTATTGTGTGATTTTTAACTTTGTACACCCAGTCCAACACCGGCATCTCCAAATCATGATGAGGAATAGATGCCACATTCTCAGGTATTAAAAACATGGTGTTGCTTAATTTAATTGTACACATGTACCTTTGTGAGGCATTCAGAATTGAATACAGTGACCAGTCATGATCCTGTAGATTAAAGTGGACAACTGGATAGATTCAGATTTCATATCAGTTCATTGACATTTATGCAATAGAGACGGGTCTCAAAGGCAATTGGCATGACATGTTCCTATCACCCAACCACAAATGAGTCAGACAGAGTTACTGTTCAGCTCGTTTTCATTATCTAATGCCCTGGAGGACCCTGGTGTGGGCCAATGATAAGACCAATTCTCAGCCAGAATTCCCTGAATTGTGAAGTGATTGCTTCTATTTTTGGAACATTCCAGTGAACTGTCTTCATTCGAGTTGCCACCTGTCTGGTTCCAAACACTCCCTTCTCAATCAGGATTCTTCATTTCCTGTCATTCATCACTCCCCACAGAGCCAGCCCCTCTTAGCGACTGGTTCCTGCAATCGAAGATTGCCCTGCCACAGAGGTAGCAGTTACCGACTGTTATTGCACGCACACATACACCAGATAGTTTGATATTAGGCGTCTGATCTAATGTGATAATTATAGCCCCCTCCTTCATACTAAACGCTGACTAACACCTTCAATATTTGTAAAACCGCTGGGGTTTCCCCTCACTCCGCCCCCTCCAGACTTCGATGTCTTCTCTTTTGTCACATCTTGTTCCGACATGGAAAATATTTGATTCCCATTGAAATGATTGTGATAAGGGCATCTTACTCACAATTTTATCAGGGAACAGAGAATGACCTGATCGGTTCTGTGCTGCCAATTGGATTCAGCCGTCACACCTTTCAGTAGCTCCCTATTGTTTGGTACTAAGTAAAAATATGCTACTGAGTTCCAGTCCAAGATTCTTCTTCCACAACAACAATTTGGATTTATATACTGCCTTCAGCATACTAAAATGTCCCAATTAAGTGTTTCAGAGATACTACGATCGGTGACAAACAGCTTGGGTCAAGGAGGGAAGCATAAAAATGGTACATAAAGAAGCTGGGTGAGAGTGAGAGATGGAGAGATATAGGGACAAAATTCTAGACTTACAACAGCTGAAAATGCCTGACCTGAGGTGAAGTGAGGCAAATGGCTGTTCTATGCAGCTGAGGTGCAGCTCTCTCTCACTTTCTAATTGAATTGCGGACCAGACCTGAGGGTCAGAGAGACCTATTCCTGCTCCAGGTTTCATGGTCATTAATTATCCCATTTTACCCATATTTTAATTTCAGTAGAGAACTCATTTTGAGCAAACTGATGACAATAAGTGTACTTAAAATGCTTATAATTTCTTTAAAAACATCTACCACTATTGTGAGCACTTTCAAATGCATACACATTATTTTTCTGTAACTATTCCACCAAGATATGCACCAAAAATATTAAAGTTTACATTTGGATGCCCTGTGGATAAAAGTATTATGATCATGTGCCCAATAATTGTGTCCATTACCCAATTTTGTTTCCTTATCAAAAATATAATTGGCCTTATCTGGATTCCTACTTTACAACCTGTAGCTGCTGACTAATGTATTAGACAATATTTATTCAGAAAGCAGTAATATAACAGAGATTAGGACTTATTAATCATCACTCAAAGATGACTAATACGTGATGCAAAATGGACGTACAAAATTGCTTTTGTGTGTAAAGCAGTATTTTCTTTTCAAATCAGCCTCATAATGCCTTACATCATTGCCAAATGTTAGGGTGCTGCTGATGTCAAGTGCCTATCTCACTGTTCTGCCATTTTACAAAGTCAATCAAAAATGAAAGTGGTGTAGTAAACAGTCTGGTCAGTGTTTCCTGAAACTTACCAAAGAAATGAACAGTGTTTATCTGGAAATCAACTAACACAAGGGTAGGTTTGCTGCAAATATTGGTGATACAAACTTCATGGGCCAAAGGGGCTCTTCTGTACTGTATCATTCTATGGTTCTGTGATTCTAAATGACCCCCCAGAATGTCTGCTTCCTTCCTTATTGAAGTGGAAATGGGAAAGCAGTTCTCATTTTCACTCTGCGGTGCCTATGACTGATCTAATGGAAACCAGGTCACAATGCAGGATACACAAAGGCTGTGCCTGCATGAGATACATGAAAAACTAAGTGTGCAGACATACTCCAAATACCAAAAAAGAAGCATTAGTTCCTCTTACTAATTTCAGAGATGAAGTGAACTGAAACCCAGAATAAATGGCAAAGAGGCTATTAACAGGATATCTGAAAAGACAGAATTTACTATTCTATATGTGATGATTTGATGTGAATGATTACTTTCATTACAAGGTGTCTTGCTTGGCCTTTGTATCTTTACTTCAATAAAGACAACAGGTTTCAATGGATTACACAATTGTCAAGCTTGTGCAATACTGATCAGCATCACTCTAGGGAAGGTGGGGTATAAACCCTACTGTGCCCTCTCCTGGTGTACAGCGGCTGTGCACATTCAACAATTTCAGGATCTCAGCTGATCATTAGATGCTGGTCATGTTCATAGCTAGGAAAAAACAGGTTGGTGAAATTCCCCAAAACGTTCTACCAGAAGTGTACATAGCAGATTGTTTATGTCCAGCTTTTCAGCCTCCAAAACTTCCAAATTTAATTAGATCATGACTTGGCTGTTTTTACCTATTTTTGCTTTATATCCTTCAAATCATAGAATCATGAAACAGGCCATTTCGTCCATTGTATCTCAACTGGCTCTTTGAAGGAGCTACCAAATGTGTTCCATTCCCCTGATGTTTCCCCATAGAGATCCAACTCGTATCCTTGTCGAGTATAAACCCAATTCTCTTTTGAACTTGCTGCTAGTGGTGCAAAGTGGATTATAATAACTCATTAATAAGTTCTCTTTATTTAGAAACTGGAATACTGCAGATGCTGCAAATCTGAAATGAAAACAAAAATTTCTGGCAGTAGATCTGGCAGCTTCTGTGGTGAGAGATTCTGGGCTAATGTTGCAGTTCAAGTCTAAAACCTTCATCATATAATATTCTTGAGTTCAGTTGTGTTGTGCTGCTGAATATTGTTAAAGTATGGAAAACATTTCCTTTGTTTAAAAGAACCTTATTGTGGCTTCATCTTGCCATAAAGCTGTGAAAGAGGAGATAATATGTTATTCAATCAGTTCTTCTGATGATGTTCATAGTTTTTGAGTATTTTAACACCCACTATAATAACAACTAAAATGACCCCAAAGCTTTCAACGCTGTTTGAAATTAAACTGTATCACAAACATAAGACAATGTAGGTTTTGCAAATCTTGGCTTTCACTACTAAGTTCTTTATGTTTTTGTTGTTTAAGACAGGAGAATAGTAAGATTTAGTCGAGATGGTCACAATAAGAGAGTTTTGATAGCATAGATGGGGAAATGCTATCTTGATTGTTGGAGAGTTGGTAACCAGAAAACATGGGTATATGGTAATTTGCTAAAGAAGCTATTATAGCTCCTTCAAGCCTCTGATTCTACCCCAATATATTACACCCCCTCCAAGCCTCTGATTCTACCCCAATATATTACACCCCCTCCAAGCCTCTGATTCTACCCCAATATATTACACTCCCTTCAAGCCTCTGATTTTATCCCAATATATTACACCCCCTCCAAGTCTCTGACTTCAATTTCTTTTTACAAGGACTTTGTTAGTGTATATGAACCTGTTCTTAGCTCCGTGTCATATAGACATGTCAGATGTAACCCCTTATACTACATCGCCCCCAAACCTGTGATTCTACTCATTGTATTCCACCTCCCCTAAGTCTCTGAAGCTACTCATTACATTACACCTCTCCCAAATCTCTGACTTTACCCGATATATTACACCTTCCCCAAAGCTCTGATTTTATCCAATTTATTACACCTTCCCCAAAGTTCTGATTTTATCCAATATGTTACACCTCTCCAAACCTCTGACTTCAATTTCCTTTTACAAGGACTTTACTAGTCCATGTGAATATGTTCTTAGTTCCCTTGGAGGGGATTGGGTATTTGAACCCTCTGTGGGTTCCCTCGGGTTCTGTTGTGCAGAAGAAGAATTGACAGATGACTATAGCTCAGCCATCTGGCAGTCTTCTGATTCTCTTATTGAACGCAGCATCTCTGGTCAGTATGATTGTGTTGGTGACTGCCTTGAACGTTAGAGGGTCCCTCCACCTTAAATGCCAACTCTCCGCAGATACTGAAAACAACAAGTGCTGGAGATCACAATGGGTCAGACAGCATTCACGGAGAGAGAGAGACAGCAAGCTCACATCTCAAATCTAGGTGATGGATGCTGTCTGATCCATGATCTCCAGCATTTGTTGTTTTCCACACAGATTCCAGCAACTGCAGTAATTTGCTCCTCCACAGGTGCTGCCTGACCTGATATATATCTCCCTCTCTACCTTCAGCTTGTTTAGCAAATTGCCATACACCCATTTCTTCTGGTTACCAACTCACTCGACAATCAAAATGGCATTTCCCCATCTATGCTATCAAAACTCTGCATCCTTATAAACATCTCTATTAAATCTTACTATTCTCCTCTCTTAAAAAACAAAAATTTGAAGGAGTCAGTATTGAAAGCCAAATTGATGTAGCAAAACCTATATCAATGTTATTTTTGTGAGCAGTTTAATTTTGAACAATGCTGAAAGCTTTGTGGTCATTTTAGTTGTTATTATTGTGCTGGGATATTGAAGGTGGGTGTTAAAATAATCGAAAACAATCAGATTTCTGAGCGTAATGATTTCAGGCCATGCAATGTCACACTGTAAAACTAGTGGATGAGACAAGAACTATTACATGAGATGAAGAAATAGAATATCTTTTCATTAAGATCAAGCTAACTGTATCATTAACACTTAGCCCTTTTATTGCCTAGAATTAAGATTAATGATCTGTAAAATATGTACACATTTTAATCTTCAGTTTATTGTGCTCATCTCAATTACCTCATCAATAATTATTTCAAGTAATATTATTGAACTCGCACTAAAAATGAAAGCATTCTCTAAAGAGTAAAATGTGTGGTTATTAGTTTAAACCACCTGTAAGTGAATTAGCACAAGCAAAATCACGGAATGAAAGGACATAGGTTTAAACAGCAGTAACTTCAGGAAATCTCAAAGTGCTTCAAAGAATATTTGAAGAATCACCATTGCACTATGTAGAATGTGTAGCAATTTGTGGGAACCAGCATAAGAGAAGAAGGATCCACTAACTGCAGTGAGATAAATAAATAGCCAGGCTGTTGAAGGGATATTGAATAAGAGACAAAATATAGATCAGTACACCAGGACAACTCTATTGTGTGCTCTATTGCCATCCATCAGAAAAGGATTTCATCCAATAGACAGCAGTACTGCCTCACAGTGCCAAGGATAAGGGCTCAACTCCACCTTTGGGTGACTGTTGGTGTGGAGTTTACACATTCTTCCTGTGTCTGCATGGATTTCCTCCCACAGGACAAACATGTGCAGGTTAGATGGATTGGGCATGCTAAATTGCCCATAGTGTCAAGGGATGTGTAGGCTACGTGGATTAGTCATGGGAAATGCAGTGATAGGGTAGGGCATGGCTTGGTTTGGATGCTCTTCACAGTGGACCTGATGGGCTGAATGGCCTGCTTCTACACTGTAGATTTTCTATGATTCTACTTTGAAAATTAACACAACTCCTTTTTAGGAGCATGAAGCAAACATAGAGATAACCAATGTAGCAGATGCCACATCCAATCCACATGGAAGTTGGTTCCACTGCTAAATTAGTTAGACCTTCTTCTTAGGACACCTGCACATTGGGTCATGAGCGCACTATATTGAGGCTGCTGCACTCATTTTGAACTCCGACTTGGTCTGGTGATTGCTCTACATGTTTCTGGGTCTTTAGGAATCTGACCAGAGTTCCAGAATGAGTCAGATATGTTGAAAACTATTTCAAATTTTGTGGAGAGTTTAACCTGACTTCACAAATCGATGAACATTCCACAAAACACTGATATTATTGCTGATTCACCCTCTCCCTTCACCATTGGCACTATATGTTGCCTTCTCCTACCCTGACCACTGAAAATCTGACTTTGGACATTGGCGGCTGTCACAATGGTCAGACAGTGTCATGCAAGCTGTACTGAAGCACTGATTGGTCACTAGAACTTGTCCCATTTGTTCTGAATAGATTCGATTGATTACAATAGACTTTGTTTTGTGGTTCTTCACTCAGATACCACGGAGTCACACCTCTGCTTCAGGACAATAAGGAATTTAAGCCTACTACCTGGCACATTGGGGTGCACTCATCAGCACTGCCCTGAGAGTGGAACACTCCCTCCACTTTGCACAGAGAGTGGAGTCCATTCAGCCCATCAGGTCCACTGCAATGAGCATCACATCTAGGCCCACCCCATACTCTATCCCTGCATTTCCCATGACTTATCCACCTGGCCTGCCAGTTGAGCCCTCCCTCAGAACTACGCTGACAGCTGGACTGTTAATTCAGAGATCCAGGTAATGTTCTGGGATCCTGGGTTCGAAGCCCGCCACAGTAGATGGTGGAATTTGAATTCAATAAAAATCTGGAATTAAGAGTCTTTTGATGAACATGAAACCATTGCTGTTTTATATTAAAAACCCATCTGGTTCACTTTTCCTTTGGGAAGGGAAACATGCCATTCTTACCTGGCCTGGCCTACAAGTGACTCCAGCCCTATGGCACTGACAATGGACCCCTCCATCAGCCTTGCTCTAAAGTAACAACCTGGATTCTTCACTACAGTCTTTCAATGTGGCTTAGAATTTCTGACTCATTGAAAAGGGCACGTCAAGCAGAAAGCTAAGACAATGAAAGGATAAAGAAACAAGCAACACTACAAATACTGAACATTTGAGCACACATTATAAATGATGAAGGGCTCTGGCCCGAAACGTCGAATTTCCTGTTCCTTGGATGCTGCCTAACCTGCTGTGCTTTAACCAGCAATACATTTTCAGCTCTGATCTCCAGCATCTGCAGACCTCACTTTTTACACACGTTATAAATACCTGGCAAATCTGATAAATGACCATAAGCTATGGCATTGAGGCCCAGTGAAAGCTAAAACATTGGGGAATTTTATTTAATGTAGTACTTCTGACCAAATACATCAGGACACTGCTCTACAATGGAACGTCATTGGGGTACAGATGCATTTTAAGGGGTTCACAGTGCTCAGAGATTAAAACTGATCAGAGGCCCCAGTAAAGGTGGAATTAGGAAGAGGGAGGGAGAATAGCAGCTAAAATGTCAAGCGTCAAATCACAGAATAGTTATGATCAGAAGACATTTTGAAGGGCAGGTACTCAAACTGTGACTTTTGTACCCGGTAGAGTTGCCACTGAATAGAATAGAACCTCTACAGTATGGAAACAGGTCCTTTGGCCCAACAAGTCCACACCAACCTTCCGAAGAGTAACCCACCCAGACTCATTATTTACCCCTGACTAATGCACCTAACCTATACATCCTTGAACACTATGGGCAATTCAGCATGGCCAATTCATCTAACCTGCACATCTTTGGATGCTGGGCTGTTGGATAATCAAGAGAAGAAAATACATATGACCTCCTCCACCAGCTGGAATAGCTTGGGACTTGGTGGTGACAGGGGCAATGGGCTGATGTTTCATCAGTGCATGGGGTTCAGTAACAAGGAGGTGAAGTTGCTATCATAGTAAAGATGCAAACTCTGACCTGTGATCACTCTGAACTGTCATTTCACCACATGGTATTTGACCATGTGACATGCAGTTTGCTTGCAGTTTGCAAGTGTCCCCTGTATCTTTGCCTGATAAGAGTTGGCTCCCACTGTGATGAGTGGCTTTACTTTTAGTTTTGTGCCATTCATTGTTAGAAGTTCTGAGAGCTGCAAAGCCATAAGCGTGCAGGTCTATAGACAAATCATGCAGGTATATACAAACCATAGGCACAAATCACAGACGCAACTCACAGGCAGAAGGCTCCCATCTCTGCTCCACACAGCCCAGGGTTACCAGCCAAGCTTAACAAAGCTATCATGCCCAGATATGGAATGTCACATGTATATGTTTTAACACAGTCTGTACAATGTAGAATTTTCCAATACTGTTTTTCTTTTTAAAAGAACATTAAGAGCAGATAAGATAGCCATCAACGACTTTTGTAACAAACCCTTTCTCAGAAATATCTCATGGAAAATTTCTACTTGTAAAACAATGGGTAGAGTGCCTCACTTGAATGGACATACCAAGACAAAAACTATCTATTAAATTAATGCCCCTTACTGTTTGTAGATTTAATCCAAGACTCAAAATTCATGGACTCCCAAGATCACTGACTCCAAAATCAAAATTTAACAAAGAAAGCTTCATTATAAGGAGGTGCGAATGGTTCCATCCATTCCCACCTTGTGTAATAATGATTTCAAACTTAAAACCATTCTGGATGGCAACAGAGGTAATGAGCATACAGTCAGAGAATCCTACAGCATGGAGGCAGGCTCTTTGGCCCAAACTGGTCCATGCTGACCAAAATGTCCATCCACACTAACTCCTTTTCCCTGCACTTGGCCCAAATCCTTCTAATCCTTTCCTATCCATGTATTTATCCAAATGCCTTTTAAATGTTGTTAATATACCAGCCTCCACTGGCAGCTCATTCCATATGCGTACCACCCTCTGTGCAAAAACATTGCTCCTTGGGTTCCCTTTTGTTCTTTCCCTTCTAACCTTAAACGGATGCCCTCCAGTCCTTGACTCTCCAACCATGGGAAAAAGACTGACTGCATTTACCCTATCCATGCTTCCCATGATTTGATATACCTATAAGATCCACCCACAGTCTCCTATGCTCTAAAGAAAAAAGCCCGAGCTTGTCCAACCTCTTCTGCACTCTTCCCAGTTTAATAATATCCTTCCTATAGCAAGGTGACCAAAACTGAACACAATATTCCAAGTGCGGCCTCACCAATGTCCTGTACAACTGCAATGTAACTTCCCAAATTCTGTACTCAATGCCCTGGTTGATGAAGGCCAGTGTGTCAAAAGCCTTCTTCACTGTCCTGTCTACCTGTGACTCCACTTTCAGAGAACCGAGCACCTGAACTCCATGGACCCTCTGTTCCACTACACTCCTTAACACCCGACCATTCACCATGAAACTCCTACTTTGATTTAGCTTTCCAAAATGCAAGACCTCACACTTATCCATCTTAAACTCCATTTGCCACTTCTTGGCTCATTTTCGCAGCTGATCAAGGTCTTGTTGCAATTTCTGATAACCTCCCTACTGTCCACGATACCGCCTATTTTAGTGTCATCTGCAAACTTAATAATCATACCTTGTACATTCTCATCCAAATCATTGAGATCGATAACAAATAACAATGGGTCCAGCACCAACCCCTGAGGCACTCCGCTAGTCACAGGCATCCAGTCCAACAAGCATCCTTCCACTATTATCCTCTGCCTCCTACCATCAAGTCAATTGTGTATCCAATTTGCCAGTTTCCTGTGGATTTCATGTGATCCAACCTTCCAGAGCAGCCTACCTGGTGGAACCTTATCAAAGGCCTTACTGAAATCCATATAGTCTACATCTACCATCCTGCCCTTGTCAACCTTCCTGGTCACTTCATCAAAGAACTCTAACAAATGTTGTCAATACTATTGGTTGAATTATCCAGGAACCCGGGAGAAACCAGTAGGCTTGTGAACAACACAGCAAGAAACAGCAGCAAAGGGAGCA
This sequence comes from Hemiscyllium ocellatum, assembly GCF_020745735.1. Lineage (NCBI taxonomy): Eukaryota > Metazoa > Chordata > Chondrichthyes > Orectolobiformes > Hemiscylliidae > Hemiscyllium > Hemiscyllium ocellatum. The sequence goes on along the minus strand of NC_083422.1, from coordinate 7,421,386 downwards.
ATCAGTGCGACCATGAAACTGTGGTAATGCCACTGGGGGTCACAGAAACCCAGAGCTAATGAACTGGGACATGGGTTCAAATCTCACTTTGGAAGCAGATGAAATTTAAACTTATTTAAGGAAAATAATCTGGAAATGAAAGTTAGTTATTAGCAATGGTGACCAATCATCACAAAATCCCATAATCTGGCCATATGTGATACAATATGGACAAACTGGTTGATCCTCAACTGGTCTTCCAACTGGCCTAGCAAGCCACTTAAGTCATGAGCAATTAAGGAGGGGCACTAAATACTGGGTGTACCAGCAACACCCACGTCCCATCAAATAATAAAACGAAATATCCAAGCCATAAGACTGAAGACTGCAACAATGTACAGTCTCCGAGCCTGTTCCTTTTCAAATCCACCAATACAGAAACCGATTCCCAAGATTGCATTTTGGCAAACCTGCTGAAGATTGATCTCTGCAAGGGCATCCTGCAATTACTTCAATTATTGAATTCAGCCAACTGCATTGCAAGAGTGAAAAGGAATCCATTCTTCATTAGGCCTGCACCAGGGTGAAGCAATGATGTGATTTACAAACTATTCCTTTGTTTGTAACTTGTAGAATTCCCCTTACTTGTTTTAACTATATTTTCTTCAATTGTATGGGAAATAAAACTGAGTGAAGAATCTTGGAACCTTGTAGTTCTGTAGAATCACATGTCACTGAGCAGAAAAGGAAGGGAGGGGGATTTGAAGTAACTTTATTAAGGTCTCCTCTACATTGCTGACTAGAACCTTTTTGCAAGTGCAACCACAGAACATTTTGTCACTCTTTGCAATTTGGCTTTACTGGCAACTGGGAGTGGGTGGGACACAGCTGCTGATATTAGCTAATGGATAGGATCAGTGCATTCTGATGCAATAAATATCACAGCCCACCAGCAGCAAAACACAAAGGTCCAACTCACTCTCTACCCCGAAGAGTTGAGAAATCTTCATTGTCAAGTATATTGAAGGCTAGGGTGGAGACATGTTTTATCTCTCAGGAGATTAAAAGACATGGGCAGGAGGCAGGAAAATGGAATTAATGTCTAAAATCAGCCATGATTGCATTGAATGGTAAACCATGATTGAGGGGGCCACATAATCTATTCTACTCTTATCTTCAATGGCCTTGAGATTGTGGCCAGAATTTCCCATTCAGTCTTCTGGAGACAAAAATAATGACTTATGCTTTAAGGGTCAGTGCAAGTCTAAAATGCTTCATGAGTATTTCTGAATGCTACTTCATAGGAATGAAGATACTGGCAATATCTTGGCTATGGCAGAAATTATAGGGGCAATAAATACATGGGAGCGTCACCATATTCTTGCACATCCTCCTTCATCGCACACTATTCTGACTTGGAACAATATTGGCTGCTCCTTGCTGGATCAAACTCCTGGAAGCCCCTCACTAACAGCACTATAAGTGTCCTAATACAACACAGGCTGTTGCAGTTCAAGAAGAGTTCTTTGATGACGTGACCAGGAAAATTGATGAGGGCAGGATGGTAAGCATAGTCTGTATGGATTTCTGTAAGGCTTTTGATAACATTCCACATGGTAGGCTGTTCTGGAAGGTTAGATCACATGGAATCCAGGGGGAGCTGGCAAATCTGATACACAATTGGCTTGATGGTAGGAAGCAGAGGATAATAGTTGAAAGATGTTTATATGACTGGAGGCCTGTGACTAGTGGAGTGCCTCAGGGATCAGTGCTGGGCCCATTGCTGCTTATTATCTATATCAATGATTTGAATGAGAATGTACAAGGCATGATCAGTAAGTTTGCAGATGACACTAAAATAGACGGTATCGTGAACAGTGAGGAAGGTTCTCAGAAATTGCAGCAGGACCTTGATCAGCTGGGGAAGTGGGTCGAGAAATGGCAAATGGAATTTAAGATGGATAAGTACGAGTTGCATTTTGGAAAGCTAAATCAAGGTAGGAGTTTCATGGTGAATGGTAGGGCCTTAGGGAGTGTAGTGGAACTGAAGGACCTTGGAGTTTACAAACTGGAGTCACAGGTAGACAGTGCAGTGAAGAAGGCTTTTGGTGCACTGGCCTTCATCAGTCAGGGCACTAAATATAGAAGTTTGCAAGTTATGTTGCAGTTGTACAGGACATTGGTGAGGCCGCACTTGGAATATTGTGTTTAGTTTTGGTCACTATGACATAGGAAGGATGTTATTAAACTGGAAAGAAATTTATAAGGATGTTGCCAGGACTCAAGGGTCTGAGTTATAGGGAGAGATTGGACAAACTAGGACATTTTTCTTTAGAGCATAGGAGACTGAGGAGGGGTCTTATAGAAATGTATAAGATCATAAGAGGCATGGATAGGATGAATGCACTCAGTGTTTTTCCCAGGAGTTGGAAAATCAAGGACTAGAGGACATCAGTTTAAGGTTAGAGGGGAAAGAATAAAAGGGAACCTGAGGGGCAACTTTTTTACCCAGAGAGTGGTATGCAGCTGGAATGAGCTCCCAGCGGAATGGTTGAGGTGGATACATTAACAGCATTTAAAAGACATTTGGAAAATACATGGATAAGAAAAGTTTAGAAGGAAATGGGCCAAATGCAGGGAAATGGGGTTAGTGTGGATGGACATTTTGCAGGCAGGCACCAGTTTGGGCCAAAGAGCCTGTCTCCATCCTGTAGAACTCTATGACTCTGTGTCTCTAAGGGAGCTCCCACCCCACCTTCTCAAAGGAAATTAGGGATGGGCAATAAATACCCACATACTCAGGAATGAGTAAACAAAATTTGGAGAAGTTTGGGTTAATTAAGATGAAGCAAGATGGATTTGTAAAGGGCATATTGTTCTTTATCATTCATTATGACAAATTTATTTAATTTTTTTGATGAAGTAACCGGGAAGTCTGATGAGGGGAAAACAATTGCGGTTAACTTCAAGAAAACTTTTGACAAAGTATCACTTAAATGCGTTATGAGGACACGGTCATGTCAAATATCAATTTTAATTCTTTGGCTGTACGTGGATTTTGGACCTTCAATATGTTAGTTGTTAACTCAAACAAGGACTCTGATTCTAAAAACCTCAGCCCAGAATTTTTGTTACTATGTAGCCCATCTTTCATCCTGTTGGAGTGGAGACCCCAGTAGAGACAATCACCTCCTTGAAATGTGTAAATAGCTTTCTGGCTGCATTACTGAAATGAAGATATTCACAGTATTCAATCATGAAAGAAGGAACTATTCTGTAGTCAATTGCTTGAAGATTAAACGAATGACTTTAACCATAACTCAAATTGACAAAGAATAAAACAAAACAGGCATGAGCAAATCAAAGTCATCCTTTGCAATATACAATGGATGACCTTTGAACTTCTGTTAGCAACATGAAGAGAGGTCATGTGATACAATTCTTTTTGTGTGTGTATTTGGGCTGGTCAGGCCAAAGACCCTCAGCGACCAGGAAGGGACTTCACATTTGGAATATTGTGCACAGTTTTGGGCCCCATATCTCAGGAAGGATGCACTAGCCCTGGAGCGTGTTCAGAGGAGGTTCATGAGAATGGTCCCAGAAATGAAAAGCTTAATATATGAGGAATGCTTAAGGTCTCTAGGTTTATACTCGATGGAGTTTAGAAGCATGAGGGGTATCTAGTTGAAATGTACAGAATACCGAATGGCCTGGACAGAGTAGATGTTGAGAAAATGTTTCCATTGACAGGAGGGACTAGGATCTGTGGGCACGTCCTTAGAGTAACGGGAAGACCTTTCAGAACAGAGATAAGGAGAAACCACTTCAGCCAGAGAGTGGTGAATCGATGGAATTCGTTGCCACAGAGGGCTGTGGAGGCCAGGTCATTGAGTATATTTAAGACTGAGATAGGTAGGTTCTTGAGTAACAAGGGATCAAGGGTTACTGAGGAGAAAGCAGGAGAATGGGGTTGAGAAACTTATCCGCTATGATTGAATAGCAGAGCAAACTTGATGGGCTAAATGGCCTAATTTCTGCTCCTATGTTTTAAGGTCTAAGGAAGTTGCTGTTCTCTGTCTTCCGATATCTCCATCTAAGATGAGCCAGTATTTGCTGAGTTCCGTTGTGTCGACTTTGTTGTAAGCAAATTGAGAACTTTTAAAGGGAGGCTCTGTTTCCACAGCAGCATTTCCAGAAGAAGGAATAAACATCAGGTACAAACTCAAACTGCCTGCCGAGGACAAAGCCTTTCAATCTTTCCAAGTGGAGCAGGCAGCCAGCTACTTGCAATGAATTCTCACTTATCTTCTTGTTCCCTTATAGCCAAAGTTAACTTCCTCTATTCTATAACTTGCATTATTGCATGTCCAGGGGTGTGCGCAGGCTGCAAAAGTGATGGAGAATTTGAACATTTTTAATATTTTTACCTGGGTGTGTGCAGGCACAATAAAGCTCACCCCCTGTTTAACTGAGGAACACCTGTCTGGCTCAGTTTTTCTTCATACACAGCCAGTTACACAATGAATCGGTGATACATCCTTTCAAAATTCAAGACTTCTGTCATAATCGAGCAAAGAATGGAAAATGAGGGTAAGCAACCCACCACTCATCTTGTTGTAACAAAAGACTTAGTAAATACAGAGGAACCTTGATTATCTGAATGACATGGGTGAGGAGTTTTCTATTCAGATGATCAAATGCCAGATAATTGAATACCGGATAACACAGTTTGGCCAAGCATTGGGACCTTGTGATCTTGTTTGGATAATCCAACATTCGGAAAATCAACGTTCGGATAATCAAGGTTCCTCTGTAGTTTAAAGACTTGGTTTAAGACCAAAAGCCAATTAGTCACAGTAAGTAATTGTTTTTCAAGCTAGAGGATATGGGACAGTCATGGCTTTCACGGGTCAGTGCAGAGACCATTTTATCTTTTATTAATCTGTGTAAATGACATTGATATTGGAATGCACAGCAAAATGACAACATGCCTGATGATTCAAAATGTTGAGGTCTGCCAAAAAGTGAGGATGATACCAAATGGTAGTAAAGAGAGATGGATAGGCCAGCAGACTAGGCAGATAAATGGCAGATTGAATTTAACACAGGGAGATGTGAGAGGAAGCACTTTGGCAGAAGGAGAGGCAAGATAAACCTTGGAGCAACGGAGACTGAGGAGAGTTGAAATGTTTGATCCTGCTTCTCCCTCCACAGACTCTGCCTGGCCTGTTGAGTATCTCTAAAACTCTCAGTTTAATTATTCCAAAGGGCCTCTGCAGGGTCAGGTACAGAAACCACAGGACCTGGTGTTACCTCTCATTTTGGACTTTCTTCCAGAATCCTCTGCCCACCTGGACCCAAGCACAGTGATCCTCTGAAACCCCAGACCAGGAAGGAGTAAAATTAGAAATAAAGTCTCTTTGAAACTGAACAAAATGATACGTAAAAGGGTTTGGAAATTCTAATATGTTTATGATTTGTGAAGTATGTCTTAGTTTGGAAGTCTATGAAGCATGGTCAATGTTTGATAACGAATAAGATGGACAATAAGTCCATGCAGGAATATATCATGGAGTTTGAGAGGAATTAAAGATCTTCAGGAGTCTGTGTTGGTGTTCAGCCTATGTGCACAAATCTCACCTACACTTTAACTTTTGGTCCTGACCAGTATTCCACTTTGCTGACAATGGACCCCACTTTATAAAGAGAAGCTGCTGCTCTGAGAAACTGGCTGGGGAGATAATCCTGTCCAGTTCCCTCTGCGGGACTTGTTGGGAGCTCTGTGTGATACACAGAATGGGAGACTCTACATTACTGACTCTTGAAATCAAAGGGGGCATGTCACAGACACCCATCTAAGGACGGAGTGACTGAAAGCCTTGTACCTTTTACAGATCTCTGAATCAAGTGATTGGGGGTGATGGCTGATCACAAATGAATCCCAGAAAACCACAGGGAATAGTTAATAAATGTTTCCAGTCAGATCTGAAATATCACCACATCAGGAATTGTCTAAAGTTAAGGAGTCAAATGTTTGAAGCAAATGGCTCTGAAGGTAAATATGCTAAGGATGAACAGCAAGAAAATCAGGTAGGGTAAAGCTGGCAGTATCCCAGAGGACCACAGTGTTCCTTTCTCAGGGAGTGGTGGTTTAACCTGAGGGTTTTTAAATTCACTTGTGGAATATGGATATTTCTGGTTGAGCCAGTATTTATTGTCTGTCCCTTGTTGCCCAGGAGAAGGTGGTGTGAGCTGGCTTCTTGAACCGCTGCAGTCCACCTGCTGCAGATTGACCCACAATGCCATTAGGGAGGGAATTCCAGGACTTTGACCATAAGACCATAAGACCATAGGCCATAGGAGTGGAAGTAAGGCCATTTGGCCCATCGAGTCCACACTGCCATTTATTCATGGCTGATGGGCATTTCAATTCCATTTACCTGCACTCTCCCCGTAGCCCTTAATTCCTTGCGAGATCAAGAAATTATCAATCTCTGCCTTGAAGACACTTAACATCCCGGCCTCCACTGCACTACGTGGCAATGAATTCCACAGGCCCACCACTCTCTGGCTGAAGAAATGTCTCCTCATTTCTGTTCTAAGTTGACCCCCTCTAATTTTAAGGCAGGTCCTACAGGTTCTAGTCTCCCCGCCTAACAGAAAGAAATTCCCAGCATCCACTCTTTCTCAGCCATGCATTATCTTATACGTTTTCATTAGATCTCCCGTCAACCTTCTAAAGTCTAATGAATACAATCCCAGGATCCTCAGCCATTCATCATATGTTAGGCCTACAATTCCAGGGATCATCCGTGTGAATCTCCGCTGGACATGCTCCAGTGCTAGTATGTCCTTCCTGAGGTGTGCGGCACAAAATTGTACACAGAATTCTAAATGGGGCCTAACTAGAACTTTAAAAAGTCTCAGAAGCACATCACTGCTTTCAATTTCCAACCCTCTTGAGATAAATGCTGAAAATGTGTTGCTGGAAAAGCGCAGCAGGTCAGGCAGCATCCAAGGAGCAGGAAAATCGACGTTTCAGGCTGCCTGAAACTTCAATTCTCCTGTTCCTTGGATGCTGCCTGATCTGCTGCGCTTTTCCAGCAACACATTTTCAGCTCTGATCTCCAGCATCTGCGGTCCTCACTTTCTCCTCTTGAGATAAATGACAACATACATTCGCTTTCTTAATCACAGACTCAACCTGCAAGTTAACTTTTAGAGAATCCTGGACTAGCACTCCCAAATCCCTTTGTACTTTGGCTTTATACATTGGCTTGACCCAGTGACCCTGAAGGAATGGCAATATATTTCCAAATCAGGATGTTGAGTGACTTGGAGGGAAACTTGAAAATGGTGCTGCTCCCGTGTATCTGCTGCCTTTGTCCTTCTGGATGGAAGTGGTTGCGGGTTTGGAAGAAAGTTGAGAAGTAGAGTCTTTCATGGTAACCTCAGCCAGTGTGGGAATTGAACCCACGTGCATCACAAACCAGCCATCCAGCCAACCGAGCATACCAACCCCTTTTAAATGTGTTACACACCAGTGGAAAAATGTTCATTAAAGCTAAGGGTGTTGAGTCATTGCATCAGACTAACTAGGGGAGGGTTCAGATCTGGTGGCACTGTTTATTATATGGGAAACAGGGATTGGAAAAGGCTGGAAAGCATATTGGAGGTGATGGGAAAATGTTCTTCATATAACACAGGAATCAGATTGTAGAGGCACATTCCACATAAACAGAAGGGTTGAGTTATGAATTTTCAGACATTTGAGAATATGGGAGAAATACCATGTACTTTTTACAACCATGTGTTCTATAATTTGGAAGTGGAGAGGCAGGATTTAAGAGCTCAGGAAATACACCTCAATACACATACTCAATAATAGGAGAAAGTAACCTCATGTGAGGATCATTTGCCCAAAGTAGGTTCACAGGTAGTTTACCAGAGGTCAGATGATTGGAAAGTAGCTACCATCATTACATTCATATCATAGATATTCAGGGAAGTCTGTGGGATGTGCTCATGTGTAAGATGCGGATCATGAAGTGAGGAGCATGGGTTGGGGTTACAAGACTGGAGAAGCAGTAATCTCAGTTGCAGTACTGATTGGAGGATACACTTAGGAGGAAATGGGTGGTGTACTGTAAGAGGGATGTCTAGTGGTGATCCTGACAGGAGCAATTCAAAGAGATCTCAGTGTGAGGAAAAAGGCCACGACCAGTCAAGGCAAGCAGATAGAAACATAGAAACTTGGAGCAAGAGTAGGCCATTCAGCCCTTTGAGCCTGGTCCACCATTCAATATGATCATGGCAGATCATCTCAGTCCCCTGTTCCCACCTTGTGTCCATACCCTTTGATCCCTTTAGTCCTAAAAACTATGTCTGTCTCCGTCATGAACATATTCAATGTTTTGGCCTCAAATCGCTTTTTGTGGCAGAGTACAGGGGAACCTCGATTATCCGAATACTAATTGTCTGAGAATCGGATTAGACAAAGGAGATCTCGAGGTTCCGATAGAAACATTCCATCAAAGACGCGTTTCCAACAGTGGTCACGGCTTTTGTTTACAGTAATTTAACAGGCACCGTCTCCGAATGACTGACCTCCCCTCTCTCTCCCCACACTTTCCCTGGAGTTCTACAGAGGTGGACCCTCAAATCACCCCCCCCCCCCACTTTCCCCCGATAATCTGACCAACATTGTCCTGCACAGGGCAGAGGTGGAACCTGTCAAAAAGCTGCAATAAAACGTTGTGTGTGTGGCTATATGCTTGTGTGTGTACGTGTGTGTGTGTGTGTGTGTGTGTGTGTGCGTGCGTGTGTGTGTGTGTGTGTGTGTGTGTTTGTGTGTGTACGTGTGTGTGTGTGTGGCTATATGCTTGTGTGTGTACGTGTGCGTGTGTGTGTGTGTGTGTGTGTGTGTGTTTGTGTGTGTACGTGTGTGTGTGTGTGGCTATATGCTTGTGTGTGTACGTGTGTGCGTGTGTGTGTGTGCGTGTGTGTGTGTATGTGTGTGTGCTATTTAGAGACTTACCCCACAAAGGCAACAGCAGCAACTGTCTTGTTGTTGGTGTACAGTCTGACTGCCCTGGAGAGGGGGCGGGGGCAGTGCTGGACAGGGATGGGGGTGTGGGTGGGCAGTGTTGGACAGCGGGGCGGAAGGCTGGTGTTGGATGTTTGGGGGGGTGCGGGGATTGGTGTTGGTCTTTGGGGCGCAGATGGGGGAGGTGTTGGATGGTGGGGGAGGTGTTGGATGGTTGGGGCGCAGGCGGGGGGAGGTGTTGGATGGTTGGGGCGCAGGCGGGGGGAGGTGTTGGATGGTTGGGGTGCAGGCGGGGGGAGGTGTTGGATGGTTGGGGCGCAGGCGGGGGGAGGTGTTGGATGGTTGGGGGGCAGGGGGGGGGAGGTGTTGGATGGTTGGGGCGCAGGCGGGGGGAGGTGTTGGATGGTTGGGGCGCAGGCGGGGGGAGGTGTTGGATGGTTGGGGGGCAGGCGGGGGGAGGTGTTGGATGGTTGGGGCGCAGGCGGGGGGAGGTGTTGGATGGTCAGGGGGAGGTGTTGGATGGTTGGGGGAGGTGTTGGATGGTTGGGGGAGGTGTTGGACGGTTGGGGGAGGTGTTGGACAGTGGGGGGTGGTGTTGGGGGTGGGCCTCGCGCGTTGTGTGCTTCTGCAGTCTCCTGAACGGGGAGCAGACTTTAAAGACTCCAAGCCCGAGAGGAAATGCATTTAATCGATTAACCGAATGATCGATTATCCGAACGAAACAGTGCCTGCCCATTTCATTCGGATAATTGAGGTTCCCTATATTCCACTAGTCCAGAGGCGAAGAAATTCCTTCTCCTAAATGGCCTAACCATATCCTTAGAGTATGACCAAACCTTAGATAAAAAAGTCTTCTTGGACATTGGTAAAAGTTAAAGTTCTCATGATCTGTAAGGTGTTTGTGGCTACTACTAGATGGAAGATCAGGTGATAAAAGAGGCTAAAGTGGAATGACAGAACTGGAAAGAATTAGGATCATATTCAGAAGTTGGTGGTAGAAGTCAACTTGCTTTGTCAACAGATGCATTTATACGGAAATGATCTGACCAGACAGGACATTAAGGATATGATTAGTTGGTAGTTAGAGGCTTTGAGGTATGTTTGGGGAAAAGAGAGATAGTATGGTACATATTAGACAGTCCTGTATTTGATACACTCTGCTGTCACTATATCGTCTGATAGGAATTTGAGGTTCACCAAACTTGTGGAGATTAGGTTTGCTACGTGATACAAAACAAGTTCAATATTTTTTAAACAAATTATAACCTTTTGAAAACAGATTTGAAGCTTTAAACCACCAGCAACCAAGACTGATACAATCAGTGCTAGAGAAACTGCTTTAAAAGGGTCTGGCAATCCAACTTTTCCAAAAATCAAACTTATTATTTAAAGAGTGGTGACAGTCACTTAACTCAAGTGTTTCGTTTCTAACAGAGCACCCTAAATAAAATGTCGCTTTTTCTATCAGAAATTATATATTGCGTATTGCCTCTGTGCTCTGACTCCTCCCTTGCTCACTACACTTCCACTGCCATGTCCAAACACAGTGCGGATATTTATTCAACCTTTGGCCAAAGATTAACCTCTTGTTAATTTACCCTAAACTCTAAAATTGTTCTACTCCTTTCAATTGAATTGTAAAGAAAGTTAATGGTAGGGCCCTGAGGTGTGTTGTCAAACAGAGGAGTGCAGGTAGATACATTGCAAGTGACTTCACAGGTAGACAAGGTGGTGAAGAATTTGGCACACTTGCCTTTGTGGTCAGAGTATTGTGTGTAGAAGGTAGAACACCATGTTGCAGTTGTATTGGTGACGCCACTTTTAGAATACTGCATACAATTCTGGTCGCTCTTCTATAGGGAAGATATCATTATATTGGAAAGGGTACAGAAAAGATTTATAAGGATGTTACTGAGACTGAAGGGCTTGAGTTAAAGGGAGAGGCTGGATAGGCTGGGAAACCTGGAGCATAGGACTTTGAGGGGCGACCTTCTAGAGGTTTATAAAACCATGAAGGGCATAGATAAGATAAATAGCCAAATTCTTTTTCCAAGAGAAGGGGAGTCCAAAATTAAAGGACATATTTTTAAGGTGCGAGGGGAAAGATTTAAAAGGAACCTGAGGGGCAACATTTTCACACAGAGAGTGGTGTGTGTATGGAATGAGTTGCCAGAGGAAGTAGTACAGATGGGTAAAATTACAACATTTAAAGGTACATGAATACAAAGGGCTTAGAGGGATATGGACCAAATTAAGGGAAATGGGACTAATTCAGTTTGGGAAACCTGGTGGGCATAGACGAGTTGGACTGAAGGACCTGTTTCCATGGTCTATGACTCTATGAGGATGCAAAGAGGCTTTGAGAGGATTTAGACTGACCAAGAAGTCAAGACATGGTAGATGGAAAATAACATAGAAAACTGTGAAGTTATCCACTTTATCAGAAAAAAAGAGAAATCCCAAATATTTATTAAATCCTGAGGGATTGGAAAAGTGTTGATGTGTAAAAGAACCTGGATTAACTTGTGTAGGTTCTGCAAGCAATTAGGTGTGCTGTTTTTATAAATAGAGGATTTAAGTGCTGCAATGAAGATGTCTTGCTGAATGCCTTAGTGAGGCAGTATCTCGAGTATTGTGCATAATTTTGATCTCAAGGAAGGATACATTTATCACAGAGAGGGTGCAACAAATATCCATCCGGTTAATCCCTAGGGTGGCAGGATTGTCCCACAAGGAGAGTCTGTGGAGAACGGACTGTGGAAAATTCTCCAGAGTTCAGGAGGATGAGATGGGATCTTGTTGAAACATATTTAATTCTTGCAGGTATCGACAGAGTAGATGCAGGAAGGATGTTTCCCCTAGCTGGAGAGGATTGGGAGGGGTAGAGGTGGGGTCAAGAAACAGGGGACACCAGCTCTGAGTGAAAGGTAGGTCCATTAAGATGGAGATGAGGCATTTCTTCACTTGGAGGCTGATGAATCTTTGGGATTCTCAACCTCAGAGGCTGTTGACATCCCTTCATTGAGCAGACGTGACAATTTAAGGACCCTGATTTCACAAGACCCTCATATACTCAGAGACGGGAGGGGGAACTGAAGCTAATATGACAAGTTTATGTGGAATAGACAAAGTGTAACTGACTGGTGGGTATGGGGTGTCAATTTGACCTTTGCTATGAAGTCGGATGAGTAATCGTAAGCCCATTTTAATGTCTCTCATGAGTGTTATTTTCACTGAAATTAGGGTAAACAAAAATGGGAGGTGCCAGGTAAATGTAAAACTGATTGCAATGTGTTAACTTTTGTCTTCTTATACAATTGCATAAAGCCAAGGCGGGATACCATTGAATCAAGGGAGAGTTAACTACGTAGCTGGATTAAAAAGTAATCAAGGAATGAAACTTTCTGGACACTGGGACTATTTTATTCTGTGGGACCGGTATCCACATTTCTTGGTCAAATAGTCAGTGCCTGTAACAATATAAATGTAACAGAAAGAACATGCAAGGAGCCTTCACAAGGTTCTCACTGACCTTTCTCATCTTTTGCAATCCCATGTTACCGAGTCTGGAATAAAATGTGAGGTAAGTCTTCTTATACCAGTGAAACTTCCAGGCAGTAAAAGTTCTGTTAACTGTGGCCCCACAACAGAGCAAAACATATATCATTTGCAAGATTATGATGTGGGAATTACAACTCTAAATCTTTATTTAATGTCAAGCTTTATGAAGGTGAGACTGAATCAGCCTTTAGTTTGCACGCTCTTGCGATGCCCCCTCATTAAGAATCCAATCAATCTTCCTGCAAATAGCACTTCAGAGACGAAACCATCTATTTTTTTGTCATTCTCCAAAGCATTTTGAAACCATTAAGTGCTCGTGAACTTCAACCTCCTGCTACATTTTGAGGAACAAACTGCTTTTTAATTTATCTGAATTTTTACAATTAAAGGAAATAACTACACAATTCCCTACAATCCACGCAAGGCTTTGAGGAATGATGTTCTTTAAATGTTTCTCTGAAGGCTTACCCATGGCATCTATTTTCGAATTTAGTTACATTCGGTCCCCGAGGGATGACATACCTACTCTCAGGCTCGTCAGTGTCAATCTTGATTAGTACCTCGGTGAGGATTTTATTACTACCAGCATTTGCCAGGCCACTTGTCAGATTACAGCTGCTCCAAGTCTACCTGCAAGAATTTAACTTGTCATTTGTTGATTGGTAGGTTTGTCACTTGCAAATGATCTATACAGTACCTTAACGTCACGACACAGTGGCAGCTTTCCCTTGAGAGGTATTGAGATTTAGGGACAGTCAGCAATCATGGCAAACAGTGGGATTCCACAACTGACCAGGAGCCACTTCCTCCCACACAGACCTTTGTTACACTACTTGTTCTCCCATTAAGCTCTGATGCAACTCCAGCACTATCCCCAGGCATAATTCGCATGAAAGAAGGTTGGGACTGCAAATTGCTGGCCAAAAAATTCTGAAACTGATTTCTATGGCACTGACCCAAACAAAAAGAAAATCTTATTATCCTGCAATTTCCCACTAATTACATTCACAATGAAGGCCTATTTTAATATCACAGCAATTAGAAAGTACAGTAATTTAAGTCTAATAAAGCAAACTGGGAATTGAAGTAGTTTTGATGATAATGTGATAAGTTAAAGCACTGAAATAAACAGGGTGATCAAACAGAGAGGCTGGTAAACTGTTAGTATTGAGATCAGACTCAAGGCAGGTCCCTTGTACTGAATCACAGGAAGAGGCTGTTTGGCCCATCGTGCTTGTGTGGACTGTCTGAGGCAGCACAGCTTACTTTCCCTTCTCTTTAATATTCATCCTGTTCCATTCCTAATCAATCTGCCTCCACCACCAAGTTATCGAATTTCAGATTACAACAACACTTGGGTATAAAAGGAACTCTAATTGGCCTGGCAATTATTTTAACCTGGTGATCTCCTTCTTACTTAAGTAAACAGCTTCTCTCCTAACTATGAGATAAAAACCCTTCTGAATTTTGACTTCCTTTAATTTCAAAAATATACTTTATTCATAAAAATATCTCTATATATACACATACTAAAGCAGTTCGGGTTTTATGCATTGGCATATGAAATTGGAGTTTAGGTCTATCCAACAAACAAACCCATTTCTGACTTGTACAGAATTATATTTCTGAATTTTGAACACCTCTGTTTAAGCTAGTCTTAACCTTCCCTACTGTTGACAGTAACTTTTCTTTCTGCTGTATTCTACCTGAATAAATGATGTTTAATTTAATGTGACTGTTGGCAACAGTTTCATCTCATTCACACATAGAGAAAAAAAATGACAATACAAAGCCTCAGCAGCAAGCCATTATCACTGAGGCTGGCAGAGGGGAGCCTCCTGCTGAAACTGTCCCTCATCTGTTTTCCACCTAGCTGATCCTTCCAAATGATGATTAATCACCGAATAAAACGCAGGACCCTGACAGGCAGATAATAGCAAGCAGAAAGCAAGGAATTGGAAGAAACAGGCAGGTGCTTATGGACCAGTTTGGGTGGGTGGGGGCTCAGGGAAGATGGATGGCCCGATAAATGCCTGATGCTTAAGATACTTTTCTTTTGCAAGTGAAAACTAAGGCATCCGACAAATCCAAGCTCTTAGTGCAGCACATGTCAAACTGATACACTTCTCTGAATGACAAAAATCTGGCAGGACTGAGTTCCGAAATGAGAAAATGATGTTTTCAACAGGCATTTGGTAGCTTGGGTACTAGTTGTAATTGTTCTAATCCAACCCGGTTACAAGAAGCATTTAAACTGGATTGAGAGTAAACTATCTGGGAATTTCACGTGACATTGCAATCCATTATCCAGCAACAAAATCTACAGGGTTTATTGATTATAACACCAATTTATCCCACCTTTGTCCCGACTCATTTTAAAGGAAATGAATCAAGGAATCTGAGGAAATAATTATCCTGTGTTCTGTTGTAAAGGATTAGATGTTCCGCACTAAGGAAACCAGCAGTGTCTCATAATAACGTGCAAAATGATTGTGATTAAAGATTCACCATTGTTACATAGAGTATTGTGACATAGAGTTCAAGGAATTCTGCTCTGAAACAAATCTGAAGTTAAGCTGCCATCTTGAATCACTGATTGGGAAGAGGAGGTCATGTGAGATATAGAAGCAGAAGAAGGCCATTCAGCCCATCGAATCTGCTTTGCCATTCAATGAGATCATGATCATTCTCCACTTTACTTTCCTGCCTTTTCCTATAATCCTTGATTCCTTTTACTGATTAACATTTAGCTACTTTGGCCTTGAATATACTTAACGAACCAGCCTCCACAGCCTTCTGCTGTAAAGAGTTCCATAGATTCACTTTCCTCTGAGTCTCCTCCTCACCTCTGTCTGAAATGTGTGACCCCTTATTTTGAGATTATGCTCTCTGATCCCAGACTCTCCCACAAAGGCAAACAACCATTCCACCATCTTCCCTGTCAAGTCCAGTAAGAACCTTCCATAAGCACAGGCCCAACCTGCTCTACCTCTCCTAAATAAGACAGTCCCTCCATAGTTACACCCTGGTAAACATTCTCTGGAGTGCCTTCAATGCTAGAATATCTTACCCTACAGGAAGGGACCAAAACTGTTCACAGTATTCCAGCTGTGGTGTCACGTGTTTTTCCTCTTACTTCCTGTATGGTGGTAACTAAAACTAAAGAGTTTCACTTAACCTTTAGAATGAATGGTGTGGGAAACCCCATCAGACACGAGTATTCAATTGCTTCTCAACCCAGTAGTTTTTTTTAATCACAGGATGAGGGCATTGCAGAGTAGGCTAGCATTGCTGTGGGTCTGGAGTCACATAGTCCAGACGAGGTAAAGATGGCACTTTTCATCCCTAAAGGACATTAGTGGACCAGACTGTTTTTTACCAACAGTCAACAATGGATTCATGGTCTTCATTAGAATCTTAATTCCACGGTTATTTGGAGCTATGACCTTGTGCTTCCTCTAGTCAGTGGGAGCAAGTTTCTAATCTCCCAGTTCTAACTCAGAGGCTGATACAGAGTGACCAAACCAAAGGTGCATTTTCTTACAGTACAGGGCTGCTGTGAAATGTGCTGAGCAAACAATGAAGGGACTGGCTGAATTCTTATTTGGGAAAAGAGTATAGGGCTATTATGATTGGATTAACTTCCATACAGTGTGGAAACAGGCCCTTCAGCCCAACGGGTCCACATCGACTCTCCAAAGAGTAACCCACCCGACCCATTCCCTCTCACTAATGCACCTAACACTATGGTCAATTTAGCATGGCCGATTCACCTGACCTGCACATCTTTGGACTGTGGGAGGAAACCGGAGCACCCAGAGGAAACCCACACAGACTCCACAGAGTCACCTGAGAGTGGAATCGAACCCAAGTCCCTGACACTGTGAGGCAGCAGTGCTAACCACTGAGCCACCGTGCCGCCCCATCTTGGAAGATGAATCTCAGACCAAAGCAGTATCTGCTGAATTTTGGTACAGAAAAGAATGGGAAGCTTGGAAGGGAATACTGGACAGCGCATTGGTCTTTTTCTGCATAAAACTATCATAGTTCATAAAGTCCCTATAAGGGGTAGACCACTTAACTCATACCAACTCTCCGAAGAGCATCCCACTCAGACCCAACCCTCTACCCTAACCCTAAAACCCTGTATTTCCCATTTCTAATTCACCCAACGTACACATCTCAGGAGACCTTGGGCAATTTAACATGACCAATCCACCTAACCAGAGCATCTTTGGACAGTGGGGGGGAAACCAGAGCACCCAGAGGAAACCCATGCAGACATGGGGCGAATGTGCAAATACCACCCAGACAATGACCCAAGGGTGGAATCAAACCCGGCTCCCTGGTGAGGCAGCAGCGCTAATCATTGAGCCACCGTGTCGCCCCATGTTCAAGGCAAGGAGACCGTCTTTCTCTGAAAAGGCGATGTTATTGAGAGGATGTGCGGGTCTTCAGTAAGCTGAGTGTTGGAACTTACAACGTGAAGGGTTAACCCAGTTGTCCTGGGTTAATAGTCTGTCATAGATCAGACCTGGAAAGGATGCAATGAGACCCTTGACTCCTCTAGCATTTTTTCATTGTTGGGTACCTTTACATTTAAAAGGCTACATTCAGCTAGTGTACCTGCCAGGTTGCACACACACAACTCAGAAGGAATTGTCCCATCTAAGAAACAAACACTTCACCCATGATGATGACCCGAGAACAATAAAGAAAGATCCACGAGCACAGTGAGGACGTTCCCCAGTTTCCAGCTTCCCCCTCAACCAACACCTTGCAGATTATCTGCCCATTATCACTTTGCAGGCTGTGGGAGCTTGTTGTGCACAATGGCTGCCGGGTTTCCTGCATTCCAACAGTGGTCACACTTCAATACAGTACTATGTCAATGACTTAAATGTGCTGTAAGACATCCTGACAGTCTGGTATGTACAGTTACTACTTTTACATGTCAAAACGTGTGGTGCTGGAAAAGCACGGCCGGTCAGGAGGAGCAGGAGAGTCGACATTTCAAGCATAAGCTCTTCATCAGGAATGAATTTCTGAAACGTCGACTCTACTGCCCCTCGGATGCTGCCTGGCCGGCTGTGCTTTTCCAGGACCACACTTTTTGACACTGATCTCCAGCATCTGCAGTCCTCACTTTCTCCTACTTTACTTTCTTTCTTGGGATCTGACTGGGCAACAAAATATCAGGGCTAGAAATGGACAGCATGACTAGAGTGACAGTGCAAGTCGGATTATGGAGAAAGATTCCGGTCAGGATGGCAGCCACTTCCACAACAGTCTGTTCCAAATACACCCCAACCCTGACCAATTCCAGCCCACCTTCAGTGGTCCGTTGACCTGACAAGTCAGTGCACCACCAGGAATACTGAGACAGGAGGAGACCATTCAGCCCTCCATATCTCTTCTGCCGTTCAATCTGATCCTATCTGATCTGCACCTCAGTGCCTTGGACCTGGTTTCGCTCCATGTCCCTTAATCAGCAGTATCCCACAAAACACAGGAAAACTAGGAAGTGGAGTTGAGCTGTGGCCAGTAACTCATCATGTTCTACAATTGTAATATAGGAATTAGTGCAATATTTCTCTGGGTACATATCTTCTTCAGACTTACATAGAGCTTCTCAAACTGTGACCGCAAATCGAGTGATTCAGATAGGGCTTTGAGCTCAGACTAATTTCTGACTGGAACAAGATCTCTTTAAGCATAGATGAATGTGACGTAACGGACTACTCTCTGAATCCTGATTGCTTTTGAACAGAAAAAAATAGCTGGGCTAGAGTTTTTTTAAAATGGTAAACCCTGCTCTTGTAACAACTCTCCAATCTTCAATTCCCATGCCCTGCTCATTCTACTTCACCCTGGTCAAGGATTCAGGCCACCTGCCACTTAACAACTTTTTTTATCTCTCACATGTTCACTGTGAGGTTCACATGTTAAGGTTGTGGCCTTAAAATCGGGATCATAATGGGCAAATGAGTGGGAAAGACTGGACTCACCACTCTATTAGAATGGGCCTGATTTTAACCCAATCACTTACGCAGAGTTAAGATCAGGCATATGATCTTCCTTTGGATTAAACAGATCGCATACGAATTTTTGTATTGAGCTTGCTTCACTACCTGTATTCACAACATGGATAAAGCAGTGACCATTGGTAAAATGATTTGACTGGACTAGTTTTCAATGGCACAGCCTATAAGCCGCATCATAAGAGATTGCTTATTGAGTAGCTGTTGTGAGATTCACCCCCATCCAATGGGAGTAGCCGTAAGAGCAGCAAGCTAACAGCTGGAGATCAGCTCATGAGGAACTAAAGGGGCTAACACCAGCAGCTCTGTAGCCAGCTCCCACTGACTTTACAGGAACAAAGGTCTTCCTCGATTTAGAAACTTTCCCCCACTCTCATGCCCCACCCTCCTGTAATTTAACATCATTGTAAACGCCGCTGCTCACTCAGCTGAAGAAGACCATCCCTCTCCATGCGACATCTTTGCTTCCATCAGATGCTGAAACTGAAGATTATCCATGGAAAAATGGTTTCTTATCCATAGATATCAATGACTCCAAACCGCTGCTCCCATGATGTGCCTATCATTGGCTGGAACTAGTTTGGAGCCTTTTCTCGGTTCAGCCACTATGTCAAAGGACCAGGCTGCTTGTCATTTGAGAGGGAACCGGGATTATGGTGGATCTCAAACTTTGGAGGGGTGTGAGACCACTTGACCCTAACTCCAGGCCGTTCTGCCCTGTGATTGTGGGTGCAGTCCAGCTGAGCTTGCTGTCAGTGTACTGTGCAGCCAGGGAGTCATAGTGTCATACAGCATGGAAATAAACCCTTCAGTCCAACCAGTCCGTGTCAACTAAACTAGTCTCATCTGCCTGCACTTTGCCCATATCCCTCCAAACATTTCCTATTCATGTACTTATCCAAATATCTTTTAAATGTTGTAATTGTACCCACATCCACCACTTCCTCTGGGAATTAATTCCCATACATGAACCACTCTCTGTTTAAAAGGCACCCCCTGTATCTTTTTAAAATCTTTCTCCTCTCATCTTAAAAACATTTGTCCCCGGTCCCTCACTCCAGGGAAAAGACACCTGCCGTTCACCTTATCTATATCCTTCATGACTTTATAAGCCTCTACCAAGTCACCCCACAACCTCTTACACCCCAATGGAAGAAGTCCCAGCCTATGCAGCCTCTCTTTACAACACAAACTTTCCATTCCCGGCAACATCCTGGTAAATCCTTACTGACCCCTCTCCAGCTTACTAATATCCTTCCTATAGCAGTAGAGGCCTCACCAACATTGTGTATGACATATTAGGATACATTGGAATGTGGACTGCAGTTCTGGTGCTCATGTAGCAAAATGAACCGCTTTGGAAATGGCTCAAAAGCCATTTTTTTCCCAAAAAGATTGATCAGGATCCTTTCTCTATAAAAAACAAAAGCCAAAGGTGACCTGATGATCATTCAGATTTTGATTGAGTTTAAAAGGACATTTGTAGCGAGCATGCTTCCAAATTTGGGACAGTCTAAAATTAGGGGCCAGGGAGCACACTGGTAGTGTGCCCATCTCTGAGCAAGGAGGCTCATGATCAAGTCTCACCAGTTCCAGAGGTATGCAAATGCATCTCTGTAGAAATTGATTATAAAGTATTTAAAATTACTACAAATATCAAGATAATCATGAATAAATCTAACGAGACGTTCAGGAAAAAGGCATTTGACTTACTCTGAGAGGAATTAAAATATGGAAACCCCTATCTTTTGACTCTTTGTTAATATTCAGTGAATTTACACTTTGTGAAGTAGGAATCTATTGTCCAAGTGATAAAGTAACATTATTTTATGCCACATCCACAAGGTCCCACCATAAAGCTGTAAGGGAACCGATGAAAATGCAGTAAATAGCTCTCCTGATACATCGGCAAGCAGTACATAATTTGATACTTCTGTTTTACAACTTTCTGTAAAAGTAATTTAAATGTGCAGCCAAAGGGTGATGTCTTTTTTTTTCCAGAGCAGATGTCAATTTCTCTACAAGTGCCACACCAGAATTTCTGCTTACACTGCTCCATTTGCATGTGGATAATCGGGTAAATGAGTAAACCTTTAACAGTTAATGTACAACCAGGCCGACAAATACATCATTTTGTCAACTTAGACATCCTAGCCTCTTTCATCTAATCATGTACCTTCTCTTGTAGCCTGTCCTTGTCCAATTAGTTCCTCAGATGCTCCATCTTCATCCCTGATGTCTCACTGCTGTGGGGAGGTGATTTCAGTCATTGTCACCAACCATGACGAAGCAGTCCTTGATTGTGTAGCGCAAGATATCCTGTGGACCAAGTCCAGACAACTTTGACTAATAAACAATTCCACATGTCCATTTTAACCCTTACTCTGCTAAATAAACAGGAACTCCCTATGGATACTGTGATATCTGTTTTGGCTGACGTTTTAAGACTTGGGTAAGTGGTAAAGTTTCTAATTAATTGGTAACCACAAATGACCAGACAATAGGTAAACAATGGACTGATGTAGAATGAGAAACAATGCAACATTATAGGGACATTGCTGAATAATTGCTGAAAATTTCAAGAATGACAGAAAACAAGTTTCAGTAAATGATCCAGTATGAGTTAATCAATTCAGTAAAGCTGACTTTATTCAAAATAAACTAGAAGTTGTGACTTAATTGTGCATTGGTGGAGCAGTTTGTCTTTCTGTTGCCTGCATGTGCTCAGAGATGTTGCCTCATATATCTTTTCCCTCACAGAATCCCTAGATTGTGGTGACTGGCCCTTTGGCCCAACAAGTCCACACCAACCCTCTGAAGAGTAACCCACCCAAACCCATTCCCCCTAGTCTACGTTTAACCTGTGACTAATGCACCTAACCTACACATTCCTGAACACTATGGGCAATTTAGATTAGATTAGCTTCCCTACGGTGTAGAAAAAGGCCCTTCTGCCCAACGAGTCCACACCGACCTACCCAGTCCATTTCCCTCTGACTAATGCACCTAATACTATGGGCAATTTAGCATGGCCAATTCACCTGACCTGCACATCGTTGGACTGTGAGAGGAAACCAGAGCACCCAGAGAAACCCATGCAGACACAAAGAGGATGTGCAAACTCTACACGGACAGTCACCCAAAGCTGGAATTGAACTCAGGTACCTGGCACCGAGAAGCAGCACTGCTAACCACTGAGCCACCCTGCTTATCCTGCTAATGTCTTTAGAAAGGCAGATGTATAGAAACCTACACCAGTTGACGGTCTGGGTAGACGCCTGAGAACTGCTTCTGGAACAAAATGAGCCAAATGAAAACCAAAATATAGTGAATTAATGATACTTTAAGAGATAGAAGCAGACGGAGGCCATTCGGCCCACTAAGTCTGCTCTAACGTTCACTGAGATCATGACTCATCTGACAGTAGCTTCCAAACCCACGACCACTTCCATCTAGAAGGACAAGGGTAGCAGGTACTTGGGAACACCACCACCTGCAAGTTCCCCTCCAAGCCACTCACCACCCTGACTTGGAAATATATCACTGTTCCTTCACAGTCGTTGGGTCAAAGTCCTGAAATTCCCTCCTACCGGCATTGTGAGTCTATCCACAGCAAGTGGACTGCAGTGATTCAAGAAGGCAGCGCACCACCACCTTCTCAACGACAAATTGGGATAGGCAGTAAATGCTGGCCAGCCAGTGACACCCAAGTCCCACAAATGATTTTTAAAAATTCTCAACTCCACTTTCCTGCCGTTTCTGCTTAATCCTTGATTCCTTTCCTAATTAAAAATTCATTTCAGCTTGGAATATAATTAATAACCCATTCTCAACAGCCCTCTGCAGTAAATAAATCCACAGATTCACTATGTTGAGAGAAAACCTCCCCCTTATCTCCATCTGGGAGAGACCATACTCTGAGTATGATGTCCCCACAAGGGGAGAACCTTCCCTTACTCTTGCATCAGTTCTGAAGAAGAGTCATACTGGTCTTGAATTGTTAATTCTGTTTCTCTTCTCTCTGCACATGCTGTTGAGTTTCTCCAGCATTCTCTGTCTTTAATTGTTGGAATGCCACAGTGTGGAAGTGGGCCATTTGGCCCATCAAGTCCACACCAACCCTCTGAAGAGCATTCCACCCAGACTCACCAGCCCTACGCTATCCCTGTAACCCTGCTTTTACCATGGCTATTCCATGTAGCTTGTGCATCCCTGGACACTATGGGGTAAGTTAGCATGGCTGATTCACCTGACCTGCACATCTTTGGACTGTGGGAGGAAACTGGAACACCTGAAGGAAATCCACGCAGTCACGGGATAATGTGCAAACTCCAACAGTCATCTGATGGTGGAATTGTACCCAGGTCCCTGGTGCTGTGAGCCACCATACCACCCCATTCTGGGCTCATTCCATGTTGATCCTTTCCCAATGGACCAGACTATCATTGGTTCCATTGATGATGCCATTTAGACACCTAGCAACAATTCAGTGGCAATATTTTGGATGGAAGTATTTCATGAATTCACAAACATTTTAAAAAATTCTCAGGAGGTACTCATCACAAGAAGGCAATCAAATGCAAACCCTAGCTCCTTGATCATCTCAGGAGCAAAATAATTCACTAGTGTCTGATAAATTTTCTTTTATTTTGCCTTTGGTGTGCAGAATAGAAAGTTTTATCATATGAACAGTGAAGTGGAAGTGCATTTCCTGGCGCAAGGCAAAAAGTGCCATTTTGTATTGCATGCGTAATAAAACTGAATAAAGTAAAAAATCACACAACACCAGGTTATCTAGTCCAACAGGTTTATTTTCAAAATATAACCTGGTGTTGTGTAATTTTTAACTTTGTACCCCCCAGTCCAATACTGGCTCCTCCAAATTAAAACTGATTAGGGAGCAAGAACCACAGAGGGATAGGCAATGAGGGCTCTTTATCCTCAAAGGGACTTTGCAGATTACTGGATGGGATGATGGCAATACTGTTTTTTTTTGTAAGTCAAAATACTACAAGGATGCGGTCAAAATATCGATTCCGTTTGGAAGGAATGTGTGTATTCCATGAAACGCCCGTGAGCAGCAAGCAGTGAACTCGGAGCACACAAACATTTTGCTTGCATTATCAGTGAGACCCAACTGGTCACCTTCCTAGGTTTTCAGAGCATCAGGAAGAGGAGTAGGCCTCTCAGTCCCTTGAGCCTGTTCCACCAAGCACTTAAATTATGACTGATCTCCACCTTTGACATAAGGAATTAAAATCTAAGAAACTCCACCTTAAAAGTTTCAATTGGCCCATGATTGAGGAGAAAGAAAATTCCTCATCTTTCCCCACTCCTGGCACAAGTATAGAAAATAAATCTTTAAGAAATTTTATTCAGCAGAAACAACAACATTTCTCGAACAGATGGTTAATTAATAAAAAGCCTGGGCTCTGCAAGACTCCTTCAAGATAACCCTGTTAATCCCAGCTTTTAAAAGATGAAATTTTTTTAGCTGTCTGATAGAACCACAGCTAACATTGATGCCTCAACTGGCTGTCATTTTTAAAAACAATGTCGCCTCGCCTATTTCAGCACTGTCACCCTTAAGAATAATTAGCTTCCATCAAAGCAGTAGATTATCTGTTCATGTCGTCTATTGAGTCATTACAATGAGGTACCAATAAAGATGAATTATGCCTAATCTTTCCTTCTCTTCTGTCCATCTGATTGATGATTATAACATCTTCAATATTACAAAGCAGAAAAATGACACTGACATTTAGAATGCAAGGATCTGACAGATAAAAACTGACTGCAAGGCACGTTCTCCAACGAGAAAAACAAGCTAAGACAAATAAGCCTCCAAACAAAGAGGCAATTAGGCAGTGTGTGAATTATAGAGCGGCTACACCTTGTGGGTGGAATCTGACCCCATTAATTACACGGCACTTGGGGGATCCCTGGCTTTTTCGCCATGATGCTTTGCTACAAAGTGCTCTGACTGCATGTGTTCTCTGCCTGTAACAAAGGCAGATGTGTTCCTCCAGCGTACTCACTGGCTTTTCAGTGGCTTCCAGCCACAGAGTTAATTCTTTCAGGCTTTTCAAGCAGCCACTGATGGGAATGTCAAGTTAAGTCAGTTTGCCTCAGTTACAATTTGAGTCCTCTGGATATTTTTTTCTCAGGTGCCCAATACTTCGCCTGAGGCCCACTGAAGATGTTACCTAGTAGGGTGACGAAACATCTGGAAATGAACCTTCCAGCTCACAAGCAAATCCATATCCAAACATCGACCTGAGCTACAAATCTTCTCAAAATGAACTTCTCTTTATCAAGTCCAAATGCCTGCGCTGGGGATATAGGAATGAGGGAGGCCATTGAACACCTTTACTTGTTCTGTCACTCTATAGGATCATGGTCAATTCTGTGCTTTAAGTTTTTCACATGATGTGGGCCTCATTGGCCATGCATTAATTGCCCAACTTTAATTGCCCTGGGAAGCTGCCTTCTCAAACTGCTGCAGACAACGTGATAAAAAATCTATAGGTTAACACATTTAACCATCTTCATGTGGAATCATACAGGATCATAGGACATTGGTGAGGACTCTTCCAGAGTACTGTGTCCAGTTCTGGATTCCCTATTATCAGAAGGATAGTATTAAGCTGGAGAAGGTTCAGAAAAGATTTACCAGGATGTTGCCAGGAATGGGGGGGTTTGAGTTATAAGGAGAGGCTGCATATGCTGGGACTTTTTCCTCTGGAGCATAGGAATTTGAAGGATGACCTTATAGAGTTTATAAAATCATGAGGGATAGCGATAAGGTGAATGGGAAGAGTCTTTTCCCTGCAGTGGGGGATTTCTAGACTATGGGACATATTTTTGAGATGTGAGAAGAAAGATAAAAAATGACGTAGCGGCAAAATCTTTTACACAGAGAGTGGAATGAACTTACAGAGGAAGTGTGGATGAGGGTACAGTTACAATGTTCAAAAGACATTTGGATAAGTACATGAATAGGAGATGTTTGGATGGGTATGGGCCAAGCCTGGGCAGATGGGACTAGTTTAGTTTGGGATTATGGTCAGCATGGACCGAATGGACCAAATGGTCTGTTTCTGTGCTGTATGACTCTATGATCTCTTCATCTCATCTCACCAGTTTATCCTCCAATTTCTTTTCTCTTTTATAAAAAAGATTTGTTCAAGGGGAAAGAAAAGCAAAATTGCAGCATTTGCTGAATTGCCTATCCAACCTCACCTTAAATATAGGAATCTGACTGGAAGGTTGCCTGAATGGCTTCCAGAATATGGTACAGAATAAGGCCAACAGTGAGGAGCTGATTCCTTTCCCTGGCCCTGCCTGTCTCTGAGAGATGAAGACAATAGCCAATCACTGCAAAGGAACACTGTTCAAGGTGAAGCATCAGCCAACAATGAGCCAAGGACCTGTCTCCAGGCAGAGAAACCACAGATTTGAATTGTTGCTTCACCCTGACCCTGTAATAACAATCTCCACATTCCATTCTCTTGACTTCCTTGTTGAATTTATTAGTGGCAATAGTATTCATAAGGGGGTTAAGTCAATAGCCCCTCAACACAGAGGATTACGATGCACTATTAACTCTGGGATAATGATTGAGATACAAGCAGCTCGCTAACCTCATACTGCTTGATCATTTCAGTATGCTGTCAGCACTGGTTGGGATAGGCTGGCGTTGTTAGCGTTAGTTATAACTTATCTGCTCTTCTTAAGAAAGAGTTCTGCAGCTGAGCAGGACCTGGAAACATTTGAATGAAAACACAAGACGGGAGGCCCTGAGTGCCAAGGTTGAACTGGATGCCCAGTAGAGCTAGTGTGAGGCAGGAGCAATGAACTGAATCACATGGTGCCAGGCAGCCCTCCAAGCATACAGTCAGAAACCAACAGAAACAGATAGCAATGGAAATCACAAGAGGTTCAATGAACTCATCCAAGCGGTCAAAATTCATGAGTGTCTTTCCAAATGCCAACTGAACCACAAGCCACAACTCACCACACCTCCAACACTCACCTAACAACCATCACTAGCAGTCAGGGTGCATGCCTAACATTCATCTGAACCACAACCTGAGTCCTGCTGCATGCCTTACACTTGCATCTCACTGGATACACACACTGCCTGCTGTTCAACCATGACAGCCACATCAGCCAAACAGATTCCACAGCACTCACTAGCACACTTCCCTCTCTCCTGCAGGGTAAAGTTAAAGAATGGGTGAGATGGCGTTGGGTATTATTGAGATGCCTATTGCTGAGGCCATAGCAGAAGATGATGTTATCCAGAGACATAATCTTCTAACATCGCACTTTCCTTTCTCCCACACTCTCCTGTGATTTACAACCTGCGGATGGTGTAACCGTGTCCCTCTTACTTTCCCCTCATCAACTTCCTGCAACATTCCCCCTTGTTGCCTTCCTACACATAGGATGTACAAGTGACCCAACGGCAGAGGAGCAACAAGAAGACGCTGATGATAATGATGACATACTATCATTCGATTCCATATTTGCAGCCACCAGCTCAGTTACCGATCACGTGTATAATGATTTAGAGGACAGCATGCAGACAGGATTTGCATGATAGTGAGACTCCAGAATGTGGCACCCAGAGGTAAGGCAGGATAGTGGAACGCATTTAAATCCTTTCTTAAATAAAGAGACAGAACTTGTACCAAATGTGACTTCTCAATGCTCCCACTAAGGTTCATACACTCCCACTCTAAATTGTCCCTAAGCATCTAAGCATCTTCCCTCAGTCAATCTCACCCACCCCAACCCTCAATGCCACTAACTCTGCATGCCCTCTGCACCATCCACTTAATCACTCTGGACAGCTCCCCACCTGCACCGACACTAACAGTGTATCATCCACTTTCATCTCCCATAATACCTGCCTCTCTCTCCCATTCCAGAAGAAAAAACGCTGCCGAAAATAGGGCAAATCTCTGTGTTTGTGAGCTCAGATACAAACGTGGACTTTCGCTGTAGATTTGCACAAAAGATCATCCCCAGTACAAATTAGATAAAAGGTGAAGGTTAATGGTTTATTTTGTTGTTGTTGTTCCAGATGGCCAATCACACATCGTCTATAAACTCCTGGCTACAGGCCATTCTTTCCTTTGTGTGGATTTAGTTGTCCCCACAGCAATCACACTCTGAGGCTGTGAGTAAGGTGATCTCTTGCTATTGAATCGGAGCATACTACTCAGTGGCATTAACCTCAAAAATGATCCAATAATCAGCTACCAATATTTGCATGGCATGCTGGGTCAATTTGGAGTGAAGACATTTGCCAATGGTTTCTGGCCGACCTGGGAAATGAACCAGGGTCTACTTACTCCCTAAGTTATCGGACTTTCCGGGAAGTGTAAAAAAAAAGGGCAATGCTTTATGGTCACACAGGTTTTGTCAGGTACTTCCACCAACATCCAGGCAAATATCTGAAAACAACCACAAAATAAATGTGTGTAATTATGAGAGAGAGGAAAAAACTGGGTGACTAATGCTCATGGAATAGAAAGGAAGCTGTCTGTTGCTTCACCTGCACAGGCTCAAACAGGCAGAAAGACATGGTACACAAAACACACCGAAGAGTGAAGCACAGAAGCAAGTTACAAAGGGCTAGGTTTAAGCTGAGATTTAGAAGCAACGAGGTAAAAACAATGACTGCAGATGCTGGAAACCAGATTCTGGATCAGTGGTGCTGGAAGAGCACAGCAGTTCAGGCAGCATCCAACGAGCAGCGAAATCGACGTTTCGGGTAAAAGCCCTTCATGATTCCTGATGAAGGGCTTTTGCCCGAAACGTCGATTTCGCTGCTTGTTGGATGCTGCCTGACCTGCTGTGCTCTACCAGCGCCACTGATCCAGAATGAGATTTAGAGGCCACTAGTCCGATCCACAAACCGATCTCCCACCATCTCATGATATTTTTCAGTTCTTAGGGATTGGTATTGACTGCCGATATCTGGTGTTAACAGGGTGATAGGAGTTTTAAACCAGCATTGGAGATTCCTCTCTGCATGAACAGTAGCAATGTGCAGGAGATGATGGCAATGCCACTAGCTTAGCATCCTTGAGGCCCATGCTAACACACTGATTGGAACAAATTGTACCACAGGAGCAGCAGTTCAAATGTGGATCTGGAATTGCAATTATTCCTAGTAAGGGTGGCCATGCCAAGTATCATCAATAGTTGTTAAAAAAAAATCTGCTTCACTAATGTCCCTTTAGGAAGGGAAATCAGCCTCTTTATCTGGTCTGGCATATAGGTGATTCCAGATCCCGCAGCAATGTGGTCAGCCTTTAACCTACCTCTGAAATGGTACCCAATGTCAAAGGCAATTAGAATCATAGAATCCCTACACTGCAGATTGAAGCCATTTGGCCCATCGAGTCTACATCAACCCTTCGAAGTGCATCCCACACAGACCCAGCCCCCATCCCATCCCCATAACCTGCACTCCTCATAGATAACCCACCTAGCCTGCATGTCTCTAAAAACCACAAGGGGCAACTTAGCATGGCTAATCCACCTAACCTGGACATCTTTGGACTGTGGGAGGAAACCAGAGCATCCAAAGGAAACCCACACAGACACAGTGAGACTGTACAAACTCCACAGACAGCTGCCCGAGACTGGAATCGAACCCAGGACCCTGGTGCGGTAAGGCAGCAGTGCTATCTACTGAGCCACCATATTGCCCTAAATTAGTGATTGGCAATAAATGCTGGCTCCCAGTGAAGCCCACATCCCATTAAAGAATTACAAACTGAGTGTGATCAGTGTCTTTTGAAAGGGGCCTACTATGTTTAAATCACTGCCTGGTATTAGGGTTGTTCAACGTTGGTGTCCGATGAAGGACCCTGCTTGTCACCTTTGCCATTGGTTGAAGGCTGCACAGCGTTCTTCCAACCAGTCCCGTGGACAATGGAAGAGACCCAGTCTGCAATTATTTTTGTGGTCCTCCAAAAGATCAGGAAGTCAAAACCTACTTGCTTTTCTCACGTTGTAATATACTACTTGATTTTAAATGGAATTTACACCAACTTCAATGGAGTTCACTGAACATTATCCCAATCTTTTGGCAGAATGGTTTTGTCTGGTTACTTACTCCTGACTTCTTAATTTGCTTCCTAGTTTAATTGTCAGGCATCTCACTGGGTGCCACATAATTTGGAGATGCTGGGGCTCTAGCATTTTACCGAAACCTGCCAGTATCTTAGCAATAAAGCAATTAAAGCTGGAGAACTTTTCTTCAACGGAAGTTGGCAAAGCGGCCACCTGGGGGATTACAACTGTTAACAGAGTGTGAAAACCACAAATCAACAACAAAATAGAAATGGAACGATTGACTGGGAAAAGGCACATGACAAGAGTCAGGAAAGCTGTCTCGCTCGCAGAGATTACAAACTGTGAATTATTTTTCTCTTCTCGTGTCATCATCCGACACATGCCATTTGTGAATCCGAATGGATGGGTGCTCCGTGGGAAATCTCTGGGGCCTGATGTTTGGGAGCAGTGTCCCATTTTCATGCACAGATTGGAATGTGATCTCGGTGAATGTGATTCAGGAAATAAAAATTGAAAAAAAGGTTTCTGTGGCAAAGGGTGGCATAGATAGAGTCAACAGTAACACCCTCCAAAAGCATGTCCCTTCCAGGCAAGGAGCTGTGTTGCAGTACGAAAATAATCTAATAATCTGAAGACAGCCACAATTGGGCAACATTCCATGCATTCTGAGACTACTGGTTGCCTGAGGTGTTTCCTGCTGGTGCGGGTGGGGAGGAGGAAGGGATATGGTTGGCGACAACTGTGTGCCACCTCATGTTGTGGCAAGCTCTGCAAGTCTGGTCTCCTCTCTTCCTTTCTTGCCTAAGATCCATCAAGGAGAGGTAAGAGTGAAGGGATGAGCTGAATATTTAAGCCCATTGCCCTCATGTCCACCCTTTGAAATTACGTTTATTTGCGATGATCTTGTTAATTGTTTGCCAGGCATGTCATCATTTCTGTTTTTGATCAGATTAGATTGCGTACAGTGGGGAAACAGGCCCTTCGGCCCATCAAGTCCATACCGACCCTCCAAAGAGCAACCCACTCCCATTCCCCTACATTTATCCCTTCACCTAACACCACAGGCAATTTAGCATGGCCAGTTCACCTAACCTGCACATCTTTGGACTATGGGAGGAAACCGGAGCACCCGTAGGAAACCCACACAAACATAAGGAAAATGTGCAAACTCCACACAGACAGTTGCTTGAGGTGGGAATTGAACCCAGCCCTCCGGCGCTGTGAGGCAGCAACCATTTTGCTTTGCTCTCCAGCTTTAAATTCTTCCACGATCTGTTCTGACTCCTACGAAATGGGAATGCCTTTCCTCATGCATTTTCAAGGGAATGCCTTATGCATCCTGCTGCTTGGCTTCAATGTTGATGCCATCTGCTTGATTGTGTTCATTAGAACAATCGTTTTCTGACTTTCCTAATGCACTCGGGTATTACATGTGGGTGATGAAAAACTACACTGAGAATCAGGCTGAGGGGAATGGAAATAGTAACAAAACAAACAGAACCACAGCAAAACAAAGTAAGGAAACCAGTACTAACATCTTCCAACCCTGCAGACAACGTACTCTTCCCCAACACTGTGCACACCCTATCTCTGTTTTGATCCTTGCCCCGGCCTGATCCAGAACCTCTATCCAGCAGCAGTCACATCACAGTGACCATTGTAAATTTAAATATCTTCCAATCTCTGCACTATTTAATTTCTCGTCTTCAACAAGCCCTAACTGTCTATTAGAGATTCCAACTCTTAAGTGTGGGCCTGGAGTTTCAAGAAATGAAACTGAATGGGCTAGCTTTTATTTTCTTTGAACACTCATTGTGGAATGATCGAAAGTAAGGGGAAGGTTGGCTGACAGATTCTGATTGGGTAACAGCCAGCATTCTAAATGGCCTGGGGAAATCCATGTGCCTACTGGATGGACCAATAGCAGGATGGGACAATTCAGCACTGAATCTTCCAGGAGGTGCAGAGGAGGGAGGGCAGGTCTGAAGACCTCCTCGTGGGTCTGCTCCTGGGCCTGGCCAAACTGGCCATAAACAGGTCCAGGCAGCGGGCCGTGGAGGGGGTCGTTAGGGCCGACTGCCTGACCCTCTTCCGCGGTTACGTTCAGGCCCGGGTGTCCTTGGAGAAGGAGCACGCGGTGTCCACCAACACCCTGGAGTTGTTCAGGGAGAGGTGGGCGCCGCAGGGAGTGGAGTGCATCATTTCCCCCTCCAACGCTATTTTGATTTAGCCCCTGCCCTCCCCTTCACTGTTTTGACCACACAGCATTGCCCTTTGATGTGAAGGGCACTGCTTGTCGCTGGCCACTCGGGTGTTTCCTTTCTTCCTGGTGGTGGAAATTAAATAAAGATTTGTGCACTTTGTGTCTCTCACTGTGTCTCAAAGAAAAAAAAAACTGAATCTTCCAGGACTGCACCCAATCAACTAACAACCTCAATCTGTAAGACTGCAGTCTACAATCTCAACAACCCTCCACTCTATTTCTCCATACATCTCCACAGAAGATCTGCCATACATCTTCATCTGTTCAGTTTTTGTTTCATTCATTTGTTCGTCCTATTAATTATCTCTTCCTTTGCACACTTTCTGAATCTCTCTTACTTCAGGTACCTTTTACTTTTTCCCTTTCAGTTTGTTTGTTGTTCAATCACATTCGGGATGCTTTTGCTGAAAGATAGATCATTGTCCACCTTGCGAAACCAGCATTAGCATCATGAAAAGCCAGGTCAGCTTAGATTTGGTTTGGAGCAATGTAAAACTCCCCTTCCACTCTTTCCTTCTCTAACATACCACAACACTTTGGAGATGCAAGTGTTGGACTGGGAGGTACAAAGTTAAAAATCACACAACACCAGGTTATAGTCCAACAGGTTTATTGGAAGCACTAGCTTTCGGAGCACTGCTCCACAACCACCTGATGAAGGAGCATCGCTCTGAAAGCTAATACTTCCAATTAAACCTGTTGGACTATAACCTGGTGTTGTGTGATGTTTAACTTTGTACCTCAATGCCACCTTGAGTAGAGCTCCACCTACTGTACATGGGCAGTATATTTTAATTTAACACATCGGTGATTTGCCCAAGCAACTTAATTGTCAGTTTGTGCTGTCCATGCCCAGAGGGAGATAAAAGAGATCTTGTGGCACATCAAGAGTGTCATGATACCTAGACTGCATGATCCATGTGTTTGTTAATTCACTTTGGGATATGAGCATCACTGACCAGCAGAAAATGCCCATTCGCTAGTTGCTTTTCTGAACCTGCGTAGTTAACTCTGCTCTCTCTGCACCAGATTCAGCGCTTTTCTAGCAATATCTGCTTTTGCATCTGATTTCCAGCATCTGCAGTTCTTTTGCATTTTCCTGTCAAGTCCCACCTTCCCTGGGGCTGTGTCAAAGCAGATAGACTTTTATAAATTACTTTTTTACCCATTGAGAACCAGTTCGAAAATGTCTCATGGAGAATATAATGGTTATTTAATGTTGACTACAGTTGGAATTCCTGTGAAAACCTTCTGTACAGTTTTACAATAGGGCTGAGTAAACCTGGTATAGTATGTAAACTGTGTTCTTTGAAATGTTGGAATAGCTCGGTGAAATTTTTGATGTCAAGTGAGTTCGCCTGTAGGGCAGTGAGAACAGGTTGTGTGTTGGTGCTATGACTCAGTTTTAGGACATTTCACACAGGAGTGAGGATTTTAATTAGAGCTTGTTAAACTGGTGAGTGGCGCCACATCTTCAACAAGCCAAGACTTTGCACACGATAAAAGCAGCTCTCCACTTGTTAGATAATGTTAAATTAATCTGAATGTCTCCAAACTTTGTTCGCTGAGCTACATTGGATGCTGATCCAACCGTACCTTGATTTTAAAATTCTCTTCCTTATTATTAAATAGCCTCACTGTTCTCTATCTCCTTATTTAGAATAGAATTCCTACTGTGCAGATAGAGGCCATTCAGCCCCTTGAGTCTGCACTGACCCTCCAAAGAGCATCCACCCTATCCTGTATCCCACATTTACCATGGCTAATCCACCTAGCCTGCACACTGCAGGGTAATTTAGCATGGCCAATCCACCTAACCTACACATCTTTGGACTCCAGGTTATAATCCAGCAGGTTTATTTGGAAGCACTAGCTTTGGGAGCACCGCTCCTCTATCAGGTGGTTGTGGAGGTTAAGATTATGCTCACAGAATTTAGAGCCAAAAGAGTCAGCGTCATGGATTTGTGATACAGTAAACAATCTTAGATTAAAACTTTCATCTTTTAGATTGGGATATGCTGGTTTCAGTTCTTTGATATGTAAATCCCAGAACCTCTTTTAAATTACATTCTCAAGATAGCTTGGCTTTTCAAACAATGGGTGTGACGTCTGTCTGTGTCCCAGTGCTATGTCAGACTGGCAAACCTTCTGTACAGTTTTACAGAGTTTCACATAGATTCATGCAGTTTTTGAGCAAATTAAAATGTAATTCTGCAAAAACAAATTCACCCCATAAGCTTATATGTGTGCGAATGTCGAAGCGACAGATTGAGTGTGCATGTGAGTGTGAATGCATGTAGTAGAGAGTGTGTGTGCATATGTGTGTGTAAGATTGGTTAAGTGTGTGTGTGAGTGTGATGGAATATGCCTCTGTGAGAGGGTGCATGTGTTGGTGTAAGTGCGAGGGGTGTATGTGTGTGCATATGAGAGAGAGCTTGTGTGTGAGGGAGAGTCTGCGGGGGTGTGTGAGTAAGTAGGAGTCTGCATGGGTGTGTGCGTGTGTGTGTGGGAGAGTCTGCGTGTGTGTCTGTGTGTGTGAGGGAGAGTCTGTGTGTGTGAGGGAGAGTCTGTGTGTATGTGTGTGTGAGAGTCTGTGTGTGTGTGTGTGAGAGTCTGTGTGTGTGTGTATCACAACTCCATGACACTGGATTCCTTTGGCTATAAATTCTGTGAGCATGACCTTAACCTCCACAACCACCTGACGAAGGAGCGGCGCTCCGGAAGCTACTGCTTCCAAATAAACCTGTTGGACTATAATCTGGTATTGCAGGAGAAAGTGAGGACTGCGGGTGCTGGAGATCAGAGCTGAAAATGTGTTGCTGGAAAAGCGCAGCAGGTCAGGCAGCATCCAAGGAACAGGAGAATCGATGTTTCGGGCATGAGCTCTTCTTCAGGAGAAGCTATAACCTGGTATTGTGTGGTTTTTAATTTTGTCCACCCCAGTCCAACACCGGCACCTCCACATCATCTTTGAACTGTGGGAGGAAACCTGCACAGAGAGAACGTGCAAACCCCACACAGACAATCGCCTGAGGCTGGAATCGAACATGGGTGCCTGGTAGCAATGCTAACCACTGAGCCACCATGCCAGCCAATTTGCCTATGCAGTCCTACATATTTCTGAAATCTCTGCGTCCCTCTGACTCAAGCCTCTTGAGCACTCCTAGTATTAATCATTCTACCATTGGTAGCCATTTCTTCAGCTGCCAAGGCTCTGAATCTTTGATCACTCCTGTGTAAATTCCTCTAAATCATGACTCTCCTGCCTACCCCACCCCACTCCAACCCCCACTGCTTCTTAAGTTCCAGCTCCTTGCTAAGCTCCTGCTTTGCCTTTCTGAACTTCCCATGAGCCTTTTTTTTAAAGATTAGATTCCCTACAGTGTGGAAACAGGCCCTTCAGCCCAACAAGTCCACACTGACCCTCTGAAGAGTAACCCACACAGATTCATTTCCCTACATTTACCCCTGACTACTGCACCTAACATTATGGACATGACCTGCACATCTTTGGATTGTGGGAGGAAACCAGAGCACCTGGAGGAAACCCACACAGACACGGGGAGAATGTGCAAACTCCACACAGACAGTCACCCAAGGCTGGAATCAAACCCGGGTCCCTGGCGCTGTGAGGCAGCTGTGCTAACCACTGAGTCACCGTACTGCCCTGACTGATTTCCGTTTGGAGAGAAGAAGGCTGAGGGAAGATGAGACAGAGCTTTTCAAAACCATGAGCGGGCTGGATAGAATAGATATGGAGAAGCTGTTCCTTGCTTGTAAAAGATACAAGAAAGAGGGGACATAGATTTAAAGTGATCTACAAAAGCATTGAGTGGGGGAAGAAAACTTTTTCGCCCAGTGAGTAGTTGGGGCCTGGAAGGCGTCTCCTGGAAATGTAGTGGAGGCAGATTCAATTGAGGCATTTGAGAGCGATATTGGATAGTTATTTAGGTAGAAATTGTGTAAGGGTGTATGGCAATATGGAAGAGATAGGCACCAGCTAATGATGCTCATTTGAAGAGCTGGTACAAGCACAATGAGCTGAAAGGCCTCCTCCTGTGCCAAAAACCCTCAATGAAATCACTCCTGCTGAGCGCCTTGGGATGGTTATCTCAATTAAAGACACCATATAAATGTCACCTGCAAACATCACAAAGTTCACATTTGGAAGCTGAACTCAACAAACTCCGATAAGAATGGGGGTTCTTGGGAAGTACCAGCAGAGAGTAGGAGGCACAAAGAATGGACAGACTGGCAGCTGGAGTTTAATTTAGATAAAGTATTACAGTTTGGTGGTTCAAACCAGGACAGGAGTTACAGCCAATGGTAGGCCCCTGGGGAGTGTTATGGAACAAAGAGGTTTAGAAGTACAGGATCACAGCTCCTTGAAAGTGTATAACAGGTAGACAGGCTGGTGAAGAAGGCTTTCAGCATTGAAAATAAAAATAGAATCCCTACGTTGTGGAAACAGGCCATTTGGCCAAACAAGTCCACACCAACCCTCTGAAGAGTATCCCCCTCAGGCCCATTCTCGTACTCTATTATTTCACATTTGCTTGCTTTCATCGTTCAGAGCATTGAGCATAGGAGTTGGGACATCATGCTCCACTGTATAAGGTGTTGATTAGGCCACATTTGGAGTTCTTTTCTGATCGCCTACTACAGAAAAGATATTATTAAACTAGAAAGAGAGCAGAAAAGACTTACTAGGATGTTACCTGGACAGGAACGTTTGGGTTATAAAGAGAGGTTGGATAGGCTGGGACTTTTCTCCTTGGAAAATAGGAGACTGAGAGGTGACCTTATTGAGGTCTATAAAATCATGAGAGGCCTTGATAAGGTAGACAGCAAACAGCTTTTCCCCAGGGTAGGTAAATCTAAAACTAGAGGGCATAGGTTTAAGGTGAGAGGGGAGAGATACAAAAGGGTTGAGAGGGACAATTTGTTCACACAGAAGGTGGGGAGTATATGGAACGGGCTGCCAGAGGTATGGATGGAGGTGAGTACAATTTTGCCATTTAAGAAATGTTTGGATAGGATGGAATAGGTATGGAGGGATAGGGACAAAACACAGGCAAATGGGATTAGGTTAATTATGAAAACTGGGCGGTATGGGTTAGTTGGGCTGAAGGGTCTGTTTCCATGCTGTAAACCTCAATGAATATGAGAATTTCCTGTTCTGAAGTTAAGTTTGTTAGTAGTTGTGGAAGTGAACACTGAGGGGAGATGGACGTGGCCTTTCTCACAATATCATGTGAATGTATGCACAAAGAACTCAGTGTGGCCAGGAAGCCAATGTCCTTGCCTTTAGCTGACATGGTCAAAGGTCCAGCATTTAGGGAGCACCTGGACGAATGCATGAGTAGGAAGGGAATAGAGGATGCTGATCCCTGTAGGTGAAGACAGTTTTGTTATGGAAGGGCAAAACATGTCAGCACAGGCTTGGAGGGCTGAAAGGCCTGTTCCTGTGTTGTAGTGATCTTTGTCCTGGTGCTATATTTAATAGGCACATGGACAGACATTCATCCATTACAAACCCCACAATCAGGCTCCTAGAATGGATGCCCACAACTAACCTATCTAGCCCTTCCCCAGTCAGCCTGCTCCCCCTGCCCCAGCCAGACAGATGCCCACCCCTGGTCAAGGCTATTTGACCCAAGCCGATTACACTCCAATCTCCCTCCCTCATTAATGTTCCTTTAGACCAGTCATATTAATCATGGCCTGGTAGAGACAAAGAAACCCTCCCCAGAAAGGACAGAGGACTGGCTACCCACTGCAACATCCAGAAGTATGAGCACCTTGTCTGCTCCATGCTTCTGTTATGGGGTCATAAATTGGAACACACATATTGCTCACTCTCACAGAACTTAATTGGGAAGAGGAAGTTAATTCTGGACCACTGGCTTTCAGTGAGTGCGTATGAGATTCAAATGCCTGCAGAAAGGACAAGTGCTGAGAAGCTTGACCCCTCCTCTCCCATCCTGCTCGTCCTGACGTTTCACGTACAGATCGGGATCCTGATCTTTTGGCCTCCGTTAGCCACGCTTAATTCCTGCTGCCTGGAGCAGCCCAAGGTCTCACCTCCAGCTTCAGGCCTTTCCCCTGTAGGAGGAACAGAGTCAAGAGAGGAAGGACAGGAGAATAAAAATGAATGGTCAGTGCTTCGCATATGAAGAAGGCGATGATTCAAAGGCAGACACAACAACGCTGGAAGACCAAAAGAGGCATTTACAAGAGAAATGTGGAAAACGAAGGAGATACTTGAGACCTAGGAACTGTGTGAATGAACAGGAGAATAGGAGGGAAGGTCAAAGTGCACCTGGAGATC
Organism: Hemiscyllium ocellatum; assembly: GCF_020745735.1. NCBI lineage: Eukaryota > Metazoa > Chordata > Chondrichthyes > Orectolobiformes > Hemiscylliidae > Hemiscyllium > Hemiscyllium ocellatum. The sequence goes on along the minus strand of NC_083422.1, from coordinate 7,383,068 downwards.
CCAGGAATGCAATGGAAAAAAAAGGCGTGTAGACAGCAGAGTGCTGACTGTTGGATGGTCATATCAGCTCGCTGCACTGTATAAGCTGCTGTCCATGCTGGAGGTTGATGGAACCATTCTCTTGAAGTGTAAGAAACAACAGAGTTTGCTTGGTCAAGTGTCGGACAGAAGCAACACTTTCTGGCCTAAGTAGAAGAGCTAACAAGATACAATTTTGTGGATGTTAATACCTAGTTACAAGCTGCATTGATATGATTGATATTATTATAGATTTTATGGAAGATCTGAATGTTTGATTTCACTCCTTTGAGATTCAAAGTTGTTCTGCCCAGAAATCCAGAGGACATCATCATGATGAGATGGTGCTTATGGCATTCCTCAGTATTAACCCTGTCAGACATTTTCAGACTCATATAAGCAACTTTTCAACCATGTACTAATGGCATCTGCACCCCAAGCACCAGCCCCATGCAATCTTCAACAATAGTACCTGCTGCCCGAGATAGAAGGAGAACTGTACTGCTGGTGTGGGCGGCACGGTGGCTCAGTGGTTAGCACTGCTGCCTCACAGCGCCAGGGACCCGGGTTTGATTCCACCTTCAAGCGATTGTCTATGAGGAGTTTGCACATTCTCCCCATGTCTGCGTGGGCTTCCTCCGGGTGCTCCAGTTCCTCCCAAAGATGTGCAGGTTAGGTGGGTTGGCCATTGGGAAATGCAGGGTTACAGAGATAAGGAAGGTGGGTCTGGGTGGGATGTTCTTCAGAGGGTTGGTGTTGTCTTAATGGGCAGAATGGCCTGCTTCCATACTGTAAAGATTCCATGATTCCAGGACTGATGGTGTTGAAGTGAATGGTTAAACCTGATTTCCTGTCAGGTGGAAATTAGGAGGCTGTTCCTTGAGCTCATGTTGGTCTTCATCAAAGCAGGTCAAGGACACACAGGTCGAGGTTTCAGCTGGTAAGCTCAGTGTCAGTGTCTGGAGCTCTGGATAGTGGGAAGGGAGGCGATGAAAGGGGAAGTGTTACATCCCCTGAGCTTACAATATAAGATGGAGGACATGACAGAAAGAGTTGCACGTAACGGAAGAGTCGATCAGCATGTCACTGAGGGACTCAGTGCGAGATTGTCGGATTTCAGTTTTCAGGTGGATTTCAGGTGGAGGCATGAACAGTCACCCTAAATCTGAAGTGAATTCCTTCTGTGCTCAGCTATAGAGTCACGGAGCCATACACCACGGAAACTAACCCTTTGGTCCAACCAGTCCATACTGACCATAATCCCAAACGAAATCCACCTGCCTGCTCCTGGCCCATGTCCTTCCAAACCTTTCCTATTCATGTACTTATCCAAATGTCTTTTAAACGTTGTAACTGCAGCAGCATTCACCACTTCCTGTGGAAGTTCATTCCACACACACACCAATCTCTGTGTAAAAAAATTGTAGCTCATGTCTTTTTTAAAATTGTTCCCCTCTCACCTTCAAAGTATGTCCCCTAGTCTTGAACTCCCCCACCCTAGGGAAAAGACACCTACCATTTACCTTACCTTATGATTTTATAAACTTCAATAAGGTCACCCCTCAACTTCCTATACTCCAGTGAAAAAAGTCTCAGCCTATTCAGCCTCTTCATATAACTCAAACCCTCCATACCTGGCAATATTCTGGTAAACCTCTTCTGAACCCTTTCAAGGTTAATAATATCCTTCCTATAACAGTTGCTCGTGTAAGAATCCAAAGTGGGTTTTACAAACAAACAATCTTAAAACAAGCTTGGCAACCTGTTCCACGGAGCAGAAGACCATTAAGAATAATTCAGTTGCAAATTTGTTTAGTTTGCAATCATCAAATCACATTTAGTTAAATTGAGTGATTTTGTACATTCCAGAAAATTAGATGAAAAGTTTTTTTTAAAGCTGGAGTAAACCCTGCAAGAAGGAAGTGCCCATAAAACTCACCTTTGAAAATAAACTATCAAAAGAAATTGTCTATATAATATTATTCACGCACCGTGTTGAGCTGACCTTTTAGAATCTTTATTAAAGATCAAACCTTAAAGAAAACAGTGGTTAGAGCTTAAGTGACTGAATGACATTCAATTAAAATAGTATTAGCACTTCAGGATAAATTTTGTTTAATTTACTCCTACTCAGATGTAACAACATTAGTGACTTTTTTTAATTGGACATCATAATGTCTGACTCCTACTCAAATGTAACTAAATTAAAGACTTTGGGGGTTGATACAGCTTAATTTACTCCTACTGCTCTGTAACAACATTAAAGATGCTTTAGGGTAGATACTGTTTCCCATCAATTTTATTTAACAGAAACCTGAGCTTGCAGCTACAGTTATTTGAAAGCATGAAAAATTCATATCCCAAGTACTTTTTCCTATCCAGGAGAATATTAATTTTCTGTGTTTTCCAAACTCAAGCTCTGCTAAATCTGTCAATTAATGCCCAGTGTGAAACACGAGATGACACTTACATCTCCATTACCCCTTTAAATACAAAATGATATCATTATTAAAGAAATTGCCTGATCTGCATGGCATTTCTAGAGGTTATCAATCTTGCTCAGGAACTGCATTTGGGAGGAAAGCTGACTGGAAGTCATATTTTTAATGATGATTTCTGGTCATGTTTTCAATCATTATTAAGCTTCCAAGTGGGCTGCATAAAGTGGTCTTATTACCAGATGCAAGAGTGTTAATCTGTTCTTCTGCATCCCAGTCCAAAACAAGTGAACTTCAAACACTGTGTCTCTAACCACATTGTATCATACAGGTCGGAAACAACAACTGTACCCAGACATTCTTGCAGTAAAGCAGCAACTTGTGAGTATGAACTTTTATTCTTGGGAAGCTGCAATCTGGAGGATGAGTTTTTGACACATTTTGGCAGAGGACTACTCAGGAGTGACTTTGACCTTTGCACTCAAGGGAAGAACTGCAGAGAGGAATTTTCCCGGGCCTTGTTTGGTGTGGACAAAGCAAGAGAAATTTGGGAAGATACAGCAAGCAGGGAAAAATCGAATTCTCGATGTTGAGAAATATAAGTCCGACTTTCCACTTAAACAGCTAGATGAGAATCTCATGAGGAAGTGGCAGGCTCTTTATTTCTGTATATTTGCATCTCACTGTTAGATAATCTTGTCTCATTTATAAGTAGCTCGCAATTCTTTCCACGAAGCTGAGATACTGGACAGCACCAATTCCCAAAATGGAAGTCAGGATGGTTACCAGGCAGCTTACTGCTGGCTTCTCCGGGTCTCCATCTGAAGGTCCTTTCACCAGAACCTCATTGAAGATTCCACAGGTAGTGATTGCATCCACCTTAACCCACAGTCAGCAGCATCAGCAAATCACCAGCCTCCCCACACAATCATGGCCTATCTCAGGCGAACTTCAGCACTTCACCACTGCACTTTGGGGCTTCACCTTGCATTGTCATACTCTAGCCAGATCACAGGGACACACATCTATCTCATGCATCTGCTCAGACGGACTCTCAGTGGCTCTGAGCTCATGTTCTCAGCACATGAGTGTGGAGTGTGTTTTACTTGGACACTCACATCATCTCGGTTTTGCCTGGTCTTTCAGTGCACAGAGTAAGGCAGGTGACTTGTTGTGGTTTCCTTCACTGACATTGTCTCAGTGCCACACCTATAGCACATTCCTGCAGCCTACACGGCTGAAAACCGGATCTCCTGTTGTTTTGACGGTTGAGTTTTTTTGGAGGGATTGTCACTCAAGGCCCAGTGAGACCTTTCTTCATTTCTTACCAACATGCTTCATTAGCTACTTGCTCCACCTTTATGGTGTCCCTCAAGTTCAATTTTATTCTCACCACATAATGCATCATTCACAGAAAAAACTCTCCATTCCATGGATATTTGCTCAAAGACTGGCATCCCTTGCCCCCGAATCCTCTTTATAAGCCCATTGTGTACCCAGATGAGCACTGTCAGAGAGAGCTCTCCTGCCCAGTTGCTGATGTTTGTCCTGGACACAGCAGACACTAGGCAATCTCTACCTCACCTTGTGGGCAGGGACTTGGGGTTTAGTCCAACCTTAGTCTCAGAAAGATACGATTCTACCAAATATCTCTCCGCCTGTACCTACTGACCATTACTTGCATTGACACATCACTTGAACATGCCACCAGACTTATTGACACACCTCCCCCCCTCCGCCCTTCTTTCTCTCTCTGTCTCCTTTAGGATGAAGTGAGTACAGTAAGAGGCAGCTAAGTTCCAGGGGAAGGTCTGTTCTGAACTCCATGAAGGAGATGGTAGAGTCATTACTGAGGAACTGAAGATGTGATCAATGGCGGGGTCCAAACCACACAGGCACGTTCCTGTTGAAGGTGTTTTCTCATGTTCCAGTTTCCCTGCATGCCTCAATAAACAAGACGTAGACGGTGTAGACATAGGCCGCTGTCTTCCCCTCTCCCATCACTGCAAACCTACCTACCCTAGTGATCTTTCTCCCTTTGGTAACCAAGAACTGTCACCTGGTTAGAAAAGGCAATGGGACCATGATGATGATGTTCCCGGAGCTCACACTCAAAAGAACCCCGTGGATACCAGGAACATATGGACCTGAGGGAGTAGACTCAAACTTTGCACAGAGGGATTGGTTCTGAGTTTGGAGACCGTCCTTTCCAATGTGGAGGTGGTGGTCAACCCCATGATGGCTCGTGCTGACTGAACCCCAACACAGAGGCAGCCAATGCCTCTATTTCCAACACAAACAGAAGCCACCCAGTATCTGTGGGTTGTGGTGGAAACTGACAGAACCCATGAGGCCTCTGTTTATTATGCAAGATCAGCCTGGCACCTGGTTGGTACAGGCCATTGTTGTTGTGATGACAGTGCCCAAAAGGGCTTGCAGCCTCTCATGGCACTGCAGCAGAGTGCTGGGATTACTGAGGTACTGCCTCTGGAGGTGGGATGGTGGAGGGGAAGAAGTGGCGGTGACTCCATGGAGTGTGAGCCTACTGTCGTCTCGCACGGTGACAGCATTGTTGCCTCTACCACTGCCATGTCTTCTCTCATCCCATTTGCTGCCAGTCAGCCCACCCAGGCTGAGGCAGTCCACTTCTCCTCAAGCCAGCTCCACTCGCAGACATCCTACAAGGCTCCCTTATTGGAAACCAGAAACCTCCCACCAGCCATGCTCTGGTCATGGGGGTAGCACTCAGTAGGAGCACTTAAACAAGCAAAGGGACTCAGCAGACAGGTTGATGAGTTGACTTTCGTCTACGTTGTTAGATTGTTGATTTGGACAATTGTTTTGTAGGTCTTTGATTGTAGCTTTTTGGTCAAAAAAACGACAGTGGGAATGTAAAAGAGTGACGATAAGGTGTGGATTTCTGTCGAATGTTGATTGCAAGGTGCTGAGCATTATCAACTGAAGAGAGCACCAGCCGACTGAGACCATATTAGTCACCTCCTCCCGCTGGTCCCTGTATCTCTGCAGGTCAGGGCCACACTTTCATCCAGCTTATGCAGGACACTGCTGACAATGGCAGGTGATGACCCAATTGCAGTGAGTACTAAAGGCTTCCTCCAAAGCAGTTCAAGCATCACAACCAGTCACTGAAGCTTCACCAGTGATCTATGTTTCTTGAGGCCGTGTGGTTGTCATTGCTTTTCATTTACAATTGCACAGAATGTGGGTGACAATAAAGGCATATAGTTAGCATCTCTACTTGCCCTCAAGAAGGTTGTGGTGATTCATTTTCTTGAATTGTTGCAATATCCATTCTGGGAGCATGTGGTTGGATTGTACACAGGATTCAATCACTACAGTGGTCAATGAAGAAAGCTTGGCATCCAGCAGCTGCTCTCAAGGTTACGATAATAACTCAAGTACTAATGGAATGACACAGAATAGAAACATTATAACTGCAATCAGCAGCACAGGTCTGCATTGACATTGATGCACAGACTGTTGTCTCAGGCATGCAGCAGTTTCATTCAACAATCGTACTATGGCAGAAACTTTAATTCAATAAAAATCTGGACTTGAAAATAAAGCGAGCCTAATGGTGACCAACTAATCACTGATGTTTGTTGTAGGTTCACTAAAACCCTTTCAGGTAGGGAATCTGCCATCCTTACCTGGTCTGGTCTATAGGTGACTCCAGTCCCACAACAATATGGTTGACACTCAACTGCCTCTGAAATGGCTCAAGACCAATAAGGGATGGACAATAAATGCTGGTCCAACCAGCAATGCCCACATCTTCTTTCTGTGCTGATTCAAAGGGTGTGACTAAATATCAGTGGTGGAGGATACTTCACTTGAAAGTCTTAACAAGAAAGGGCCACTTATCTTACACAACACAACATGCAGAGTATTGCATTATAACAATAGGCTTAATTAGTATTGTCTCATTAGATATAATTATAACTAACAGGTATGTCACATCTTTCTTCATTGGTATCTCATAGAAGATTGTTTCTCCACCCAAAGGCTGTAACATCATCAGGCTGGGTGGACCTAATGCCTTTGACACTAATTCTTCCAGAATCATTAACTCATTCAACACAAGTTAAACAGCAGCTTGCCCGATGATCCCTTCCAGGCGATAGGGGCTCCTTCTTTCTCAAGCTGATATATGCTCAGATATTTATGGTTAAAAATGTTTAGTAACTGGAGCTGGGAGATTAAGACTGGCAGAATGGGCATCAAATTAATTTTACACACTTACTGATTTCACAGTCTCCTACTCTGCATTCTTCTGTGTACACCCATTCTGCCGACCTTCCTGAATGGTGTCCAGTGTGACCTGCACTGAGACGCACATGTAAAGCATCAACACTATTTGAAGACATGGACAAAAAAGCTGAATTCCAGAGCTTAGTTGAGGACAACAGCCCTTGAGATAAAGGTACATTTGACCGAAAGTGTGACAGCATGGAGCCCTAGCAAAACTGGGACTCAATGAGTATCAGGGGCAACTCTCTGCTGGTTGGAGTCACACTTGGCACATAGGAAGATGGTTGTGGTTGTTGGAGGTCAGTCATCTCAGCTCCAGGACATCTCTGCAGGAGTTCCCCAGGGCAGTGTCCTAGGTCCAACCACCTTCAGTTGCTTCATCAATGACCTTTTCTCCATCACAAGTGAGGATGTTCACCAAAGATTGCATAACATTCAGTACCATTTGCAACTCCTCAGATACTGAAGCAATCCATGTTCAAATGCAACAAGATCTGGCCAATATCCAGGCTTAGGCCAACAAGTGGCAAGTAACATTCACGCTACACTAACACTATGACTATCACCAATAAGAGAGCACCAGCCCTTGACATTCAATGGAATCACCGTCACTGAATCCCGCACTATCAACATCCTGAGAGTTACCATTGACCAGAGACTCAACTAGACTCACCACATACACTCAATGGCTACAAGAGCAGGTCAAAGGCTAGGAATACTGCAGTGAGTAACACACACCTCCTGACAACCATCCCCACCCATATCCCCCCTACAAAGCCTGCCCACCATCTACAAGGCATTAGTCACAAGTGTGATGGAATACTTCCCACTTGCCTGGAAGAGTGCAGCTCCAACAGCACGCAAGAAGCCAGGACAAAGCAGCCTACTTGATTGGCACCACATCTACAAACATCCACTCCCTGCACAACTGACACTCAGTGGCAACAGTGTCTACTATCTAAAAGATGCACTGAAGAAATTCACCAAAAGTCCTCAGACAGTACCTTCCAAACCCATAACTTCTTCCATCTAGAAGAAGGGCAGCCGATACATAGGAACGCACCCCTGAAAGTTCATCTCTAAACCACTCATCATCCTGATTTGGAAATCTATCGCCATCCTTTCAGGGTCGCTAGGTTAAAATCCTCAAATTCCCTCCCTAATGGTCTTGTGGGTCAAACCATAGCAGGTGAACTGCAGCTGTTCAAAGCAGCTCATCGCCAACTTCTCAAGGGTAACAAGGACAGGCAATAAATACTGGCACAGACAGCGCTGCCCACATCCTACAAGTGAATAAGGCAAAAATTGACACTGAATCTATGGGCTTTGTATGGCCCGACTTTGGATCATTCATGTTTAAAGGATAGAAGACCGCTCCCAGGGTCAAAGAATCCGTACAGTGCGAAAACAGGCCATTCAGCCCATCAGACTTCCAAACAGCATTCCACCCTATCCTATCCCTGCAATTTCTGATGGCCAATCCACCTATCCTGCACATCTTTGGACTGTGGGAGGAGATGGGATCCACATAGCCACCAGGGGTCATGGAAATTCCACACAGATAGTTGCCCAAGGGTAGAATTGAACCCAGGCCCCTGGGGCTATGAGGCAGCAGTGTGAACCACTGTGCCACTCCCAAGCTGGATCCAGGCTTTTCACATTATTTAAGGTGCAGCTCCAAATCTATCAAAATCCATTAAATCATAAGTCTCCCCGTCTAGTTTAGTCTATGGAGCTGTTGACACAACAGACTTTATTATATCTATTGACCAAAAGGAAAACAACCGTGGGGAACTGGCTCGTGATCAGGAGGATTACAAAATAAACAGTTTCAGAAAAGATGAAAGATTAGGAGAAATATTAAGAAGGAGCTAACAGTGACCCTTCTCCCTCCCAAAGGAAAATGGAAGAAAGATGAGTTTGGGAAGGAGAGATAGGCAAGTAAGAAAAATAAATCAATGCAAGAAGAGTTTTTTTTGAAAGTAGGCATTAATAAACAGCACAATCTTCAAAATAACCTCATTAATAACATAGCTAATACTTAAAACCAATGAGTGCTGCATACTAACAAGAATTAAAGAAACATATGGAACAGGGAAACACTCCTCAGAGAATTACCCTGAGCATGTTTACGCTCTGTCAGTTATTCCCGGTTCATGCAGCAGTTCTAAGTAAAGGTAAAGCTAGCCTTTTTTTTGTACTGGGGTCTCTACTATATGTGGCAGACAATTCAGTGACCAGTTCATCCTCTGCTGACCTTATTCTCTACATAGAATTCATCATTTTCCTGGCTGCCATCAGTTCTGAGGAAGGGTCACTGGACCTGAAATGTGAACTCTGATTTCTCTCCACAGATGCTGCTGGATCTGCTGAGATTTTTCCAACATTTTATGTTTTTGTGTCACGAAGCTAAGCAACTCTTTCTTAGAGTTATGGCTCTAAAATAAATGAATTGGTCTCTTCAGGAAAATACAAACAGGAGAAGCTATTTCATTCCTCAAGCCTATTCTGCCATCCATTGAGATTGTGGTTTATCTGTAAAGTTGTTTACTCACCTTTACACCATATTCCTTAATCCCTTTGGTTAATAAAAAAAAATTATCTTAGATTGATCAAGCATCAATTGCTGTTTAAGAAAGAAAATTCTAAGCTCCTACAACCTTTCTGTGTTTCCTAATTTCTCTCCTGATAATCTGACTCTTGTTTATAAACTGTGACTCCTAGCCTTAGACTCGCATCATTCAGTTCTACATATCCTATCGGTTCTCCTTAATATCTTTAAAAAATTAAATCAAAATGCCTCTTAACCTTTTACTAGGATATTTCTACCTGCAGTCAGCTTCATCTAAACATGGAATCCAAGTTACTGTTTTGTTTGCCTTTCAAACATGGCTTTGAACTTATTCTTTTACAACTGCTATTAGATAAATGTTTATGCACAGTTAGCTGTTCAATGGCTCTCATTTAAAGTAGATTACATTCAAACACCTGGACCTTCGAATGTAAAATATTTAAGAGGGCTCTATTCATCATGGCAACGACTTGACCTCTCTCAACAATTCTTACATGTACCTGATCTTTGAGAAGGTCCCAGTGAATGGGTAATGAGGGATGTCAGCTCACAATCTAATGTTGTTGAATCTGAGAAACCCATATCTTCTGTCAGACACATATTTGGAAAGGGAAAATCTGCAGGGATCTGGGGAATGGGACCAGTTGAATAGACTTCTTTGATAAGCTGTCAGTCAGCCTTTTGCACGTAAGAGTGTCCTTTCCCTGCCCTTATTTTCACCTTTTAATGCCCCGAGTAGTGTGTCTAATCTGGGGATTACTGGTAAAGTCAGTCAGGGGTTGACACAAAGACTGCTCAGGGGTCTGGCCTACCATCAGTCAGAGCTGTTCTCCCAGGTTTGTGTCAGAGTCACTTCCAGGGATTTGGACATTAAATATCAAGGTTGGGGTAGGGACACTGCTGTGTTGGGGAAGTTGGGAATTTCAAGGAATTCAATGTGGGAACTGGAGACAATCACTGTTACTTTGTTATTTTTCCAATATATTTCCCTAAGAATTTGTACTTCAGAATCTGTACCTTTGTGTCCAATGTTGTAAGTGACAACTTGTAAACTTTTCACTGTATGCATTTGAGTGCATGTGTCAATGAAGCTCATTCTAATTGTAAAGAGGCCATCTCAACACATAAGGATAGAAGACGTTATACTGTTGGAGGAAATGGAGAACTAAAGGATGGCGATACATTGACAGTCAACATCAAGAAGTCAGGGTCAGCACTGAGCAGTTTGCTCAAGGTGAGGTATAAATTGGGGAGGTGAACAATTGAAAAAAAGGGTTGACTGGAAATGTGTGAGGAGGCAGCAAAACCTGATGAGGTTGGTGGGGAGTACAAAGCACAAAGCAATATGAAGGTTTGAACATGAAGTAAATATAACAGTCAGAGGTTGCAACTCCCTCTCTCAGGCGTGATTTGGAAAGCTTTCCATCTCCATCAAATTCTCGGCTGTGTGATGAAGGTGAAAAATGGCTGCCAGTGTGTCCAGAGTGAGCAGAGTAAGTTTGCTTTATCTGTGGGAGTGGGCACCACTTATGAGATGCATGGTGCCCTTTAAGGGGCTAATGAAATAATCAGGCACTCGTGGATTTGAGATTAAAGATAACTGCATACACACACATTGTGCTTTGACCAAATATGTTGATTAGGAATCCTGGCCACAAGCAAGCCTGATTGCATCATTAATCACGACTAAACATTACGAGTTAATCCAAGTTAACTCTGTGAAGCAGAAGTAAACATAGGCAACCTCTAAAAATGTCACAATTCCCAAACACATTCCAAAGCGTATAAGCCATACCATAGACACAGAACTGCTTTCCTCTCACGTTGAGCTGTATGTCAGCACATGTGCTTCTATGAGATGCTGCCTTTTGTTGGCTGATGTGGAGGATGTGGGGACAAAGTTTCAGTAATCTTACTACATTTATAATTTTCTGTTGTATTCCTGCAGCATACATCTGAATTAGCATTCTGGGTAACCTCCGTAACTTTGTTCTTCTATCTGCAAAAAAATTGATGATGGAAAGTGCAAATAGATTTCCTCGTGTGATAATGTATTTACAATAAAGTCTCACCCACACCACCTATGTGCCGTCAATAAGGCTTTACATAGAACAAAAAACTGTGCAGCACAGGAATGGGTTAGATTAGATTAGATTACTTACAGTGTGGAAACAGGCCCTTCGGCCCAACAAGTCCACACCGACCCGCCGAAGCGCAACCCACCCATACCCCTAACCTAACAGTACGGGCAATTTAGCATGGCCAATTCACCTGGCCCGCACATCTTTGGACTGTGGGAGGAAACCAGAGCACCCGGAGGAAACCCACGCAGACACCTGAGGCGGGAATTGAACCCAGGTCCCTGGTGCTGTGAGGCAGCAGTGCTAACCACTGTGCCACCGTTTGAACCACGATATTTTGCTGAACATGACATCAAATTAAACTATTCCCTTCCGCCTGCCCTTGGTCCATATCCCTCTGTTCCTTTCATATTCATGTGCTTATCTATAAGCCCCTTAAATGCCCCTATTGAATCTGCCTCCACCACCATCCCTGGCAGACACCTACCACTCTATGTTTAAAAAAAAACTTGCCCATCACATCTCCTTTGAACTTGCCCCTTCTCATCATAAATGCATGCTTCCTGATATTAGACATTTCAACTCCGAGAAAAAGATTCTGACTGTCAACCCTATTTATGCCTGCTATAATTTTATAGACTTCTATCAAGTCTCCCCTCAGCCTCTGCCACTCCAGAGAAAACAATCTTAAGTTTTTCTACCCTCTCCTTACAGCTCATACCCTCTAATCCAGGCAGCATCTGCACCCTCTTCAAAGTTTTCTCTCTACTTGCCCTCCCACGATTTTGAGGTGGAGTGTCTGGATTTGCAGCTAGACATTATCTGGAATGTCCTGAGAGGAGACTCTGGGACTCTTGTCTGTGCCTGCATGCACCAGAGCTGAAAATGTGTTGCTGGAAAAGCGCAGCAGGTCAGGCAGCATCCAACAAGCAGGAGAATCGACGTTTCGGGCATGAACCCTTCTCCTAAAGAAGGGCTCATGCCCGAAACGTTGATGCTCCTGCTCCTTGGGTGCTGCCTGACCTGCTGCGCTTTTCCAGCAATACATTTTCAGCTCTGATCTCCAGCATCTGCAGTCCTCACTTTTTCCTGCATGCACCAACCTGTCTCCATGAAAGGAAGGAGCATGGAATGAAGCCGTGATCCCTCTCCGCCACTAATCCCATCCCTGTTGCTTTGCTGTCAATGCATATCTGTCTGCATCCCTCTAATGAGTATTCTACTAGACCCAGCTCTCCATGGCAATACCGACCTGTCAATACCGACATCCAGGCGCATGCGTGCCACAGCTAGAGCCCAACTGGTATTATCGATGGACTGTTGTAATGTTTGATCTAGTTTACCCAGTGTCTCAGACAAACCTACTTGCTGCCCCATGTCTGGTGGTGACTTAACAGGGAGGAGTGCACCAACAGGAGTGCTCTGTTCTCCCACACACCGTCACAAAATGCATAAATCCCAGTTAGATTACCAACTACTACACACACACACACACACACACACACACACACACAGTTACTACAGACAAAAGACATAGGGAATAATATTCTGAACCTTAAAAGTCCAGAATAGCATTTTAACTGTCTGGCTGCACAAAGAAATGGTCCCAAATACACTCACTAATTGCTTCCTCATGGCTACCCACCCTATAATGCCCTCTTGTTTCATTCTAGTCCCATTCTACCCCTCACTCTACCCTGAACAAATTACCACTGCCAGTATGCTGATGCTGGCCTGCACAATTCCTGATATTTTCCCAGGACATGGCAGTGGGGGAAGATGCTGCAGGCAACAGTCAGAGTGGGAGAGTACAGGAGCAGAGAGAGCGTGTGTGTGTGAGATATCGGAGAGAAGATGGTGGCACTTGCACCGGTGAATTAGAGAAGATCACTGTCACCCACCCCAAACTTCAACACCACTAACCCTGCATGCCCTCTATGCTGCCCACTCACTCACTGGGACAGCACTGACAGGAAAATCTCCCTCAGTACCTGCCCCACTCTCATCGAAGGGAACAGGAAGAATCAAGCCAGGTCATGCTTACAGGAGCTCCCCTTATGTGGCAGCATCCTGACTCTGATTGTCCTGTGGGGCTGACTGACTTTGTCCCAGTTCCTGGATTGAGACCAGGTGTTCCCCTTCCCTGACTGTGCCAGCACCTCCTGGCAAAAGACCATCTCCCTTGATCTGATTGAGGACTGCAGACAGCCACGATACATGCTTCCTGACTTTGTGTCTGTACTAAACAGCACACCGCAGAACTGTGAGCCTGGTATCACTGGCTGAGGGGACATAAGACAAGGCAGGGATGCTGTGACCATCCAGGTGGGCCAGAAGTCTGTGAGCGCTAAGGGAGTAAATGGATATGCCTGACATGCAACCTGGTACATCCATGAGCTGGGTCTGTCCCAGAGCACACAGTGCCCTTACTGCAGCATGATAATGAGAGTTACTGGGGCAGCCTAAGGTACAGCATTGAAGAGCAGAGTTGTCCTGTTTGTGGGTTGAGAATGTGCCATAGAGGATGTTCCTAGAGAATTGCGTCCAACATGTGCCATAGCCCATGGATATGGGTGTGTCTGGCTGGTGCCCATAGGGTGTGACTTGTTTGTACACAGTGTCCAACATGGAGATCCTTTGGAGCTATCAGCGAGCTGGAGTCACCAGGGGCCTTCTCTGACTGTGCGCCCAGAATTGTCAGCGTCTAGTTTACTCACAGAAGGTAGTATCATAGGAAGCTGTATCTTAATGAGGTGAGATTGAAATTACAAAGATTGTTAACAAGCAATAATCTTCCTTAATAAGCACCTCATTGTTGCCTGGTGAGAATCTCACCTTTGTTCAAAGGTGCAACAATGCATCGAGGTAGGTCTCACTGGACCTGCTGTGAATTCTGCCACATTCCCCATCACAGCCCATATTGTCCAGGCCTCTATAAGATTCTGCCCTTAGACTTTCCAGTCTAACAGGTGCATGCCCTCAGTCTATATTTACCATGGGTCTTGAGTCACATGTGGGCCAGACCAGGTAAGGACAGAAGATTTCCTTTCCTAAAGGGCATTAGTGGATTTGAATGGGCTTTTGCAACAATCATCAGAATTTTTGTGGTCACAGTTAGTCTAACTTTTTGTTGCAAGTTTTTATTTAAATACAAATTTCAGCCTCTACCATGGTGGGATTCCAACTCCTGTCCCCTGAACATTAGGTGCGGTTCTGGATCACTAGTCAAATGGCATTACCACTATACAATTACGCGGATTTCTCGGTAATTGTCCTCTGGACAGCCATGTCACAGTGAGTCATTAACTCTTAAACTTCATTTGAGATTCCAATTCTTCAGTTCTACTGACCTGGCCTTGAGTTTGTTCCATTCTTGTACACCTCACAGGTATACATCTGACTCTACTCAGGCTGATGCAAGGTCTCCTCCCTGACACCATCACAGTGATGGTGTTGCTCAAAGTTTTCCAGGCACTAACTCTTGCAGAACTCTTTCAGATCCTTATACTTCATTTTTATCCCGAATGTTGTTGAACTCCTCAAATGTCATAATAATGGCCAAACAATGAGCACGCCCATGTATTCTTGACTCGAGAATTGTTGATGATGAAGGAGCTTTGAGCAATTAGGAAGTGAGCCATGTTTGCAGTTCCAAAACCCCAATGTTAATTTAGCTGGCCACAGGATGTCAATGCTGGGTGGACCCAGCAACACAGGTTTGTTGGAATCCAACCAGGCTGAGAAAATGTGAATGTCTGCTGCTGTTCATCAATAGGAGATCTATATGAAAAATATATTTGGCAAATTTAATTTACTTCCTGGTAACCATGGTCCCACTGCAGTAATATCCAAGGCTCAATGCTCTTTTGAAAAGTCCACTACTGTGGAATGCCTAGCCATTGAGATGTAGATGTCAGACTGCTCTCCCAGGCAAAGCCAAGAAGATGCTGATTGTGGATTCCCGAAGCCTGAGACTAAGGCATACTGTTGAGGGGAAGAGAAAGGGAAACTTTATTCCGCTTATACACAATGGGAAAGCTTGATAACCAATCCATCATACAAAATACAGGGAACAGCAAGGTGCAAGGCATTGTCGAGGAAGATCTACCTACCGAGTCAGTATGGGTGGAAATTAGGAACAGCAAGGGAGCAGTCACCTCGTTAGGGGTTTACTACAGGCCCCCCAATAGCAATAAGGAGATTGAAGAAAGCATAGGTCGGCAGATTTTGGAAAAGTGTGGACATAGTAGGGTTGTTGTAATAGGTGACTTTAACTTTCCAAATATTGATTGGAACCTCCTTCGAGCAGAAGATTTGAATGGAGCTGTTTTTGTAAGTTGTGTTCAGGAGGGTTTCCTAAATCAGTACATTGACAGGCCAACAAGGGGAGAGGCCATTCTAGACTTAGTGCTTGGAAACGAGCCGTGGCAGGTATCAGATCTTGTGGTGGGAGAGCATTTTGGTGATAGTGACCACAACTGCCTCACATTCTACATAGCTATGGAGAAGGAGAGTATTCGGCAAAATGGGAGGATATTTAATTGGGGAAGAGAAAACTATGATGCGATTAGACATGAGTTAGGAAGCATGGACTGGGAGCAATTGTTCCATGGTAAAGACACCATAGACATGTGGAGACTGTTTAAGGAACAGTTGTTGCGAGTGATGAATAAATACGTCCCTCTGAGACAGGCAAGAAGGGGTAAGATAAAGGAACCTTGGATGACGAGAGCAGCAGAGCTTTTTGTCAAAAGGAAGAAGATAACTTACATAAAGTGGAGGAAACTAGGGTCAAGCTCAGCTTTAGAGGATTACAGGCAGGCAAGGAAGGAGCTCAAAAATGGCCTGAGGAGAGCAAGGAGTGGGCACGAGAAAGGCTTGGCAGAACGGATTAGGGAGAACACAAAGGCATTTTACACTTATGTGAGGAATAAGAGAATGGTCAAAGAAAGAGTAGGGCCGATCAGGGATAGCATAGGGAACTTGTGTGTGGAGTCTGAGGAGGTAGGAGAAGCTTCTGTCTTTAGAAAAAGAAATGAACTTTGTAGTGAATGAAACCTTTGAAGAGCAGGTGTGCATGCTGGAATGGATAGAGATAGAGGAAGCTGATGTGCAGAAAATTTTGTCAAACATTAAGATTGACAAGTCGCCAGGCCCGGACCAGATTTGTCCTCGGCTGCTTTGGGAAACGGGAAATATGATTGCTTCACCACTTGCGAAGATCTTTGATCCTCGCTCTCCACTGGAGTCATACCTGAGGACTGGAGGGAGGCAAATATAATTCCTCTCTTCAAGAAAGGAAATAGGGAAATCCCCGGCAATTACAGACCAGTAAGTCTCACATCTGTCGTCTGCAAGGTTTAGAAAGGATTCTGAGGGATAGGATTTATGACCATCTGGAAGAGCATGGCTTGATTAAATGCAGGAACCATGGCTTTGTGAGGGGCAGGTCATGCCTCACAAACTTTATCGAGTTCTTTGAGGATGTGACTAGAAAAGTCGATGAAGGTCGAGCTGTGGATGTGGTTTATATGGACTTCAGGAAGGCATTTGATAAGGTTCCCCATGGTAGGCTCATTCAGAAGGTCAGGAGGAATGGGATACAGGGGAACTTAGCTGTCTGGATACAGAATTGGCTGGCCAACAGAAGACAGCGAGTGGTAGTAGAAGGAAAATATTCTGCCTGGAAGTCAGTGTGAGTGGTGTTCCACAGGGCTCTGTCCTTGGGCCTCTACTGATTGTAATTTTTATTATTGACTTGGATGAGGAGATTGAAGGATGGGTCAGCAAGTTTGCAGATGACACAAAGGTTGGAGGTGTCGTTGACAGTATAGAGGGCTGTTGTAGGCTGCAGCGGGACATTGACAGGATGCAGAGATGGGCTGAGAGGTGGCAGATGGAGTTCAACCTGGATAAATGAGAGGTGATGCATTTTGGAAGGTCGAATTTGAAAGCTGAGTACAGGATTAAGGATAGGATTCTTGGCAGTGTGGAAGAACAGAGAGATCTTGGTGTGCAAGTACATAGATTCCTTAAAATGGCCACCCAAGTGGACAGGGTTGTTAAGAAAGCATGTGGTGTTTTGGCTTTCATTAACAGGAGGATTGAGTTTAAGAGCAGTGAGATCTTGTTGCAGCTCTATAAAACTTTGGTTGGACAGCACTTGGAATACTGTGTCCAGTTCTGGTCGCCCTATTATAGGAAAGATGTGGATGCTTTGGAGAGGGTTCAGAGGAGGTTTACCAGGATGCTGCCTGGACTAGAGGGCTTATCTTATGAAGAGAGGTTGACTGAGCTCGGACTTTTTTCATTGGAGAAAAGGAGGAGGAGAGGGGACCTAATTCAGGTATACAAGATAATGAGAGGCATAGATAGAGTCGATAGCCAGACTCTATTTCCCAGGGCAGAAATGGCTAACATGAGGGGTCATAGTTTTAAGCTGATTGGAGGAAAGTATAGAGGGGATGTCAGAGGCGGGTTCTTTACACAGAGAGTTGTGAGAGCATGGAATGCGTGGCCAGCAGCAGTTGTGGAAGCAAGGTCATTGGGGACATTGAAGAGACTGCTGGACATGCATATGGTCACAGGTATTTGAGGGTGCATGCATGAGGATCATCGTGGGTTGAAGGGCCTGTTCTGTACTGTACTGTTCTATGTTCTATACCAATCCATTGATCCCCGCTTCAACAGCCATCCAGACATGAATAAGTACACCTCGATAGTTTCTTTTGATTCTGAGTTCGATCTTCAGGACAAGCACAAACACAGAGTTCAGAGTTAAAGTGGAGCCAATAGTCAGAAGATAAATTAATCAAGAAGGAAAGGGTTAACCTTAGGGAAAGATATTGTCATATTCGAAAGAAAGTAGAGTCTCTGGAAATAAAAGATAAAATGCATTTTTTGCAAGTGGTTTGTGTCTTCATTACTCCAAGTCTATATTTAGAAACAAAATGCTCCTTGAATAGTAATAACTTACTCTTCTTTTGCATTGCCAGACTGATATCTGTTCAGATGATAATATTCTACATCTGTATGCCATTTTGTGCATAAAATGCCCATACAACAGATGCGATACAATCATAATTTTTTTACAAAATTAAAAATACTTAGCAGTAATTAACAAAGACAATTTTCAAAGACAATGTCACATTCTCAATTGAATGCACAGTAACAGTTTTTTTTATTTGGTATGCATGCTGATTAACATTGTGCTCATGATATACTTCATGTGCTGATCAGAAAATAAGTTACGTGTGTTTGATGCTAGGTTGACCAACTGCAAGCTCCAACTGATGCTTAGAATGTCAACACTGTGGCCTTGATCCAGGCTGTTTCCAGTAAACGTGTGCAGCCAACAGCGTAAATACCAAAGAATCCAAGGCAATGCCTCAGTGTATGTCAGTGAAGTAAAGGAAATATACAGGGGTCATTTTAAGTAAAGACTATGGATATAAAATCAGTATGGCACCAGAACTGTCAAATAACTCACTGGACATCCAAGATTAAAAGTTCCTCCATAGTCCCATCAGCCTGTTAATGAAGAAAAATAAATCACAATCCTGTCTGAAATAAATGAAAAACATACATAATAAAAACTATCAGCTCCTGAACCATGGTTTAAACAATAAAGTAAACTGGATGAGATGAATGGATTATTTTCCTTGCAAAATGCTTTGTGTGACTGATGTAGCTGATTCACAACTGAGTTACAAAACCTGAAAAATTTGAGAATTATTTATGTTCATCAGAACGTAAGATATTAAAGCTGAATTGACCATTTGGCCTTTCCAAGCCGTATTGGAAATCAACAATTTCATAGCTGCTCTTTGACCTCAACTTCACTGTGCCAGTCTAATCTCATATCCCCTATTACTCTCTATGTGTAAACTCCACTAACCTTTGTCATGTTTGGACATCCATTCATCACTGAGGGAGGGAATTCTAAAGTCTCAAAACACCTTGAGTGAAGCAATTTCTCAAATCAGTCAGATAGCTAACCTCTGACGGAAACTGTGACCCTGTATTCCAGATTGCCAAGCTAGAATTTTCCCAGAATTTTATGTGTTGCAATGAGATCAATTAGTGTCATGGAGTCTTAGAGATGTACAGAATGGAAACAGACCCTTCAGTCCAACTTGTCCATGCTGACCAGATATCCTAATCTAATCTAGTCCCATTTGCCAGTACTTGGCCTATATCCCTCTAAACACTTCTTATTCATATACCCGGCCAAAATCCTTTTAAATGTTTATAATTGTACCAGCCTCCATCACTTCCTCTGGCAGTTCATTTCATACACACACCATCCTCTGTGTGTAAAAGATGCCCCTTTGGTCCCTTTTAAATCTTTCCCCTCTCACTCTAAACGTATGCCTTTTGTTCTGGACTTCCCCATCCCAGGGAAAAGACCTTGACTATTTACTCTAACCATGCCCTCATGATTTTATAAAACTCTATAAGGTCACCTCTCAAACTCTGACTCTCCAGGGAAAATAGTCCCAGTCAATTTAGCCTCTCCCTACAGATCAAACCCTCCAACCCTGGCAACATCCTTGTAATTCTTTTCTGAACCCTTTCAGGTTTCACAACTCTTTCCGATAGGAAGGAGACCAGAGTTGCATGCAGTAGTCTAGTAGTGGCCAAACCAATGTCCTGTACTGCTGCAACATGACCTCCCAATTTCTATATTCAATGCTCTGACAAATAAAGGAAAGCACACATAACTCCTTCTTCACTATCCTATCTACCTCTGACTCCACTTTCAAGGAACTGTGAATCAGCACTCCAAGGTCTCTTTGTTCAGCAACACTCTCCAGGACCTTACCATTAAGCTCCGCCCTGATTTGCTTTTCCAACATGCAGCACCTCATTTAACTAAATTAAATCCCATCTGCCACTCCTCAGCCTATTGGCTCATCTGATCAAGGTCCCATTCTATTCTGAGGTAACCTTCTTCGCTGCCCACTACACCTCCAATTTTGGTCTCATCTGCAAACGTACTAACCATACCTCCTATGTTCACATCCAAATCATTTATATAAATGACGAAAATCAGTAGACCCAGCACCGATCCACTAGCACACCACTGGTCACAGGACTCTAGGCTGAAAAGCAACCCTCCATAATTTCTTCTACCTTCAAGCCACTTCTGTATCCAAATAACTAGCTCTCCCTCTATTCAGTGTGATCTAACCTTGCTAACCAGTTTACCATGACGACCCTTCTTGAACGCCTTTCTGAAGTCCGTAAAGATCACGTCCACAGCTTTGTCCTCTTTGTTACTTCTTAGAAAAACTCAATCAAGTTTGTGGGACATGATTTCCCAAGCACAAAGTCATACTGACTATCCATAATCAGTCCTTGCCTTTCCAAATACAAATACATCCTGTCCCTCAGGATTCCCTCCAACAACTTGTCCACCACCGATGTCAGGCTCACTGGTCTATTGTTCCCTGGCTTGTCCTTACCACCTTCCTTAAATAATGGCACCACGTCAGCCAATCTCTAGTTTTCTGGCACCTCACCTGTGACAATCAATGATCCTAAATACCTCAGCAAGGGGCCCAGCAATCACGAACCTAGCTTCCTAAAAATTTCTAGGGTACACCTGATCAGGTCCTGGGGATTTATCCACTTTTATGCATTTTAAGATATCCAGCATCTCCTCTTTTCTAATATGGATATTCAGTTTGGGAGAAGATTTGTAGCTCGGGTGCTCGTTGTTGTGGTTCTGTTCACCGAGCTGGGAATTTGTGTGCAGACATTTCGTCCCCTGTCTAGGTGACATCCTCAGTGCTTGGGAGCCTCCTGTGAAGCGCTTCTGTGATTTTTCCTCCGGCATTTGTAGTGGTTTGAATCTGCCGCTTCCGGTTGTGAGTTCCAGCTGTCCGCTGCAGTGGCCGGTACATTGGGTCCGGGTACACCCATGGGCTCACCCATCTCTGGACTAAAAATGGATACCCACGCAATTTCATCAATAGATGCCTAAGGGAAAGGCAACGGAACGAGGACATGCCGCAACCCAAAGGACTAGCCACAATATCATACATCAAGAGCATTTCCGAACTGACAGCCAGACTACTGCGACCACTAAGACTCATAATAACACACAAACCAACAGCCACTCTCAGACAACAACTCACCAGAACGAAGGACCCGATACCCAGCATGAGCAAAACCAATGTAGTGTACAAAATTCCATGCAAGGACTGCACAAAACGCTACATAGGACAAACAGGAAGACAGCTAACAACCCGCATCCATGAACACCAACTAGCCACGAAACGACACGACCAGCTATCCTTACTAATCACACACGCAGATGACAAGCAACATGAATTCGACTGGGACAACACTACTATTATAGGACAAGCCAAACAGAGAACAGCCAGGGAATTCCTAGAGGCATGGCACTCATCCACAGATTCAATCAATAAGCACATCGACCTGGACCCAGTATACCAACCACTGCAGCGGACAGCTGGAACTCACAA
Organism: Hemiscyllium ocellatum; assembly: GCF_020745735.1. Classification (NCBI taxonomy): domain Eukaryota; kingdom Metazoa; phylum Chordata; class Chondrichthyes; order Orectolobiformes; family Hemiscylliidae; genus Hemiscyllium; species Hemiscyllium ocellatum. Next base: position 7,361,194 of record NC_083422.1, on the reverse strand, counting down.
CGGGAAGCGGCAGATTCAAACCACTACAAATGCCGGAGGAAAGATCACAGAAGCGCTTCACAGGAGGCTCCCAAGCACTGAGGATGTCACCTAGACAGGGGACAAAATGTCTGCAACACAAATTCCCAGCTCGCCGAACAGAACAACAACAACAATATGGATATTTTTCAAGATATCGCTATTTGTTTTCCCACTTTCCCTATCTTCCATGTCCTTCTCCACAGTAGACACTGATGCAAAATATTCATTTAGTATCTCCCCCATCTCCTCCAGTTCCACACATGGAAACCTTGTTGATCTTAAAGGGGTCCTATTCTCTCCCTTTTGTCCTTCATGCATTTATAGAATCCCTTTGGATTTTTCTTAACACTATTAACCAAAGCTAATTCATGTCCCCTTTTTGCCCTCCTGATTGACCTGTTAATTATACTCCAACTGCCTTTATACTCTTTCAGGGAATAACTCGATTTCTGAAGTTTATATCTGATGTATGCTTCCTTCTTATTCTTGACCAAAACCTTCCTGATGAAGGGCTTTTGCCTGAACCTTCGATTTTCCTACTCCTCGGATGCTGTCTGACCTGCTGTGCTTTTCCAGCACCACTCTAATCTTTTACCAAAACCTTAACATATCTAGTTATCCAGCTTTCCCTATACCTACTTCCCTTGCCCATCATCCAAACAGTGACATACTGTCTCTGGACTCTCATCTCATTTTTGAAGGCTTCCCATTTTACTTCTCAATCTTCTAAATTCCAGGGAATGTTGGCGCAATCTACTCAATCGTTTGACAATCAACTCATCCCAGGAACCAGTTTTGCGAATCTTCGCTGCATTCACTTGTGGGGAAATTGTGCCCCTTCTGAGATAAGGAGACCAAAACTGCACACAGTTCTCCAATTGTGGCCTTAATGTAGGAAAACCTCTATAGTGTAATGTATGTATCTCTGTGTAACAAAAACAATATCATTGCATTGTGCTTACAAATGTCATACAGTATAATCTCAAAACTGGCTGTTTATAAAAAAAGAAGCCCTTGATGTGAGGTTCACTGGGTTTAATTCCAAATTAAATATTAAACTGTGCAAGTTTGTTTCTAAACTGAATGACTTAGTTCTGTTCTTGAACGACGTCTGGACAGTGAAATCATCAGTAATTACATTTCATATTACAACACCACCAAGCTACCAACACATCGCCTCAACGTTTGGAGAGCTTGCCCTGTCTTACAAAACTCTCAGCAGTTTAAGTCTCTTGAACGTTTTAATTTTGCTCCACCTATTTCAGATTTGACTGAAAGGTTCATAGATTATGAAGGAACATTCTTACAATGGAAAAATTAGCACCCTGATATAAGCACACTGATATAAGCACACTGATATAAGCACACTGAAATAAGCACATTGAAATAAGCAGACAGTTAACAAGCTCAGAAGGGCTAGATTATCTCGCCTTTCTTATTTGAACACACGGCTCCCAAAGTATAATTGAAGAAAGAGGCAGAATTTTACAGATAAGGCTTTATCTTTTGTCTTTTTCCTTTATTTCCTACAACATCTGGGACAGTGAGTGACCTAAAAGTGTGACACAGAATACACACAAGGAAGTGGTCCAGACATCTATGCCCTATTTTTCTTGCTCCTGTAGCTAAAGTGCTGATCATTTTGACTATATTCTGCCCACTCTTGTGCAGATTCAGGTCATTACGCCTGGTCAATGCAGCCACGGCACATCAACATGGGAAAAGGAGCAGGAATCCCCCTAGTTTTTCTTTAACATTTTGAGAGCAAATGAACAATTAGGGACAAATAACAAAAACAAAATTTCCAGAGCGGCCTAACCCAATGTGCAGTATTTAGGATTACCTGGCAATTATCCCGAGCAGTTGAAAATGATAGCCAACGCATGAAAGAGGTTGCGATCAGAGGCACTGAGATAAAATTTGGTGAGATCACAGTAAAATTTATTTTGAGACTAATTTCAATGAACTTTTCATGATTAAAATGGGGAGATACTGACACAGTGGTAGCGATGCTCAACAAGTAATCCAGATTACCAGGGTAGTGCACTGCGAACCTGAGTTCAAACCGTAACAAAGGAGCCGGTGGAATTTAACTACAAGTCATAAATCTGGAATGTTAAATTAATCTCTGTAATGGAGACCATGACAACTAGAATTGATTGCTGTTCATAAATATCCTGTGGGGAAAGTAATCTATCATCTGTAGCTGGTCTGACCTAACAAGCCCCCAGCAACGTGGTTGACTCAGCAGCCTAACAAGCCAGTCAGTTCAAGGACAATCAAGGATGGGCAACAAATATGGGCCAACCTCACAAAGCATAGAACAAATACATTTTAAAACGTGACCCATGGAAGTATAACAGTCCTCTGAGGGGAAGGTGATAAAGAAGGCTATCCATGGGAAAAGTGAGGCTGTGAGGGAACTGTTGTGGTCAATGTGCAAGAGCCTCAAATGACAGTGCTCAGGAACAGCACTCTTGCCTCTCAGTCAGGTCATCAAAGGTTCAAGTCCCACTCCAGATACTTCAAGCAGATAATTTAAACGGACACTCCGGTGCATTTTACCAGAAATTAAGTGTCAGTTTTGCTGAGTTTCATGAGGGTTTTTCTCTGTGTCCCCAAGTGAGATTTTTCAAGCTATTTGCAGCAACTCACCTCATTACCTATGCACCATGTCTCTACAGTTCCTTGCGTGTGCTATCTTCACACTTGCCAGTGATTGGGGTACTCACTGTGGCTGGGAAGCTCTGGTGTTGCTGGCGCTGGCACCATACTTAAAATGCAGTTGTGCATCAGGTTCAGGTCCTGTCAATCAGCTGCCCTGTGTGGTAAATGACCCCAGAGGTGGTGGACACAGGCAGGTTAGCTCCAGGGACATAGAGAGCCCCTCTTCCCAGCTCTGCGTCAGTTCAAGAGTGTATGTGCCTCTGGGAAGTACACACTCAGCCTGAATGCATCCTCTAGACACAAAGACCCCTGAGGTGGCCCAGCTCGTACGTCAAGGCCCACAGGCTGCATTGTTGGTCAGGCCCTGTTGAGCCCTGGCAGCAGACCACAGGATCGTGCCAAGACGTAGTGGGGTAGGGAGGGGGAAGGAAGGAGAAAACCTTCTGGGTGCACATAGATGGCATGAGAGACACTTCATTGTAAATACATTTTCACATTTGTTAATGCATATATATTTCTCAACATCATTTTGAGTGAAAGTCATTTTAAGTGCAATTAAAGATAAAGATACAGAGGCTAGCCACCCTCAGCACTACACGATGTACTCACCCTCAGGTCTGAAGAAGAGTTATTCCAGACTGGAAACATTAACTCTCTCCACAGATCCTTGATCCAAGGAGCAAGTGGCATCTATGTCTGGATGGGGTAGGGCAAAACCCCAGGCAAAACCTGCTGAAAAACTAATGAGGAGGAGCTACCCTATGGCTCTCAGTGGCCCCACTCAAAGGAGGTGATTGCATTTCAGAAATATAGTGTAGCACTGCGTGGTGTTCTGACTTCCACCTCTGGACAGGGTATAATACCATTACCTCTCTCTCATTCGGCATGGCATTCCATGGTGAGTGATACTACCAGACCTGCTGTTGGAGTGACAACTACCCTTCACAAAGTACCGGTGGTAGTGTGAAACTTTGTCGTGATTGAACAAAGGAGATCAAATAGAGTCAATAGAGTCAAACAGCATGGAATCAGACCCTTTGATCCAACCAGTCCACGCCGAACATCTTCCAAACTAAACGAGTCCAAAATCCCTGAGCTTGGCCCATATTCCGCCAAACCTTTCCATTCATGTACTTATCCAAATGTCTTTTAAACGTTGTAACTGTACCTGCATCCACCACTTCCTCTGACAGTTCAGCCCACATACAAACCACTCTGTGTAAAAATGTTGCCCCTCATGTCATTTTTAAATCTTTCTCCTTTAAAATATGCCTTCTAGTTTTGAACTCCCCCACTCTCGGGAAAAAGACCTTTGTCATTCACCTTACCTATGCCCCTTACAATTTTATTTACCTCAGTAAGATCACCCCTGAACCCTCAACCCTCCAGTGAAAGCAGTTCCAGCTTTTCCAGTTTATTTGTATACCTTCATTCCTGGCAGCATCTTTGGTTAATCTTTTCTGAACCCTCTCCAGTTTAATAATATCCTTTCTATGACAGGGTGACCAGAACTGCTTGCAATACTCCACAAGACATCTCGCCAATATCCTGTACAACCTCAATATGATGACCCAAATCACATCCAAAAGTCTGAGCAATGAAGGCACGCACATTTACTGCCTTCTTAACCACCCTGTCTGTGATGGAAATTTCAAAGAATTATGTACCTGAATTATGTATCTCTCTGTTCTACTCAGGGGTCTACCATGAATTATATAAATTCTGCCCTTGTTTGTACTACTGAAATGCCACACCTCACATTCACTCAAGTTAAACCTAATCTGTCAATCCGCAGACCATTGACACAATTGATCAACATTTCTTGGTAATCGTAGATAACCCTCTTCACTGTCCACTATACCATTGGTTGTGGTGTCATCTGCAAACCTACTAATCACGCCTCTTATATTTTCATCCAAATCAGTTGTATAAATGAGAAACAAAAGTGGACCCAGTACCGATCCCTGTGGATCACCACTGGTCGCAGGTCTCTAGCCTGGAAAACAACCTTCCACCACCACCCCCTGCCTCTCTTTGGCAAACTCACCCTGAATCCCATGTCATCTAACTTTACTAATTAGTCTACTACGCAGAGTCTTGTTAAAGGCTTTACTAAAGTCCAAGTAAACAACGTCTACTGCTCTAACCACATCAACCTTTTTGGTTACTTCATTAAAAAACACAATCAAGTTTGTGAGACATGAGTTTCCTCACACAAAACCATGCTGACTATCCCTAATTCATCCTTGCCTCTCCAAACGTATGCAAATCCTATCTTTCAGAAACAACTCCAACAACTCCTGTGGCATGGTGGCTCAGCGTTTAGCACTGCTGCCTCACAGCACCAGGGTTCCGGGTTCAACTTCAGCCTTGGGTGACTATCTGTGTGGAGGTTGCATGTTCTCCCCATGTGAGTTTCCTCCAGGTGTTCCGGTTTCCTCCCACAGTCCAAAAATGTCCAGGTTAGTGATTGGCCATGCTAAACAGCCCATGGTGTTCAGGGATGTGTAGGTTAGCTGCATTAATCAGGGGTAGATGTAGGGGAATGGGTCTGGGTGGGTTACTCTTCAGAAAGTCGGGCCAAATGTTGGCTTGTTGGGTCAAATGGTCTGTTTCTACACTGCAGGGATTCTATTCTAATTTACCCACCACCGCTGTCAGACTCCTAGGTTTATAGTTTCCAGGCTTCTCCTTGCAGCCTTTCTTAAAAAATGGCACAATGCTAGCAACCCTCCAGTATTTTACCCGTGTTTATAGATGATATAAATATTTCTGTGAGGGGCCCCACAATTTCCTCACTAATTTCCCACAAGGTCCCAGGAAACACTTAATCAGGTTCTGGAGGTTTTTCTACCTTTGTATTTTCTGACACCTTCCTCTTCTGCAATGTGAACTGTTTTCAAAACATCAATATGTATTTCCCTGATTTCTCCAGAATCCATTGCATTTTCAACAGTAAAAATTGATGCAAAATATTCATTTAATATCCCCTTCTTATTCTTACATGTATGAAATGTACTTCCAGAAAAAGTAGTGGAGGTTGATACAACTACAACATTTAAAAGGCATTTGGATGGGTACATGAGGAGGAAGTGTTTAGAGGGATATGGGCTAAATGCTGGCAAATGGGTCTAGATTAATTTAGGATATCTGGTCCACATGGACAAGTTGGACTGGAAGGTTTGTTTCCATGCTGTACAATCCTATGACTCTATTACAAATATTTGAGATCTCTTTACATATTTGTTCTCAATTTCCCTCTGATTATTGCAGGGAGTGATCATCCCTTTCTTAGTTTGAATTTCAACCCATATATTTTCACTAAATTTTCCCGCAGAAATATCTTCTAAATGTTATGAAGGCTTCCATCTATTTGTAACTTTAACTTTTATCAAACAGCATTGCAATACATAGAAAGATCATATTGTGAAGCTGCACTTGCAGTTGGGATTACAATCTGATCCATCTCGACCATTCACAAGACTGAGGTCATTGGCCCAGTGAGGAGGCCAAGTTGCTGCAGCAGGATACACTGTTACATGTGTTTGTAGTCCCCGAGTTATGGACGGTGATGTTAGAGGCTCCAATCACATCACAGGGCTGACCAGTTACCTCTCCCACTCTTACTGTGCACTGTGATGTGTGTTGAAAGAATTATTTTATGACCATATTATGAATACATTTTCCTTAGCCTTCGAGTACTGAAGAGGGAATTATACCCTGGGGCATCTGGCTGTGAGACAGCCTGTACAAGAAGATCACAGCTATCCTAAACTATTGGAGTTGAAAAATGGCGATAAAAGGCAAGTTCACTGAAAACAAGGTTTTTAAAGAAAATCTTGATATGTTACGCATAACTGATCCTGTCCTGAAGTCATGGCTACGATGGTCAGGCCATCTGGTAAAAATTATGATGAATGAATACTGAACACAATCTTTTATGACACAATGCCAATTCAGAAAGGATTTTATGATGGGTGACAAAACAGATCAGAGGATTACTCAAAAGTAGCTCTGAAATAGGAGAAGTCAGTCAAAATAATTCTATAAGATGTAACAGATAAAACTTCTGGAAGTTGCCTCCAGCCATGCGGTCAAGGGGCCTGGGAATTCCAGTTCGTAAACCGACCGACCTCCATCGGAATTGCCTGGGAAGTTTGAATTTGTGACAGCATTCCCTGCTCTCCGAGAGCCTCCACAAAACATCCGACACTGGTAAACAGTCAGATGCTTTGGACAGTTACCTGGCTACCTCACTCGGGAAATATTCAATGAATTTAAAAACCAGTCTAACTCTTGGGTAACTACACTACTGAATCCTGCCCTCCCCCTACCAAACACTGGCATTGGCTCACCCAACTTGTCCCTCAACAGCTACTCTGATTCCCATACTAACATCTCCAAACTCTCAATCACCCAATCATTTTTACCCTCCTGTTCACTAACATTCACCCATTTATTAACATTCACCCATTAATTATTTATTTGGCAGCACGGTGGCTCAGTGGTTAGCACTGCTGCCTCACACCGCCAGGGACCTGGGTTTGATTCCAGCCTCGGGCGACCTTCTGTGTGGATTTAGATTAGATTATTTACAGTGTGGAAACAGGCTCTTCGGCCCAACAAGTCCACATCGACCCACCGAAGCACAACCCATCCAGACCCATTCCCCTACATTTACCCCTTCACCTAACACTACGGACAATTTAGCATGGCCAATTCGCCTAACCTGCACATCTTTGGACTGTGGGAGGAAACCGGAACACCCGGAGGAAACCCACGCAGACACGGGGAGAATGTGCAAACTCCACATGGCCTGAGGCGGGAATTGAACCTGGGTCTCTGGCACTGTGAAGCAGCAGTGCTAACCACTGTGCCACCGTGCCACCCACTGCCACCGTGCCGCCCACGGCACATTCTCCTTGGGTCTGCATGGGTTTTATCCGGGTGCTCCGGTTTCTTTGCACAGTCCAAAGATGTGCAGGTCAGATGGGTTGGCCATGCTAAATTGCCTTAGTGTCCAGGAATGTGCAGGTTAGGTGGATTAGCCATGGGAAGTGCAGGGTTACAGGGATAGGATGAGATGGATCTGGGTGGGATGTTCCTTGGAGACTCAATGGGCTGAATGGCCTGCTTCCATACTGTAGCGGCTCTACTTACTCATTGACTAATACTCTGCCATTCTTTAACATTCACCCGTTCACTAACACTAGTTACTTGTTTAAAAACCTTAATTAGCAGCAGGATCAGAAAGCTCTCCAATGGCCTTTAGATCATAGAATAAATCACAGGGAAGGCAGGAAATTAGTGAGGTTTCTGTCCTTTTAAATGCTCTCTACTCCCAAACTCAGTAAAGAGAGAGAATGTAAAACGCCGTCCAATGAATAGATATTCCAGATGTCTTGCTCAATATCAAAGGACAAGCATAGCCAATGATTGTGCAGGGATGTAATCGTCGCCAAGATGAATTGCCATTGAACTGTTCCATAAAATCTCTCAGGGTGTGCCTTATAAAAGTGAACTTCCAGAGAACAGCCTCACTAATGGGAATACACAGTGAGATTTTCTTGCTGTTGTGTTGTTCTAATGTGTGCTTCCACTAGGCCAGGACCACACCCTGAATGTGTATTAGAAAAATACTCAGTCTCAGCCTTTAACTTGCCAAACTTTTCAAAAGTGTCCATGACCCAGCTTGCACAGCACAGAATGAAACAAAAAAATCCCCTATAGTTAGAAATCCAAAGAAGAAGCACACATCTGTGGAAAAAATAAAGTCTCTTAAGCTGAAAGGAATTAATAATGGTAGTGTGTGGGTTGGCCCTTTCTATGCAACAGCCGTGGTAAAACCTTTCCTTGACGACAATTGAAAGGGCTTTGGTGTCCTAATTCACCACCCACGGCCATTTTGAATCAACTGCTCAGTCTGAAAGCAAAGCTCCCGGCCCAGATTTTAGGTGGTCTTGTTTTAATGAAATTGTTAATACCCTTTAATGAGACTAACACAAGGGGAGTGAGAGAAGATCGAAGCTGAAACAAAGATAGACATCGCTGGAGAAACTCAACAGGTCTAGTAGCATCTGTAGAGAGAAAACAGACTTAATGTTTCAGATCCAGTGACCCTGTCTCAGAACTGCGGGTAGCTGCAAAAGGGTTGGTATATAAGATGAAGGTGGGGCAGGGGGAGCAGTGAATGAACAGGTGAAGATGGAGCACAGAAACAGAGAACAGCAGACAAAGGAATGGATACTGGTGAGCCAGGGAGAAAGGGAAGCTATTAATGGGGACCATTGGTGGATCAAGATGAGTTGGAGAAAGCAGCCCATGTGATGACAAGGCCTATTGTATTGGGGTTGTGGTAAGGACATGGAAGGTGGTGTTCAGGCCTTAAAATTATTGAACTTGACATCGAGTCCGGACGACTGCCGGGTTTCCAAGCGGAAAATGAGGTGCTGATCTTTCAGCTTGTACTGAGCTTCACTGGAGGACTGTAACGAGCCTGAGAAAGAGATGTTGGTCAGGGAACAGGGTGGGGTGTTGTAGTGGCAGGCAACTGGAAGCTCAGGGTCACTTTTGCAGACAGAATGTAGGCACAGTCAGTGTAGAGGAGACCACATTCTGAGCTGCGAATACAGTAGACTACATTGAGTGAAAAATCAAACCTGCTTGGTTAAGACTAAGCCATTAGTTTAAAATCACGGGCTGAATTTTGTTAGCCACTTGGTGGCAGAGGCACCGAGGCTTGGGGTGGGGGGGAGGGGGAGGCTGGCAGTCAGAGCCTGATGTCTTCCTGCCACAGGCCATTACCAGAGTAGGTAGCAGCAGAGTTAGGAATGTGGAGTGCAAAACACAAACTGATCACTTATAATCTTATTGAATGTGGGTCAGGGTCAAGAGGGAAATAACCTACTCCTGCTCCTATTTCAGATTAGAATTATTGCATTTTTGTACAACAAACAGAGGTAGGATGTGCACTATTAGGGCAGCACAGTGGCCAGTGGTTAGCACTGCTGCTTCACAGTGCCAGGGACCCAGGTTTGATTCCAGCCTCGGGCGACTGACTGTCTGGAGTTTTCACATTCTCCCCGTGTCTGTGTGGGTTTCCTCCGGGTGCTCCGGTTTCCTCCCACAATCCAAAGATGTGCAGGTCAGGTGAATTGGCCATGCTAAATTGCACATAGTGTTCAGGGATGTGTATGTTAGTTGCATTAGTCAGGGGTAAATATAGGGGAGGGGGAATAGGTTTGGGTGGGTTACTCTTCGGAGGGTTGGTATGGACTTGTTGGGATGAAGGAGCACTGTAGGTCAGGCAGCATCCGAGGAGCAGGACAATCACTGTTTCCAGCATAAGCCCTTCATCAGGAATGAGGCTTGTTGGCCAGGGGGCTGAGAGATAAATGGGACTGAGGTGGGGTTGGGGAGGAAGATAGCTGAGAATGTGATCGATAGATGAAGGTGAGGGAGAAGGTGATAGGTCGGAGAGGAGGGTAGAGCTGATAGATAGGAAAGATGATGGACAGGTCAGGAGGGCGGTGCCGAGTTGGAGGTTTAGGACTTTGATAAGGTGGGGGCAGGGGACATGAGGAAACTGGTAAAATCCACATTGATCCCGTGTGGTTGCAGGGTCCCAAGGCAAAATATGAAGCATTCTTCCTCCAGGCATCAGGTGGTAAGGGTTTGGTGATGGAGAAGGCCCAAGACCTGCATGTCCTTGGCAGAGTGGGAGGAGGAGTTGAAGTGCTCAGCCACAGTGAGGGCTGGCTGGTACGGTGTTCCAGAGATGTTCTCTGAAATGATCCGCAAGTTGGCGTCCTGTCTTCCTGATATGGAGAAGACCACATCGCGTGCAACAGTAACGACATTTGTGGAGGTACAGGTAAATTTCTGTTGGATGTGGAAAGATCCTTTGGGGCCTTGGACTGGGGTGAGGGGAGTGGTTTTTGCACTTCCTCTGCTGGCAGGGGAGGGTGCCAGGGTTGGAGTGTGGGCTGGTGTTGAGGTTGTACAGGACTTCTGGAATATTGAGTCCAGTTCTGATCACCCAGTTATAGGAAGAATATTAGTAAGCTGGAGAGGGTTCAGAAGAGATTTACCAGGATGTTGCCGGGTATGGAAGGTTTGAGTTATAAAGAAAGGCTGGATAGGCTGGGACTTCTTTCACTGGAAGGTAGAAGGTTGAGAGGTGACTTGATAGAAGTTAATAACATAATGAGAGGTATATAATGGGGAATTTCAAGACTAGGGGGCACATTTTTTAAGGTGAGAGGAGAGAGATTTTAAAAATACATGAGGCAAATATTTTACACAGAGGGTGGTTTGCATGTGGAATGAACTTCCTGAGGAAGTAGTGGGTACATTTACAACATTTAAAAGACATTTGGATGGATACATGAATAGGAAAGGATTGGAAGGATACAGACCAGGAGCAGGGAGGTGAGACTAATTTAGTTTGGGATTATGTTCGATAAGGTGCCAGGGTTGGAGTGTGGGCTGGTGGGGTGGGGGGGGGGAGGTGGTGTTGTGTGCACGCGTGGATCTGATGAGAGAGAGAATGGTCTCTCTGGAACGCTGACAGGGGTGGGGAGGGAAAAATCTATCTGGTGGTGGGGTCTGTTTGTAGGTGGCGGAAGTGGCAAAGGATGATGCAATGTATGCAGAGGTTGGTGTAGTGAAAGGTGAGAACCGGGGATGTGAGGTTCTGTCAAGGATGAAGGTACGGGAAGTGGAGGAGATGCACTGGAGGGCATTGTCGACCATGTGGGAAGGGTTCTCCCTCACCTTCACCTTCCTATCACATTCTCAGCCACCTTTCCTCCCATCCCTACCCCCCCTCCCATTTATCTCTCCATCCCCAGGCTCAAAAGCCTCATTTGTGATGAAGGGCTCTTACCCAAAACATCAATTCTCCTGCTCCTCGGATGCCGCCTGACCAGCTGTGCTTTTCCAGCACCACACTCTCAACTCTGATCTCCAGCATCTGCAGTCCTCACTTTCTCCTTGTTGGGCTGAAGGGCCTGTTCCACAATGTCGGGATTCTATGATTCTATGAATTAATGGTCGGGCCTCGGGCAGTGTTGTGGAACAGAGGGACCTGTTTAAAGTTAACAGGTCCCTCTGTTCTTTAACATTTGTGTCATATATAGGCCAGATGCTTAAAAAGATGTTTGGCATGCCTACCTTCATTGCTCAGTCCTTTGAGTATAGGAATTGGGATGTTATGTTGAGGTTGTACAGGACTTCTGGAATATAAAGTCCAGTTCTGATCACCCAGTTATAGGAAGAATATTAGTAAGCTGGAGAGGGTTCAGAAGAGATTTACCAGGATGTTGCCGGGTATGGAAGGTTTGAGTTATAAAGAAAGGCTGGATAGGCTGGGACTTCTTTCACTGGAAGGTAGAAGGTTGAGAGGTGACTTGATAGAAGTTAATAACATAATGAGAGGTATATAATGGGGAATTTCAAGACTAGGGGGCACATTTTTTAAGGTGAGAGGAGAGAGATTTTAAAAATACATGAGGCAAATATTTTACACAGAGGGTGGTTTGCATGTGGAATGAACTTCCTGAGGAAGTAGTGGGTACATTTACAACATTTAAAAGACATTTGGATGGATACATGAATAGGAAAGGATTGGAAGGATACGGACCAGGAGCAGGGAGGTGAGACTAATTTAGTTTGGGATTATGTTCGATATGGACTGTATAGGCCAAAGGGTCTATTTCCATGCTGTGTGACTCTATGACTCTATGACTAGAGTTAGAATTAGAATTAGGTTTATTGTCATGTGTACTCAAGTTACAGTGAAAAATGTACAATGGAACCAACACACAACACCATCTTAGGTACAAAGTACTAAGGTACAAATTTTAAGTTAAAAAATAGAAAAAATAAAGCCAAAATGTTATGCTGCATTACAAATATGCATAGTATATTTTTATATACAAGTCTATATTTGTATATTTTTAAGACCCATTCCCTTATCATCCCTTTTTCACTGAACAGTTACAACCAACCCAACCAATCTATTAATTATAAAATTGTTCCCCTTATTTTCAAATCCCTATTGCCTTGATGCTCCCTATGTCTATACTCTCCTCCAACACTGCATCCTCTGGGATACCTGTTCTCCATTTTCTCTGTACATTCACAAGTACAATAGTCCCATTATTGATGGCTTTCCCTTCGGTTGTCTAAGCTCTGGAATACTTCACTGGTCCACTCTCTTCCTTACTCCTTAAAACAAAACTCTTTGACCGAGCTTTTAATTATCTGCCCTCTGTGCCTTTGTGTCCTACTTTGTTTTATAATATTCTTGTAAAGTGCCTTGGGTCGATTCATAATGTTAAAGGACCAGTATAAATACAAACAGAATACTGCAAATGCTGGAAATCTGAAATAAACAAAGAGTACTGCAGAAACTCAGCATGTTGGGCAGAATCAGTAGAGAGAGTTTTGAGTCCAGTATAACTCTTCATCATAACTATATGAACTTAAGTTATTGGTGGTGTTTTTTGTTATTGCTGTATCACCCCAGTATTCCTCAGGTCCAGCAGCTTAAAACATACAACAGATGTGATTAGTCCACAGAAATTTCTGGCCATTAGACACTACTCCGACATTTGCTTCATAAAAATCACATTTTGTCTTTATCTTTCTTGCTATTATTAAAGATATGATGGAGTTGAACCTTAAGCACTCATTTAAAATCACCTGAGAGATACAAACTGCACATATTATAGACTCGTAGAATCCCTACATTGTGGAAGCAGGCCATTTGGACCATCGGGTTCACACTGACCCTCTGAACAGCATCCCACCCAAACCTATGTTTTACAAAAAAGCTTTTCTTTTTGTTTTAACCTCTTTTGTTTCTCCTTCAAAATTATGTTGTTCTTCCCCTTTGTTTCTCTTTCTATCCTTGATTTGACTCCCCTCTGTTCCTTTGTTACTTTGCCATTCACTAATCACAATGGTGGAGCAGAGAGCTTGTTAGTGCCACTGTTCATTGAGGTTCCAGATACTTTATTGCTTCTCGTATCAGCCTGCACTGAGCTCGCTGGGGAAAATTTTGTTCTTGTTACCTCATATGGGGGTGAATACTTAACACTCAGAAGACTTACATCTGTGTAGCTGTCTTCACAACCTCTGGATATCCTGGTGTACTTTCGCAGCACATGTACTATTCTAATCTGGCCTGAATAGTAGCCAATTGCACAGAGCAAGATCCCACAAGCAACAAGGTGGCAATTTTGAGGAAGATTGGACGAGGATGATCCCTTTCAAGCAATGGACAATAAAAATCAATCAGCCCATGTCACGTGTGTGAATCTCCCTCACTCAAATTTCCTCTTTCGAGCTCAAAAATTGAGAATATCGCTTTTGTATTTTAGTCCATAGCCTACTTTCTGTTTAACTCCTGAATATAAAGCAGAGTATACATATATATATATATATATATATATTAAATCTTCTTGTAGATAACCTGACATTCAATACATTGTTGGTAAAAATATTTGCATGTATATCATTTTAACGTTTTTCCCTGTTTATTGTTTGTGTTTATAACATGCATTTGAAATTCAAATTGTGCACATTGACTCTCATATGGGATTCAGAAATTGCCTCCATACTCTGATGAAATATAATGAAGCTGAGTGATTATAGAGAGTAATCACTGCACAATTCTGAAGGAAATCCTGCATCCTGACCCCATTTGTCCACAATTATTGGTCTAATTTCAGGAACTGGCACAGTTTCATAGTAATAGAAGCAGGAGTAGACCATTTGGCCCGTCAAGCCTGCTGCAGCATTCATTAAGATCATGGCTGATCTATCCATCGTCTCAGCTCCTCTGACCTCCATTATCCCCATAACCCTTAATTCCCTTACCATGCAAAAACCCATCCAACTGTGTCTTGAATATATTTAATGAAGCTGCCTCTACTGCTTCCTTGGGCAGAGAATTCTATACATTCACTACTCTCTGGGAAAAGCAGTTCCTCCTCATCTCTGTCCTAAATCTATTCCCCTGAATCTTGAGGCCATGTCTCCTAGTCCTAGTCTCACTTGCGAAAACAACTTGTCTGCCTCTATCTTATCGATCCCTTACAATTTTATATGTATCGATAAGATCCCCTCTCATTCTTCTATATTCTCGCAAGTACAGTCCCAGGCAGCTCAATCACTCCTCATAGGGTAACCCCCTCATCTCCAGAATTAACCTGGTGAACCTCCTCTGCACCACCTCCAAAGTCAGTACAGGTATATCCTTCCTCAAGTAAGGAAACCAGAACTGCACACAATACTCCAAGTGTAGCCTCATCAGCACCTCCCTGCTCATAAATTCAATCCTTTTAACAATGAAAGCCAATATTCCGTTTGCCTTCCTGATCACCTATTGCACCTGCAAATCAACTTCTATCAATTCATGTACAAGCATTTCTAAGTTCCTGTGCACAACAGCATGCTGCAATCTTTCAGCATTTAAATAATACTCTGACCTAATATTGTTACTTCCAAACATTTACCAACACTGTACTCCAAAATGGCATCATGGACTGTTTCATAACTGTACTGCTGACTTTGAGTCCATGAGAAACAGGGAGAATGAAACAGTGCCTACTGTCCAAGAAAGACAGGAGCACATGATCAGGACAAGGGGACAATTATCCAGGACTGAAATGAAGAGAAATTACTTTGTTCAATGTGTTGGAACTGTCCACCAGAATGTTCCATCACTGAATACATTTAAGCTTGAAATGAATAGGTATTTGGTATCAAAGGATATAGGGAACAGACAGGAAAACGAAGTCCTAAAGCCCAAGTTGAGTGATGATTGTATTGAATCATGGAACAGGGCAGTAGTGGTTTCTTGGCAGCCCAGTATGGCATGGCAGTCTCCTGGCCCGGTGTGGCAATCTCTCGGACTTTCTTGATGCTCTCCTGGTGGTCTTTGGGCCCAGCGTGGCCTCAGTGCTGACTTCTGGCCTCAAGGTGATTCAAGCCTGGTGTGGACTGCAGGCAAGGTGCTGGCATGGATTAAGTTGGAAGGCCTGTTATTTTGAACTTTTTATTTCTTTAATTTTCCCATTTTGTTTTCCCTAAGAAGATTCTGTACGCAGGTACCTTATAACAAAGATGGTGCCATAAGTGGTGACTTGTAAATTTTTCACTGTATTCATCTGCATGCATATGACAATAAAGCTCACTCAATTCAATAAGTGAAAGAACTGTGGATGCTGGGAATCAGAAACAAAAACAAATTGCTGGAAAAGCTCAGCACGTCTGGCAGCATCAGTGAAGAGAAGTCAGAGTTAACATTTCGGGTTGAGTGACTCTTCCTCAGAACTGATGGAAGCTCAGAAAATATTGTTTTTTATGCAGAAGCTAGGGTTGGGAGGGGGGCAAGTAGTAAACAATAAATGGAGGTAGAGCTCAAAGAGAAAGAAGAACAGTTGGATGTACAAAGGAATGGATAATGGTCAGCCAAGGAGAAAGAGTAGTTATTAATGGGGATTATTAGTGGCTAATAATGGGTTGCATATCTTGGGCTCCATCTCCACCTATTGCTTATTCCTTGCCACTCCCCCCACCCTATCTTCTGCATAAAAAACAACTTTTCCCTAGCTGTCATCAGTTCTGAGGAAGGGTCACTTGGACCTGAAACATTAATTCTGATTTCTCTCCACAGGTGCTGCCAAACCTGATGAGCTTTTCCAGCAATTTCTGTTTTTATTTCAATTCAATTCAATTCAATGGGCCGAATGGTCTACTCAAACCCTAACACGTAGCTCGATTCCAGATTATTAAACGAAAGTGGACCATTGAATATTTTAAATATCTTCTCCTTGCAATCCTTCACCAAGCATTTTGTTGTGATAGCTTTGTCATTTCATTTATCCTTGTGCTCTGTCCTCACAGAGATGTGCGAAGCAGAATGAGAATGTTCAAACCAATGAACTGCCTGACAGGCGATGAGGGAATGCCGTATCAATCTTCATAGTTTGATGGGGTGGTAAGTCCTATACAACAAGAGGGTTTTATGGGCTCACAATCTGGACAATTAAAGTGGGATTTGGGGTCATGCGTTCACCAACACTCACCATCCATGAATGATCCAATAGGTGCTAATCCAGAACTTAGGGCCTAGGCTCTGGTTTCCATTCACTGGGACTGTCCAGATCAGAGAACAGATCCTGCATTTTCTGACTCAATGCTAGGAATGCTATTGAAAACTAAAGACTTGATTCTCTAAGTTAGATAGATAACAGTAAAAGGAGTCAAAATCATGCATGTGTGCACACAAAATCTTACTTCCTGTTGTCACATTTTGTCACTCTTTTTATTCAGCATTTACATTTGCAATTATACATAATAGTTTAAATAATTGATGTACATATACCGTAGAAATTGACTATGTAAACTTAACATGCCTATTGGAGAGAGATTTTACAGAGGAGTCTAAGCCCTGTGTTCAGTTGCACCAATTGATCTTTACTCAGAGCTCCTTTACCATATGTCTGGGTGAGGCCAAAGACTGATCTAAATCAGGTTTTCACATGGGGTCCAGTTGCCCTCTTAATTACAGCTCAGATTAGAGGGGAGAGGTCAGTGATACTCTACCTTCCCGAATACCAGTATATTCATATATACCAGATTAAAATGGTTACATGCAACTTTGATATCAGTGCTTGCCACATCCCCTCTGACCTACACATCCAATCCTGTCAATACTCACTCAATGGTGGACATGGTCAACCTTTGGTCCTCCCATCATCTCATGATGTTTGCCAGACCCCCTATCACCTGTTCTTGGGTTTATACAATTATTGACCACTTTCCAATACTGATTGTTATCACCCTTCCAGGATATTTGCCACCATATCATATACTTACTTATGACTAATGACTTTAAATTCAGCCATGCAATTCATATCCCTTGCTGATCTCAGTACAGAAGGTTAAAAAGAATGCTAATTTCTACCAATTGTAGTTTTTAACATCAACTCCAATATAAAGTTACTTAGAAAGTTACACATAGTTAAACCTAATACTATGCTTCTGTGACAAAGCTAACAATTTCCCTCTAATTCGATTTGACATGCAGCAGTTGTTTGTTCTCTCAAAGTCATAATGACCCTGTTTCAAAATTCTTTCTGCCCCTTTTCTATGTTATTTGTCTCACGGCACTCTTATGAGCTTATCTTGTTTATACCTAATCTCCTGACATGCCAAAGTTCAAATAATGTGACACATTAACAATGCATAAAACATAAAAATACAGACTGTCAGTTAAGGGTTTTTCTTTCATACTTAAAGACATAAGCAATAGCCTTCTTTCGTTAAGTTCTCAATGCTTCCATAGTTCTAACCTTCTTGCTGACTGAAAAGGTTTCTTCAAGGGTGTCTCTTCATCCAGGGCTGAAAATGTGTTGCTGGTTAAAGCACAGCAGGTCAGGCAGCATCCAAGGAACAGGAAATTCGACGTTTCGGGCCAGAGCCCTTCATAAGGAATGAGGCATTCCCCTCATTCCTGATGAAGGGCTCTGGCCCGAAACGTCGAATTTCCTGTTCCTTGGGCGTTGCCTGACCTGCTGTGCTTTAACCAGCAACACATTTTCAGCTCTGATCTCCAGCATCTGCAGACCTCACTTTTTACTCTCTGCATCCAGGGCCAACTACCTTCAGAAATTCACTTCTCCAACATCTAATAAATTTAAACCTCGATTACTGTACAAATATGTGTCTAATATGTAACTATAATTCTTGAAAAAGCTTCATCTCAATTCAGTTCAAGCTTTCCTTTCTATTTCATATAAATATTGGAAACCTCAAATCAGAGGGTTTACATCTGAGCTGCGTCATCAGAGGCTTACTGCTTGCAATCTAGTCCCATCTTACCAAGACTCAGAGGCATTTTGTTGTCTGACTGTAAAGGCCATGATTTGAGTGATAGGAAATACTGCATCAGCTACAATTTGCATCCACTATTTTGTGTTACTTACAAAGAAAACCCCTAATAGCCATTTTATCACATTCAGCCATGGGCAACTACAACAATGCCATAGTTACAACCTCCCACCAATGGAATGTTGAAGGTCCTCCTTTGTTCTCACCCAAAAGAGAATTAAACTTTCAAGATGTACGTGATAGATTTTTATTAGATGAGGTTATCAAAGGAGCTGAGGTAGTGATTGCCCAGGATCGAACTGAATGATAGAGTTGCCTCATAGAGGTCTCCAGCACAGAAAAAGGGCCCTTCAGCCCATCAAACCTGCACTGGTCAAAAACAAACATCATTCTAGGTACCGAATAGCTGACTTGTGTTCGTGTGGTTGCAGATGAAATGCAAAATCAAAATAGATGTTGTTGTCACAGAAATCTGCAAGAGAGGGCAGGTTTATTTCTTCACATGAATTACCACTGAAACACAAGCGTAGCAGTGTACAAAGCCAAAATGTAATCAAAATGACCGTACCTGTCACAGTGTGATGTAGTGCTACGCTTTCAGTGTAAGGTTGCTGTGTGACAGCAAAAAAGCTGTCACAACTTTCTAGCTTTAAATTCTGCCGAGATTTTCGGGCTCTGATGAAATGAATCTCCTGACATGCCAATGTTCAAATAATGTGACACATTAACAATGCATAAAACATAAAAATACAGACCATCAGTTAAGGGTTTTTCTTTCATACTTAAAGACATAAGCAATAGCCTTCTTTCATTAAGTTCTCAATGCTTCCATAGTTAATTATTAGTGTGATTAATTTTATTTTAAATATTAATTTACATGTATATTATAGACTAGTAATAATTATGCCTTCGAAGGAAAATAGATTAATGCCATTCCATACCAACTATTATAATAACATGTTGGTGTGTTTTAAACTAATTAGTATTTAAAGGCTTCATAAATCTTCCTTGAATACAAACAATTCTCCAGAGAAATGTTTTCAAAGGCAACTAAATAAAATTCCTGGTGGAATTTTTTGAGAAATTCTGCCAACCTCCATGATGATAGACACACTTTTGCCTTTGTTTACAATGGCCATGGATTTCAATTCTCTTCTTTTCACGATAGGTAGCTCAATGGATTGGAAAAGGACAAGTGGCTCTGATTATGGGTTTTTTGAAACCTACACCCCAATCCGCTCGGCAAGACCCTCGCTAACAGAAACCTGGGCATGACATTCCTCCTGTCCCTTCTATTTCACTGCCTTCACTTTGTCCAAGGTAGAGGTTTTCATCTTCACCTCCTGAGTTGTAATCTGGCAGAGTGAAGTCAATCGCCAAGCCATTGTGGAGCTGTGGTGATTTTTAACTCACTGATTCTAATTGGACAAAAAGAAAGCCAAGTTCTGTTACCTAGCCAACTGGATGGTAGCTCTAATGGCTCCCTGCTAATTCATCAGCCCAGGAAAATATCACCCCAGGGTCTTACTGTTGCTGCAAAAGACAGTACCAGGAAGGGTTAACTGATATCATGAGGTAAACTCTGTCAGATGTGTATTCCTGTGAGGAACTAGACAGTTCTAAGCTTCTAAGTTCTAAGTAGCTGAACAGTAATGTCTACTTAGTCTTAGGTTTAGCCTGAGTTCTAACAAGAGACACTTATATCAATGGCTATAACCTTGTACACAATAAACCTACTCTGTTTTGACAAAGCTTCATTTCATAGAATTGCTATAGTGCGGAAAGAGGCCATTTGGCCCAATCAAGTCTGCATCAATCTTCCAAAAAGCACCTCATCCTATTCCCGTAACCCTGTATTTCTCATGGCTAATCAATCTAACCTGCACACCCCTGGACACTATGGGCAGTTTAGCATGGTCAATCCACCTCATCTGCACATCTTTCAACTGTGTGAGGACACCAGAGCACCCAGTAGAAACCCATGTGGGGAAATGCCTACACAGACAGTAACCCAAAGATGGAATCAAAGCCAGGTCTCTAGCGCTGTGAGGCACCAATGTTAACCACTGAGCCACCACGGCATCCTTCTGTCAGAGACATTTTTGTCAGAGACGTGGCGTGGGCATCCTATCTCAACTGGCATCAGTTTCTTAGACTGACACCAATGAGAAGGATTGGATGCAATTAACTACCAGAATCTGAGAAGAACAAAGAAGAAAATATTTCCATTAAGAAAACTGTAAGTGTATTTGAATATTCAGCAGCTTAGAAGTGCAGTGAGGCAGTCAGCTTCTGAGAAAGCAGTGGGCAGTGGTTAAGAAGTCTGCAGAAGCGTTAGAAATACTAAGCCTCCATATAAATGTTCAAAACTGCAAGGTATTGAGAAAAATTCTGAAAAAGCGTGTGATACCCACAGAGAGTCTTGCTAAAGCTACAAAAGGGAATCCTCTAAGCCATTTGGGGCAGCACAATGGCTCAGTGGTTAGCACTGCTGCCTCACAGCACCAGGGTCCCAGGTTCAATTCCAGCCTCGGTTAACTGTCTGTGTGGAGTTTTCACGTTCTCCCTGTGTCTGCGTGGGTTTCCTCCCACAGTCCAAAGATGTGCAGATTAGGTGAATTGGCCATGCTAAGTTGCCCATAGTGTTAGGTGCAGAAGTCAGAGGGAAATGGGTCTGGGTGGGTTACTCTTCGGAGGGTCAGTTTGGGCTGAAGGGCCTGTTTCCACACTGTAGGGAATCTAATCATTAACCTCAATAAAGCGGTTGATTTCGGAATGGAGAGATGTAGTTAACATCCTACAGAGGAAAAGCGAGAATTATTGTTGTATTGAAAAATTCTAAAAAAACTGAGAAGCAAAAAGAAGGCATACATCATAGAATTAGCAAACAAATATCACTATAGTTGTTTAAGATTGAGAAAGGATGCAAAAATAACTTTCAATTAAAGGGCACTTGTCAAGAGAATCGAAAATTCAACAAATCAGAAGGTCAAAGTTGAAGTCAGAACAGTTCATTAGAAGTCATTTTCAAGTAAAACAAACTATTGTTATTAAACTGAAAAATTTTTTTTCAGTTTTAAAAGGTGTGAATCTCAAACAGAGTTAGCAGAAAGGCATGTACCATCTATATTGTTAAAAAAACACACTGAGAAAAAGGGAAAACAGGATTTTGTCTTTTCCTGTATCGTCAGCAGTTCTCATGGAAGCAGCATTCCAGCAGAAAACCTCCAACCCAGAGTAGGTAAGAGACACAGAAAAAACTGTGTGAGCCAGGGAGAGAATAAACATTACTTACACTTGGAAGCCAGAGTCCTTACAGAAGAAAGACCAAAAGGGACAATTCACAGCTCTTCAAGGAAAGTTAGAAAGCCTTACGGAAAGGGAGGAAAGTTTCAAATATCAGCTCAAAGGACCAGTCTAGCAAGGATAAAATCTCTTCAAAATGTGTGTCACGAGCAGGTTACACAAGGCACAGCTACACTGGACAGAACAAACTCCAGAACATTAATTTATACTGTAGAATCACTATAGGGTCACCACCAAAGACGTTCATCTAAAAAAAATGTGAAAGTGGAGGTGTAATTGTTTTAGACTGTGATAAGCAGGAACATGTCCATTTTCCCCTGTAGAGTCAGAGGGTCACAGAGATGTACAGCATGTAAACAGACCCTTCAGTCCAACTTGTCCATGCTGACCAGAAATCCCATTCTAATCGAGTCCCACTTGCTGGCACCCGGTCCATATCCCCCCCAAACCTTTCCTATTCATATACCCATCCAGATGCATTGTAAATGTTGCAATTGTATGAGCCTCCACCTCTTCCTCTGCAGCTCATTCCATACATGTACCACACTCTGCGTGAAAAAGTTGCCCCTTAGGTCACTTTTATATCTTTCCCCTCTCACCGTAAACCTATGCCCTCTAGTTCTGGACTCCCTGACCCCAGGGAAAAGACGTTGTCTATTTATCCGATCCATGCCCCACATAATTTTGTAACCTCTATAGGGTCATCCCTCAGCCTCTGACGCTCCAGAGAAGACAGCCCTAGCCTATTTAACCTCTCCCTATAGCTCAAATCTTCCCACCATGGCAACATCCTTGTAAATATTTTCTGAACACTTTTAAGTTTCACAACATCCTTCCGGTAGGAAGGAGACCAGAATTGCACAAAATATTCCCAATGTAGCGTAACCAATATCCTGTACAGCCGCAACATGACCTCCTAACTTCTGTACTCAATACTCTGACTAATAAAGGAAAGCATACCAAAAACCTACTTCACTATCCTATCTAACTGTGACTCCACTTTCAAGGAGCTATGAACCTGCACTCCAAGGTCGCTTTGTTCAGCAACACTCCCCAGGACCTTACCATTAAGTGTATAAGTCCTGCTAAGATTTGCTTTGCCAAATGCAGCACCTCACATTTCTCTGAGTTAAACTCCATCTGCCACTTCTTGGCCCATTAGCCCATCTGATCAAGATCCTGTGTAATCTGAGGTAACCCTCTTAGCTGTCCACTAAACCTCCAATTTTGGTGTCTTCTGCAAACTTACCAACTGTAACTCTTATTCTTGAACACAAATCATTTATATAAATGATGAAAAGTAGATGACCCAGCACCGATCCTTATGGCACTCCATTGGTTACAGGCCTCCAGTCTGAAAAACAACCCTCCACCACCACCCTCTGTCTTCTACCTTCAAGCCAGTTCTGTATCCAAATGACTAGTGTCCCTGTATTCCATGAGATCTAACCTTGCGAACCAGTCTCCCATGAGGAACCTTGTCGAACGCCTTACTGAAGTCCATATAGATCACATCTACTGCTCTGCCCTCATGAATCCTCTTTGATACTTCTTCAAAGAACTCAATCAAGTTTGTGAGACATGATTTCCCACATGCAAAGCCATGTTGACTATCCATAATCAGTCCTTGCCGTTCCAAATACATGTAAATCCTGTCCCTCAGGATTCCCTCGAAACAACTTGCCCACCACCGATGTCAGGCTCACTGGTCTATAGCTCCCTGGCTTGTCTTTGTCACCTTTCTCAAACAGTGGCACCATGTTAACCAACCTCCAGTCTTCCAGCATCTCACCTGTGACTATCGATGATACAGATATCTTAGTAAGAGGCCCAACAATCACTTCCCTAGCTTCCCACAGAGTTCTAGAGTATACCTGATCAGGTCCTGGGGGTTTATCCACTTTTATGCATTTCAACACATCCAGCACTTCCTCCTCGAGTAATATACCCGTTTAGTATCTCCCCCATTTTCTGCGGCTCCACACAAAGGCCGCCTTACTGATCTGTGAGGGACCCTGTTCTCTCCCTAGTTACCCTTTTGTCCTTAATGTATTTGTAAAAACCCTTTGGATTCTCTTTAATTCTATTTGCCAAAGCTATCTCATGTCCTCTTTTTGGCCTCCTGATTTCCCACTTAAGTATACTCCTACTTTCTTTATGCTCTTCTAAGGATTCACTCGATTTATCCTGTCTATACCTGACATATGCTTCCTTCTTATTCCTAACCAAACCGTAAATTTCTCTAATCATCCAGCATTCCCTTTCATCCTAACAGGAATATACTTTTTCTGCACTCTCTGTCATTTCTGAAGGGTTCCTATTTTCCAACCGTCCCTTTACCTGAGAACATCTGCCCTCAATCAGGTTTTGAAAGTTCTTGCCTAATACCATCACAATTAGCCCTCCTCCAATTTAGTACTTCAACTTTTAGATCTGGTCTATCCTTTTCCATCATTATTTTAAAACTAATTGAGTTATGGTTGCTGGCCCTAAAGTGCTCTCCCCCTGCTTCATTATCCAAGAATAGGTCAAGTTTTGCACCTTCTCTAATAGGTACATCCATATACTGAATCAGAAAACTTTCCTCTGCACACTTAACAAATTCCTTGCCATCTAAACATTTAACAGCATGGCAGTCCCAGACAATGTTTGGAAAGTTAACATCCCCGACCATAACCATCCTACTATTCTTACTATTCTTGGGCGGCACGGTGGCATAGTGGTTAGCACTGCTGCCTCACAGCGCCAGGGACCTGGGTTCAATTCCCGACTCAGGCGACTGACTGTGTGGAGTTTGCACGTTCTCCCCGTGTCTGCGTGGGTTTCCTCCGGGTGCTCCGGTTTCCTCCCACAGTCCAAAGATGTGCGGGTCAGGTGAATTGGCCATGCTAAATTGTCCGTAGTGTCAGGTAAAGGGTATATGTAGGGGTATGGGTGGGTTGTCGCTTCGGCGGGTCGGTGTGGACTTGTTGGGCCGAAGGGCCTGTTTCCACACTGTAAGTAATCTAATTTACTGAGATCTCCTTACAAATTTGTTTCTCAATTTCCCTCTGACAATTAGGTGGTCTGTAATACAATCCCAGTAAGATCATCATCATTTTCTTATTTCTCAGTTTCACCCAAATAACTTTCCTAGATGTATTTCCGGGAATATCCTCGCTCAGTAAGGTTGTAATGCTATCCCTTATCAAAAACGCCACCTCCTCTCCTCTCTTGTCTCCCTTTCTGTCCCTCCTGTAACATTTGTATCCTGGAACATTAAGCTGCCAGTCCTGTCCATCCCTGAGCCAGGTTTCTGTAATTGCTATAATAACTCAGTCGCATGTCCTTAACCATGCCCTTAGTTCATCTGCCTTCCCTGGTAGGTCTCTAGCATTTAAATAAATGCCGTTTAATTTACCAGTCCGACCTTGTTTTCTGCTTTGTCCCTGCCTTCCCTGGCTGTTTGATTAACTTCTGATCTCAACTGTACCAATCTCAGATTGATCTCCTTCCTCACTATCTCCCTGGGTCCCACCACATTCTCCACCTCCCCCCCCCCCCTCATCTTACTAAGTTTAAATCCTCCCGTGTAGCTCGAGCAAATCCCCAGCCAGTGTGTTAGACCCCTTCCAATTCAGGTGCAATCCGTCCTTCTTGCACAGGTCACTTCTACACCAGAAGAGATTTCAATGATCCAAAAATGTAACTTCTTCTCCCATACACCAGCACCAGTTCCTCAGCCATGCATTCGCTTGCTCTACTCTATTCCTCCAAGATCAGTTGTAAACTTCATTGTTTGTTAATTTTCCCCGATGCACTCCGATGTCCAGCAATACATGAATTCAAACAGCAAAGGCAGTAAGTGCGTAGGTTCACTGCTCTGTGAGTTAGCAGTGTGGATTTCTTTCTCTCTCTCCCCCCTTCCTGCACTGACCTGACCATATGCTTCCTTTATCTGTCCCTCTCCCTTTTAAAACTGCTGTTGTTTTGACTTTTCTCCAAAGTTCCGAAACAATGCAACAGCATATAAACCAGGAATTACTGCTCCTGGAATTCGAGGAAACTACCTCCAAAAAGGAGCAGTCTGTTGCAGCCAGAAATTTTGCAGGGAAGAGTCTATTTTGACAGCAGAAGGCAAGAGAAACTCTAAAGCTGAAGAGTAAGAAGTAGAGTTACAGCAATGTGATAAAAAGAACTTGAAACCTAAAAGAAATGAAAGGTTGCAGCATTGCTGCATCATGGACTTTCAGACTTATTAGAAAAAGTACTGCAGCTGAGCTATAATACAGTTTAAAGCTTGCAGAGAAAGAAAATATTGTAACATGCTATTTTGCAGAATTTAAAAGTTTGAAGAGATTTGAAAATAAAAGCATTAAAATAACATTGACCTAATACAAGTTTGTAAGTACTAAAGCCAACAGCATTCATCTATTGCCCAGTCAGCATTTAGTTATGGAAAATAGAGCAAACAGCATTAAGATGGAACAGCCTTAAAGATAGAAGGAGAAACGACAGGAAATAAATAATATTACTATGAAGACTTAATGTCAGAAATGGGCCAAACAGAACATAGGGTTGGACATCTTCAGGAAAACAGTTATACAGAATTTCTTCAAAATTAAATACTATATCTGCTGGATAATTAAATTCTGTATTATATTCACTTGATATTATAAATCACCAAAAAAAGATAGAGTTTTGATTTTTTTAAAATTTCTGACTTTAAACTGACAAGATAATAAAATTCTGAAAGGACAATAGTTAAGAAAAGGGTTCAGCATCTAGGGGAATCTGTAGATAATTTCAATAACTACCCCAACCGAATAATGAAGAATTGTCACAATGAGCTTTGAAATCAGAATCCGTAAGAGAAAGAATCATTATTGGGATTATGGATTAGTCTTTCTCAGATTCATTGTCATCCAAAAGAAGATCTGGATTTAAACAAAGCTTTTCAAAATGTGCTGGAAACAGAAACTGGGAAGATCCACAGACAAATTCTAATGGGACAACGATAAGTGTATCACAGGAGCAACAGAACTTTATAACATTTAAACACTTTACAGACTGACTAAACAAACACAGCCTTTCCTCTGAGTTAGAGCCTGAAGGGAATGGGGAAATTACTAACGGGGTTTGACAAAGGTATAGTGATATTAGCTTTTGAAAGGAGAATGTGTCCTATGAAGAGAATCAGTTGGAAATGAGATTTTAGAAGATGTCATATATCTATCACAATGAAGGAGAGATGTAGGAGCAGTGTTTTTTGAGTTTGTGATGATTCAAAGGTGCAGTGGATGTGGGGTGTTGGGTCCCAATGATTTTTCAAAATGAACACTGCCATATTCTGAGGCTGGGCAGATTGACCAGAGTTAAGAATTGTGTGTGCAGCACTGGTGGGGTGTGCAAAATTGCCTGTATCTCTGTAACATGTGTTGAGGGAATCAGGGCTATGATATCATGTCAAAAAGTAGCTCGTGGTGAGGAGGAAGGTGAGGTACACTTTCTGAGATGGAGAAGAATACATTTGGTTGTTGTAAATTGTCTTTATTCTGCCCATTTATAGTAGCCTAAATGAAAGAGTGAAATGACAATGGAAATTGATTTGAGCAATTATAGAACATTACAAATGGTGCATTTGCATTAAACCTTGCGCTGGATTCAACTTCTCCAGTCACTGTTGTAAATGGGCCTTCGTGATCTAGGGAATAGATGTTTCTGCCCTATACCCAAACTGTCTTCTCTCATCTGCACCTCATGAATTTTCTATTCTTCACTGGAGGCAAACTAAAATCGACACTTCTGGGATTCGGCTAATAACATTTCCATAAAAGAACAAAATATAAAATCTATTTATTGTTACCCTTCAATATAATTGTGGCAGTTGTTTAGTTTCTGTCCCACTTTCCTGCCACTCCCCATACCCCTCAATTCCCCCAAAAACCAAAAACCTCTCCAATTGATCCTTATCATATTCAACCTTGCCATCTTCTCAACACTTCTTAAGAGTTCCACCTTGCAATTGTCTAACAACTTGTCAAGAAAGGTTCCACAACTTTTGCTTTCATCAATAAAGAGGAAATGCTCCTGAGAATCACAGCATCATAACTCGAAGATCATTCAGCCCAGTGACACCAACTCCCTGAAAGAGCCATCCTTTTACATCCACTTTCCTGCCCTTTCCCTAAAGTTGTCCAATTTCCGTCCTTTCAAGTATTTATCCATCTGCCTTTTATGAGTTAACTATTTAGAATTAGAATCCCTACAGTCTGGAAACAGGTCCTTCAGCCCAACAAGTCCACACCGACCCTCTGAAGAGTAACCCACCAGACCTGTTCTCCTACCCTATATTTACCCCTAATGTACTTAACCTGCATATCCCTGGACACTATGGGCAATTTAGCATGGCCAGTTCAGTCTAACCTGCATATCTTCGTGATTGTGGGAGGAAACCGGAGCACCCAGAGGAAACCCACACAGACACGGGGAGAATGTGCAAACTCCACACAGCCTGAGGCTGAAATTGAACCCGTGTCCCTGGCACTGTGAGGCAACAGTGCTAACCACTGAGCCACTGTGCCACCCAACTATTAAACTGATTTTCACTACCCTTCAGGCAGTGCGATCTCGACCATAACTTGTTGGATCATTTCCCTGCTGATGCATTGACCTTAAATTTTTTAAATTCAATTTACAGGATGTGTGTGTCACTGGGCTAGGCCAACATGTATTGTTCATCCCTAATTGGCTAAAGAGTAAGTTAACAATCAGCCACATTGCTGTGGGTCTGGAGTCACGTGTTGGCCAGATCAGCTAAGGATGACAGTATTCTTCCTTAAGGGCATTAGAGAACAAAATGGGTTTTTCCAACATGGTGGCTCAGTGGTTAGTACTGCTGCCTCACAGCACCAGGGACCCACATTCAATCCCAGCCTTGGGCGACTGTCTGTGTGGAGATTGTACATTCTCCCCGTGTCTGCATGGGTTTTCTCCATGTGCTCCGGTTTACTCCCACAGTCCAAAGATGTGCAGATTAGGTGAATTAGCCATGTTAAATTGTCTATCATGTTCAAGGATGTGTAGATCAGATGCATCAGTCAGGGGAAAATGTGGAGTGTTAAGATAGGGGAATGAGTCTATGTGGGTTACTCTTTGGAGGATCAGTGAGGACTTGTTGGGCCGAATGGCCTGTTTCCACACTGTAGGGATTTGATTCTGTGATTCTAACAGTCAACAATAGTTTCATGATCACCATTAGACTCATAACTCCAGATTTTTATTGCATTCAATTCCACCAACTACTATGGCAGGATTTGAATCCAGGCCCCCAGAACGTTATCTAGATTAATAGTCCACAGTGTGGAAACAGGCCATTTGGCCCACCAAGTCCACACCGACCTTCTGAAGAGTAACCTACACAAACCCATTCCCGTACCACTCTACATTGCTCCTAACTAATGCATCCAGCCTACACATCCCTGAACACAACGGGCAATTTAGCATGGCTGATCCACCTAATCTGCACATCTTTGGAGTGTGGGAGGAAACCCACACAGACATGGGGAGAATGTGCAAACTCTACGGAGACAGTCACCCAAGGCTGGAATCGAACCCAAGTCCCTGGCGCTGTGAAGCAACAGTGCTAACCACTGAGCCACCGTGCCATATCACTTTGAAAACTCAAATCTTTAGCATTGTATTGTCTTAAAAAATTCTGTATTTTTTTTTGCCAACCTATTGGCTAAGTGTCAGCTTTGATATTCACTGACAGTTTCTCTGCGAGGCCTCTCAATACACCTTACCAAATGGTCCTCATTAACTATCTATCTCATCCCGATGGTGCATTCTCACTCAATTCGAACTCCATTCTACCAATTGCTGTAGCCAGGACAACTCACCACTGCCGGGCTATCCTGTAATGGACTGGCATCCCTGATCACTGGTGCCACCTTCAAAAGCCAGTTGATATCAGTCCAGAGCTGCTCTGCAGGGTTCCTGATATTTGTACCAAGCATGGCAGACAGCAGGAATTGGCATCTTGCCAGGACCACCAGAGGAGACTAAAATGCCAGACTGTGCCTAGCCTTATCTGAGATTGCCCCCTGGGCCAGTGCAGTCTCAGCCATCTGGAGAAATGCCCAGCACTGAAAGAAAAAGGTCAGTGATCGTCTTCACTTCAACAGTGCAAACACCACCATTTTCGCTCTGATACCTCACACTCACTCTCTCTCTACATCCCACCGAGGGTCATGCTCCACTACTCTCACTATTGCCTGTAATATCTTCCTTCAGTCACTGTCGCTCACCGCAACACCACAAACCCTGCATGCCCTCTGGACATTTGGACCTTGCCGTATTGTACCAGTGACTTGACTGAGGCCTGTGGACAACTATGGCATTGTCTTCCCTTTGAGTTTGTGCTAAATGGCACAGCAAGACAGCAGTACAATGAGCCTGGTATCTGTGGATGAGGAGCAAAGGGCATAAATGCAATATAACCTAAGTCTGAGATTCTTGAACATCCAGGTAGGCTCTATTGGAGTGAGTGCTAAAACAGCAAAGGAACAGCCTAGACATTCAGCTGGTCAAGTCCACAAACCAAGTGCATAGGTCTGATTGCAAAACAGCAATGCAGTGATAGATCCCAGTCAGTCCCAAGGGGCACCTATTAAATACTAAAATGCTCTGTAGATGTATTGGGAATGTGCGAGGAGTGTTCTTTCAGATTGGCACTTGTCAGATGCCAATGTCTGGGGATGTGAAGTGCATGAGGCTGGTGGACCCATGGACCATGCCCAGACATGCTGATTCATGGTGACCCTCATGCAACTCTGCAGCCAGCAGTGAACTGAAATTGCCAGGTATCCACTCCGATTTCCATGTCAAGTATTCTTTGGATTCTAGTAGGATAGGAATCTGCATGTGAACAATGTGAGATATGCAGTTAATAAGGTTGATAACCATCCATTCAGTGCCATCAGTTTCACAAACTCAACCACTAATACAAACAAGCTCAAAGATCATGGGAACAAGATCACTTCTAAATTCCTCTCCTGTTGCCATGTACCATCCTGACTTGGATATATCAATCACTTCTTCATCATTGAGTCGTAGAGGCATTCAGCATAAAAAAGGCTTTTCAGCCCAACTTGTCCATGCTGACCAGGGTTGCTAATCTAAACTACTCCCATTTGCTTGCATGTGCCGATATCCCACTAAACATTTCCTATCCATGTAGCTTTCTAAATATCTGTTAAATATTGTAATTGGAAACAGCTTCCTCTGGCAGCGGTCAATCTTCACTCAGTTTTGGATTTATTCACAGTGTAAACATTTGCAAGCAAACAGCTCCAAACTTTCTTCCATAACAGTGTCAATAAGTGTTTCTTCATATATGTTCAAGTATTTATCAATCACGCCCTCTGCTTGTATATACTTAACCTTAATTTGTACAATTAACAGGTAGCCCCTTCTGAATGTGATTTGTGGACCGATTTTAATACAATCACTCATACAGAGTTAAACCAAACCATCAGAAGTGATTGATTCCTGAAAAAGGGCTTAAGCCCGAAACGTCGACTCTTCTGCTCCTTGGATGCTGCCTGACCTGCTGCGCTTTTCCAGCAACACATTTTCAGCTCTGATCTCCATCATCTGCAGTCCTCACTTTCTCCTCAATATACTACACCATCATGCGAGCACCTCCACTACATGAATTTCAGTGATTCAAGGCAAAGGACAACCATCATATCCTCAGGAAAATCAAGAAGAAGCAATAGCAATTGATAACATCACCCCCATCCCCAGAACAAATAAAAGAATATGGGTATCATATTGCAAGATGATGTGCTGGAAGTTCAGTTCATGTTTCTACTCAAGTGAGTCAAAAAGTAAATCAGTCATCAGAAGTTCCAGTTATAAAGAAAATATGATTTGAAAAATGAGGACTATTGGTATGATAATGTTAAGATTCAAAAATTTACTGCTTCAGAATGAACGATTATAAACACCACATTATGACATGCTCAACGATTCGATCACAATTGAAGAAGTGTGATTTTTCAATGATAACTAATTTTTTTTATTATTAGAAGGGATAACATTTAATGCCAATTAATTTCAGTAGTGATTTATCAGGCTACTAAATTTCATCCACATAAGTGAGACCTCATAGCTGTTAGTCTCAATTTCAGGCACAAAAATGGTTTCAGGCCTCACTAAAAACACATTTTTAATGGTTTGCTTTTGATTCATCTAAGCTGTTCTTCGAAGCTGCCAATACTTTGTCAACTCATAAGTTCTACATTTCTGAAAAAAAATTGTTATTTCTCTGGAATTGGCTGGTGCTAAAATTTTAATTAAAGCTGTTTTCAATTTACTTCTGGTGAATTTCTGATTGTCTGAAAGCTGGACTAGGGACTGGGCTACTTTTGTATTCTTGATATCTAGCTCAAAAATAGTGTGGCCAGATGTTTGAAGCTGGTTCAATCATTGCTCACTGACACATCACTCCTCTATAAAAGCTGAAGATTATGAATTTGACCCACTCTAGATTTGAATGTGTAATGCTGACTGACATGCTGTGCATAACTATGGGGTATGCTGTCTTTTGGATTAATTACGTAACTGAGGTCATGTTAGCTATCTCACATGGATTAAATAATTCCATGGTATTAGTTGAGGAAAAATGTTATAGTGTTGGTAACATCTATCCCTCAGATGTTTTAAAACGTATTTATCTCACTAATGTTAATAGAACCCGAACATGCACAGATTGGCTGCTCTTGACTTGTTATATACTTGCTAAGTTGTGTCAGGAAGTGTAGCACTTATAGAACTTTACAATATCTACAAATAAATATTTATTAACTGTCAACTTATGGGACCAGGAGTGTGCCAGCTGATCAAATATTCCAGATAATCAAGATGTTCGCATAAACATTGTAAAAACACATACGAAGTAATAGAAACACAATGCAGGAGGTATATACATCATTGTTATACTTTATTTAAAGTATAAATCACTTACATAAAAATGCAATGTTGCCTTAAATAAAACTTACCTCACTTGCACCTTCAACTGACTACTTGGACATCATCAGGATGCCCGAAACGTCTTATGCCCGAAACGTCGAATTTCCTGTTCCTTGGATGTTGCCTGACCTGCTGCGCTTTTCCAGCAACACATTTTCAGCTCTGATCTCCAGCATCTACAGACCTCACTTTCTCCTCCTACTTGGACATCATGGAGATTGTGATTGTAGTGACAGTGACAAAGTCAGCTAGGTGGACCTCATAGAAAATGAGTTCCCTGATTGAGGTTGTTACTGGCCTCTGTAGAGTTATTTCAATGATAGTACTCTAAATATCCACTATTTCAGGTATATAATCTTTGATGGTTTATGGAGAGTGCCAGTTAAAACAAAGTTTGCTGTATTCCCTGCTTCAGCCCTGCCTTCCAGCTCTTTCTACAGCTGGTTTAATTTTCTCAGAGTCCACATCCAGACCTAGCCAAGCAAGTGCAGTTAGCATCAATGGTAAACAGACTCAAAGAGTCAAACCCAGAACGATTCAAGACCACAATGCATATAATTCAAAACACAGTTCATCACCTGTAATATTTGTGGGTCAACATGAAAGATGATATATAAAAGTCAATTAATTCTTTACTCTGATGCAGCAACATTTGTCATCTCATTTCAGGATTGCTTCCATCTCTCTTGGGCTGGAAGCATACTAATGAAGAGAGGTGTCTTCAAAAAACTTCTCCCTCTTTGGCCATTGCACTCTTAGTACCACTGTCTCTGGATAGATCTCCACTGAGGTTTCTCAATAAAACTATGCTTTAGTTTTTGCAAAACTGTGTGTGCAATTTCCCTGCAAATTTGCTGCTCTATATCATTCCAACAAATTGGTATTCTAATCAATAAACCCAGTACATTTTTTAGGTGAGAGGAGAGAGATTTAAAAAAGATGTGAGGGAGAAATTCTTTACACAAATGGTGGTTTGGATGTGGAGTGAACTTCCGTAGGAAGTGGTGAATGTGGGCACAGTTACAATACTTAAAAGACACTTAGAAAAATGCATGAACAGGAAAGGTTTGGAAGGATATGGGCCAGGACCAGGCAGATGGGACTAGTTTTGTTTGGGATTTTGGTCGGCATGGACTGGTTGGACCAAAGGGTCTGTTTCCTTGCTGTTTGATTCTATAAGTCTAGGACATCTCTCTCTCTCTCTCTTTCTCCACTCAGTGCCACAGCCATCCTCCTTTTTTTTGCCTTTCTTTCCTCACAGACTTATACCCCATTACTGTCACACAGACACTCACAGCACCCCCACACTCATACACACACGCTCTCCCAGACACTCACAGCAGGCCCCCCCCCCCCATACATCCACATGCTCACGCTCACTCTGTCTCCCCTGCATGCACACACATAGTTTGTGGGGCATATAAGTGCTTGCAGAATTACATTTTATTTTGCTCAAAAACTGCATAAATCCATGTAAGATTCTATAAATCCCAATTTAGAAATAGAATCAGCCTGAACATTGAGACAGACTTTAATCTCATACCTTCAATGCAGTGTCTGAGCTGAGATGGCACCTATTGTTAAAGGTATCTTGAGAATGTAACTTTAAAAACGTTCTGGAGTTTACATATAAAAGAACTGAAACTAACATGGCCATTCTAAAAGATGAAAGACATAACAAACAATTCAGCTTTTATTCAATATATCATTTCAATGGCATCACACTGTAATCTTTTTTTATAAATTCTGTATCGTATGATCTTATAGTCCACAACCACCTGAAGGAGCAGCGCTCTGAAAGCTAGTGCTTCTGAATAAACCTGTTGGACCATAGCCTGGTGTTGTGTGATTTTTAACTTGTCCACCCCAGTCCATCACTGGCACCTCCACATCATGACTTCTTCAACACCTTACTTTCAGAAATATTTAGTGTCCAGTTCTGTTTTGAAGTAGGTCTGCATTATCATCCATAGCTCAGTGGCCTCACTTACCACACTTTGTTCACTGTGAACCTAACTGAGACTTTATTCCATTCATAACCTGGTTCTGGCTAAAGGGTGACAATAGCATCATGGTAATCACACTTGGCTCCTAGTCCAGACTAATGCTTTGGGACACAGGTCCAATCCTACCAAGGTGGGATTTAAATTATGTTAATTAATTACAATCTGTGATTCAATGTTGGTTTCACTAACATCCTTTAGGAAGGTAAATCAGGCATCCTCACATTTGAATCCAGACTGACACCAATGTAACTGACTCTTATATTCAAGGACAGTTAGACACCAACGCTGAGCTTGCCAGTAATGCTCACACTGCATTCTGTCCCACGGTCAGTTTGTCAGTACACCTTTAAGAGATGCATTCATGATATCATCACTGCATCATAGCATGGCACCTGAGTATTTAAAAGTCTCATACTCCATCTTACCCCCAGGAGTCACTTGAGGCATGACACACCACTGGAAGCCTGCAGCTTAATTGTAATATTACTCAGTAGTTTCATGTTAGCCCACACATTATTGTGCCTCAATAATATGATGTGGATATGTAAAAAACATCTGATGGATTCTTCAATACCACAATTTTCATGACAGTGTCTGGTGTTATGGGAGATAACATTAGTATTGCTGCATCAGGCAAATATCCTGCTGGAGGAAAATGACCTCTCAGCCACAAATTCATCTGGTCTATCCTTCTCTTTTAGGCTGGTGTCTGTAGCAGTGAGAATGGGAACTGAGGTAGTGAACTAAATGAAATAACTCGAGGCACCAAACCCAAGATACAATTAAACAACTGAGAAAAATAGGCTCACCGCAGCTTTACCTTGATAAGCATGATCAATGCAAAATAACAGAGGTTTTCCATTGAATTTCCATTGGACATTTACCCCAGATAAGCTTGGCGAAAAATTAATATTCAGAACTATAAGGAAAAAGTCAGCCTTCTTTAGAAATGCATTAAAATTGTAACTGAAAAATGTGTTCAGTATGTTGCTAACAAAATGGGTACTTATGCAAATCACCTCACAGCAGCATGTATCATAATGTGTGCAAATGACAGTTCTATAAAGCTAAAGATTCAGTTCTCTAAGTGTAGCATTCATCTTCTTCCCTGACCTCAACAATACGAGTCTCCACTCTGTTATATCACCCGGCGCTTGAGGTCAAGTCTTAAGTAGAGAGTTACACATTTGACACTGAATTATTCCTGTACTATTTCTCAAAGGTTTATGGATACTAAAGATAATACAGTTATTATTGAGCAGCTTTAATGAGCTAATTTGACATTTTTACACTTAAATGGTCATTGATGTAATTATAATTGTGATAGTGATAGATTTTATGGCACTGCATGATAAATAAAATGGGCACTGTTGTATACTGGAGTAATTTTCCATTGTACCAGCAGAGCTTCCTACTATTAACATTAACTCACTGCACTCTTTTGTAACACCTCTTTATTCAGAGTGGGATTGATGCTCTTGAACTTCTTGACTGATGAGTTTCCTGTCTGCAAATGTAGTTTGTGGGTAATGTTTCATAACAAGAAATATAAATGGTTTCCATTGTTTGAAACAGTTCAGTGATTTTCTTTGTACCTTTCAACTCAATTGATTGTGAGTTGTTGCATTGTACTGAATGACTGACCATGGCGGAGAGCAGTAGGTGAATCATCAGCCTTACACAACTGCCCAGCCCCACACACTGCAATGTGAACTTTTTGTTTACTTTCAGGGACAAAATGGCCAAAGACTGAAAGATCTGTTTCTTTTTGTGACATTTGATATCCGTACCATAAAGTGGAAAAGTCATTGCAGGATGTGGCCATAGCATTTTTTATTATCTCTGGCAAAATGCAAATACTAGTAGGTCACTAAAGTTGCTAGAATTGTGAGAGTGTAGTGAGCAGTTACTAACATCTCACAAAAGATCCAAGTATCTTACTCTCGACAAGTTTGAAATCACTGGAAGGTTAGGCACTTGCTTGCACTGAGATTTTAACAACTAAATGTTACATTCAAGCATCATCTCATCTACTAAAATGCGGCTTAATCCACATTTAGAAATTGGGAAAGTGTGGGTTAAAAGGAGAGCAGGAGAAAAAGATAAAGAGAAATTGAGATAACTATTGAGAAGATGTTATACAGTCACACAGAGTTCTCCTGTTACACGCGGTAACTAATGCTTAAATTCAATCCACTCCTTCAAATTAAATTCATGTGCTCAATGAATGCAGTGAATTTTAAGAATGCACTGTTGCTTAATAATCAGTGTTCACTGCTTGGCATGGATGCAAAATACAGCACGCAATAATAGCAACTGGAAGTCTTTAGCAAAGGCTTTACCTAATTTAAAAAATATATTTTGTTGACAAAGCATCGCTATATTCTAGTCCAGTGAAAATGCAAGATGAAAATTTGACTGGATAGATGTTGGGAACTTGACATCAGTAAATAAGCATACACGTGCATAAACACAAGCAGAGAGAGAAATATGAGGCTCCTTTACAAACAGAAAGATAGAGCATTCTGCTTTGGATTGAAGGACTATATATTTCTTCAGATTCTATGAAGCAAACCCACATAAGAAAAGGAATTATCAACCAGCAATGCAATGGACAGAGAATAGAAAATATTGTTGATAGAAGCTATTAAACTTCACTCGAAAACACGTGGAGCTTGCTTATAGATTCAGGTTTTGAAATCACTTTCACACTGTGTTCATAATTTCAACTTCCAATATACACATTAGTAGACCAAAGAATTATGGATGCTGAAGATCTTAAGTAAGTATAAACAAATATATCTGGAGAAATTCAGGAGGTCTGGCAGCATCCATGGAGAGAAAGCAGAATACACGTAAACATGTTGGGTACAGTGAGTTCTGAAGAAGGGTCAATTGGACTTGAAACATTGACTCTGTTCTGTCTCCACAGATTCTCTTCCAATTACAAAATCTGACCTTTATGTGCTTGCTACTCCTGTAATTGTAGTTCCTACAGGTAAAAGGAGAATTTCACGTTGTTCTCTATTTCTGCCAGGTGCAATTGCACTTTTTACCACCAAATTTCACTCCCTAAATTTCACTGTAATAGGTGATTTCCTAGTGGTTACGTTGATCATGATGAATGACTTTTGTTTAGATCTTTAATGAATAGTATTATCAAAGCTTCAGTGAGGCCACTGTAATGATATATGTATTTTGCAATATGAATGAATTCCTAAGGTACGTTGTGATTATGGGAGAGGACAAGACCAAAATTACAAAAG
Source organism: Hemiscyllium ocellatum (assembly GCF_020745735.1). Taxonomy (NCBI): domain Eukaryota; kingdom Metazoa; phylum Chordata; class Chondrichthyes; order Orectolobiformes; family Hemiscylliidae; genus Hemiscyllium; species Hemiscyllium ocellatum. Next base: position 7,323,006 of record NC_083422.1, on the reverse strand, counting down.
CAATCAGGTCCTCATTTTTTCTTCCAATCATGTGGAGGTCCTTGAATTTATTGACTGTTAAACAAAAAAAAACAAAGAACTGTGGATGCTGGAAATCTGAAACAAAAACACAACTGAAGAAGGGTCACGAGATTTTGATTTGATATGATATGATTTATTATTGTCACGTATACTGCGATACAGTGAAAATATTTTTGCGTGTCATCCAGGTAAATCATACTTGACATAAGTACATTCCTAAGGAAGGGCTTATGCCCAAAACGTCGACTCTCCTGTTCGTTTGATGCTGCCTGACCTGCTGTGCTTTTCCAGCAAGACATTTTTAAGCTCTGATCCCCAGCATCTGCAGTCCTCACTTTCTCCATATGTACATCAGGGTAACAGAACAGAATGCAAAACATGGTGTTATAGCTACAGAGAAAGTACAGAGAAATATCAACTTTAATGTATGTGAGATCAGGTCAAATGTCTAATAGCAGGGTGAAAGGAAAGGCTAGTAGCTATAGGGAATGCTGGATGACTAAAGAAATTGAGGATTTGGTTAAGGAAAAGAAAGAAGCATATGTAAGGTATAGACAGGATAGATCGAGTGAATCCTTAGAAGAGTATAAAGGAAGTAGGAGTATACTAAAGAGGGAAATCACGAGGGCAAAACGGGGACAGGAGATAGCTTTGGCAAATAGAATTAAGGAGAATCCAAAGAGTTTTTACAAATACATTAAGGACAAAAGGGTAAGTAGGAAGAGAATAGGATCCCTCAAAGATCAGCAAGGCGGCCTTTTTGTGGAGCCACAGAAAATAGGGGAGATACTAAATGAGTATTTTGCATCAGTGTTTACTGTGGAGAAGGATATGGAAGATATAGACTGTAGGGAAAAAGATGGTGACATCTTGCAAAATGTCCACATTACAGAGGAGGAAGTGCCGGATGTCTTGAAATGCATAAAAGTGGATAAATCCCCAGGACCTGATCAGGTGTACCCAAGAACTCTGTGGGAAGCTAGAGAAGTGATTGCTGGGCTTCTTGCTGAGAAATTTGTATCGTCGATAGTCACAGGTGAGGTGCCGGAAGACTGGAGGTTGGCAAACGTGGTGCCACTGTTAAAGAAGGGTGGTAAGGACAAGCCAGGGAACTATAGACCAGTGAGCCTGACGTTGGTGATGGGCAAGTTGTTGGAGGGAATCCTGAGGGACAAGATGTACATGTATTTGGAGAAGCAAGGACTGATTAGGGATAGTCAACATGGCTTTGTACGTGGGAAATCATGTCTCACAAACTTGATTGAGTTTTTTGAAGAAGTACCAAAGAGGATTGATGAGGGCAGAGCAGTAGATGTGTACTATATGGACTTCAGTAAGGCGTTCGACAAGTTTCCCCATGGGAGATTGGTTAGCAAGGTTAGATCTCATGGAATACAGGGAGAACTAGCCATTTGGATACAGAACTGGCTTGAAGGCAGAAGACAGAGAGTGGTGGTGGAGGGTTGTTTTTCAGACTGGAGGCCTGTGACCAGTGGAGTACCACAAGGATCGATGCTGGGTCCTCTACTTTTTGTCATTCACATAAATGACTTTGATGCCAGCATATGAGGTACAATTAGTAAATTTGCAGATGACACCAAAATTGGAAGTGTAATGGACAGTGAAGAGGGTTACCTCAGATTACAATAGAATCTTGACCAGATGGGTCAATGGGCTGAGAAGTGGCAGATGGAGTTTAATTCAGATAAATACAAGGTGGTGCATTTTGGGAAAGCAAATCTTAGCAGGATTTATACACTTAATGGTAAGGTCCTAGAGAGTGTTGCTGAACAAAGAGACCTTGGAATGCAGGTTCATAGCTCCTTGAAAGTGGAGTTGCGAGTAGATTGGATAGTGAAGAAGGCATTTGGTATGCTTTCCTTTACTGGTCAGAGTATTGAGTACAAGAGTTGGGAGGTCATGTTGCGGCTGTACAGGACATTGGTTAGGCCACTGTTGGAATATTGTGTGCAATTCTGGTCTCCTTCCTATCGGAAAGATGTTGTGAAACTTGAAAGGGTTCAGAAAAGATTTACAAGGATGTTGCCAGGGTTGGAGGATTTAACATATAAGGAGAGGCTGAACAGGCTGGGGCTGTTTTCCCCGGAGCATCGGAGGCTGAGGGGTGACCTTACAGAGGTTTACAAAATTATGAAGGGGCATGGATAGGATAAATAGGCAAATTCTTTTCCCTGGGGTCAGGGAGTCCAGAACTAGAGGGCATAAGTTTAGGGTGAGAGGGGAAAGATATAAAAGAGACCTAAGGGGCAACTTTTTCACACAGAGTGTGTTCATGTATGGAATGAGCTGCCAGAGGAAGTGTGGAGGCTGGTACAATTGGAACATTTAAGAGGCATTTGGATGGGTATATGAATAGGAAGGGTTTGGGAGGGATATGGGCCGGGTGCTGGCAGGTGGGGCTAGATTGGGTTGGGATATCTGGTCGGCATGGACGGGTTGGACCGAAGGGTCTGTTTCCATGCTGTACATCTCATCAGTCTATGACTCTATAACAGCGGGAAAGAAGCTGATCTTGAATCTGTTGGCACATGTTTTCAAACCTTTGTGTCTTCTGCCCGATGGAAGAGAGTGGAAAAGAGTATAACCAGGGTGAAGGGGTCTTTGATTGTGTTAACTGCTTTCCTGAGGCAGTGGGAAGTATAGACAGTGAATGGAAAGAGAGCTGGTTTTCATGATGGACAGGGTTGTGTTCACAGCTCTCGGTAATGTCTTGTGGTATTGGGCAGAACAAGCTGCGATGCATCTGGATAGAGTGATTTCTATGGTGCATCTATAAATATTGATAAGAGTCGTTGTGGACATGCCAAGTTTGCTTAGCCTTCTGAGGAAGTAAAGACTTTGATGTGCTTCCTTGACCATTTCCAGACCAGAAATGTTAAGTCTGCTTTCTCTCCACAACGGCTGCCAGATCTACTGAGTTTCTCCAACGATTCCTGTTTTGTTGTACTTATTGTTCTATTACCTGGTTGACTTTGAGAAGACAAGACTTCTTTAAGCTCATGTGATGGAAATAATCCCTCATTGTTTTCAGAGAGGAATTTCAGGACCCTGTGATGATGATGAAATGGCTATAAATCGTCCAGTAAGATGGTGATGGAGTATGGCCTCTGAGCCCAGGGCTCGTTTGCTCCAACTATGTTCCTTTTTGTTTCATTTGTTTTTGCTCTCTTTTCTTGTTGGTTTAATTTTATATTACTTGCCTCTTGGTGAACAGCTCGGTCAAGGCAATGGTATAAGCAGCGAGTGGTCCGAGCAGCGTGGACTCATGGCTGCAGTGACGGAGGTAAGTTTAGGTTCCCGATGCAGATTCATGGATGCGGTGACAGAGGTGGGTTTGGGGCCCAGTACAAGACTCAGAGGCATCAGCAGTGGCCGTTTGGCACTGTGGGCCCGAAGCAGACTCATGGCAGTAGTGGAGTCAAGTTTGGGCCAGTTTGGTACCCAGTGGCTTCAGCAGCTGCTGCATTGGTGAGGTCCAGTGAGGACTCATACTGGCGAAGACATCAGTGGTGGTGAGATGGTGCTGAAAAGTGTTGACTTACGTTCCAGTGGCAGTGGCTCAGCGAAGAGGATTCATGTCTGGCTACCAGGCCCTGGTCCTGATGGAGCACTTAACTAGAAGGTCAGTAAATACTTTGTCTTTATTTCATTATTTTTCTGCCTTTATATTCTGTGTTTTGGTTTATTTTTCTGTGCTTTAACATGGTGCTGGAAAGTAGCAACACTATACAATACTTTTCACTGTATTTTGTAACAAAATACACATGACAATAATAAATCATATCAAATCAAGTCAATATACCTACCCTGGGTCAGGGTTGCGTGTTTCTTGGAAGGAACTTAGAAGTAATGGTGCTCCCAAATACTGTGTCCCTCTTTAGTGGTGCAGGTTATCAGTTTGAAGTTAACCTAAGAAAGTTACTCAGGGAGTGGAACCTGAAATTTTCTGGTGGAAGATTGTACTGAAAATCTTCATGATTTTTGTAATTTTTATAAATCAGCGATTTATCGGTAAACCTGCTGTGCATTTCCTGTATTCTTGTTTTATTTTAGATGTCAGATTTACATTATTTGCAATTTCTTCCTTTTCCGTCATGCAAAGAACAGTGATCCAATATATTTATCACATATCATCATTAATGCTAGAAATTTGCTGAGAATTTTGTCCAGAATCTTTAAATTTGCAAATCAAGTCGTTTTCCATCGAAAATGTTGCTCTCCATGAATCATTACCATAAAAATGCCCTTCAGACATGAATCAATGCAATAAACTCATTTTTTTGTCACATGACCAACGGGTAGCCAGTCAAATTAAATTGCCTTAGCCCCAGGTTGTAATAAATCCAAACATATTAGGCCATTCCAATTTTAAAATTTGAGATTACAAAGCTGTATACATCTTCAGTTGCATTTTCAAAACGCATTATCAACAATCCTGTATATTTTCATTATTAACTTGAATTTATTTCATGTCATATTTATGAAAAATGCACAGTTTCTTTAGCAGCCTAAATGTAATATTTAAGTGTTCGTGCAAAATGGATTTGCAAAAAGTTTCTTCAAGCAAATGTTGCCCTGTTTTGGTATTTGCTACAAAGAAAAGAGAAATCAATAGGTCAAAGATTGTTGCTTTTCTAAGGAGAAAGGAATTGGCAGCTTGCTGATGTGTTCTGATGAAATGCTATCAACCTAAAAACTCTGCTCCTCACTCAACTGCCTGACCCACTGAGTGCTTTCTTGTAGTATCTAGATATATTCTGAAGACCTCCAAATTGTAACATGGTTATTAACAATGACAGCAGTTCTGTTTCTGGATATCCTTGTAATTACCATAAGAACACAACCTGTAATCGAGAATGAAGATAATTTAACTTATTGCTGCTTATGCCAGATTCAGTCCAGAATGGTGCTAGAGAGCAGAACGGTGAGGGCCCTATTACTGTTGAAGGTATTATTTTCAAATGAGATATTCAACCAATGCTTGTAAGTGGATCATTTGGCATTATTTTGGGGAAGACCAAGGGAGATCTCCTGGTAATTTTAATGTCTTAGCCAATATCATGGAACTAAATTATTTAGTCATTATCAAATGTCTGCTTTGGGACCATTTTCCAATAATATAAGCTGCTCTTTCTCTACATAACACCAGGTCATAGTCCAACAGTTTTAATTGGAAGCACTAGCTTTCGGAGCGCTGCTCCTTCCTGATGAAGGAGAGGTGCTCCAAAAGCTAGTGTGCTTCCAATTAAACCTGTTGGACTATAACCTGGTGTTGTGTGATTTTTAACTTTGTACACCCTAGTCCAACACCGACATCTCCAAATCACTTTCTCTCCATGGTATCTCAATGTCCAAAGATTGCTCACCATGGTTAATGCCATGAGACAGTGTAAGGAGGCAGGCTTGAAGAATTGCCTTAATCGGAAATGGGATTGAACCAACACGATTGAGGAAGGGAATGGCATGGTGGTATTATTGCCGGACTGTTAAACCAGAAGCCCAGGTAATGTTATGGGGACTCAGGTTCACACCTGCTATGGCACATGGTGGAATTTGAATTACATTTTTAAAAATCTGGAATGAAGGGTCTAATGATGACTATGAATCGATTGTCGATTGTTGAAAAAGTCCATCTGGTTCACTAATGCCTTTTAGGGAAGCAAACTGCCATCCTTACCTGGTCTGGCCTATGTGTGACTCCGGACCCACAGAAATTGGCAAACTCTTAACTACCCTCTAGGCAATTAGGGATGGGCAATAAATGCTGGCCTAGCCAGCAAGGCCCTCATCCTATGAATGAAAAATAAAATCGGCATTATCCTGCAATCCAGTATCTAGCTAACTGGTCAAACAACTCACCCATTAACATTAAATATAACTTTTGTGAGAAGTCCTTCATCAGTCTACCTCTATATTGCTACTGTAGATTTAGAACCATAGAATTCCTACAGTGCGTAAGAAGGCCATTTGGCCCATCGAGTACACACCAACCCTCCAAAGAGCATCCCACTTCAATCCCTGTAACCCTGCATCTACAAGAGATACAAGGAGAATGTGCAAATTCCACAGAGACAGTTGCTTATGCCTGGAATTGAGCCCAGGTCCCTGGTGCTGTGAGGCAGCAGTGCTAACCACTGAGCCATTGTGTCACCCCAAGCCATCTTTTCTGCTCAGCTATCTTCCTCACCCATCTATTCCGCTGAACCCCTTCACAGTCCACTTCAACTAACTTTCTCTTCATTCCTTTGTAAAAAGATATGTCAATGAAATCAGCTGCCAAGGGCTAACATTTCCCCAAATTGGCACAGTTGACTTTACATACCTATCTATGTAAATATATTTCTTGACTATTTAAAGCAACATTCCATTGCAACTTCTAAGTTGAAGTTTCTATTGGAAGGTGTGAGATCAATAATTCATGATACATTCCAGGATCATTACCATAGGCTTGATTCACATCACATTAAATAGTTGCAAGGGGTTCAAAGATGTAACAAAATTGAAAATACTTCCAGTTAATGTTCCATCCAGAGCAGTGCTTGATTAGATCCCCTTTGCAACATAGATAAGATGGGATTGGAACATGGGCCAGAGAACTATGTTTACTGTGATGTAAAGGTGCTAGTGTTGGACTGGAATGAGCAAAGTCACAAAATCACACGGCACTGGATTATAGTCCAGCAGGTTTACTTGAAACCACAAGCTTTTGGAGACCCCGGTCCTTCCTTAGGCAGCTGCAGTTCAAATAAACCTGTTGGACTATAACTTGGTGTCATGTGATTTTTGACTTTGTTCATTCCAGGCCAACACCAGCATCTTTACATCACAGTACACATAGTTCTCTGGTCCAGGAGAGAAATGTTCCAACCCCCATCTTATTCATGTTGCAAAGGGGATCTAGTAAAGCAATCAAGATGCCATCAGCCAGCGAAGGAGGGAGCATAACATTGATCTCCTCTGCTTTGTCTTCCAAAGGGCTGTACATACATAAGGACACAATAGTATTATTTATACAAGCCACCCTCCAATACCATGCGCAGGGGAATAAATAGTGAAGGATTCCAGAAAGGAAGGTGAAAAAACAAACTCAAACAGAAGACTGGCGATACAATGGAACTGTGAAAATGAACTACAGCATTACAGAAATCATCAACAAATCATCTGCCAACGTGTCATCTCTGAGTTGATATTGTTGGGGAGGGGTTGATAAGCGCCTTTTAGCTGTACAGGCAGTGTATGGGGTGGAGAAACAAAGTTCACTTCCCAGGTCAAGGGGCAAGTTCTGATGGAAAGTCGCTCACCCTGAAATGTTAACCCCTGTTGTCTCTGCACATGTTGCTTGACCTGCTGAATAACTTCAGCACTTTTTCCTTTTGATTTCAGATTTCCAGCAGTATTTTTACTTCCGTAATAGTGGGCGGAATTTTCCCAGCTCCTGAATGATGCGGACAATGGTGAGACAGTCGAGAATATATGGGAGAATGAGATTCCTGACTTCGGGGATATAAAGAATTGAATTTATTCATAAGGTTTCAACAGCCAGATGAGAATCTCACTAGTGTTCAGCAAGGGACCTTTTCACCCACTAACATCTCATTATTATCAAATCTCACCTCATTTATAGCAGGCTGTTATTGGCACAGGCAGCGATGAGGAACTCGCTGGCAGTAACTCCTAGTCAAAGTGGGTTCCTAGTAGTTGCAGCTCACTAGGGTATATAGAGTCTCGGTCCTCTGTACCTCCAACCTGGCCAGCATTCCCCATCATATCAAGGCATGCTCTCGGCCTTTTGGCTCAGAATATGTGTATTTCCTGAGGACCAGAGGAAGAGATTCTGCTCGAATGCTACAGGTTCGACGCAGTGGACGTGTGCTGGCAGGGGAGAAAACACGGGGATCGTGTTGCGAGTCACCAGAGCTGCTGGAGACCATCCATCGCTGGATCGTGATTGGACGTTGGGGGATCGTTTGGTTGTGCTGACCTGCTTTTGGTGGATCTTTGTGCTGGCTTCGGCCTAACGCCAATTCAGGTACCAGCCAACCTCAGAGCTATGGCCTCAGCAGCTGCTCGCAGCCCAGGCCAGGGCATTTACAACACAGTCAGGGTGACTGTGAAGAAGGTGGAGGAGCACACACCGGTCGATCAGACAGTATTTGTTAAGAAGATTTTGTTGGAGTGCTGCGGGTTCGAAGCAGTGGACGTGTACTGTCTGCAGGATTTCCCTGCGGCAGGCTATTTCAACGTGACCTTCAGGAGCGTGAAGAATTGTGAGCAGTCCTGAAGGTCTTCAAGGAGAAGGAAGGGGAACCTCTGTTCTCCATCTTGTCGGCGGTCCCGTTGAGTGTGCTTCCTGTGCAGAGGAGTTGGGTTGTAACAATCCAGATGTACAACCCTCACGTCCCAGCAGCAGATGTCCTGACCTTCCTGAGAAGATACGTCCAGGTCTAGGGAGAAAGTACTGATGTGGTCGATCCTTTCGGGATCTGGACCAGCAAACGACAGGTCAGGGTAACTCTGAGGGTCAATGTCAGCGGGAACATCCTCCACCCACCCTCCAGCTTTGCCATCGGAGGAAGCAGACGTTATCTAACATACGCAGGGCAGCCGAAAGTTTGCCGAACCTGCGGGAGGTCAGGCGACATGGCGGTGGATTGTAAGGTGACCGTTTGCCAAAACTGCAAGCAGGAAGGCCACCCGACCAAGGAATGTAAGGAGGCCAAGAACTGTAATCTGTGCGGAGAGGCGGGCCACATGTACAAGGCCTGCCCAAGATGAGGGGCCGCCACCTATGCACAGACGGCCAGAGGTGGCAACACGAGCCGTGGACCGACTAAAACCAGCAAGGTACCACAAACCAGCTGGGGAACAGTGTCTGCAGGCACCCAGGAGGAAGGGCAGGCTGTAGCAGAGCATTCGGCAGACAGCGGGGAGGTGCAGCAGCCGATCCAAGCTCCTTCAAGACAGACGGAGGAAGTGGAAGAGGAGGGAACAAAGGAGGCAGAGGATTGGATTACTGTCAAAGCAGGAAGAGGAAACCTTACAAGGCCCCCAATGTCACCCAGCGAAGGGGGAAGCGACACCTACACGACGAGGATACAGGCAGCTCTTCTGACGGTGAGGACGGGCGCAAGGAGGGTCGTCACCAGAGGAAGAGGCAGAGCGCCGTGGGGAGAAAGGAAGGCAGCACTGCCCAAGCAGGAAAAGACGATCCCTCTGAGGGGACGGGTAAAGGCCTCCCCCCACCCGGTGAGAACCATGAGGTACCCACCGGCCCACAGCCCCAGGTAACTGGGAGCAGCGGTCCTGTGACAGCCCCGCTGTCGGATGGAGAACTGGACGGTGCGGACCCTGGGCCAAACCCGAAGACACCAGAATGGGAAAATGGCTCAGCGTGGAGCCGGACAGCTACCTCAGCCCTGGGAGGGTCCAGCAGTTTGCTGTCACTACGGGGATGCACACAGCTACCCCAGAGAGGCAAGACCAGCAGCAAATGGACACTGGTAACCTGGTAAACTGTTAAAATGGGGATACGAATTGCCAGCATCAATGTGCGTAGCATCAAATCGGCTACACGATGTGTTTCTACGATGGCCTTCCTGGCCAGCGTTAAAGCCCACGTCCAGTTTCTGCAGAAGTGTGGGATACCGCACCTCAGCAGCTACAGGAGATGGTCGAGCTTGTGGGGCCATGGGCCGTCAGTTTGGTTGGGGGGCAACGATAGCCGCGCCTCTGGCCTGGGTATCCTGTTGCGAGGAAGCAACTTCACCATCTCCGAGACGAACATCAACTGTGCCTGGAGGATCATCAACTCGGTGAAGGATGCTCTCTGGGCGGTCCGAAACCTGTTGATCTTCCAGCTGAAGGAGTTGACCCCGACTGAGTGTTGCAGACTGGCACATTCCAAGGTTCAGGACTACATGTTGAGGGACAGGCTGAAGCTTGGGACAGCTGCCGTCAAGGCACGGTGGGGAAAGACCACCGTGTAACGTCTGCCTGCCTAAAGAAGAACAGGGGGCCCACCCAGTCATTTGAGCTCTGCTGATGCCTCAGCTAAAAATGTAATCATACAGACCTGTAAATAGGAATGATTACTCTGTTTCGGTATGCAAAGCCACGGAATGTTTACATATGGATAGCATGTCCAACTGTACAGACCATCAAATTATTTTATGAATAAAGTATATTTTTGAAATTTAAAAAATCAAGGCATGCTCTAAAGGCAGTGACCACCTGCACTGTTTGCCCACAGAGGTTGGCATCAGCAAAGCACCAGCCTCACCACATGACCATGGCACATCCTGGAGTAACTTGTGACAGGGTTCAGCACTTTGGTGAGTTCCAAGTTACATTGCAATGCTGCTACCAGGGCAGCTTTGCATAGACATCTTTTAGAACAGGCTCTATGTTCTACATTCACGCTCACTTTCTAAGAGTCCAATCACATTGCATTTACTGGCATGTTCTCAGAATCGCTGCCTTGACTTGCTGTTGATGCATTGCTGTCTCATTCAGAGGGTCTGGGTATTTCTGTCCTGCCTTACCTCACCTTTAGCACAGGCACAAACCAGGCAGCCAGCAATGATCAGCCCAGGGGGGTGGGCATAATCATAGAATCCCTATAACTAGAGGCCATTCAGCCCATCACATCTGCATCAACCCTCCAAAGAACATCCATCCCTTGACCCTATCCCTGTAACCCTGCATTGCGCATGGCCAATCCACCTAGCCTGCACATCTTTGGACTGTGGGGGTGGGGGTGGGGGGGTGAAACCAAAGCAAACCCACACAGGCACAGAGAGAATGTACAAATGCCACACAGACAATGATCTGAAGATATAACTGAATCCAGGTACCTGGCAATGTGAGACACCCGAGCTAACTACTAAGATACCATTCTTCCTGGTGTATATTGGTGTATGCCACAGTGCTACATCAATCTCACACTTACAACATATGCCAGCAGTTTACGTGACAACACAATGAATGTGCTTCAACCAAATGGCTACATCTCAGGGTCAAAGAGATATAGTCCTTAGTCACATCAAAGGGGACTGTCATCAGTCACAATGGGTACCAGCACAATATGCCAAGGGGATCTGAAAGAAAAACAGAAATTGCTGGAGAAATCCAGCAGATTCGGGGAGTGGGGGTGGTAATTGTGGGCTAAGGGATGTGGGGGAGATGGTTAAAGAAGTAAGCAACAGATGGAGACAGAGACAGAGGGACAGAGAGACAGTTAGACAGACAAAGGGATGGGTAATGGGAAGTCAAGACGAATGGAGACCATTGGTGGGTGAGAATGGGTTATTTGTGCTGAAAACAGCCTATGTGATGACAGAGCCTCAAGTGTGGGGTTGGGTAAAGGATGGGGAAGAAGGTGCTCAGGTCCTAAGGTTATTGAACTCGATGTTGATTCCTGACGGCAACAGGGTTCCCAAATGGAAAATGAGGTGATGTCCTTCCAGCTTGTGCTGAGCTTCAGTGGAGCACTGCAGCAAGCCTGAGACAGGGATGTTGACCAGAGAACAGGGTGGTGTGTTGAAGTGACAGGTAACTGTAGTGGAGATGAAATTATGAGCAGCTGATACGGTAGACTAGATGGAGTGAATTGAATGTAAATTGCTGCTTCCCCTGCAAGGTGTGTCTGGGGCCTTGGATAGTGAGGAAGGAGGAGGCAAATGGGCAGGAGTTACACCTTCTGTGATTACATGGGAAGGGAATTTGTCCACAGGTTGGGCATCATCAGTTGGCCACTTGGTTTGATCAGAGTGAGGGGATACGTCTCCTTCCAGTCCGCAGGATGGACTCTGGTCAGTCTTGCTAGTTGAATCCAACCAGCATGGGAATTAGTGCTAAGTCAGCCAAAGAGCTGCACTGATATCAGAAAGGGGTCTGATCAATCATCAGTCAGGACTGTTATTTTGACCCTCAGTGTTGGGCTGACCTGTGGAGAACCTATACTATTCCATTATCATTCATATGTTTATCCAATGACCATGTGAGGATTTTGGAGAAATCAGTTGCAGGGATTAGAGGCTGCATGTAGGGATACAGAGGAGACAACAATTCAGGTAGCAACCCAACAGGTTGGGATATGATGGGCCACTGGAGGGCATGGGATACAATGGGAGAGAGGGTCCTGATGGTCACCACCGCCTGGCTTCTACTGTGGAACAATGCAATGACAAGTTTGGCAATTACTAGGCTGCAGGCCTCGGGCTCAGGGAGTAATGTGTGAAGAGAAATAATTAAATAAAAGGGTTGAGAGGAGGCTTACACATGATGGGATTGGTGGGAGCTCAAGACAGCAAGGAAAATGAAGATTTTGGTTGGGGGATGGTCACACAGATAGACCTCCTGAGTCTGTGACTCACTCCCTGAAATGGTACCTCCTTATCCAAGTTACAAATGTGCTATTGAGATGGGAACTGGCTGGCACTGTACCTGGAGTGGGCACAGTAAGTGTTTTCTTTTTGTCTGAGTACATAGGCTCTACATGTCAGTGATTTGTGGCCCTTCAAGGTGCAATTATGTGAATCAGGAATTTACACAGTGCAGGTTAAAGACATCTCTAAGTGCAGAGTTGTACAAGTGAACCTCATGCAGGGCCCAGCTGTGTTGACTAAAAGTCCTGGTCTCAAGCAATCTTGACCATGTTATTCAACATCTTAAGTTGATCCCTTTAATGACTGTGGAGCATAAGTAATTTCAGGCACTCTGTAAAGTTTTACCCACAGTCCACAATTCACAGACACATTCCATGTTCTTTTAACCTGCTCAAAATCCAGGACCTGTCTTCATCTTGATTTTAAAATATCCACACTATTATCCTATTTGTGATGTTATCTTTCTTGAATAATGTGGAGGGGTAGAGTTAGAGAGAGAAGTTCTCATTCTTTCTATCACGCATTCAATCTCTTAATAGATAGGTACCTCATGGTTTATTTTCCTGAACCAGATCTATTATGCAAACTCCCAGTCCCCTCATTGTTGAAAACCTCCACATCCAAATATTTGGATAAAAGTGGTTACAATGTCACTTGTGTGAACTCCTCCTGATCAGATTATGGAGGAGCTGTTTTGTTACTGTTATTTCCCACACAGTCTCATTGAAACCATCAACAATGGATCAGGCACAGAAGTTATTGTCAACTCAGTGTCTACACTACGCTGCAAGCATCCACAGAAATGGATGAGGAACATTACTGTTCTCATGCTTTAGCAGTTTGTTATGTCCATCAGTCTCTGAATCAGATTACACCCACAATCTTTAAAGTGTGCTTTTGGTGTCTTCATCTTGGCTGTTCATCTGAGTGATTTTCATCAGTGGGGGAAGAGTCATTCCTGTACCATGTGTTGTTACTGTAGTAGCTGTTGTCATTCTATTTCTGTTCTTGGGTTTGCTGTGGACCCATGGGTTTGATGGTAGGTGTATGACATGTGTCAGTATTACTCTTCCTAATCAGCCACATGCAGCTGAGGAATAGCTTTCCGCAGTCAGCCATGTGTACCTGCGGTTGTGATGATATATCTGTTGTTCAATCCCATCCTGTACGATCGAGCGGACAACTGCTCCATGCAGGTCCCAAACTGTCATTTGGACTGGCTTTTCTTGAAGTCGTTAAGGTTTCTACCCTGAATGGATCTCATTTCTGGCAATGGTTAGCAGTGTTGTTGGAATTCAATTTGAGTTTCAGCTGATCTTTTTCCTGATGCCTATTTTGACTTCAGTCTTCAGCAGCTTTGTCGCAATTGGAAGAGTGCTTTGTGCAGTCTTTGCATTAGACTACTTCCCATGCCTTCAGTACGAACGCTTCTCCACTCTAGGATTAGCTTGTATATGGCAGTTCCAAATTTGCTCAATTTCCTTATCTTCCTTCAACAACTTTTCACTGATGCACCAGCCTTTCCATTCTCTCTGCTCTTCGGACAGTGTTGGTGTGGAATATATTTTTGAGTAAAAAATGAGGTCTGCAGATGCTGGAGATCACAGCTGCAAATGTGTTGCTGGTCAAAGCACAGCAGGTTAGGCAGCATCTCAGGAATAGAGAATTCGACGTTTCGAGCATAAGCCCTTCATCAGGAATAAATATATTTTTGACACAATCTCAGCAGTGATAAAAGTGTTACGACTTGTTCTGGTTTGCTTAACAAATCTGTTCCTATCACATCGTTCTGATTTGATTTGACTTTTTGGTTTTGGTTTTATTGTGTACTGCAGCACAGGATTTCAGTTTAGTGTCACCACACTAGGGGTTTAGATAGGGTTGACCATGAGAACCTTTTTCCACGTGTGGAGTCAGATATTTAGAGGGGGCATAGCTTTAAATTAAAGGGTGGTAGGTATAGGACAGATGTTAGGGGTAGATTCTTTAGTCAGCGAGTCATGAGTTCATGGAATGCCCTGCCAGTAGCAGTGGTGGACTCTCCCTCTTTATGGGCATTTAAACGGGCATTGGATAGGCATTTGGAGGAAAGTAGGCTACTGTAGGTTAGGTGGGCTTGGATCGGCGCAACATCAAAGGCCGAAGGGCCTGTACTGCGCTGTATTTTTCTATGTTCTATGTTCTATGTTCACACAAGGTGCTGTCTCAGGTACAAGTACCCAGCTACAGAATCTTAAGGACAAGGTAGAAAGAAAGAATAAAGTTAAAAGTTAAACATTACAGCAAGTATAGTATAGCGTAAAACATGAAATAAGGTTAAAAACTATACATTGCAGACCTTCTTTGGTTTAAGTGAAAAATAAACATTATAGTCTTTCTTAAGGGCTTAGCCACATTGGGATTGGACTTCAAGGAATCACTTTCAGATCAGAAGTCAACGTTGAGGCACGCCTTGCTAAGAAACTGACACTGAGAGATCGCCACACCAGCTTAGGAGAATGCAATGCCAGGCCAAGAGTCGCCAAACATGGAGGCTGACCACCATACCAGATCAAGAGGTTGCCACCAGGTCGAGAGACCACCACATCACCACCAAGCCAGGCCGAGAGACAGCCAAGCCAGTCTAGGAGTCTGCCACACCAGGACAAGAGATTGCCCTGCCAGACTGAGAGTCCACCATGCCAGGCTGAGAGATCGCCAGGCCAGGGCCGTGTGTCTGCCACGCCAGGCCAAGAGACCCCCATGCAAGGCCGAAAGACCACCATGTCAGGCCAAGAGTCTGCCATACCAGACCAATATTCCACCACACCAGGGCGATACCAACACACCAGGCTGAGAGACTGCCACATCAGGTGATGAGTCCACCATGTCAGGCCAGAAGACCACCAAACCAAGTGAGGAGGCCACCATGACAGACCAGGAGGTCACCCTTCCAGGCTGGAGGCTGGGCATCCGTGGCTGGGAGAAGAAAGAAGAGAGGAAAATGGACAAATAAACATAAAAGTGAAGGAAACTCAAGGAAAAAAAAAGAAATGGACGGAGCAGGTGAGCTCCGTCCTACTCCACCACCACCTCTCATTGTTCATGGAAGAATTCCCAGTTTTTGCCTCAAATTTCAATCATTTCTACAGGAGTTGGTATGAAAAAAGCTGTAGCCATTTTCACTTTAACTGTGTTTTCAATGTGATTTTCATTTTTTTCCAGTGGCACCTTCTAGTTCTGTAGCTGTGCATTTTATGTCAGCTCTGGCTTAGGCTTAGAGTTACCACAGTCTCAGAAAATCATAGGGCTGCTTTGTTTTTTTCATTAACAAGACAAAGGCATCACTGGACTAGGCAGTATTTATTGTCCTTCCACAATTGCCCAGAGGGCATTTAAGAGTCGACCACGTTGCTGTGCATGTGGAGTCACATGTCGGCCAGATTGGTTTCTTTCTCTTGAAGGGCATTAGTAAAAGTGGATTTTTCCTGATAATTAGATTCTTAATTCCAGATGTTTATTAAATCCAAATTTCACCATCTGCCATGGTGGAATTTGAACCTGGGCCCCAGGTCTGTAGATAAACAGTCCAGTGATAATGCCACTAAGCCGTCACCTCCCCATAACTCTTAGTAGAGAGAGATGGCTGGTGGTGTTTCACCCTGAGGGTCACCACACCTCAGGCAAGGGGATGGGTTGAGAAGGAGAAACTTTCATGGCAAACTCAACCAGGGCTGGAATTGGATCCACATTATTGTCATGTCTCTGCATTGCAAACCAGCCATCCAGTCAACTGTACTAACTGACCTCATGTACACCACTCCTGACTCCATGTTTTGAGTGTACAACATAGCAATGTGTTTAACATGAGAACTTTATTGAAGTGAAGCTTAAGATGTCTACCTACAGAGCGTGTGCCTCATAGAAGAGGTCACATGACTATGGCAGATAAGGACAGGCTTTTTCAAGCAAACAATGACCATCTTTAACTAAAGAGAATCTAATCATTGGTCCTGGACATTTAATGGTGTTACCATCGCTGAATCCATGACTATCAATATCCTGGATGTTACCATTAACCAGACGTTAAATTGGACTAACCATATCAGTACTGTGGCCACAAGAGTAGGTCAAAGGCAAGGAATACTACAATGAATATCTCACCTCCTGACTCCCCAAAGCCTGTCCACCACTACAAGGCACAAGTCAGGAGTGTGTTGGAATCCTCACTTGCCTGAATGGATGCAGCTCCAACAAGACTCTAGCAGCTTGACACCATCCAGGACAATACAGCCCACTTGATTTCACCATATCCAGAAGAGTCCACTCGGTCCACCATTGATGCTCAGTAGCGGCAGCGTGTACTATCCACAAGATGCACTGCAGAAATTTACCAAGGCTCCTCAGACAGCACCTTCCAAACCCACACCCACCTCTATCTTGAAGAACAAGGGCAGCAGATACATGGGAACACCACCACCTGCAAGTTCCCCTCCAAGCCACTCACCATCCTGACTTGGAAATATATCTACAGAGCTTTAGCTGCTTGAGTGTCACTAGGTTAAAATTCTAGAACTTGATCCATAACAGCAGTGTAGGTTTACCCATACCAAATGGACTGCAGCTGTTGAAGAAGGCAGCTCAAGGGCAATTAGGGAGTGCAATAAAAGTTGTCCGAGCCAGTGAAACCCATGTAGTAAGAATTAATGTTTTTAAAATCTGGTTTCCTTCATTCAATACTGATGAAGTTTTCGAGCTAGTATAGGTGCTATTGAAAAAACAGCTAACAGACACTGTTACAACATTATGTGGCATTAAGGGTGACTACCTTTGGTCTTGTAGCTACAGCTAAAACATCAGCTAATCACACAGGTGATGATGTAAAATGCTTTTGTGTTATTTTCTCCGCAATGAAGTGACATCCAAGCCACCTCTGTCACCTTTTAAGGTTTTCCCGTCCCCTTTTCTCCCACTATCTCTAGGAGTGCAAGGAGCTTACGTCTAGTGGAACCTGTCTGCCTTGGCGCTTTAGGTAGATGATCCCGGGGTAATTTTGGCTGGACTGCCCAGATGAGCTGAGAGTGTCCTCCTTATCTTAGTCTTCCACCAGGTTGAGGGCTGCAGGCAGGGGGAAGGTGGGAGAACAGGGCATCACTGGAGTGTCCTGAGAAGAGATTTTTGGGCAGGCAGGTATCTGATGCCTCCTCCAGCAGGGATGCTGCTCAGGCATGCAGAAAAGGGAATATGTTGTGAGACATGAGGAGAGCTTTGGGTGTGTTAATAATAGTTGCGGTAATGGGGAGAGCTGTGCAGCACTTGACAATGAATTGGTTGCCATATCTAACCATCACCATATGACAGGCCGCAGCCCTCTTCCATGAGGGCAAGGATTACCTCCAACCAGGAGCATCCCATTTCCCACCTTGGCCCTCTCTGCTCTGGTGTGGGCTATAGTCTCCATTAGCATTGTGAGGGATTGAGAGAGATGAAAGTGGCTGGCAGAGATGTCAATGTTGGTGCAGGTGGAGAGGAAAATGTGCTGTATTGGTGAATGGAGAGTACAGAGGGTAGGAAGGGTTGGAATATGGGGACATGGGATGGGTGAGAAGAAGAGTAATTGAGGTAAGATGTTGCATACAACAGCGGGAGAAGGAGATTGAGAGTCTGTGTGGGAGGTGTGTGCACTGGCAGATGAGGAATGCATGATAGGGAGCAGAGAGTGGATGGATGGCACCCTTGTAGAGTGCAAACATTCATTCACCTTCTTCCTCGCATCACTGGGCATTCCTCCAGATTGTGGACACCAGATGCCTGCTGCAGACCAGGCTGGCAGGCTGTGGTGAAATGGTCTCCTCTGGCATTCCTGACGAAAGAGGATGACTGTCCTGCCCACTAGCCCATTCACCTTAGTCAGCAAAACGAGGTGCCAACATGCCTCTATCAGCCAGCTCTGCCACAACACTTGCCAGCCTCCAGCTGTGAATGGCTATTGCTGGCTGGCAATGTTTGACTGGTTTACCAGCTGAGCTTTACATATGGCACCAACAGCTGGAAAGCTGGCCTGTCCGAGCAGCAGGAAGTGAGAGCAAGAGCAGTGCTCTGGAGGCACAGTGGATGAGGTAAGCATCGTAAAGTTGCAAGAGAAAACCCACTAGGCTTCACGGAGCAACACCTTCGATGGAACAATAGAAAATTGACCCTAAGATAAAACTTGGGGAAACTCAGCCCAATCCTTCAGCTACCTCTGGACATTTTGTCAACCATTTCTGAGTTAGCCATTCCTTCTGACAGAGGTGTTTATTTGTTTCTTGGATGTGGGGTTTTAGCTGTTTCTAGGATATATTTTCTGTTACTGAGGTCTTGTTCATCTGTTGGTATTTTGATGGTTCTCTAGCTGCTTTGAGGACAAGGGTCTTTACTCCTTTTACATGTGTATTCCCTCATTCAGAGTTCAGTGCATTAATCTCATGCCAATGCCACTGTCATTGAGATGAAACAGTCACTGATATAATGGACTTTAAATGGAAAATTGTTCCATCATAAATATGTTTCAAGGATCTGCAGATGAAAGACTTCAGCAATCACTGATTGTAGCTGACTGATGAACGACACTGAAAATAGCCTGAGTGTGAGTTTTTCTACCTCACATTAATACAACAGCATCAGCAAGGTATGTTCTTAATAATTAAATGCTTTACATTAATTACGCAGGATGCTTTTTCCTGTTATAATTCACTCTAATCGTTGTGTAGGTGTGTCATACATTGCAGTCTGATGTTTTGTATGATTAAAACTAAGCTAAAACATAACTTAGGAAAAATAATATAAATTACATTAATTCAAGCAATGGATATTTGGTCTCTATGCAATGACTAGGGAATTAAGAAAAATGATTGAACACAAAATATGATATTTGACACACTTATCTAAGCACGTCAATTACTGCTGCAATTGGTTACTACAAGAGTTTTGTGTGCTGATTTGGAATTCAATGAAGCATGGCACAAAACATTTCAGAAATTTAATGCTGAACTAATTATTCCATCAACCAACTCAAACAATCACTTATCACAACCATCAGTTTTATCTGGCTTGCCATTTCACCGGCACACAATCCCTAATGACCACTACCTGTAACATGCAATGATTTGACAAGAAGCAAAATATCTAAAGCAGAATCGCATAAGAGGTTAAAACACAAAGTGAGTGTAGTTTTTAATGCTTCCACATTTTTCAAACTAGCATGTTCTTCCCATTTGTACGTTCGGATTCAGAGATCTCAAAACTGCACCACAAAGAACAAAAAGAGAGAGACATTATTCTTAATGTGTGGGTGAAATACCTCAGAAATGTAGATCAACGAATGGTGGACTAATGGCTTTACATGTGTAGTGGCAAGAAAGAAGCAATTGTCAAGCAGAGCAAGTGTCACAGGGATCCCCTTTGTTTGAAAGTGCTGCTTCAAAGAAGATGGTATTCCTTTTCTGCCTTTGAGGAAGACCCTGTGTGGGAGGATGTGTGGGTTTCACTATCATGCCACAACTGGTTGTGCCTTTAGCTAGAGCATAACTCAATTGCACAAACTGGGCAGATCCTAAAAAAAAAGCACACAAAGGATAAATAAAAGCAACTAAGTGATAGTCAAAGTGTGGGTTGAAGAATGCTACCTCCTGATGAGATGACAGCTTAGAGAAGCTGGCTCATCATAAGCCTTAAAGCAGCAAAAAAACAGGTAGGTCCCAATTAAACACTTCCCCTTCTCTTCAGCAAAAGCACCGCTCAGCGGCACAAATTGCTGCCATCATCTGTGTCTGTGATCAATATTTATGGGAGGCTTTGCACAAACAAGTAAGTGGAACGGGCTGACACAGTGAATTGCTATTTGCGGTGTGTTACTGGGGCAGAATTAGCTATTGCATGGCCCACACACCAGTTACTGCACTACAAAAGTCATTCATGATTTGAACAGCTTAGAGACATTTTGACTCAGTGAGGCACCTTCCAAATGCAAGATTATTTGTGTAAAAGTAGCAACTAGCAAACATTGTAATTGAGTTGTGCAATGTGTGGGAGAATAGTTTCCTTTTTGGGTAAATTTCCACAAAAAGTAATGTGTAGGAGCACTAAGAAACAAGGCGAGTCGAAAATGTCGGTTTTATTATTGTCCATTACTATGATGTACCTACTCATTGTTCCTCTTGTTCACAAATGACTAAATGAAAATAAGTCAGAAAAATGAATCACCTTTTACTTTTTAATGACTCTTAACAACCATGCTAAAGGAAAGTCTTGTAGAGATGTACAGGGTCAATAGAGGGACAGATATACACCAAATTAAAGATGCAATCTGAACTCATACTGAGCCTAAGAGGTATCATTCATCTTAGAAGGACTTTGACAGGGAAAAAGGCCATTGTACCCAAGTAGTCCACATTTGAAACTGTCCTCGGTGCCAGCACATGATCGTAATTACGTTTATCCGTCTTGTTGCCATGTTCCTTCAATCCATCATCTCTAACTTTTCAATCTAACCCCGAATATTGACATGAGGTTGAACTTTAAGCTAGCTTGGTGAGTGGATTTCCACATGGGTACTAGACTAAAAGACCAGGAATTGTCATTATGCCAGGGAACCAGCAGGAATTCATCCATCTCCACATTTTGTGTGTTATTTAGAAGTTGGGAAACTGCATTGAGATAGGCAAATACAACAGTTACTGAAAATGTGTTGCTGGAAAAGCACAGCAGGTCAGGCAGCATCCAAAGAGCAGGAGAGTCGACGTTTCGGGCATGAGCCCTTCTTCAGGAATGTAATTCCTGAAGAAGGGCTCATGCCCGAAACGTCGACTCTCCTGCTCCTTGGATGCTGCCTGACCTGCTGTGCTTTTCCAGCAACACATTTTCAGTTCTGATCTCCAGCATCTGCAGTCCTCACTTTCTCCCCAAATACAACAGTTACACATATAAAAATAACTAAAATAAGGGGGAGCAGATTTAGGCCTGAGCTGAGGAGGAACTTCTTCACCCAAGGGGTTGTGAATCTGTGGAATTCCCTACCCAGTGAAGCAGTTGAGGCTCTCTCATTGAATGTTTTTAAGGCAAAGATAGATTTTGAACAGTAAAGGAATTAAGGGTTATGTTGAGCATGCGGTTAAGTGAAGCGGAGTCCACAAAAAGATCACCGTGATCTTATTGAACGGCAGAGCAGGCTCGAAGGACCAGCCGGCCTACTCCTGCTCCCATTTCTTATGTTCTTATGTTCCAATATAAAAGACAATCTTTTTATTCACTCACCAGATGTGGATGTCACTGGCTGGGCCAACATTAATCGCCTGTCCCTAGGTATTCTTGAGAAGGTGGCTGTGGCTGTCTTCTTGAACCGCTGCAGTCCATAAGACCATAAGACAGAGGAGCAGAAATTAGGCCATTCGACCAACTGAGTCTGTTCTGCCTTTCAATCATGGCTGATAGGTCCATGAGCTGTAGATAGATCCACAGTGCCATTAATCAAGATCACCTTGAATTCTGAGCTGTTGGCTCCTCGGCTTCCTGGCACTCACCAGGCTGAACAATATAAGAGCACAATGCAGATTGACATGTTTGGTAGCCTGTAAATACTAAGTTAATGCACCTGCTTTCTCGCCTAAACGAATGTGATAGAAGAGGTCATTCCATGTGAGTCACTCAGCGCTTGATCTCATTATAGATTTGATCGAAACATGGACAGAAGTGCTGAACTTCATTGGGTACATGTGCAAAAACATCTGTAGCCAATTATTGAGCTGGGGGAGATACCTGAAACAGACAGGGACACTCAGTTATAGGTGAGACAATTCAGCCATTTGGCTTGCCAACTCTGAACACAGCACAAATTAGTGCTGTAAATAACAATCCATTCTTCTCATTGACACCCATTACTCACTTAGCATTTACATCATTCCATTTCCAAAAGGCACAGTGGGTCAGTGGTCAGCACTGTTGCCTCACAGAGCCAGGGGCCTGGGTTCGATTCCAGCCTCAGGCGACTGTCTGTGTGGAGTTTGCACGTTCTCCCCGTGTCTGCATGGGTTTTCTCCAAGGGTTCTGGTTTCCTTCTGCACTCCAAAGATGTGTAGGTCAGGTGATTTGGCCATGCTAAATTGCCCATTGTGTTAGGTGCATTATTTAGTCAGAGGGAAATGGGTCTGGGTGGGTTATTCTGGAGGGTCAGTGTGGACTAGTTGGGCTGAAGGGCCTGTTTCCACACTGTAGGGAATTTAATATAATCAGTCAGGTCACCTTAAGTGTGTGTTGTATGCCACATGGTTGCATGATGTTTCATTCAGTCTTCAGGTCACTGGGAGACTCAATCTTCCCATCACCAGTGGCCAGGCATTCAAGACACAGTGTGTCTCCAGCAGCCTACCCTTCACAGATGTCCATGAGGCAATGACTGAAGGGCCAGTTGTCTACTGCTTCTTGCAGCTCTGCAATCTCATCCTGCAAGGATCAGAGTCTAATGGGTGGGAGCAGTGGAATATTTTCAGGGGATAGGAGGATGACATTTTATGGAGGCCCACTGAGAAAGATTGGGGTGACATTGGAATAATTGTGTGGCTGGTTAGATGGCAATGTGCGAAGGTGAATGAAAGAGGAGGCAAGGGGGATCTGTAAGGTTTGCTGTCCTGTGAACTGATTGTCAGAAGAAGGTTGGGGGAAAGCAGAATGGCGAGGGATGAATGTGGAACACCACTTGTCTTTCCTGAAGTGATCAGGTCAGTGAAATTCTTGCCGCGACATATCCAGGAATGAGGCAGTCTCCAGCCATGCCTGCTTGCACTCTGCAACTGATTTCTTCCTCACATCTACAAATTGTTCGATAGGTCTTCATAGTCCACACCATGTTGTTGAGAAATGCCTTTGACATTCCTCTGGTTCTGTTCTGACTGTTCCAGGCTACTTCCTTGCAAGGCCTTTTGAAATACAGGAGCAGAAACAGAATGCTGCAAGTCATTAGTGTAGTAATGTGAGATAGAATCATAGAGTCATACAGTACAGAAACAGGCCCTTTGGCCTAACTTTTCCATGCCAATCAGTTTTCTTAAACTGAAATAGTCCTATTTTTCAGCATTTGGTCCATATCCCACCAAACCCTTCCTATTCATATAACCACCCAGATGCCTTTAAATTGCTGTAATTGTACTAGCCTCCACCACTTCCTCTGGCATTCCATACATACATCACTCTCTGTGAAAACAAGTTACCCCTTAGGTCCATATTATATCTTTCCCCTCTCACCCTAAACTAATGCCCTCTAGTTTTGGACTCTCCTATCCCAGGAAAAAGATCTTATCTATTTATCCTATCCATGCCAAATATAATTCTATAAACCGTATAAGGTCGTCCCTCAGCCTTTGACACTCCAGGGAAAACAGTCCCAGCCTATTCGGCCTCTCCTTATAACTCAAACCCTCCAGTCACAGGAACATCCTTGTGAACCTTTTCACCCAAAAAGACTGATTGTACTTGGAAATATACAATTTAGCGCGAGATGCTAGGGGGCATGCATTTAAGGTGAGAGGGGGATAGTTCAAAGGAGATGTAAGGGGCAGGTTTTTACACAGAGAAAAGGCTGCCATAATAGGGGCATTTAAGGAAGTTTTAGATCAGCATATGAAAGTGCAAGCATGGTGGCTCAGAGGTTAGCACTGTTACCTCATAGTGTCAGGACCTGGGTTCAATTCCCAACTTGCATATTCTCCTTGTGTCTGTGTGGCTTTCCTCCAGGTGCTCCAGTTTCTTCCCACAGCCCAGTCGGGCAGCACAGTGGCTGAGTGGTTAGCACTGTGGCCTCACAGCGCCAGGGTCCCAGGTTCGATTCCAGCCTTGGGCAACGGTCTGTGTGGAGTTTGCACATCCTCCAGGTGCTCTGGTTTCCTCCCACATTCCAAAGGTGTGCAGGTCAGGTGAATTGGCCATGCTAAATTGTATATTGTTGTTAAGAGCATTAGTCGGGGGTGGGTTCACAGTGTTTCCACACTGTAGGGAAGTTAATCTAATCATGTGCAAGTTCGGAGGATTGGCCATGCGAAATTGTCTGTAGCGAGCAGGGATGTGTACGTTAGATTAGATTAGAGAGTGGAAACAGGCCTTCGGCCCAACAAGTCCACACCGACCCGCCGAAGCGCAACCCACCCATACCCCTACATTTACCCCTTACCTAACACTACGGGCAATTTAGCATGGCCAATTCACCTGGCCCGCACATCTTTGCAATTCACCCAAAGGAAACCCACGCAGAGAGCGTGCAAACTCCACACAGTCTGTCGCCTGAGTCAGGAATTGAACCCGGGTCTCAGGCGCTGTGAGGCAGCAGTGCTAACCACTGTGCCACCGTGCTGCCCACGAATTAGTCATGGTGAATTAGTGGATTAGTCATGGGAAATGCAGAGTTACTGGGGTGGGGTGAGTCTGGGTGGGATGCTCTCCAGAGGGTTGATGTAGACTTGTTGGGTGAATGGCTTGTTTCTACACTGTAGGGATTCAATGAGTGGAGGGATATGGACCAAGAACAGGTTGATGTGATGATTACGATTTGGCGTCATGTTTGGTACAAGATTGTGAGTTGAAAGACCCTTTCCTGTGCTGTACTGTTCTGTGTTCTATGAACACTGGTTACACTAAACTGTAGGAGAAAGTGAGGACTGCAGATGCTGGAGATCAGAGCTGAAAATGTGTTGCTGGAAAAGTGCAGCAGGTCAGGCAGCATCCAAGGAGCAGGAGAATCAATGTTTCAGGCATGAGCCCTTCTTCAGCAATGAGGAAAGTGTGTCCAGCAGACTAAGATAAAAGGTAGGGAGGAGGGACTTGGGGGAGGGATGTTGCAAATGCGATAGGTGGAAGGAGGTTAAGGTGAGGGTGATAGGCCGGAGTGGGGGTGGGGGCGGAGAGGTCAGGAAGAAGATTGCAGGTTAGGAAGGTGGTGCTGAGTTCGAGGGTTGGGACTGAGACAAGGTTGGGGGGAGGGGAAATGAGGAAACTAGAGTAACCTGAGTTCATCCCTTGTGGTTGGTGGGTTCGTAGGTGGAAGATGAGGTGCTCTTCCTCCAGGCGTCATGTTGCTATGGTCTGGCGATGGAGGAGTCCAAGGACCTGCGTGTCCTTGGCGGAGTGAAAGGGAGAGTTAAAGTGTTCAGCCATGGGGCGGTTGGGTTGGTTGGTCCGGGCGTCCCAGAGATGTTCTCTGAAACGTTCCGCTAGTAGGCTCCCTCCTCTGTCTCTCTCTCCCCCCCCTCCCCCCCACTCTCCCTTCTCTCTCTCTCAACCCCACTCTCCCTCCTCTCTCTCTCAGCCCCTACTCTCCCTTCTCTCTCTCTCATCCCCCACTTTCCCTCCTCTCTTTTTCTCCCCCACTCTCCCTCCAGTCTCTCTCTCTCCCTCACTCTCTCTCCAGTCTCTCTTTCTCTCTCCCCACTCTCCCTCCAGTCTCTCTTTCTCCCCACCCTCCCTCCAGTCTCACCTTAACCTCCTTCCACCTATTGCATTTCCAATGCCCCCCCCCCCCCAAGTCTCTCCTCCCTACCTTTTATCTTAGCCTGCTTGGCACACTTTCCTCATTCCTGAAGAAGGGCTCATGCCCGAAACATCGATTCTCCTGCTCCTTGGATGCTGCCTGACCTGCTGCGCTTTTCCAGCAACACATTTTCTACACTAAACTGTACCCAAAAACAATCAGCAGGGAGGCCGTGAGTTTAAAAGGAGACCTGTGATTTCTTTTAAACAGTGGTTGCTATTTCACTCCATACTCACATTCACTGAGAAAAGAAAATAGTTCTACATTGTTGTGATTGTAAGGCAATAGAAATTAGTAAATAGAACTATATGCTGAGGATGATTAGAGAGGACAATCTTATCTAGAGCCTTATGGACTCAGGGTCCAGTTCCATGTGATCTGATGGTACTCTGACATAGCTCAGCAGTTATCTCAGAGTTAAAGTATTTATTAACCCTTTCCTTCACAGCCATCATCCATCCTTTTGAATTGGTGAGCAAACCCAGACGTCAGCTGTGGATGAATTGAAAATCCATTGACGAAGGAACTGCTGAAACCTCCAAGTTCCTGACGCATTGTCGGTCTCTCCCACTACAAACAGACCTGACAGCTAAAATTCAACCTGTAATTTCCACCTCCACCACTGGAATTGAACTTCACCGCCTCTCAACTCTTTGTCAATCTCAGATGACAGGCCTGACCGAAATGAAGAATGCAAACATGGCTTTTAGTCCCGTGTTGGTTGTTCTGAGTACTGATGCAGTCAGAACAGGGGTCAGTTAGAAACATTCCTGAACACAGCAGGGCAGGGATATGGACTGAAGCGGTCAGGTGACCCATGAAGTGTCACGGTGACCTGAAGGTGAGGGACACCATGGGGGTCTTCGCATGGCTCGGTGAGTCCAAAGGCTATGACCTTTGAGGCTTTGCTTATTGAATTAGAATGCAGCTCTTCAAACTCCATCCACAGAACCTCATTCATTGTCCTCCATCAATGTTAGTTCCCACATGAACTACGACAGCCAAATCCTAACCCTTCTCTCCAGCCACAAAAGCTGTGTCAAGCAGCCATCACAACCTTCCGAGCTGCTCCTCTACTGCAAAGAAAGTAGTGCCTTTCACTAATACTGTCTCCCTATCACTAGCACTATCCCCATATCATTAGCACTATCTCCCTATCATGAGCACTGTCTCCCTAACACTAGCACTATCCCCACATCATTAGCACTATCTCCCTATCACAAGCACTGTCTCCCTAACACTAGCACTATCCCCATATCATTAGTACTAACTCCCTATCACTAGCACTGTCTCCCTAACACTAGCACTATCTCCCTTTCATTGGCACTATCTCCCTTTCACTATCACTATTCCCTATCACTAACACTATCTCCCTATCACTAGCACCATCTCCCTATCACTAGCACCATCTCCCTATCATTAGCACCATCTCCCTAACACTAGCACTATCTCCCTTTCATTAGCACTATCTCCCTATCACTAACACTATCTCCCTTTCACTAGCACTATCTCCCTATCATTAGCACCATCTAACACTAGCACATTCCTGTTTACTTGCTCCTCAAGAATGATGTTTGCAAAGTTCCATGGTCAAATTTGTCCATCCATTTTGCAGTTTCTGTTCTTGTCCACACAGGTCGAATGTTTGAATTTGGCCCATTATTGTTAGAGGTTATCAGACTGAGCTCAGTTTAATCCTGCATGCATCTGAAGATTGATGTGCAGAAAAATAAGAGTCTTCAGCTCTTCCATTGCAGCCTTAGCCACTGTTAGTTGTGGCTTATTGGTGGTACATTTACCCCATGTCTGAAAGCTGTGTGCTCAACCTCCCACAGCGTTTCCCACTGCAAGGAACAAAATCTAAGTGGAGACACCAGGGACATTAAATCAAGTTTTGGTCTACCCTTGCAAGCAGATTCAATAATTGAAAAGGCTAATTTAAAGAACAGAGAGGAATTCACCAGGCCTCCTATTCAACAACTTTCCTCCAACCAATATCTCACCAAAAATAGCTTCTTATTTTGTTTTTATTGGAACTTTCCATGTACAAATTGGCAGTGGAATTTCCTACGTTATAGAATCTTAAGTATTTCATTGGGAGTGGAGTACTCTAGGAAATTCTGAAACAGTCGAAAATACTGTATATATGAAATTAGCAATTGAAAATCAAATATCCGACTTAGCTAATCTGTAAATATAGACTCTGTAGTGTAGATTTTACTAAGTAAAAAGGTTAAATGCAACAGTAAAAAAAAAGATCAGAAAACATTGGCCTTTTCTTTGGAGCCAATGGGTAGGTACATCTAGGTTCCTATCAGCACCCATATTTTATCAATCCTGCTCAGATGCGCTATGAAACAACTCCAGGGCAGGTGGAACTTGAACTTGAACCTACTTGGCCAAAGGCAGGGACACCACCACTGTGCTGCAAGACCTTGCTTGTTAGGATAGCAAGCATTAAGCTGTTGACTGAAATTAATTCAGTAAATTACTAATTATAAAGGGGAACGTGGTTAGAAGATCTAGGTTCAAGTCCCACCTCCTCTGGAAGTGTGTCATAACATGATTGAACAGGTTGATTAAAAATAATTGTGAGACTGCTCAGATATAGGCCACAAGCAACAATATAAAAGGGGCATCAGAACTGGAAAGCTGGAGGGTACAGATACATTTGACAATTATACACACAACAGGAACTGGGGAACTGTAACAGAATAATAAATGACAGAATGCCCAGTAAATGCTTTCTATATGACTCAAAATACCATTATGAAATGAATTGTTCTAACAGAACAGTAATATTTTGAGATAATGCATGACATGAATGGCTCAGAAGGCGAAAATGGCAATATTGATCAGAGAAATGAAATTAAAAAGAGTCTCAGCCCATTAATGGACATTTTAATCGTGGACTGATTCAATTGCATAATTATGAAATAGTTGGGTCAAGCTGCTATATCAATGTAGATAGAACTTCAAATGAAATATCCTTGCTGTTAACCAGGCTGTTTATGAAAAAGGCTCAAATTAAACTTGACATAGAACACGACAAGGCAATTGTTTTTGGAATGTCAGTGGATTCACAGTTGATATGAGCTGAAGATTATTATATTCCCTTCACAAAACCCACATCTCCAAACAAAATATCAAGCATCAGTTATTGGCATCAGGAGACAAGAGTTTAAAAGGAAAATAGGCTAATTATTTTTAAATTACATCGGCACCTTGCCCATTTGTCTTCTCACCAGTTAAAAATCATACTAAAGGATGCAGGTCCGATGAGTGTATTAAACTTACAGAAGAGACCAGTGTTGAATATATGTAAAAATAATAAGAGGACAACACCACAGCTCAAAGTGAGTCGCCGATTAGCAAGAAACCTCAGTAAAGGTTTGACAATGGACTTGGAAGTATGAGATAAAGAAAACAATGTTGAAACTCATAGACACAGAGACTGGAATCAGCCAGTCCACGATAATAAATAGTAAAGATAAATTAATACTTGTGGATAAGATATTGGAGAAATGATTAGGAACGAGACCAGATACGCCAGCTAAATTCCTCAGTTACAATCAAAGGGTGAATTTACCACAAGTGAGTTAAGGGATATGTGTGAAAATATGATCATTGTGCCAATGAACACAGCAGTAGAAATATTTCTTTAGTTACACAGTGCATGAAAAACATTTTGTTGCGATTGAAAAGATACTTCATAAAATCCCAACCAACCAATTTGTAAATTAACATCTGCTCTGTCATGAATAGTACATGTGAAGAGGGTTATAGGAGGTCCAATTTGTTTTGAACAGAAATCCAAAAATTCCTTTGTTAATGGATGATCATCGTCTGGCTTGGCAAGGGAATACAATTAGGACCAAGTGTTTTAAGCACTTGAATTTCCATTGAGGCTGAAGTTTCAGAGAAAATTTGGTGAGTTTTACAACATTATAAAGGATCAGCAGAAATAAATTTCATCTATGGGACATTATACATTAGAGAAAAGAAAGGAAGAAAGAGTGGAAAAGATCAGGTAAGGTTAAAGGAAGAACAATAATTTTACAACATGGCAATCTAACACTTAGGATACCTTCCTCAAGGTTAATTGTCACTTACAGAATCTGAATAATTCATAGAAAATACTGAGACAATACACTCATCATAGATATATATGCTGGATGGACAATGAGGAGAACCAGATTATAACAGATGAAAGATTGATTCAATATGGACAAAATGATATAGATATGAGAAGATGATTAATTGCCCCACAGGTCAACAACTGAAAGTAGGCACCAAATCAATTAATTTGCCAGAGGAGATGGAGTCATGCCACTATTAAAGGGAGAGCAGGAAAAGACAGACAAACATTGGCTAAATGTACAAGATGAGGGGCAGGAGGTAAGGTCCATGAATTGGCAAAACGAGGTAAAGGTATGGAAGATGAGAAAAAACAGCATGAGTTCTGAAAAGGGACTTGAAGGTGAACTTGATTCAAGGGAAATATCACAAAGTAAGGAGAAAGATTTAAAAGGGATCTAAGGGGCAACTTTTTCCACACAGAGGGTGGTGCATGTATGGAATGACTCTACTACCACTATTGGCAGTGCATTCCACGCATCTAGCACTCTCTATATAATGAACCTATCTCTGACATCTCCCCTAAATCTCCTTCCAATCACTTTAAAATTATGCCCCCTTGTGATAGATATTTCCATCATGGGAAAAAAGTCTCTGGCTACCCATTCTATCTACGCCTCTCATCATCATGTACACCATTATGCAGTCTCATCCTTCTTCGCTCCAATGAGAAAAGCTCTAGCTTCTTCACCCTTTCTTCATAAGACATGCCCTCCAGTCCAGGCAGCATCCTGGTAAATCTCCTCTGCACCTTCTCTAAAGCTTCCACATCTAAAGTGATGAGAACTGAACACAACATCCCAATTGTGGTCTAACCAGGGCTCTACAGAGCTGCAGCATAATCTTGTAGCTCTTAAACTCAATCCCCCTGCTAATGTAAGCCAAGGCATCATACGCCTTCGTAACAACCCTATCAACTTGGGTGGCAACTTTTAGGGATCTATGGACATGGACCCCAAGATTTCTCTTTTCCTCCAGGCTACCAAAAATCCTGCTTTTAACCCTGTATTCCACATTCAAATTTGACCTTCCGAAGTGAATGACTTCACATTTTTCCCGGTTGAACTCCGTCTGCCATTTCTCAGCCCAGCTCTGCATCCTGAGCTCTTCAGCACAAAATGTCGACTCTCCTGCTCCTTGGATGCTGCCCATCGTCTGTGCTTTTCCAGCACCACACTTTTTGACACTGATCTCCAGCATCTACAGTCCTCACTTTCTCCCAGCTCTGCATTGTCAATGTCGTTTTGCAACCTCCAACAGCCCTCCACACCATCTACAACTCCATCAACCTTTGTGTCATTGGCAACATATTACTCCACCCTTTCGCTTCCTCATCCAAATCATTTATAAATATCACAAAGAGCAGAAGTCCCAGAACTGATCCCTGTGGAATGCCACTGATCACCAGGCTCCAGGCTGAATACTTTCCATCTACCACCACCCTCTGTTTTCTATGGGCCAGCCAATTCTGTATCAGACAGCGAGATTTCCCTCGTCCCATGCCTCCTTACTCACTGAATGAACGTAGCATGGGGAACCTTATCAAATGCCTTGCTCAAATCCATATACACCACATTCACTGCTTTACCTTCGTCAATGTGT
Organism: Hemiscyllium ocellatum; assembly: GCF_020745735.1. Lineage (NCBI taxonomy): Eukaryota > Metazoa > Chordata > Chondrichthyes > Orectolobiformes > Hemiscylliidae > Hemiscyllium > Hemiscyllium ocellatum. Next base: position 7,291,308 of record NC_083422.1, on the reverse strand, counting down.
TTTGTCACATCCTCAAAGAATTCAATAATGTTTGTGAGGCATGACCTGATCCTCACAAAATCATGCTGACTATCTTTAATAAAACTATGGTTTTACGAGTAATGATAGATCTTGTCTCTCAGAATCCCCTCCAATACATAGTCCACCACAGATGTGAGACTGACTGGCCTGTAATTCCCAGGATTATTCACATTCCCTTTCCTGAATAAGGGAGTAACATTTGCACCCTCCAATCATCTGGCACTACTCCCCCTGACAGAGGGGATGCAAAGATCATCTAAAGACACAGCAATCTCTTCCCTTGATTCCTGTAGTAACCTAGGGTATATCCCGTCTGGCCCACAATATTTATCTATCCTTATGTTTTTCAAAATTTTCAGCACATCCTTCTTATTAAGATCAATCTGTTTGAGTATATCAATCTATTTCACGCTGTCCTCATAAATGTCAAGTTCCCTCTCAGTAGTGAATACTGAAGCAAAGTTATCATTAAGGACCTCCCCTACTTCCTCTGACCCCAGGTGCAAGGTCCCTCCACTATTTCTGATCAGCCCTACCCCTACTCTGGCCATCACTGTTGTTCTTCACATAAGTGTAGAATGCCTTAGGGTTTTTCTTAATCCCATCCATGAAAGAATTTTCATGTCCTCTTCTGGCTCTCCTAAGTCCATTCTTCAGTTCCTTCCTGACTACCTTGCAACCCTCTAAAGTCCTGTCTGATTTTTGCCTCCTCAACCTTAAGTAAGCTTCCTTCTTCCTCTTCACTAGATGTTCTACATCCCTTGTCACCAAGGTTCTTTCACCCTATCATCCCTTCGTTGCCTCAGTGGGAGAAACCTGGCCAGCGCTACCAGCAAGTGCTTCTTAAACAACCTCCACATTTCTGTTGTGCATTTAGGTTAACATATCCGTCGGCATGAACACATTGGACTGAAAGGTCTGTTTGTGTGCTGTACATCTCTATGACTCTATGACTCTAAGTAGAAGTCCCTACAATTCTAGTGGCTACAAACAAAAGTAGAAAGTTAATCAATAAAGCAGCGAAATGGAGAGATTTGGAGAGGTGCATTAACTGATGAACCAGCCAAAGAACAAATAGCCTTATTGTACAATTGCTCATGCACAGAAACCATATGTACAATGGTAGAGTGGCTCAAAGGTTCAAGGGAAAGGTTGCTGAGCAAAATATTGTTGGATTTTCTGTCAGCCAGATAATCATCCTTTCATTGTATTCAGAATCATAGAGTCATAGAGATGTACAGCATGAAAACAGACCCTTCAGTCCAACCAGTTGAGGCCAACCAGATATTCCAACCCAATCTAGTCCCACTTGCCAACATCCGGCCCATATCCCTCTAAACCCTTCCTATTCATAAACCCATCCAAATGCCTTTTAAATGGTGCAATTGTATCAGCCTCCACCACTTCCTCTGGCAGCTCATTCCATACACGTACCACCCTCTACGTGAAAACGTTGCCCCTTAGGTCTCTTTTATATCTTTCCCCCCTCACCCTAAACCTTTGCCCTCTAGTTCTGGACTCCCCCATCCCAGGGAAAAGACTTTGTCTATTTATCCTATCATAATTTTGTAAACTTCTATAAGGTCACCCCTCAGCCTCTGACGCTCCAGGGAAAACAGTCCCAGTCTGTTCAGCCTCTCCTTGTAGTTCAGATCCTCCAACCCTGGCAACATCCTTGTAAATCTTTTCTGAACCCTTTCAAGTTTCACAACATCTTTCTGATAGGAAGGAGACAAGAATTGCATGCAATATTCCAACAGTGGCCTAACCAATGTCCTGTACAACCGCAACATGACCTCCAAACACCTTCTTCACTATGGTATCTACCTACGACTCCAATTTCAAGGAGCTATGAACCTGCACTCCAAGGTCTCTTTGTCCAGCAACACTCTCTAGGACCTCACCATTAAGTGTATAAGTCCTGCTAAGATTTGCTTTCCTAAAATGCACCACCTCACATTTCTCTGAATTAAACTCCATCTGCCACTCCTCAGCCCATTGGCCCATCTGGTCAAGATCCTGTTGTAATCTGAGGTAACCCTCTTCGCTGTCCACTACACCTTCAATTTTGGTGTCATCTGCAAACTTACGAACTGTACCTCTTATGCTTGTATCCAAATCATTTATATAAATGACAAAACGTAGAGGACCCAGCACCAATCCTTGTGGCACTCCACTGGTCACAGGCCTCCAGTCGGAAAAACAACCCTCCACCACCACCCTCTGTCTTCTATCTTTGAGCCAGTTCTGTATCTAAATGGCTAGTTCCCCCTGTATTCCATAAGATCTAACCTTGTTAATCAATCTCCCATGGGGAACCTTATCGAACACCTTACTGAAGTCCATATAGATCACATCTACTGCTCTGCCCTCATCAATCTTCTTTGTTACTTCTTCAAAAAAACTCAATCAAATTTGTGAGACATGAATTCCCATGCACAAAGCCATGTTGACTATCCCTAATCAGTCCTTGCCTTTCCAAATACATGTACACCCTGTCCCTCAGGATTCCCTCCAACAATTTGCCCACCACCGATGTCAGCCTCACTAGTCTATAGTTCCCTGGCTTGTCCTTACTACCCTTCTTTAACCGTGGCACCACTTTTGCCAACCTCCAGTCTTCCAGTACCTCACCTGTGACTATCGATGATACAAATATCTCAGCAAGAGGCCCAACAATCACCTCTCTAGCTTCCCACAGACCTCTAGGGTACACCTGATCAGGTCTTGGGGATTTATCCACCTTTATGTGTTTCAAAACATCCAGAATTTCCTTCTCTGTGATGTAGACATTTTGAAAGGTGTCACTATCTATTTCCCTACTTTCTATATTTTCCATATCCTTTTCCACAGTAAATACTGATGCAAAATACTCGTTTAGTATTGCCCCTATTTTCTGCGGCTACACACAAAGGCCGCCTTGCTGATCTTTGAGGGGCCGTATTCTATCCCTAGTTATCCTTTTGTGCTTAATGTATTTGTAAAGACCCTTTGGATTCTCCTTAATTCTATTTGCCAAAGCCATTTATGTCCCCTTTTTGCCCTCCTGATTTCTCTCTTAAGTGTACTTCTGCTGCCTTTATACACTTCTAAGGATTCACTCGATCTATCCTGTCAATACCTTACATATGCTTCCTTCTTTTTCTTAACCAAACCTTCAATTTCTTTAGTCATCCAGCATTCTCTATACCTCCCAGCTTTCCCTTTCACCCCAACAGGAATATACTTTCTCTGGATGCTCGTTATCTCATTTCTGAAGGCTTCCCATTTTCCAGCCGTCCCTTTACCTGCGAACATCTGCCCCCAAACAGCTTTTGAAAGTTCTGGCCTAATACCGTCAAAATTGGCCTTCCTCCAATTTAGAACTTCAATTTTTAGATCTGGTCTATCTTTTTCCATCACTACTTTAAATCTAATAGAATTATGGTCACTGGCCCCAAAGTGCTCTCCCACTGACACCTCAGTCACCTGCCCTGCCTTATTTACCTGCCTTAGGTACATCCACATACTGAATCAGAAAATTGTCTTGTACACACTTACCAAATTCCTCTCCATCTAAACCCTTAACACGATGGCAGTCCCAGTCTATGTATGGAAAGTTAAAATCCCCGACCATAACCACCCTATTATTCTTACAGATAGCTGAGATCTCCTTACAAGTTTGTTTCTCAATTTCCCTCTGACTATTAGGGGGTTTATAATACAATCCCAATAAGGTAATCATCCCTTTCTTATTTCTCAGTTTCACCCAAATAACTTCCCTGGATGTATTTCCGGGAATATCCTCCTTCAGTGCAGCTGTAATGCTATCCCTTATCAAAAATGCCATTCCCCCTCCTCTTTTGCCTCCCTCTTTTGCCCCCCTCCTTCCTGAAGCATTTGTATCCTGGAACATTAAGCTGCAAGTCCTGCCCAACCCTGAGCCATGTTTCTGTAATTGCTATGATATCCCAGTCCCATGTTTCTAACCATGCCATTAGTTCATTTGCCTTCCCTGTTAGTCCCCCTGCATTGAAATAAATGCAGTTTAATTTATTAGTCCTACCTTGTCCCTGCCTGCCCTGAGTGTTTGACTCATTTCTGTTCTCAACTGTACCAGTCTCAGATTGATCTCTTTCCTCACTATCTCCCTGGGTTCCCCCCACCCACACCCCAACCTTACTAGTTTAAATCCTGAAGATTCCTGAAGAAGGGCTTATGCCCGAAATGTCGAATCTCCTGTTCCTTGGATGCTGCCTGACCTGCTGTGCTTTTCTAGCAACACATTTTCAGCTAGTTTAAATCCTCCCAAGCAGTTCTAGCAAATCTCCCTGTCCGTATATTAGTCCCCTTCCAATTTAGGTGCAAACCATCCTTCTTGTACTGGTCAGTTCTACCCCAAAAAAGATTCCAATGGTCCAGAAATGTGAATCCTTCTCCCATACACCAGCTCCTCAGCCGTGCATTCATCTGCTCTATCCTCCTATTCTGCCCTCACTAGCTATTGGCACCGGGAATAATCCAGATATTACTACTCTCGAGGACCTCCTTTTTAAATTCCTGCCTAACTCCCTGTAATCTCCCTTCAGAATCTCAACCTTTTCCCTTCCTATGTCATTGGTTCCAATGTGGAATATGACCTCTTCTTGGCCCCTGAGCCCCATGAAAACATTCTGCACCCTCTCTGAGACATCCTTGATGCTGGCACCAGGGAAGCAACACACCATTCTGCTTTATCTCTGCTGGCCACAGAAACATCTGTCTGTACATTGGACTAGAGAATCCCCTAACACAATTGATCCCTTGGAACCCGACATACCCCTCGTTCCATTAGAGTTAGACTCAATACCAGAAACTTGCATTATCGTGCCAAGTTCCCCTGAGAATTCATCACTCCCTACATTTTCCAAATCAGCATACTTGTTTGAAATGGGGATAGCCACAGAAGGCTCCTGCCCTAGATGCTGCCCACCTCTCTTACCTTTCCTGGAGATAACCCATCTATGTGACTGTATCTGAGACTTTCCCCACGTTCATATAACTGCCATCCATCACACACTGTTGCTGTTGCAAATTCCTCATTGCTTCAAACTGTCTCTCCAACTAGAGGGTTCCGATAAAATGAATTAAAATAGTTATCCAGGAAATGTTAGACTATTAAATACATAGTTTAACTCCTGAGTAACTGTACAACCAATCCCATTCTTAGTTCACACACTCCCTTTTTCCTCCCATACATCACCCAGACACACCCTTCTCCCCTGCCCTACCAGGACACGGCTCCCACTTCCTCTGTCCTATCCCTGGCTGCCCTACCCAGATCTGACCAAAAAGGTATTTACATTCAGAGAAGGGACAGTCTACTAAAAGAAGTTTAACAAGTCTTATACAAATGGTTTGGATGTGAATATAGTGGGAATGGTCAGTAAGTTTTCAGATGACATCAAAATTGATGGGATTTTGGAGAAGGTTACCTCAAAGTACAATGAGATCATTATCAGATGGGCTGATGGGCTGAGGACTGGAGTAAGTAGAAAGGGGAAACAGAAGGCTTTGTGGCACTGGGTCAGTAGGTCCACTTTGAAGTCCCCCTATGCCTTGCATGCGTTGTCATAACACGTACAAACAGGTTAATTTATTTTTTTAAGAGGGTGACTGAACTTTGGGGTAACTGAATGTGTGTTATGAGCTGTGCGGCTGTTTAGTCAAAGTTTATTTCTTGCAAGTGTTATGGACCAAATCGAACACCTCCAAAATATATTAAGAAGATAGCCGAGACCCTAACTTTTTTTTTATTTTAAAGGCAAGTGCCAGGCATTGTGTTCCAGATGCAATTCGACTGGTCAGACAATCAGTCTTGAAGAAAATCATACTTTATTTATACACTATAGTTAAAATACAACAAAAGAAAGAAGAAATTGGAATAATCAACTCTGTTGGAAAACTTAACAGAATAATTGATTATTTAACTACTAAACAGTGACTGTTCCAATATAGTAACACTCCACAAACACACCCTTGGAAAAGGCAAATTCAGTGAAATATATTGTCTCACATGTAATTCTAGCAGCAGGAACACTACCTCAGCTTTTAGCTGTAACAGATAGATGCATAAAAACTTCCACAACCAGCTTCAAAACCCCAAAATAACTGAAAAAATTATCATTAAAAACCCTAGTTCAATGAGAGCTTCACTCCACCCATTCAGGCTGCTTACAGTCATGGAGATACAGAGATGTACAGCACAGAACCAGACTCTTCAGTGCAACTTATCCATGCCAATCAGAAATCCTGAATTAATCTAGTCCCATTTCCCAGCATTTGTACCATATCCCTCCAAACCCTTCCTATTCATTTACCCATCCAAATGCGTTTTAAATGTTGTAATTGTACCAGCCTCCACCACTTCCTCTGGCAGCTCATTCCATACACATACCACCCTCTGTGTGATTTAAAAGGGACCTGAGGGCCAGTAATGAATGCATCAGAAAATACTTTCAATAGTAGCTGAAGCAAATGGATTCTCACTGCATTGTCCTCCTCTGAAACACAATATGTTGCCGCTTAGGTCTCTTTTATATCTTTCCCCACTCACCCTAAACCTATGCCCTCTTGTTCTGAATTCCCCTACTCCAGGAAAAAGACATTGTCAATTTACCCTATCCACGCCCCCTCATGATTTTATAAACCTCTAAAAGGTCACCCCTCAGCCTCCAACGCTCCAGAAGTTCTACTGTTCCAACTTTAAAAAACAAACCCATCACAAGCTGTTTACTTTATCAGATTGAAGCAGACAGCATCGTACCTCTGTCTTAAAATCTCTTCATAAAAAACACCAGAACAGAACATACCTCTGAAAGTCGCAGTGTCATCACAGAAGGCAACAGTGTCTTGAGTTCTAATTAACCAACAAACTGAGGCTTTACAGTCCTCTGGAAGATCCTTCCAAAAATAGTCACATCCTCATTCATGTTTTCAACAAGAGCACGATTTATATTCCTTGCTTAAATGGCCAACAAAGTTCTATTTTACGGTAGTGCAATCAATGCATTGGATGATGAACTGAACACTGAAGTGTGACCTCTGCATATGTGGTCATATTACACTTGGTCTCATGCAATTAACAAATGGATTTAAATAAATTGTGATTTATTTCCATTTAATAACACACAAAATGTTGTAAATTGTGAAAACAATCCCAGACTTACGCTGTAATTAGTTAAATTTACCCAGGACTAACTGTTCAGCTTTAGTTTATACACTGACCTAGTTTACATATTACATGGCTTCCATTGGTTGTACAAGGTGGTAGCAAGAAATCTAGTGACATTCACACCAGAGCCACTAACCATCCTGTTTACCCAGAGACCCTGACCGTTCTGTTTACCCAGAGACACCAACTGTCCCATTTATCCAAAGTCACAGATTGTTTCATTTACTCAGAGACCCTGACCATCCCATTTACCCAGAGACACTGACAGCCCCATTTACTCAGAGTCACTGACCATCCCGTTTACCTGGAGGCACTAACCATTCCATTTACCCAGAGTCACTGACTGTTCCACTTACCCAGAGTCACTGACTGTCCTATTTACCCAGAGACACTGACTGTCCAATTCACACTGTAGCTCCAACATCATGTTGGGCCCATCCTGTGAATTGCTGTCCTAATCAGTGACTCACAATGAACTCTCCTACAGCACTTATACCTCTAACTGAGAACATGTGCCCCACAGAAATCTGAGCCTATGAGATCACTTCACACAGAGACACTTTTCCCAATATCTCCTCCCTATGCCAGTCCCCTCTTTGAGTTATTCTTCTTGCCAGAAATTCCCTCCTATTCCTGAGCCCTTCCCCTGAGACCTCATTCACAACCTCTTGAAATCTCACGTTAGACTTCACCAGAAATACCACCCTCTGAGATGCCCTCCATACCCCCAAGATCTCCTTAGCTTCTATCCCTCAGAATCTGCTCCCAATAAACATCATCTCTAACCCCAAGCTCTCTCCTTACCATGATATCTTGTCTCCCCAGATCACTACCTATGCCAAGACCTCCTCTCTGAAAGATCACAGATCTCAAGGAGATGTTTTCCCTACCTTGAGATATTCTTCATACCCTGTAGGTCCCCTTTTCTTCCCAACTATCAGTGGCAATCTCTTGCACCCATGTCTCACATCCAAGACTTCACTCTAATCAAGATCTCCCCTTAGAGATCTCCTTCCTGCTCACCATTACCTCTATGTCCAACATCTTCCATATGAGACTTCTGTCCTTTTCCTCACCATTCAGCAGAAATCTCTGTACTCCAACAACCACCTCCCATCAGGGGAGCCAGACAATTTCCCACCCATAGAACTCATGGAAGTTACAACATAGAAAGAAGCCACTGTGCCCATTGTCTCGGTGCCAGCTACCCCATTAGAATCCCATCTCCCAGCACCTGGTATATAGCATTGCAGGTTCCAGTGCTTCAGCTGCGGATCCAGGCTCCTGTTAAATGAATTCAGGTTTTCCACCTCAGCAACCAAACAGTAAATAAAAGCTTACCCACCATCCTCTGGGTGCAAATGTTTTCCCTCATAGCCATTCTAATCCTTCAATTCATCACCTGTGCCCCTGCTCTCCCCATTTGGAAAAAAAAGCAGAGACAATGGTCTACTTTATCAAGCCTCACATTACTTTGTGCATGTCTATTAACTCACTCCTAATCCTCCTCTGATTAAGAAAAACAATCTATCCTTTCTAATCTTTCCTCAGACCTGCAATTTTCTAGTTCTGGCAACGTTCTTGCAACTCTCCTATATACTCTATCTCTCAAGTGCAATTATGAGTCTTTTCCATGACTGGTGAGATGCAGCCCATTAGATGTTAACATCACATCACCAACATGATTAGATTAGATTCCCTACAGTCTGGAAACAGGCCCTTTGACTGAACAAGTCCACATCAACCCTCTGAAGAATAATCCACCCAGACCCATTCCCTTTCCTATATTTGCCCCTGGCTAATGCACCTAACACTATGGGCAATTTAGCATGGCCAATTCACCTGACCTGCACAGCTTTGGACTGTGGGAGGAAACTGGAGCACCTGGAGAAAGCCCATGAATACATGGGAGAATGTGCAAACTCCACACAGACAGTCACCCGAGGCAGGAATCGAACCTGGGTCCCTGGAGCTGTGAGGCAGCAGTGCTAACCACTGAGCCACGATGCCACTCTCAGATGCTTAATCATTTTTAAATGTTAAAAAAGCTGAAATTCAAAATGGCTTACGTTTTAAGGCATCAAGAAAGAACATACAGCTGGGAGACTTCCTGCTGCCCCCTTTGTCCTTGAGCTGAATTGTCCCCATTTAGAACGACACTGTATAAATGACACCAAGGAACATATGGAATATCTTGAGCTTTGGTGTCAGTGAATAGATCTAAAAATTATATAGATTTCATAGAACCCTGGTACCTCATTGTTAGAAATGCTGCATTCTTAAAAAGTGACAAATCTCAATGGAATTGGAATGATCAAGAATCATAGAGTCCCTACAGTGTGGAAGCAGGCTTATCGGCCCATCAAGTCCACGTCGACCCCTGAACTGCATTCCACCCAGACCCAGCCCTTTATCCTCTCCCTGTAGCCCTGCATTTCCCATGGCTAATCCACCAAGTCTGCACATCCCTGGACAAAATGGACAATGTAGTGTGGCCAATTCAACTAACGTATGCATCTTTGGACTGTGGGAGGAAACTTGGAGGAAATTCACATATATGTGAGGAGAATGTACAAATTCCACAGAGACATTCATGCGAGGATGGAATCAAACCTGGATCTCTGGTGCTATGAGGCAGCAATGCTAACCACTGAGCATCATGCCACCCCAACACTGAGGAAATATAAAATTATACCAATCAACGTTTTCACTAAATCTCCGGTGAGAATCTGCAATTCAGGATGCAGTTACCAAAAGCATCGTGCTAAATGCAAACCAATGAAATAACTAAATAATTTTGACAGCCTCTTTGGCTCCCATTTTGGTTTCTCTAATAAAGTGATTGTTTTACTTTTGAAAAACAAACTGGAACATAACAAAGAGTTAAAAAGACAACATTTACATGTAAATTATTAAACTTATTTAGTAAGTTTGCAGATGACACCAAAATTGGAGGTGTAGTGGACAGCGAAGAGGATTACCTCAGAGTACAACAGAATCTTGACCAGATGCGCCAATGGGCTGAGAAGTGGCAGATGGAGTTTAATTCAGATAAATGCGAGGTGCTGCATTTTGGGAAAGCAAATCTTAGCAGGACTTATACACTTAATAGTAAGGTCCTAGGGAGTGTTGCTGAACAAAGAGACCTTGAAGTGCAGGTTCATAGCTCCTTGAAAGTGGAGTCACAGGTAGATAAGATAGTGAAGAAGGTGTTTGGTATGCTTTCCTTTATTGGTCAGAGTATTGAGTACAGGAGTTGGGAGGTCATGTTACAGCTGTACAGGACATTGGTTAGGCCACTGTTGGAATATTTCGTGCAATTCTGGTCTCCTTCCTATCGGAAAGATGTTGTGAAACTCGAAAAGGTTCAGAAAAGATTTACAAGGATGTTGCCAGGGTTGGAGGATCTGAGCTACAGGGAGAGGCTGAACAGGCTGGGGCTGTTTTCCCTGGAGCGTCGGAGGCTGAGGGGTGACCTTATAGAGGTTTACAAAATTATGAAGGACATGGATAGGATAAATAGACAAAGTCTTTTCCCTGGGGTTGGGGAGTCCAGAACTAGAAAGTATAGGTTTAGGGTGAGAGGGGAAAGATATAAAAGAGATCTAAGGGGCAACTTTTTCACAAGATTGTGGTACGTGTATAGAGTGAGCTGCCAGAGTATGTGGTGGAGGCTGGTACAATTGCAACATTTAAGAGGCATTTGGATGTGTATATGAGTAGGAAGGGTTTGAAGAGATATGGGCCAGGTGCTGGCAGGTGGGACTAGATTGGATTGAGATATGTGGTCGGCATGGACAGGTTGGACCGAAGGGTCTGTTTCCATGCTGTACATCTCTATAAGTCCACCGTATTACAAAAGTGTGTCTGCCAATGTTTTCCTTTAGACCTTACATCTCTCTGAAAAGACAATGACTTTTCATATATTTATTCATTCACAAGATATGGGCATCACAGAAAAGGCTTGCATTCATAGCCCATTCTAAAAGGTAAGCATTTGTTGTCTGAAACAAAAATTGGAAAAGCTCAGCATGTATGGCAGCACCTGTGAAGAGAGATCAGAGTTAATGTTTTGGGTCAGGTGACCATCCCTCATAAGGGTTCTGAGAGTTCTGAGGAAGGGTCACCTGACCGGAAACATTAACTCTGATTTCGCTTCACAGATGCTGCCAGACCTGCTAAGTGTTTCCAGCAACTTCTGTTTTTATTTGTTTAATTACAGCATCTGCAGTTCTTTCGGTTTTTATTTAGCATTTGTAGTCTATTTGGTGCGGGTACACTTACAGTACTGATAAGAATGGAGGATCTGGTGGCAAAGAAGCAATGATAATGTACACCCATGTGAGGGGATGTTATAAACCAAACCAGATTCCCACAAATGGTAGCCTTGACCCTAACTTTTTCTTATTTTAAAGGCAAATGTAACGCACAATGTTCCATATGCAATTCAATTGGTCAAACTACTCGATATTAGACAAAACAATTTATTTCAACACTATGGAGGACGGGAAAAATTTCTGGCTGTAAGAGCTGCTCCTTTTTTTGAGGTATTTTAGGTGCTGGAAGTGATTTTCTAGAATTCCAGGAGCAGCAATTACTGTTTTATATGCTGTTGCATTGTTTTGGAACTTTGGAAAAAAAAAGTCAAAACAACAGCAGTTGAAAAGGGAGAAGGGCAGACTAAGGAAGCACATGAGAGAGAGAGAGAGAGAGAGAACCTGCACAGTTACTGCCTTTGCTGTTTGAATTCGTGTATCGCTGGACATCGGAGTGCATCTGGGAAAATTAACAAACAGTGAAATTCACAACTAATCTTGGAGGAACTGTTGGGCGAAGTTCACAGCACAGAATCAGATAAGTTAATTGTTGTTTTAAGTCTGTCCAAGAGAAAGGCTGCAGTAGTGAGTACAGTGGGTTCTTTCTTGATTGTATGTTTTTGGAGATAAGTCTCTTGATTAAACTTAAAATATAAGCTGTAGCTATTAATTTAATCTGGGGCAGTATTTGTAGAGGAATAAGATGGTGTTATTTTCTGGGTCTGTAGATTGTGAAGGAGCAAAAATGACCTTTGCAGTGTTATGTACTTCTTGTCAGATGTGGGAGTTTAAAGAGAGTTTAAGGGTTACTGCGGATTATATCTGCCATAAATGCTGTTGGATGCGAATCTTATCAGATCGAGTGGATCAGTTGGAGAGACAGATAGAAGCAATGAGGGATCTGCAACAGCAATAATACATGATGGATGGCAGGTATAGGAAGGGGGGAAAGTCTGAGATACAGTCACATAGATGGGTTAACTCCAGGAAGGGTGAGAGAGGTCAGCACCTAGGGCAGGAGTCTTTTGTGGATATACCCATTTCAAACAGGTATGCTGTTTTGGAAAATGTAGGGGGTGATGGATTCTCAGGGGAACGTAGCACGAACAGCCAAGTTTCTGGTATTGAGACTGGCTCTAATGCAACAAGGGGTACGTCGGCTTCCAAGAGATCAATTGTGTTAGGGGATTCTCGAGTCAGAGGTACAGACAGACGTTTCTGTGGCCAGCAGAGAAAAAACAGAATGGTGCGTTGTTTTCCTGGTGCCAGGATCAAGGATGTCTCAGAGAGGGTGCAGAATGTTCTCACGGGGGAGAGGGGCCAGCAGGAGGTCATTGTCCACATTGGAATCAACAACATTGGAAGGGAAAAGGTTGAGACTCTGAAGGGAGATTACAGAGAGTTAGGCAGAAATTTAAAAAGGAGGTCCTCAAGGGTAGTAATATCTGGATTACTCCCAGTGCTACGAGCTAGTGAGGGCAGGAATAGGAGGATAGAGCAGATGAATGCACGGCTAAGGAGCTGACATATGGGAGAGGGATTCACGTTTTTGGATCATTGGAATCTCTTTTGGGGTAGAAGTGACCTGTACAAGAAGGGTGGATTGCACCTAAATTGGAAGGGGACTAATATACTGGCAGGGAAATTTGGTAGAACTGCTCGGGAGGATTTAAACTAGCAAGGTGGGGGGGGGGACCCAGGGGGATAGTGAGGAAAGGGATCGATCTGAGACGGGTACAGCTGTGAACAGAAGCGAGTCAAGGACTAATAAATTAAACTGCATTTATTTCAATGCAAGGGGCTTAACAGGGAAGGCAGATGAACTCAGGGTACTGTTAGGAACATGGGACTTGGATATCATAGCAATTGTGGAAACATGAATCAGGGATAGGAGGACTGGCAGCTGAATGTTCCAGGATACAAATGCTACAGGAAGGATTGAAAGGGAGGCAAAAGAGGAGGGGGAATGGCATTTTTGATAAGGGATAGCATTACAGCTGTGCTAAGGGAGGATATTCTTGGAAATACATCCAGGAAATTATTTGGGTGGAACTGAGAAATAAGAAAGGGATGATCACCTTATTAGGATTGTATTATAGACTCCCCAATGGTCAGAGGGAAATTGAGAAACAAACTTGTAAGGAGATCTCAGCTATCTGTAAGAATAATAGGGTGGTTATGGTAGGGGATTTTAACTTTCCAAACATCAACTGGGACTGTCATAGTGTTAAAGGTTTAAATGGAGAGGAATTTCTTAAGTGTGTACAAGACAATTTTCTGATTCAGTATGTGGATGTACCTACTAGAGAAGGTGCAAAACTTGACCTACTCTTGGGAAATAAGGCAGGGCAGGTGACTGAGGTGTCAGTGGGGGAGCACTTTGGGGTCAGTGACCATAACTCTATTTGTTTTAAAATAGTGATGGAAAAGGATAGACCAGATCTAAAAGTTGAAGTTCTAAATTGGAGAAAGGCCAATTTTGCCGGTCTTAGGCAAGAACTTTCAAAAGCTGATTGGAGGCAGATGTTCGCAGGTAAAGGGACGTCTGGAAAATGGGAAGCCTTCAGAAATGAGATAACAGGAATCCAGAGAAAGTATATTCCTGTCAGGGTGAAAGGGAAGGCTGGTAACTATAGGGAATGCTGGATGACTAAAGAAATTGAGGGTTTGGCTAAGAAAAAGAAGGAAGCATATGTCAGGTACAGACAGGATAGATCGAGTGAATCCTTAGATGAGTATAAAGGAAGTAGGAGTATACTTAAGAGGGAAATCAGGAGGGCAAAACGGGGACATGAGGTTGCTTTGGCAAATAGAATTAAGGAGAATCCAAAGGGGTTTTACAAATATATTAAGGACAAAAGGGTAACTAGGGAGAGAATAGGGCCCCTCAAAGATCAGCAAGGCGGCCTTTGTGTGGAGCCACAGAAAATGGGGGCGATACTAAATTAATATTTTGCATCAGTATTTACTATGGAAAAGGATATGGAAGATATAGACTGTAGGGAAATAGATGGTGACATCTTGCAATGTACAGATTACAGAGGAGGATGTGCTGGATATCTTGAAACGGTTAAAGGTGGATAAATCTCCAGGACCTTATCAGGTGTACCTGAGAACTCTGTGGGAAGCTAGAGAAGTGATTGCAGGGGCCTCTTGCTGAGATATTTGTATCATCGATAGTCACAGATGAGGTGCCGGAAGACTGAAGGTTGGCAAACGTGGTGCCACTGTTTAAGAAGGGCAGTAAAGACAAGCCAGGGAACGATAGACCGGTGAGCCTGACCTCAGTGGTGGGCAAGTTGTTGGAGGGAATCCTGAGGGACAGGATGTACATGTATTTGGAAAGGCAAGGTCTGATTAGGGATAGTCAACATGGTTTTGTGCAGCGGAAATCATGTCACACAAACTTGATTGAATTTTTTGATGAAGTAACAAAGACGATTGATGAGGGTAGAGCAGTAGATGTGATCTATATGGACTTCAGTAAGGCGTTTGACAAGGTTCCCCATGGGAGACTGATTAGCAAGGTTAGATCTTATGGAATTCAGGGAGAACTAGCTATTTGGATACAGAACTGGCTCAAAGGTAGAAGACAGAGGGTGTTGGTGGAGGGTTGTTTTTCAGACTGGAGGCCTGTGACCAATGGATGGCCACAAGGATCGGTGCTGGGCCCTCTAATTTTTGTCATTTACATAAATGATTTGGATGCGAGCGTAAGAGGTACAGTTACTAAGTTTGCAGATGACACCAAAATTGGAGGTGTAGTGGACAGCGAAGAGGGTTACCTCAGATTACATCAGGATCTTCACCAGCTGGGCCAATGGTCTAAGAAGTGGCAGATGGAGTTTAATTCAGATAAATGCGAGGTGCTGCATTTTGGGAAAGCAAATCTTAGCAGAACTTATACACTTAATGGTAAGGTCCTAGGGAGTATTGCTGAGCAAAGAGACCTTGGAGTGCAGGTTCATAGCTCCTTGAAAGTGGAGTCACAGGTAGATAGAATAGTGAAGAAGGCGTTTGGTAAGCTTTCCTTTATTGGTCAGAGTATTGAGTACAGGAGTTGGGAGGTCATGCTGTGGCTGTACAGGACATTGGTTAGGCCACTGTTGGAATATTTCATGCAATTCTGGTCTCCTTCCTATTGGAAAGATGTTGTGAAACTTGAAAGGGTTCAGAAAAGATTACAAGGATGTTGCCAGGGTTGGAGAATCTGAGCTACAGGGAGAGGCTGGACAGGCTGGGGCTATTATCCCTGGAGCGTCGGAGGCTGAGGGGTGACCTTATAGAGGTTTACAAAATTATGAAGGACATGGATAGGATAAATAGGCAAAGTCTTTTCCCTGGGGTCAATGAGTCCAGAACTAGAGGGCATAGGTTTAAGGTGAGAGGGGAAAGATATAAAAGAGACCTAAGAGGCAACATTTTCACGTAGAAGGTGGTACGTGTATGGAATGAGCTGCCAGAGGAAGTGGTGGAGGCTGGTACAACTGCAACATTTAAGAGGCATTTGGATGTGTATATGAATAGGAAGGGTTTGGAAGGATATGGGCCGGGTGCTAGCAGGTGGGACGAGATTGGGCTGGGATATCTGATCGGCGTGGACAGGTTGGACCGACGGGTCTGTTTCCATGCTGTACATCTCTGATTCTATGACTCTATAGTGAAAATACAAATAAAAGAAAGAAGAACTTACAATAACTTATCTCTACTGGAAATTGTAAAGGAACAACAGATACAGTAACTATTACTAATTAACTGTTCCAATATCATAACATCCCAGATACATACATACACACACCCCTCGACTAAAAGGCAAGTTCAAAGAAAGAAATTTGACCTAGCAACAGAGAGTAACTCCAGCTTCCAGCTGTAACTGGGAGAGAGAAAAGATAGCTTCTACTTCTTCAAGCCCATAACAGAAATTGCTTAAATCTATGCCTAAAAACTTTATAAAACTGGAAATCTTGTTCTATGAGAGCTGGCCACACCCAGTCAGGTTGATTCTATTGTTCCAACTTTTTGTTTAAAAACCCTAGTTTGTTTACTCTTGTGGTTTTGGTAGACTGCTCTGCATCTCTGCCTTACAACCTCTCTTCAAAAAAGAAAACCAGGAAAAAATAATCTCTTAAAGCCACAGCATCATCACAGAGAGAGCTTGGCTTGGGGGGGTAACTTGGAGGTAGAGACATTCTCATACATATGCTGCCCTTGTCCTTTGAGACAAAAGAATTTCTGGGATTAAGAAGAACTGTATGTAGAGGCTTGGAAAGTTGCTGCATTACATCTTGTAGATGGTAAATAGTGTACAAGTGATGGAGGAAGTGAATGTTAAAAGTAGTGGATAGAGTGCCAATCAAGCAGATTACTTTCTCCTGAATGGTGTTAAGCTTCTTGAATGTTGTTGGGACTGCACTCATCTGGGTAAATGGGGAGTATTCCATCATACTCCTGGATTCTGCCTTGCAGATAGTGGTAGGCTTTGGGGATTCGGGGTAAAAACAATGACTGCAGATGCTGGAAACCAAATTTTGGATTAGTGGTGCTGGAAGAGCACAGCAGTTCAGGCAGCATCCGAGGAGCAGCAAAATTGATGTTTCGGCAAAAGCTCTTCATCAGGCTTTGGGGATTCGGGGGGTGAGTTGCCTGCTGCAGGAGTTCTAGCCTGAGACCAATATTCATATGACTAGTCCCGTTCAATTCCTGGTCCCCAGGATATTGAGGCCCTGGGCCTTGTCAGAACCATCATGGACAGCTAAAGAAATTTAACAAGGGAATTTCCACCCATCTCTATGTTTACAGAATGTAGATTCTTTTGAAGCACAACAGCAACACTGGCCATACACAACGCTTGCTGAAGGCGACCCTCTTATTTACACTTCTGTGTCAATCACTCCTGTGAAACAGGAAAATGTAAGTGCATATTCTGAGAAACATTTTGTGCACAAAAAAACCAAAATAAACTAAACAAGTTAACTTTTCATCTTTTTCTGAGGTAGTTTTCTGAAGCAATGTAAGTTATTATAGTCAAAAGAAAAATTGTGATAGTGAATCTTTGTTTCCCTTATGAGATTTATAACATCATTCTGTTTCAGGACAATGTCTTTAACTGAAGGTACATGAATGGTGCCAGGCAACCCACGAGGTGTGACGTCTGCTGGATAGCAGGTCCAGGTAGTTTGATTGTTAGAGATAGAAAGGAGGACTTAGATTGTTTTACCAGAAAGAAGATGTTTACATTTCAGAGAAATTGGCAGCATCCTGCTTGTGAACAGCGGATGAGCTCTGAGCCTTCAAAGTCCTAGAAGAAAGTTTAAAATAATGAGATGCAAACTTTAACCTTTGCTGCTTTAAACTTCAAAGAGAATTGTCTCTCAAGGATAGCAATCAGCATTTATACCTGAATGTAAGTCACGTGAGATTCATGTAGTCATGGAGGTGAGCTTCAAAATGGGAAAGGTCCAAATCACTGGAATAGCAATAGAGGAATTCCTAAAACATCAGACGGGAAGGTTCATCTGACAGGATCCAGGAGAGGAAACAATTAGAGGTCGGAAATCCCTATGATGCACCCCACAAGAATGAAAGGGGGAACTCCAGCTTCAATTGAACCAAATTCTTGTGAAATTAAAACAAAGCTTG
Source organism: Hemiscyllium ocellatum (assembly GCF_020745735.1). Taxonomy (NCBI): domain Eukaryota; kingdom Metazoa; phylum Chordata; class Chondrichthyes; order Orectolobiformes; family Hemiscylliidae; genus Hemiscyllium; species Hemiscyllium ocellatum. Next base: position 7,273,140 of record NC_083422.1, on the reverse strand, counting down.
AAGATTAGCATAGATTCCGTGTTTTCCGGGTCCTTAAGGGGGAGGGGGAGCAGCCCCAGATCGTGGTCCACGTTGGCAGCAACGACATAGGTAGGAAGAGGGGTGAGGATGTCAGGCAGGCTTTCAGGGAGCTAGGTTGGAAGCTCAGAGCTAGAACAAACAGAGTTGTTGTCTCTGGTTTGTTACCCGTGCCACGTGATAGAGAGTCGAGGAATAGGGAGAGAGAGCAGTTAAATGCGTGGCTACAGGGATGGTGCAGGAGGGAGGGATTCCGGTTTCTGGACAACTGGGGTTCTTTCTGGGGAAGGTGGGACCTCTATAAACAGGATGGTCTGCACCTGAACCTGAGGGGCACCAGTATCCTTGGGGGGAGGTTTGCTAGTGCTCTTTGGGAGGGTTTAAACTAACTCTGCAGGGGCATGGGAACCTGGACTGTAGCTTCAGGGTACAGGACCTTGAGTGTAGGGAGGTTAGGAACAAGGCATCGATTTCGAAGGAGGGTGCCTGTAAACAGAAAGGTGGCTTGAAGTGTGTATACTTCAATGCCAGAAGTATAAGAAATAAGGTAGGTGAGCTTGCAGCGTGGGTTTGTACCTGGGACTTCGATGTTGTGGCCATTACAGAGACGTGGGTAGAACAGGGGCAGGAATGGCTGTTGCAGGTTCCAGGGTTTAAATGTTTTAGTAGGGTCAGACATGGGGGTAAAAGAGGGGGAGGTGTGGCATTGCTTGTCAAGGATAGCATTACAGCGGTGGAAAGGACGATTGAGGGAGATTTGCCATATGAGGTAGTTTGGGCTGAGGTTAGAAATAGGAAAGGTGAGGTCACCCTGTTAGGTGTTTTCTACAGGCCTCCCAATAGTCCGAGAGAAGTAGAAGATAGTATTGCAAGGATGATTCAGGAGAAGAGTGAAAGTAGCAGGGTGGTTGTTATGGGGGACTTTAACTTCCCAGATATTGACTGGGAAAGCTATAGCTCGAGTTCGTTAGATGGGTTGGTGTTTGTCCAATGTGTGCAGGAGGGTTTCCTGACACAATATGTAGACAGGCCAACAAGAGGTGAGGCTATACTGGATTTGGTTCTAGGTAATGAACTAGGCCAGGTGTTAGACTTGGACGTAGGTGAGCACTTCGGGGACAGTGACCACAACGCGGTGATTTTTACTTTAGTGATGGAGAGGGATAAGTGTGCACTGCAGGGCAAGAGTTATAGCTGGGGGCAGGGAAATTATGATGCGGTGAGGCATGACTTAGGATGCGTGGATTGGAAAAACAGGCTTCAGGAGAAGAACACTAATGATATGTGGAGATTGTTCAAGGAACACCTATTGAGTGTCCTTGATAAGTATGTACCAGTCAGGCAGGGAGTAAAGGGTCTTGTGAGGGAGCCGTGGTTTAATAGGGAATTGGAATCCCTTGTAAAAGGGAAGAGGGCGGCCTATGTAAGGATGAGGCGTGAAGGTTCAGTTGGGGCGATTGAGAGTTATAAGGTAGCCAGGAAGGATCTGAAGAGAGAGCTAAGAGCAGCAAGAAGGGGACATGAAAAGTCCTTAGTTGGTAGGATTAGGGAAAACCCAAAGGCTTTCTATAGGTATGTCAGGAATAAAAGGATGACTAGGGTAGATATCGGTCCAGTCAAGGATAGTAGTGGGAAGTTGTGCGTGGAGGCGGAGGAGATTGGTGAGACACTAAATCAATACTTTTCGTCAGTATTCACTCAGGAATGGGACTCTGTTGCTGGTGTGAATATTGAGTCACAAGTGATTAGAATGGATGGCCTTGAAGTATGTAGGGAGGAGGTTTTGGGAATACTGGAAAGGATGAAAATAGATAAGTCTCCTGGGCCTGATGGCATTTACCCTAGGATCCTCTGGGAAGCTAGGGAGGAGATAGCAGAGCCATTGGCCTTGATTTTTATGTCGTCATTGTCAACGGGAATAGTACCAGAAGACTGGAGGATAGCGAATGTGGTCCCCTTGTTCAAGAAGGGGAGTAGGGACAGCCCGAGTAACTATAGGCCAGTGAGTCTCACTTCTGTTGTGGGCAAAGTCTTAGAGAGAATTGTAAGGGATAAGATTTATGAACATCTGGATAGGAATAATGTGATCAAGGATAGTCAGCATGGTTTTGTGAAGGACAGGTCGTGCCTCACAAACCTTATTGAGTTCTTTGAGAAGGTGACTAAGGAGGTGGATGAGGGTAAAGCAGTAGATGTGGTGTATATGGATTTTAGCAAGGCGTTCGATAAGGTACCCCATGGTAGGCTAATGCAAAAACTACGGAGGTATGGCATTGAGGGTGCATTAGAGGTTTGGATTAGGAATTGGCTGGCTGGAAGGAGACAGAGGGTAGTAGTTGATGGACTAGGTTCATCTTGGAGTGCAGTTACTAGCGGTGTACCACAGGGATCTGTTTTGGGACCGTTGCTGTTTGTCATCTTTATAAATGATCTAGAGGAGGGGCTTGAAAGCTGGGTGAGCAAGTTTACGGATGACACAAAGGTCGGTGGAGTTGTGGACAGTGAAGAAGGATGTGGCAGGTTACAGCGGGATATAGATAGGTTGCAGAGCTGGGCAGAAAGGTGGCAAATGGAATTCAATGTAGCTAAGTGTGAAGTCATTCACTTTGGTAGGAGTAACAAGAAGATGGATTACTGGGCTAATGGTAGGCTACTTGGTAGTGTGGATGAGCAGAGGGATCTTGGTGTCCATGTACACAGATCTCTGAAAGTTGCCACCCAGGTAAATAGTGCTGTGAGGAAGGCATATGGTGTACTGGACTTTATTGGTAGAGGAATTGAGTTCCGGAGTCCTGAGGTCATGTTGCAGTTGTATAAGACTCTGGTGCGGCCTCATCTGGAGTATTGTGTGCAGTTTTGGTCACCATACTATAGGAAGGATGTGGAGGCATTGGAACGAGTGCAGAGGAGGTTTACCAGGATGTTGCCTGGCATGGTAGGAAGATCGTATGAGGAAAGGCTGAGGCACTTGGGCCTGTTCTCATTGGAGAAAAGAAGGTTTAGGGGAGATTTGATAGAGGTGTACAAGATGATTAGGGGTTTAGATAGGGTAGACACTGAGAACCTTTTACCGCTAATGGAGTCAGCTGTTACTAGGGGACACAGCTTTAAATTAAGGGGTGGTAGGTATAGGACAGATGTTAGGGGTAGATTCTTTACGCAGCGGGTTGTGAGTTCATGGAATGCCCTGCCAGTAGCAGTGGTGAACTCTCCCTCTTTATGGTCATTTAAGCAGGCATTGGATAGGCATGTGGAAGTTATTGGGCTAGTGTAGGTTAGGTAGGATTTGGTCGGCGCAACATCGAGGGCCGAAGGGCCTGGACTGCGCTGTATTTTTCTATGTTCTATGTTCCCCAAATATAGGGTGAATCTCACTATTGCAATGTTCTCACTGTGAAGGACAGTTCTGGGTTAGAAATATCTCAGATATGTACAGATAGTTCTTGGCTAACGCACGTTCCTCACAATTTGCTGAGGAATTAAGGAACAGTATTTTCGAGAACACTTACCTCTGTTCGCAATAGCACGATTTCAGCGGTGATCATTTTGTACGCTTCGTTCTGTGCATACGCTGATGTCAGTGCTGATCCTTGTGCTGTTCTGCACATGCACGGATGTCAGCTGCAAACAGAGCCACTTTCTGTGAGAGGTACCGTACAGAGAAGTATTTTCTGAGACAGATACATTGAGCAGCTTCCTGTGAAAGGTACGCTACTCCTAGATTATCTCTTTTTCTGAGAAAATGGAGGGGTATAGTGACAAGAATGTGTCCTGGTGATAAACTTGCAGGTGGTGAATGCAAAAGAAAGACTATAACATTGGGTGAGGTGGGTTGGGTGCCTGGTGGGTGACATGGGTGGGTGCTAGATAGGTGAGGTGGGTAGGATGGTTGGTGGGTGACACAGGTGGATAATGTAGGTTGATGACATGCGTAGGGTGCCGGATGGGTGAGGTGGATAGGGTGACAGGTGGGTAAGGTAGGTAGGGTGCTAGGCAAGTAGATGGATAAGGGTAGGTTTAGGTACAGGTTCAGGCAGTTGTCCAGTTGGATGGGGTAGGTGTATCAGATCCATGGTGGGGCACAGTGTGGTTTGTTTGGGATCTCAAGTTGGTTGTCAAATTAGTAGTCTTGGTGTTGGTTCTGGGTTGAGATCAGGGGTTTTAGATTGGGGGAAGTAGCTAGGCTGAGTTTGGGGGTGGCAGCTGTCAGTCCGGAGGTCCCCAGACAAGCTGATTGTTTGGTAGTTGTCAGGGATGCTGGGCTGTCAGGGGTCAGAAAAGTATTGTTTGGGGATGTGTGGCTTTAGTGATAAATTGGGGGTGCAGTCAATTACTTATCCAGGAGCTAGAGTCAGTTTTTAATCCTTTAACTGTTCCAAGGCAACTGTTAAATGAAGCAAAACCTTCCAAATTCTTCATAATTAAGGGGCTTTTTGAGAGGGCTCCAGACATAGGGCAATTAGCCATCAAAATTTTCCAGAATATATCTATGGAGTCACCTGCATTTCCACATAGCCTGATGCACAACTCCAATCTATGCTCTCAAAACAAATATCTTGCTATTGGAATATCTGGACTATTTCTCAATCTTTGCCAATGAAGCTTGTCCAATAAACAAACAAAGTGTTTGGTCTATTCGATATTGTGAGTATTTAATTAGTTTAGAAAGCAGCCATAAGCTGTATTAAAAATATTGCACGTTGTATCTCTGGATGTGTAAGAGTAATGGAAAGAATTGGAACCCAGCACTGGAAGAAAAGGACAATGCACTGTGGTTTCTGTACTACAGATCCCATAAACATAGATTGCTATTAATCTTATTTCTTGTTGGGTTATGGGCATCATTAGCAATGCCAGCATTTGTTCCCTTCCTAATTGCCCATGAATTCAACAGCTTGCTAGAACCATTTCAGAGAGCAGTAAAGAGTCAACCACATTGTTGTGTGTCTGGAGTCATGTGTAAGACAAAACTGGGTAGGAACTACACACTTCCTTCCCTAAAGGATATTTGTGAACCAGATGGGATTGTCCAACATTCTATGGTCACCATTACTGAGACTGGCTTACAATTCCAGATTTTCTTGAAATCTTTCAAACTGCCTCAACGATGCAATTTGAAACCATTGGTCTAGACCGTTGGATTATTAGCCCGGTGAAAATATTTACTTTCTTAACAGTTTGATGGCTTTTTAACATTGCTGGCAGTCAGCAGGATCACCATCATCTTCAAAGATCTGGCTTTGATAATAGCATAGGTAAAAACAATGACTGCAGATGCTGGAAACCAGATTCTGGATTAGTGGTGCTGGAAGAGCACAGCAGTTCAGGCAGTATCCGAGGAGCAGTAAAATCCTTGTCGAGAGAATAGCATGTCTGCTGTGTCCTTCTCTTGTGGCTTGTTCCTGTGTCAAACTTCAGGAAAGGGATATGAATGCAGGAAGGAAGTCAGAAGAATTAGCCTCTACTGAACAAGTTTAACAGACAAGGTTCCAAGACAGGATGCAAATCTTGGAATTTCTGCTCTTCAGGTAGGCATGGATTCCTGATGAACCCTCTGAAAAAAATGTGGAGGAAATCTTGGGGATGTAGCTATGGGTATATAGATGGGGGAATCAAAGCTGAGACAATGGCTAAGTAATATTAAGGAAATGTAAAGTGTTGGGCTGGGATAGGATCAAATGGAGTGCTGAGTTTGGGCCAGAGTGTAAAAGAAAGATAGAATGAGAGGGTAATAGGGAGAGAAAGACCTGATTACACCGTGAGGAAACAAAGGGATGGGACTATTATACTTAGTCCAGAATGGCAGTTAAAATGAGCACACAGATATTCAGATTTCATAGACAATACAATGAATGGAAAGATTTGTTCTGGTTGCCTTCTATCTCAAAGTTGAGATCCTACATTGAGAAGATGTAGATCTGCAGAAGATTAAAACATATTAATCATTTCCTGCTGGTTTCTTCAGATTTTGGGGAGAAACCAGAAACTGACTGAATCCTCATCAATCCAAAGAGAAACCTCTGATGTTGTAAATAGTGCCCTGGGAATTCCAGCTCTGGAGTATAGATGGGAACACTACAAATATCTAAAAAATTCTACATCTTTCCCAACAGCAAGATAAAAGAAATAAAAGATGGCAAAAAAAGCAGTGAAAGTCAGATTCCCAAAATATGTCAGGGGAGATCTTTCATAGGATTCTCTGGAACTTTGGTGGAAGTTGGCAAACTCACTGCTGAAACAACGCCAGACAGATTTATTCTTTAGTTCTGCCAATTTCCTAGCAGAATGAATAGTAATTAGGAGAAACACCAGAAAAAAAAGGAGCTGAAGAAACAATGAGAAAATGAGATAATGAGAGTCCAGACGCAGAAAGTTTCTGTTAGTGTGAAGGGCAAGACTGGTAGGTATAGGAAATGCTGGATGACTAGAGAAATCGAAGCTCTGGTCAAGAAAAAGTAGGAGACATATGGCAGGTATAGACAACTGGGATTGACTGATTCCCTCCAAGAGTATAAGGATGGCTGGAGAATACTCAAGAAGAAACTCAGAAGAGCAAAAATGGGATGTGAGATAGCTGGGTAAATAGAGTTAAGGAGAATCCAAAGAGATTCTACAAATACAATAAGAGCAAAAAAGTAATTGTGTAAGGAATAGGGTTTCTTAAAGATCAACATGGCTGAATATATGTGCATAGGAGATGGGTGAGATGCTAAATGACAACATAGATTGAAGGCAGAGGAATGGACATTGTCTATTTGGACTACAGCAAAGCATTCAACAAGGTTCCACATGGTAGGCTGGTTAGCAATCTTAGATCATCTGGAATCCAGGGGGAGCTAGCCATTTGGATGCAAAATTGGTATGAAGATAGGATACAGAGAGTGGTGGTGGAGGGTTGTTTTTTGGATTTGTGGTCTGTTACCAGCAGTGTGCAGCAGGGATTGGTATTGGGCGCACCATTTTTTGACATTTATATAAATTGTTTGGACCATACATATCTGTCTATACTCAAGAAGCATAGAATAAATCGATAAAGTTGCCTAGCAAATTTCTAGGTGATTCACCATACTGGTGAAAAACAATCAATGGTTAGTTTTAGATTTTGTTAGAAATGTGTTTTCATAAAGATAATGTTCTCTTAATTTTTAGGGTTCACACACATCAACGTTAAATTGCTAATTAAATGTTTGCGTGACTTGTTAGAAAGTATTAAGCATTACTGCATAGCATTAGACCAGAAGCTGAACCATTAAAATTATGTTCATTATGTGGCCACACAGATTAATTATCAGCCTGTTTATCCTCCTAGTTCTCTAGGAAAGCTTCCTGATCAGTAGAAGACAGTGCCAAATTACTGCAATACTTTGTCTGTAAGCTTGGACTAATCCAATGGTCCAAAGTTCGTTACTCAACCTGAAGAGACAAGGAAAATGGAAAAGAAGGATTTTGCTGACGATTTATATTGTTGTTTAGCATTTTCATCTTTTAGAGGAATACTTTAGTGGGAGCGGCACAGTGCCAGGCACTCAGATTAGATTCCAGCCTAAGGCAACTGTCCATGTTGAGTTTGTTTGTTCTCGCCGTGTCAGTGTGGTTTTCCTCCAGGTGTTCTGGTTTCGTCCCACAGTCCAAAAATGTGCAGGTCAGATGGATTGGCCAAGCCAAATTGCCCACAGTGTCCAGGGATGTGCAAGCTAGATGGATTAGCCATGTAAGCAGGGGTTACAGGGATAGGTTAAGGCGGTGGGTCTGGTTCTTGGTCTGGGTGGGATATTGTTTGCAGGATTGGTATGGATTTGATGGACTGGGATAGCCTGCTCCCATACTGTAGCGATTCTATGATTCAAATCTTTTACCTTTTTTGCACGAAAATGCTTGCAGCATTTCAAAAACAATGCTTGACTTTTGTGGTTCTTTTCTCTTTCCAGACAAAAAAAGGACTATTGATTGAACACTTTTGCTCCTACCAACAAACATGATAAGAAGAAATTTGAGATTAATTTGCTTCTTTTCAGCAGAGGAAAACAGCACTCTGATTAGTTTAGCAGACTTTGAAGCCACCTAGAGAATTACAATTGGCATTGCAGATTTTAATAAATGGAACAATCTTGGGATAGGGCCCAGTGTTGTGGTTTAATGTGGGCTCTGAAACTTGGTGAGTCCTTAAAGTCACTTTCTGTGAGAATCCCAAACCAATTACGCAGTGTGCCCATGTAGACTCTGTTCACATTTGTTTAGAATTTGGTGTGTAGAAACATTATAAATTGTTAAAGCAATTCTGAATTGGTGGTGACTGCTTTAAACAAGTATATTTTAAACTATGTCATCACAGAGGCTAGACTTCAAACATAAGCGCTGAATAAAAGAAAGTAGGTCTTTTGACCATGAAAGGTATCATCTAATTACAGGTCATTTCTTCTTCTTTTGTTTCAATTATTGTTCTGGTTAAGGAATTAGCTGAGCAGTAGAAGACGGAGAGGAGGGATAATTAGTAGGATGTGACTAAATTGATCCACCAGAATCTGTGATGGTACCTCAACTGCACCAAGTTTATTAACTATTTCATTCTTAGATTCTGTTCATGAATGTCCACTTTGTCTTCAATGGCATTCAGAACACAGGCTGATGTTTCCTTCCACAGTCCAGAGACTTCAGAGTTAATCCATTGTGACCCTTTCGAGGAGCAGAACTCAAAGCTAAAGGGTAATTTTCCAAGCCTATGCTTTCAGAAGGAAATGTTAATTGATGTCCACAATTTTCTAACCATTATCACATGTGCCTTTCTAGGTTTTACAGCTCAGGCACACCAGTGGTGTGTGATTCATTATTAATTTTCAGGATATGAGCGTGTACGGGCAAGACCCCCAATTCTTACAGTCCACCTCTAGTTGTGAGGCAATGGACTTTCTTCTTGAACTGCTGCCATACACCAAGGTGACAGTGTTCTGACAGCACTGTTTAGTGGGATATTCTGGGATTTATCCATTGTAACAAAGGTGAATTTAAAATTTATTTAGAAAGCTAAAGAGAAATCGTACTTTAGAAGCACTTTTTAAAAATAACTAATAGATTCTGAGGTGAAAGTAAATAGTATAACAGGAAAGAAGGCCCTGAAATTTTGTAGGGGTTCTCCCAACAGAACTCAATCTGAAACATTGAAGGCCATGTGGATAGAATGATCACAATAGCCCATTGGGAGTTTTGTGACCCGTGTTTTGAAAGCAGAATTCTAAATGCTGGAATATAGGGCCCACTTGAGATCGGAAGAGATTCTGGGCCAAGAATGTCTGAAGGTGAGGGAGAATTACAGGTGGGACAAGCCCCCTGGTGCAGCCAAAGTTGTTTGAGGTGTAAACAAAGCATGAAAATTTGCAGCACCACACTGAGATATATGAGGAGGAACCTTAGTGGAAGTGTAGTAAATCACAACTTTGCAGTGGTTTGTACTTGAGCACGTGGAATAGTTGCAAAATAGTTCAGTAAAAGTCTATAAATCATTTGAAGGTAAATTTTACACTTAAACTGTCTTTAAAGTATAGCTTCACAAGGCAACAGCACCACCTACTGCATAGGACAAAAGTGTAGCCCTGATGCAGCTCTCATTCGATAGCACAACAGCACGTCGCAATGAAACAGTTGTGGCTTTCACACCTGTTTATGGCTGGACACAATTTCTAAGCATTTAATATTCATCAAAAGAGATATTAGTTATTGTAAAATTTAATATCAGAGCATAAACAGATATTGCATTATTGCTATTATTCCCTGCAAATTTCTGAGGTTTATAATCATCTGTCAGCTGAACTTTGGCAGAAATCCCATTTGTCCACAAACGTCCACTCAAATAGATAGTCTTGCACAACAGATTTGTGTCAATTTTGAGTGCCTCACAAGTCACATGAGCATACAGGAATAGGAGGTTCCATTCAAAGCTGCTCCACCATTTAATGAGATCATAGCCACTGTACCTCCATACTCCTACCCCCGATAACCATATTAAGTCATATTTAGTACTGATCAGAAGGCTAGTTTTCTACATGGATTGTTAAATAATCAAACATTAATTTCAAAGGCATTCTCTAAACAACCTGTTCAGAAGTGTTATTATTCACTTAGGGAACTGGAACCTGAAACTTCTTATTCAGTGTTAGGGATACAGCCCCTGCACCACAAGAACCCTCAAAGGCTTATTTTATGCTTTCATGATGTTACTTGAATACTCTACATAATTATAGGATGATCAGAGTTCGCAAGATACGTCTGGTAATTTTTTTTTACATTGGGCAAACCACATAGGAAGCGAACTTAATTTACTGAAATGTTACTGCTCTGGTAGGATTTTTTGCCAACAACAGTGTGTAAAAGGGTCTGAAGTTAAATCTGCTTATTAATAAGAACTGTCAGTGTATGAATGGATCAACAGACTGGAAATATAAAGAGCAGAGATGAAATATTCCACAGTGAGAGGGATAAGGAACCATGTGCAGAACAAATGTTTCTTAAACTGAGCAAAAGAGCATTTAATTTTTCAATACAGGAAAAAAGATGGTGAATAAAGTTTCAGACACCTGACCTATCATATCTAAATGTCTCAAAGGACTATTGTACCAGCACTTCTGTTGGTTTTAATGCCACATTTCTGTTTTTAAGATTCCATATTTTTCTGTCAAAATGATCTTCAGTGTCTGAGAACACATGTTACTAAAACACAAATCATGAATAACAAACTTTGCTAGGTCAAGCAACTAACTTGTTGTTGGCCACCATTACACTGCAACTCCAAATCTCCGGTCAGTACCTGTGGAATACATTTCATAACTCATAGACTGGCTTTACACTGTTAGCTTCTCACTCAGCAGGGTGCAGTACAATTAGTCAGAAAATATCTCAGCAGACAGATCCAAGCACATGTGTACACTGGTTTGCTCTTCAAACCATTTCTTTTTTGTGGAGGAAAGCTTGTTCTATTCATTCAAAATAATAGAAACCTGTCCTTAGAAAGTTTGAACAATTTTTTTTTAATACAGCCCAGTGATTGCTTGGAATCTGAAAATACAGTTTTTCATGTGGTAGGAGCTGTGTTGTTGCTAGTACAAACTCAAATCTTCCTAAGGTGCTCTCCTCACAGTGTTCTCCAATCCCTTATTTTTGGTGTCAGGGTGTCTGCCAGGGCCTGCTTCTCATTAAATTTTCATTTTCCTGCTCATGTGGACACAAAACTGTGGCAAAGCCAACTTTGCCATTCAGTGAGATCACAGCTGATCTGTGGCCGAGATCTAATTCCCTTAATACCTTTGCTCAACAAAACAAATCTCAGTTTTAAAACTAATATTTGGTTCAGTATTCATTGCCATTTGTGGAAGAGAGTTCTATACCCCTACCATCTTTTGTGTGTTGAAGTTCCTAACCTTTACCCTAACATCTCTCCTGAAAGATCTGGTCTTAATTCTCACTCTATGCCTCCAAGTTCTAGAATCACCAACCAATGGAAATAGTTTGCCTTTATCAGTGCTGTCTTTTGCTGTTAATATCTTGAAGACTTCATTCAGATCACCTCTTAACCTAAATTCTAGGAGGAAACAGGCCTAATTTGTATAATCACTTCTCTTAATTCCTGAGGTCCTAGTGTCGTTCTTGTGTCATGTCTCTGTACTTAAACTCCATTGTATCTCAAGTTCTCAAAAGGCTGCTTCAGCGTTGGATTAAAGTATAAACACCATTAAGCTCACCATTGTTCTGATGATCTATTTGGATGATTCTGCTGTGGTAAAAATTCAAGATAAATTAGTTTGCATCGCTCTAAAACATAAGCAGCCACCACATAACTGCAGTGGCAATTAACCCATATTCTGACAGCTGCAAATGTGTTGCTGGTCAAAGCACAGCAGGCCAGGCAGCATCTCAGGAATAACCATATTCTGACACACCAGAATACCAGAGTTGCATAGCACCAAGACTTGCTCATAGCAAAATAATACTAAATTGTTAGGTATGGTCAGTTGCTGACTAAAAGGTTACGTGTTCACATCCCACTCTAGAAACACTGGCACATAATCTAGGTTGAACATTCCCGATGTACTAATGTGCCATATTGCTGGTGTTATTGTCTCTTGAACAATAAATTAAACTGAAGTCCAGTAACCTTCAGGTGGCTGTAAAAGATCTCTTGGCACAATTCAGGAGCAGAGGTGTTTTCACAGGTGTTCTGGCCAATATTTATCTCTTAACCCCCATGGCTAAAAGTATTATTTGACCATTATCACATTGTTGTGTGTGGAATCATTCTGTGCACAAATTGGCTGTTGCATTTCCTAAAGTACGTTAGTGACTATACTTTACTGGTTTTGAACACTGAGATTGTAGAAGGTAGAAGTCTGAGATCATGTGGTAATCATCTCTAGGCCAGAAGGTCCCACTTCCTGTCTCCCTCTCTATATATCTAAACATAAACAGTGACCTTAAGCTATGTGAACTGATTTTCAATCAATTACTGGAAGAGCATTTGATGCTTTATGGAAGGTTGGCAGTCATTTTGTTGACGATCTGAATTTAACTCCATGTCACAACCATGCAGTTGGCACATATGCTGGGAAGAAAGCAGCATCACAGAGGGAAATAAAACAGGCTCACAAAACAGAGGCCATAAAACCCCGCTCTACAATTTACATTTTCCAGGTGTGTGCAGGGTCTTTTGCTGCTTTGAAAATTCTAAATGCATAATTAGTTACCAATTTACAAATTAGCAAAACTAGAAGACACAGTATTCAATTATTTAGGAAGTTGAACGATGTTTCATTAACTCAAATTAATTCAAATTTGGATTTCTGATTGAGTATAGAATTCAATTTCATGATCACAGGTTTTTAAAACCTGCATTCAGTCTTAAGATTAGCATTAGGAGGCAGTGGCAGCCGGTGACCCTATTAGCAGGTAAAGCAGAGCTCTACATGTTGCCATAGCAACGGGTCTTACCTATAAAATTGAATCACCAACTTTATAAACTATAATATGATATTATTCTAATTTTCGTTGATAGTTAAGTTTTGTTTTAAGTTTTACATCCCAGATTAGACATGTGAAAAATACAATTGAAATTTTATAGAAATATAGGGTGGCATGGTGGCTCAGTGGTTAACACTGCAGCCTCACAGCACCAGGCACCTAGATTCGATTCCTGCCTCAGGTGACTGTGGCTCTATTCCTGATGAAGGGCTTTTGCCTGAAACGTCGATTTTCCTGCTCCTCGGATGCTGCCTGACCTGTTGTGCATTTCCAGCACCACTCTAATCCAGACTGGGGTTTCCAGCATCTGCAGTCCTCATTTTTACCTACCCGACTGTGGAGATTGCACATTCTCCCCGTGTCTGCGTGGGTTTCCTCCAGGTGCTCCGCTTTCCTCCCACAGTCCAAAGATGTGTAGGTCAGGTGAATTGGCCATTCTAAATTGCCCATAGTGTTAGGTGATTTAGTCAGAAGGAAATGAGTCTGGGTGGGTTACTCTTTGGAGGGTCAGTGTGGACTTGTTGGGGCCAAATGGCCTGTTTCCACACTGTCGAAAATCTAATCAAATAACTAACTGGAATATGAAGACACTGTTTGGCAATATTTAGCTGTTTCTAATTATAAAGTTCAGCAACCCGTTCCTAGATCCATTATTTCTAGAGGAAGAAACCTCACAAGCACAGAAATTACTTTAAACTTGTACACAGCCATAAGTAAATCACATTTGGATCAGTGTGCACATTCCCTGGATTTCATACTCTATAAAAGGATACACGGGCACTGGAGAAAGCACAAAAGGATTGTTGAGATGATACCAGAATCAAAATGTTATACATATTAGGAAAGGCTGACACTCTCGATTGTAATGTGGTCAGCCAAGTAGACCTCAGAGAATATGAGTTCCCTGATTGGAGCTGTTAACCTTGTCCAAGCACAGAGCCCTGGCTGACACATAAGAACAGGTCTGTTAGAGGTTCTGTTTGCTCTGAGGGAGCTGGATCATTATCAGACCCTCCATGTGTAAATAAAGGGTGACTTAGTGACAGAATACCAACCTCTGTGAAGTTACTTCAACTTTTTTTTCTCAAAAAGAGACAGCTGAGAAGTAATCGGGCAGAGGAATTTTTTAAATATCAAAGGGTTTGATGGAGGAAAGATAATGAAGATGTTTCCAGTTGCAGAGATACCAAATCTAGAGGTCATAAATATAAGATAGTCATTAATAAATCGAATAATTGTCGGGGGAACTCAGCCAATCGATTCTTTGCCGTTACATCAGAATACCTGGTGTTGGGGATATGATTCAGAGATCCTAGGTTTTTCACCAAAAACTGAAAGTCATCATGGTGAAAATGAAACCAAGAGTCACTTTCTCTCCAATGAAGATAAGATCTGAGTAATCAGATGCTAGACCCCTTTGGTGATGAGCCATCATCTGAGTCATCTTCCACTTTGTCTGGGCTGTTTCAAGAAGGACATAAGGTATAAATTCCTACACAAAAGAAAAGTAATTACACCCAATGTTTACCACATCCTGATATCTACTTTTCTATGTTGCTGCACTAACTGGACCACACTACATCTGTCCCTCAGGGAACCCCTTGTGTTAAAGAGAACCTTTGGCTCCAAGTTCAACACGCAGTAATATGCATATAATGTTCTCCAAGTCCTGTGCGAGCAGAAGGTGTTGGGTCTTGTTAGATAGTCCCCAAGCAGACTGTCAAAGTCATTTGGCAGAATGCCTCATTGCCAGACCTGAAAAACAAGCACCCACTTGGCTGAGATGTAAAAGATACTTCCTGTCTGCTCCCTGCTGCCTGCCTGGGGGCTCACGCACACACTGCTTCAAGGCAGCTGGAGTGGGAAGAGACAATCTCCCGCCTCCTTTGGAAAGATGAATTTACAAATAATGTCCAGAAATTGATGCACTGGATTTTGCCAAGGTCCATGCCAAACAGCTGCAAATCGTCCTCTGTAGATATTTCCTCAGGATACACACTGAGACTAACATCAGCTGCTGCTGGATTATTATCAACTCAGAAGATCTTTGCATTACGTAAACATGGCTGTTCTTCAAATGCAAATAGTTATCAACAACCAAGTCTTGCATCTTCCAAGATCCACACTGAAGGATTCAGCAAAGCTAAGGGCGGCTGATACAAAAGCTCAATGATGAAAGGTCACTATTTTAGATTTGCAGTCCTCACTTTCTCCACTATTTTAGATCTGTCCACCATATTATACTGAGGGACTGACAAGCATGTAAAACTCCTCAGGATATGTGGTCAGCATGAAATTAATATAAATATAAATTGTAATCGGAAGAGTAGTAAGATACCCCAAAGTGCCACAGCCTATTTTGAAATAAATTAATCTGTATTGTACTTAACGTTATGTTAATTTTGAACTAATGTAAGACAAATAGGGACAGGAGTAGACTATTTGGCTCATTAAGTTGCTCCACCATTCAATAAGATTGTGTATGAGCTAATTGTGGTCTGAATTCCACTTTCCTGGAGAAAAAAAATTGCAGATACTGGAATCCAAGATAGACAAGTAGGAGGCTGGAAAAACACAGCAAACCTCCTGAGTGAACTCCACTTTCCTGCCTGTCCCTCATAATCCTTGCTTCCACTGTCAATGAAAAATCTGTTTAATTCAGTCTCAAATATATTTAATGACTCAACTTCCTCTGTTCTCTGGGGACAGAATTACTTGGATCAACAACTCTCAAATGTACACTGTTTCTTTTAAAGTGTCTCCTATTTCTAGATTTCTCTCAGCACAAAATCTGTCTCACAACTTCAGAAACATACACATTTCAATAAGTACACCCTTCCTTCTTACACTCCAATGCATATTGGCCCAACCTTTTCATTTCTTCCTCATAAGACAAATCCCTTGCAGCCAAGAATCAGCTGACCAATTTTTCAGTGAACTGTTTCCAGTTCCTTAAGTAAGGAGACAAAAACACTACATAATACTCAAGTTCTAGGAAGACTTTCACCATTTTTATATTCCACCCCCTTGTAATAAAGAACAACATTCCTTCCTAATTACTTGCTGTACTTGAATGCTAACATTTTGTGATTCATGAACAAGGTTATTCAGGCTTCTTTGAACCACAGTATTCTGCAGCCTATCTCCATGTCCCATTTTGGTTTCAGAGGACAGTGTCTGTCCCCCTACTGGTTTTGTCACCTGCTGCAACTGCGTTTGGTTTTATTATCCCCATGTAAGTCGTTTCCTGCCATTTGTGGTCAATTTATTTGCCGCGGTCTCTGCTCTCATCTCCACAAACTGCATAAGTTCAAACTTATTGGACAAACTTATATCTCCTCCTGTTCTAACAGATCCCCTTATCAGCCTCACACATAGCTGCCCTCTCTTGCCTTAATCATGACCAATTCTGAAGTACCTAGCTTAAGAGGAGTGACTTGGTAATGGTGAAGCTTCATCCTGGGTCAGTCATTATTTTGATAAAAATAAGAGGCTTGCTCGGGTCGCTTTACAGGCTAAATAAAAGTCAACCATCATTGGTGTAGGGCTGGAGTCTGCATTTCACAGACTCCGTAAGATCATGAGATTTGCTTCTCTAAAGCATATCAGTTAATCAGTTGAGTTTTTACAGCAATCTACATCTCATGGTCACTTTTACTGATAAAAACCTTTAAGCTCCTGGAACTGAACATAAACTTTCTAACTGATATAGTGGGACTTGAACTCAAATTCTCTTGATTATTAGTGTTGGCTTCATGAAGTATTAGTCCAGTCACATAATCACTACAATATTTAATGAACATCTAAATATAATGAACTTACTTCCCTCTAAGTTCCCAAGGTTCTGTGCACTATGATTGACGTCATGACATTGTTAGTGGCATTGATTTCTGGTTTGAGGGGTCATTGCCATGACGGACATCAGACGACCACATGGCCGGAAATAAAATTGGAGAAAACACTGCTTTTGCTGCCAGTACCTTGTTCAAAATTAATACCAAGTTAAGCAAGCTAAGAAGCCACTTATAGTGCATAACATCCCACATACAGCATGAATGATATAGATGTCCCCAATTGCACAAACTGATTATCTTTTCTCCCCATCTACTGCTATTCTAATGACTGGGAGTTGGATGACCTGATGTCAGTAACTACTAAAATTGTAAAGTGCCTGAAAACACACTTCAGTAAATATAGCAAGCCGGATGTTGTGTTAAGTTACAATGTCCCTTAATTCACAATGGGTAAATTTAGCCACTGAATAAAAGGATTGGGAACTTCATCACCTCACATCATTTCCACATAATCCCAAGTCAAATGATTTGGAGGTGCCGGTGTTGCACTGGGGTGTACAAAGTTAAAAATCACACAATACCAGGTTATAGTCCAACAGGTTTATTTGGAAGCACTAGCTTTCGGAGCGCTGCTCCTTCATCAGGTAGTTGTCAAATGAAAAGTCTGAAGAAGTAATGAAGATCACCAAAGAGATTATAAAGAAATTGAGAGGACCCAGCACAGACTTCTGCAAAGCAATCCTTGATGAAGAAATGCACTTACTGAAGCACAGAAAATAATACAGTTCATAGACTAATGTGACGCTCCACTTTCAAGAATGAGAAAACTACTGATCCAGAAGTAATAACAGGCACAAGAACACAAGAAGTAGGTGCAGGGGTAGGCCATTCAGCTCCTCGAGCCTGCTCCAGCACTTGATACAATCATGGATGATCTCATCTTGGTCTCAATTAAACTTTCCTGCCCATTCTTCATAAGCCTTCAATCCATTACTCATTGAACATCTGTCTGTCTCCTCCTTAAATTTACTCAATGTCCCAGCATCCACGCATTCACACCCCTTTTATAAAAGTAATTTTGCCTCATTTTTGTTTTAAAACTGCAACCCGTTATCCTAAAACTATGACCTCTCCTTCTAGAGATGCGGCAAAATCAAGGTGAAATGACAGAAAATCAAATTGCACTGTGGTAAAACTGCCAAGGCATTCCTGGAGCTGAGCATTGGAGAGTCAGTAAGAATGGAAACATTCAACACCAGTCAGCCATATGGCAACCAGGGACCTGTGTGAAGCAGGTATCACCTTGATGATACACAGTAAACATGAAACACCAAATGTATTATCACAATGTCTGACATCTTCATACAGCCATTCCCTAGCAATGGAAATGGACCTGCAACACTGTGTCCAGTGGGGTTTTGTTGAGATCAGTAATGGGTCATTGTTTTCCGTGGTATATATAAATGATTAAAACCTGAATGTAGGAGTTAATGTAGGTTAATCAGTTTGTGGATGTTACAAAAATTGGTAGACTTAGATTGCAAGGAAAACATAGACAGGCTCGTCAGATGGGCTGATCAATGGCAAATGGAATTCAATCCAGATAAATGCGAGGGAATGGGAAGGATAAACAAAAGAAGAAACTATAAGGTGAATAGTAGGGCCCTGGAGAGCACCAAGGATCAGAGAGACCTTGATGTACATATCCATCAGTGCCTTAAGGAAGCGAGATAGGTGGATAAAGTGGTTAAGAAGACATATCATTTGGGATATTTGCCTTTATTAGCCAAGGCACAGATTAAGAATAGAGGGGTTATGCTGGGACTGAGTGCAATGTGGGTTAGGCCACAGCTAAAGTGTTGTGTGCAGTTCTGGAATCCACATTAAAGGACGGATGTAATTGCAGTAGAGAATATGCAGATAAGATTTACCAGGATGTTGCCTGGGTTGGAGAATTTCAATTATATAGAGAAATTGGATAAACTGGGGTTAGTTTCCTTGGAGCACAGGGTACTGAGGGGGCCACGACTGAACTGTATAAAATTATGAGGGACATGGTTTGGGTAGACAGAAGGTGACTTTTCCCTTTGTGGAGAGATCAATGACCAGAGGCATAAATTTAAGGTCAGAGCAGGAAGTTCAAAGAGGATGTAAGGTTCTGGAAAATGGGATTAGAATAGTTAGGTACTTGCTTTTGACTGACACAAAGGTCTAAAGGCCTTTTTCTGTGCTATTGACCTCTGTGATGGCATGTCTCACCGTCTCACCTATAGACTCATTAAGGCTTCAGAATGGCTACAGGATTTAACTGAATTAACTCTTGCCTAGCTTTAGTATTGTAATTCTTTGATGAAGTAAGACAGAGGACATGGTGGTGTAGTGGTTGCAGTGAGGCCAGCCAAGTAGACATAATAGAATATGAGTTCCCTGATTGGGGCTGTTAATCTGGTCCAATCAGGGAGCTATGGCTGACAGATAAGAACAAAGTGTCAGACATTCTGAGAGTTGGCTCTGAGGGAGCTGGACCAGTGTTTCGGACTCTCCACGCATAAATAAAGAGTGACGGGATACTGGCCTCTGTGGAGTTATTTCAAATAGTAGTGAGTTGATGTGTGTGGATGTGCAAAAGGCATTTGATGAAGTACCAAATAATAGATATGCTAGAAAAATTGATGCCCACAGGATCCGGCAATTTGGATGTGAAAATGACAAAGGGACAAAAACAGATAGTGATGATGAATCTCCGTATTTCTGATTGAAGAAGTATACATTACTGCTCCTCAGACATCATTGTTTTTGATATATGTTAATGATCTTTACTTTGGCATACAAAACAGACATAATTTCAGTTTACTGATGACATGCAAATCAGAAATGTAAAGAATGAGGATAGTAGTTACAGACAGGTGAAATACATGACAGATGAAATTTAATACAGAGAAGTGTAATATATTTTGTAAGGTTAAATGAGGTGAGGCAATGTAAATTAACATGTACTTTTACATGGAGAGCAGGAACATAGAAGCCAGGAGATGTTTGTATACTAATATTTGAAGTCAAGAAGGCTTGTATTTAATAAAAGGAATATTGGCTTTATTAATTAATAAATGGAATACAAAATTCAAAACCTTTATAAAATATTAATTAGGTCTCAGTTGGAGTATTGTGTTCAATTCTGGCTACTCCACCTAATAAGGGATGTCAACAGCTTAGACAGGGTTTTAAAAATGTGATGCTGGAAAAACACAGCAGGCCAGGCAGCATCCGAGGAGCAGGAGAATCAATGTTTCAGGCATAAGCCCTTCTTCAGGAATATGGCTTATGCCCGAAACGTTGATCCTCCTGCTCCTCGGATGCTGCCTGGCCTGCTGTGTTTTTCCAGCATCACATTTTTCAACTCTGGTCTCCAGGATCTGCAGTCCTCCCTTTTTCCAGGGTTTTAAAAATGTTTACTTAAGTTATGCCAAAGAAGCTGTGCTTCACCTATGAGTAGAGACTGTAAATATTACTCTCCTTAGAGCACAGAAAGTTAAAAGCACATTTAATAGAGGTCTTCAAATTTTGATAAAGTGAATAAGAAACTATTTCCAGTGGCAGATGATTGAGGTAACCAGATTAAACAAATTTAAGGCGATTAGTAGAAGAACACATTTGATCAGTGAATTGAGTATAGGAGTTCGGAAGTCATTTTGTGGCTGTGTAGGCCATTAATTTGGCCACTTTTGGAGTACTGCATGCAATTCTTGAAACTTGAAGGGGTTCAGGAAAGGTTTATGACAATGTTGCCCGGGTTAGAAGGCTTGAGCTATAGGGAGAGGCTGAATAGGCTGTGGGTATTTTCTCTGGAACATCAGAGGCAGACCTTATAGAGGTTTATAAAATCATGAGGAGCATGGATTGGTGTAATAGGCAAGGTCCTTTACCCCCAGAGTGGGGGAGTCCAAAACGAAAGGGCATAGGTTTAAGGTAAGAGGGGAAAGATAAAAGGAATCTAAAGGGCAACATTTTCACGCAGAGAGTGATGCATGTATGGAATGAGCGGCTAGAGGAAGTGGTGGAGGCTGGTACAATGACAACATTTAAAAGGCACCTGGTATATGAATAGGAAAGGTTTAAAGGGATATGGGCCAGGTGCTGGCAAGTAGGATTGGATTTATATAGGATATCTGGTCCTATATAATGCATGGATGAATTGGACTGAAGGGTCTGTCTCAGTACTGTACATCTCTACAATTCTATAACATGAGGAAACATTTTTACACAGAGATAGTGAGAAGTGCATTGTCCAAAAGACTTGTGGAAGCATATTTGATGGTACATTCAGAAGAGAACAGTTCAAATAGTTGATAGGAAAACCATATACTCTTGAGTAATAGTCAATTTTTTGACTACTTTTTAAGGGTAAATTTGTGGGGTCGACTATTCCATGGATACTACTTTTGAGGGGCTGAAATTCATGCCCATCAATATCCATACGGTATCATTAGCAATAATGCGGAAAAAAAAGGATGGTAATTCTGAAAACCCGGAGCGGAACAGAACAGTCAGTGGGATGGAAGACCAGGAGCGGAGCTGAACGACCTGCAGACTGGAAAGCTGGAGTGGAACGTGACGGCCAGCATCCTGACTCATGAACGTTTATCTGTTATCTGTGAAGAACTAGGATCGACTTTTACACACGATATATGGAAAATTACAGATTATTTGGCCAAAAATAGGGGGTCGACTTTTACATGAGATGGACTTTTACTAGAGTATATATAGTAGTGCTAAGTGGAAAGAGTAGGAGAATAGGATTCATTAGATACCTCTTTCAAAGAGCCAGCACAAGCACCTTGAGCCAAATAGCCTCCTTCTGTGCTTGACCTTTCTATGATTCAAAGAATTGCATGTTTTTTTGACATTCAAAACCCAACTGAATGGGAGCAAGGAAAGTTCCATGTCAAATGGAACTGTTAATGGGAACCAGGCGTAGAAAGTTATATTGCTGCAATATCTATGATGTCTTTCTGTGTAGTCCCTATCATTTAAATTTGGTAATTGAATAAGCCAAAAAAATGTAAATATTACCATTAGTCAATTGCAAAGTTACGGCTTACAGCATGCTAAATGCTCCATAGCTTTTGGGCAGAAACTTCGTCCATGACACTTTGTTCAAACCCTGTATATTTAATCGCCCTTAACTGATGTCAGGTTACTCAGGATTGACCGTAATACAAACATGTTCAATAAATAAATAGGCCCTCATTAATGTTGAATTATCTTGTGTATTAATCCACTCTGAGTGCTGTGGGTTTTTTCTGTGTACTATAATAGCAGACACGACTGCTTGAGGAAAGCCACGGGGTGCTGCTCTGATATTGACCTCTTGAGTAAAACTAATGAACTGCCAAGATGAGCCAGACACAATTCCCTTCAACCTTCCAAACTCTATGGCAGATTTGCTAAACCAGTGTGAAGAGCTGTAAATTGAATAGCATTAGAGATCCAACCCAAATAGGGAAAAGGAAAATGCGAGTGTAAGGATCAAGAAGTCCAGGAGTCAGATTTCCACTGATGCTAGACTGCACATAGAGACATACTCATAAAAGTATTAACGTTTCAGGTTGAGTGACCCTTCAGAACCGCAGTTGGCTGAAGCACTTTAAAAGTCTGGTTTGATTTCTCAAATCTCTCAGAGAAGGTAATCTTGCCCAACATTGTTCATCTATACACATGGAAAGCTGATTCCGAGAGAACCCAGATGCACAGCTGTGAATAGAAAGTGTGCTCCTTCAAGGCTACTGTTCCCAGGATATTCCTAATTGTGACAACTGGAACTTTCTGTATATATGTTGGATAAATCAAATTAGCCTTCATTTGATTGATAGAAAGCTGAGGAAAGAAAGGCATCAACCTAAAAGGTTAACTTCTCTTTCTCCTTCAGATGCTGCCAAACCTGCTAAACATTTTCAGCATTTTCTCGTCCTTTCAATAATTTCCATTCTGGTTTGCTGCAGTTTGCTGCTTGATGACACCAAGAAATGTGGTCTGCTAATGCCTGGAAAATTACAAAACACTTGCTATTTTAGAGAAGTTAACTGCAACTCAAACAAGACAGCTTAATCATAGAGATTGACAGCACAAAAATAGGTCCTTCAGCCCATCATATTAACACCAGTCGAAAACAACCACCTATCTTACTTAATTCCATTTTCCAGCACTTGGCCCCTAGCCTTATATGCCTTGGCATTACAAGTGCACATCTAAAGATTTCTTAAGTGTTATGAGGGTTTTTGCCTCTACCATCCTTATGGGCAGTGAGTTCCAGATTCCCACCAGCCTCTGGATAAGAACATTTTTCCTCACATGCCCTCTAAACCTGCTGCCATCCTTATCTTAAATCTATAGCTGCTCGTCATAGAAAAGTCTCTTCCTCTCTACCCTATCTATGCTCCCCTCCCATTATTTCAGAGGTACATGATGGCCTAGTGGTTTATTGCTAGACTATAATCCAGACACTCAGGTAATGTTCTGGAGACCTGGGTTCAAATCCTACCATGGCAGAAGGGGAAATTTGAATTTGAATTCAATAAAAAAAATCTGGAATTAAGAATCTATTGATGATCATGAAACCACTATTGATTGTCATAAAGACCCATTTGGCTTGCTTCAGGGAAGGAAATCTGCCATCCTCACCTGATCTGGTCTACATGTGACTCCAGGTCCACAGCAATATAGTTGACTCTCAACTGCCCTCTGAAATGGCTTGGCAAGCCACTCAGTTCTATCAAACACTATAAAGTCCCATAAAAAAGAAACAAAACCGGAAGGGCCATCTGTCATTGACCTAGGCACTGGAAAAGATTATGACAAAAACAACCATGTCGATCCTACAAAGGCCTCCTTACTCACAATGTCAAAAGTAAGAGAGCTATCTCATGGACTAGTCAATTAACAGCCTGACATAGTCATATTCACGGAATCATACCTTACAGACAATGTCCCAGACATCACCATTCCCATCCCTGGATATGTCCTGTCCCACTGGCAAGATGGACCCAGCAGAGCTGAAGGCAAAGTGGTATACAATTGAGTTGCCCGGGAAGTCCTCAACATTGACTTTGGATCCCATGAAGACTCGTGGCTTCAGGTTACATGTGGGCAAAGAAACCTCCTGTTGATTGCCATGTACTGTCCTCCCCTGGCTGATGAATCAGTACTCCTCCATGTTGAACAATACTTGCAGGAGGAACTGAGGTTGGCAAGGGTACAAACTATATTCTGCGTGGGGGATTTCATTGTGGATCAACCAGTGGGCAGCAGTGGCTCAAAAAGGCAAGAGGCAATAAAAACTGTAGCTGTGGCCTAACCAACATTTTATACATTTTAAAGACAACTTTCCTGTTCGGCTAATAAGGACAAACATCCCACATGTTTTCTTAACTATTTTATCCACCAGTCTTGATATCTTAAGGGACTGGTGTACATGCACATTGAGACCTCTCTGATTTTTAATGCTTCCCAGGATCCTACCATTCATCATGTATCCCCTTGTCTTATTTGTCCTTACTTGTGTTACTGCAGAAATTTTTATTGAATGGTATGTCTGTATAGTCTCAAAGTAGAGAAAATTAGTCCCAATTTTAAACAACACTACTAGAACCCTCACTTATTTAGGCTGGAGAATTCAGCATCTGACTTTGTAACAGGAATTTAAATCAGGGCAGATTTAAACCGTGCTATTTAGTTTCTTGAATAATTATTTGCTCTAGTCTTGTTAAAAATAGCACTTAACCAGTCAACTCATATAATGAGAAATTCACCATTTTTCATTAATATTTGCTTTTTATTTTCATTACTAACAAATGGGAAACAGACGTTGTCAATGAACAGCACTCACAGATGCTCAAGTACAATTTGTTGGCACAGATGACAAGATGTTTCTCAATGACTCAGACTTATTTTTGAAGTTCAGTGGTTAACTAGTACACAATATTTTCCATGACTAAACACTACATTTGTTACTCTTCAGTGTGCGGGACTTTCCACTTTGTTTCTTTATAAATTATAGACACTTCGTGCTAGAACTGAATTGAAAACATGTGGGGAAGGGAGCGGGGGAGGTTGGTGGGGAGAATGTGTAAATTTAACCTACGTCCTTTGGTAGGAATGCAGGCGGAGAAGGACTTAGAGCTGCCTGCTCATTTCAATGATTTGTGTTCAGTCAGCGTTTTGGTGCTCACTCGCTGCATGCCAATTACAGCTGCACATTAACAAGGCTAGGTAAATTAGATGATTAAGAAGGTCAATGGGATACTTTCCCTTAATAGCCAAGAAGTAAAATAATCTCTCATGCAATCACACACTTCCTATAAAGATCGCCTAATGTTTTTTTGCAGTGCAGGACTTCTGAAACCATCAACATGTCAGCACGCTGATCTCACTAAGTATCTGTTTGGCAATAACTTGCTCTTTGATGTTCAGTTGGTTGTGCCAGAGCCATGTAACTCCTGACCTTGTTACAGCCTTGGTTCAAACATGGGCAGAGTTTCAGAGATGAAATGTAAGTGACAACTCTTGAAACAGAAGCAGGAGTAGGCTATTTAGTTTTTTTGAGCCTGCTCCATCATTCAGTATGATCGTGGACAATCTGCAACTCAGTACCTTGTTCTCACTTTCTTTCCATATCCTTTGATCCCCTTAGCCCAAAGAGATAACTCTAACTCCTTCTTGAAACATTCAATGATTTGACTTCACCCGCTTTCTGTGGAAGAAAATTCCACAGGCTCATCACTCACTGAGTAAAGAAATTTATTATCTGTCCTAAATGTCCAATCCCATATCTCTACATTGTGAGCCTGGGAACATCCTTTCTGCATTTACCTTATCTGGATCTGTTGCAATTTTATAGGTTTGAATGAGATCACAGTTCTTTCTTCTGTACTCTAGTGAATGTAGTAACAACCAATCCAGTTTCTTTTCATATGGCAATCCTGCCTTCCCATGAATCACAAATTCCTCCATAGCCAGAATATCATTCCTCAAACTGCACACAATAGTGCAGCTGTGGTCTCTCCAAGGCCTGGTGCATTTGCAGCAAGAAATCCCTGCTCTTGTCCTCAAATTTTTCACTATGAAGGCCAACATACCACTTGCCTTCTTCAGCAGTTGCTGCACCTCGTGTTTACTTTCAGAAGCTGGTCTACAAGGATATCCAGGTTCATTACACCTCTCCCTTTCCCAACCTATTGCCATTCAGAAAATAATATGCCTTCTGATTTTTGCTATCATTTCATCTGCCATGCATTTGCCCACTTGCTGAATCCATACTGAAGCATCACTGCATTTTCAGTTTACCTATTATCTTGACATCAAGGACACATATGATCAAGTTGGCATCTAGATGTGAAGCCTTGCAAAAACGGAGTCAATGGAAATCAGGAGGAAAACTCTCAGCTGGGTGCAATAATACTTGGCACAAAAGAAGATGATTGTGGTTATTGAAAGTCAGTAATTGCAGATTCAGGACATTCTGCTGCATTCTTCAAGGTACTGAACTGGGCCTGACCATCTTTGGCTGATTTATCAACAACTTTCTCTCTATCATTAGGTAGAATTGAGAATGTTTGCTGAAAGTTGCTCAATGTTCAGCACCATTCACAAATCCTCAGATACTGAAGTAATCCATGACTAAATGCAGCAAGACTAGGATAACATCTAGGCTTGTCTTGGAAAGTGATAACTAATACTTGTGCCATGCAAGTATCAAGCAATCACAATCTGTAGAAAGAGAGGAGCTAATCATCACCCTTTTACATTCAATGGTGTTACCATCATTTAAGCCTCCACTATCAATATCCTGGTGTTATCATTGATCAGATTCTGAAATTCGCTACAAAGAGCAGATCAGAGGCTAGGAATCCTGGAGCAAATAACTCACTTTTTGTATCCCAAAGGCCTGTCCTCATTCGACAAGGCAAAAGTCAGACTGGAATGAAATACTCCCCGTTTGCCTGGATGAGTGTAGCTCCAACACTCAAGAAGCTTGACACCATCCAGGATAAAGGAGCCCGTTTGATCCTGTCCACAGTGTTATGGACCAGGCCAGACCCCTCTAAACATTCTAAGATAGCACAGACCCTAACTTTTTTAGTAGGTTTTAGGCAGGTATTCCAGGAGTGATGCAGCTGGTCAAACCATAAGTAAAGTAAAACACCAAATTTGCATACCACCAAATGAAACACAAGCAAAACAGAATTTAGAATAACAACTATTTGAAGACGCAACCAACACGATATCCTCGTAACTTAACAAAGGAGCTGTTCCAATTTCCTGCAACATCCCATAAACACACCCCTTGACAAAAAAAAAGTTCAAACATAGTTTCTTATAAGAGAGATGTTAGAAAGGGAGAGTCAGCCAGAAACATCTGTTGAATCAGAGAACCTTTCTTCCCAGCAACTTTCTTTGACTAGCAGCTTCAAACAGACTGCTTGCTAAAACCCAAACCAAATGAAAACCCTGAACTGGGACAACTGGTCACTCCTCGTTCTTGTACAAATATTTTAAAAGCCTTTTCCCTGATTGCCTTAGGCAGTATCTGTTTGGCACTAACAAGGTCCCTAAAAGCCAGACAAATCGGAACCTCTGTCTTTTACAAGCCCTCTTGAAAAAAAAACAAGGACAACATAACTTTGATAAAGGAGCAGCATCACAACCACAAACATTCACTTCCTCCACCACAAACACTCAGTAGCAGCCGTGTGTACTATCTACAAGATGCACAGCAGAAATTCAATACCACTCCCCTGGTTTTTACAAACCCACAACAACTTACATCCAGAATAACATGGATATTAAATACATGGTAATACCATCACCTGCAAGTTCCCCACCAGGTTACTCACTATCCTGACTTGGAAATACATCATTGTTCTTTCGGTCTTTGGGTCAAAATCCTGGGATTCATTTGCATCATGGGTCTACCTACAGAATATGAACTACAGCAATTCAAGAACTCACTACCACCTTCTAAGAAATACAAAAAATGGACAACCAGGTTTAGAATGCATGTAAGTAAGTGCAAAAAGGATGATGAACAAGGTTAGAGAGCAGCAAACTGAAATAGTCACATTGGAATGTGATGTAGTAACAATACAGTGAGGGTTGGGTCCTTAATATTCAAGGTTCAAAGTGTTTAGAAAAAGGATGAGTATGAAAGAGGGTGGAGTGGTAGTTCTGATTAGGGATAAAATTGCAGTTTTAGAAACAGAGGATGCCCTGAGGAGGCTGGAACAGAATTCATCTGAAGAGAGTTAAGAACCAAGAAATGGATTATCACCTTATTGGGGATATTCTACAGACTTACAAATAGTAGGAAAGTGATAAAGGAGGAAATCTATATGAAAAGTCAAGAGATATGCAAACATTATACAGTGGTGATGTTCAATGAATTTACTTATTCAAATTTCAGTTGGGGTAAGAGTACAGTCAAGGGATAAGTGAGGAGGGATTTCTGAAATGTGTTCAAGAGAATTTCCTTCATGAATATGTTCTCAATCTAAGTAGAAAGTAGGTATTGCTAGATCTGGTGGTAGGAAATAAGATAGGCAATCAGCAAAAATGTCAGAGGGCAACACTTGGATAAGAGTGATCTTTAGATAAGGCTTAGATTAGTAATCAAGGAGAACAAGGAACAGTCTTAAGTGGAACTTCTAAATTGGAACAGGGCTAATTTTAATAAGAGGGGATCTAGCCAGGGTAAAATAGAGCCAATAACGTACTGGAAAAACTAATAAAACAATTAAGCACTGTATATGTCAGGTAGTCTCATTCCAACTAGGATGAAAGGAAATCAAAGGCAGGGCTTCCTTGGGTGACAAGGGAGATAGAGGATACAATGAAACAAAGAAAGAGATTTCAAATGCATGTGAGATGATTTCTTCATGTGAAATTAATTTTATTTGATTTGATTATTATTGTCACATGTACTGAGATACAATGAAAAATATTGTTTTGTATGCCATCCAGAGAAATCATACCTTACGTAAGTACATCAGGGTAATGCAGTAGAATGTAGAATACAGTGTTACAGTTACTGAGGAAGTGCTGAGAAAGATCAACTTTAATATATCGGAGATCCGTTCATAAGTCTGGAACAACGGGGAAGAAGCTGTTCTTGAATCTGTTGGCATGTGTTTTCAAACTTTTGTATCTTCTACTTCATAGAAGAGGGAGGAAGAGAGTATAACAGAGGTGGGAAGGGTTTTTGATTATGTTGATTGCTTTCGCTTGGCAGCGGGAAGTATAGACAGAGTCAATGGAAGGAAGGCTGGTTTTGGTGATAAAACTCTCTGTAATTTCTTGCAGTTATGGGCACAAGTTGCCATACCAAGCTGTAACACATCCAAATAGGATGCTTTCTATGGTCTTTCCTTGAGAGGGAAATTGAAGAGTAAAATGAGGCTGGTAAAGAGACATTGTGAGAACAGAATCTCAGTCAACATAAAGAAACCCAAAATTCTTCTACTTGTATGCAAACAGAAGTAAGCATTAAGAGGCAAGGTTGATTCCATTATGGACTGAGGAGGTGATAAAAATTTGAATGCTTAATAAGCACAGTATTTATTCAGGAACATTGTTTGAAGCTGAGATGGTAGAGATTGTGTGAATATTGTTAGATGGGGGTATGCTCATAATGGATATGTCACATGGCCGCTGACCCAACTAGTACCCCTCCACCAACACACTCATTCGATTGGCTGAACTGGTTGCCACCCTCAACAACTTCTCTTTCGAATCTTCCCAATTCCTTCTGACCAAAGGGGTAGCCTAGGCACTTGCACAGGGCCCAGCCACCCCTGCCTCTGCCTCAGATACTTGGAACAGTCCATCTTCCGTAGTTACACTGGCACTATTCCCCAGCCTTTCCTCCGCTACATTTATGACTGTGTCAGCGTCACATCATGTTCCCACGAGGAGCTTGAACAGTTCATCAACTTCACTATCAATTTCCACCTTGACCTCAAGTTCACCTGGACCATCTTGGACACCTCTGTCCCTCTCCTTCCTGGACCTCCCTGTCTTCATTTCTGGTGACACTGACACCTACTTCAAACCCACTGACTCCCACAGCTACCTGGACTACACCTCTTCCCACCCACCGACATAAAAATGCCTTTAATCCCAATTCCTCCACCTCTGCCGTATCTGCTCCCAGGAGGAGCAATTCCACTCCAGAACATCCTCCTATTTCAAGGATTGCAATTTTCCCTCCCACGTAGTTAATAATGCCCTCCAGTGCATCTCCTCCACTTCCTGAATCTCCGCCCTTGAACCCCACCCCTCCAACTGCAACTCTCTTGTCAGGTCCATGTCCCCCACCAACTCACCCTCCACTCCTGGCACCTTCCCTTGCCACCGCAAGAGGTGTAAAATCTGTGTCCACACCTCCCCCTCACTTTCATCCAAGGCTCCAAAGGATCCTTGCACATCCAGCAGAGAATTTCCTGCACATCCAAACACCTCAGCTACTGTGTCCGTTGCTCTCGATGTGGTTTCTGCTACATTGGGGAGACAGGATGCCAACTTGCGGAACGTTTCAGAGAACATCTCTGGGACATATGCACCAAACAACCCACAGCCCTGTGGCTGACCACTTCAATTCCCCCTCCCACTCCGCCAAGGACATGCAAGTCCTGGGCCTCGTCCACCGCCAAATCCGAGACACCTGATACCTGGAGGAAGAATGCCTCATCTTCTGCCTTAGGACTCTACAACCACATTGCATCAATGTCAATTTCATCAGTTTTGTCATCCCCCCTCCCCCCATCTCATCCCAGATCTGACCCTCCAACTCAGCACCACCCTCTTGAACTGTCCCACCTGTCCATCTTCCTTCCCACCTATCTGCTCCACCCTTCACTCTGACCTATCGCCATCACCTGCATCTAACCTATTGCCTTCCAAGCTATCTTCCCCTCCAGTCTCAGCCCCCTATTTATCGCTCAACGCCTCCCCTCCTCCAACCTTCCTAAAGAAGGTCTTATGCTTGAAACGTCGACTCTCCTGCTCCTCGGATTCTGCCTGACCTGCTGTGCTTTTCCAGCGCCACACTTTTCGACTCTGATGTGCGGCATCTGCAGTCCTCACTTTCTCCTGGTTTGATGGAAACATCAATACAGCGCTTTAGGGATAGAGTAAGGAAATTGTGATGTGATGCTCCATACGGACACAGAACAGACTTAAGAGTCAAACCAACTTCTTTTGTCCTGTAAATATCTGATAACAAGGATGAGAATTTTAAAAACAAAACATTACTGAACCAAAAAAATCATTGTAGATAATCAGGCAGCATGGTGACTCAGTGGTTAGCAGTCTCATAGCGGCAGTGACCCTGGTTCGATTCCAGCCTTGGGTGACTGTCTGTAAGGAGTTTGCACATTCTCCCCTTTCTGCGTTGGTTTCCTCCGGGTGCTCTGGTTTCCTCCCACAATTCAAAAATGTGCAGGTTAGGTGAATTGGTCATGCTAAACTGGCCATAGTGTTCAGGGATGTGTTGGTTAGGTGCATTAGTCAGGAGGGTCAGTGTGGACTTGTTGGCCAAATGGCCTGTTTCCACTCTGTTGGAATTCTATGAAAAACAGGTGTTGAGAGAATGGAACTTGGTGCAAATAAGGATACAGGAGTATGAATGAGTTGATGTTTATAGAAGGTTCAAGTAACAAAAGCAAGTAACATTGATGATGATTTCAGCATCAGATGGGTTGAGACACGGACAGAAATAAGCAATATTATGGACATAATTATAGAAACATAAATTATGAGTAATTCTTTTATCAGGCAGGGCTTGAAGGTCAGAATTACCAAATACCTAGGTTCCTGCTGCAATATCACTGATGGACTGTTGGATATGTTACAATTTCACTTATGATAAGGCTTCGTCCTACTCCTAAGGGTAATTTCAACTATAATAAACTGGCCGAAATCATTATAAGGGACTACGAATCAGAAAGTGGCAAAACAATATTGGTAATTTTATCTCCAGTCTGTGGGTGGCACAGTGGCAAGCACTGTTGCCTCACAGCGCCAGAGACCTGGGTTCAATTCCCACCTCAGGCGACTGGCTGTGTGGACTTTGCACATTCTCCTCGTGTCTGTGTGGGTTTCCTCCTATAGTCCAAAAATGTGCAGGTGAGGAGAATTGGCCAGGCTAAATTGCCCCGTAGTGTTGAGTGAAGGGGTAAAATGTAGGGGAATGGGTCTGGGTGGGTTGTGCTTCGGTGGGTTGGTGTGGACTTATTGGGCCGAAGGGCCTGTTTCCACACTGTAAGTAATCTAATCTAGTATAGGCCTCTACTGGGAGTTTGGGAATCAGTGAATTTATTCTGGACTCCTCATCCTGTCAGATTCTTGCAGCTCATATTAGTATTTTCTGCTTCTGTAGGTTAGATAAGTATGAGTTTCAAACTGCTGTGCAATCCACTTTAGTCAATTCTAATGAATAATGATATTTCCTCCGAATCACATCTCAGATTTAAACTCCATTCTAGACTCATACTTCATAGTGGTAAGGGGTAAGGGATAATGTAGGGGTATGGGTGGGTTGCGCTTCGGCGGGTCGGTGTGGACTTGTTGGGCCGAAGGGCCTGTTTCCACACTGTAAGTAATCTAATCTAATCTAATCAATTAAATGCAATTCTAAGGAGGGAGTGCTACACTGTTAAAGGCGGTCAATCTACAGATGAGGGATAAATTGAGTTACAATGTTCCCCCTTGAATGGATATAAACATTCCTACGATAGTCTTCCAGGAAGATCTGGGATGTTTACCCAATGGTTGGCTTGACTTCTGGTAATTTATCTTATGGCTGTGTATGATTTCAACCATGTATGGGATCTTGCTGTGCAGAGTTTGGCACCTATGTCAATTGTTGTATAAAATCACATCAAGGTTGCAGCATTGAAACATTCCATTTAGCCAAACAATGCTGACGTACTTGCTGCATTTCGACATGTCAGGGTAATACTTCGTTCCAATCCTTTCTCCCACATGTAGTTGTTTAGCTTCCCCTTAAATGCACCCGCACTAATCACCGCAGCTCCTCTCGTGGTAGCAAGTTATTGTTCTGAATTCCCTCCTGGACTGACTGGTATCCTGTAAATATTATATATTAAAGCTTTGGTCCCCTGCATCTCCTCAGAGCAAGCCCTTCCACAATGTAAAAGACCCCCGGTCAACTCTCTCTCCGCGAGCTCCCGGCCTGAGATCGGTCCCCACCTTGATCTCAGTTCTGACATTATCCTTGTAAATTCGCAAGACTTTTCTGTACCGCCCTCCGCCAGCGGGTATTTCTCAGTCCTTTGTGGGAACACGGAGACTGCAGTTGAGTGGGAGCCCTCAGCGTCGCCGCGCTCTCCTCCGCCTCAGGCCTGAGGCCTTCCGTTACCACGGCAACCGCGGCCGGATCTCGCGAGAGGCGGGGCGGGAGGTCGCGACGTCACAGGGCCCCCGTCGTCAGGCCCGGGGGCCGGCGGGGAGGAGGTGCAGTGCGGCCTTCCCTCCGCTCGGCTCGCCCCGGCCCGGCCTGGATCCATGAGCGCGGCCCTGATGATGGCGGCAGCCGAGCCGAGCTGAGGCCGGACCAGCCCAGCGACCGCACCCGCGGATTTTCCTGAATGCGGCCGTGTGGAGCAACAACCCAATGGACGTTATGGAAAGCCCTCTGAACCTGGTGAGTCAAGTTCACCGGGGCCGCTGGGCTGGAAGCTGAGCCCTCAGTCTGTGTGTGTGTCAGGTATAACTCCCCTCCCTCCACATCCCCAGGTCCTGTAATGTCAGGGTGTTTGCTTTCTTTCTAAATGTCCAAGATATAAAGAGAGGGAACACCTGCATTTACATAGCACCTGCCATTGAAGTGCTGGGGCGAGGCAATCAAGTAGCTCCAAAGTTGTCACTGTTCTGTTATAGGAAACGTGGCATTGCACGTAGCGGGTTCCCACAAACATTAATGTAATCACTTGTTTTCAGCGGTGTTAAGGAGAAATCCTTTCGTTTTCAAAACACCACCATGGGTTTATTTGCAAGGGCCGGACAAGAACCTTGGAGTCTCGTTCTCTTCACGGTGTAGCATCCCCAATCCCGTCAGCTCAAGTTTCATCAGCTTCAAGTGGGACTTGAACCCACAATCCTCCAACTCTCAGGCGAAAGCGTGACAACTGAGGCACCACTGACAAATAGTCGTAAATGGCAACAACTTTTCTTTGACAGAGGTACGGAAATAAATTGTGGCAGCACAATTTCATGGGTTATGTACCAAAAAATAACATGCTGACTTTTAACTCTTCTATAAAGAGAGTAAGGCAGGGTATTTGCCAACTGTTTTCCCTTTAGTCTAATCTTTAATGAGTTGCATAATCTTTGATAATGCTAAAATCTGTTTGGTTTGAAGTTTTAAAATTGGGGAAGGATGGTTTGTGAAGGGAAAACTCAGTTGCCTAACCATACGTCATAATGTATTGAAATGTCTGAAATTTTCCCACAAAGTGTAAGTTGATAGTCCACTGAAATTGTTTGAATTTCTTTAGAATGCAATCGTATGGCAATAGACACGTTAGTATAAATAATCAATCTTAAAGAAGGACCAAAATCTCAACATGTAGTTCTCATCTTAAGTATGAAAGTAAAAGCATTAAATCATATTGACATCAAGCAGAAGCTATTTTGCAAACTGAAATCAAGGAAGACTTTGAAAATTGTTTTATAGTTATGACATTAAAAAAATTCAAGAAACAGTACAATCTTAACTTGCTCGAAAGGTGATCCTTTCAAGTAGCATTATAAAAGATCAAAGATTTGGATGTATCATGCCTAATATCACTTATGCCCAAAGTTCTGTAATACTTTAGACTATGTAATTGATTTGGGCACTGATTATGTATGTCTCTGATTTGTAAATGCAGAGAAAAGCCATGAACTGAATGGAAAAGCTGCCTGATTGCTGAAGGAATTCTGAAACAATCCCCAAAACTGTACTTGTACAAATAGAAGAATTCATGGACAAGTGGGTCCACAACTTATGTCATTTTACTGCTTATTGATTATGCAAGTGCTTTATTTAGCAAAATTCACTAAAAGTTTAGTCTAAATAATGAATGTCCTTGGTCTCATGTATTGCACAGAGTACTAAATTTTGAAGATTGGCTGCAGGGATGGAATAAACTTTACTATTACAGATGGAGGAGACACATTAGGCAAGAAGAGCAAAGGAAGCAAATTGGTTCACCAGTTTGAGAAATGTTGCAGAACTTGAACCAAGAGTTTTGAGCATTTTCTAAATAAACATGAGGATTCTGAAATCATTGGAGAATGGGGCAGTCAGCAAAGATTGGAGAGAAGTTAAAAGATGACTTGGAGTGAGACTTGAAAAAGTAATGCTGGATAAATTGAATGAAGGACAGTATAGGATATATTCAAAAAGGATGTTGCAGAAATTACCATTAAAGGCTCCAGTGATAGATGATATGGAAATAGAAAGCTTGGAATTGATTCTGATCCCGTGAGTAGCAGGAGGAGAAACCTGGGGCTTCGATAGCAACGTGTTGCTATGTATTGATCTGGAGACTGTTCTAGCTCATCGATGAATATATATTAGTCAGAGGATGGCATAATGATAAGCATGGGATTAAGGATGATAGAGTAACCATGCTGAGTGTTATTGACATACATATATGGATAGCAGCTGTATTTCTGCCCAAAGAACATAGAACATAGAAGGATACAGCGCAGTACAGGCCCTTCGGCCCTCGATGTTGCGCCGACCGAATCCTACCTAACCTATACTAGCCCAATAACTTCCAAATGCCTATCCAATGCCCGCTTAAATGACCATAAAGAAGGAGAGTTCACCACTGATACGGGCAGGGCATTCCATGAACTCACAACCCGCTGTGTGAAGAATCTACCCCTAACATCTGTCCTATACCTACCACCCCTTAATTTAAAGCTATGTCCCCTAGTAACACCTGACTCCATTAGCGGTAAAAGGTTCTTAGTATCTACCCTATCTAAACCCCTAATCATCTTATACACTTCTATCAGATCTCCCCTAAACCTTCTCTTCTCCAATGAGAACAGCCCCAAGTGCCTCAGCCTTTCCTCATAAGATTTTCCTACCATTCCAGGCAACATCCTGGTAAACCTCCTCTGCACTCGTTCTAAAGCTTCCACATCCTTCCTATAGTATGGCGACCAAAACTGCACACAATACTCCAGATGAGGCCGCACCAGAGTCTTATACAACTGCAACATGACCTCAGGACTCCGGAACTCAATTCCTCTGCCAATAAAGCCCAGTACACCATATGCCTTCCTCACAGCACTATTTACCTGGGTGGCAACTTTCAGAGATCTGTGTACATGGACACCAAGATCCCTCTGCTCATCCACACTACCAAGTAGCCTACCATTAGCCCAGTAATCCATCATCTTGTTATTCCTACCAAAGTGAACGACTTCGCACTTAGCTACATTGAATTCCATTTGCCACATTTCCGCCCAGCTCTGCAACTTATCTATATCCCGCTGTAACCTACCACTTCCTTCCTCACTATCCACAACTCCACCGACTTTTGTGTCATCCGCAAACTTGCTTACCCAGCTTTCAAGTCCTTCCTCTAGATCATTTATAAAGATAACAAAAAGCAATGGTCCCAAAACAGATCCTTGTGGTACACCGCTAGTAACTGCGCTCCAAGATGAACATAATCCATCAACTACTACCCTCTGTCTCCTTCCAGCCAGCCAATTCCTAATCCAAACCTCTAATGTATCCTCAATGCCATACCTCCGAAGTTTTAGCATTAGCCTACCATGGGGAACCTTATCGAACGCCTTACTAAAATCCATATACACAACATCTACTGCTTTACCCTCATCCACTTCCTTGGTCACCTTCTCAAAGAACTCAATAAGGTTTGTGAGGCACGACCTGCCCTTCACAAAACCATGCTGGCTATCCCTGATCACGTTATTCCTACCCAGATGTTCATAAATCTTATCCTTTACCATTCTCTCTAAGACTTTGCCCACCACTGAAGTCAGACTCACTGGCCTATAGTTGCTAGGGCTATCCCTACTCCCTTTCTTGAACAATGGGACCACATTCGCTATCCTCCAGTCCTCTGGTACTATTCCTGTTGACAACGATGACATAAAAATCCAGGCCAATGGCTCTGCTATCTCCTCCCTAGCTTCCCATAGGATCCTGGGGTAAATGCCATCAGGCCCAGGAGACTTATCTATATTCATCCTTTCCAAAAGAAGTTG
This sequence comes from Hemiscyllium ocellatum, assembly GCF_020745735.1. Classification (NCBI taxonomy): domain Eukaryota; kingdom Metazoa; phylum Chordata; class Chondrichthyes; order Orectolobiformes; family Hemiscylliidae; genus Hemiscyllium; species Hemiscyllium ocellatum. The sequence goes on along the minus strand of NC_083422.1, from coordinate 7,236,019 downwards.
CGCATAAAGTATTTTTCAAGCCATCAGAACATCCCCACAAGAGCTTATCACCATTAAAATATAGACAGGCAGAAAGGTTTAGAAATGATATTCTTAGACTTGGGAGCCTTGGCATCTGATTGGTCAGGTGCCAGTGGTGGAGCATTTAAAATCATGGTAGCTCAAGTGGCCAGAATTGAAGAATTTTAGATATTCTGGGGGGCTAAAGAAGAGTACAGAGATAGGGAGGGGTAAGAATTGGCATTTCAGAAAAAGGGGTTGGCTTAACTGGTCAGTGAACATTCAGGTAATATGTGAATGAGTCATGCGCAGATTAGGACACAGCAGCAGAATTTTTGGTAACCACAAAATTTACAGCAAGTGGAACCTGGGAAACTAACCAGGAGTGTATTGGAGTAGTTGAATCTAAAGCTAACAGTGGCATGGATGAAGGTTTCAGTCGTATGTGAGCTGAGGCAGGGACAGAGTCTAGTTATGAATTCAAGGTGGAAATAGATGGCCTGGGTGGCAGCACAGATATGTAGTTGGAAAATCATCTCAGTCACAAATGACACCAAGTTTTTAAAAGTTCAGTTCAGGCTCAGCAAGATGGACTTGGTGGTGAGGCAATGGAGTTCTTTCGGTCTTTCCAATATGTATTTGTAGAAAATCTCTGTCTGTCCAGTCTGGATGCTGGGCAACCACTCAAATGATTTAAAGCCTGTGGAGTCATTGAGATGGGTGGTGGTGAGTTAGATCCGGTGTTGTCTGTGCACTGTTGTGTAAAATGAGACTATGTATTCAAATCATATCATGGACCTACTTTCTATGATTTAGGATGTGAATATATGCTAATATTTATAATAACTACATGTGCTGAAAGCACATTGCTGTTGATAAATAAAGGTCAGAAGAATTGTGGAGAACACTGTTTTTCTGGGATAGTATGCTCAATTGAGAGGACAGATAAGGCTTAAGATTAGTATCTCTTCCAAAAGATGGCATAAGAACATAAGAACTCGTAGGAGCAGGAGTAGGCCATTGGGCCCTTCGAGCCTGCTCTGCCATTCAATAAGATCACAACTGATCTTTTTGTGGACTCGGCTTCACTTGCCCATGCTCTCACCATACCCGTTAATTACTTTATTGTTCAAAAAAAAATCTATCTTTGTGTTAAAAATGTTTACTGATGTAATGTCAACTACTTCGCTTGGCAAGGAATTCCGTAGATTTACAACCCTCTGGATGAACAAGTTCCTTCTCAATTCTGTAAAAGGTGAGGTCTGCAGATGCTGGAGATCAGAGCTGAAAATGTGTTGCTGGTTAAAGCACAGCAGGTTAGGCAGCATCCAAGGAACAGGAAATTCAGTCCTAAATCTGCTCCACCTAATTTTGAGGCTATGCCGTCTTGTCCTAGTTTCACCTGCCAGTGGAAACTTGCTCTCTACTTCTATCTTATCTATTCCCTTCATAATTTTGTGTGTCTATAAGATCCCCTCCTCATTCTTCTAAATTCCAATGAATATAATCCCAGTCTACTCAGTCTCTCCTCATAAGCCAACCCCTCAACTCTAGGATCAACTTAGTAAACTTCTCCTGCATCCCCTCCAGTGCCGGTACATACTTTCTCAAGTAAGGAGACCAAAACTGCACATAGCACTCCAGGTGTGGCCTCACCAGCACCCTTTACAGCTATAACATAACCTCTCTACTTTCAAACTCAATCCCTTTAGCAATGAAGGACAAAATTCCATTTGCCTTCCTAATTACTTGTTGTACCTGCAGACCAATCCTCTACAGAAGGACACCCAGATCCTCTGCAAATCAGCATGTTGCAACTTTTTACCATTCAGATAATAAACCTTTTTACTGTTACTCCTACCAAAATGGATGACTTCACATTTATTAACATTGTATTCCATCTGCTGGACCTTTGCCCACTCACTTAAAGTATTTATGTTCCTCTGCAAAGTTTCACAATCCTCTGTACGCTTTGCTCTGCCACTCATCTTAGAATGTCAAAGTTTGCAGATGACACTACACGTGGTCGTCAACTCCAAATCATCCATATATATATATATATAATAGTGAATAATTGCGTCCCAACACTGATCCCTGAGGCACACCACTAGGTACTGGTTACCAACCAGAATAGCACTTATTAATCCCCACTCTTTGCCTTGTGTTAGTCAACCAATCACCTATCCATGCTAATACTTGACCTGTGATGCCATGCATCTTTATCTTATGCAGCAGTCTCTTGAGCAGCACCTTGTTGAAGCTCTTTTGGAAATCTAGGTACACCACATCCACTGGGTCCCCACTGTCCACCTTGCTCGTAATGTCTTCATAGAATTCCAAAAGATTTGTTGAGCATGACCTGCCCTCCATGAACCCATGCTGTGTCTGCCCAACGGGACAATGTCGATCTAGATGCCTTGCTATTTCTTCCTTGATAATAGACTCAAGCATCTTTCCCATGACAAAGGACACATTTGACAGTTCAACATAAAAGAACAAAACCTCCTGCACCCCACTATTCAAAAAAACAGTTGAACAAAATACTGGGAATTTATCTTGTGTTTTCTTGTACAGGTAGAGGTGAAAGAAAATTATAGTAGATTGCATGCATTTGGAGTTGCATGGAGCCTACAGGAGGTTGGACTGTGGAAGTGTGTGGAGGTTACAGCAGGTTTGTACTCTATTTGGTTTCTGTGTTGGTATGGTATTTGGAAGATTAATAGTTTTGGGAATGGGGATGTTAACTCTGTTGAAGAGATGAGATTGTAGCTTCAGTTTGTCTTTGGGGAATTATTTGTAATCTGAGGAAATAATCTGATGGAGAAAATAGCAACAAGGAAAAGCTTTATAGTTGTATTTGAGAACAGCTACTTCAAGCTGTTTGAATTGTAGACAGGAAGGTCAGCCTTCAAGCACCTTGTTTGCCTTTTTAAGGAAATGTGCATTTTAGTAAATGGACAGGCAGTCAGTATTGTCTCCCAGTCTGTTGCTTTCTGTGCTGTTTGTCACTGGAGTTCTGCAGCAGCTCCACTGGATTAACTTCATGATTTGGAGATGCTGGTGTTGGACTGGGGTGTACTAAGTTAAAAATCACACAACACCAGGTTGTGTGAACTTTTAAACAAAAAAGGTTTTGTGATTTACACATGAAAGAAGTGAAACTATCACTGTATTCTCACAGATGAAAGGCTTAACAGACAATCAATTTTTCAATGTATAATTTCAGTTACATCACACTGCAAATTTTTGCTATAAATTTTGTGTTATGATCGAGCCCTCCACTATCACCTGATGAAGGAGCGTCGCTCCGAAAGCTAGTGTGCTTCCAATTAAACCTGTTGGACTATAACCTGGTGTTGTGTGATTTTTAACTTTGGATTAACTTCAGTGACTTGAAAGTTTTCCTTGAATTCTATAAATTCAGAAGAATGTTTTCTCAAACAAAAACGTGTTACATAAGATCAAGTGCAGGCCTTTCCGCCCTTCAAAACTCTTCAATTATCTTGTAGATGTGCGTATCCTTAAATGAATTTCGCACCTTTGCTCTATGTCCCAACATCCTTTTGAAACAAAAGCTTTCACACTGGGTCCTTTTGGCCCCTGATTTCTGTGCCCTGTACCTGGAAAAAGTGCTTTCTGTTTTTTCATGTGAATAGGCTAGATCTAATTTCAAGATTATTTCCACTTTGTTCTGGATCCTGCATAATAGGATCTACTGCATCAACTCTTATTACAATTGTAAATATTCTGGTTAAATCAGCTTTCTAAACACAATAAAATACAAGATACACTTATGCTGCCTCTCTTCACAATTTAACGTAATTGAACTGTAATTGATTTTAAACTGCTGAAATGGCCTGGCAAATCACTCTGTTCAAAGGCAGTTAAGGATGGACAAAGAAAAATGCTGTCCTTGCCAACAATTCCCACATCCCATAAAGGAATATAGAGCAAAAATTCTGCTTTGGACTGTTATCAAGGCCAATATATCCTCTTCACAGTACTGTGTTTAAACTTGAATGCACTTGTTATTAATTCACCTTTCCTATTAGTCATTGGTACAGGAACTTGTGGGCGACTAGAAAAGAGCTGTTTATAGTGGCTGAGAAATTTATCAGGGAGCTTAGAAAATAAGATAGCTGAAATGAAGGCTGTTGCTCTGTGCACTGATTTGTCCATCAAGTTCACAATCTCACCTGCATGCTTTGTGCAGGTTCTTCTCTCTTTGGGGAAGGAGAAATGTGCCTCCACATTGTGTCTAAAATACTCTTTGTATGACCATCTTTTATTGGGATAGTAAACGTTTTGAATAAATTAAGGAGGGCCTTTGAAAAATCTCTAACTTGATGTGGCTCCTTTCACTTTTAGTTTTAAGTCTTCACAAAATGCTGTGAACCATAAAAAGAGGAAGTTTTTCTGAATAGTTTCCAAATCCCTCAATAGGCTCCAATATTCTGTAATCTCCATCAGCCCTATAAGATGTGGGATCCTCCAATTCTGGTCTCTTATGATTTTCGGTACTCCACTCGGTATTGTGCTTTCAGCCGCCAAGATTCTAAACCCTGAAATGTTCTCCTTGTGCCTTTCCACACTACCTATCCTTTTTGGAGGTTCTCTTCAAAATCTACTTGTTTGACAAAAAAAATCTCATCAATATGTTCAGAGATATTACACGTCTCTAGCCTTTGGACATCTCCTTGTGTGGCTGTGTGATTTTGTGTGATAATTGTCGTGTGAAGCACTTTGGATTGTCTTACTCTGTTAAAAGTTCCTTTAAGCGCACAAACCTTTATTGTTGACACATGACTGCCAGGCAGACATGTTTGCAATGTGGTCATTGAGCCATAAATTAGTAAAGCTTGTTTACCGACCCTTAATTTAGAGTCATAGGGTCATAGAGAATGGAAACTAATCTATGCCTACCATGTTGCCAAACTAAACTAGTCCCATCTGCCTCTACTTGGCTCATAACCCTCCAAAAAATTCTTATTCATGTGCTTATCCAGATGTCTTTTGAGCGTGACCGTACCCGCATCCATTACTTCCTCTGTAAGTTCATTGCATCCACGAACCATTCTCTGTGTGAAAAAGGAAGTTGCCCGTCAGTTTGCACATAGCAAGATCCGATAAATTTCAATGACACGTCAACTAGTTTTTTTGGTTTTTTGATGACAATTGATGGAGAGCCACTTCAGAGTGCAGGCAGGACCTGCATCTCATCAGACAGGCAAGACCTCCATTATGTAGTGCTTCCTCAGCGCCAACCCTCTGACAGGGATGATGTGGAGGTGCTGGCATTGAACTGGGGTAGACAAAGTTAAAAATCTCACAACACTATATAATAGTCCAACAGGTTTATTTGGAAGTACTAACTTTCGTAGTGCTGCTCCTTCATCAGGTAGCTCTGGACCAAGATCATAAGACACAGAATTTATAGCAAAAGACCTCAGTGTCTGCAACTGAAACAGTATACAGAACAACCGTGATTATTCGAACAAGACAGGCAGGGCGAATTTTGTTTGGATAACTGGTTGTTCAGATTACGTTTTTATGAGACCTTGAGAGCTTGATCGGATAATCCGAAATTCAGATAATTGATGTTCGGATAGCCAGGGTTGTTCTGTGTTGAACTATAGCAAGGGATCTTTTGCTATAAAGTCTGTGTCTTACGTTCTGTGCCACAACTCCCTGTTGAAGGAACAATGCTTTTTAACTCTGACAGGAAAGCATTCCTCAGTTTGTATGATTCAAGTTAGTGTGCAGAAGTCAGGCTTTTGGTTTAAATATTTAGCTTAAATAGATGGAGTAAAAAGTGAGGTCTGCAGATGCTGGAGATTAGAGCTGAAAATGTGTTGCTGGTTAAAGCACAGCAGGTTAGGCAGCATCCAAGGAACAGGAAATTCGACGTTTCGGGCCAGAGCCCTTTCCTGATGAAGGGCTCTGGCCTGAAACGTCGAATTTCCTGTTCCTTGGATGCTGCCTAACCTGCTTTGCTTTAACCAGCAACACATCTTCAGCTTAAATAGATGGAGGTCACTTTATTGTTATTATGGAATCTTCAGTGATAAAAAGAGAAATTTATTAACAAAAAATGAAGGTCAAAATTAAAACAAATACAGATAGGTCGAAAAGAATTTTTGGTATTTTATTGTTCAGGTGGAACTTTATAAAACAAGAGACTTTGGGAGAGAGAAAGAGAGAGTTGACAGATTCCTGGTTTTGCAGACAAGGCTGTTCTGGTTGCTTAGTTGCTTTACATGATGTGGAGATCCCGGTCTTGGTCTGAGGTGGACAAGGCAGTCACCCAACACCAGGTTATAGTCCAACAGGAGTATTTGAAATGATAAGCTTTCAGAGCGCTGCTCCTTTCTCGGGTGAGGTGACTTCACCTGGTGAAGGAGCTGCTCTCTGAAAACTTGAGTTCTGATAAGCCTGTTGGACTATAACCTGGTGTTGTGTGACTTCTCAGCTAATTGCTTTACAGCAGACCACTGCCTTTCAAGAGCCTTCAAACGTTTCGTCATGCTCCCTGCCTGGGGAGACACATTTTCCTTTGATAGTTCAAGATGGAACCCCTCTGTCGAGGCAGCTTACCTTTTCTTAACTAGCATGTTAGGATGACCACTGTTACAGGGTGACTTACGCAAAAATTAAGTCGTGCTACTTTGATGTTCGGGAAATAGCTCTTATTCCACCTGTGATTCTTGGTCTTTGTGCTGGTCCGTACCTAATTTGCATTCTCTCTGTGAATCATCAAGGAACTTTGTTGTCTTGTGAGAGTTGTTAAATATCTGGATATGTCTCTCTGTCTGTCACATGGTTGTAGTTGTATAGTCAGATGATTTGTAGCAATTTTTAACTATTGGTGTCCATGTCCAGTCTTTTTCCTAAAAATGACTGTACCATATCCGCACATTTGTAATGGTTAGATTTATCAACGATGCTGTATAAAAGTAAAAGTAAGGTCGGCATAGTCTTTCCAGACCATAGGGCTGCTCTGTCATTAGAGAGAGACTGTGGTGATACTTTAAACTGAGGGTCCCCATGCCTCAGGTAAATGGAAAGGTTGAGGAGGAGAGTCCTTCATGGCGTTACTCTGCATTGAACTTAGCATACTGAGAGATTTAGGTAGAGTGGAAGTGGGGAAACTAGAATTCAAGGGCACAGCCTCAGAAAGAAGGGATGAGCCTTTAGAGCTGAGATGAAGAGGAGATTCTTCAGTCAAGTGGTTAATTTGTGGAACTCCTTGCTACAGAATGCTGTGGAGGCTAAGACATTGAGTGTATTTAAGACAGGGGTAGATAGGTTCGTGATTAGTATGGGATTAGGGTTATCGTATAATAGAATTATAGAACCCCTACAGTGTGGAAACCAGTCATTTTGGCCCAACAAGTTAGAGTCATGGAGTTGCACAGCATGTCCAACTCGTCCGTGGCGACCAGATATCAAAAACTAATCTAGTCCCATTTGCCAGCACTTAGCCCATATCCCTCTGAACTCTTCCTATTCATATACCCATCCAGATGTCTTTTAAATGTTGTAATTGTACCAGCCTCCATCATTTCCTCTGACAGGTCATTCCAAACATGAAAGGAGCTTAAGTCCCTTTTTTAAATCCTCCTTTTTTTCCCCCCACCCCCAACCTTAAACCTACACCGTCTAGTTTTGGACTCCCTACCCTGGGGAAAAGACTTTGGCTCCTCACCCTATCCATCCCCCTCATGATTTTATAAACTTCTCACTCCTCAGCCTCCGATGCTCCAGGGAAAACAATCCCAGCCTATTAAGCCTCTGCCTATAGCTCAAACCCTCCAGCCCTGACAACATTCTTGTAAATAATTTCTGAACCTTTTAACAGTCACAACATCTTTTCCATAGCAGGAAAACCAGAATTGGTATGAGGGGGAACATTTTTGCCACTTGCAGAAAATGCCGAAGCATAACCTAAGTCTCTACATTTATCTGACCTAAGTCTGGCCATTGATTGGTTTATGTTGGACTGCAGAAAAAAGAGTTCCTTTGAACTTCTAGGACATGTCTGTTTTGTGGGGGGCGTGGGAGGGGGAGATGAGGTTTGTGGGGGGAGGGGGAAGGGAATGGAGAGAGAAGGTTTCTTTGTTCATTCATATGTGTTTCTCCATTTCCAGCCATTTTATTGCTTTGCTATAGTTATTTTGCTTAGTTTTCTTTTTCACTTCTGTTTTTTGCAAATTGCCTGTTTCCTTTGTATCCTCTTTATCCCCCTTGTACTATTTACTGAGTCATCTTTCACTCAGTTTCTTTTATTTATTTATCACGTATTTCCCCAGGTTAGTCTTCCTACAACTGTTTTCCTCACTTGCTGCCTCTTTCACCTGTTTTATTTGTATGTATTTAGGTATTTCCTTCTGAATCCTCAGTCTTCTGCCATAACTGCTACTCACTTGGGTACTCCATCTTTCATCAGCACTTCTTTCTTCATAGCAAACTCCCTTAATTACACTTTTTATTTCTCCCTTTGAGAAAGTGTGTAAGGTATGAGCAGGTAGGGAAAGAGTTAAGTTTTGAATGACAAAAGGCTCAGTGAGCATGACTTTCTGCAGATAAGAACTTGCAGTAAACAATGGGGTGCTGGAGGCAAGGTTTAACAAGGTGAAAAAGCTTTCATTGTGTAAAGCCATTTAACAAGATGAAGAAGCATTTGTTATGCAAAGTCAGTTAAACAATGTGAACAGCAATGATTATGTGAAGCCAGTTAAGGTTAAGAACATTCAGTGTGTAACAGCAGATGGCTTCATCTTTACTATTGAAACTCGCTGATTGTAATGGTCACCCAATCAATATATATGTCACCTTATCTAGATGCTCCTCCCTGCAAGTGACTATATAATTCATCAAGAATGTGTTGTTCAAGAGAAAACTGAGAACTCATGACTCTGCGCACATTGGCGATTGTTCTCTCTCCCTCCAGGGCCCGTAATAAAGATGAAGGAGGTAAAACTGTACTGTGTCTTTGAGCGTTTTGCTTTGACTGATACAGGGATAGGGAAATGGGATGACACCTTTCCAACCAGTTTGCCAATCTCTCCATTTAGTCATCGAGATGTACAGCATGGAAACAGATTCTTCAGTTCAAATCGTCCATGCCTACCAGATATCCCAATCCAATCTAGTCCCATCTGTCAGCACCTGGCTCACATCCCTCCAAACCCTTCCTTTACATATACCCATCCAGATGCCTTTTTAATGTTGCCATTGTACCAGCCTCCACTACTACTTCTGGCAGCCTATTCCACACACGCATCACCCTCTGCATGAAAAAGTTGCCCCTGAAGTCTCTTTGATATCTTTCCCCCCTCACCCTAAATCTATGCCCTCTAGTTCTGGAGTCCCACCCCAGGAAAAAGGCATCGTCTATTTATCCTATCCCTGCCCCACATGATTTTATAAACCTCTATAAGGTCACCCTTCAGCCTCCGGTGCTCCAGGGAAAACGGCTCCAGCCTATTCAACCTCTCCCTTATATCTCAAAATCTTCCAACCTGGCAATATCCTTGTAAATCTTTTCTGAATCCTTTCAAATTTCACAACATCCTTCTGATAGGAAGGAGACCAGAATTACATGCAATATTCCAAAAGTGGCCTAACCAATGCCCTGTACGGCTTCAACATGACCTCCCAACTCCTGTACTTGATACTCTGACCAATAAAGGAAAGCATACTTAAACGCCGCCTTCCGCAGATTGTGGTGGTTCACGGACTCCCAGCCCAACTGCTTGTTCTATGGTGCTGTGGAGTCCGTGGACCATGTGTATATTGGGTGTGGGCGTTTGCACTCCCTCTTTGATTTTCTGAAAAACCTCCTCCTCTGCTTTTGGTTGCACTTCAGTCCCACGCTCCTGATCTTCAGGCACCCGGTACGGAGGAGAGAGGGCAGGTCTGAAGACCTCCTCGTGGGTCTGCTCCTGGGTCTGGCCAAACTGGCCATAAACAGGTCCAGGCAGCGGGCCGTGGAGGGGGTCGTTAGGGCCGACTGCCTTCCGTGGTTACGTTAGAGCCCGGGTGTCCTTGGAGAGGGAGCACACGGTGTCCACCAACACCCTGGAGTTGTTCAGGGAGAGGTGGGCGCCGCAGGGAGTGGAGTGCATCATTTCCCCCTCCAACTCTATTTTGATTTAATCCCTGCCCTCCCCTTCGCTGTGTGATCACACAGCATTGCCCTTTGATATGAAGAGCACTGCTTGTCACAGGCCACTCGGCTGTTTTCCTATTTTCCTGGTGGTGGAAATTGAATAAAGATTTGTACACTGTGTCTTTCACTGTGTCTCACACCTGCGCGCGCGCGCGCGCGCACACACACACGCGCGCTGGGGAAAAAATAAGCACTACTGCAGTTAGGCAGTAGTGTGGGGACAAAGGAAAAAAAAATTAACAGGAGATTCCCTCCCCTTCAAAAAAAAAATAAACAGGGGCTTCCCCTTCACTGTTTTGATCACACAGCAAAAAAAAACTAAACTCCGCCTTCACTATCCTATCTACCTGCAACTCCATTTTCAAGGAGCTATGAACCTGCACACCCAGGTCTTTGTTCAGCAACACGCCCTAGGACCTTACCATTAAGTCTATACGTCCTGCACTGATTTGCTTTCCCAAAATGCAGCACCTCACATTTATCTAAATTAAACTCCATCTGCCACTCCTCAGCCCATTGGCCCATCTGATCAAGATCCTGTTGTAATCCGAGATAACCTTCTTCGCTGTCCACTACGCCTAGTTGGTGTCATCTGCAAACTTACTAACTAAACCTCTTATGCTCACGTACAAATCATTTATACAAATGATACAAAGTATTGGACCCAGCACCGATCCTTGTGGCACTCCATTGTCTGTGCAATATTTGCATTTAGATGGGAGGAGATTCTGCTTTATAGAGAACTCGGGAAGGAACTATCGTCTTAAAAAGACGGTTGTATTGGAGTCCAAATAATCCTCTGTGCAGAAAGAGCAAATAATCAGTGTTTGTTTCAGGACACGATGGAAGTCTGCATTATACAGTTGGCTGCTCAACAAAGACAAATTAGGGTGCTGCGTTTGATGTTCCTTAATGTGGAGCCTTGTGTTGAAATGCTGCCCTATTCCTATCCATCTTGCTTTATCCTCCTAAAATATTTTCTCAAGTTCAAAGTTATGTTCATTTAATAAACAGCCCACACATCAAAACTAAACTATTTTGGTCTAAGTTGCAATGAAATTTGTGTTGCCTAGTTGAAATAAATCAGGGGAGAGCGTTGCATCGTCTCAAAATAAGGCCATTAATAGTTTATTGGTGTGAATAATCATTAGGCAGTCAGTGTGAAAGACAGGTTTCCCGGTTATACAAGCAATCCTTTTTCGTAATAAATTTCCAGACTAAGGGTTTTATTTCTCTAGTAGTTAGTTTCTTAGTTTTATTTTGATTGTTGAATCCACACTGTTGTTTGTGGCCAGTATTCTTGTTGTCTCTCTAGAATGTCTTTATTTTCAGACTTTCCAGTTCCCATGAGAAGTGAGTAGATTACAAAAACATGGCTGAGGGCTCTAGAATCAAGGATATGGTGTTAGTTTAAAAAAAAGCATGAATCAGATGAGAGGCATCTTTGTTCAGAAGGTGGTGAATGTTTGGAATAAGTCAGGACATGCAAATGTTGGAGATCAGAGTTGAAAAATGTGGCACTGGAAAAGCACAACAGGCCAGGCAGCATCCGAGGAGCAGGAGACTTGACATTTCGGGCATAGGCCCTTCAATGGGATGAAACGAAACGTTAACTCTCCTGTTCCTTGGATGCTGCCTGATTTGCAGTGCTTTTCCAATGCCACACTTTTCGGCTCCTAACATTTGGAATGTCTAGATGTCTCTATCGGAGGGCAAAAGTATGTCAGTCATTGGGTGTTTTCAAGATAGTGATTGATAGATTTCTAATTACTATTGACATTAAGGGATATGGAGTTTCTGTGGGGAAATGGCATTGAGTAGATGGTCAACCATGCTAATGGAGAGTGTAATGAAGGAGGCACAAGGGACTGAATGGCCTACTGCTGCTATGTTCTGATCTTTTTCCATTCTTTAAAGCAATAACATTTTAGTTGTTTGAAAAATAAATCCATGTATCATTTGAAATTGCCATTTTTGTATAGGGTGATTAGGCAGCCAGAACTCTCCCAGCAATGCTGTGCTTGAGCAAGGTGTGCAAAAGCAACTTCTGCGTAACTTCCTTTTCTCCCTTTGAGTTCTGGCCTCAGTTCTGCCTCAGTGAGGAATTTTCTGGCCTTGATGTAACCTTGAACAGCCATTAGAGACTCATGTGAGGAACTTGCAGGCAAGAATATTGCGACCATTCTCTACGCCTTAATAAGCTGGAACTCTTACAGCTGCCTTCTATTCGTGATCATTTTAACCTGTTGCTAAAATTCCTTTGTCTTACTGCTTATTGCTAACTGATTCATAAAGTAATGTACTAAAGTCAATGTACTTTCACCTGACCTATCTAGATTGTAATCTTGTAGTAAATTAATTCAAATAAATTCAAGTATAATACACATCATACTTGTTAGATATTAGTTTGTCAGAAAGCCTGTTTTATAAAACATTCCTGAAGATTTTTCTTCTATCTATTGCTTTCTCTCTGTGGAGGCCTTCACTTACAAGCTACCATGTAATGCACTCTGCCAGGACTTTGCATACAGCTGTCAAAGTACAATGTGATGTCCTTTGTCATTGGTACATCTTGTGTACGTAAATTTAACTGACTAACCAAATCAATAGTCCAAGTTCCTCAGGCTTACCATGGTGTAGATAATCTCTTCTCCTGCTGAATTATAGAAGGTGGGCATGGGTTTCCTAATTCTGTCCATATCACGTTGTGACCTTTTTTATCCAAACATTGATTCAAGAATGGTTAAACCCCACGCAGAAAAGTAAAACTAGTTCAGCAATCTGTGATATAATTGAACATAGTATGCCACTTGTTAATCTATCTGATTTGTATTTAGAGTTTTCTTTCACTGATGGAATGGGAGCATCGTTGGCTAGGTCAGCATTTATTGCCTTTTCCTAATTGCCCAGAAGGCAGTAAAGATCAACCATTTTGCTATGGGTCTGGAGTTACATGTAAGCCAGACCAGGTAAGAACTGTAGATTCACTTCCCTGGAGGATATTGATGAACCAGATAGATTTTTAAAATAATTAATATTGGTTGCACAGTTATGTTAAGCTAGCTTTTATTCCTAATTTTCTTGACTTCAAATTTCGCCATCTATGATGGTGGGATTTCAACATGTGTACCCAGAACATTAGCCTGAGCTTCTGGATTGCTGGTCCAGTGTCATTACTATCACCTCACTGCTTCCCCCATTTCTAAACATTTAAATGTTCAAACCATTTTGGAATTTTTGTTCACGTGATTTTTAATCTTTTGAGTGTTTCCATCTTCACATGAAGATTCGGTAAAGGAGAATTGTTGGTGAACCCATGACACTCAGAGTCATAGAGCTTTCAGACCCTTTGGTCCAACTTGTGCATGCCAACCATATATCCTTAATTGATATACCCAAAGTTACTACAGGCAGTGATGGAAGAGATTGCTGCGCCTTTGGCGTTGATCTTTGTGTCCTCATTGTCTACTGTAGTACTGCCAGCTGATTGGAGGGTGGCAAATGTTATTCCCTTGTTCAAGAAGGGAATAGGGATAATCCTGGGAATTAGACCAATCAGTCTCATGTCAGTGGTGGGCAAAGTAATGAAGAGGATTCTGAGAGACAGGATTTATTTTAGTTGGAAAACCATAGTTTGATCAAAGATAGTCAGCATGGCTTTGTGAGGGGCAGGATGTCATAAACATGTTGTTAAAGGTAGAGCAGTAGATGTGGTGCACATGGATTTTAGCAAGGCGTTTGATAAGGTTCCCCATGGTAGGCTCATTCAGAAAGGAAGGAGGCATGAGATATAGGGAGAATTGGCTGGCACATAGAAGACACAGGGTGGTAGTAGATGAAAAGTTTTCAGCCTGGAGCTTGGTAGCTAATGGCGTACTGCAGGGATCTGTTCTGGGACCTCTGCTCTTTGTAATTTTTGTAAATGACTTTTTGATGAGGAAGCGGAAGGGTGGGTTAGTGAATTTGACAATGACAAAGGTTGTTGGAGTGGTAGATGTTGTGGAGGGCTGTTGTAGGTTGCAATGGGGCATTGATAGGATGCAGAACTGGGCTGATAAGCGGCAGAGAGTTGACTTTTCGAGATGAAGAGCTCAGGATACAGAGCTGGGCTGAGAAGTGGCAGATGGACCTCAACCTGGAAAAGTGAGAAGTGATTCATTTTGGAAGGTCGAATTTGAACGCAGAATACAATATTAAAGGCAGGATTGGAGGCTGTGTGCAGGAAAAGAGGGATCTTGTGGTCCATGTCCATAGATCCCTGAAAGATGACACCCAAGTTGATAGGGTTGTGAAGAAGGCATACGGTATGTTGGCTTTCATTAGCAGGGGGATTGAGTTTAAGAGCTGTAAGGTTTTGTTGCAGCTCTATAAAACCTTGGTGAGACCACATGTGGAATATTGTGTTCAGTTCTGGTCACCTCATTATAAGAAATCTGTGGAAGCTCGAGAGAGGATGCAGAGGAGATTTACCAGGATGTTGCCTGGACTGGAGGGCATGTCTTACGAAGAACAGTTGAGGGAGCTAGGGTTTTCTCTTTGGAGTGAAGAAGGATGAGAGGTGACTGTGTAGAGTTGTACAAGATGATGAGAGGCATAGATAGAGTGGATAGTCAGAGACTTTTTCCCAGGACAGAAATGGCTATCGTAAGGGGGCATAATTTTTAAGGTGATTGGAGTAAGGTTGACGGGAGATGTCAGAGGTTGCTTTTTAAACAGGGAGTGGTGGGTGCGTGGAATGCATTGCCAGTGGTGGTAATAGAGTCAGATACATTAGGGACATTTAAGCAACTCTTGGATAGGCACACGGATGATTTTAAAATGAAGGGTATGTACGTTTGTTTGATCTTAGAGTAGAATAAAAGGTTGGCACAACATCGAGAGCTGAAGGGCCTGTACTGTGCTGTACTGTTCTATGTTCTATCTAGACCATTTTCCAGCATTTGGCCCATATCCCTTTTAAACCCTTCCTATTCATATACCTATCAACATACCTTTTAAATGTTCTAATTGTCCCAGCCTCCTCCATTCCTCTGGCAGCTCAGTTCATACATGCACCGCACTTGGTGTGGAAAAAGTTGCCCCTCAGATTCCTCTTAAATCTTTCCCCTCTCACCTTAAACCTATGCCCTCTAGTTTTGGTCTCTTACGCCCCAGGGAAAAGACCTTGGCTATTTACCCTATCTATGCCCCTCATGATTTTATAAATCTCAATAAGGTCACCCCTCACCTTCCGATGGTCCAGGGAAAATAACCGCAGTCTATTCAACCTCTCCTAATAGCTCAAACCCTCCAACTCTGCCATCAGCCTTGTAAATCCTTTTTGAACCCTTTCACATTTCATAACATCTTTCCTGTAGGAAGACCAGAATTGCACGCAATACTCCACTAGTGGCCTAACCAATGCCCTGTACAGCTGCAACATGACCTCCCAACTCTCATACTCAATGCTGTGACCAATAAAGGAAAGCATACCAAACACCACCTTCACTATCCTATCTACCTGTGACTCTACTTTCAAGGAACTATGAACCTGCATTCCAAGGTGTCTTTGTTCAGCAACACTCCCCAGGACCTAACCATTAAGTATATAAGTTCTGACCTGATTTGCTTTTCCAGTACACAACGCCTCCCATTTATCTTAATTAAACTCCATCTGCCACTCCTTGGCCAGTTGGCCCGTCTGATCAAGATCCTGTTGTACTCGGAGGTAACCTTCTTCACTGTTCATTACACCTCCAATTTTGGTGTAATCAGCAAACTTATTAACTATATGTCCTATGTTCACATCCAAATCATTTATATAAATGAGGAAAAGTAGTGGACCCAGCACTGACCCTTGTGGCACCCCACTGGTCACAGCCCTCCAGTCTGAAAAGCAACCCTCATGTCTTCTACCTACGGGCCAGTTCTGTATGCAAATGGCTAGTTCTCCCTGTATTCTGTATGCTCTAACCTTGCTGACCAGACTACCATGAGGAACCTTGTTGAATGTCTTTTTGAAGTTTGTATAGATCATGTCCACTGCTCTGCCCTCATCAATCATCTTCATTCCTTCTTCAAAAAACTTTGTTATTCCTAATCAAAAATATCACTCCCTTGCACCTCTTGTCCCCCGCCCCTTTTTTTTAATCCTTCCTTTAGCATCTATACCCTGGAACATTAAACTTCCAGTCCTGTCCATCCCTGAGCCACGTCTCTGTAATCACTGTGATATCCCAATCCCAGTGTTCCCAACCATGCCCTGAGTTCATCTGCCATACCTGTTCAGCCTCTTGCATTGAAATAAATGTAGTTTAATTTATCAGTCCTACCTCATTCTCTGCGTTGTTCCACCTGCCTTGATTGTTTAACTTGGTCCTTTTCCCAGCTGCACCAGTCTCACTGATCTGTTTTTTCACTGTCTCCTTGGGTTCCACCTCACCACCATACTAGTTTAAGTACTCTCTAGCAGCTCTAGCAAATCTCCCTGCTAATACATTAGTCTCCTTCCAATTCAGCTGCAATCTATCCTCTTTATTCAGATCAGTTCTACCCCAGATGAGATTCCAATGGTCCAAAAATCCTTCTCTCCTGCACTAACACCTCAGCCACGGATTCATCTGCTCCATCCTCCTATTCCTACCCTCTCTAGCCCGTGGCACCATGAGTAATCCAGTTATTGTACCCTCTTAGTGCCTATTTTTTATATTTTTAAAGTTTAATCAAGAGACAGATCTAAAAAACATATATTCGAGCAAGAACCCACTCTACTCACAATTGTAGATTTACAGAGGGGAAAAAAAATTACTCTTTCAAACTAGCCATTCAGCTCCTCCCCTGCTGTGAACTCGTCCACACAGGTTTCTCCAACTTCATTGTTTCTTTATTTTTCTTAGCATAACTCTGATGCCCAGCAATACTTAAAACCAAACAGCAGAGGCGGTCAGCTGTGCAGGTTCCCTGCTGGGTCAGACAGCTGTGCAGGTTCCCTGCTGGGTCAGACAGCTGTGCAGGTTCCCTGCTGGGTCAGACAGCTGTGCAGGTTCCCTGCTGGGTCAGACAGCTGTGCAGGTTTACTTCTCCATTTTGATTCACTTCCCACGTGGTCACTGCTTTGTCTCTCTCTTTCTCCTTTGTGAAGTGCAGTTATTTTGCATCTTTTTTTCCAAAGTTTCAAGACGTGAAACAGTTTATACAGCAGGACTTCACCTAGAATTCAAGAAAATCGCCTCCTGCACTGAAAATACCTCAAAAGAGGAGCAGTTCTTATAGCCACGATTTTTTCCCATCCTTCATCTTCTATTGCAGCTTTCACTTTAACATCTATTTTCTATTAGCTATTTGAAGTGTGAATCTTAATTAGGTGCGGGCATGTGTTTTTTCAAAAAAAAACAGATTTCAATCAAAGGATGCCCAAAAAAAGAAGAGAAAGTAAACTTAGAACAAGCAAGCAAGTTATACGAAAACAGATGGTAAGAACTTATTTAAGAAACATAAAAATAAGAGTGGCCAAAGTGAATATAGGCTTCTTAGAAAGTATGCTGGAAAATAATAATGGGGAGCCACACAAATGGCAGAATTGAATAATTTCTTTGCATCAACCTTTACAGTAGAGGCAACATTAGTATTTCAAAAAAGCTAAATAATCAGAAGAGGTTGTGGTCAAGAGGGAGGAAATGAACATGATATCTCGAGAGATAAAGTGCTAATGGGGGTTAAAGGATGACAAGTCCCCTGGACGTGATGTGTTGTATCCTAGGAATTTAAAGGAAGTAGCTACAGCGATGGAAGGTACACTGCTAGTAATCTTCCAAGAATCCTTAGATTCTGGAGAACTGCCAATCTAACACTCTCTCTTATTCAAACGGTGAGGGAGACAAAAATGGGTAACTGTGGACCAGTTAGCTTAACATCTCTCATTGGGAACATTTCAGAGTCTGTTATAAAGGATGTATAAAGGAGTATTTAGAAATAGATATGATGACCATGCAGAGTCAACATGACTTCACGAAGGGGAAATGATATCTGACAAACTTGTTGGAGTTCTTTTGAGGGGGTAAAAAGCAAGATACATAAGGAAGAACCAGTAGATGTAATACTTGAAATTCCAAAAGCCATTTGAAAAGGACTGCAAGTAAGACTACTAAATAAGATAAATCCATGGTGTTGTAAGTAATGTACTAGCATGGGTAGAGGATTGGCTAACTAACAAAAGAATGAGAGGAAACATAAAATTCCTAGGGGACTAGAAAAAGTAGAAGTTGTTTCCTCGTTTTGGGAGATTCTAAGATCAAACTGCTTAATCTCAGAACAAGCGGTCACCCCTTTAACAAGGATGAGGAGTGATATCTTACGAAGGTAGTGAATCTGTGGAGATCCTTATTGCGGAATACTTTCAAAGCTTGGTCATTAAGTATATTAAAGACCGAAATAGACAGAAAGGGAATTGAGGTTATGGAGTTGAGGACAATCAGATTAGCTGCTGTCTCATTGAACCAGAGAGGGCTAATTGGCCTAATGGCCTGTTTCTGCACCTACATTTTATGGTCTAAGCCTCTGATTTGGATACCAATTTTAGTTTGAAATGTGCAGTTGCAGTTATGGCTTGTGTGATTTCTAATCCAAGGCTTTATACGCTATTTTGCGAGTATAATTTGTATTGGGAGGGATGTATTCATTGCTGTCACAGGTGTTTAGAGTCATAGATGGAATTACAGATGAGATGTGGTGCAAAGCATAGTGGTGTATTGGCAAAGATTTGCTTTCAGAACATCTTGCAACCTGCTTCATGTGTATATTTGGGAGTAATCACCACTCATAATATGCAATAGGTAATGGCAGCTTTAATTAATTACGTGATCAACGTAGTGACAAAGCAGCAGTTATGATCGAACAGTTCATTGTATCTGAAAATACGACATTTATTTCACTGAGGTTATCATTGAGTTTGTGATTAATATTGCACATGTGACATGATGTTCATGTGATGATCCATTTTATACCATGAGCATTCTGACCAATCTTGCTTCAGCCTCGATAAATGAGGAAGTGGGATATCATAAGGAGCCGTGCAGTTTTGGAGGTGTCTGTCTTTTCCAACAGTATAAATGAAAATGGCCCAATTTAGCTGCAAGGCTATTTTCTAATAGAATAATAGCTATCATGGTAGAACTTGATTTGGAACAACCCTTTGCTTAGAAGTATTGTTTCTTTCAGGCTCACCAGCAGAGCAGAAAGGCGGAGCGTATGCTAGCAGCAGGAAGGTATGCTGAAGCAATTGATTGTCATGGGAAGGCTGCAGGTTGGTGAATCTTTTCAGCATATAAAACCAAAATATTAGTTCCCCCAGCAGGCACTCTGAGGAGTTTTCACTGTTTAAATGCAAGTTTTCATTGTATTTATAATAATTTGATCATATTTCACAGCCAGTGATTTCTCTTTAATTTGCAGTCCTGGTTTTCATTCTCATTCTAGTTACTTCCACTAAGAAATCTAACAACAGTAACTTCCATTTATGTGATGTCTTTAATCTAGCACCAGTCCCAAGGTGCTTCTCAGGAGTGGTATCAAACATGACTTGGCATTGAGCCATGTAAGTGGAGATGATGACAGACTTGGCCAAAGATATGCTGTAGGTTTAAGGGGTATCCTAAAGAAGAAGGACAGAGATTTAACAGGAATAATCCAGAGCTTTGTTAATAGACAGTGCTGCATGTGTTGGAGAGATTAATATCGGAGCTGCACGAGAGACCAGAATTGGACGAGGGCAAGAGTTTGCAGGGTTGGATCACTGGAAGAGACCCCAGAAGTTGAGTATGCAGATGCACAGACCCAGGATAAAAGTTTGACTAATTAGGTCTGAAGTGAGAAGATCAGAGGGTTGTGGATGTTCTGTCATTGAAAATACTTAAGACTGAGACAGAGTTTTAGAACATCAAAAGACAATAATATATACGAGCAGAATTAGACTATTCAGCCTATTGAGTCTGCACCACCTGTCAATCATGTTGATATGTTTCTTAACCCTATTCTCTGGGATTCTTCCCGTAACCATTCATCTCCATACTAATCACAAATCTATCTCTGTCTTAAAGACACTCAATGATTTGGCCTGCACAGCTTTCTGCGGCAGTGAGTTCCACAGAGTCACCTCCCTCTGGCTGAATTCCTCCTCCTCTTAATTCTAAACTGTTGTCCCTTCACTCTGAGGCTGTAACCCCATCCAGAGTAGGCAGAAAAGTGAAGTTTAGATTGAAGAGCGACTGCGATTGTGTTGGAAGGGTGGAGCATGTTTGAGGAGTTGAGTTGTTTATTCCAGCATCTATTCCTTATGTTTTTGTAAGCTGTGGAAGGATTTGCAAACTGATGGGAATTTTAAATTCATGAGGTTGTGAGATGGGAGAGCACACAGCTGATGGGTAAGTGGGTTTAGGTGCCAGTTAGGATACAGAATTATGAATTCATTCAAGGGATGCAGATGTCACTGTAGGGGCCATCAATTACTGCCCAGGGCATCAATTACTACCCATTGCTAATTGCCCAGGCGGCAGTTAAGAGTCAATCACATTTCTGTGTGTCTTGAGTCACATGCAGCTAGACCAGGTCAGGATGTCAGATTTCCTTCCCTAAAGGGGATTAGTGAATCAAATCAAATGGGTTTTTAGGACAGTCGAAAGTGGTTAATCACATTAATTCAAATTTCATCTGCCATGTTGTGATTTGAACCCATGTTCCCAGACCGTTAGCCTCAGCCTCTGGATTGCTAATCCAATGACATTACCACTCTGCCTCTCTGCAATGAGTTTGAGTTTATGTAGGGCACATCAGGGGAGGCTGACCAGCAGAGCATTGGAATAGTCAATTTTCAATACAGCAAAGATACACAGCTCATCATGCTCATGACTAATATTTGACGCTGATATCCCACTGGTTTACTCTTTATCTCCTAACTCTATAAATTACTCCTTTGCAAGCATGAGTCCAATTCCCTTTTGAAAATTTCTCCTGAATCTGATTCCACCACCCTTTTAGGCATTGTATTCAATATCACACCGATTCAGTTCTGCTATGGGGCAGACAATCCTTCTTATAACAGATGTCATGAAGCTGGTGAAATGGGTAAATGAAATTTAATGTTGAAAAATGTGAACTGATGCTTTTTAACTGAAAATGTGTTGCTGGTCAAAGCACAGCAGGCCAGGCAGCATCTCAGGAATAAGGAATTCGACGTTTCGAGCATAAGCCCTTCATCAGGAATGGAGGGCTTATGCTCTGATGAAGGGCTTATGCTCGAAATGTCGAATTCCTTATTCCTGAGATGCTGCCTGGCCTGCTGTGCTTTGACCAGCAATACATTTTCAGCTGTGATCTCCAGCATCTGCAGACCTCATTTTTAACTGATGCTTTTTAGCCTGTCCATATCCTTTTGGAATAGAAAATGAAAATGCTGGGTGAGAAAAAAAAAACTGCTGGAATTATCCTCCTGGTTTCTGTTTGCTACCTAATTGTTAAATTTCCTGTATTTATTATTTGCAAGTTTTGAAATTTTGCCCCGTATTTATGTATCATAGATGGCAGTGGGACGTAATATCAGCCTCATTGCAGCGGGACTTACCATCTACAGAAAGCTGTTTACGCTATTCTTTTGCTTTTTGTACTTCAGCTAATTTCATATCCACACCACTATTCACCTATCAATCCTGTGATTTCATTTTTTAAACAGAATTACGGTATTTTATCACACATCATTTGAGAGTTCGTATACATGACATCAACTGCACAACCCTCTTCAAGTTTCTCTGATACTTCATCATGAGTCTTAAACAAGTTTGTCACATATTCAATGCTGATGTACTAGATTTTGAGCACATTTTCCCTCTTGACTTTTGGCAGCATCTTGTGACTGAAAATAGAAAAGTATAAACTCAGGATGAGGTGAGGATTTGAATAACAAGCTTATCCAGTTTTTTAACTGCAGTGCAGTTGAGGTTTAACTTGCTTGGTTTAAAGATTGTAAGAGTATTATTGCAGAGGTCCAGTAAAAAGAGCCCTTCAGTAATTAATGCTAATTGATTTTAAGAGCAGTCTAAGGATTTAAATAAAATTTAAAATAAAAGCGCAACTCTTAAAAGCCCAGGTTTCAGAGCTGGAGCGATGGCTGAGGACACTATGCAACCTCTGTCAGGCAGACCATATCTTAGCTAGCATGTATAGATAGGTGGTCATTCCGCTGGCCAAGGTCCCACAGGCAGGGAAGATGAGATGACCAGTCTGAGAAAGAGGACCAGGCAGGCAGTACAGAAATCCCCCCGAAGCTATTCCCCAGAAACAGCAGATACATTGTTTTGGATACAGTTTGGGGAATGGCACTTCAAAGGAAAGTAACTGCAGCCGAATTCTTTGCAGGCCGGTTGGCTCTGCTGGAGGAAGAATAAGCGTGGGAAGTCTGAAGTAATAGGGATTTAATTGTAAGTGGTAAATAAGACTCCAGACTGATATGTTGATTCCTAGGTGCCAGGGTCAAAGATGTCTCTGAGCAGCTGCAGGACATTCTGAAATAGGAGTGTGAACAGCCAGCTGTTGTGGTAGACATTGGCACCAACTTCACGGGTAAGAAAAGGGATGAGATTCTAAAAGTAGAATTTAGGAGTTAGGAAGCAAGTTAAGCAAAGTGTGCATACATATAAATCAACACTTTCCTAGCTACTATCAGTTCTGAGGAAGGGTCACTTGACCCAAAACATTAACTCTGATTTCTCTCCATTGATGCTGCCAGACCTGCTGAGCTTTCAAGCAGTTTCTGTTTTTGTTTTCAAAAAAAGTTAGGACCTCAAAGGAATTGATCTCAGGATTGCTACCAGTGTCACATGCTAGTCAGAGTAGGAATAGCAGGATATATCTCATGTGTATGTGGGTATAGTTATGGTGCAAGGGGGAGGGTTTCAGATTCTTTGAGTATTGGAGAGGTGGGGCCAGTGTGAACTGGATGGGTCACACCTGGACGATGACGTCCTTGAAGAGTCTTTGCTTGGCAGGGTTTAAACTAAAATGGAAGGAAGTTGGGAACCTATGCAGGAAGACAGAAGGAAATGAGGGCCAAAACAAAAGGCATATCAAAAAGAAGAAAACTCGTGCAAAAAATTCAAACCATAGTGTAAAATAATATGAGCAGGACGAAAAAGATTAAAGCGACAATTAAGACTCTGTGTCTTAATGCATAGAGCATTTGCAATGAAGTGAATAAATTAGTCACAGGAATAGATATAAATGAATACAGTCTAGTGGGATTATGGTGATGTGGCTGCAGGGTGACCAGGGATCACCCAGAAGTATTCAGTTTTTTAGGAAGGATAGAAAATGACTGAAGGAGGTTTGGTAGTACTGCTTGTTAAAGAGGAGCTTAACACAATAGTGAGGGAGAATACTACCTCTGGTGAAATGGAATCTGAATTCATTGAGTTTAGAAGCCCCAAAGGGCAGCACACAATAGGGGGTATTGTATATGGACCACTAAACTGTAGTGGTAACGTTGGGGAAGGCATTAAACATGAAATTAGACCTGCAAGCAATAAAATGTACAGCTGTAATTGTGGATTACTTTAATGTAGATTAGATATCCTGGAGTGTGTATGAGTTGGTTTTCTGGGTAAATGTATTGAGGAACCAATTAGGGGACAGACCATTCTAGACTGAGTATTGTGTCATGAGAAAGCAATAATTGGCAATCTGGCTGTGTGAAGGCCCTTGGGAAATAGTGATCATATGATAGTCTCAGAATCAATTATCAATTCTAAGGTCCTGAATGTAAACAGAGGAAGCTATGACATTATAAGGCAAGAGCTGTTTATGATAAATTGAGAAATGTTATCTAAGAGTATGACAGTGGATAAATAATGGCAAATAATTTAGGAGTGCATGGGGGGATTGTATCATTCAGTTGTTCATTCCTATCTCACACAGAAATAAAATAGGAAAGGTGGCTTCGTTATGGTCAACAATGAAAATTAGGGATAGTATTAGAAGCAAGGAAGGAGAATATAATTCGGCTAAAATGAGCAGCAGACCCAAGAATTGGGAATAGTTTAGATTTCAGCAAAGACTTGCAAAGGGATTGATTAAGAGGGGAAGATTGAGTATAAGAGTAAAACTGACTGTAAATGCTTCTATGGGTATGTCAAGTGAAAAAGATTGGTGAAGACAAATTAAGGTCTCTGTCAATCAGAAACAGGAGAGGTTATAATGGGGAACAAAAAGATGGCAGACTAATTAAATACGTATTTTAGTTCTGTCTGCACAAAGGATGACACACCATATCTCAAAAAAGTTGGGGACCGCAGGGTCTAGTGAGAGGGAGGAACTGACGGAAATCACTTTTTGTAGGGAAATAGTCATTGATGGGATTAAAGATCAATAAATCCCCAGGGTCCAATAATATACATCCCAGAATACTTAAGAAAGTGTCCCTAAAAATAATAGATGCATTGGTGGTCATCTCTCAAGAATCTTTAGACTGAAGTGTTCCTACGGATTGGCTAATGTAACCCTACTGCTTAAGAAAGGACACACAGGAAATAACACGGAATTAAAGACCAGCCAGACTGGATGTGGTTTATTTCGACCCTTGGCAGGTATTCAGTAAGGTCCCACATAATAGGTGAGCATATAAAATTAAAGCACATGGGATTGGGGTTAGTCTACTCACAAAGGTAGAGAACTGGTTTGAAAACAGGAAATAGAGTAGTAATGAAGAGTCATTTTCTGAGTGGCAGCCAATGACTAGTGGGGTACCACAGGGATCAGTGCTTGGACCCCAGTTATTCACAATATATATGAATGATTTAGATGAGGGAGCTAAGCATAATACCTCCAAGTTTCCAGATGACAGTGCTGACTGAAAGGGTGAACTGAGAAGAGGATGCAGAGCTTCAGTGTGATTTAGACAATTGAGTGACTGGGTAAATAATGACAGATGAAGTATAATGTGATTAAATGGGAGTTTATTCACTGCAGCAAAACAGGAAGGCCAATTATGATCTGAAAGGCAATAGATTGGGAAAGGGAGAGGGTGCAATGAGGCATGGGTGTCCCATTACACCAGTCACTGAAAGTAAGCATGCAGATGGAGCAGGCAGTGAGGAAGGCGAATGCTGTGATGGCCTTCACAGCAGGAGGATTGGAGTACTAGAGCAGGATGGTTTGCTGCAGTTGGATAGGGCCTTGGTACGATCACACCTGGAGCACTGTTTGCAATTTTAGACTCCTTATTTGATGAAGGACAATCTGGCTATGGGGAAGTGCAACAAAGTTTTACTAGACTGATTCCTGTGTTGACAGGGCTGTTATATGAAGCGAGATTCAATCAGTTCGGATTGTATTCACCGGAGGTCAGTAGAGTAAGGGGGGTATTTAATAGAAACCAATAAAATTCTAATAGGAGTAGTCGGGGTAAACACAGGAAACACATTCCCAACGAGCAGGGACTCCAGAGCTGGAGATCACTGTAAAGATAGGCCATTCAGGATTGAGAGAAGGAGAGATTTCTTCACCCAGTGAATGGTGAGCCTGTGGAATTCTTTGCCACAGAAGGTTGAGGTCAAAGCTCTGAATGTTTTGAAGGAGTGAGATATAGTTCTTAGTGCTAAAAGGTTCAAAGGACTTGGGGAGAAAGCTGAGTACTGAGCTGGATGGTCAGCCATGTTCATATTGAATGGTAGAACAGGTTTGAAGGGCTGAATGGTCTATTACTGCTCCGATTTTCTACATTTCTAAGATGAATGGTTCCGCAAATAGGTGGAACTACTTAACATAGCTAGGCGTGAACAATGTGCATGTTGGAGTGTATGGATGGTTTTGTTTAGGTGTGTAGCCCCAATGATATTTTCTGTAGCAACTTCAAGAAGGGTCAGTTTATTTGGTGCCTGATTGGGAGCTTTCAGGTTGCAGCTTAGAAGGGACTTGGGTAATAAATAACTATTAATAGGTGCAGTTGAGGCAAATAGTATATGGAAATTAAAGGAAGTCTTGCGCCTGTATCTGCAGAAACTGAAGTGCAGTAGGATATTTCATCACGTTGGAATGAGCTGGCGAGAACTCTGAATTTGCAGATTCCTATAGGTTTGTAGCTGTACAGAGTTTCCTGTGGTTATCCTTATCCTATTGTTCCTTGCTGGAAGAATTAATTTTTAATGAGTGCAGTATTATCTCATGCTTAAACCTCTAGCTTTAATGTATCGATAGTATTTAACCAATTAACAGTATGATGCTTTTAAATATACATGTATATCTGAGCTGTCTGGAAATGTTTTGAGTTTAGAATGCTGACGCAAGTGATTAGAACGAATTTTGGTGCGTGTCACTGTTTAAAAAATAACAACATTAAAATATAAAGGTTCAGTTAAATCTATTAAAAGCACATCACTAACAACATGCTATGATTGACGGCATTGATAAATCTTTCCATCAAGTGTAGTAATCTCATAACCAGTGCCTGGCTTTTGGTCTCTTGTCAAGTGATTCAAGCAGAAATGGTGCTGTGGCTCATTCTAACTGTATTTCAGAAATTTTTTAAAAAGCCATAGTCTAATGTTAACACAGTTAAAAGACTTTCGTATTTTCATCTTTTGTTCAGGTCCAGCAGTTCCTTTTGTTGGTCTCATGTTTAAAAGGTGATGTCCCCAAAATGGCAATAATTTGAGCTGTGAACTCCAATTCACAATGTAACCTATTTAAAAATGCCAATGTTAAGTTATGTTCAAGCTGGGAAGCATTCTCCTGGATTCTGGAAATTTTGATAAAGCACTGTAAGGTCATTTTCTTGGTTTGTGACTTGCTCTGAAACCCATGTAACAGATCAGTGTTAGCCACAAGCTGCCTGGGGTCACGCAATCTAAATCCTCACTATATCGTTTGAGTGGACTTTACTATCTTTTTGTTAGTAAAATGATCAGAGGAAAAGCAGTGCATGAGAGCGGGTTTATTGATTGTTGTGAATAATTTATAAATATTTCAGTAATATGTGTGTGTGTGTGTGTGTGTTAGTTAAGGTATTTTCTACTGAATGCCATGTATGTGGGTGGAACAAAGGCTCCATAGTCACATTTTTGAGTCAGTGATGTTTATTGGACAAAAACAATTCTGCTAAGATGATTACATTGTTCAATTTAGGGGGGAAAAACTGTGGCACAGTCCTACCTTTGGCTGTAAATTCCTGTTTATCTTTCTTTCTGGTCAGCTCTGTTTGTAAAGTGTACTTTGTGAAGTGTGGTCAAATCACTTGATAAAGATATATCACTCACATAAGATTTCTTCTTTTTCCCCCCCAGATCATCTTGAGAAAGCCATGAAGCTAACAGAGTCCGAACAGGTCCGTAATGAAAGCTGAGCCATTCTGAAATGTGTTTATTCAGTACTGAATTTAGGGAAGTAACTACTAGACTCAGCCTGCCTGTGCAATCTCTCCTGTTTAAAGGAGTTTCAGAAATAACTGTGCTTTTCCCTTCTCAGTTCCCTTCTCTGTTTTCTGCTGCAGTAACGTTCACTGGAGTGCAGTTGCCCAGGCACTTCACCGTTCTCTCCTACATATCACCATTTCCTGTGTATGAGCCAAGATAATGGTCAATGCCAGCCGATTTGATTTAGGGATATCACAGAAGAGTTTAATATTGTGTTTTTATTCATGTGCAGGCCGTGGATGTCACTGCCTGGGACAGCATTTATTGCATGTCCTTAGTTGCCTTGCAATGATAGTGGTGACATTGCCTTGTTAAACCATTGCAGTCTCTAGCAGCCTGTGTTATGTTGTACAATGCCATTAGCAAGGACGTTCCAGGACTTTGACCTAGCGGCACTGAAGGAATGATAATATATTACCAAATGAGGATGGTGAGTGGCTTAGAGTGGAGTTGACTTATGCCTGGTAGATGGTGGATTAGTTGTGGGGAGTCAGAAGGTGAGTTACTCACTGTAATATTCCTAACATGTGATCAACTCTTGTAGTCTTAGTGTTTATATGGTGAGTCCAGTTGAACTTATAGTCAATGGTAACCCCCAGGATATTGATAGTGGAGGATTCAGTGATTGTAACACCATTGAATGTCAAGGGTTTGGTAATTAGATTGCCTCTTATTGGAGAGGGCCATTGCCTGGCATTTGTGTGGTGCAAATATTACTTCCCACTTGTCAAGCCCAGTCTGGTTATTGTCCAGGTCTTGTGCATTTGAACATGGACCACTTCAGTATCTGAGGAGTTGCAAATAGTGCTGAACATTGCACAATCATCAGTGAGCATCCCCAGTTCTGACTTGATGAAAGAAGGAAGGTCACTGATGAAGCAGCTGAAGATAATTTGATCCAGGACACTACCCTGAGGAACTCCTGCAGAGATGTCTTGGAGCTGAGGTGACTGACCCTCCACAACCACACCCATCTCCCTATGTGCCAGATCTGACTCCAACCATCGTGGCCCCGGATTCCTGTTGATTTTAGTTTTGCTGGATTCTGTCAAATGCAGCCTTGAATCAGGGTGACCGGTGTTGGCTGTACTTCAGCTTGAAAATAATGTCTCCACAGGATTGTAAGTTCTAGCTGAGAGTTTTCATGTGCCTGAAGGAACTGATTCCCACCCCACGGACATGCAGCAGGATGTCCAGAGCGTAGTGGGACACGGTAGCATTTAGTTCCTTTCTTTCACTGGCTTGTACAGTCGGGTGGTCAGTGGGGAATTGTATTTAATATCACACTGGAATCCTTCTGGTATTGTTCTTACGCGGTGGTTGAATTTTTTTCAAATTGCCTTCTGTATCAACCTCTTGTTATAAGAATGAACACTGCAGCCAAGTTGGCTGGAACTGCTGTGGTGTTTTCCCTGTAGCCACATGGAGTGCAGCATAGCACAATATGTAGGAGTGGTTTGCCGCATGTGTCCTGGCTGAAAACGATGTGTTCCCTGGAAAAAGCTGGAACTAGAAATATCTCTGTTTTTAAAAAAAAACTTCGTTTTAAAATTGATTGAGAATCTGGTTTAATTATGTGAATATCCAGTTATCTACATAATTCTCTTGAATTTTGAAGATACTGTAGATGTGGAAGGGAGGGATGGTGATATTTTGGGCCCAGGTTCAATGCTGCACAGGCAGCCATGCCTGAACCAGAAGGCCGAAGACCAGGCTAGAATTGAAACTGATTTCAACTCAGCTACCGGGCCCTCCACTGGTGGTCATTGTTTTCCGAAACAAAATTTCAGGCTGTTGTCATTTGAAACTGCCTTTGACTGGTCTCTTGCCAGGTAACAGTCACTGTTTTGCAAATCTAAATGTGTTAGGCACAAAACCCTATATACTCCACTTGGGAGAGTGCAGTTGTTCCTTAGGCCTTTCCTTGGTGTGGGAACCATTTTAGGTAACCAGCTCTGAAATCTGAAATTACCTGAAACTGGTTAGTTCACTGGAACGTTTTTGAGAAACCTTGAAGGCGCAATGTATAATGTTGTAAATCTGGTCTTCACCTATGTTTTTAACCTGGGAAATGGCTACCAAATGACCAATTTATAACCCCAGCCTTTCTGAAAATTCCTGTGAAGTGTTGTCTCTGAGCCTCCTGGTGAGAGCTTTAGAATTTCATTAGGAGTGACGGTATGTTGGGACACTGTTCACTGTCTCACACAGCAGTGCCTTCAGTTACCTGTCTGAAGTAACGGGTCTTTGAGGGAATATGCATCTGACTACTTTACCTAATGCTTTTAAAATGTTTTGTTAATCTACTGTGGATTCCTTTCATTCTGAATTTATCAATTTGTACATAGCATCCAGAAAACTAACTGGGCTACAAAACAAGCCTCATTAGTAGATCCCTGATAAGCGTTAGAATGACTAACCTTTCCATTGGAATGGAATTTTCCTGCTGCTCCAGAGGGTAATTCTGCACCCGGCAAAAATGCAGTCTGTCCTGTGTCTGGTACATGTGAATCCTCCATGCCCAGATTTGCAATCATCCAGAGCTCTGATAAACACCACATTGCACATCACATGGGATGACCTTTGTATTTGGTAACATCATCTTACCATGACGTTGAGACACAGGTGAAAGCTGATAGGTTTATTTATAGAGAATGCTGGAGAAACTCACCAGGTCTGGCAGCATCTTCAAAGGGGGAAGCAGCTAATGTTTTGAGTCCAGTGACTTGTCTTCACAGTTTATATTTGTTTATAGCTTAAGGAATGCTTGCTAATGTAAGCCTAATAATTGACGGTGGCAGTACACTTGAACAATTAACGTCAAGAATCTGTCCAGGGAAGTAGTGTTCCTTTATTAGAATGAAATTTTGACACAGACTAACCAGTGAAGTAACTCTTCAATGGTTGTACCTTTTTTGCACACTTTTACGATGTGAAGTTCGATATGGGTCCATTTTTAATCCACGTGATACAGGTCTCAGACAGAAGTTGGTGATTATCGGGAGTGTCAAATATTTTATTTAAGTTCTGTATTTCCAGCAAGTTACGAAAGATTAAAACTGTTAGATTGTTGCACTATTGTGTAACACACCATCCAGGACTGACCTATGCAAGGGAATGATGGATGTTTTGCCATTGAGTAGTCCCTCACTTCTGCTTTGCTAGTTTTCCAGGTCAGATCATTTGACCTGTTTTCTTTTCATTTGGATGTTTTCTGAAGCCAGACTCCTTCCATTTTAAACTTCAGATAATTGTAAAAGTTGTGTGTATTTGGTTTGAGCCGCAAACCACTTTACTTCAGTATTAGGTCCAGAACAATAGGTCTGATCGGAGTCAGAATCCAGTTGCTGCAATGTGCATTTATAAATTAATACAAGTCTCTGGCCAAATCAACATCTGATTACACCATTGTCTGACTTAGAATTCAGAAGTTCAGCTGTCCTTTGAAACTAGTTCATTTAAAGCAAACTTTTTTTTTCAAAACATCTGTGCTTAAGTAGTTTCTCTGACTAAAATAGTTAAATAATCCTGAAATATAGCATGCATGCTCTCTCTCAAAATCCTTATCCTTATCCGTAATTCACTATCTTCCTCCTCCTTTCAAACTTGACCAATGTTGAACTTTTCTGAAGTTTTTACCCTGCGTCTGAGTTTTGGTTTTCACGAATGTTTCTCATTTTTGAAAATGTAGCACCTTGCCGCCACGTTTTGAGCCCATTTTGCAATGCTGTTGGGAATACTGTCTCAATAAGAATACCAGTTTGGCCCTTGGGAGGAGAATTTTCCTGTTGCTGGTTTGTCCCTAACCAGATAAATCCATATCTAATCTGAAGCTATCACTGGCATCTCCTGGTTTTGACGAATGGTCAGTCATGAAGTACAATGACAGTCTACAGGTGTTGGAATTTCCTACCCAGTACCACCTTCCCCTTTGTTGTATCCCCTGGAAGCTAGTGGAACTCATTCAACTGGAACAGGTGATTGGAACCAGCAGCACTCCTAATCTAGAATGTTTACACACAGATTATGGTACTGTTGTAGTAAAAGCAAAATACTGCTGAAGATCTGGAAAAAAAAATCCAAAGTGATAGGGAAACTCAGCAGATCTGGCAGCATTTGTGGAGAGAGGCACAGAGCTAATATTTCAAGTCCAGTTACTCTTCAGCTTTCAAATGAGTCTTTGGACTCTACATTAACTTTGTTTCTCCCCCTATAGACTGGCTGAGCTTCTCCAACGCAGGTTTTATTACAATGTCATTGTGTGCCTTTTTCATATTTGCTGAAATGCTCATTATTTCGAGACTCTATATCCCCACTAATGA
The DNA here is from genome assembly GCF_020745735.1 of Hemiscyllium ocellatum. Taxonomy (NCBI): domain Eukaryota; kingdom Metazoa; phylum Chordata; class Chondrichthyes; order Orectolobiformes; family Hemiscylliidae; genus Hemiscyllium; species Hemiscyllium ocellatum. Next base: position 7,204,097 of record NC_083422.1, on the reverse strand, counting down.
ATTGCTTTCTTCTGAATATGCAGGCCTTGTTATCACTGGAGCTGCAGAGAGACAGTCACATCAAACATCAGCGTCTAATCCATGAAAGATGGAAGAAAGACGAAAAGCTCAGGGCTCAGATAAAGCCAGCAGTAGCAGCAAACAGGGAAACAGATCCCCAGTTACCACTGAAAGCATTCTCAGATGAATCAGATGGTCAGAAGACACTTCCCACATGTGCAGAAATGAGTAGCCTTAACCAGGAGGAATATCTGAAACAAATTCGGAACTCCTATGATCGGGAGCCGGATACTCTTCTCTTTCTGTTGGAGAAGAAGCACGTTCCTTCAAAGACCTGTGCAGTGAACAAAGCTCCTAAAGACGACAAGACAAGGATAGAGGAACAAGAAATGAAAATTTCCGAACTGAAAAGACTTGTTGATCTACTTACAGCTGAGAATGAGAGACTAAAGAAGGAGAACAGGCTGCTAAAGGCAGAGAATGCGCAACTTAAGAAATCGCCATTGGAGAAGGAATTAGATATGGATTCAGACTTTGTGAAATCAGAGTTATGGTGCATCAGTCAGCCGTCCGATAATGCTACCAACGCTGGAAAAGCGAAAGACATTCCAATACCCAACCTTCCTCCTTTGGAAATGCCAGCTCAGAACATTTCATTGGACGATCTTCCCCCTTTAGAACTTTCTGAGGAGGTTGTGTGTAATCTGAAAGAACCATTGGACAACCAAAAGGAAACCTCAAAGGACAAACTATAGGGAGCATACTTGCATTAAAACAAAACAATTTGTTAACAAACAAGTGGTACAGTGCCTCAAAACAGCAGTTAATGTTCCTGTTATACATACAAGATCAACACCAGATGTGTTCGGTGTGAACTGGGGCACTGTTGACAGTCAGGTACTCCATGGATCAGTCTGTGCCACTCAATGAACTCTTAATGTGATGCAAATTACAAAGCCAATCAGGAACATTATATGTATTTCTACTGTATGATGAGGGAACCAAATCAACAACTTTTATTTCTGAACGATCAGTTTACATTGAAATAATAGGGGTGCATCATTGTATACTTTTTTTATCGTTTTCTTTCAGAATAAATGAATTACCCTGTGTGATATGAACTACTTTTTTTTTGCTGCATGAATGAATACAATTAGTGTTGGTCTTTGATTTGCAGATCGAATAATTAAATAAAAATACAATCCTTGCAATTTGATTTTAGAGAATTTTTATTTGTTTGAAGTACCATTGTTGTGCAACTGGTCACCCACTTGCCCTCAACAGGTTGGACACTCAAGCCCCTTAGGTCTGATCGAGGTGCACAAGATCATGACCGGTTTAGATCAGATAAAACAAACACATACTGTTGCTGGAAGCTGATTGTGCAAGGATTAGTGAGACAGAGTTATGGTTTTAAGCAAGAGATGGTATCTGTCTTTTGAACCAGCATGATGCTAATGATTAGAGGCACTGTTTCAAGAGCAGAGAATTTTCAGTGTTATGATTTGTATTCTTCTCTCAGGTTAAACCATCATTCATTTTATTGCTTGTAATGCAATCTTGAATGGCTTCATGTGGGGAGATTTGTCCAGGTATAGCGAGGTGCTTTATAAATACGATCACTTCTGTTTCACAGGGAACTGTTGGAGCAACACAGATGTCATTTACCATGAAAGTAATTGATATAACCTGTTTCATGTATGATAGCAGTTAATAAATCCCACAGGAAGCAACATAATAATGATCAGACAATGCATTTTTCTGATGTTGATAAATATTTGATTGATGTTTGATGACACAAAAGTGCGATTATCCCAAGTTTTTGAAGTAGTGCACTGGAGGTCTAGATGTAAGACTTGTTGAGTTGGAGAGATGTCCTGTATCCACAGGGAACCAGCAGCAGGAAGAATTGTTGTCAAAGCTAGGGATGTTCTTCCAGAACCAAGGATGCGGTGCAAGAAGACAACTTATGACCTGACAGCAATGGTGAAGGTGAGTGAATTTATCTTCAACTGGTATAGCCTACCCAACTGCACCACTTGCCACTCATCCATTGCTGAGGTCTTTACAGTCCCTTCACCCACCTCCCAACAATCGCTGCTCACTGTTCAATTCATGTGCTATCAAGAGGACTTTAAACAAAATAATGGAGTTAACACTGATATGATAAATTGAAGAGAGCAGAAGGCAAGTGAGCAAGGTAATGAGAAAATGAAAAAATGTGGCAAGTAAAGGTGTCCAACATTGAGAATGTGCTGCAAGTTAAAACCAGAGGGGCATAAAAAGGTTTTTAAAATGCTGAGGGTTTTGTATCTTAAATGTGCAAAGCATCCATGACAAATTGGATGAGTTGACTGCTCTAATTGAAGTAAATGTAATTTGAGTCTTCACAGGAACATCGCTGCAAGATGGCTGGGACCCGAATATTCGGGGTAGTTGTGATTTGGGAGGACAGGAAGCTTAAAAGGTGAAATGTTAGCTCTGTTAATTATTTGGGTCAAGATGCAAAATCAGTGATTTTGTTTTAACTCATTCACAGGATGTTAACATCGCTGGCCAGGCCAATATTTATTGCCCATCCCTAATTGTCACAATTAAGAGTCAACCACATTGCTATGGATCTGGAGTCCCAGGTAGGCCAGACCAGGTAAGGATGGCAATTTCCTTCCCTCAAGGCCTTTACTGAACCAGGTGAGTTTTTCCAACAATTTGACAATGGATTTATAGTCATCATTAGACTTTTTATTCCAGATTTTTATTGAATTCAAATTCTGCCATGGTGAGGTTTGACCTGGGTCCTGAGAACATTACCCAAGTCTCTGGATTAATAGCTAGTGGTAATATCACTGAACTATCGCCTTCCCTAAGGGCAGGAAGGGCTTCTGAGGGGCTGAGTTTCTACATTGTTTTCTATATCCATCATTCCCTTATTATCTTCTCATTATCGGTCTTTAGAGAGGGCCAATGTGCTTTACCTATTCCGTACCTTAGAGAGTCTTGCTCTGTGTTTTTAACATTTTCAGCTAGCTTCTTTGGACTTGTATTAGTCCCGATTAACCATTCTTTGTATTCTGACCACTCATCTTTGCATAATTATGCTTTTTCAAATTTGTTGCTTTCTTTCAATTGCTTCCCCTTGGAACTTCTCTTCATGGTCCAGATTCTAAGCATTCTGAACTATCCCCTTAACCATCTGCCAGTGCATCTCCACTGAGCCACCTTCAAGCCTAAAATCCCCATTCACCTGAGCTAGAGCAGCTGTCAACGCCAAGTTTAAAATTCTCATCATGAGTCCATTTTTCTCTCTTACAAACTGAAAATAAAGTTCAATAATAAGAGGTTGCTTTTATTCTGAGGTTATTCATTAATTCTGTCAAATACTTGCATTCAGTAACTTGGCAAGTAATTTTAATGTCTGTTTTGAGAAGCATAAGTTGGACTGACAAGGCAATATTTGGGCCTCCCTCTGTCCTTCAGAATTTCATAAACATGTCCTTCTCTAAACAGTTGAGTTGTCTCCTTTGGTCAGAGTGCTGCTGATCTTCAGCAATGTTCTTAATTCTCTGGAGAGAAATTGAATTCCTGTTTCAGATGATATTCTTCCTGAAATCCCTGCCTTCGTAGCTTTTACTGCAAAGATGTTGGTAGTTCTTGGATGGTTCACTCATCTTTGTGTATAAATAAATCGGCTCCCACAGTGCGACAAAAAGAAAAAGTATAACCTAGCGAAGATAAGTGGGAAAACGGAGGACTGGGAAGCTTTTAAAGAACAGCAGAGGATTACTAAGAAGGAAATACGCAGAGTAAAAATTTTTTGGGGTATGTGAAAGGCAAAAAATTGGTTAAGACTAAAATTGGGCCCTTGAAGACAGAAACAGGGGAATGTATTACAGGGAACAAAGAAGTGGCAGAAGAATTGAATTGCTACTTCAGATCTGTGTTCACTGGGGAAGACACAAGCTATCTCCGAGGTAACAGTGGCTGAAGGACCTGAACTTAAGCGAATTTATATTTGCCAGGAATTGGTGTTGGAGAGACTGTTAGGTCTGTAGGTTGATAAGTCCCCGGGGCCTGATGGTCTACATCACAGGGTACTGAAGGAGGTGGCTTGGGAGATCGTGGATGCGTTGGTGATTAATTTCCAGAGTTCGATAGATTCGGGATCAGTTCCTGCGGATTGGAGGGTGGCTAATGTTATACCACTTTTTAAGAAAGGTAGGAGAGAGAGAGAGAGCAGGAAATTATAGACCAGTTAGTCTGACCTCAGTGGTGGGAAAGATGCTGGAGTCTATTATAAAGGATGAAATTACGACACATCTGGAGTGTAGTAACAGGATAGGACAGAGTCAGCATAGATTTATGAAGGGGAAATCATGCTTGACTAATCTTCTGGAATTTTTTGAGGATGTAACTGAAGATGGATGAGGGAGATCCAGTAGATGTAGTGTACCTGGACTTTCAGAAAGCTTTTGATAAAGTACCACACAAGAGGTTAGTGAGCAAAATTAGGGCGCATGGTATTGGGGGCAAAGTACTAACTTGGATTGAAAGTTGGTTGGCTGATAGGAAACAAAGAGTAGTGATAAACGGCTCCATTTCGGAATGGCAGGCAGTGATCAGTGGGGTACCGCAGGGATCAGTACTGGGACCGCAGCTTTTTACAATATATGTTAATGATATAGAAGATGGTATTAGTAATAACATTAGCAAATTTGCTGATGATACTAAGCTGGGTGGTAGAGTGAAATGTGAGGAGGATGTTAGGAGATTACAGGGTGACCTGGACAAGTTAGGTGAGTGGGCAGATGCATGGCAGATGCAGTTTAATGTGGATAAATGTATGGTTATCCACTTTGGTGGCAAGAACAGGAAGGCAGATTACTACCTAAATGGAATCAATTTAGGTAAAGGGGCAGTACAGAGAGATCTGGGTGTTCTTGTACACCAGTCAGTGCAGGTACAGCAGGTAGTGAAGAAGGCTAATAGCATGCTGGCCTTCATAACAAGAGGGATTGAGTATAGAACATAGAAAAATTCAGCGCAGTACAGGCCCTTTGGCCCTCGATGTTGCACCGATCCAAGCCCACCTAACCTACACTAGCCCACTATCCTCCATATGCCTATCCAATGTCCGTTTAAATGCTCATAAAGAGGGAGAGTCCACCACTGCTACTGGCCGGGCATTCCATGAACTCACGACTCGCTGAGTAAAGAATCTACCCCTAACATCAGTCCTATACCTACCACCCCTTAATTTAAAGCTATGCCCCCTCGTAATAGCTGACTCCATACATGGAAAAAGGTTATCATTATCAACCCTTTCTAAACCCCTAATCATCTTGTACACCTCTATCAAGTCACCCCTAAACCTTCTTTTCTCCAATGAAAACAGCCCCAAGTGCTCAGCCTTTCCTCATACGATCGTCCTACCATACCAGGCAACATCCTGGTAAACCTCCTCTGCACCAGTTCCAGTGCCTCCACATTCTTCCTATAGTATGGCGACCAAAACTGCACACAATACTCCAGATGCGGCCGCACCAGAGTCTTATACAACTGCAACATGACCTCAGGACTCCGGAACTCAATTCCTCTACCAATAAAAGCCAGTACGCCATATGCCTTCTTCACAGCACTATTTACCTGGGTGGCAACTTTCGGAGATCTGTGTACATGGGCATCAAAATCCCTCTGCTCATCCACACTACCAAGTATCCGACCATTAGTCCAGTACTCCATCTTCTTGTTACTCTTACCAAAGTGAATCACTCCACACTTACCTACATTGAACTCCATTTGCCACCTTTCTGCCCAGCTCTGCAGCTTATCTATATCCCGCTGTAACCTGCCACATCCTTCCTCACTATCAATAACTCCACCGATTTTCGTATCATCCGCAAACTTGCTCACCCAACCTTCAGCCCCTCCTTCAGGTCATTTATAAAAATGACAAACAGCTATGGTCCCAAAACAGATCCTTGTGGAACACCGCTAGTAACTGCACTCCAAGATGAACCTTTACCATCAACTACTACCCTCTGTCTTTTTCCAGCCAGCCAATTCCTAATCCAAACCTCTAACGCATCCTCAATGCCATACCGCTGTATTTTTTTTGCAATAGTCTACCATGGGGAACCTTATCGAAAGCCTTACTAAAATCCATATACACCACATCTACCGCTTTACCCTCGTCCACCTCCTTAGTCACCTTCTCAAAGAATTCAATAAGGTTTGTGAGGCACGACCTGCCCTTCACAAAACCATGCTGACTATCCTTGATCACGTTATTCCTATCCAGATGTTCATAATTCCTATCCATTACAATTCTCTCTAAGACTTTGCCCACAACAGAAGTGAGACTCACCGGCCTATAATTACTAGGGTTATCCCTACTCCCCTTCTTGAACAATGGAACCACATTTGCTATCCTCCAGTCTTCTGGCACTATTCCTGTAGACAACGAGGACATAAAAATCAAGGCCAATGGCTCTGCAATCTCCTCCATTGCTTCCCAGAGAATCCTAGGATAAATGCCATCAGGCCCAGGGGACTTATCTATTTTCAGCCTTTCCAGAATTTCCAACACCTCTTCCCTACATACCTCAAAGCCATCCATTCTAATTAATTGTGACTCAATATTCACATCGGCAACAATGTCCTGTTCCTGAGTGAAAACTGACGAAAAGTATTCATTCAATGTCTCCCCAATCTCTTCAGCCTCCACGCACAACTTCCCACTACTATCCTTGACTGGACCTAGTTCTACCCTAGTCATTCTTTTATTGCTGACACACCTCCATCGCCCCTCCCCCTAGTCCCTCCTCCCTACCTTTTATCTTAGCCTGCTTGGCTCTCTCTCTCTTATTCCTGATGAAGGGCTTATGCTCGAAACGTCGAATTCTCCATTCCTGAGATGCTGCCTGGCCTGCTGTGCTTTGACCAGCAACACATTTACACCTATAGCAACCTACCAACCAAGGACTTTTCATGTCCTCTCCTTGCTGCTCTTAGCTCTCTCTTTAGATCCTTCCTGGCTACCTTATAACTCTCAATTGCCCCAATTGAACCTTCACGCCTCATCTTTACATAGGCCGCCCTCTTCCCTTTAACAAGGGATTCCAATTCCTTATTAAACCACGGCTCCCTCACACGACCCTTTCCTACCTGCCTGACAGGTACATACTTATCAAGGACACTCAATAGTTGCTCCTTGAACAAGCTCCACATATCGATTGTGCCCTTCCCTTGAAGCCTACTTTTCCAAGCCACGCATCCTAAGTCATGCCTCACCGCATCATAATTTCCCTGCCCCCAGCTATAACTCTTGCCCTGCAAAGTATAGAAGCAAAGAGGTTCTTCTGCAGCTGTACAGTGCCCTGGTGAGACCACATTTGGAGTACTGTGTGCAGTTCTGCTCTCCAAATTTGAGGAAAAACATTCTGGCTATTGAGGGAGTGCAGCGTAGGTTCACGAGGTCAATTCCTGGAATGGCGGGATTACCTTACACTGAAAGACTGAAGCGACTGGGCTTGTATATCCTTCAGTTTAGAAGACTGAGAGGGGATCTGATTGAGACGTATAAGATTATTGAAGGATTGGACACTCTGGAGGCAGGAAACATGTTTCCGCTGATGGGTGAGTGCCGAACCAGAGGTCACAGCTTAAAAATACGGGATAGACCATTTGGAACAGAGATGAGGAGAAACTTCTTCATCCCAGAGAGTGGTGGCCGTGTGGAATGCTCTGCCCCAGAGGGCAGTGGAGGCCCAGTCTCTGGATTAATTTAAGAAAGAGTTGGATAGAGCTCTCAAGGATAGTGGAATCAGTGGTTATGGAGATAAGGCAGGAACAGGATACTGATTAAGGATGATCAGCCATGATTATATTGAATGGTGGCGCAGGCTCGAAGGGCAGAATGGCCTACTCCTGCACCTATTGTCTATGATTTGGATGGTCATTTGGTCAGCTTGTTTTTCAACTGTGTGTGAGATTCTGCCATACACTGTATTCTTTCAGTTTTGTAGATGCCTGTCTGGTACAACCAAGCCGGTTATGAGGTTATTGTTCTCCATTTCCAAGTGGCCTCCATGTATCCTCTGACATTCTTGCTGCAGTTTGAGGTCTGGCTATCCAGCTAGCAGAATGCCAACTTCAAGAACAGTCACCTTCGTAGGATTGCTGATTAGTTTACTGTATTCCATCAGGTCATACCGGACTCAGAGCAGCTGGGTCTTACCTCCTTGCGGGTCTCGTGTCTGATTTGACTCCGTTTCAGGGGTATTACATTCATACATTATGGACTTTTTTGTCAAACCTAGATTTTCTACAATGCCTCTCGGATATGAGGCTCATTTCCATTGGAGTTTAAAAGTGTGGGGTAGCAGGAGTAATTGAAGTCTATAAGATGCTGAATGGTCTTGGCAAAGTGGATGTGGAAAGGATCTTTCCTCTTGTAGGTGAATCTAGAGCTAGGGGACCTTTTTAAAATTTGGAATTTCAGGACAGAGGTGACGAGAGGTTTTTTTTTCTCTGAGGGTTTTGGAACTGTCTGCCTCAGGAAGCGGGGGGCATGAGAACTGGGACTGGTTAGAATGGAAGCACAACAGTCATCACTCAGTCAGAACTCCACTGCTAGCTCAGAGCTCGGGGCCCCAAAATTGCAGCTCATGGCCTCACTTGGGGTCCCAACTCTCACTTTGAGAAGCCCTATCCTGGCATCTGCTGGAAGTGGTGAGAGGGATAGCAGATGCTTTGGTTGTAATTCTCTAAATTGTCCAGATTCTGGGAAGGTCTCAGCAAATTCGAAAACCCTTAATGTAACTCTCCAGCCAAGAAAGAAGGGAGATAGAAAGTGAAGGCTTATAGCTAGTTTCAGCAAGTCGGCAAAAATATGGCAGAGTATAATCTGGGAAAATTAGGTTTTCATTTGGCAGAAATTGAAAAGTATGTTATTTAAAATGCAAAGGTACCAAAGGACACAGCAAGTTAATGTGTAGCTACAGTGTATAATTTAACTATAAGGAATAGGAACAAAAGTAGACTTCTCCAACCCTTTGAGCTTGTTCAACCATTCAGTAAATTCATTGCTGATCTGTCTTTCCTCCTATCCTTTCCCCATAATCTCTGATTCCCCATTGATGAAGAATCTAATTTAGGAAGGTGTAAGGAAAATTAAAATTTACTGCATGGGGGTTGGAGTGTGAAAGTCAGGTTTTGTTGCTGCTGGACAGAGCATTGGTGAAACTATGTCTAGCGTACTTCATACAGATTTGATGTCTTTCTTAAAGAACATACCTACACTGAAGGAGGTTCAGAGGGGGTTCACTAGGCTGATTCCTGGATGATAGGGCTGTCATGAAAGGTTGGGGGCAGGAGCTGCCCTATCATGTTTGGAGTTTAGAAAAATGAGAAGTGATCTTAGTACAGTGTGCGAGATTCTTAAAATACCCCTTGGGGGGTATCCTGAACTCGGGGTAGAGCTTCAAAAGACAGATGAGGAAGAATTTCATCAAGATTTCATTTTTTTTTGGAATTTGCTACTTAATCAAAGGGAGGCAGGATTTGTGAACATATTCAAGGTTAAGTTAGAAAGATTTTTGATCCACAAGGGAGTCAATGATTATGATGGACAATCAATAAAGTGACTAAAGCTACAGTTATGTTCTTATTAAATGGCAGAACAGGCTCAATGCTCCTCTTAATCCCTATATTTAAGATGGAGGCTTGATGTTCAAGTGGGACTTAGCCTAGCAGAGTAAGCAGTTGGTAGAATTGCAAAGAATCTGGTGTACAAAAAGAAAACCTGTTTATTTGTGTGGCCAGACAGCAGGAGTGAATCACTGTTTGCTCATCCAGGATATATGCCAGTAGTTGAAGTATTCGGGGAATTACAGACTCATGGCTGGGCCAAAGCCTCTTTGTTAGGACTAGTTCCGACACACCCGATACTTCTAATTTTTTTGCAATTCTCCTCCCCTTAAGATTGAAATGGTGACTTTAAGTAAAGTTGCAGATAATGGTTACGCAAGTATCCTTGACACGGTTAAGAGCAGAGAGCTGATGAGCATAGTTGAAGGATATAAAGTGTGAGACAATACTGGCCTCTGCTGGGAAATAGAGGAATTTGACAGCAATTACATTGTCTCACAACAACTTAAGAGATTCTGCCATGTTTAAGTCCAAATACACATACTCCTGCTTCACTAATTAAGCAGCTTTTGAAATTTGGTTGTGCTACGATATGTCAATCTTTTACATCCATCCATCAAAGTCTGAACAAACTTTTATCCAACAAGAGACAGGATTCCAGATTTTTAATGCATGCTCAACAGAACAATCAGATTTTATGGTATCATGATAAACAGACTTCTTATAGACTTTGAATTTTAATTATCTGAATGTTTTTAAAAAAAGATTCACAATGAGGTCTACTCTGCATTCCTTTCTCTGACAGTTTACAATTTTAAAAAAAGTCACATGAAAAATTGCAAAGTTTCCCCTTAAACTGGAAATTCTGAAACACACTAAACTGATGTGAGGAACGATGATTAAATGAGTAGAAATTTTCAACTTCACCCCCTACAGCCGAAATGCACATTGTAGGCTAAGGATACCCTTCTGTCTCGATTTTTTGATAAAACCCTCAGTCCATTTTAAGAAAGTGCTTATTTTAACAAAGTAGGACAGTATTTAGATATTTATTGACAATGACAAGTTGGATAACTGTTTTCAGGAACAATGTTTGGTTTATGTAGAGGGGATATCCTGGCCAAAGTTTTCACAAAAATCATAGAATTCCTACAGTGCGACTGGAGGTCATTTGGCACATCAAGTCTGAATCAACCCTTTAAAGACCATCACACCCAAAATTAGCCCTGACCCTCTCCCCACATTTGTCATGGCTAATCTGCCTAGCCTGGACACTACAAGCAATTTAGCGTTGTTATCACACCTGACCTGCACATCTTTGGATTGTGAGGGGAAACTAGAGCACCCAGAGGAAACCCACACAGACAGGGGGAGAATGTACAAACACCACACAGTCACCCAAAGGCTTGAATCAAGCCCAGGTCCCTGGCACTGTGAGGCAACAGTGCTTACCACTGAGCCACCGTGCTGCCCGGACTCACTTTTGATGGATGTTTTTCTTTGTTAAAAGCAAGTTTTTGTTTCCCTGTACTTAATTCCTGTCACCAGTGCAGCAGGTCTGACGGCAGGTGTCAGTGTCTTTTGTTCCAGGTGTTGAATTCAGTTGGTTTAAAAGCTGCTTGGTGTAGTAATGGCTCTTTCAGTCAGTAAGACTTTTCTGGGGGGTGGAAGAAGTGACTTTGGGAGCTTTACAAGAGGAACAAGGCAAAGCTGCTGGAGTTGGAGTTCCCTTCATCGATGAGAAAAGGAGAGACAGTTACAGCAATAGCTTGGCCTGTACGTTTGCTGCAAACACTAGCAGAATCTTTGGAAATGGCTGTAATTCAATTGAAAATGAAGCAGCTTGAATTGGAGGCAAGAGAAAAAGAAATGAAACAGTTTGAATTAAAAGTAGAGGAAAGGAAAAAAAACTGTCCTAGCAGAACAAAAGGAGGAAGGCCCTAGCAGGAGAAAGAGAGTTTAAACGTCATAAATTGGCACTTACACAGAAAAGTTGAAAATGTGTTGCTGGTTAAAGCACAGCAGGTTAGGCAGCATCCAAGGAATAGGAAATTCGACGTTTCGGGCATAAGCCCTTCATCAGGAAACTGGATGAAGGGCTTATGCCCGAAACGTCGAATTTCCTATTCCTTGGATGCTGCCTAACCTGCTGTGCTTTAACCAGCAACACATTTTCAACTGTGATCTCCAGCATCTGCAGACCTCATTTTTTTACTTACACAGAAAAGTCAGTTTAATAGGATGGAGGTGAAGGTAGGCTGGGAAAGATAGTGAGGATGAGCAAACCCATCATAGTCAAAGGCCTGGTGGGGATCTGTTTAAATATAACCCAGACATTGTCTACATTTGCTGAAAAGGATGTAGAAGCTTTTTCACCTTATTTGAGAAGGTGGCTATACAGATGAAGTGGCCAGTGACTGTGTGGGTTTTGTTGATCCAAACAAAGCTACTAGGTAGAGCTTGTGAGGTATTTGCTTCCACTAACAGAGGAGGTACTGGGACATACGGGGAGGTGAAGAAAGCCATCTCAAGTGCATGTGAGCTTGTGCCAGAAGCCTACAGGCCACTTTTCAGGAATCTAAGGAGGGAACCTACGTTGAGTTTGAAAGGCTCGAACAAAGTAATTTCGAGAGGTGAATAAGAGCATTAAAAATAGCTCAAACATATGATACTCTTAAACGATTATTTTGAGGGGATAAAAAAAAATCACCACCTGAAGTAATGAGAACTCGTGGACGAGCAGAGAGTTAAAACACAAGATTAGCAGCTGAAAAGGCTCATGATTATGAATTGGTCCACGAATCAAAGTTTGGCTCCCAACATCAACATCAATCCATGAACGATAGAAATTGGGGAAAGAGAAATCCTCGCACTGAAAGGGGAAGGTAGCTCTCAGTGAAGACCATAAGGATCACTTATCACAGGCAAAAAGGAAACTCATGAAGAGAAAAGAAGTTAAAAAGCTCCAGTGTTTTCACTGTAATAAAGTAGGACGCGTTGAATCCGTGTTGGTGGGTTGGAAAAAGCACTGGAAAGATGGATGTAGGAAAACAGGATAAGCCAGGGAATTTCAAAGTGGTAAAGGAAAGTACAGTGGAAGCTAAAAAGCTGCACCAGAATGTACAATCTCGTCAGAGGTTGGTTAAGGAGGAAATGCCAGATCATCTTAAACCATTTACTTGCAAAGGTAAGGTTTACTTGCATAGGCCAGGAGCATCCGTTAAAGAGGTTACAGCATTAAGAGATACAGGATCATATCAATCTTTGCTATTGAGAGATGAGTAGGAGTGTTGACAGAAAAAGTGCTGGTATGGCATTCATGGTGGGACGAGAAGTGCTCAATTGTCTAGAGTGAGGTTAGAGTATCATGTGAAAAGTGGTGAAGTGGTAGGAGTATTGGAAGAACTCTCAGCTACAGAAATTTAATTTGTCCTTGCTAATGATGTAGCTAGGTCACAGGTAGGAGTGCCTCCTACTGTTGTTGAAATGCCAATAGAAAATCAGGCAACTGAGGTACTATAGGGAGCATATCCTGGGATTTTTTCTGACTCTGTGGTAACGAGGTCACAAAGTCACAGGTTGAAAGAGGAGGGGAAATAGGATAAGGAAGTTAAATAGAATTATCAGAGACCATGTTTGAGCGAATAGTTGAGACAGTGTGGATATTTTTAGCTCAGAGAAATTAATCTAGTAACAACAGAAAGATGAAAAACTGCAGCAGTTGGTGGGCGGGATGGTGGATGAGTGCTTAGCACTGCTACGGAGTCCCAAGTTCGATTCCAGCCTCGGATGACTGTCTGTCTATGTGGAGTTTGCAAGTTTTTCCTGTGTCTGTACGGGTTTCCTCCGGGTGCTCCAGTTTCCTCCCACAGTCCAAAGATGTGTGGGTCAGGCGAATTGGCCATGCTAAATTGCTTACAGGGTGAGGTGCGTTGGTTGGAGGGAAATGGGTCTGGGTGGGTTACTCTTCGGAGAGTTGGTGTGGGCCGGTTTCCATACTGTAGGGAATCTAATCTAATCTAATCTGATCAAAAACGTGTACACTGAAGAAGAATCTGACAGTATCCCTAAGTGCTACTGTCTTTAAAAATGTCTTATTGAGGAAGTGGAGACCATCACACATTGAGGCAAATGAGAAATGAGCAGAAGTTGTATTCCCAGTGGGTTATAGAAAGGTGGTGCTTTGGTAGTGCATGAATTACCAGTAAGAGGTCATTTTGGGCTGAGAAAGTTTCAAGCTAAAATGCAAAAACATTTTTACTAGCTGGGATTGCACAAGGATGTGATTGAATTTTACCAGACATGTCATACATGTAATTGATAGACCGCAGGCAGTAATAAAACATGCACCTTTAATACCAATTCCTACATTTGAGAAACCATTTACAAGGATCTTAATTGGTTGCATAGGACCCCTACCTAAAACTAAAAAATGGCAATCAGTATTTTTTGGACGATAATGGAGGTATCCACTGGATTTCCTAAGGCCATTCCATTATGTAATATTACAGCAAAAAGGACTGTAGAAGTTATTCAAATTTTTCACTAGATATGGACTATCCACAGAGATACAATCAGATCACATGTCAAATTTTACATCAAAATTATTTAAGGAAGTTATGGACAGTTTAGGATTAAAACAATTCAAATCCACTGTATACCATCCAAAATCACAGGGAGCATTTAGAATGGTTGCATCAGACATTAAAGACCACGTTAAGGACTATCAGATAATTGGGATAAAGGAGTTTTGTTTATACTTTTTGCCATTAGAGATGCACCAAATGAATTGCTCAAATTCAGTCCATTTGAATATTTGAATTAGATTTTTGGCATGAAGTGAGAGGACCACTAAAATTTATTGAAGAAAAATTGGTGAGTCAGAACTCAGACCACATATGTGGACTATGATCAAATTTGAGGGAACAGTTAAATGGGGCGGGGAGGGGGAGTTGGCTAGATCACATTTAAATTTACCACTGCATATGATGAAACAGGAAGCAAACAAGAAATCAAAACCTTGCAATTTTGCTCATGTAGATAGTGCTAGTGTTACTTCCAGTGATACGTGAATCTTTAAAAGCAAGGTTTAGTGGACTTTACCTTGAGTGAGGTGAACCATTTGATAAGGCATTCCTCAAATTAAAATGGAGAATGAGAAGTTGTCAAAAATTGGGATAAATTATTGAGTTACCTTCCAAAGGAAAATCAAAATGACCAGAAAGAATTATTGCTATCACGTGGGGAAAATGTGTGGGAATAAGCTGGGAAATACTAACCTAATTATGTATGATGTAGACACAGGAAATACTGTTCCAATTAAGCAACATCCTTATAAACTCAACCCTCAAAAGTTGGCATAGGTAGAAAAAGATATTGAATGCATGCTTCAAGACATGTGTGGGCAGTGACTGGAGCTCACCCACAGCAATGGTGCCTAAACCAGATGGTACCCAATAGTTATGTGTGGACTATTGGAAAGTCAATGCAGTTACAAAGTCTGATTCATATCCGATTCCACGTTTGGAAGACTGCGTTGAAAAGGTCCGACTTATATTTGTAAATTGGACTTATTTAGAGGATACTGGCAGGCACCTTTATCCAAAAGAACTGAAGACAATTTTGGCTTTTCAAAAGCCGAATGGACTATATCAATTTAAATCATTTCAAAGACTAATCAATAAAGTCATTTCTGGATTACCCAACTGTGTGGTATACATTGATAACCTAGTGACTTATTGTCACACGTGGAAGGTACATTTGTGGCATTTATCAGAATTATTCCATTGAATTCACTCTTAGCCAGGCTAATCACCAAGCCTGCCTTCTGAAGTCAATGTCCAAATCATGTTCCTGAGCCATGTTATCAGACATAGAAAGATGGCCCCACAGAATGTGAAAACAAAGGTTATTGTGGAGTTTCCCATACCAGTGACGAAGAGTTAAAAATCACATACCAGGTTACAGTCCAATCGGTTTATTTAGAAGCCCTAGTTAACCCGGTGTGTGTTCTTTACCTTTGTCCACCACAGTCTAACACTGGATCCTCCACACCTTGACAGAGAGAGCAGTGGTACGATTTCTGGGATTGAGTGGGTTTTATCAGAAATTTGTACTGAATTTTAGCAGTGTGGCTGCTCCACTCACTGAATTATTAAAAAGAAATGCAGGAAATTTCTGTGGATGGCAAACTGTCAGAAGGCATGTGACAACCTGAAAGCTACGTTAACCACTGCCCCTATATTAGTCACACCTAATTAGCAAAGGTGGCTATTGATGCAAGTGATGTGGATGTTAGTGCTGTACTTTTACCTGAAGACGATAGAAAGACTGATCAGATATTTCTCTAGGAAATTGAACATTCGTCAACAGAAATATTCGATAATTGAGAAGGAGACTTTGAGCTTGGTGTTGGTGTTATGTTTATGTTGCCAGTAATATGGCTGAGTCAATCCGATATACTGATCATAAATTTCTCTAAAAACCTTGAATGTATTAAGGACAAAAAATTCAGACTGTTTAGATGGAGATGATTATTACAGCCATTAATTTGAAAATTGTACGTCACAGGACGAGAAAACTTAATTGCTGACGCATTGTCGAAACTTAAATGATGGCAATCGATGGCAGGAATAAACAGATCAGAGTAGGATGCAGTGGCGTGTGTTTGCATGGTTACAGTCAATGCAATGTTTATGTATTGTAGTGTACTATTAGGGTAAGCCTAACATGTTTTAAATTGAAGCCTTCTTTGTATATTGATGATTCATTATTTTTAAGGGGGCAGGATGGTATGATGATACTGCCCCTATAACAAGGTTATTTTGTCCTTGGTTTCAAGAGAGGTCCTAAAGGCAGAGGTGCCGAAATGTCTGGGTAAAGGTCTAGTTTAACAATAGGGGAGTGGTCAGTTATCCCAGTTCAGGGTTTTTCAGCTTGGTTTAGTTGTAACAGTGAGAAGCTGCTTGCAGTGCAGACAGGTTCCAAGCTTCATTGGATGGTTCCTGACGGACTTTCTTTCTGAAATCTCGTTGGAAGTTGTTTGCTCCTGCCTGTAGGAACCTGTGTTTTAATTTACCTTTTTCCAAGGAGTGTGTTTAAGGGATGTTGCAGGAATTGGAACAGTTGCTTAGTTAAGTTGCTATAGCGAGTCAGTTGGGTTTTCAAGTAAAATTATTCTAAGTTCTGTTTTGTTTGTTTCAACTGGAGTGTTTAAATACATTGTTTGCTTAAAGCTGAATGGTTTGACCAGCTGCATCACATCTGCTTTTAAAATGAATAGTAGTTAGGGGCTAGGCTACCTTTTAAAAATATTTTGAGGGGGTCTGGCCTGATCCATAACACATTGCAAAGTAATATAATCCAAACAAAGGTGTACAACTAGAAATATGGAAGAAAATTCTAGACATGCAGATATAAATATTCAATCTGAAAGTAACTCAACTGTTTTAGCATCTTTTCAGTACAGTCTGGTCTGAAAACGCAACAGTTCTGTTCCCGTGCGATCCTGTATTATACACAGGTAAGGAAAGTTCCCGTTCTGCAAATATTGGTCTAAATTCTTCAATCGCATTGAAGAAACATGCATCATAGCAGAATCAACTGTATTGTGTAATGAGTGTGGGAGGTTAGAAATGTAGTTTCTGCAGGTAGGTGGGGAACATTAAACAAATGATCGCGGAATTCTTGTAGCATGTAGCATACTTAAGGCTAAGACTTTAATGAATATAGAGGGTCTTTTAAAGAAAATAGTTTTAAGCTATGAAATAACTTTAAAGTGTTGTAGTTGACCACAAAAAGAAGCAGCAGGGGCATTTCACAATGAAGCTTATAGAATGATAAGAGAAACTGGATAAAGAACAAGTTGTAACAAACTAGGAACAAAGAATGCAGACATACAAGGACAGCAGGATGGCCAGATAAGAAAATAACTAGAGGAAAAGACAAGTGAGGTAATCGGCTTATGATAGGATGGGAAAAGGGAGGCGTGATTCCGCAACTTATAAACTGAACAAGAATGCTAACATGCTCTGTTTTCGCACCCATTTCTGCTTGATTGCAGAAGCGTCCGGTACTTGTAAGGCTTTGTCTCAGGCTGATTTGTGAGTGAGTTCTGTTTCTCACAATGAGCAAACCCTGAAGTGAATTAATTGCATGTAAAGGATTTTCTTAATATCCAGAATGACTGAGCAGATTCAAATACTGTATAACTTCATCAATACCACAAAGTATGTAAACTCATATTTGATAAAACGCTTTTATTGGAAAATGTAAAACCCCTTTAAATTTAAACGTACAAAGCATGTAACACTCGTACTTGAACAAACTGAAGCAAGCTATGTTTTAAAAAAATACATAATTGAATGTATATATTTATATGTATTTACACAGAATATCAACTTTCTTGGTAATAAGTCATTTTGCTTGCAAAAGTTCACCATAACAAATCTAACAAGACAACTTTTTGAATAAATTACAGCTCTGTAATTGCTTTAATTTTACAATGAATACTTAAAAAAGGCTGATGTGTGTAGTATACGTATCCAGTCAATTTATATTGTAAAGAACTTCAGAACGTATCTTATTTGGCAGTATTTTAAGATATGACATGGATAGCTGTGCGATTCAGCAATTAAAAAAATTAGGCATAGCTAATAATCGCATCTGCCTTCTCACAGTAACTGTCTCAATGTAGTGAAAAATATCCATTTTAGCAAACTAAAACTGTACAAATCATGTTTACATTAGATCTACAATACAGCATAAAATTCTGTAACACTTTGTCCAAAAATAAATACATTTTCATTTTTTAAAAAAATGTACAATATAATACATGGAACAGCACAGTGCTAGTTTCCTGTATATTAATTTTGACGCATTGGCCAATTTGTTACAGTAGCCACAACATGGTTGTTAACCACAAAAACAAATTTGCTTGGCACTGCTGATGTATCTTTTTAAAACAAAGGATCATATAAAGTCAGAAAACTACAAAAAACATTAAGCATTCTGTGATGTATTCAACATCTTTTCTTCTTGCGTTCTCAGGGTTCCCACAGCATCTTTAACTGAATGGTATATTATGTTTTTTACCTGAAAGGAAATGCAGAGATTAGAAAAACTGTTACAGTAAACAGGATTAGTAATAAATAAAAACTGAAAAAACTGCAAATGATGTGATTCAGAGTAATAACTAATGTAATTTTATATTAAAAGCAGTAGAAAACAAGGCTGTTAAAAATTTGGGGCTTTATACAATTTGGTGGATTATAGTAGTGCAACTGAATCATAAAAGCTCAAATTAGATTAGTTGACAAAGAAATTGTAATAAACTGAAAACAAGCACATATTCCACATTTCACAATAAGTTATAGCAAAAATCCTGTAACACAGCTGGAAAAAGTGGGGAGAGTGTATGTCAGGATGAGTTTTAATTCATGTAACATTTTACTGCTAACAGATGGCAATACAGCATATGAACTGGTGCATGACTCTATTCCTGACAGGAGAAAATGAGGACTGCAGATGCTGGAGACCACAGAGTTGAAAAGTGTGGTGTTGGAAAAGCGCAGCAGATCAGGCAGCATCTGAGGAGCAGGAGAATCGACGTTTCGGGCATAAACCCTTCTTCAGGAAACTATTCTGCCTGGCCTGCTGCGCTTTTCCAGCACCACACTTTTCAATTCTATTCCTGACACACTGAAATTGAGTTAAAATTGTATAAAACTAATAGCATTTAGCCTTTACCAAGCACCACTATCATTGGCAGTAAAGAGCTGGATAATATTTCCAACTTGGACATACAACAGCTAAATTTCAAACCATGGCATTATACGCAATGGAGAAAAAGATGCACTTGAAAGGAAAAAAGAAAGTTATACTAGAACAGCTCAAAACCTTACTCGACTGAAGTACTTAGAAAGTCCAGTTATTGTTGTTATCAAAGAATCATCACAGCTGAATTTCAGTCAATTGGATTGCTATATGCAAATGACCAAATATTCAGTTTGTTTTATGTTGGCTGGACCAGCATTTATTGTCTAATCCAGAGGGCAGTTAACAGCGATCACATTGTTGTGGGTCTGAAGTCACGTCATCCTGACCAGGTAGGGATGGCTGTTTGCTTCCACAAGTGAGTCAGACAGGTTTTCCTGGTAATTGATAATGGTCATCATAGATCTTTTAATTCCAGATTTTTACAGAATTCAAATTCCACCATTTGCTATGGTGAGATTTGAACCTGGGTCCCCAGAACATCACTGGTGTTTCTGGATTAATAGTCCAGCAATAACATCAATGGGCCATTGCCTCATTTTGAAGGTTACATATTGGCCAGACCACTGATGCATTAATGAAGGGGGTGAATAAGTTAAAGGACATGTTGAAAGGGAACTGGAAAAGATGAGCGTAGCACTAAGCAAAACCAAGTATTGAGCTGTATGCAGAATCAGGAGAGTACAAGGTGCAGGATATCCTGCTGAAAATACATTCTTTAATTGCACACACTGTTTGGAGGCTGTGAACAGAAGGACACAAGACTAACCTCAAGTAATTAAAGGAAATGAAGTTGAAAAAAACTTTAACTTCAGTTCTGAAAGGAGATTGAGGAGATGGAATTCACAACCATAAAACACTGAACTGTAATTTCATAAACAGATAATCCTGTGGATTATTTCAGGTTAAAAAAAAATTAATGGAAAGATGACAGGATACTGGAACATCTAATAATGTGAACAAGTACCTTTTGAGCTTTCTAGTACATCAGTACAGAGCACTGACTGTTCCTGAAGTGGATGAAGAGGGAAATCCATTTCCAACACATTTTACATAGCAATTGTTAAAGTTTTTTTTAAAATGAAGGATCCCATCATTCTCCTTGTATGATCAGTGTTTGGAATGGCAGGGGTGGAAAGTGTAGAAAGAATGTTACCTATGTACAAAGTTAAAAATCACACAACACCAGGTTATAGTCCAACAGGACTATAGCGTGATGTAACTGAAATTATACATTGAAAAACTGATTAATTTCAGTTACATCACACTGTAAATTTTTGCTATAAATTCTGTGTGTTACGATCGAGCCCTCCACTATCACCTGATGAAGGAGCGGCGCTCCGAAAGCTAGTGTGCTTCCAATTAAACCTGTTCGACTAATCTGGTGTTGTGTGATTTTTAACTTTGTATACCCCAGTCCAACACCACCATCTCCAAATCATGGCTACCTATGTAGGTTGAATCTGGAAGGTTCAGCAGATATTACCTAAGACAATCATCCAGTAAATAGAGAGTGGAGAGGATCCGAGAGAAAAGTAGAGGGAGGAGACTCGCAGCTGTCCTTTCCTATGCACTGCAGAAGTACAATACCAAGGAAGGGCATGGCATCAGGATTGAGAAGGAGCAATGCCAGAGGTGGGGTAGGAAGGGGAGCAGTGCAAAGAAATGTATCATGCGTGGGAACAGAGCAAGGGAGGTAATGGAATAATGGAGACAGCATCATGAGGAGCAAGAAAAGGAGTAGCACAAAGGATAGGAGAGGCAGAGCAAAGAGCACCTGTCTCCTTTAAGAGGGTGCAGAATCAATTGACCTGAACAGGGTGAGGGACTTTCGTCAAATGGAAAGAGAAGCTGATTTGTTCTCCCAAGATCATAAGTTTTTTTAAAATAGAATGACAGAGGCGTTTAAGAATAAAAACTTTTCTAGTGGCAAAAGAGCCAGTAGTCAGAGATTACCTTGTTAGTGGAACATAGGAATAGGAGAAAGCTATTCAGAGTCACAGATGTACAGCATGGAAACAGACCCTTTGGTCCAACTTGTCCATGCTGACCACATAGGGTGCATAAGATGGGGAAGGAAACTGCAGTGGATGGGCACAATTGAAATATGGAGCTTATTCTAGGAACAGCTACTGCGGGTCCTTGATAAGTATGTACCGGGAGGAAGTTGTTGAGCACAGGAACCATGGTTTACTAAGGAAGTTGAATATCTCATCACAAGGATGAAGAAGGCTGATCTTAGGATGAGACGTGAATGCTCAGTTACAGGTTAAGAGGGCACTTAAGAGTTACAGGTTAGCCAGGAAAGGCTGAAGAAAAAGAGTTAAGGAGAGCCAGGAAGGACATGCGAAGTCATTCGTGGATAGGGGGATCATGGAAAACCAGGTATATCAGGAATAGAAGAATGAATAGAGTAAGATTAGGGCCAATCAAGGATAGTTGTGGGAATTTGTGCGTGGAGATAGAGGAAGTGCAATATGAATATTTTTTGTCAGTATTCACACTGGAAAAAGAAAATGTTGTCGAGGAGAATACAGAGATACAGGCTACTAGACTAGACTGGATTGAGGTTCACAAGGAGGAGGTGTTAATAACCTTTGGGCCAGATGGGATTTATCCTAGGATTCTCTGGGAAGCCAGGGAGGAGACTGCTGAGCCTTTGTTATCATTATCTACAAGAATAGTGCCAGAAGACTGGACGATTGCAAATGTTGTCCCCTTGTTCAAGAAGGGGAGTAGAGACAACCCTGGTAATTATAGACCAGTGAGCCTTACTTCAGTTGTGGGTAAAGTGTTGGAAAAGGTTATAAGAGAGAGGATTTATCATCATCTAGAAAGGAATAATTTGATTACGTGTAGTCAACCTGGTTTTGTGAAGGGTAGGTCATGCCTCACAAACCTTATCAAGTTCTTTGAGAGGGTGTCCAAACAGATGGATGAGGATAAAGCAGTTGATGTGGTGTATGTGGATTTCAGTAAGGCATTTGATAAGGTTTCCCATGGTAGGCTACTGCACAAAATACAGAAGCATGGGATTCAGGATGATTTAATGGTTTGGATCAGAAATTGGCTAGTTGAAAGAAGACAGAGGGTGGTGGTTAATGGGAAATGTTCATCCTGGAGTTCAGTTACTAGTAGTGTGCCACAAGGATCTATTTTGGGTCTACTGCTGTTTGTCATTTTTATAAATGACCTAGATGAGGGCGAAGAAGGGTGGGTTAGTAAATTTGCAGATGATACTAAGGTTAGTAGAGTTGTGGATAGTGGAGAAGGATGTTGTAGGTTACAGAGGGACATAGATAAGCTGCAGAGCTGGACTGAAAGGTGGCAAATGGAGTTTAATGGGGAAAAAGTATAAGGTGATTCACTTTGAAGGAGCAACAGGAATGCAGAGTACCAAGATTCTTGGTAGTGTAGATGAACAGAGAAATCTCAGTGTTCATGTGCATAGATCCCTGAAAGTTGCCACCCAAGTTGATAGGACTGTTAAGAAGGCAAATGGTGTTTTAGCTTTTATTAGTAGAGGGATTGAGTTTTGAAACCATGAGGTTATGCTGCAGCTGTACAAAACTCTGGTGCGGCCACACTTGGAGTATTGCATACAGTTCTGATCACTGCAGTATAGGAAGGATATGGAAGCTTTGGAAAGGGTTCAGAAGAGATTTACTAGGATGTTGCCTGGTATGGAGGGAAGGTCTTGAGGCTGTTTTCGTGAGAGAGATGATAATTGAGAGATGACTTAATTGAGACATATAAGATAATCAGAGGGTTAGATAGGGTGAACAGCAGGAGCCTTTTTGAATGGTGATGGCTAGCATGAGAGGGGGGCATAGCTTTAAATTGAGGGTTGATAGATATAGGACAGATGTCAGAGGTAGTTTCCTTACTCAGAGTGGTACGGGTGTGGAATAGCCTGCCTGCAACAGCAGTAGACTTGCCAACTTTAAGAGCATTTAAATGGTCATTGGATAGACATATAGATGAAAATTGAATACTGTAGGTTAGATGGGCTTTAGATTGGTTTCACAAGTCAGCGCAACAGCCTGTACTGCGCTATAATATTCTATATCCTAACCTAATCTAGTTCCATTTGCTAGCATTTGGTCCATTTCCCTTTAAATCCTTCCTATTCATATACCCATCCAATGCCTTTCAAATGCTGCCATTGTACCAGCCTCCACCACTTCCTTTGGCAGCTCATTCCATACACGCACCACCCTCTGCATGAAAAAGCTGTCCCCTAGGTCTCTTTTATATCTTTCCCCTCTCACCCTGAATTTATGCCCGCTAGTTCTGGACTCACCCATCCAGGGAAAAGACGTATTTATTTAAGGTCTATCCATGTCCCTCATAATTTTATAAACCTCTATAAGGTCACCCCTCAGCCTCCAATGCTTCAGGGAAAATAGCCCCAGCCTATTCAGCCTCTCTCTATAGGTCAAACCTTGCAACATCTTTGTAAATCTTTTCTGAACTGTTCCACGTTTCACAACATCGTTCCGATAGGAAGGAGAGCAGAATTGTAAGCAATATTCTAAAAGTGGCCTAACCAATGTCCTGTACAGCTGCAACATGACCTCCCAACTCCTGTAGTCAATACTCTGACCAATAAAGGAAAGCATACCAAACACCTCCTTCACTATACTATCTACCTGTGATTCTACTTTCAAGGAACTAAGAACCTGCACTCCAAGGTCTCTTTGTTCAGCAACACTCCCCAGGACTTTACCATTAGGTCCTGCTAAGATTTGCTTTTCCAAAATGCAGCACCTCGCATTTATCAAAATCAAATTGTAATTTGAGATAACCCTCTTCACTGTCCACCACACCTCCAATTTTGGTGTCATCTGCAAACTTACTAACCATACCTCTCATGCTCACATCCAAATCACTTATATAAATTACAAAAAGTAGTGGACCCAGCACCAATCCTTGTGGCACACCACTGATCACAGCCCTCCAGTCTGAAAAGCAATATCCTCCACCACCACCCTCTGTCTTCTACCTTTGAGCCAATTCTGTATCCAAAATGGCTAGCTCTCCCTGTATTCCATGAGATCTAACCTTGCTAAACAGTCTCCCATAAGGAACCTCGTTGAACGACTTACTGAAGTCCATATAGATCACGTCCACTCCAATGCACTCATTAATCCTTTTTATTATTTCTTCAAAAAAACTCAAATCAATTTCATAAGACATGATTTCCCATGCACAAAGCCATGCTGACTACCCCTAATCAATCCTTGCCTTTCCAAATACATGTACATCCTGTCCCTCAGGATTCCCTCCAACAACTTGCCCACCACCGATGTCAGGCTCACTGTTCTATAGTTCCCTAGCTTTTCCTTGCCACCCTTCAATCCTTTGGCACCTCACCTGTGACTAACAATGATACAAATATCTCAGCAAAGAGTTCTAGGGTATACTTGATCAGGTCCTGGGGATTGATCACGTTTATGCATTTCAAGACATCCAGCACCACCTCCTCTGTAACATGGATATTTTTCAAGATGTCACCATCTATTTCCCCAGATTCTACATCTTCCATGTCCTTCTCCACAGTAAACACTGATGCAAAATACTCACTTAGCATATCCCCATCTCTTGTGGCTCCACATTTAGGCTGCTACCTGGCCAACAATTCAATAGAATCATGGCTAATCAAATACTTCTATGCCTTGTATCCACTCCAACCCCATAACCCAGTATACCACTGCCAATCAGAAATCTAGCAATACTCAAACATTGAGCTTCCACAGCCATCTGTGGGATAGAATTGTAATGGTTCAAAACCCTCAAAAAAAGATTTATCTTCATCTCACACGAAGTGGCAAGCCACTTGTAGATTCTATCCTTTTCTGGACTTCCCAAACAATGGAAACCTCTTACCTGCATTTACTCCATCACCAGTCCTTCCATCAGAGGAATCAGTCTGGTAAACCTTGAGTGCACCCCCCCTCCATAGCCAGAACATACTTCCTCAGATGAAGAGACCAAAACTGCACATAATACTCCAAGTGTGGTCTCACCTACGCCCTGTACAATTGCAGAAAAGTATCCCTACTCCTGGACTGAAATCCTCTCATTATAAAGGCCATACACTGTTTGCCTCCTTTAACCACCTGCTACACATATATGCTTACTTTCAGTGACTGGGATACAAGAACACTCGGGTCTCACTGCACCTTCCCCTTTTCCAATCTTTTACTATTTGGATAATCAAATGTCTTCCTGCTTTTGCTCCCAAAGTGGATAACCTCACATTTATTCACATTCGACTTCATTTGGCATGCACCTGTCCACTCAATCAACTTGTCCAAATCACACCAAAGTGTCTCACTATCCTTCTCATAGTTCACTCTTCCACCAACTTTGTGTCATTTTTAAGCTTGGAGACACTACATTTCGTTTCCCCGTTTAACTATTTTACATACTGTGAACAGCTGGGGTCCAAGCACCGACTCCATGATACCCCACAAGTCGATGACTGCACTTTGGAAAAGGACCCGTTAATTATGACTCGTCTTCTTTTTTCAAGGAAATTATACTTCTATTAACTCTCATTTAAATCATTTGACTAGTTGGTTTCAATTGAGAAAAAGTCAATACCTGCAGTTTATCCTCATAGTTTAGCTCATGTTTTGACTGGTGCCTCAGTTCCTGTGAGAGATGGAAAGATTGCATCGAATGCTCTGGTGATACAAAGTCTTCAGAGACCTGAATGCAACTGTGAATACTTTGCATCTGAAAAACAAAGAAGAGTGATCGTTGCACCTGACTTACATAATAACTAAATTATATATGACTGAGGCTTGGCAACATAAACTTTACCTTATTGCTTTTTAAGGGTAAAATGTTATGTATTAAGGATACAAAATTGATGACCATGGCAATTTTGAAAACAATCAAATAACATTAAATACAATGGTCTAAAAACCAAGCTTTTACCCACCATAAGGTCATAAGATGTATCAGAACTATGGCACTGTGCCTTTGAGTCTGCTCCGCCATTCGATGAGATCATAGTTGATCTGTTAAACCTCAACTCCACTTATCCCATAACCCTGGATTCATTACTCATTAAGTACATTTAAGGCTGAGATAGAGTTTTAATGACCCAACCTTCTATGGTAAAGAATTCCATAGATTCACAAGTCTCAGAAGTAATTCCTCCTCCTCTCTGCCTTAAATGAGTGACTCCTTACTCTGACATAATGACCTCTGGTTTTAGATTGGATTACTTACAGTGTGGAAACAGGCCCTTCGGCCCAACAAGTCCACACCGACCTGCCTAAGATGAATTGGGGGGGGGATGGTGGAAGAGTAAGCGATAGATGGAGATGGAGCTCAGAGAGAGAATACAAAACAAAAACAGAAATTGCTGGGGAAATTTGACAGATCTGGCAGCATCTATGGAGAGCGCGCAGAGCTAAAGTGAAACTTCTTCAGAAATCATGAGTGCGGTCGTTGAAGGAAGAATTCTAGAGCACGGTGGCACAGTGGTTAGCACTGCTGCCTCACAGCACCAGAGACCTGGGTTCAGTTCCCGCCTCAGGCATCTGTCTGTGTGGAGTTTGCACATTCTCCCCGTGTCTGCGTGGGTTTCCTCCGGGTGCTTCGGTTTCCCCCCCACAATCCAAAAATGTGCAGGTCAGGTGAATTGGCCTGGCTAAATTGCTCGTAGTGTTAGGGGCAGGGGTAAATGTGGGTGGGTGCGCGTCGGAGTGGACTTGTTGGGTCGAATGGCCTGTTTCCACACTAAGTAATCTAATCTAATTTGCCGCAAAATTAATAGTAACAGGGACAAATTAAGGAATGTCAGCATGGTTTTGTTAAGGGAAAATCTAATTAACTAACTTGCTACAGGTTTTGTGACAAGTAGTGGACATCAACCTCTAAAAGCATTCAATTTGGTACCACAACACTTTAGGAACGCATGGGAGACAGTGCAGAAAATATTCATGAGAATGGTTTCACAGAGGAAACTCAGTTATGAAGACTGATTGGAGAAGCTGGGATTATTTTCATTGGAGAAAAAAAGGACTCAAGAGGATATTTGATAGACAAATTTAGAATCATGACAGATTTGGTCAGAGTATACAGGGAGAAACTACTTCACTCATTAAAGGATCAAGAATGAGGGCACAGATTTACTTGA
This sequence comes from Hemiscyllium ocellatum, assembly GCF_020745735.1. NCBI lineage: Eukaryota > Metazoa > Chordata > Chondrichthyes > Orectolobiformes > Hemiscylliidae > Hemiscyllium > Hemiscyllium ocellatum. The sequence goes on along the minus strand of NC_083422.1, from coordinate 7,176,517 downwards.
CAAAAGAAACAAAGCTGATGTAATTTTTTTTTCTCATACATTAATGATTAAAGTTTGGAATCCACTGCCGAAGGTGTGCTGGAGGCAGTTCAATTGAGGAATTTAAAAGAGAATTCTACTGTTATTTAAAAAAGAAGAATGTGGAGGGTTATGGAGAGAAACCAGGAGAATGGCACTAAGTGAAATGCTCAACTGGAGGAGAGATGATCGGCTAAGTGGTGTGCTGGAACAATTCTGAAGGGAATATTTTACAAAATCAGGGTTCGTGGGATTGGTGAGCATTAATTGAGGATTAGCTAACAAACAGAAGAGTTTAGAAATAAACTGCAAGTCATTTTTAGGTTGGCATTTCTATATTGGCCACATGCAGCAGTGACTTCCATAACTGAAAATTAATGCCACGATTAGTATGCCAACATCAGAACAGCTGCATGCACAGCAAAGAGGGAATGTTGATACTGAGTATAATGTATCCACACTTGTTAAAGACACAATGTTAGGAAGGTAAGTAAGTTGTGAGGAGGACAACAGAGCTTACAGATTAAAAACAGGTTTAGCGAGTGAGTAAGAACATGACACATGGAATATAACATAAAAAATTCAAAGGCAGCACACACAAACATAAGAAATAGGAGCAGGCTGATCTGATTTGGACTTTATCTTCCTCTCTGATCTCTATAACTGCTGACTCCCTGTTGACCAAACATCTGTCCAACTCTGCTTTGAATACAATCAGTGACCCAGCTTCTACTGCTCTCTGGAGAAGACAATTCCAAAAATTAACAATACACATAACCCTTTATTTTAAAATTATGTCCCCAGTTCCTGATGCTTTTCCAAGGGAAACTACCCTGTCAATTCCCCTCGGAATGTTATGTTTCAATAGAACCATAGAATCCCTACAGTTTGGAAACAGACCATTTGGCCCAACAATGACACACCACCCCTCCTAAAGAGTAACCCACACAGACCCATTCCTCCACCCCTATTATTCTACATTTCCCCTGACTAACCCTGCATTTCCCTTGGCTAATCCACCTACCCTACACATCTCTGAACACTATTGTCAATTTAGCATGGCCAATTCACCTAACCTGCACATCTTTGGACTGTGGGAAGAAACTGGAGCAGTCGGAGGAAACTCATGCAGACACGGGGAGAATCTGCAAACTCCACATACAGTCTCCCAGGGCTGGAATCGAGTCCAGGACCATCTTTCATTCTCCTAAATTCCAATGAGTATAAGCCTTTCCTTCTAAGGCAAACCTGACACACTGGGAACCAACCATTTTTGAAATGGAGAGTGTGGTGAATGTTGATATTCTGAGGAGCCTGGGTGCTCTTGTACACAACTCTCAGATTGCTGACAAATAGATTTTGACCCAGCGACAGTAATATAGTTATTAGATCCTTCAAGAACCAAACAGCCTACAGCTGCTTCTGTTGCTTGCTTTTTAAAATGTACTGGCAGAGACTGCCTTGAATTACCTGACGAAGTGCTCCTGCTGGTATTAAGACTGCATCACCCAAGAACTGGAAGATGGACCAGCTGCGTATTCCACTTTCTTCATAGAGTCTTCGGCGCAGTTTCTTATTTAGGTAACAGGTCTGATCCCGGATCGGATCATGGTCGGGCGATTCTTGACCCTGATCCTCATGAGTCTTTTGATGGGGGCACAATGGAGAAATAAATTTATCATCAATGTTTTATACTGGGTTCACTAAATATAAATATACTTTGAATTACTAAAACAAAGGATTCTTGCCTCAATCAGCTCTGATTTCATAAGAAATTAGTTTTACTTATACATAGTTTCTTTAATAGAGAAGTTAAATGAATACTACATCTCCAAGGAATATAAACTTATGGTTGGACAAATTACAGAAAATTATCTTGATTTAATAAAAAGTTTCCTTTTCAATACAAGACTTGAATAGTGTCAAACATTTAAAAAGAGTTAATTCTGCAATATCTTGATAAGGTGATTTCGTTTTGTGATTATTTCAATGGCAATTGAAAAAACTCATTGTAAATTTCTTAGCCGACAGAACCATTAAACCTTCTCATTTCTAAAACCCGTTAATAACACTGATTCTGTGTGACAACTTCAATATTTTCACAACATGACAATTGCACTTCACCTGTAGTTGTTTTGTATAAATGTGTAAACTGCTCACCTTTTGTAGAAATTCCTTAATTTTGTGGGTATCTTTGGCTGAAAAGATATGCCACAAAGCACCTGGAAGCTCGTCCCCATCCTTCAATCGTTTCTTTGTGGTGTCATCAATTTCATCTTCCTCAATTTTTTTCAAGATAGCTGGGTAGAAAAACAAATTGGACATTTTCCATAATGCTCCACTGCTTAAGCTTAACAGTTTGAACGTATGGGACTGGAAATTAACTTTATAAACTGCCACTTTGTTTTCCTTTTGAAACACAAATTACTCTGGTAATCTGGTCCCAGGAAGTGTTTATTTTGCAAATACAGTAATAAGTGTTTAGGAATTTGGCCAGATTTCAATCCTGAAAGAGCTGGCAAGAACTGTTTCCTATTTTGTTCAATGGGCAACCATCTCAGATTACACTTCATGGGTGTAAAAACTTACAGCTCCCAACAATGTTTTGCCCATTTAATAACCAACCATTACGTTTACAATAATATCATTAGTTAATAGAATAGTGATTATTTGACTAATCAGAAATAAGTTTTGGAAAAGCACTGGGTGATCACCCCTTCTGCTAAGCAACCAGCGACTGCATGCCAAACCACACAATAAGCGAGACCTTTATCTAATTCTGTTTCAGAGGGTATTCATCACTGATGGGCAATCAGTATACATTCTAAAATAACTCGGTCAATCATATCCAGATGAGCTCATGTGCAGTACTAAAATTCAGGCTAAGCCAGGACGTGGGTCAACATAATCAGAGAGTCTTTGACACTGAAGTTCGATTATATTGTATTCTACTCCATGATAATTCCTTTCATACAGTGGGAACTGACAAAGATGACACCTCTGAAAAACATAACCAAGTGCTTACATTTAACACATTCTTTTGATAATGAAAGTCACTGTTTCACTTCTCTCTCAGTTCAGCCCAGCCCAAAATCCCTAATATCATCTTTCCTTAGTTTGGAAGAAAGGATCTGTGTTAGTGCTGACAAGACATGCTCTTCTGGTTACAAGATAAGGTTTGCCATAAGAGGAAGATTAATTGGGCATTTTGCAAACACCTATTACTTCTAAGAGCTGTTCTTGACGATACACAATATGCAAACAAAAACTGAATTGTTATAGCATCTTTCTTGTGACCCAAGACATCCCAAAGCAATTCAGCGCCAATGAATTACATTTGAAATGCTCTCAGAGTATTGAACATAAAGTTCATTAGGTCTAGGACCAGCTTATACAGTAGCACAGAATTTTAATATATTATATAGGCCTCCTCACATCAGTTCTGGATCTGACCATGAATTGTGATGATGGATTAAAGTTTAAAAACAAGAACTTGTATCAGTTAAAAGAGCCTTCTTGAACAATAAAATATTGCTGGCTTGTCAGATTGTCAATTGTTAAGTCCTAAAACAGCATCTACGGATAAGTTGGATGCACTGCACAGGTCTCAGTTATGCACCTATAGATATTAATCCTCTTGGTGCACATGTTGGCTTTTCTCTGTCAACTCAGAATGTTAAAGAATTGTATGATACTGCTAGGGTCAATTCCCAAGATATTCTATTGCTCTGAGTTTCTATTTGGCAACTGAGATATGTAATCAGATCTTCTTTGGCTTCAACAGCATTTCTAAATGGTGCCCTGGGATTGCAGCAGGGAATTCATGGTTTTTCACATGCAATTCATTAGGATATTGGTGAAATGTCACCTTGGTGAGCATAATTGTATAGTGAGTAGGTATTGCCTCACCTTAACTATCTCAAGTTGCAGGATCAAACAGTATTATACTTCTTGATATTGACAGAGAAGTTGCCAGATTGGAGGTGATGTAGTCACTGGTTTATGTCCTTATCAGCTACTGACATGTTTCTAACATCCCATTTCACCTCCTTGAGCTCTATAATCATCCAAGATATCCATGTTTCTTCCAATTCTGGCCTCTTGTGTAATCCCTATTTTCTATCGCTCCATTGTTGGCAGAAGTGCCTTTTGGTGCTTTGGCACCAAGGAATATTGTGCCACCCTCTGCTCTAGTGGTAAATTCACCTGGTTTAATTGGAGCCATCAGTTTGTATTTAACCCATTATACATATTAAAAAATATAAATTATAAATGAGATACAAATGAATGAAGCTTCTGCCAGAATGCTATTCAATCCCAAATCATATTTCGTTTTCAGTTGCAATCCATGCTGAACACGCAAGATCGCTAAGTATTAAAATAAAAATTTCAACCTGGTGAAATTAACACGTGCCCAGTTCTCAAACAATGATTTTACTATTTGATTGAATTTTAAGATTTCAATTAAGTCTTAAATCAGGTCAACAGTCAGCAACTGACTATGTAATTGAACTATTACAATGATTCTTAGCACCAATCTGTAATAATCAAAATGACTATGGCAATTGCAATAATCTTAATTCAACAAACTTGATTGTGCTAATTTTAATGGGGTCTAGAGCTTCTGATAATTAGCCTTAAAACATTTTCAGTGAGAGTCTCTAGGGAACCAGAAAGATAATCAGCAGTTTAGGTAACGTTTTGAATAGAGACGTAAGTATTTTTTGCAAGGTTTGGGGCAGCACGGTGATTAGCACTGTGGCCTCACCTTACCAGGAACCCAGACCCAGGTTTGGTTCCAGCCTTGGGTGACTGTCTGTATGGAATTTGCATGTTCTCTCTTTGTCTGTGTGGGTTTCTGCCAACTGCTCCATTTTCCTCCCACAGTCCAAAGGTGTGCAAGTTAGGTGGATTGGTCATGCTAAATAGCCCATAGTGTCCAGGCATGTGTAGGATAGGCATATTAGCCATATGAAATGCAGGGTTATAGAGTAAAGGGATGGGTCTGTGTGGACTTGATGGACCAAATGGCCTGTTTCCACAATGTAGCGATTCTCTGATTCTGTGGTTTCCACTGTAACAACAGAATGTGTCATTTCACCAAATCTAGGTCCATAAACTACCTATTGCTGCCTACTGTCCATCAAATCAGAGTTAACTAACTGAGAAACCATTTAAGGGGAAGAGATCTGAGGTGAAGGTGTATGTAAACCAAGGTATGTCACTAGAATCTTTACTGCTACAGCAAACTATTCACAATGCTCAGTACATTAAAAATGAGTGCTTCTTCCATTGTATATCATGGACAGCCAGACACTGAAAACAGTGTAGCGATGAAAAGATCCATCAGCTCACAGTGAAAAGGAAGCTTTGAGAAATTACCTGCTCTGTGATTGTTCCCATTTCCTTTTGGCACACCAACATAAACAAGCACATTGATTACATCAGCAATGTCTAGGTGGAGATTGGTCGTTCCATGTTCCTTAATGGTTGATTGCCCTGTTAAAAAAAAGGAATAATTTAGAAATTAGTCTTTTCCAACCAGTTAACTATATTATTGTAGACAGTGTACTAACTTTCTATGCTTACCATAAGCACCATATAGTTTTGGCCCCAAATCTGGTCGTACAAAGAAACTTGGGATTCGGGATGCCAAGTTCAGATTTCCTTCTGGATCACAATACTCTGGTAGTGGCAAATTTTTCATAAGATCATCAAACCTGCGAAGAAATTTTTAAAAACTTATAGATTCTCTAAGTGCTGGAAAAGAGACTTAGTAATGACTTAACTGAAGAATATTAATGACAATCATCACACCAAAAAATGTTTTACTAACTGCGTAGCACAATAACAGTAGGTTATTCGCACAGCTGATTCATAAAATTACGATACCGGAAGCTGTTACAACAAAGTAGAGTACAAAATTCAAAGTACATCTAATTAAAATTATAAAGCAGTGTTAATACAATAATTTTCTCACAATATGCTTTTTCAAGTCATGCGAATGTTGCTGGTTAGACCAATATTTGTTACTCACTCTTAGTTGCCTTTCAATTAAGCTACTGGACCTTTTCAGGGAGTAGTTAAGATGTAACCACATGATCATGGGTCTGAGTCACGTGTAAGCCATTCCAGATAAGGATGGCAGATTTCCTTCCCTAAAAGGCCATGAGTAAACCAGATGTGCCTTCCGGCCAATCAATGATAGCTATGTCAACATTACTGGCGGAGCAATTAAAATCAAGATTGCTGAACAGACTAGATTTCTCACAGTTAGATGCGTTACTTGAAACATAAGAAACTTTGGGACATGCTGATTAGAGCAATGAAGTGGATACATGATTTCTTCCTATACTTTTCTACTTGCTTAACTGAAAAAAAAGTCAAGGCTGCACACAATTTTGCACACTGTGTCACATGCAGGGTAAGGGATTCTCTTTTCCCAAGTCCTGAGTTCCTGACATTACTTATGACGTGAGTAGCACATCTCCCAGAGGGAAAAAGATGATGACAACATATATCTTATGCCTTTCGCAACTATCTAAAGTTACAGATACAGTCACAGAATACCAATGACCTAAAATTCACTTGCAATTATACAAGTTGCATAAAGATTTAAAAGAGCACAAGAAATAAAGCGTGTCAATGCAACTAGGCATAAGTGAGAGCTGAGTGTGCGTTGCTGGAAAAGCACAGCAGGTCAGGCAGCATCCGAGGAGCAGGAAAATCGATGTTTCAGGCCGAAGCCCTTCATCATGAATGGACTGAAGAAGGGTTTCGACCCAAAACGTCGATTTTCCTACTCCTCGGATGCTGCCTGACCTACTGTGCTTTTCCAGCAACACATTCTTAACTCTGATCCCCAGCATCTGCAGACCTCACTATCTCCTAGAAGGTTAGAGCTGTCAGTCAAAATTCCAAATGCATTTTCAGTTCTAGCTTTTACCTGGAAGGCATCACAGTTCTGAAATCATCACCAGAGGGCCAATCCTTCATCTTCAGTAACATGGATTCCCCATTTTTAGATTTGATTCGTTCTACACAAAGAATAAAGATTTTTGATTATCAAAAACTATTTTCAAACAAAAGTTTTTGTAACCTTCAAAATATTTGATTTACAATTGCCTTTAGAAGACAAAGTATAGTTGAACATAATGGGGGAGATTACTAAACGATTATTTTGCATCAGTGTTTACTGTGGAAAAGGACATGGAAGATATAGAATATAGGAAAATAGATGGTGACATCTTGAAAAATGTCCATATTACAGAAGAGGAAGCTCTGGATGTCTTGAAATGCATAAAGGTGGATAAATCCCCAGGGCCTGATTAGGTGTACCCTAGAACTCTGTGGAAGCTAGGGCCTCTTGCTGAGATATTTGTATCATCGACAGTCACAGTTGAGGTGGTGGAAGATGGGAGGTTGGCTAACATGGTGCCACTATTTAAAAAGGTGGTAAGGATAAGCCAGGGAACTATAGACCAGTGAGCCTGACATTAGTGTTGGGCATGTTGTTGGAGGAAATCCTGACGGACAGGATATACATGTATTTGGAAAGGCAAGGACTGATTAGGGATAGTCAACATGGCTTTGTGCGTGGGAAATCATGTCTCACGAAATTGATTTGAGTTTTTTTGAAGAAGTTACAAAAGGATCAATGAGGGCAGAGCAGTGGACATGACTGACATGCACTTCTCTAAGTCATTCGACAAGGGTCCCCATGGGAGACTGGTTAGTAAGGTTAGATCTCATGGAATACAGGGAGAACAAGCCGTTTAGATACAGAACTGGCTCAAAGGTAGAAGACAGAGGGCGGTGGTGGAGGGTTACTTTTCAGACTGGATGCCTGTGACCAGTGGTGTGCCTCAAAGATCGGTGCTGGGTCCACTACTTTTCATCATTTATATAAATGATTTGGATGTGAGTATCAGAGGTATAGTTAGTAAGTTTGCAAATGACACCAAAATTGGAGGTGTAGTGGACAGCGAAGAAGGTTACCTCAGATTACAACAGGATCTTGATCAGATGGGCCAATGGGCTGAGGAGCAGCAGATAGAGTTTCATTTTGATAAATGCGGGGTGCTGCATTTTGGGAAAGCAAATCTTAGCAGGACTTACACACTTAATGGTAAGGTCCTAGGGAGTGTTGCTGAACAAAGAAACCTTGGAGTGCAGGTTCATAGCTCCTTGAAAGTGGAGTTACAGGTAGATAGGATAGTGAAGACGGTGTTTGGTATGCTTTCCTTTATTAGTAAGAGTGTTGAGTTCAGGAATTGTAAGATCATGTTGCGGCTGTACAGGACATGGGTTAGGCCACTTTTGGAATATCGTGTGCAATTCTGCTCTCCCTCCTATCGGGAGCATGTTATGAAACTTGAAACGGTTCAGAAAAGATTTACAAGGGTGTTGCCGGTGTTGTAGGATTTGAGCTATAGGGAATGGTTGAATAGGTTGGGGCTGTTTTCGCTGGAGCGTCGGAGGCTGAAGGGTGACCTTACAGAGGTTAATAAAATCATGAAGGGCATGGATAGGGTAAATAGAGAATGTCTTTACTCTGGGATTGGGGAGACCAGAACTAAAAAACATAGGTTTAGGGTGAGAGGGGAAAGATATAAAAGAGACTTAAGGCACAGGGTGGTGCACATGTGGAAAGGGCTGCCAGAGGAGACTAGTCAATTACAACATTTATAAAGCATTTGGATGGGTATATGAATAGGAAGGGTTTAAAAGGGTTTAAGGCCAGGTGCTGGCAGGTGGGACTAGATTGGTTTGGGATATCTAGTTGGCATGGACGAATTGGACCGAAGGGTTTGTTTCCATGCTATACATCTCTATGACTCCATGTGAGAAAGCAAATAAAAACTCTGTCAATTGAATCAAGAATCCAAACAGTTAATGTAGTTTAATTATTGGCTATAACTACAACAATACTGAATCACTCACTGATACCACACTTACTTGTTATATCTTCAAAACCATCCCAGAAGTCTTGAATTTTTGTGTTAGAGATTATACTGCCATCTTTGCAGTTAACTAGGTCAACCTTCTGGTCTCCAAATTCCTCACAAAAGCTTTCAGGTTTCCAAATGTTAGAATTTAGTTTTTTGTGCACACCAGATACAAGTACAGGCTGAAAAATAAAGTTTTTGAGAGAATGAAGAGAATATTTTGAAGAACAATTTTGGTGTAATTTCTAATCAATCAGTTTCTGAACATATTTGCATCAGATTCTTATTTCCAAATAAATAAACCATGTCTTGCTTAATTGAATGTCTGCTAATATTGCAACACCAGGGAACAATGTCTAATTTTTCACTTATTCATACATTTATTGATACTGTAATAACATTATCTTGAAGTGGTTCAAGAATAATATATCTAATATCAACGGCCACAATCCTAATCTCATTGGTAATGCTTTAATCATTTACATTTGTTTTTACTTCCTGAATATCAATTTGTACCTGGTCGCGTCTCCAGCATTCCCTGAATATCTTCCAATTGTTAGGATTTCTAGGATCTTGGAGCCAGAGTAAAAACCCATCACAAAGCCAAGAATGTGGTACTTCAGAATGATTTTTGCTGATTGTTTCTGTGTTAAGTTTTTTGGTTTCTTGTAAATTCTGCTTTGTTTCTTCTTTTCCACATAATTTCACTGATTTACTTGCTGGAATCTTATTTTCCACTACTGATGCAATTATGTCATCCAAGAGGTTTGGCATGCTTCTTGCTCCTCTCCCAGTCTAAAAAGAAAAATAAAAAGATAAGAATTGCCTATGACTCGCAGTGCAAAACTATAGGGCACAGGTTTAAGGTAAGAGGGCAAAGATTTATAAGAGACCTAAGGGGCAATGGTTTTCACGCAGAGAGAGGCGTATGTATGGAATGAGCTACCAGAAGAAGTAGAATTACAACATTTAAAAGGTATCTGGATGAGTAAATGGATAGGAAGGCTTTAAGAGGGACACAGGCCAAATGCCAGCAAATGGGACTAGATTTATTTAGGATTGCTGGTCAGCATGGACAAATTGAACTGAAGGGCCTGATTCTGTGCTGTACATCTCTATAACTCTAAGTTAAATAAATATTTTGCACCAGTCTTTATGGTGGAAAATACTGCAAACATCTCATTAAAACTGAAGGATGTGTGGGAGGAATTAAGTCCATCACTAGAGAAGCAATATTTGACAAACTAATGGGCCTAAAGGCAAATAAGACCCCAGGCTTTGATGGCTTACTTTCTAAAATCTCAAAAGAAGTTGCCTCAGAGAAAGTGGATTTATTGCTTGTAATTTTTCAAAAACCCTTGCATTCTGGAGAAGTACTGGAGAATTGGAAAACAACAAAAAGCATGTAACTATAGGCTGATTAGCCTAACGTCTATTGTTGGATAAGTACAGGAATCAATTATTAAGGAAGTGACAGCAGAACATTTGGAAACCTAATCAAGCAGATTCAGCATGGCTTTATGAAAGTTGTTCGACAAGATACCTCACAAATGGTTAAGTTATAAGAAGCCAAAGAGTTGGAAATAGTACACTGGCATGAATAAGAAGACTTGCTCATGAGAAGGAAACAGCAAATGGGGATAAGAGTTTCTTTGTCAGATTGGCAACCTGTAACCAGTGGGTTCCAAATGGATCAGTACTGGGATTGTAACTGTTCATAATATATATTTATGGCTTGGCAGAAGGAAGCAAATGTACTGTCGGCAAATTTGTAGATGACAAAAAAAAGAACGAACTGGCAAATTGTGAGAGGGACACAAAGTTTACAGAGAGATACTGACAGGCTAAGGGGGAAAAAGTTGATAAATGAAGTAAAATGTGATTGAGATTTTTTATTTTGGAAGCAAAGAAAAAGAAAGAACTGCATATTATTTAAATTGAGAAAAACTGTAAAAGTTGCAACACAAAGGGGACCGGGGTGGGGGGGGGGGGGGGGGGGGAGGTGTGGTACTTGTGCATAAGCACAGAAGGCTAACACATAGGTGAAGCAGGTAATCAAGAAGAGTAATGGAATATTGGCCCTTATTTCAAGGGGCTGGAGTAAAAGTTGGGGAAGCTTTACTGCAACTGTAAGTGCTGGGGAGATCACAATTGGACTACTAAACAATTTCAGTCCCCTTATTTAAGGAAAGATGTTATTTCATTGGAGGCAATTCAGAGAAGCTCCACAAGGATGATCCATGATAACGGATGAGTTGTCATCTAAGTAATGGTCGAATAGGTTGGGACTCTACTCACTTGAATTCAGAAGAATGAGAGGTGATCTCATTGAAACATCTAAGACTCTAAGGGGCTGGATGGGGTAAATGTTGACAGATGCTTCTTCTCATGGGATAATGTAAGATCAGAGGGCACTTTATGAACTCATTCAGGCTACCTTTGACCTTCCGTCTTTTCCAGGTCATAGGTAGATTAACATCTCCCATGATTATTGTTATATCAAACCATTGGAGATAGTGAGGACTGCAGATGTTCGAGAGTCAGCGTGGACAAAGGGTGGAGCTGGAAAAAGCACAGCAGGTCAAGTAGCATCAGAGGAGAAGGGGAGTTGATTGATGTAACATTCCGGCCTGAAACGTCAAGTCCCCCTTCTCTGTTGCTGCTTGACCTGCTGTACTTTTCCCATATATCAAACCATTTCCACCCTCACTTGAATAACTTACACCAAGCTCATTTTATACTGTTAAATAAGTGACCATGGTTCAAATTTGCTCCTAAAATCTCTATGGACAGGCAATGCTAGCTTATTGATTAACAACCTATGTTCTGTTAGTTTACACCATTTCCCTGATATAATTGATGTACATAAATAAATGATTGTACTATAGAAAAGCAAACTCATGCACCACTATTATAAAATGCAACAATACTTACAGGGGTTCCTGCAGAGAAGACTGGGGCAAAGGCAATGCCAGCATCAGTTGAGCCAAACTGTAATTTTCCAGCTGTTGAGGTAAGCAAATCTCGTAGAGTTGAGCCATGTTCATTACTGAAACACACAGCAGTAGTTTTGCAATCTTCTGTTTTATCAAGCTGGTTTAATTTAATCTTCACTGCCTTGGACACAGGTAGTTCTTTGGTTTCTGCAACCAAACCAAAGGAAAATAGGTATTTTGTCCTGCAGATATAGAGTGGCATAATACCAGAACAAGGAAACAAATTCAAGTAACTTCATATGCAGAATTATTAAAACAAGCTGACAGTCATAACTAAACTTCACTGTCAATATATATAAAACTAACAGATAATATAAACTTTGACATAAACTGTATAACTAAAGGTTTTTCACAAAATACTAAAATTCTAACATGCATTTGATTTTGTAGTTTTGTTCATGGATAATTAGTTTTCCTGCTGCACAGCCTGTACCGTTTTATACTAACACAGGATTATCAGAAAGAGTGGAACATGTCTTAAAAAAGTGGTGAGAGAACCCAGGATAACCTGAGCTGGGTAGACACCATCAGAAGCCAGTCAGGTAACAAAAACTGAGGTGTGGCATCACAGGAAGCAGATGAGTGACTGCCTGATGAGCATTTCCTATTTATCTTCACAAGAAAATTTTAACTGTGCAAGAACATTTCTGAAACAAGAAGAATATAATTGCAAACAAGCCAGAAACATGAATTTATTGATTTTCCTGATGAAACGTTATGAATTAAATGTAATTAGAATGGTGATATGTGGCAGCTGCAGGATGGAGTTATTTATGGACATAAGCAAGATCCAAGGTAAACACGTTTGTAATAAGTGACTGTGGCTTGAGGGCCTTCTGCTCACAAAGCTGGAGGCCGAATGTCACACTGTTACACAAATAGGGGAAAGGTACCTGGACATTTAGTTCCCTGCCTGTCACATCCTTTACGTTTGTCTTTATTTTGATTTGCTTTGTGATTACGGACACAAGTGAATGCAAATATAGGATCAAGAAGATAAAAATGAATGAGTCTCAATCTTTGCATTTACCCATCAAGTCAGAGGTTCTTGCAATCAGCATGGCTGAAAATGGGGGCTGCATGGTCAATGAGCAAGATACCATGGTACTGGATGCCAAGAGGAGAGGAGGAGAAGGTGGTTGAGGACTTAATAACAAATATATTGGAAGCAGGAAGCTATGTAGGGGAGTAGACACCATTCTTGCAGATGAGAGCAAGAGTCCAGAAGACATGTTATATGCCTGCTGCCATTTGCTTTGTATTGGACACGAACCTGCAGTATGAGGGGAAGGTCCACTTGTTATACTCCAGTTGTTCTTCCTAATGACATTTATACAATTGCGAAAAAGGTTCTACTGGGAATGTGTGCAGTTAGGGGCTAAATTAAAAAACAAAACCACAGGAGTTAATAATCTCCAGATTATTACAGAGACACAAGCAAATTGAACGTAAGGTAAAGAAGATCGGAGAACAAATGCATGTTGGAAAAATGAATTTGGACTCATGGGCACTGGCACTAGCATGGGGAAAGCAAGAGCTGGTCTTTCCTGAATCACGCTGAAACCAGTGTTGTGGCAACTCATACAACTGAGGCAGTAAAGAGGGTGTTAAAATAAATATTGGGAGAAAGGGATCAAGTGAGGGAAGATATGATAAACTGAACAGAGAGGAAAAGGCAAGTGCGCAAGTTAGCAATATGGGAAATGAAATCAGAGCATGTCAGTGCACAAAGCTAGAGTTTGCAAAAATAGCAAAAAAAAGAACTGAGTGCTCCATATCTAATTAGCATAATAAAATAACATTGCGCATTCGAAATTACATGAATAAATTGATGACTCCAGTAGGTTAATATGTATGTTCTCTTAGCTATTACAGTGACATGACTCCAAGATTTAAAAAGACTTGCACATTAATACTCAAGAGTGGATGATACTTCAGGAGGACAGAAAGCTAGGAAAATGCAGAGAGATAGCTCCCTCATTTAAGATGATATTACTGCAATAGAGAGATGATGATGCTTGTTTTAAAGATCAAGACGTAGAACCAGTTTGGACAGAATAAGAAAGAGTAAAGGTAAGTCACTTGTGGAAGTATTTTGTAGAGTCTCTAACAGTAAATGTACCAGAAAACGAGCACACAAGAAGAAATAATGGGGGATTGTCAGAAAGGTACAGTGATAGTCCTGGGTGATTCTCATCTACATAAGCAATGGATGAATCAGTTGACAAATGCAGTCTCGAAAATAAGTTGAGTGTTTTCCAGACAGTGTTTTAAAACAGTATGTTTTACAGCCAACCAGGAAGCAGACTCTTCCAACTCTGATAATGTGCAATGAGGCAGAATTAATTAATTAATGAAGACAGTGATCATAGCATGTCTGAATTTCACATTCAGTTTGAGGGCTGTCAAAAGATTGGATAAAAAGCAATAAAGAATGATTAAAAAGAGAAATTATAGTAAAAGCCAAAGTTAGAAATATTAAAATGGATAGTAAAAGCTCTATTGGTAATTAAAAAGGAGAAGAGTAAGTGAAGTGAATGCTGGTCCTCCAGAGATTTTGGAAATTGAAAATGAGAGCTAAGGAAATGGTGGATCAATCAAATAGGTATTTTACATCTGCCTTCTCTGCAGAGAATAGAATATCCCAAAAATAATTCTTAAATGAAGACATAAATAGGGAGGGAACAACTTAATACGAATACAATCACCAGGGAATGGGTATTGACCAAATCATTAGAATTAAAAGCTAACAAGTTTCTAAGTCTTGATCTTTTAGGAATCACTGGAGTCAGTGATGGTCACAGAGGAGCTGTGGGCATTGTTGCTTAGTTTGCAAATGACACAAAGATAGCTGGAAGGACAGATAGAGTTGAGGAAATGGGAGGCTGTAAAAGGACTTGGACAGTCTAGGAGAATGGGTAAAGGCATGTCAACTGGAATTAGTGGGAAAGTGTAAATGTATGTACTTTGGTAGGAAGAATAGAGGCTTAGATTATTTTCTAAATGGGAAAAGGATTCGTAAATCTGACAAACAAAGGGACATAGGAGTCCTACTTCAGGATTCTCTGCAGATTCAGTTGGCAGTTAGGAAAGTTAATGCAATGTTAGTATTCACTTCAAGAAGGCTAGAAAACAAAAGCAGGGATGTGCTGCTGCAGTTACATAAGGTTCTGGTCAGATCGAAAGTGTAATACTGAGAGCAGTTTTGGGTCTCGTGTCCAAGGAAAGATGTGCTGACCTTGAAGGGGGTCCAAGGAAATTTATAAGAATGATCCCGAGAATGAAGGGCTCATAATATGAGGAGCCGTTGAAGTTTCTGACAACATACTCGAGAGTTAGAAGAATGAGAATGGATCTCATTGAAACCTGGAGAGTACTGAGAAGTGTGGATAGAGTGGACGTGAAGATGTTTCCAGGCTGAGACGAGACCAGAGGGTACAGCCTCCACTGAAGGGATGACCCTTTAGAACTGAGATGAGGAGGAATTTCTTCAGCCAAAGGATGGTGAATCTGTGGAACTCCTTGTTATAGAAGTGGAGGCAAAGTCATTGAATGTATGTAGGTCAGAAATAGAGAGGTTCTTGATTAGTAAGCCAATCAAGTTACGGGAGAAGACACGTGAATGAGGTTAAGAAATATATCATTCACGACTGAATTGTGGAGCAGACTCGATGGGCCAAATGGTCTAATTGTGCTCCTAAAGCTTATGTCTTATCATTTTATTGTCTTAAAAGTGGGAAAAAATGCTTAAAACTTTATGGAAGGATTTGAGCATCGTAGAATAAAATTGATCCAAAAATAGAATGAGAAATACGACAACAGTAAACTATGGATATAAACTGGGCAGGGAAAAAAGAAAATCAATGATCAAATCCACTACCTGCTATTTTGCTCAACTTGTATCCTCATCTCTACTGAGAAGGTAATGGGGCTTAACCCAACAACTTGGCCAAATTTGTCATTCAAATGAGTATCTTACTTCAACAGGTCATTATTCAAACAGAATTAACTCCAAGCTTCTCTAACAATTTTCTTGCTTGAACTAACACCATCAAAAATTAATTGATAGCTATCCATCATATTGGTAGGATCTTGTTCATGGAAAAGTTATTGTATTTGTCAATATCAAACAAATTCTAGAACTTCAAAGAATTAATTCCTCTTAAAGCACTTTGAAACACATTTAAAAGTATTTTCAAGGTGTGAAAGAACATATTACACTTAGCAAACTTTCATACTCAGTATCGATAATTTCATATCACAACAAGAGCTCCCATTTTTCAGATACAAGGTACAGACAATGATGTCATGTAAAGTTTCTTTAGACAGCTATTTTATTTCTTGACTAGATTCCTAACTGCTCCTTTATGCTTTACTCAATAATGTCTTCTATCATTCAATCTTTCATGTTTTCCAATTTATCACTGACCTAACCTATTGTTTGTATCACCCTTTGTTCCTGTGACTGGATGTATTATGCATGCATATGACTTTCCAGTCTAAACAAGGTCACAAATCTGAACTTATAATTCTCCAAAGGTGCTGCCTGACTTTGTGTACATCCAATATTGTTGACTTATTTTTCAGATTTCCACATTAGCTGCAGTATTTTGTCTTTACATAAATCTCAATCCTGTTATATAAATAACAAATAATTTCAGAGCTCAGAAGGGGCCTCGTGAAATTTCTTGGCATCCATAAAACTGAAATCCAAATTAGGCTGTGTGCCTTGATTGGGAGATCAAAAAATCAATAATGATACCAACATTTTATTAATACAGTTTGGGAACAGAGATTTGGGTATTTAATATGAAAAATTTGTTCAGAACTTGAAATAACCTCAAATGACATCAAGTTTGCAGTCTGGAATAGGTTTAAATTCAAACTTTGAAAACTTGGGAAAAGTGTCTAAAAACAAACCAAGACATTCGCCTTGGGTTTGAAAGTGATATCCACAGGAAAAAATCCACAAGTTCTTATGCTTAACTAATATCATTGCTATAGAAGCAATGAACAAGGATTTCAATTTTGATCCTTTTGTGCTACTTGAACTTTCTAGCTAGGATTTTGGTAGTCAGAAGTGAAGACAAGTATTTTTAGTTTGTTCCTTCTACCTTTCCTTTCTTCTTTGGCTTTCAGTCCCACTAGGTCTGTCAACCAACATAAGGGAGAATCAGATGGTACAAACTTACTTTCAGTAGTGATGTTGTTCTGAGGGCTGGTGGAGCTGCCATTGGTCTTTGGATTTTCACTTGCAGAGGGCTGTTTAGCCACTGAGATAATGGTATTCTGATTTAGGACACCCTAGAATCAAACAACAAAAATTATAAGAAATAAGAAACTAATTAAGGCATTTAGCACTTAAGGAGACAGACTGCAAACTTCATTTTGTCTGTCTATCAATAGTTAGAGTTGCAACCTTGAATAATTCAAAGTTCAGATTTTTATATGCACATGAGAGCAGAGAACACTTCACAGAAGACTACACAGTTAGCATCACTGTGAAGCTGTCTGGCAAAGGAGTCCCACACTCAGCAGTGCATTGAAACAGTCTGAAATGAGTGTCAAAGGAGGCCTGGGGCAACAGTAAGCAGCTAATGAGGTGATAAGGTCACATGAGTATATTACTTTTAATCGCTTACGGTTGTAAGGCCTTTATTTTGGGTTTATTAATGGTAAGGACTACAGTGCAAAGGTCTCAGAAGAAGAGCTGTAGAGTAATTAATGTTATGAGCAATGAGAGGGGTTAATTTAAAGGGGTATGTCACAGAAGGAGAGCTCAAAGGTATGGTATAATCCTCCCCCTCGATGTGGGAAGTTGGCTACAGTTCCAGTACCTGTGACCAGAACATGTACAGGAACAGTCTCCAACTGCAACTCCTGAAAACCCAGTTTTCAGACATGGAATAGTGGGTGGGGACACTGTGAAACATGCACAAGGTGAACAGTGGCTAACACATACAAAAAGGTGGTCACTCTAAGGCGGGGGGGGGGGGGGGGGGGGGGGGGGGGGGGGAGAGGACTCAGAAAAAAGTATCAACAGTCAAATTCGTTGCATCACGGTTGCACTTGCGGCATGGAAGAGGAGGAATGTGTGGGAAGGGTACAGTAAAAGAGGGGAATAGGTAGACATTTCTGGGGCCCCAAAAGAGACTCCAAAATAGCAGAGTCAAGTGTGTCTTGGAATGGTACAGGACATTCTGGAGTGGAAAGGTGAACAGCCCATGGTCCAGTGGTTATAGTACACCTCAGTACCAATAGCATAATATGAAAAAAAAGGGCTATGGTCTTAAAAGTAGAATATAGGAAGATTTAGGGAGCAAGTTGAAAAGTAGGGCCTCAAAGGCGGTGATCTCAGAATTGCTTCCAGTGCCACGTGCTAGTCAGAGTAGAAATAGCAGAATATCTCAGATGAATATGTGGCTAAAGAGATTATACTAGGGGGAGGGATTCAGATTCCTGGAACATTGGGACTGGTTCTGGGGGATCCGAAGCAATCTGGATGGGTTGCACACAAACAAAACCAGGACTGATGTCCAGGGGGTTGCAGGGGTTAAAGTGAAAATGGCAGAGGGATAGAAATATATACAGAGAACCAGGAGAGGAAGAAACAAGGTCAAATCCAAAAGACAGATTGGAAATAAGTAAAAAGAGATAAGGCAGATAACCAAATAGGGCTACAGTGCAAAATGATGGGTAATGGCCAATATATCTTCAGATCTAACAATGCCACCAAGAACAGCACCTGCTGCTCAAGTAACAGACAGTCTCCAACATGGAACAGCAACAAAGGTAGACAAATGGTAGCTTCACTGGCTTCATAGAATCATAAAATCCCTACAGTGTGGAAGCAGTGGGGAGACAGGCTTGAGGGGCTGAATGGAATACTCCTGCATCTATTTTCTATGAACCTTGAGAGTTAAGTGTTTTTACCTTCATTTGCCAACTTAGCCATGTAAAAGTAAATTTAAGGGATTTGTAATGATGTTCGTTTTTTGGAGTTTATTTTCAAATGCAGTTTGAGAACAATGAAGTTCTTGGAGTAAACATATCATCTTCCGGCTTAGATTGAATCCACTTTATCCACAGCTCATGTGAAGATTATTTACCTTAGCAAATGACACTATCACAAGGAAAGGATCTGATCACAACTCACATGCTTGTTACATCATTAACTCTAGAATAAGTTCTAAATCTGTGTCTGCAATGATGCTTTCCCATTCTGTTTCAAGCTCTTGCAAGGGGCACCTAGCCAGGTTAAACGGAATACCCAATGTTAGTGATTTAATGCCTGGATTTTAGCAAGTTGAATATTACAACCAAATGCTACATGAGGCTAGGCTCATTTGTTGACCACATTTACTATACCTGTGAGATCCCATTAGCTGTGCAGAGTTTGGCAAGTTGTACATTTTGTTCACTAGTAGAGGGATCATGTGGAACAATTCCCCAGCTAGCTTCAAAAGAACGCATCATGTCTCCAATATCTGTTAAGACTAAAATAAAGAACATGCATTTATCATTTAGTATGCATACTCTCTAAAGCAGAAGCAAGTATGCACATCAACAAAAATGAGCCAGGTAACAATCTCTGTTATATAACCTATGAAAAGCCAAGGCTTCCTTAGTCCGAGAGGACAACTGGCTGCTCTAATGAAAGTTTAATCCAAGAATCACAATGCCTTAGCAATTTTTGAGAAGATTTGTAGCTCGGGTTGAGTTCTGGAAGGTTCATTTTCAGACGTTTCGTCACCATACTAGGTAACATCTTCAGTGAGCCTCCGGAAGAAGCACTGCAGGTGTTTCCTGTTTTCTATTTATATGTGTGAGTTTCCTTGGATTTCCAATTTATATATAAATAGAAAGCAGGAAACACCAGCATTTAAATGAGCCAGTTTCCTTGGGTTTCCAATTTATATATAAATAGAAAGCAGGAAACACCAGCAGTGCTTCCTCCGGTGGCTCACTGAAGATGTTAACTAGTATGGTGACGAAACGTCTGAAAATGAATCTTACAGCTCATTGAGCAAACCTACATCCAAAATCACAAGGCCCCTCAGGCAAGGACCAAGGATGAGAGGGAGGAGTCTTCATGGTGACCTCATCCAGTTATGAGAACAAAATCTGAACTGTAACACATTGCTCAATATCTTTTCACATGGCAGTCAGGTGTAAAACAATACTTTTCCATTAAACAGGGTGTTTGCTGAACTTGGCCTTTAGCATTTAGAGTTTTCCCTACAGAGCATGTCTGGCTATGTTGCAATCATTGTACACTAAAGAGATAAAAACACACAAAATAATTCATGTGAAATTTGTGTTTAAAAACTTTTATGTTTACACCTTTTGTTGTGTAAGTTACAATATGTTGCAACCATTCTGATCAACTTAAGTAAATAACCCCAAAATGCACTTTGCTGGAATCTTACCAGTGCTTGGAATAATCTGCGTGGGCATCAGGTTCTTTGTATCATGAACTTGGCCTTTGACACACTTCAACCAGACATAGGGTTCCTTATCAACTACAATCACAAAATAAAATAAATATATTGAGGGTTTCCTTATTTATACTTGTTAGGATTTTCTTTGATGGAACACAAAATCTAACACATAGTTGTAATAATCACAACATTTGCATCAGTGACAAGTGCATTTTGAAGGATGAAAACAGCAAATGTTCCATATAAATCCATGAATGGGTTTGCTTGAAGCATAAGAGTAGAAGTTACAACATAATATTAAACTGTGACTTTAAGAGTTCTTAAATTTTACCTCAGTAAAAAATGAACCAGATGGTTCTGAGCAACATCCATCCACTATGATTCAAGCACTATTTAAATAATGGGGATGTTTGCAGTCAACATTTGTTCAAATAGAGAAAACAACAAAGGTTAGATCACCAATCTGGTGATCCCAGGCTAAGTAGGAAGTGCCTCTAAACTAAACCCAGCAGCTATTGTCCAAGTGCCTGCTAGGAAGATCCCATTCATACTACTTAGGTACTGTCCAGAAACATCTCTGTATGGAGTACATGGTTGGAAGCATATGTAGTGCCAGACGGAAATGAGAGAATTCCAGCTGTCAAAACATTTCAGCTGATGTCACACAGGTTTACAAATCCAACCCCATGAGCTAGAATGAACACCACAATGGACCTTTCTCAATGTGATGTACAAATTTGCAGCTTAGCTGCAGAGATAGCTCAGATCCTGAACATAGAAATTCAATAAATTGGTGAACTGCATTTGTGGTGAATATGCAATATAAAGACACGAGGCCAAATGGATGTTACCAGCTAAACTGCAGAGAATATGCTAATGAGGGGAACATCTCACAAAATGTCATCATCGATTAAGCAAATCAGAATTCTAGATGTTCAAAGAAAAAAATAAGAAAATGCCCAACAATATTAAACTGTGTATTGCAGGAAATTGCTATTTTGTCCTATTATCTGACAAAATGAGTTTTCTGAAACTTGAAGAAAGTGAACATGCATTTATGTAGCCTTTCACATCCTCCTTCATGAAGGAGCAGTGCTCCGAAAGCTAGTACTTCCAAATAAACCTGTTGTACTATAACCTGGTCTTGTGTGAGTTTTTAAACTTTGTCCACCCCAGTCCAACACTAGCATCTCCATATCATAAATAAAGAAGATAGATACCTATCACATAGTGAGATGCCACAAGCAACAATGATATAGTGACTAAATGATCTTTTTTGATGATGTTTTGTGAAAGTGACAATTTTGGCCAGGATGGAGAAATTGCATAGAGTAGACATTCACAGCTAGCCACATTGTCAATTAGAGTCATAGAGATGTACAACACGGAAACAGACACTTTGGTCCTACCTATGTCGACCAGGTATCTTAACCCATTTGCCAGCACTTGGCCCATATCCCTCTAAACTCTTCCTATTCATGTACCCATCCAGGTGTCTTTTAAATGTTGCATTTGTACCAGCCTCCAGCACTTCCTCTGGCAGCAAATTCCATACACACACCATCTCTGCATGAAAAGGTTGCCCCTTAGGTCTCTTTTAAATTTTTCCTCTCTCTGTGACCTCTAGTTCTGGACTCCCCCAGCCCAGGGAAAAGACATTGTCTATTTATCATATCCATGCCCATCATGATTGTATTTATGATTTACTATCATTTTAAATGAGAGTGAGGAAATTAAAAATAACAGCATTCACAAATTTATGGGAGATGGAGAAGAATGATGTTTATAAAAAAGACCAAAGAACAGTCAAATAATTCTTGAAATAACTCTGTTTCATTCTTCACAGATGTAGCCACACAGTTACTTCACTACTTGTGTTTTTATGGAAGTGGAAGAAATGTTTTGCTATCTAAAAATATTCTCTTTTAATCAACACTTGATGCTACTGATCTTGAACAAGAGCATTGTAACATGTCAATGGAAGATGAATGCTACACTATACCTAAAGATTTGAACAGACATTTCAATTGCATTGCACATTTCATACATCTTGACGTAATTTTGATCAAACTGCACTGGCACCACATAGTTTTTCACACTTGGGTAACATTACACACTGATGAATACATTATTTCATTGAATTCCGGGAAGTATGAACAAATTACACAGCAAAATACTATGTGTGAAAAAGTGAAAATTCACAAAATGTTAGCAAAGGGTATTCTGGTGCTGGCACCAACACAGCTGAAACTGAACAGTGTATGAACACAGCCTACATTTTTTTAAATACACAGATCAATTCAGAAACTGACCTTTAGAACCCCTTCTTCCCCTTGCTTCATAGCAGTCCAAACAGACCACAAATCCACATTTCTGGCAAACCCAATGGATGTTAAACAATGTGGCTTCACATGCATCACACATTTCCTGAACTCCTTTTACTGCTCTCTTCCAGGCTATTTTGGCTGAAACACAAAACAAACACTGTTACTGTACGCTGAAACTTTCAGTTTATAGGGGAAAGTTCACTGGTTTTGCACATGGTGTAGTCTAAACTGCTGCAAAAAGCAGCCAAAGCCAATGATCAGACAAGGTATAAACTGTTGTAAGAAAAATAATGCACCTTAAACATTCTGGAAAATGTTAGAAATGTTGAGATGGAAATTCTGCCAATCAGAAAAAATACACAAGAGCACATATGACATAGTCAGAAAGGGAAAAATAAAAGGGGATATAAAGATGTACTGTTTGATACAGACTTCATTTAAATATGAATGCAATGGGAATTTTGACAAATCAACTTACTTGCACTATTTATCTGTTATTTATTTACTTTTGCAAATCACAAGATCAATCCCCAATTCTAAAACTTGCAAATTTAAAACAGGCATTTTTTAAAAAGTCAATATAATTCGCACAATTGACAGAAAAGTCATGTTGTTGAAGCCATAAAATGGGAGCCAACTTGGATCTGATGAGTATGGGACCCTGGATGGCATTTTGTGATCATGGTCAGGTGAGGCAGTACAATGAGAAAGCCCTCAGCAGGTCAGCAACCTTACCAACACCAATGTAAGCAGTTGCTCAGTGAGTGGTAGCATCAACCTTCTGGTGCTGGCAGTATGCTGTGGTGGTGAAAAGACATTTAGTTCCTCTGCCATATTGCCAGCGATCTCTACTTACAGCCCGTCCTTGATGGAGTGGGAAAATTCAGCCCAATATTTCAAAACCAGACTACAGCATTATGTTTGAGAGACCCAACTTGCAACACAAGTTGTCAAGAATTTGAATCCATCAACACGTAAACACTACCACATCTACTACAGCAAGTTTTAAATCACGCATAGTATGTATGTTGTATAACCAGTTCATAAATCAAACAGAGGCAAACTATTACCATCGTGTTTAAGCCAACTCATAGCAGTCTTCTCAGATGTTTCTATTTGATAAAATGTATCGTCAATATTTCTCAAAATGTATTTGGAAGATTCTATGTCCAAATCCATGGAATCACTGGGTAACCACAGGTTTACTGCTTCATCATCATACTGATCTGGAGTTGAAAATCCATCTATCCTTAATACTGCATTCTTACTGAATGCCAGTCTGAAAAAGAAGAGACAAAGGTAAATTTAGTGAAATCATTTTATACATGATATGTGACAACAATTGTATAGCTGGTAGCTTATTGATTTGATTGACGATAAATTATTTATCAGAAATTAAACCACAGAGGAGCATACTCAGCCTTAAATTAGAGCTATCTACTCTAATTCCACCTCCTTCTCCTTTCCTGCATTCAGCATGTTCATTTTCAAGTACCAACACAATTCTACTTTGAATGGTTTTATACTGTCAGCTTCAAGGCCACTTTCTTTTCCTTTATCTTTTCATGGAATATGGGCATTGCAGCCCAACCCTAAATGCCCTTGAACTGACGGACTTTCTCTTCTACTTCAAAGGCATTTAAGATTAAACCACATTATTGTGGATCTAGAGTCACAGGTGGCTAAACCAGGTAAGGTGACAAGAGTTCCCTCACTAAAAGACATTCATGAAAAGTTCGGTCATTACGACAATCAATTATAGCTTCATTGTTAGCATTAATGTGGCCTGACTGTATATCTGGATGTAGTGACTAAATTCAAATTCCAACTGCTACCATGAAGGGATGTGATTTGAAATTCCCAGAGGATTAGCCTGGGTCTCTGGATTACTAGATAAATGACATTACCACAGTGGTGTAATCTGTTGCCACGAAAAACACCAATACATGAACATAACAATTTGTTTCCATTTCCAGTTCATTTTTTCCCCACCAAATGGCTTTTTTAAATATCCTTTTTAAGGTTCTAACATCCATCTTGTAAGTGCTTCATTATAACATTACAGTGCACTCTGGTCACTATGGGCAGCAACTCTTTGACTTGAGAAGCCCAAAATTAAAGGACGCAATTATTTTGCATCAATGTACATTTAATATTTCCACATTAATAATTTGCAAATATACTGAAAAAGACTCAGGGTATGATACAGCCGAGAAGTTGGGATGGATTGAAAATGTTGGCTACATAATACTGACAATAGAGGCCACAAAATATTGTCACCAAGACTTCTTACAATCTTCTTTCCATCTTCTGGAAATGTAAAGTTAGTGCAATGAAATACAGTGTCCACATGACTATAATTAACGTTATTAATTGGAGGAAGCAGGAAAGGTGGCAAGGGTGCAAAATATACTCTAGGTGGGGAGTTTCAAAGTCCCACACCAAGTGTGGTTCAACAGCAGCATTACTGATTGAGCTGGTCCAGTCCTAAAACTGCTAGACTGGGTCTACACCAGATGGTGAGGGAACCAACAAGAGGCAGAAAAGCATGCTTCATGTCATCCTTACCAGTCTGCTGCTACAGACACTAATACTGTCATGGACAGATGTAAGAGTGATCACACACAGTCAGAAGTCCTGCCTTCACATTCAGAATATCCTCCGTCATGCTTTTTAGAAGAAGAGTAACCTACCCAGACCCATTCCCTCTGCCCTAGAACAGCCAATTCATTTAACCTGCACATCTTTGGACTGAAGGAGGAAATTGGAACACCCAGAGGGAACCCACACAGGCCTGGGGAAAACATGCAAACTCTACACAGACGGTCGCCTGAGGCTGGAATCGAACCTGGGTTCCTGGCGCTGTAAGGCAGCAGTGCTAACCACTGAGTCACCATGCCGCCCCTGGGTTGGGTGGCACTATCACCGTATTCCGTGAGACAGACTACGAATAGATCTAGCAACTCAAGACTGGGCATCCATGATGCACTGTGGGCCATCAACAGAACTGTACTCTGGCACAATCTGCAACCTCATGACCTGGCATATCTCCTACTCAACCACTACCATCAAGCCAGGGGATCAACCCTTGTTGAGTGGAAAGTGCAGGAGGGCATGCCAGGAGCAGCACTAGGCATTTCTAAAAATAAGGTGTCAACAATTTACAGGTGAAGTGACCGAACAGGACTACTTGCATACCAAACAGCATAAGCAGCAAATGATAGATAGAGCAAAGTAAACCCACAACCAACAGATCAAATCTAAGCTCATTGTTCCTCTTACATCCAGTCATGAATGGTAGAGGAGAATTAAACAATTCACTGGAGGAAGAATCTCCACAAATATCTCCATTCTTAATGATGGAAGAGCCCAACAGATCAATGCAAAAAAATATGGCTGAAGTATCTGCAGTAGTCTTCAGCTAGAAATCATGAGGGATATATAGAAGGCAAACAGCAGCAGTCGTTTCTCTAGGGAGGGGGATTTTGAGACTAAGAGGGACATTTTTAAGGTGAGTGGAGAAAGGTTTATAAAAAGACATGAGGGCAACTTTTTTAACACAGTGAATGATTCATGTGGAATTAACTTCCAGAGGAAGAGGTGGATTTGGGTACAGTTACAACATTTAAAAGACATTTAGATAAGTACTTGAATAAAACAAAAGTGGAGGGATATGGACCAAGTGCAGACAGGTGGGATTAGTTTACTTTGGGATTATGGATGTTATGGACTGGTTGGACTGAAGGATCTGTTTCCTTACTCTATAATAACAAAAGAAAAGTGAAGTATCAAATGGATGATCCAATTTGGTCTCCATCAGTGGTCCCCAACATCACAAATACTAGTCTTCAGCCAATTCGATTCACCCTACATGCTATCAAGAAACATTTGAAAGCTCTGAGTACTGCAAAGGCTATGGACCCTGACAACATTCTGTCAATAGAATTGAAGACTTGTGCTCCACAAATTGCCACACATCTCGCCAACCTCAGAACAAGTACAATTCCAGCTTCTACCTATCTATTTGTGTGGAAAATTGCCCAGATATGTCCTGTATACAAACAGCAGGACAAATCCAACCTGGACAATTACTGCCCCAGGCGAAAGTGAGGGCTGCAGATGCTGGAGATTAGTGTCGAGAGTGTGATGCTGGAAAAGCACATCAGGCAGCATCCAAGCAGCAGAATCGACGTTTCGTGCAAAACCCTTCATCAGGAACTGTTCCAGTCTCCTCTCAATCATCAATAAAGTGATGGAAGGTGTCATCAACAGTACTATCAAGCAAGTCATTGTGAGTCAACCTATGTTGGTCAACCAATGACACGTGAACTACAGTAATTCAAGAAGGCAGCTCACCTCCACCTTCTCAAGGGCAACTAGTTTAGGCAATAAATCCTGGCCAGCCAACGACACTCACGTTCCCATGAATGAATCAAAATAAATTAAGATAGGTAATCCAGAGGTTTCCCAAAGTGGAAAGCTAATAAACTTTCTTTTCCTTATCAAAAGATAGATATTCATGTGGCATATTTTGTACAAGACAGTATTTTCACTCTTAAAGACCATAAGACATTGGCACTGAGTGGTTTCACAACCAGTGAGATAGACAATTTGTTATAACACCCCCTCATTTCCTTTGAAGTCCTATCTTCAAAGGTTCAGCACTATTAATAGTTGGCCTGACTTCAGGATTTCTATATAGAATTACTGTGGAATTGGGGGTCACAATCTACACACTCTATCAGTGACACAGCCTACGATGGCCCTATTCATGTCAGTGAGGATGATGCTCCAGCTGAATGTACAAGCATTCAAAATGGAATTCTCTCTTCCATAAATTCAGCAGGTTGCTTTACAATTTCCTTTAGTTCTCATCCTGCCCAACAACATGGATTCAATCCACGTACCAGTTGTGACAGTGCATGGAGGCCAGCCTCCTTGCCTTGCCCACACTTGTGGAATAGTGTGCTCAAGGTATTTAACCAATTGTTTCTGTTTCATAAACAGAGATACATATTGCCTTTTGTAGACAATGGCTAATTGTGGCAGACTTAAATAATAATGCAACTTTGTCTTAAATAAATCTTAACGGCAGAGAGGCTTCTCACTCACACCCCAACTGTCCACTCAGAGATTGCAATAAACAGTAAATTTCTAGTGCTCCAGGTGTATAATCTTTTCCTGTTTATCAAGAGTACTGTGCTTACTTATATTAAATCATTCAGCATCATCTACCTGATAACACAAATCGCATTTCCAGAATCTTACAGTTATGACGTTGCGTCTTAAGACTTTACCAAATCCTGACCCATTTACTACTTCTCAGGCATCATCTTAGTGGGCGGCACGGTGGCACAGTGGTTAGCACTGCTGCCTCACAGCGCCTGTAGACCCGGGTTCAATTCCCGACTCAGGCGACTGACTGTGTGGAGTTTGCACGTTCTCCCCGTGTCTGCGTGGGTTTCCTCCGGGTGCTCCGGTTTCCTCCCACAGTCCAAAGATGTGCGGGTCAGGTGAATTGGCCAAGCTAAATTGCCCGTAGTGTTAGGTAAGGGGTAAATGTAGGGGTATGGGTGGGTTGCGCTTCGGCGGGTCGGTGTGGACTTGTTGGGCCGAAGGGCCTGTTTCCACACTGTAAGTCTAATCTAAATCTGACAACTGGGCGGCACAGTGGCCCAGTGATTAGCACTGCTGCCTCACTGCACCAGGGACCCGGGTTCAATTCCCACCTCAGGTGACTGTCTGTGTGGAGTTTGCACATTCTTCTAGTGTCTGCGTGGGTTTCCTTCAACAATCCAAAGATGTGTAGGTCAAGTGAATTGGCCATAGTAAATTGCCCATAGTGTGAGGTATATTAGTCAGGGGTAAATATGGGGAATAGATCTGAGTGGGTTAATCTTCGGAGGGTTAGTGTGGACTTGTTGGGCTGAAGGGTCTGTTTCCATACTGTAGGGATTCTAATCTAGTCTAAACTATACAACTCATAATACACCTGCCTCATTCAAACCCTCTGCATAATTTGTTCAAGTCTCTCCATGCTTTCTCATTTCTGCTAATGCTTGATCACTTCACCATTTTCAAATATAGACATTAGCTAAACTTAGCAGGAAATGGCAACATGACCTGTGGTGAGCTATCCAATCATTGGGTTTCATATGTGGGAGACAATAGCCAATAACAGCTTGAAGTAACGATTTAATAAGTGGTTACAGCACGTTGACAGCAAGGGTGAACATCAAAATCAACAATACACATGGACACATCATGACAATGTTGATAATGATAGACATTTGTATTGTTCATAGCTGAACAATACTCTGCCCAAGAAATGAATCAAAAACAGAATTGCTGGCAAAACTCAGCAGGCTTGGCAGCATCTGTGGGAAGAAAGCAGAGTTGACATTTCAAATCTGGCGACTCTTCATCAATGGTGGTCAATTCTGATGAAGAATCACTGGACACGAAACGTTCAGTCTGCTTTCTTCCCACAGACACTGCCAGACATTCTGAGTTTTGCCAGCAATTTCTGTTTTTGTTTCAGATCTCCAGCATCCACAGTTCTTTCTTTTATTTCTTAATTAGTTGCCTTGGTTCTTCAGACCAAATTCTGTTCTCTAAATGATGTTAATTAACTTAATTAACCTGAACCAATCCACTTTTCATCCTGAAAGGCCAGAACAACATAATGATACCATCAACTTGAAATTTAGGTTCCAAACTTATGTTTACATACCGACGGAAATAGTAGAATCTGCAGAATACTGCTGACTGACTGAACTCCTCATTTTTCCTGTAACGTACCATACGACATTCTCTACACTTTTGAAGATTTGGTGCTATCTCAGAGCATGAGCCATCTTGCAGAAAAGGTTCTCCAGTTTGTTTAAGTTTCTTAACTTTCCGCCAATCCTTCAACACTGACCGTGGTAAACCATCTGTGAAAAAAGAGCAAGCCTCTTGAAAACTACAGCATTGTACAAATTTCAGACAATAACATATTTTAAGCAAAGACAGGGAACTTACTTTAGATGTATTCACTCTGAGAGTCACCTTGCTCTTCAAACAACATACAATTGAAAAATCAGACACATTTCTTTAACTAGCATTAAAATAATTTAATTTTCCTGCAGTGATTTGGTAAAAGTCCTTGAGTAGTAGCATCATCTCGTACAACAGCCTTGAGTGAATTGTCTTTTCCAATTAGGAGGTTTTTATATCTAGGAACACTGGAACCCTGGTTGAACAGAAAATGCAACCTACTTCAATTGGTACTTTGAAACTGAAAGGTTGAAGTCGAAGTTGAAACCCTTCATAGACTAAGAAAACAGCAAACACCTATCCAAACTGAATTGCTAAGAGTGATTATTTAGGAGATAGTGAGGACTGCAGATGTTGGAGAAGTCAGAATCAATAAAGTGTGACTCGGGAAAAAGTACAGCAGTCTATTCCATCACACTGCTGACTTGTTGATGACGGATAGGTTTTGGGGAGTCAGGAGGGGTGTTAGTCACTGCAACGTTCTAAAGTTTCTTACCTGCCTTTGTCGCTGCTTATATGGCTAGTCCAGTGCAGCTTCTAATCAATGGTAATTAGAAGAATGTTGATAGTGGACATTTCAATGATGGTAATACCACTGAACATCAAGGGATATTTGTTATATTGTTTCTTATTGCAGATGGTCATTGCCTGGAATTTGTGGCACACGTTACTTGCCACTTTTCAGCTAAAGCCTGGATACTGTCCAGGCCTTACTTCATTTGGACATGGAATACTTCAATATCTTAGGAGTCACAAACATTGATAAAGCAGCCGAAAATAGTTGGGCCTAGAACACAATCCTGAGGAAATCCTGAAGCGATTCCTGACTCTGATTTGACCGACCTCCAACAAACACAACCATCTTCCTTTGTATTAGGTATAACTCCAACCAGCGAAATGCATATTTCCCTCCTCCCCACCTGATTTCCATGGTGATTAATTTTGCAAGAGAACCATGACACCACACGCAATCAAATATGGCCTTGATATAATGGGTAGTTACTTTGATCTTCCCTCTGGAACCCACCCTTTTGTCCACATTTGCACAAGGCTGTCTTGAGGTTAAAAGTTGAGTGGCCCTAGCAGAACCCTAATTAAGCATCAATGAGAGTTGGTTATTGCCAAGCAAGTACTGCTTAATGGCGATATTTATGGCCTTTTTCCATTGTTTTCCTGGTAATTGAGAGAAGACTGATAGACTGTAATTGGCTGGGTTTGATTTACCATGACTTTTGTGGAAAGACACGCTTGAGCAATTTTCTTTATTGTCAGGTAAATGCCAGTGTTGTAGTTTAACTGGAACTTGCCTCAGAGGTGCAGCAAGTTCTGGAGTACATCAGTACTAATGCTGGAATACTGTCAGGACCTTTTGTCTTTGCACATTTAGTGCCTTCTGCTTGTTTCTTGATAACATGTTCGGAACACAGGAACCAGGAATAGACCATTCAAGCCCTCCAGCCTGCCTCACCATTCAATTCGTTGACAGCTGATGGAACGCTGCAATGTTTTTTACTCACCCCAACTCCATGACTCTATGCACCATTAGTAATCTGAAATCTGTAAATCTCTATCTAAAACGTACTCAAAAAATTGAATTTCCATCGCTCTCTGTGGTAAGAATTCCAAAGGTTCATGAACCTCTGAGTAAAATAACTTTCCATCTCAGAACTAAGAAGCATCTCTTTTATTTCTAAATTGTGCCCAGAGTTTCGACTCCCCAACTCAGGGATAATTACCAACAAGCCTGCTTTCCAAGGGCTACATCTCTGTCCACCACAGTGGCCATCTATTCCAATATTTACAGAAAGGAAACATAATTAATTCAGGAAACATAATGAAACTAGAGATCCTGCCTTTTAATTTAGAAAAGACTCAGTCTTCCTTTACCTCCAGATTACATGGCCAGTCTTCAAAAACCTGCCCCTTCTCAGTGTCAAGAAAACTGACTTCAAAGTTTCACTGTCTGAGAAGAAAGTGAATATGAACATTTTACAATCAGGATCCAGTCAAGTTGCAATGACCGCTTTTATGGCTCTTCAAACAAGTTTCCTATTTCCAACTGTCAAACCAAACACAAAGCTCTCAACAAACACTCAAAATGTTTTGTGAGAAGGAAAATGGTATTCAAAAACATTTTTAAAGCAGAACTGGGAAGCATTAGTGGCTGAAATGCAGTCCACAGAATTGATTCAATATAGATAAGTTGCAGCTCACTGTGATTTTTGTTTTCATCATCCCTAAATTTTCTCCCTTTGGCTGAAGGCACTGATTTATGCAGCTTTGTGTTTCTACTATCTCTTAACACCTCAGTCAAGTAGCTATGATTCACGTGTGAGCTAATACCCTGTGACCAGGGTGCTAACCAATGAGACAAAGCTTTACTCATGTGACTTTGGGCCTGCTTTTTTCTGGCAGAGCATTTGATGAGGGTGGGAATGACATCAAAATCTGGTCATGCCATCAGCCAAAGCCCAACACAAATAAATGCCCTGTTTCAGTATGAGTGGTTTGATAGAAGCCAGGCATGGGAACTAGTGCTTATTTTGTTTCAATCTTTATTTAACAGATGATACAACCAAATGTAACATCCTGCTGATATGAGCAACCACACAACAGATGAAGGACTGAATCTGGAATCTCTTTGCTTCATAAAAGCAAAGTACAACAAATAAAGCGTGAGAACAACTGTGCGTTACTATTCCAGATGACACGGATGAGAAAAAAAGCAGGCCCAAAGTCACATGAATAAAGCTTTGTCTCATTTGTTAACACCTGGTCACAGCTTCCCACTATTTCTTAGCCAACATGAATAACAATGCAAGTAAGATCTTGAGGGAGAGTTATCGCCCAGCCTATGTCCTGTTTAAAAACATTTGCACCAATTATCTGAACTTTGAGGGTTGACTAAAATACTTCAAGTTAATGAAAAATCTTGATAATGTTTACAAGTGAAATTGTTTTCAGGACTGAAAAAAATTTTAAACTGGCTTATTGATCAATAATCCAGTATAAACAGAAAAGCTGAAACAAGTAACAATTCTAAGAGATAAGGAATTCACAAGCAAAAACAGAACGCTGCAGATTTCTTGAAGGAGGATATTGTGGGGTTCCTGCAACTTAGCAGAAAATCTTGTGCTCCAATTCTCCAGTCCTTGGGGACCTTGGGGAAACACTGAGCATAGACAGTTAGAAATAGGTAAAAATCTTTCTCAGACAGAGGAACAGAGGTAGGATATTCAACCCATCAACTCTGCTCTGCCATTTAATGGCTGATTTGATCATTCTCAACTCCACTTTCCACATATATCTTTATTCCCTTCCTGTTTAAAAATCCATCTCATCCCCAATTATTCTGAATGACTCAGTCTCTGTGGTAAAAAATTACATAGAATCACTACTTCTGATAGAAGAAATTCTACTTGGCAATCCCCTACTCTGGTATTATGCTCTCTGCTCCTTGGCCCATCATTCTGTGTATTCATAGATATCTCAGCAGTCAGATGGTATATCTCTGAGTTGAGAAAGGAACATATACGAATGTGCAGGGGCAAAACTAAACTTCTCCCTTCATCTGGCAAGGTTGTGTGAAAAGGCAGTTCATGAAAATGGATAAAAAGCAAATATTAAGAATTCACAACAGTTCTTGGCAGAAAGGTCCCTTTACATGTATTACTGGATCACAAAAACTGATGCAAATCATATTTTATTAGTTAACTAATTACATCACAGTCTGGATGTTCAGCCTTGAGTTGGGTAGCAGGAGTAAGGAATACTCCTGGCTTTGTGCACATTGGAAATGGCCAAGGTAAGAGAGGGGGAGAGCTTAAGGTTGGGAGCAGGCCAGCCAACCTGGTGACAAGGTCACAGGCAGCCACACCGCCTTCTCCTCATACCATCATCCACCACACACTTCTCTATGACCTATGCACCCACATCCCATTGACTCTAATGTCCTCAACACCAGGTTATGTGCAACTATCTCCACGGCCCCTCATCCCAGACTATGACCTACCTCCTAGGCCCCTTCACTCTCTGCCAATGATCCCTCATGACATGATATGTAACTTCAATACCCATTCACTCACTATACGTTGTATAGACACAATGAATCCCATTGGGACAACAGTACATGTGAATGTCATTTAATACTTCCATGGTACAGAATACATCATGAGACTCAGGGAAAACATTGCTGTCAAATTCACAGTATTTATTGACACATGGTTAAGAGATTTCACATGCCTGGAGTTTCTGTTATTGATATTTTATAAAGCCTGGATGATTGACAGTTTCATTGACTGGTAGCAAGTGAAACAGAAGGGTGTGAATGATCTTTCTTAAAAAGCTGTTTTTCATATATGCTATTCTGAATATAGGGTTAAATCCTGGGTGGATGGGAATTAAAGTGCCTCATTTGGTATGGGGGAGGAAAAGCAAGAACAGACACCATCCATGGCATGGAAACGCAAGGATGACCATTTCAAGTTAGCTTTCATAAACTTTCCTCATGCAGACTTTGGTTCATGACACTTTCAAGACTCTAAGAACGTAGCCAAATTCCATGAAAATTGTAGGGGAAAGTTATGCATATTCCCACTTTGGAGTAAATGAGGAGTTTAAAATATAGGTTTGCAATTCCAATCATCTCATGTCCGTGAAAATTGAAAAACCCAGAATTCTTGGAATTAGGACCTGCTCACCATTTTTAGAGGGTTCCCAAGACAATGCCACACCAAAAACCCAGGCCAAGGTTTCAATTCTACTTTTGGATCTTTCCAATATAGAGCCTTTCTTAATGATTTTGGACTCAAAAAGTGTTCCCGTTGAACTTTATTATATCATCATCTTATTTACAAAACATTACAATTAACTGAATTCTGAGAGCACAGAATTCCTCAGATTCTCAGGATTTTATTTGTTTGATCTCTATCACCAAAGAATTATTAAATAATAATGCCCCTCGCCTTTATAGAACTGCACAGTTCTACTAACAAGATTGTCCAGTAATAACTTTTTTTAAAAATCCAGTTGTTAATCCAACTATAATTGCTCCAAGGTTTTATTACTCCCAGTTGTTAACCAGCCATAATTCTATCAGACATAACGTATTTTCACAATGAGATGCAGACAATGAAACCAGTAGCAACCATCAGCCATTAAGTGAAATCAAATTTAATTACAACGATAGTGAAGGTCTTATTTAAACATTCATTTCTCTATAAAAGTCATTGACTCAAGCAAATATGCAGATCCCAGATTGATCAATCGATCCCAGATGTGGCTATAGCAATGCTGCCACTATTAACATTACTTTCAGAGCACAGGACTTCCATTCCTATTTATGATTTAACAACTTGTACTGAAAGCATTTTTGCGTGATACAAGCATCAGGTATGTTCTATGATGAAACTCAATTAAGTTAGGTACCAGAAAACATGGCAGACCAGACATGAATAAACCATTTAGCAGAGTTATCTAGATTTGAAATGTGAGCTTGCTCTCTCTCCATGGATGCTGTCTGACTTACTGTGATCTCCAGCATTTGTTGTTTTCACTTCATACTAAACATTAAGGTACACTGTAATCTGGCATAGTCTCATATCTTTCAGTGAGAATAAAGTCCAACTGATGACCTCATAACCATCTCAAGTAATTAATTTTCCTTCATCTAACCCTGAAAAATGTTTAGCTTATTATTTAAACTGGATGTAAAGACTCTAAGAATGGTTTCAAACTGAATGATGTGCAATGCTGCAAAAACGAATACGAACTGAAGACTGGAGAGAAAAATAGAAACCAGTAAGGATGACGAAGTAAAATTACAGGAAGAAATATAAAAACAAGAAAACTTTAAGTATAAAGTTGATAAAGTGAGCATTGGTCCTTAG
Organism: Hemiscyllium ocellatum; assembly: GCF_020745735.1. Lineage (NCBI taxonomy): Eukaryota > Metazoa > Chordata > Chondrichthyes > Orectolobiformes > Hemiscylliidae > Hemiscyllium > Hemiscyllium ocellatum. The sequence continues at coordinate 7,140,861 of NC_083422.1, read as the reverse complement.
AGGGTGAGCCTTGGCAATTAATAATAGGAAACAAGGATATGACAAAGGCTTTGAACAAGTATTTGTGCTCATAGAATATACAAAAACATCTCAACTATAGTAGAAAAGCAAGGGTGAAAAGAAAGGGAGGAATTTAAAATAATCACTACCACTCAAAAAGTACTAGGAAAACTAATGGGACGAGCATCCAATAAGTCTCTTGGTCTGTATAGGCAACGTCTGAGGGTCTTAAACAAATGATTTCGATGATAGTGAATGTTGCTTAAAATCTTCCAAAATTTTTGTTCGACTCTGAAAAGGTTCTAGCTAATTGAAAAATTATAAATGTTCACATCACTATTAAGGAAAGGAGGGAACAAAACACAAGAAACTGTAGGCCAGTTAGGTTTAACATTGTTATGTGGAAAATTTTAGATTCCATTATTAAGGAAGTAGTAGCACACCACTGAGAAAAACACAATACAAATTGTGAAAAGGAAATGGTGTTTGTCAAATTTATTTGAGGTGCTTTGGCAATGAAGCAAGGGTGGGGGTTGAAGTAGTTGTAGAGTTTCTATTTAATGGAAAGAGGTTCTTCAGCACATCATGTCTGCATCAGTCATCAAAGATCCATATATTCTCAACCCATTTTCTAGCATTTTATCCATAGCTTTGTGTGCTATGGCATTTTAAGTGCTCATCTAAATAGTTCCTAAATGTCTTCAGGACTTCCATCATTACCATTTTTTTGGGCAGTGAGTTCCACATATCCACTCTCTTTGGGTGAACACATTTTCCTCAAAACTACCTGGTCCTTTTCTGAAAACTTTCCTTGTTCTTACTGATCGTTCTAGGGGAAAATGTTTCATGCTACCCTACGTATGCTCCTCAGAACTTTCCACATCTCAATCTGGACCTCCCTAAGTTTTCTCTGGTCAAAGGGAAACAACTCCAGGCTATTGTGTCTCGCTTCACAGCTGAATTGCTCCAGCTCAGACAATAACCTGGTCAATCTCTTCTGCACCCTCCCTCATGCAATTACATCCTTCCTACAGTGTGACAACCAGAACTGCCCACAGCAGTCCAGATGTGGCCAAACTCAAGTCATATACAGTTCCACCATAACATCCTTTCCCCTGAATACAAAGGTTTGACTAATAAAGAAAAATATCCTATTTGCCTTCTTAATCACTTGATCTACCTGTCCTGCTGCCTTCAAGGATGTGTGGACATGCACACCAAAGTCACTCTGATCCTCTGTACTTCCCAGGGTCCTACCATTCAATCTGTACTCCCAGGCCTTGTGAGTCCTTCGAAAGCACAATGCCTCACATTCAGAAGGATTAAATTCCATTTGCCATTGTTCTGCCCATCTCATCGGCCGCCTGTATTGTTCTGCAGTCTAAGGCTTTCCACTTCTCCATTTACCTAACATTATTTTCATGTTGTTATCTGTGACTTACTGATCACACCTTCTACGTTTATATCTAGATTGTTAAACACCAACAAACAGTAAGGGACCCAGCACTGAACTTTACGTTACACCACTGGATACAGACTTCCAGTCATTAAAAAATCCTTTGATCATCACTCTCTCCTTCTTGCCACTTTGCTAATTTTAGGTCCATTGTGCCAAACTGCCCATGTGCTCTTTGGTTTTTAACTAATCTCCGGATTACTTCCAGTGCCATGTGCTCATGAGAGTAAGAACAGATGAATGCATGGCTAAAGAATTGGTGCAGAGGACAGGGATCCAGATTTTTAGATTATTGCAATCTTTCCTGGGACAGAGGTGACCTGTTCAAGAGAGGGAACCAATATCTTGGCAGCCAGGTTTGCTACTGCTGTTAAGTGAGGCTTTAAATTAGATTGGTGAGATCCTCAATAGCAGGGAGGCAAGTCAGAGGCTCGAAGGAGATACAATAATCAGTAATATTAAGTTGAAGAGACTGGAACCCGACAGGGAGCAAAGAATGTCTGTTGGATTAAATTACATTTATTTCAATGCAAGAATGCTGAAAAGTAAGGTCGATGAACTCAGGCCATGGATAGATAAGTGGGACTTGGATATTATAGCCATTATAGAAACATGGCTAAGGGAGGGACAGAACTGTCAGCTTTTGTTTTTACAAATATTTTTATTAAAGGCCTTTTTAAATCTTTTACAAAACATCTATACACACAAAAAATAACACCAAAAAACAGAAAAGTAGAGGCAGTACAACAAAGTCATAATGTGAAGCTATTATTAATGAATGACCTATTATTCTACCAGAACAAATATATCTACTTAACTTAAACTTAACTACAAATTAAATAAATATTAACTTAAACTAAATGCAAGTAACTTAAATTACATTACATCTCACTATTTTGTTCTATTTCACTTATCATACCTCCACTGAGGCTCCCATACCTGGAAGCACCAGTTATAGTACCTATATTCTTTTTCCTCCAGCCTCCCCCTCCCAGAGCCCCACGGGCATCCATACTGATTCCCATGGCTATACCACAGCCCTAATTAATATTGCTGATAAGTCTCCATCAATATAATTTAAAAAGGGTCACCACGTCTTGTAAAACTGCTCCATTTTGTGGTGCACCAAGTTTGTAAGGTAGTCTTGGGGGAGATGCTCCATTGCCAGTCTACACCGCCCCATAAGACCTGGAGGTTTTTCCAACATCCAATTCGCTAGAATGTTCTTCCTCGCACAGTGGGTAAGAATGTTACACAATCTCTTCCCGTGATCCCCCAGAGAGGGTAAATTTGGTAACCCCAGAAGAAGAAATACCAGATCCACATTAATTTCAATGCCCAGGATGTCCTTTAGCTCCTTTAATATAGAACTCCAGTATCTCTGGATCTTACAACATGACCAGTAGAAGTGTGTAAGAGTGCTAATACTAATTTTACATTTGGGACACCCTGATGACACTCCTTTCTTGAACTTAGCTAGCCTTTCTGGCGTCATTTGAGCCCTGTGTAATATCTTTAATTGCATGGCCTGCACTCTTAGATGCTGAAATTTTCCTTACATTCCCCCATATATCTTCCCACATCTCCGATGAAATATCCTCTCCTAGCTCTCGATTCCACGTCCTATAGAGTCCTTCCACATCCCTCAGGCTATGACCTTTCTGTAAATGATACAAAGTACTGACTGAAAGAGCACCCTTACACTAGAGTACAAATTTCTCCACATTTGACTTGTCTTCCTTTGTATATAATTCCTTACCTGAAAGGACTGGAAAAGGTTCCTATTAGACAGTCCATATTTCTGGCTTAACCGACTAAATGACATCAGGAACTCTCCCTCGAACAAATCTCCCAGGCATGAGGTTCCCTTATTCTCCCATAACTTAAAGCTGGAGTCCATTGCCTCAGGTTTTAAAACTTGGGCTTCCTCCCAAGGTCCCAGTTGCCCTCGCCTTGCCTCATTCTCCTCCAGGTTCTCATCGAATTTAAAATGATTGGATTTTTATGCCCGGTCATGGATTTCATCTTATCCATAAATAATAAATTAACTAGAGGGCATCGCAACTGCAAGGCTTCAATGTCAAACCAAATCAACTCCGAATTCCCCCACACCCAGTCACCAACATATGCTAACAGGACGCTTATTTGATATTTCTTCAAATCCAGAAGATCCACCCCTCCCTCACCCTGCGAAACCTGCAATTTAGTGAATTTAATTAGAGGGCGCCTGTGGCAGCAAATAAAAGGAACCGAGCCAACTACTGAGCCTCCGTAACACTCGTCTGGGTAGCAATGTCGGGAGCGTTCTCATGGGGTACAACAGATGGGGAATTAATTAGGGATATTCGGCCCAACCATGATAACGGTAACTCTTCCAACCACTGCAAATCCTGTTTTATCCTCTCCAATAGTTGTACATAGTTAGCTTTATACAGCTGGTAATACAAAAAACCTTTTGGCGGCCATCTAAACAGGAACTGCATTCCATTATTCAGATTAGGCACCGCCACTAATCCCCCTAGCAGCATGGCTTCTAATTTTGTAAAGTTGATCCTATATCCTGAGAAACCGCCAAACAAATTAATTGTTTGAATTAGTAGAGGAACAGACTTCTCCGGTTTGGTCAAGAACAAAAGGACGTCATCAGCATATAAGGTGACCTTATGCTCCTTCATTCCCACCCTTGGTGCCACTATTTCAGAATTCTTCCTGATAGCTCAGCTAACGGCTCAATTGCCAAGGTGAATAACAGCGGTGAGAGAGAAGAGTCCTGTTGACTACCTCTCCCAATGTTAAAGCTATCTGACTTAGCACCATTCGTAATGACTGCCGCTTTGGGATCATTATATAATACTGCCACCAATCTGACAAAGAATCCCCCCAGAACAAAGCGCTCCAGGACCCCAAACAGGGTTGCATGGAAACCGGGGGGAGCTGGCAAGTGGATACACAATTGGCTTGATGGTAGGAAGCAGAGGGTAATAGTGGAAGGATGCTTGTTAGACTTGAGGCCTGTGACTAGTGGAGTGCCTCAGGGGTCAATGCTAGGTCCATTGCTGTTTGTTTCTATATCAATGATTTGAATGAGAATGCACAAGGTATGATTACACATTTGCAGATGATGCTAAAATAGGTAGTAGAATGGACAGTTAGGAAGGTTATCAGAAATTGCAGCAGGACCTTGATTAGTTGAGGAAATGGGCTGAGAAATTGCAAATTGAGGATAATATAGTGTGAGGTCTTGCATTTTGGAAAGTCAAATCAAGGTAGGAGTTTCATAGTGAATGGCAGGGTCTTAAGGAGTGCAGTGGAATAAAGGGATCTTCAGTTCAGGTTCACAGTTCTCCGAAAGTGAAGTCCTAGGTAGACAGTGGGAAGTTATGTTGCAGTTGTACAGGATGTTGGTGAGGCCACATTTGGAATATCGTGTTCAGTTTCGGTCACCCTGTTATAGGAAGGTTGTTATTAAACTGGAAAGAGCGCAGAAGAAATTTACAAGGATGTTGCCTGGACTCAAGGATCTGAGTTACAGAGAGACGTTGGACAAACAAGGACCATTTTATTAAGAGCGTAGGAGACTGGTGGGGGGGGGCCTTATAGACGTATATAATGTCTTGAGAGGCATGGATAGGATGAATGCACTCAGCCTCAATTCCAGGGTTGGGGAATCAAATAAGAGGACATCAGTTTCAGGTTAGAAGCCAAAGAATAGAGAAGAACCTAAGGGTCAACTGGTTTTTTCAGACTGAAGGTGGTACGCATATAGAATGAGCTGCCAGCAAAAGTCATTGAGGCGGGTTTACATTAGCAATATTTAGAAGGCATTCGGACAAATACATGGATAGGAAAGGATTAGAAGGAAATGGATTAATTGCAGGGAAATGGAGTTATTATGGATGGTCATTTTGGTCTGCATGGACCAGTTTGGGCCAAAGGGCCTGTCTCTGTGCTGTAGGGCTCTATGACTCTAGCCTGCCATGCAAGATCGGGTCAGAAACTTTACTGAAGTCCACGTAAACTATATCAACTCACTATCCTCATCTACACCAGATATCAAATAATCTGCCACATTAATGGTTACTGCAGAAGATTCATGTTCATACTATTGGGAGAATATATTAGCGCGAAGCACAGAATCATATTCAGGTTGGTAAAATAACTTATGATGTGCCAGACAGATAAGCTCTAGGGCCTCTCGTGTTTATTAGTGACTTGAACTAAGGACCAAGTACACTGTAGACAAGGTTGCTGGGATAACAATGTCAGTTAAAAGATAAAAGTTTTTAAAATGATTTGTGAGGAGGGTACAAAGAGTCATCAAGTGAATGGGCAAAAATGTTGGAAGATGGAACAGAAAGTGGGAAAATATTATCTTGTTGATTTTGGCAGGAAGAATAGAAAGGCAGGACATTATTTAAATGCAGGCAGAATGCAAAATGTTGCAGTACAAAGTGATCTGGATGTTAATATATGTGAATCATAAAATGTAAGCAAATAAGTAGAGGATGGAATGTTTGCTTTTAAAGCAAGATGGATGGAGTATGAAAGTAAGGGAGCATTTTGACATGTATACAGGGCATTGATATTACCGTATCTAGAGTACTGTGTATAGGTGTGGCCTCCTTACACAGAAGGGATATTACATGCATTGGAAGAAATTCAGATAAGGCTCATTTGACTGAAACCTCGTATGAAAGAGCTGTCCTGTGGAGTTTAGAAGAATGAAAGCTGACTGTATTTGAAACATAAGATGCCAAGTGTCTTGTAAATGCAGATGGTAAAAAGATGCTGCATCTCATGGGCAAGTTCGATCTAAAGGGACTAGTTTAAAAATTAAGGTGGAGATGAGGAAGATTTTCTTCTCTCATTCTTGACTAGTATGCCCCACCAGAACTGGTCAAAAGTCTTACTGAAGTCTATGGAATTCTCTATTATAGCACAGAAAGCCAAGTGATTGAATATATTGAAGGCTACGTTGGACTGATGTTTGAGCTATTTTTGAGTTAAGGTTTTGAAAAACAGGCAGGAAAGGGGTTTTAAGGACAAAGTCAGTTAATTCATGTTTAGTTGGATGGCAGAAATGTTTTAATAGACAAAATAATCTACTAATACTTCTATTTCTTTTGGTCTTTTATACTTCACTTTATAACTAACTTTGCTCAGCTATATTTTGTCATCCAACTAATTCCATAACTCTTGTAACATATAGGCTAACAGCAAAGAAATGACTGTGAAAATTGCCAACTGAAATAAAAAGTACCAATATCCTGCAACAAGGGACCAATCATTCCTTTCTGGTTTGCCTGAATTCAGCAATCGATGCTGAAATACTTCCTGGTCTTTGTAAAGCACATAACCCATACAAATGAACAAAAGATGGGTATATTCAAATACATAACTCAATGTCATCAAAATACTACAGAACTACATCAACAACTCATCAGAACAACCAATTTAGAGAATGCACAGTTCAGTCAATTTTAATGAACACTGTCTGTCTACTGATGCACCAGAAAGACTTTCATCAGTGGGAAATGCCATACAAACCACATTTACATTTTAAAGTCACAAGCCACTAGATATTTCATATCAAAGCTATTAACAAGAGACTACACATTTTCTATGTCATTTACTGTACTTACCACTCTGAAGTTTAATTTTATTCTTCTCCTTTTCTTTTGTAATTCTGTATAAAGTACCATTAGGTTTGACTTCTTCCTCTTCTCTCTCAGTATCAGCTTTTCGCTTTTGCAAGTCATTTTGCCTCTTTTTATAAGTTGGCTTAGGTTGACGCTTGACCCTATGCTCAGATTTATTCTCACTTTCATCTGAAACATCACTTTCAGATCCAGATTCATATATTCTTTTTATTCCTCTTCTTGTTTTTCGCCCTTCCTGCTCAGTTTTTTCTTCCTCAGATTGACCTGTTTTGTCAACATCATTTGATATGGAAGTTGATGGATTAACCAAAACTAGCTTTTTGGCATCTTTTCCTGCGGTTTCGGTATTTTCCACTTTACTTGTATTTTTGTCTTCTTCAGAGTGTCTAGTCAACCAGGCTTTTTTAAGTTTTGTGTGATAACCAGGTTGGCTGGATTGAGCAATCTGGCCATTGGTTACAGAACTTGTTTTATAAGACACATCTATTATTCCAGTATTATTAGGAGAGAGAGATGAAGCACTTCTTACACTTTTAAGGCTTGTTGACTCGTTGTTATTAGCAGTAGTACTCGCCGAATGGGCCATAGCCAATGCTGCCTTATGCTTTTTCAGCTGGTAATAATCAGTTGTACTTGAGGCTCCTGTGTTATTCTGTGTAGTGTTTCCTGTTCTGGCAGCAGCTGTTGAGAAAACTACAGCGGATGTGGTATTAATTTTACATTCCTGTGTCCCTGTTCCGAAATGATTTGAAGTTTTGGGAATAATTTGCCCTTCTATACTGTTAGTGATTGTGATGTAAGAGGAACAATAGGTTATACTTGTTTCACTGCTACTCAAAATTTTACTTGCTGTGGCAGGAGCTATGGGGTTGATCATGCTATTGCATGAGTTGCTTTCAACAACAGATTTTGTGCCGTTGTCTGAACATGAAGCTTTAAAGTTTTTCTCATGCTCTGCACCTGTAGTGTCCAAGTTCATGTCAGGTACATTGATTCTCCATTTGTCTTTGACTTTTGATGAGTTTAGGTCCTCTATTAGATTTGATTGCATCAATACACTTCCTCTTCCAGAGTTCTTTAAGTTGTTTTGAATATTGCCTTTATGTTCTTGCTTGGCAATGGAAGATGGTCTTACAATAACAGATGCTGGAGCAACTTTGTTGCCGCTTTTCTCTAAGTGACAAACTGATTTACCAAGGTTTCCAACACCAGTTTTCCAGACATCTAGTGAGGAAACTACAGGATTATGAATACAAATTTTCCCATCAATCCTTGGTTCTGGGAGTAAAGTTGGAGGTTTCTGGAGATCAGAAATCTTAGCAGCATTCACAGGTTGTACTGGAGTCAGGGTTGGTGGGGATAGGTTGCGATAATTACCTTCTTTGCGTTCTATAATGGGATGAGATGGAGGATGGTAAACTGGAGCCCTATGTAAAGATGGCATACTTTTCAGAGGGTTTGACTGTGAAATTGCTAATTGTTCTCTGGTTCTCCCATGATCGTTATTATTTGTGCTCTGAGGCTGAGATGTAATTTGGTGGGAAAATTGCTCTGTAATTTTGCCAACTAAACCCTCACACTCAGGCTGATGTTTAATAAGAGGTGGTGGTTTGGACAGAGTCTTATTATACGAAAGAATAGGTGTTGAAGAATTTGTTTTCTCAGCATATGGATGTATTATGTCTTTAGACAGATATAGCCTTGGAGGCTCATTTACAACACTATTCGACAAAGTAGTAAAATAGTTGCTCTGAGGCATAGAATGTGCTAGTGAATTCTTTGATGTATAAAGTTCTCTTGCACAATGCTCCATTTCTCCACCTTGTTTTATGTTCTGAGATTTTGGACCATCAGTAGGCAAAGATGGTATTCTGGAATAGGAATCTTTAACAACTTCATTTGTCTTGATTGTAGAAGCAAAACGAGCGACTTCAATACTCTCCTGCAGAATCCGCCGTCTCTCTTCATTATATTTATTGTGACTGTCACTTGGTTCCTGTGCTGATCTCTTCTCCTTATTCTGACAAAAGGCAGTGCTTGTAAACCCTCTAGCCAGCTGACTTTCTCGTCCATGTGAAAGTCTATCATGGTTAAATTCAAGCTTCGTTTGAGCAGCAGTGACAGAATGTTTGGCATTAACTACATTTTTCTTGTCAATTTCTCTATTCAAAAGAAAACAAAACAAATATTAAAAATCAAACATAGTGTAATTTCCAAAAATCATCTTCATGCATCATGGAGGCAACATACTATATTTAAACTGCCACAACCATTTATCTTCAGCCATTTGTTTGAGAATACTGAAAAGCACAAAATAACAACTGTTTTCATTAATTTCATAGTGCATGCATTTTTCCCCATAATGTTCCAATATTGATTCAGAAACGATTGAATTTCAATGTGAAAACACCTTTTCTCTACTACACTACATACAGAACTTATACTTTTTGCAGACATCGTATTGGCTATAATGTTTCTAATTAAAAATAAAAAATTACATCACAGGATCGCAGGACATCCCAAAGCATAATACAGCTAATGAAGTACTCTTCAACTCTAGGCACAACTATAAATGTAGGAAATGGAACAGCAAACTTGCATAAACTGTGGTCTCACAAATGACAATGTGATAATGACCCAGATAATCTGACTTTTGCAAGTAAAATCTTTTTTAAGAACGCAATGACATTGACATTCTGTGGAGAAACTGGTCCAATTTTATACTAGAAACCACTATGAGGCCATTAATAGTCACCATTATTAAGGAGCAAATTAGGACATCATCATCAGTGCCAAATAGTTACACAGGGCAGTCAGGAAGGTCTTGTCTTCAGCTGAATACTTACTCATTAGGCGCAGAGAAAATTTGGATATGCACATTCTTGTGTAAGTAAACATTTAACAGCATGATGAAACCAATTTATGACAAGTAATTTCTCTGCAACTAAGAATTTGATTTGAAAAGTATAAAGTGCCATTACTTCTGATTTTAATTGCTGTAGATTTTAAAGATTTCAAATAAACGTTTAAATTTGCTCTATCATAACTTTTATCTCTCTCAATTCAATCTTTACTTATTCTTTTCCACTCCCCCACCTCAAACACACACACTTCTTTCAGGCTCTGTGTACAATTTGGCATTGAGTTAAATATTCTAACTTATAGTTCCTTGGTAAGGCTGCATGTCTACTTGGTTTACAACATTTGCTGCTGCTTGCCATGTTCTCATATATCATAAATTTCCTGGAGATGGTGCCATGCAGTTTTAACCCTCAAACAACTGCAGGTTGCAATGCAACAGCACAGAAAGTTTCAGTGTAAGTGTAATGAATGGCTAGCTCTGTCTGTTTGGTACTGAAAGAAAAATCCAGGCCATCATTTTAGCCTTCTCTTTCACAGCATTCCCAAATTAGTCTAATCATGTCACAGAAAGGAATGCTTACTCTTTCTTATAAACTACAGTTGCCTTTGACAGAGGTGGACTAGAATGTGAAGCCAATTTCAAGGGTCGATGAGGTTCAGCACTGGCAGGGCGCACCGGGATGTGGCTTAGTAATCCCAGACTGTCAGCTGAGGACACACTGGTGTGCTGAGGTAGCCAAGGACTGGATGTATTCTGTTATAAAAACACAGATGGTTATACAAATAAACATTACGTTTTCTGAAGCTGACAACACAAATCTCTGAATGAAACTATTTGGTCACATGAAAATACAATATATTTTTCACAGAATTAAAACAACAGTGACAGCTAAAGTTATTTTAAAAATTAAAAGAATCTCAAAAATGCACAAAATATCTAACCTGTGAAATATAATGTAATTGCATTAGCTAGTTATGTTTTATCCGAGCTGTTTCTCAGCAAAGCATTCATGGGTTAACTGTATACTTTGCTGAATCTGTTAGAAATCTCTAAACTCTGCCAAAGCCAGTAATAAGATTAGGGAAAAAGAAACATGAAATTCTCCTAGCAAACATTTATTCCAACAGCAATGGTTTCTGTGAATATAAAAAGAGCAAAAAATATTATGAACCTGACCACTTAAACTGCCTCATTCATGTCACATTGCACCTCAGTGTTAATGTACATTGAAAGTAACCAAAAAAAACAAAAAAATCTTGATGTTTATTTGTGGGAAGGTATACTTTCTCTCCTTCAAAATCATCAGTGTGTGTCAGTGTATTGGCAGATGAGGGAGGAAGGCCTGGGGGGGGTGTGGCTGGAGAGTGAGAGAGAGAGAGAGAGAGAGAGAGAGAGAGTGAGAGTGAGAGAGAGACCCCAGGTTCACAGATCCTTGAAAGTGAAGACTCAGGTAGTTAGGACAGTGAAGAAGACATTTAGTATGCTTTCCTATATTGGTTAAAACATTGAATACAGGAATTGAATGGTCATGTTGTGGCTGTACAGGACATTGGTTAGGCCACTTTTGGAATAGCGCGTACAATTCTGGTGTCCCTGCTATAGGAAAGATGTTGTGAAACTTGAAATGGTTCAGAAAAGATTTACAAAAATGTTGTCAGGGTTGGAGGGTTTGAGCTACAGGGAGAGGCTGAGTAGGTTGGGGCTGTTTTCCCTGGAGCGTTGGAGGTTGAGGGATGACCTTATAGAGGTTTACAAAATCATAAAGGGCATGGATAAAGTAAACAGACAAGATTATTTCCCTGTGATGGGGGAGTCCAGAACTAAAAAGCAGAGGTTTAGGGTGAGAGAGAGGAAAGATTTAAAAGGACCTAAGGGACAACTTTTTCACAGAGAGGGCAGTGCGTGCATGGAATGTGCTGCCATAGGAGTGGTTGGAGGCTAGTACAATTACAGCATTTAAAAGGCATCTGAATGGGTATGTGAATAGGAAGCGTTTAGAGGGATACAGGCCAAGTGCTGGCAAATGGGTCTAGTTTGGTTTGGGATGTCTGGTTGGCATGGCCGAGTTGGACAGAAGGGTGTGTTTCCATGTTGTAAATCTCTATCACTCTATAACAAGTTTCACAGTTATGCATCAACTCATTTTGAAACAAACAGATTTGATTGAAAGACCTACTCGATGCCCAAAAAATGAACTACTCAAGCATAATACATGGCTTGGAAAGGGTGGATGCTAGGAAATTGCTTCCGTTAGGTGAGGAGACTAGGACCCGTGGACACAGCCTTAGAATTACAGGGGGCCAATTCAGAACAGAAATGCGGAGACATTTCTTCAGCCAGAGTTTGGTGGGCCTGTGGAATTCACTGCCACAGAGTGCAGTGGAGGCCGGGACACTGAACGTCTTCAAGGCAGAGATTGATAGATTCTTGATGTCACAAGGAATTAAGGGTTACGGGGAGAATGCTGGTAAGTGGAGTTGAAATGCCCGTCAGCCATGATTAAATGGCGGAGTGGACTTGATGGGCCGAATGGCCTTACTTCCACTCCTATGTCTTATGGTCTTATGAGATATGAACAGCAAGAAGTTGAAAAAAAAGTAAGGGTGTTTAGCAACTGTTCAGTTTAAAGATTTTACAGATCAGGAATTATTAAAACTGGATTTATTTCTCATCATTGGTAATATTCATCTCAATAACAAGTTGATAATTTAGCAACCTCAGTGAACATACAACAATGTCCACCAGGGTTGAGCACTGTTCTTTAAAATTCAAGTGAGACAACAACTAATTTAAATCCTCACACTTGCACTGTATACAAGAAAGGAACATACCCTCCTCAAAGAAGCTTCAGCACTCAGAGGGTTATCAGGGTGGACCCACTTAGATGAGGTCATACTCAACCCTGGAGACAACTGAGTGCCATTTGGATACTGCCAGATTATTGGATAGAGTCCAAGTTGGTTATAAGCAGATGGATGGGTCTGGCCAAGGAGCGGAGATGACTGTTGCTGTAAAAACTGCTGATGGTGAGCCAGTGTTAAGGGATTTAAATTTCTTACATGCACAGAATCTAAATGCCCACACACCAAAGGCCCCGATGGAACTCCTGGTAAGACAGATGGAAGGTGGTGGGTAGAGTGAACTGAATGGGGCGAGCCACTACTGAGAATATGAGCACTACTTGACACGGAAGTCCGTGGTGAACTGGAAACATGATGCGATGCTGCTCTTAGGGCTGGATGAGAACTATTTGTGGTCAAGGAAGATGAATGCGATGAGGTATGAAGAGGATGAAGATGTGGGTGCAAATATGGAGACAAAGGTTTAGCCCCTGTGTCATGTCCAACCAAGGCTGGATCCCTGTAAACTGTAAAGCGTTCATTCTTATCAACAATTAAAGGGCTTTTTGTAGTTTCCATAACAGTCTTTGAGCCCACAAGTTGGAGGCTGGATCTTGAGTCATTTTTACATCTTGTTGTTGGCTTGGTGATACAAGCAGCTGGGTTGCAAGGATAAGCGACTTTAGGCTTCAGAGTATCAGGTAAAGTGTTCGTTTTATTTGGTTTGTTTTTGTAAGAAGCAGTGGGTTCTTGTCCTGAGGAATTAGCAGATTTTTCCTTTTCTGATCTATTATTGGTTTCCTTAACAGTTGAGAATGCATGAGCTTCAGATTTGTCTTCAGAGATAATTTTATTATTCAGATGCAGCTCTGCTGCTGATTTCTGAAAGTCTGAAGTACGTTTGTTCACAATCAGATGCATTGGAGTACTGAGGTTTGTTTCCAAGTTCTGAGATGTAAGGCCATGAGGAGGGATGTTGACAGTTTTGTTAAGCAGATTGTCTGGTAAAGTTCCATTACTGACATCAGATACAGAGTTCTGTACAGATGGTTTTTGTGTGGTTTCTGATGAAGATTCCAAAGACAAAGATTCACTGGTTGTTTTTACTTTTACAGTGCACCTTGGACTCACTTCTTGCAATTTTATACTCTGTTGTCGACCAAACTCTATACTTTGGGGGTCAATTTGCGTATCAGCATGTTCTGGCTTCTGTATTCCATTGTCAGTCATTACCTCCTGCCTTTCATCACAGGGAGATGACCAATCAATTTCCATCTGTTCCTCTGTTCCTGTGTCATCCTGGGACTTGCCTTCATCTTTAGTGTTATCAGAAATGATTTTATTTTCCAGTTCTTTTTCTGAACTTTGCTCAGAGGAAGAATCCAAAATGACTTTATTACTAGAGTTTTCAGACTCACTGCTTTCAGTATCAGAGTTAGAAACTGTTTTCAGCGTTTCCAAAGTCACTTGCTTTTCACCCTCTTCTTGCTTTCTCCTTTTATTAACAGACTGCTTTATTTTGTTCTTTGAAGATTCTGTGTGAAATATGAAATAAATCATATTAGACTCATAGAATTTTACAGAACAGAAGGAGGTCATTCAATCCATTATGGCTGTATTGGCTTCCGAAAGAGATACCCAGCCAGGCCCGTTCTCCAGCCCTACCTCCACAGCCCTCTAAAGTCATCACTTTGAAATATATATATATATATATATATATATCCAGCTCTCTTTTGAAACCTCCAATAGAATGCACTTCCACCACTCTCCCAGGCAGCACATTCCAAATCTTGACAACTCTCTTCGGAAAGCAGCTTCCCTCATCTCATTCCTAGCTCGCTTGCTGACAATCTTGAAATTGTGACCCCATTGTTATTGACATACCAAGTAGTGGGATCAGAATATCCTTCTTTACCCTGTTGACATTATTTATAACTTTGAATACCTCAATAAGGTCATGTCTTCATCTTCTCTGGTTTAAGAAGAACAAAGAACAAAAAACAGTACAGCACAGAAACAGGCCCTTTGTCCCAACAAGCCTGAGCCAATACGTGACACCTCTCTAAACTAAAAACCTTTTGACTCTACACAGTCTGTGTCCTTCTATTCCCTCCTCTTCTTTATCTCTCCACCCCCTCAGCTCATAAGCCTCATTCCTGATGAAGGGCTCTTGCCTGAAACATCAATTCTCCTGCTCCTCAGATGCTGCCTGATTTGCTGTGCTTTTCCAGCACCGCACTCTTGACTCTAGTTGAAGTCACTCATAACAACTCTGTTACATCTGCACCTTTCCAAGATCTGCTGTCCAACCTGTTCGTCCATTTCTCTGCTGCTATTGAGAGAGAGAGAAAAAAAAAAGGGGGATTGTTCTATAGAAAACACCATTAAAAGTCATTGCTCATTTCCTGTTGCTGCCTTCCACCCATACTGACTCAGTAGACAAACCCTCCTCTATAACCTCCTTTTCTGCAGCTGTGATGCACTCTCTAATTAACAATGTTACTCCCTCTCCTTTTTTACCGCACTCACTGTTCTGCAGCGATTAGTGCCACTGTTGTTTGTAATATTTTTTACATTAGATTAGATTACTTAGTGTGGAAACAGGCCCTTCGGCCCATGTCCACACCGACCCTCCGAAGAGCAACCCACCCAGACTCATTCCCCTACAGTTACCCCTTCACCTAACACGACGGGCAATGTAGCATGGTCAATTCACCTAACCTGCACATTTTTGGACTGTGGGAAGAAACCGGAGCACCCGGAGAAAACCCACGCAGACACAGGGAGAATGTGCAAATTCCACACACACATTTGCCTGAGGCGGGAATTGGACCCAGGTCTCTGGCGCTGTGAGGCAACAGTGCTAACCATTGTGCCATCGTGCCACCCAAATACAACTATGTTTTGATTAGATTAGATTACTTACAGTGTGGAAACAGGCTCTTCAGCCGAACAATTCCACACTGACCCTCCGAAGAGCAACCCACCCAGACCCATGTGTAAAAGATTTTGTCAGGTGTGTCCAGGAAGGATTCCTGACTCAATATGTAGCTAAGAGCTTAAAAATGTGTTGCTGGAAAAGCGCAGCAGGTCAGGCAGCATCAAAGGAACAGGAGAATCGACGTTTTGGGCATAAGCCCTTCTTCAGGAATCCTGAAGAAGGGCTTATGCCCAAAACGTCGATTCTCCTGTTCCTTTGATGTTGCCTGACCTGCTGCGCTTTTCCAACAACATATTTTTAAGCTCTGATCTCCAGCATCTGCATTCCTCACGTTCTCCTCCTCAATATGTAGCTAAGCCAAGTAGGGGAGCCCATACTGGATTTGGTGCTAGGCAATGAACCAGGCCAGATGTCACATCTCTCAGTGGAAGAACATTTCAGTGACAGTGACCACATCTGCCTCATCTTTACCATAGCTATGAAGAGGAATAGGAACAGATAGTATGGGAAGGTATTTAATTGAATGAAGGGGACATTATGCTGCTATTAGGAACTATGGAGTATACATTGGGAACAATTGTTCTACAGGAAATGTACAACATAAGTGTGGAGGCTGTTTCAGGAGCACTTGTTGTGAGTGTTGGATAACTTTGTCCCACTGAGATAGGCAAGGAATGGTAAGGTGTAGGAGCCTTGGATGACAAGAGAAGAGGAGCTTCGAATCAAGAGAAGAGAAGGATTAAGTCCCCAGGGCTGGACCAGATGTATCTACGGGAAGCAAGAAAGGAGATTACTGCGCCTCTGGCAATGATCTTTGCATCCTCACTCTCAACAGGAGTAGTACCAGATGATTGGAGGAAGGTGAAATGTTGTTCCTCTGTTCAAGAAAGGGAACAATGAAATCCCTGTGAATTACAGACCAGTCAGTCTTAAATGTGGAAGAATTCTGAGAGATAGGATTTATCATTATTTGGAACAACATACTTTGATTAACGATAGTCAGCATGGCTTTATGAGGGGCAGGTCATGCCTCACAAGCCTTATTGCGTTCTTTGAGGATGTGACAAGTTGACAAAGGTAGAGCAGTGGATGTGGTGTAAATGGATTTCAGTAAGGCATTTGATAAGGTTCCCCATGGTAGGCTCATTCAGAAAATCAGGAGGTATGGAATACAGGAAAATTTGGCTGTCTGGACACAGAATTGACTGGCCGAAAGAAGACAGCTAGTGGCAGGGGATGGAAAGTATTCTGCCTGGAGGTCAGTGACCAGTGGTGTTCTGCAGGGATCTGTTCTTTGGTCTCTGTTCTTTGTAGTTTTTATAAATGACTTGGATGAAGTGGAAGGGTTGGTTAGAAAGATTGCCGACGACACAAAGGTCAGTGGTGTTGTAGGTAGTATCGAGGGCTGTTGCAGGCTACAAGACATTGACAGGATGCAGAGCTGGGGTCAGAAATGACAGATGGAGTTCAACCTAGATAAATGCAAAGTGATGAATGTTGGAAGGTCAAATTTGACAGTTGAATATCGGGTTAAAAGACAGGATTCTGGGCAGTGTGGAGGAACAGCAGGATCTTGGAGCCCATGTATATAGATCCCTCAAAGTTGCCACTCAAGTTGATAGGGTTGTTAAGAGGGCCTATGGTGTTTTGGCTTTCATTAACAGGAGGATTGAGTTGAAGAGATGCAAGGTTTTGCTGTAGCTCTATAAAACACTGGTTAGACCACACTTGGAATATTGTGTCCAGTTCTGACTGTCTTTTTATAGGAAGGATGTAGATTTTTCCAGAGAGGGGGGTAGAGGTGATTTACCAGGATGCTGTCTGGATTGGAGGGCTTGTCTTATGAAGAGAGGTTGAGTGAGCTCGGGCTTTTCACACTGGAGAGAAGAAGGAAGAGACGTGACTTGATAGAGGTGTACAACGTAATGAGAGGCATAGATAAAGTAGATAGCCATTCCTGCCTTGGGGAAAAGCCTCTGGCTGACATGAGGGGCATAATTTTAAGGTGATTGGAGGAAAGTATAGGGGAGATGTCAGAGGTATGTTCCTTACGCAGAGAGTGGTGGGTGTGTGGAGTGCACTGCCAGCAGTGGTAGTAGAGTAAGAGATACAAGGGACATTTAAGCGACTGCCGGACAAGCACACGGACGTCAGTAAATTGAGGGGTGTGTAGGTTAAGTTGATCTTAGATTAAAATAAATGTTCGGCAAAACGCTGTGGGCCGAAGGGCCTGCTCTATACTGTTCTATGTTCTAACATCACTGGTTATAGATTTCCTGTTGGAAAAATACTCTTCCACTGCCACTTTGTCTTCTATGACCAAGCCAGTTCTGTATCCATTTTCTGAGCTCACCATGGATCCCATGTGACTTCACTTTTTGTATCATCCTGCTATAAGGGATCTTGACAAAGGCACTGTTCAAATCCATACAGATCTGCTCTGCCCATATCAATCACTTAGTCACTTCCTCAACAAAGCTGAAAAATGTGTTGCTGGAAAAGCGCAGCAGGTCAGGCAGCATCCAAAGAGCAGGAGAATTGACGTTTCGGGCATGAGCCCTTCTTCAGGAATGGGAGCATCTCCAGTCCTCACTTTCTCCTAGAAGATTTTAACCTACTGCGAATTCTCTTGTAAGGATACCTTCTTTGAAGAAGCTCTTTCCTCCCTCTACAAGGATTTCAGTGAGTCCTTCTCTCACTGCACACCCCAAGTCATCTCCTCTCTGATCTCCAGCATCTGCAGTCCTCACTTACTTCCTCAACAAACTCAATCAAGTTTGACAGATGCAATCTTCCACGCACAAAGCTATACTTTCTATTGCTAATAAATCCATATTTTTCCAAATGCGAGTAAATCCTGTCCTGAGTATCTCCTCCAATAATTTCCCTCTCACTGAAATAAGGCTCACCAGCCTGTTATTTCCTGGTTTATCCCTGTTGCCTTTCTTAAGCCAAGGAACAACCTTGGTGATCTTCAGGTCTTCTGGGACCTCTCCTGTGACTAAGCACAATACAAAGATTTCATACAAGGCCCCAGAAATTCCCCCCTCCCCTCTCTCAGTATTCTGGGACAGATAACATCAGGTCCTGGGGAGTTGTCTATCTTAATGCTTTTCAAAACACCCAATATCTCCTTTTTTATATTGATATGTCCTAGAATATCAACATTGCTTTCTCTAGACTCATCATCGACCATGTCCATCTCCATTCTGAATATCTATGCAAAGTATTCATCAAGGACCTCATCAACGTCCTCCGGCTCCACTCAAATTCCCTTCTTGTCCTTCAGTGGGCCTATTCTTGCTTCAGTCTCCCTCTTCCACCTTATGTATGCACCTTGAGATTTCCCTCAATCCTGTCTGCCAAGACATTTCACGGCCCCTTTCAGCTCTCCTGAACCTTATTTAAATATTTTTCTGCTGTCTTTATATTCTTTGGAGGTCCTGTCTGTCTTCAGTTTCCTCAACCTTATGTATGCCTCCTTTTTCTTTTTGACTAAGCTCACAATTTCTTCTATCATTCAAGGTTTCCTAATCTTGCCATCCTCAACCTTCACTTTCACAGGAACATGCTGGCCCTCAACTCTAATCAACAGGCCTTTAAAACATTCCGACATGACAGATGTGGATTTACCTTCAAACAGCCGCCCCCAATCTATATTCCCCAGTTCCTGACTAATATTGTCGTTGTTAGCTTTCCCTCAATTTATTACTTACACCCAAGGACTATTTTTATCCTTATCCATAAAGAATTATGATCACTGCTCCCAATGAAACTTTGATCACCAGATCTAGTATGGTCCCTCCCCAAGTTGGACTATTTACATATTGCTTCAAGAAACCCAATAAGCCTGATTTCACTAATCTTTCCTTGCATCTAATATCCTTCATTCCAGATATCATTCCAGTGAATTTCCTTTGTCTCTTCTCAAAAGTTTTAACATTCTTCCTACAATAAGGTGCCCAGAACTGTATACAAACTCCAAATGTGGTCTGACCAATGATCTTAAGAGGCGTAGCATCACTTCCTTGCTTCTGTGCCTTTTTAAATCAGTCAATGATCCTAGAAGCTGTCTTAATAATGGTTTCAAATTGCCTGATCACCTTCACAGAACTATGCACATGAACCCAGAGGTCCCTCTGCTCCTGTACTCCCTTCATATTTGTATTGCCACTCCACGCTTTTTTTTTTCACCAAAACATATTGTCTCATTTCTCTGCATTGAAATTCAACTGTTCGGTGTTTGTTCATTTGGCCAAATTGGCAATGTTTCTCTGAAGTCTCTCAGCATTACCCTCGTAATTCACTATTCTCCCTAGCTTAATATCATCTGCAAATTTAGAAATTTTGCCCTCAAAACCCATCTCCAAATTGTTTATGTAAATCAGAAAAAGCAAGAGTCCCAGATTGATCGGTGGGAAATAACACTTCCTCAACTCATCTTTAGTCTGAGAAATGCCCATCTACAACTACCCTCTATTTCCTATCTTTCAGCAAATGTCTAACCAATGCTGCCAAGGACCAGTCAATTCCAAACATTTCTAATTTGCTTACCAACCTTCCATGTGGCACGATATCAAATAGATTAGATTAGATCAGATTAGATTAGATTGCTTACAGTGTGGAAAGAGGCCCTTCGAGCCAACAAGTCCACACCGACCCTCCGAAGAGTAACCCACCCAGATCCATTCCCCTACATTTACCGCTTCACCTAACACTATGGGCAATTTAGAATGGCCAATTCGCCTAACCTGCACATTTTTGGACTGTGGGAGGAAACCGGAGCATCCGGAGGAAACCCACGCATACACGGGGAGAACGTGCAAACTCCACACAGACAGTTGCCTGAGACAGGAATTGAACCCGGGTCTCTGGTGCTGTGAGGCAGCAGTGCTAACCACTGTGCCGCCCATACTTTCAGGGAAGTTCAAATATGCAACATCCACAGCACTACCTCACTGCCTTTAACCACCTCATCAAAGAATGCGATTAAATTGTCAGACATGACTGCCCTTGACAAAGTCACGTGGACTGTTTAGTATTAATTTATTTTTCTGTAAGTATATACTTGTCTCATATTACAGCCTCCTTCAGTTCTCCCACTGTTGATCTCAAACTGAGATCCGTAGTTTTCTGGATGATCCTTTGCCCCATTCCTAAACAATAGCATCACATTTGCAATTCTCCAATTCCCCCGGGACTAATTCTGGGTTCAGAGAAGCCTGCAAACTTTCCGTCAGCGGCTAGGCAATTTGCTCCCTTACCTCTCTCACAATATAGCATGCATCCCATCCAAGCCTATCATTTCTCTTCCTGGAGTGCTGTCAACCTTCTTATCACCTCTTCTTTATCTATCACTGTACAGCTCAGTTACTTGAAACCCACATTTTCAACTGGGCCATTGTCACCTTTTTTTAATTTGAGAGAAACAGAAGCAAAGTGTTCATTTAGTATCTTTGCCATATCTTTTCTTTCAGTGAGCAGTTCACTGTTGCTGTTCTCACTCTACTGTTTGCAATCTTTCACTGTTAATATGGTTGACATTTTACGGTTTAATGCAGCCTGCTATCCCTTCCTCATGGTTCCTCTGAACCTTCCTTATTCAAGCCTTCACGTTGCTCCTGCATTTAAGATGGTCTTCCTGATTTCAATTATTATTACTGTTTTGCATCACGTTTCCTTTTTTTTTCTTTACTTTCTCAGCAACTTTCTTAGTCATCCTGGATGTTCCAGCTTTGGATACGCTGTATTGATTCTCATGGGTATGTAGCTGGCTCGCACCTATTCATCTCTGTTTTGAAAGTCTCCCATTTTTCACCCACTGTTTGATCTACCAAAATGCATTTCCAATCATATTAATTAATAATATTTTTCCCAGCAGCTATAGTTCACGTGTTTGAACTGTGAAAAGAAACAAAAATAAAAATGAAGCAATTTTTACCTTCTTTTACAGGATTCTCACATTTCTCCTCCTTTATCTTATCTTCATCTGGTATACTGCTATCAGATTCTTTCCTTTTGTTTGAACGAATGATTTTTTGCTGATGCTGATTCTGCTTTCCCGATGTGGTCTGGGAATTCATCATCGGTCGGGGACTATTGGCTTGTGCACGTGTATAATGACCCTGAACATGATCAAATAAAACCCTTTACAATTTTCACAGAAATTGTTGCAATAAACTTCAAAAATCATAAAATGCTTAATATTGGAGTATAAAGTTGCATTGGATGTCAATAGAAATGTTTCTTCAGTGTACATTCTATTATATTGCATTCCCACCAAATGTATTGAACAATGTAAAAGTACAGTGCTTCAGATAAGCACGAATCTGAACTATATGAACATAGAAATTCGACAAAATAAAGGAGCCAGTCAGAAGATTAGTCATTAGTTATTTTAACATATTATACTCTTGTCAGCGTAAAAAAGTGTAGCACTGGAAAAGCACAGCAGGTCAGGCAGCATCCGAGGAGCAGGAGAGTCGATGTTTCAGGCATAAGCCCTTCATCAGGGATGTGGGGCTAGCCCAAGGGGGCTGACAAATAAATGGGAAGGTAGCTTGAAAGGTGATAAGTAGATGAGGATGTGGGGGGGGGGGTGAAGGCGATAGTGATAGTTTGGAGCGGATAGGTGGGAAGGAAGATGGACAAGTAGGACAGTTCAAGGGTATGGTGCCAAGTTGGAGGGTTCAATCTGGGATAAGGAGGGGGGAGGGGAGATGAGGAAACTGGTGAAATCAATGTTAATGCTGTGTGGTTGGAAGGTTCCAAGGTAGAAGATGAAGCCTTCTTCCTCCAGGCATCAGGTAGCTAGGATTTGCATGTCCTTGGCGGAGTGGGAGGGGTTGTTGAAGTGGTTGGCCACAGGGTAGTGGGGTTGCTTGGTGCGTGAGTACCAGAGATGTTGTCTGAACCGTTCCATAAGTTGGCATCCTGTCTCCCCAGTGTAGAGGAGACCACATCAAGAGCAACGGATAAAGTAGATGGAGTGCTTGGATGTGCAGGAAAACCTCTGCCAGATGTGTAAGGATCCTTTGGGACCCTGGGTGGAGGTGAGGTGGGAGATGTGGGCAAAGGTTTTACACCTCTTGTCGTGACAATGGAAGGTGCTGGGAGTGGAGGGTGGGTTGGTGGGGGGCGTGGACCTAACAAGGGAGTCATGGAGCAAATGGTATCTGTGGAATGCTGATAGGGGTAGGGCGGGAAATATCTCTCTGGTGATGGGGTTTGACTGTAGGTTGCGGAAATGGTGGTGGATGATGCATTATATATAGAGATTGGTGGGTTGGTGGGTGAGGACCCGGGAAGGTGGTGGGGGGAGGGGGGGGGCGTCTTTATTTCTTAAACTGGAGCGTCAAAATTGTTGCCTGAAACAACGGAAGAGTCTGTTTCATCAGAAACATCATTCATCCCACAATGTAGCATTCTGTCAATACTGAACCAAGATATGAATTTAAATCATGCGCTTGATTCTTTCGAGTGGAGTCTGAATCCATGACCTTTTGTGTCAAAGGCAAGATTACAACCACTGAGCTAAGATTCATACCTGAGTAGTGCAAATTGTTTTTTAAACAAGCACTGGGGACTGCTGTAGGAGTAGGCAAAAACAAAAATGGAAAATAATTTCTTAAAAAAAAGCTTTCATACAGAGAATACATGTATCACCGAATAATTACTATAGATTAGATTACTTACAGTGTGGAAACAGGCCCTTCGGCCCAACAAGTCCACACCGACCCGCCGAAGCGCAACCCACCCATACCCCTACATATACCCCTTACCTAACACTACGGGCAATTTAGCATGGCCAATTCACCTGACCCGCACATCTTTGGACTGTGGGAGGAAACCGGAGCACCCGGAGGAAACCCACGCAAACACGGGGAGAATGTGCAAACTCCACACAGTCAGTCGCCTGAGGTGGGAATTGAACCCAGGTCCCTGGCGCTGTGAGGCAGCAGTGCTAACCACTGTGCCACCGTGCTGCCCTGTGTCAAATTAAGGAGAGCAGTTGCTTTATATTAAATTAATGTAATAGCCAGATTTTATTAAAATGGGTTTCAATTTACTCAGATATAAATTGGGAATGTCAAAATTGCGTAGAGTCAAAATTTTTAAAAAGTAATGATTCAAGGCGAGTGACGACGCTAAAGAAAGCTAAAAGAACCACTTTTCAGATTAACTGGAAAAGACGTGAAGCTCACAAATTACAAGAGAAAGGAAATTATGACATCCTTGAATGATAGCGATTTTAAGATGCTTCAAAGTGATTTAGAACTCAACACAGTTGATCAACATCCAATTGTAGAGGTCTAAAATGGACCATGAAAGCAGGAGAAAATGGATGAATATGACTGGAATACTTTCAGAGGCACAAAGCAACTTACAAGACAAATTTATGCTGATGACAAAAGACAGAAGAAATCGTCATGAGGTGAAACTTCACAAGGATTAACATGATACTAAAGCTGAAGTAACACAAGTTTTGTAAAGCCAGTGAGGAGAAAGCAATGATGCTCTATTGAGAATAGAGGAAAATCATAAGCTTAACTGCAAGGTTAACTGTAAGCGCAGTTGATAAACACAGTTCACAAAAGTTATTCCATAACATTATGCTTGAGATGAGGCAAAAACCTTAAATGGATAAGACTGAAATAAATACAGTAGTTAATATATCCAAACGAATAATGTAGTTAGTATAGGATTTATTTAATGTATTTATACTCATTGTTATTAACAGAGAATTATAGACTTTGAACTTGATAACAATGAGATTCTAGATAAACGTAAATAGCTTGAAACAAAAAAAAAATCCATGGGAATAGAATCTTGATTAGAATTATGGAAATCTAAGAGGCAAATATCTAAATGCTTGTAATCAACAGAACAGATTTCTCAGGTTTTGGAGTTTCCATTATATTTTAAATAACGGTGTGAACAGCCACATGCCAAAAATGGATTAGTATTTATTGCAACTAAAGGCCCATCAATAATTAGTAAAATTATGGAATTCATCAGCTGCAGACTTAACAATAATAGATCAGTAAACAGCTAAACTGATTTATAAAGCATAACAATCCAAACTTCTCAAATTCTTCTGAGGAAGTACAATCCCAAATTGATGATTGAAGATTTTCAAAGTGTTTACAATCTAAAGTTATGTTTTCAGTCTGAAAACAAGTAATGCAATCAGAATAGGTTGAATCTCACACATGGAGAAAGCGAGGACTGCAGATGCTGGAGATCAGAGATGAAAAATGTGTTGCTGGAAAAGCGCAGCAGGTCAGGCAGCATCCAAGGAGGAGAATCGACATTTCGGGCATAAGCCCTTCTTCAGGAATGAGGAAGGTGTGCCAAGCAGGCTAAGATAAAAGGTAGGGAGGAGGGACTTGGGGGAGGGGCGTTGGGAATGCGATAGTTGGAAGGAGGTTAAGGTGAGGGTGATAGGCCGGAGGGGGGGGTGGGGGCGGAGAGGTCGGGAGGAAGATTGCAGGTCAAGAAGGCGGTGCTGAGGCTGAAGATTGGGACTGAGATAAGGTGGAGGGAGGGGAGATGAGGAAGCTGGAGAAATCTGCATTCATCCCTTGTGGTTGGAAGGTTCCTTGGCGGAAGATGAGGCGCTCTTCCTCCAGGTGTCGTGCAGCCCTACACACGGATGAGAAAAAACCACCATTTCGACTGGGACAACACATCTATCCTGGGATAGGCTAAGCAAAGACATGCCAGAGAATTCCTAGAGGCCTGGCACTCCAACTACAACGCCATAAACAAACACCTAGATCTAGATACCATCTACCAACCCTTCAGAAAACGAACAGGAAATGACATCACCACAAACCCCAGGAACCCCATCCAGGACAAACATATAAACAGAAAGCAGAAGACAACAGCTTCGCTTCACTTAGAGGTTGCCACTGATGATGTTATCTAGCCAGGTAATGAAACGTCTGGATATCAAACCTACAGCTCAGCGAGCAAACCTACACCCTAGGGTACTGATACTTAAGGATTTCAACTTCCCCAATATCAACTGAGGTAGTCATAGCACGAGGGTTCAGAGGGAGAATTCTTAAAACATACCTTGAGAACTTGTAAAGCGATACGCACAAATTCCGATAAGACAAGGGGTGGTTCTGCGTGGAATTTTAGGTAATGAAGTCCAACAAGTGGTTGAACTATCAGTGAGGGATCAGTTGGTTGTACACAGTAGATTCAAGATTGTAATGAAGGAGGGCAAGGATAGGTCTGAATTCAAAGTTCCAAAGTTTTAATAAAACCAATTTGAATAAAATCGCCCACATGGGTCCAAGCAATACTCGCCTCTTTGTAGGATATGTGGAATTATCCCTCTCATGCAGTGTCACTGGCACCATCCCTCACCTTTTCCTCCACTACATCAATGGCTGTATCGATGGTGCCTAGTGCTCCCATGAAGAGGGTGAATGGTTCATCAACTTAACAAACACCTTCCACTCTGGCCCAAGATCACCTGGACCATCTCTAAGACCATTCTCCCCTTCCTGGACCTCTTCGTTTCCATCTCTGGTAATGGACTTCGCACCGATATCCATTTCAAATACACTGACTCCCACAGCTAACTCAAGTACACCTTCTCTCACTAGTCCTCCTGCAAAAATGCAATCGCATATTCCCAATCCTCTGCCTCCGCCACATCTGCTCCCAGGATGAGGGATTCCACTTCAGGACATCCCAGAAGTCCTCCTACTTCTAAGTTGCTCTGGCCTGTGATAATAATGGCCTCAACCTCATCTCGATTCCTGATGAAGGGCTTATGCCCAAAACGTCGAATTTCCTATTCCTTGGATGCTGCCTGACCTGCTGTGCTTTAACCAGCAACACATTTTCAACCTCAACCTCATCTCCCCCATTTCCCACTTCACTGCTCTCAAAGCCCCTCTCCCCCCACCCACAACAAGGATAGAGTCCCCAGTCCTCACGTACTACCCCACTAATATCCAAATCCAACGTATCATCCTCCACCATTTTTATCAGCTGCAGCCAGATCCCATCCCTATCTGCTTTCTGAAGGGACTGTTCACTTTGTAACTCTCTTGTCAGTTGCACACTTTCCATCAACCTCCTCTCCACACCTGGCACCTTTCTCTGCAACTATAGGATGTACACCTGCCCCACCACCTCCCCTCTCACCTCCACCCAAGGCCCCAAACGATCATTCAAAATCTCGCAGAGAGTCACACATACTTCTTCTAACCTGGTCTACTGCATTCTGTTCCTTTCAATGTGGTTTCCACTACATCGGAGAAATCAAGTGCAGACTCGGGGTCTGGTTTGTGAAGCATTCTTGCTCTATGTACTCCAATTAACACTACTTTCCAGTTGCCAGCCATGTTAACACCTTCTCCCACATGGCAACATGTCGATCCTCGGCCTCCTGAAAATGAGGCCACATGTAAACTAGAGGGACAACAACTTATATTCTGCCCTGGGAGCTTACAGCCCAATGGTCTCATCATAGAGTTCACCAGCTTCAAAATCTCCCCACCGCAACCTTATCCCATGTCCAGCCCTCCCTCTTCTCCCTGACTCCCAACCTGACCTCCCTTAATGTGTCCATCCTCCTCATCTATACAGTCCACCCTTCCCACTGACCAATCACGATAACCCCTACCTGCATCCAACTATCAGCACCCCACCTATCTTTCCCACATTCATGTATCACCATCCCACCTACCTTTCCTCTAGCCCCATCCCCCTCCATTTATTTCTGAGTGCCCTTCTCACTCCCCAGTCCCGGTGAAGGGTCCTGACCTGAAACGTTGACGTTCCTGCTCCTCCAATGCTGTCTGACCTACTGTGGTCTTCCGCCTCCACATTTTATTGATTCCATCATTGAAGCCCATAGCTTCCTGGATGGTGGCGAATGTGCTCCACTCCTTCTCGCTGATAGCCAAGAAGGTCTTGTACAGCCTGCTGTCCAGGCAGAACAGCTGCAACTTGGCCATCTCAGCATCATCACAGTCATTTATCTCTCCCGCCTGTTCCACTTCCATAAAGTGAACAGACGGGTTCCCTTTATTGGTCAAAGTTCCCAGGTGTGCCACCATAGCCCTGAGCTGCTGGATTCCATGTGGGGACTCAAATCAGCTCTCTAACTCCCCATGCTCCTGACAATCCCAGAGCATGCCATACTTCTGCCATCATACCAAGCATATGGGCCCTGTTCCTGTACTGGTCCTGTGCCCCCATCTATCTGCTGCTGGATTGGGCCTGCTCCCTGTGCAGGTGGTGATGTAGAGCTCCCCCTGCCCTGCAGTCAATCCACTCTCCATGCTGCCACACCGGGCCTCCCCCCCCCGGTGTCACAGGTGACCAATTAACCCCAACTGTCCTACAGTACACCTTCTTGCTCTTCTCTGCCTGTCTGGGCCACACCTGGTCTTACCAGGCAAACCATGTCCCTGGCCTGGGTTAGGGCTAGACTCAGCTTACAGATCTGCTCCAGGCAGGAACCATTCACTCCCTTCTGATACCCTTCAGGCTGCTTGGATATCCATTAGCTTTTCCAGGTGCATTTTAACTTCTTTCCCCAGATGACTATTTTCCTCCTTTAGGGCCTGCTCATTGTTCTTAGCTTCTGTGACCTGACATTGCAGGTGATCAAGTTTGTTTCTGCTGCTGCCACCTTTCTTGCCTTTTTTGCTGCATGTCTGCAAATGTCTATAAGCATTTCTCCTATCGTGGTCCACGCTACTGCCTTCCTCTGCCTCCCTTAATTCTGCCTTCGTTCCTTGACTTCCAGTACCTGGACACGTGGCTGAAGGCAGAGAAGCCAGATTGCCTTCTCTACGGAGCACTTATGCCCCTTGCTGTCTGTCCATTGAGTTGCTGCCTGCCTGGACGCTCAGCTCGCAAGAGATCAAGGAGCCATTTCTTTGATATATTCACCTTTTTTTAAACACATAGGAGGAGACCCTCTCCTCCAGAGTCATTGCCTTTGTAACACCGTCTATCACATTACATTCCTTCTGCCAATGTCTTGGCACGGTCGCCACTGGGTAGGGTTCTGGGTTGAGATCAGTAATTTGCTGGTTTTAGGTGGTTCGAATGACCCCCACAGATCCCTGATTCTGACACTAGACTTATTTTGGGAATGTGAAATGAAGAAGGCAAATGACAGGTGTCTCAAGGCAAAAGACTCTTTTACACGTTAGCTGGGAAAGAACTAAACAGAGAGCTAAGAAGAGCCAGGAGGGAACATGAGAAGTTGTTGGCAGGTAGGATCAAAGAAAATTCTCAAGCTTTCTATAGGTACATCAGGAAAAATAAAATGACTAGAGTAAGATGAGGGCCAATCGAAAAATAGTAGTGGGAAGCTGTGCATGGAGTCAGAGGAGATAATGGAAGCATGAAATGAACATTTTTCGTCAGTATTCACACTGGAAAAAGACAATGTTGTCGAGGAGAATACTGAGATACATGCTACGAGATTATACAAGATTGAGGTTCACAAGGAAGAGTTGTTAGTCATTCTGGAAAGTGTGAAAATAGATAAATCCCTTGGGCCAGATGGGATTTTTCCTAGATTCTCTGAGAAGCCAGTGAGGAGATTGCAGAGCCTTTGGCTTTGATCTTTTTGACATCATTGTCTTCAGAAATAGTGCCAAAAGACTGGAAGACATCAAATGTTGTCCCCTTGTTTAAGAATGGGAGTAGAGACAACCCTGGTAATTATAGATCAGTGACCCTTACTTCAGTTGTGGTTAAAGTTTTGGAAAGGGTTATAAGAGATAGGATTTATAATAATCTGGAGAGAAATAATTTGATTAGGGATGGTCAACACGGTTTTGTGAAGGATAGGTCATGCCTCACGAAACCTTATTGATTTCTTTGAGATGGTGACCAAACAGGTGGATGAAGGTAAAGAGGTTGATGTGGTCTTTATGGATTTCTGGAAGGCGTTCGATAAGGTTCCCCATGGGAGGCTATTACACAAAATACGGTGGCATGGGATTGAGGGTGATTTAGCAGTTTGGATCAGAAATTGGCTAGCTGAAAGAAAACAGAGGGTGGTGGCTGCTGGGAAACGTTCATCCTGGAGCTCAGTTACTAGTGGTGTACTGCAAGATCTGTTTTGGGGCCTCTGCTGCTTGTCATTTTTATAAATGACCTGGATGAGGGCATAGAAGGATGGGTTAGTACATTTGTGGATGACAATAATGTTAGTACAGTTGTGGGTAGTGCTGAAGGATGTTGCAGGTTACAGAGGGACATAGGTAAGCTGCAGAGCTGGACTGAGAGGTGGCAAATGGAGTTTAATGTGGGAAAGTGTGAGGTGATTCACTTTGGAAGGAGCATCAGGAATGAAGAGCACTGGGCTAATGGTAACATTCTTGGTCGTGCAAATTAGCAGAGAAATCTTGCTGTCCTTGACATAGATCCCTGAAAGTTGCCACCCAGATTGATAGGGTTGTTAAGAAAGCATATGGTATGTTTGCTTTTATCGGTAGAGGGGTTGAGTTTCAGAGCCAGAAGGTCATGCTGCAGTTGTGCAAAACTCTGGTGCGGCCGCACTTGGAGTATCACGCACAATTCTAATCACCGCATTATAGGAAGGATGTGGAAGCTTTGGAAAAGGTCCAGAGGAGATTTACTAGGATGTTGTCTGGTAATTGGGGGGGGGGGGGCGCGGGGGGTCTTATGAGGAAAGGTTCAGGGACTTGAGGGCTGTTTTCATTAGAGAGAAGGTTGAGAGCTGACTTAATTGAGACATAGATGATAATCAGAGGCTTAGATAGGGTGGAGAGTGACAGCCTTTCTCCTGAGATTCTGATGGTTAGCACGAGAGGACATAGCTTTAAATTGAAGGGTGATAGATATAGGACAGATGTCAGAGGACATTTCTTTACTCAGAACACCCTGCCTGCAACAGTAGCAGACTCGTCAGCTTTAAGGGCATTTAAATTGTCATTGGATAAACATATGGATGGAAATGGAATAGCATGGGATAGATGGGCTTCAGATTGGTTCCACAGATCAGTGCAACATCAAGGGCCAAAGGACCTGTAATGCGCTGTAATGTTCTATGATCTATGTTCGGTTTGGACTGGGACCAGATAATTTTAGGTATATTTCTGTCAGCATAGTGGGACATGTTCAAGAAGACAACAGGGAGAGTACAGGGCCAACATGTTTCAAATAAAGTTAAAGGATGGAACCAACAAATCCAGCGTACCTAGATGTTGAGGAATATTCAGGATTGGATAATGAAGAAAAAAGGAAGCTTCTGACAGATACTGATGGCTCAAAACAGCAGAATCCCTAGAAAAAGTATGGGATGTGCAAGTGGAAACTTAAAAAGGCAATTAAGAGAACAAAAAGGGGCCATGAAAGGATAATGACAGGTAAAATAAAAGAAAATTAAGAGTAGGGCCCTTTAAGGACTATAGCTATAATTTGTGCATAGAGCCAGAAAACGTAGATTGATTTCTAAATAAATACTTTGTGTCGGTGGTCACTAGAGAGACGGACAATGTGGGAATAGAAAAAAAGATGTAGCATTTAAAAATTTGCATTGATGGAGAAAAGGTTCCAAGTGGTCTGGCAAGTTTAAAAGTAGACAAACCTGCAAGGTCAGATGAAATGGATCCCAGGCTATTGAGAGATACAAGGGAGGAAATTACAGGAGCACTTGTAAAGAAATTTGATTTCCCAACTGGCCACAGAACCAATGTGATTCTATTACTCAAGCAGTTGTTGTGGTTCTGCTCGCCGAGCTGGAAGTTTTTGCTGCAAACGTTTCGTTCCCTGGCTAGGGAACATCATCAGTGCTGTTGGAGCCTCGTGTGAAGCGCTGCTTTGATGTTTCTTCCGGTATTTATATTGGTTTGTTCTTGCCGCTTCCGGGTGTCAGTTTCAGCTGCAGTGATTTGTATGTGGGGTCCAGGTCGATGTGTCTGTTGATGGATGTTCTTGCCGTTTCCGGGTGTCAGTTTCACTGAAACTGACACCCGGAAACGGCAAGAACAAACCAATATAAATACCGGAAGAAACATCAAAGCAGCGCTTCACACGAGGCTCCAACAGCACTGATGATGTTCCCTAGCCAGGGAACGAAACGTTTGCAGCAAAAACTTCCAGCTCGGTGAGCAGAACCACAACAACGGACACCCGAGCTACAAATCTTCAATCAGATTTTAAACTCAAGCAGAGAGAAAGGGATAGACCATGAAACTATAAGCCTGTCGGTCTAACCTTAGTAGTGGGGTAACTACTGGAAGTAATTCTGAGGGACAGAATTAGTCGGCAGTGTGATGTGCAAATCACGGTCTTTAGACTTCCCAATATTTATGTCAGGAGTATTGCTGCTTATCCAGGATTGAATGTTGATTAAACAGGCTGATAGTTTAGTATCTGCTAAAGTACAGTTCAGTGTCTTCATATAAAAAAAACTAACATTGTGTTTTCAAATTATTATCAAGGGAAAGAGCACTAGAAGAGGGGGCAGAAAAGATAACCATGCATGAGTAGAAGCAATTGTGCGTGGTTCTCTGGCTGTGATGATGTAGATAAGAGCAGTCCTAACCAGTTCAACAATACAAACAGCTTTGGAGGAGAATGAGACGGTCAATAATGTGAAAGGCTGCAGTGACGCCAAGAAGGATAAGGAGGAATATTTTATCTCTGCCAAATCAAAATCACCAAAACATTCTCTTAGAGCTTTTGCATCCTCAATGAAAGCACCAAAGGGATGGAAAGCTTCTTTCAAGGGCTTGAACATGGAGAGCCAGAAAAATTGGGCAGTTAACTTGGGAGGTGAAAATACATTCAAGGATTCTGAAGTGGAAAAAGATGTTTGAGATGGGATCATAATTTGCAAAGACAGTGTGGTCATAAGTTGGTATTATTGAGAAGTAACAATAGCAGATTTAAAGGAGAGAACGATGCAACCTGAAAAGACAACATTACAATATTGGCTAATGATGGGGACCAGGAAGGGAAATGGTTGATACCAGCTTAGTGGAAACAGAAGATAGGTCTTGTGGATAAAGATGAGATCAGAGGTGCACAGAGGGAGACTGAAAAAACATGCCAGGATGCATGTTCAGGCTAGGGCAGTGGAAAACTAACGAGGAATTTTGGTCAGAGGAGCTAGTGAGAATGTCACATCAACACGGGTGTTGCATTCTCAGGAGCAAAATTGGTCATGGCTTACCCAATTTTTAAATGGAGGTGATGGTGCAGCAGACAGAGGAGATTAATTGAGAAAATAGTTCTCTGGAGTCAAAAGAAGCAGAACATTGTCTTGGCATTTCAAGATGCTCCTCGAATCATGAAAAATTTTAGCACAGAAGAGCAAGACCCAATAATATTGAATGCAATCTGTCAAATTTGGTTGGACAGGTGCACAATCCTTTATCTGAAATCCTCGGGACCAGCTGGTTTTGGGAATTTAGAATTTTTCGTATTTAAGAATAAGTGACAGTTTGATGGTGAAAGTTTTTTAAATCTCACCTAACAACAGATGCACTGTGAGTAAAATAGGCCCTGAAACAAATTGAGGCCTGCCAGTGCTAGGTCATGCCCCCATACGTCGCATCTGAGTGACACACATTGGGGGGGTTGGGTTAACTGTTTGCACACCAAACAATCTTGTGAATGAGAAAAAAAAACTTCACGAGAAAGCCTTCGGATTTCGGAGCTTTTCGGGTTTCGGATAAAGGACTGTCTACCTGTAGATGGTCGAATTAGTTGTCTGTCATATCCTCTTACGTT
Organism: Hemiscyllium ocellatum; assembly: GCF_020745735.1. Lineage (NCBI taxonomy): Eukaryota > Metazoa > Chordata > Chondrichthyes > Orectolobiformes > Hemiscylliidae > Hemiscyllium > Hemiscyllium ocellatum. The sequence continues at coordinate 7,107,347 of NC_083422.1, read as the reverse complement.
GGTGTCCCTTCGCACTGAAGGGAGAATGGCCAGGATGAGAGAGATAAATAGTTGTACTGGGTAAAACTCCCAAAGTGTTGGTGAAAATGTGGTCAAGCAGATCAATAGCTGCAGAAATATCGTGGCTGAACTGTTTTTGTTTTTAAAATGCAATTGTAAGTGAAATATGCATTCAAGCTAGATTGCAACTTTAGGAATTTAAACTGTGGAGAATGGATACATTAGATCAAAATGTATTGTTTCTCTCAATCCCCATTAAGAATTTGATGAATGAATTGGGAACAAAGGGATCTCATGTGAAACAGAAAAGAGATGACTGTTGATATGTGACAGCAAAATATTAAATATGCATGGAAATGTTTCAGTTTGTTTTTCTTTGTTTCAACTTTACCTTAAATAAATAATAGCTGTGTTAACTGGGACAAATAACAAAACAGTAATCCAATCAAAGATAAAGTCTCAAACATCACAATCCAGAGAGGTGTAAACATCACTAAACTATTAATTTGAAAATATTAATAAACACACAAGCAAATTAATAGAATGAACAAATAGCAAAACAAAAATGCATGGCTGTCAAAGTCAATCAAATTATGCCATCGGAACACAGCATAAAGAAATAAACTATTACAAATGAAGAAAAACAGGAAAATTAAGCAAAGTTCAAAAAAATCAACAAGATTCAAAATTCAACTAAGAGAGCAGCAAGTAAATCTAGCTTGCTTGTTATTAAAATTGCAGTCCTTGAAAAGGCTCTGCTCTCCTGTTAGTTACTGTGGGATCTAAATTTTAGCAAATCAATATGGCTGAGTTGCACAAATAGATAATGAGAAAAAAAATGACAAGTTCTTTACTCCCAATTAAATTATTCCCCCAGGTCAATTACATTGTGCAACCTTCACATCTAAATGAACAACATGCTACAGTGAAGAGTTTTCAATATTTGGAATCAAAACCAGTAATGCACATTTCATTAACATCAATTTTATTTTTCTCTAACAGCAACATTTCTAACTAACATGCAATAAGTCACTGCATATACAATAAAAGTCAGACACGTTTCAGTTTAAGTGAGTTACTCATCACTCCAATTGTAAAGCATTTTAACTCATGAATCAGATTACTCCTTTATTATTCTCAGACATATATCCATTATTCTGTATTTAAATATAGGTACAGACTTGCACTGATTGATAAACATAGGACAAATATGCTTTGTAGGTTGGAAACATAAGAGCCTTTAGCAATTTGAATTATCTTAATACTTACATGAATTGCTGGATTATTCTGACTGGAACGAGATCTTCGCCTTGATGTAATGCCTATGTTTTCACCTTTCAGCAGAGAATGAACAACATCATCCAAAAAAGTCATTTGTACCATAGATGGATCAACATTCTGTGGTTCTAGCACCTGGTTTGTTCACAAAAACAGGACAGCATTTATAATATGTAGCAAAAAAATTTACTCACTGCACTTAAGTGAGAATACTACATGCAAAATGTTGCACTAATGCTATTCAGTGAATAAGTTAATTCCACATCCTTGACTGCAATCCTGTGACCCGTGTTAAAATGTGCACATGTGGGCAATGTGTTGTACAATAATAAATACCCTGTCTACATTTACTGTCTAAGCTCAGATGTGACAACTCTTCAATTCAGCAAAGTAATTTAACTTCCTGACATTAATGAGACCGAACTGTAATAAGCATCATTTTTCTTAATTTGGAAAATACAGTACACATTCATAATTTATAGTTGCTTACATAATGGGGTGATAATGTAATTTAAAAATGCATGTTTTCCATACATTTTTTTTAAAATTGCAATACACCCAGATTAACAAAAACATACAGGCAGTGGCAACGAGAAACCTCTCCAAATCCATTTACCTGGTCATTCATAACGATCATAGTGCGACTTAAAAGATCGTGGTAAGTAATGATACCAGTGAACCACTGGGTGGCAGAATCTTGCCTGTACACTCGTACTCTATAGCCGTTCAATGAATAGGGACCTGAAAAGAGTAACAAAGCAGCAATTAGTCACCATGAAAGTACGAGAGATGGAACTGAAAAATAAATTTTATATCAGTTACTGAAGGTTGAACAGTCGATCCCAAAATAATTGATGCCAAGCTAAATACACTTCTCAGTGATTTGCATTAAAAACATTCTTTTTCACATAACACAACAGCACTATATAAAAGCAAAATAATACCTTGCATAAAAATCTCCTGAACTTTTTGTTCTTTAACCCAGGCTTTCACCTCTTCATGAAGTGGAGGGTTGTCCCTGAGAACTGGGCTCAGGCTGTCTATGTCGTCCTTTTTTTAAAAAAAAAGTGAAAGAATTGCTTTGGTTATTTTGTAGTTCAGTATATTTGCTTTGCTTAACAATGTGCATGATCCACTTGTCACAACAATCTGAAATTGAGGAAGTGATGGCCTAATAGTGTTATCACTGAACTTTTAATCCAGAGACCCAGCAATGGTCAGGGACCCTAGTTCAAATCCACCTTCGCAGATAGCAGAATTTGAATTCAATAACAGAAAAATCTGGAATTAAGATTTTAATGATGACCATGAATCCTTTGTCTACCAGCAGGAAAACCCCATCTGATTCACTAACATGCTTTGGGGAAGGACACTTTCATCCTTAGCCGGTTTGCCTGACATGTGGCTTCAGATCCACAATATGAGGTTGACTTTTAATTGCCCTCTGGGTAGTTAGAGATGGGCAATGAATGCTAGCCTAGCCAGTGATACCTTCATCCCATGCATGAATTTAAAAAAAAAGTTTCTTGAACTTCTCAATGACAAACTGAACTATTTTCCTTCACAAATTTACATATGCATCATCCAGAGGCTCATATATTTGCTTCTCTTTTTACTGCCTCTTTCTTCTCTCCTTTAAAACAATCTTTAGAACACACTAGTTTGACAGAGCTTTGACCTATCTGCCCAAATATTACCTGAAACCTTTACAAGTCACTGGGTGAGGTCCCAGTTGGAATACTCCGCCCAACTGTGTGCACCTTATACAGGTATTAGGTGGATCTGAGACTTCAGTTAGTCAGAGAAACCAGAGAATCTAGGATTGCTTTTGAGAGGAGAGAAAGTTGGGAGAGGTTTAAAAGAGTTGTTCAAAATCATCAGGTCTTAAACAGACTTAAGGAGGAGAAACTTTTGGAAGGAGTAACAGGAATACAGAGTACTAGGTTAATGCTAAGATTCTCATTGTGTGGAATGAGCAGAGATCTCGGTGTCCATGTGCATAGATTGCTGAAAGTTGCCATCCAGGTTGAGAGGGTTATTAAGAAGGCATACGCTGTGTTAGCTTTTATTGGTAGAGGGATTAAGTTTGGAGGCATGACGTCATGTTGCAGCTGTACAAAACTCTGGTGCGGCTGCACTTGGGAGTATTGTGTACAGTTCTGGTCACAACATTACAGGAAGGACTTGGAAGCATTGGTAAGGTTGCAAAGGCAATTTACTAGGATGTTGCTTGGTATGGAGAGAAGGTCTTATGAGGAAAGACTGAGGAATTGAGACTGTTTTCGTTAGAGGGAAGGAGGTTAAGAGGTGACTTAATAGAGGCAAACCAGATGATCAGAGAATTGAATAAGGTGGATAGTGAGAACAGTTTTCCTCGGATGGTGATGGCTACACAAGGGGACATAGCTTTAAATTGAGGGGTTATAGATAAAGGTAGTTAGAGGTAGTTTCGTTACTCAGAGTAGTAAGGGTGTGAAATGCCCTGCCTGCAATAGTAGTGGACTAACCAACATTAAGGACATTTAAATGATCATTGGATAAACATATGGATGATAATGGAATAGTGTAGGTTAGATGGGCTTTAGACTGGCTTCACACGCGAGCACAACATTGACAGCTGAAGGGCCAGTAATGTTCTATGTAAACTGTCTAGTGGCATACGGTGTGCTAACTGGAGAAAAGTTTATTGGTAACTGGCAAAAGAACAAGAAATGAGATGGAGATTTTCTTGTTTAACATAGCAGATTACCATGATTTTGAACACACTATCTGAAAGAGTTCAAATTCAAATGTTGAGTGGAGTCTCCTCATTCACATGCCCACCTTTCACAAATTTGCTGATCGACATGATACCTACAATGTACTTTTCTGTTTGCTGCAACTCCAATTTTCCCTAACCCTCCAATAACCCTAACCCTATTAAGAAATAAAATGTTTTACTCAACCACCTCCCCCCCAACCAAATACATTTCATTTAACTCTCACCAATGGAAAACAGATGAAGTTAATGTCACATAATCCCCCCTCCCAACCCTGGCAAAAGTAAGTGACAGATGGCTATAATCTAGGGATGGTATTTATGGTCCTGCATCACCGTAAGACACTCCAATTTTACATTTTTTGGGAATAAACATGTGCAATGCACATTGCACATTTTTTCCCCCACTTACAAGAATCATCAACTGCAACATTCTCCAGGAACATGCATAGCGGACTTCACTAGAGTGTCAAGAGATTTTGAAACGTACAATATTCATACAAGATGTGTTTGGATGGATGGAAATAGAATGTTTCCCACGGATAGTGAGTCTAAAACCAGGGGACACAATCTCAAAATAAGGGATAGGTCACTTAAGACAGATGAGAAAGATCATTTTTTTTAAAACAGAGGATGGGTGAATCATTTGAAATCTTTACTCTAGATGCTTGTGGAAGCTTAATCATTAAACATAAAACTGTATTTGAAAGATTTCAGGAGACTAATTACATAAAGGGACATGGGGACAGCATGGAAGAATGGTACTGAGATAGAGGATTATGAGTTGGATTTTGTTAAAATGGTGAGATTGTACAGTTTGGAGGTACAGAAGGATCAGAGTGTCCTAGTACACAAATTGCAATAAGTAAAAGGTACAGCATGTAACTGGGAAAGTTGCCATCCAGAGAATATCATCATTCATTGCATGGGAAACTGGATACAAATGTAGGCATGTTATGGCTTCAGTTACCCATGGAACTGGTGAGACCTCAGCTTGAGTACTGTGTACACTATTGATCATCTTATTTAATAAAGGATGTGATTTTGTTGGAAGTACTTTGGACCAGGTTCACTAGGCTGAGACTTGGAATGGGTGAGCTATCTTATGAGTAAAAATGCAACAGGCTAAATTTGTATCCACTGGAGTTTAGAAGACAAAGAAGCGATTTGACTGAAATACAAGATTCCTCAGGTGCATGTGGACAGAATATTTTCTCATATGAGAGAATTTAGAACAAAGGATCACTGTTTAAAAATAAGCAGTTGGCTATTTAAAATAGGAGATGAGTAAATTTATTTTCTCTTAGAGGAGATTGAGACTGAAAGGGCAATGAATATTTGAATATTTTCAAAGCAGAGGTTTAGATTCTTAGTAATCAAGGGGTAGATTAGGGGATGAAACAGCAGGGAAGAGGGCTTTATTTCGCTATTTCAGCTATGAAAGAGCTCACCCTATTTGATACTCACAAAAAGCATAGAGATATAATGACCTGAAAATGGATTTCAGCTGCAGATAGAAGACAAGTTGATAGTATGAAATGAAACTTGTGCCTATATTATCAGAACTCTCATTTGAAATATCTAGCTTCCAACAGATAAGCAAGTTGGTTACAGAACTAGTGGAAAATGAGTAACACAACATAAAACCTAAACTCTGTTGTAAAATATTAGGTTCACTGATACATCGTTCTCATTTCTCAATTAGAAAAGTAATTCAACTACACACCCTATTCTATTAATGCCCCCGACCATTATATTCCAAGTGCCAAATGATCTTACACTTACACAATTATATATATATATATAATAGCATTTCAGAAAAATGAGATATCTCCGTGTGAATAATGTGTGCAGTGCTGTGTCATTTAAACTTACTTTCTCATTAGATCCAAGATTTTGTTTTTACCACTGAAAACACACATATGGTTCATGTTCCATTATAAAGGCTTGGGCACAAAAACTAGGCTGTCATTTCAAGGGAGTGCTGCACTGTCAAGGCTTTTTAATTGAGAATTTAAACTGGAACTCTAACTGCCCAGTCAATATTCAGATCTCAACCAAATTCAATGGTACAGATTATTTGTGGGCACTGTTCTTCAAGTTTACTCAATGGGCTGTGAAGCCGTTAACAGTGCTTTATACGCGTAATCCATGAGGCAGACATGATTTGGAGGTGCTGGTATTGGACTGGAGTCCAACAGGTTTATTTGGAAGCATTAGCTTTCAGAGCGCTGCTTCTTCAGACATTCAGAAAACATTCTAAGCAGATGCAATCATTACCAAAGGCCATCCAAAACAAAGACAGCTGCCAAAATAACATTACAACTGCCCATGTAACATTACTGCTAACAAACCCAGACTGCAAGTATCATATTCTTTGAAAAAAATTATGCTACTTTTGGAGAAGGTATACCTTCAGGAACCTCAATAACATTCAAAAAATTAAATATCAGACCCAAAACAGTGTACTTCATAAAAAAAAGAGCACTTATGTGGTTCAGATAGACGCTTTCAACAGTACAGGTGATAACCTTCCTTTGTTCTGAATATTGCCATACCAAATTACTCCCATTCCCAGTCTGAACAAATTTAATCAGTACAGAAGTATAGCACACTGGCTCAGTGGTTAGCACTGCTGCCTCACAGCGCCAGGGACCTGGGTTCAATTCCAGCCTCAGGCGACTGTCCGTGTAGAATTTGCACATTCTCCCAGTGTCTGTGTGGGTTTCCTCCAGGTGTTCTGGTTTCTCCCACAATCCAAAGATATGCAGGTTAGGTGAATTGGCTACATGATTTGGAGGTGCTGGTATTGGACACTGTTTAGGGATGTGTAGGTTAGGTGGATTAGTCAGAGACAAATGTTAAGTAATAGGATAGGAAATGGGTCTGGGTAGGATGCTTTTTGGAGGGTCGGCGTGGGCTTGTTGAGCCTAACATTTCCATACTTTAAGGATTCTATGTCTATGCTGTGTTCTCATGCACTGAAAAATAAAATTACATTTTGTCAATACTGTGCTTCTTGAAACACACACAGGTAATTTGTTTAATAAGTTCACTTGCATTCTTAAAACCACTGGATCCAAGAACTGAAATATCTGTAACCTTCTTGGATTAATGGTTTTCATCAAACCCATCTTGGTTTAAATTGAATTACAGAGGAACCTTGGTTATCCAGCATTTGATTACTCAACAAAATATTTCCTGCCCGTGTCGTTCGGATAATCAAGGCTCCTCTGTAAATGCCATATACTTCCAAAACTATTTTCACTGTTCCTAAATATCACATTGAGAGTTGTGTTCCATTTAAGCTGAATGTTTAACCAGCCGGATAGCAAACAGGAAGCTACCACACATGCAGTTCACAAGTAGTTCCCCTTTAATATATTGCAGTGTGAGGTCAAACAGAAAAATAAAAGTTACCACGCACTTAATAAGTCACATATAACAAGGGAAATTTAGAGGAACACTGGTTGTGAGTCTGCACCATTGCATTTCACTTTGAATAAAAAAAAAGTTGTTGGGCTGATCTGCTAGCATATGAAAATTCTAGGATTCCACCTATTATGCCACCCCCATCCAGAGGTTAGGCCAAACAATGTTTGCACAGATGGGAAGTGCAAGGAACCAAAAGAAAAGTTGTTTTGAACTACATATCAGAGAACAATTTGATCTAAATTCATGAACATTGAGGCAAGTTTTCTTGTTGCAAATACATACCCACTCTTAAAGAACACAAACAATTGCTCTGCATTCATCGTATAATTTCAAGGAAAACAGGTATTCAACTAACCTAAAAATGTAGTACTACGCATGAGCAGGCTTGCACTTTTCAAATTCATTTAAATATGTGGGGGCTGCTTATCAAGACCAGCAGTTTTTTTTAATCCATTATGAGTATCACTGCAATGAAGGAGAGAACCATTTTGATGTAGACATTGAATAGTTTCTGCAGATAGGATGGCACAGTTTCTTCAGTTTCTTCATAAAACCAGTTATATTTTTGATTTGGAGATCACACAATACCAGGTTATAATCAACGAGTAAAAACAATGACTGCAGATGCTGGAAACCAGATTCTGGATTAGTGGTGCTGGAAGAGCACAGCAGTTCAGGCAGCATCCAACGAGTAGCGAAATCGACGTTTCAGGCAAAAGCCCTTCATCAGGAATAAAGGCAGAGAGCCTGAAGCATGGAGAGATAAGCTAGAGGAGAATGGGGGTGGGGAGAAAGTAGCATAGAGTACAATAGGTGAGTGGGGGAGGGGATGAAGGTGATAGGTCAGGGAGGAGAGGGTGGAGTGGAGAGATGGAAAAGGAGATAGGCAGGTAGGACAAGTCATGGGGACAGTGCTGAGCTGGAAGTTTGGAACAAGGGTGAGGTGGGGAAAGGGGAAATGAGGAAACTGTTGAAGTCCACATTGATGCCCTGGGGTTGTCGTGTTCCAAGGCGGAAGATGAGGCGTTCTTCCTCCAGGCGTCTGGTGGTGAGGGAGCGGCGGTGAAGGAGGCCCAGGACCTCCATGTCCTCGGCAGAGTGGGAGGGGAAGTTGAAATGTTGGGCCACGGGGCGGTGTGGTTCATTGGTGCGGGTGTCCCGGAGATGTTCCCTAAAGCACTCTGCTAGGAGGCGCCCAGTCTCCCCAATGTAGAGAAGACCGCATCGGGAGCAACGGATACAATAAATGATATTAGTGGATGTGCAGGTAAAACTTTGATGGATGTGGAAGGCTCCTTTAGGGCCTTGGATAGAGGTGAGGGAGGAGGTGTGGGTGCAGGTTTTACAGTTCCTGTGGTGGCAGGAGAAGGTGCCAGGATGGGAGGGTGGGTTGTAGGGGGGGCATGGACCTGACCAGGTAGTCACGGAGGGAACGATCTTTGCAGAAGGCGGAAAGGGGTGGGGAGGGAAATATATCGGAAGGCGGAAAGGTCCGGACCTATTCTACTGCCTATCTCCTTTTCCACCTACCAACTCCACCCTCTCTTCCCTGACCTATCACCTTCATCCCCTACCCCACTTGCCTATTGTACTCTATGCTACTTTCTCACCAACCCCACCCTCCTCTAGCTTATCTCTCCACATTTCAGGATCTCTGCCCTTATTCCTGATGAAGGGCTTTTGTCCGAAACGTCGATTTCACCGCTCTTTGGATGCTGCCTGAACTGCTGTGCTCTGCCAGCACCACTAATCCAGAATACCAGGTTATAGTCCAACAAGTTTAATTGGAAGCACACTAGCTTTCTGAGCAACGCTCCTTCATCAGGTGATAGTGGAGGGCTCGATCGTAACACAGAATTTATAACAAAAATTTACAGTGTGATGTAACTGAAATTATACATTGAAAAAGGTTGAAGGTTCTGGATTAGTGGTGCTGAAGAGCACAGCAGTTCAGGCAGCATCCAAGGAGCAGTGAAATTGACACCTTCAACATATTGTCTGACTATCACCACTGTTAACAGCTAACCCAAGAATGCAACTTTAAAAAAAGGGTTTTGTGATTTACACGTGAAAGAAGTGAAACAATCACTGTATTCTAACAGATGAAAGGCTTAACAGACAATAAATTTTTCAATGTATAATTTCAGTTACATCACACTGCAAATTTTTGCTATAAATTCTGTGTTACGATCGAGCCCTCCACAATCACCTGATGAAGGAGCATCGCTCCGAAAGCTAGTGTGCTTCCAATTAAATCTGTTGGACTATAACCTGGAGTTATATTTTTAGGATGATTAAACAGGCTCATGGCCATTTGTATTGATGCCAGGTTTTTTTTAAGAAACTGAAATCAAATTTTCAGACCGTCATGATGGATGTTACGAACACATTCCCTGAAATTAGCAGTGCAGACCTCTGGGTTACTTAGTAGATTTATAAAAAGTAGACTACTGTACCCTGTGACTAGGCTTTACCTTTGTCAACAAATATACAGTAAAACACTTCGATATCATCACACCCTGGTAATGCACCGGATTAAATTCAAAATCTTAAATGCTTCATTGCACTGACAAGGAAGAAAACAATGGAGAAACACCTTCAGAAATCTTCAGGGTCATAGGGAAATTTCAGCAATAGGTTGATCATCTGCATTACTGCTCCAAAAAGTTGATTAGTTTGTGAGGACTATCTTTATTATTCGCAGATACATCTTTCATACAGTGCATCAGTAGCCGAGCTGTAGCTCAATGCAATACTGCTCTAAATAGGTTGATGGAGAAAATCATCAGACAACTTGAGATCATTTAATTTCAGCATCAGTGATATCATTCAGAGTCATATATGCTCTCTTGTACAGTTTAAAAGAGGTGTGCTTTAATCTTGAAACTCTTAACAGCCGCCTCAGACGACTGACTGTGTGGAGTTTGCACGTTCTCCCCGTGTCTGCGTGGGTCTCCTCCGGGTGCTCCAGTTTCCTCCCACAGTCCAAAGATGTGCAGGTCAGGTGAATTGGCCAAGCTAAATTGCCCGTAGTGTTAGGTAAGGGGTAAATGTAGGGGTATGGGTGGGTTGCGCTTCGGCGGGTCGGTGTGGACTTGTTGGGCCGAAGGGCCTGTTTCCACACTGTAAGTAATCTAATCTAATCTAATGATAAACATCCAGTTAGAAAGGGCCTAGAAAAAGTATCAACAGAAGCTGAATGATGCCAGGAAGAATTAAGAAATTATAGTAAGAATTCTGTTAAGTAAAAGGATTTTTTTAAAAAACTGTCATGTTTTCAAAAAGAACAGTAGACAAACTTTCCTCATTTTGAACTAATTTTTTAAAAAGCAGATGCACACTATTCCTACCACCTCCTACACATTAATGGAAATTTAAGACATATAAACCATAAACCCTTGACAAACAGGGACCTTTCAAGAGGCTGGCAAAAATAAGGATAAAAGCATGGACAGTCAAGCAGCCAGTCAAAGCAAAAATACTCACAAAAAGACTAAGATGTTCTTCATTAACAAATTGCATGTTAATTTACATCAAAGAATGCATTGAGCCTCTGTAAACTCAATAACCTGACATTCAAAACAAATCTACATTGTTTCAAATCATTAAGCTGTTTAAACTCATTAATTTGGGGTTTTTGCTTCCATTACCTTACTTGGCAGTCAATTTCACATACAAGTTATTAAGAAAGAAAACCCTAAACGTGCTGTTTGTTTTCTTCAAATGTCACAGTTTGACTTCTTCACTTGAAGTAATTCTCTAGATTCAACTTGACAGTCTTAAACATCTTTATTCAATCTCAATCCCTGAAAATCAGGCTTTTTTTTTGTTCTTCCAAAATGTGGAACTGCAAGTACAAGTTATGGTTCTTTATTGCAGCATTTCAGAACTTGTGTGACATTCTAGTCTTGGTTTCAGGAATTTGCCATACCACCCAGGACATTGTCTGATTATACACTACTGCATGGCCAAGCATGACTTCTGTTGATTTGAGGACAGAGTTCAGCATTCTAATATTTTTGAAGATTGTTGCTCCATAATCTACCAATATCCCAGAACTGTTCATTCATGGCTATTTCATCATAATGAAATCAATAAGTGAACTTAAATAAAATACTCCGCTACTTGCGATTTTAGCTTTGTTTCTTCCACTGAATTACCAGTACAATTTACAAACAGCATTTTCTTTTCACAGAAAACTGAATCAGATAAGAAAAAGCTATTTGTACACATATCATGAGAGTCTACTCCTTGCCAGATCAGGTTAATTATGAAGTCAAGACAGGGAAATTGCAACTCCACAATACTGGAATGATCACAATCAAACATTTGATGGAATTCAGCCATTAATTTGCAACAATGGAATGGATGGAATATTTTGACCACAATTGTCAGAGAAAGCACAATGTGAGGAGCAAAGGGAGAAAGAAACTGGCAGAGCAGAAGCACAGAAATAAAACTTTATCAGCTAATTGCTGTGCATTCTTAACTGTTCTAATTCTCAATTCCATACACTGCTGGCTAAAATTCCATCCACTCCTGCCTTAAACAGACATGAAAGCAAAAATACAACTGCAGATGAGAAAATTATTTTGGTGCGCTTGGACAAAATCATAAAATTAATACACAACTAGAAAAGATCATCAGAAAGGCTAATGGACTGTTGGAATTTGTCTCAAAGTTATTAGAATATCTAAGTAAGAGCACTATGCTTTAATCGTTTGTTGTCTTGGTCAGATTCCCTGCATTGTTTTGTGCAGCTTATCTCATGGAAGATACAACTTGCTGGAGTTTTGAAGACCAGTGGAAAAGCTCAATGAGGGAGAATACTTCGAAGGGAAATCAGGCAGCAATGTTTTCAAACACAAAGGGCATTGGAAACCGGGATGGGACTACAGGTTTGGTCAACTGAAATTTTCAATACTTAGACCAAAATGACCATCGGGTACCAGAGAACATGGGTCAAAGGGATGTGAAATGGAATTGGGATACAGAACGTCTCCGATCAAAACAAATGGCTTGACACTGAGTTGAATACTTATGATCCCTTTAATAGTTGTAAAGTAGTTACTGAAACAACATTCCCCACCCCCATCCCTCCATTTAAACAATAAGTTAGAAATATCTCTGACTTTTGACTCTAGTAGGCTGATGTTCGAACATAATTTAAATTTCCTTGAGAGAGAAAAGCCTGGGAGGCAATTCTTAATTCATCTGGTGTTACTGCATAGCTGAAAAAGCTGCATTCCAGATTTCTTTCCAACAAAACTTGACTCTAATTAGAACAATACACAGCAAGAAATCTGTCAAACACAGCAAATCAAAAACCTTGAGAAATCTTCTCCATTACCAAAAGAAAAGTCCGGTTTTGTTCTTGAAAAAGATCAAATCTGATGTTTTCTCATATCAAGAAACTGAGTATGTTGAGTTTTTCTAAAAAAAACACCAACAGTGTCAGTCACATCATTACCTGGAAATACTGTGATTTTTAAGATCCTACCAATGAGCATTCAACGTCATTTTAAGAGTTACGCAGTAACAACAATACCACAAGTTTGAATGATTCTTACTTTAGTTACCATGTTCTTCACAGGCGTCCCCCAAACAGGAACAGCACGGAATTTCTGTAACACATGTACAGGCATGGAACTCAACAATAATGAAGCTGATGATTTAATCTGTTTAGACGTGTGACACAAAGATTTTCATGGTCCTTGGTATTTTACAGGACAAGCCTTTCTGTCTCTCATTAACTTCAAGGTATTTGAATAATTTAAAAACAGAAAACATCTAACACTTGCCAAAACTCAAAACAGAATTACAAATATTCACCAAAGATTTATATTGGAAGTTATAATATACCAAATTCTTATTTTGCATAAAAGGTTATGAGAATGGGAAGATGACGGAGAAAAAAAGAGACATTTACACCAAAACATAGAACATTCCGAAAAACATGTGCTCTATTAATCCACATCTTGTATCCACAATAAATAAATCTTATTTTATTGTGCAAATCCTCTCACGCAAATAAGTCATTTGTGAACTCACAAATACATACCCACAACCTATCTGTCCACATAACAGCATACCCATAGCTTTATCAACACATTGCAACTGCTGATTCTTTATTCTGCTAAATTGGATTTACAAGTTTGATGGAATTGCAGCGACACAGATGTCCAGAGCAGGCAAATAGCCATAAGTCTGCCAAGTCTGCCTAATTCTGACCTCAACAAGCACTAATAGATCTAAATTAGAGAATAACTTACGGAGATGTAATCATGTACACAGCAAGATGCGGAACTGCACTTTTGCACTTCAAGCAGTGTGAGGTGAAAGCAAAAACAGAACAAGACCCCATCACCCATCGCTCATCAACATGCCTTCAGTTGCTCACAGAAGAAGAATCATTTAGGCAAAAAAAAATCAGAAGTGATAACCCACGTGAATGACACCACAAGCAAACTATACTGTCAACAATGAAAATGTACTTGTTAAAAGTGCGTAACATTTACCTTTTCAAGATGCCCCATTCTTTCCTCTAATCATGTACAGGAAGAGTTTAACCCTGAAAGGTTGTTGAAAGTGCTTCAAAGCATTCAAGACAAAACTCTAATCCAAATAATGGACTGGAAAATGCACAGTGTACATTGACATATAACTAGAACACTTGGTCATGCCATGTCATTAACTAACTCAAAAGAGACTGAAATAATTTATAGCTTAAAATGTGCTGCTGGAAAACAAAGCAGGTCAGGCAGCATCCAAGGAGCCGGAGAATCCACGTTTCGGGCATCGTGCCCGAAATGTCGATTCTCCTGCTCCTTGGATGCTGCCTGACGTGCTGCGCTTTTCCAGCAACACATTTTCAGCTCTAATCTCCAGCATCTGCAGTCTTCACTTTCTCCTTGAAATAATTTATAGTCTATTAACTGTACAAAACTATAAACTAAATAACTCACAACTGACTAAGAAACACCTTTACTGTGCCACCTTTGGGCGGCACAGTGGTTAGCACTGCAGCCTCACAGCGCCAGAGACCTGGGTTCAATTCCCGCCTCAGGCGACTAACTGTGTGGAGTTTGCACGTTCTCCCCGTGTCTGCGTGGGTTTCCTCCGGGTGTTCCAGTTTCCTCCCACAGTCCAAAGATGTGCGGGTCAGGTGAATTGACCATGCTAAATTGCCCGTAGTGTTAGGTAATGGGTAAATGTAGGGGTATGGGTGGGTTGCGCTTCGGCGAGTCGGTGTGGACTTGTTGGGCCGAAGGGCCTGTTTCCACACTGTAAGTAATCTAATCTAACCTTTCAAAATAATTAGAGTCTACCATAGCCTTGGTGTTTACCAGGCTGACATCTCCAATCTGAGAACCAAGATGGCTCTTGTGGCACAATGGTAATGTGCCTCTGAGTCAGGAAGTGTGGGTCCAAATCCCACCTGTTCCAGCTGCGTGGAATAACATCAGGTTAATTAAAAAATATCTTTGAGAATCAAGGATCAACAACTTCAGTATGCTCCCTAATAAATCAAAAATGATCACAAATACAAGCAAACAAAACAGAAAATTCTAACCTTAAACTCAATTTGACAGTGCCATCAACTTGAACTTCAATCAAAGACAAAGTTTTGTAATTATAAATTTATAAGCCTGATTAGCAAGTGAAGTTCTTCAAATGTTTGGAGTTATATCATCAATTTCATATTTCCTGTTGGGGGAAGCCCTTGTAAGTCAAGCATGTTGTAGAATGAAGTTTTCAAACTTGTAGTTCCATCTCAAACCTGCACAGCTCCTTGCTGGGAGCATGGGATTGATAAATTTATCCTTTCCAGTCTACTTGGTATGATTAAATGTTCACATGTAATACTTTAAAATACACTGAAATTGCACACACACATCTGTCAAAATATCATAGTTATTTCTGTTCATGACACCAGAATATTTGTCAATTTCATCTGAAAAGCACAATTACAATTACTGCCATAAAAACAAATTAAAAATGTGATCTGAACTTCAGGTGTCTTGGTCCTCTGTGTATCCAAATGTACAGACCAATTTCAGCTTCTGTTTCCCAATGAATGATAAAAAGGAAGGAATTCTACAAAGCTATTCAATGCATCAGCTTAAGAAACAGGATGTGGTACTGAGCAAAAAAACCTACAGATTTGTACCTTGTATGCAATACAAGTTGGAGTTTCAAAATTGCTTCAACCATCGTTAGGACTTTTCTGGGAATTCAAGATACAACAGTGGATTATTTGAAATCTTGTACTAAAGTCGAACTGAGTAAGCGAGCGGATAAATTGAAGGTACAAATAAAATCTCACATAATTGCAATACTTTCAGCATTGAGAATTAAAAAGGGAAGAATCCTGTAATTAATCTGCTGCTGTTAAAATTAGCTAAGATTCAGAGCAAAGTTAAAATGCTTGAACTAGAGGAAAAAGAAAAAAAGCCATAGAAAGGGAAGAGAAAGGTAAAAAGAAATGGGAATAAGAAAGCATGAATTGGTTAGAGAAAGAAGAAGAAAAAAAGAAAGGGACAGTGAGGAGGGAAAAATTATTTTAACTAAGTTTAAACTCAACAGAAAGAGAGAGATCAGCAAACATGAATTAGTGAGAGAAAATCATCGAAGATTAAAGAAAAGATAACAACTCAGAATAATCTTTCTGATTCCAATAAATGAATACAAGCAATCAATGATGAGATTAACTAATACTTAATTGCAATCTATCACTTAATCAACACTACAGAAATAGTATTTCAGTGTGGCCATCATCGTATATGAGTGCCAAGGATCAAGTTCATTCTTGCCTATGGCAATGCCAATGACAAGCAGAAACAAAACGGCAAAAATGTCAATGACCCGCATGTCGGTGCCTAACTTTGTTTTGTAACAAAGCTTGGAAGCTCTAGCAAAATTCTAACATATTTTTAATTTATAAGTCCACATGCATTTGTTCCTCAGTGCCTCATATGATCAATATTCGGTTGTAAAATTAAATTCAGCAATTCTCAAAGCTATTTACAACCAATTATTTGAAGAGGTTCTCAGCATCTCACAACCATCTAACAAAAGAAATTGATGTATGGTAATTTTGTTCACTCTCCCCTCCTTGCTTCCATCTAGTTTTCCATCACTCTCAGTAGTCTCTTTCTTTCTACTCTCCCTAAATAGTACAGAGTAGAAAAAAAATCCAATGTGCAGCAACATATCAACTTAGGAAACAACTGTACAACTGTATCACACGATACAAAATATCTCCACTCAGTCACCGCAAATATTTCCCAAATTCGAACCGATTTTGGAATACTTAAACACTCCTGCATTTTGTTTTTGTTCACTGGCTCGGGCAGCATTTATTGCCCATTCCAAATTTCCCAGAGAGCAACTAAGAGTTAACCACAGTACTGTTGGACTGGAGTCACATGTAGATCTGACCAGGTAAGGATAGTAGATTTACTTCCTTAAATGACATGAGTGAAACAGATGGGTTTTCCAACTATCAACAGTTTCATGGTCATTATTATAATCTCAATACCAGATTTTTATTGAATTCAAATTTCACCATCTGGTATGTTGGGATTTGAATACCCAGGTCTCTGGATTAACAGTCCAGCGATAATACCACTCAGCTGTCATCACCACAGTATTCCTCTGTTGTTAAAATGTGACACACTAATTTAACCATAACCTTCACTCCAAATCTGTTTCTCATTTTCAGTGGTCTACAATATGATCCAAATAATAGAACTATTTTCTTGTTATTCCTCAATACAATTGAAAGAAATTCTGTTTGGATCATTTCTTGATTCAATACTCATCTCTTTCCTGTTTTCCTTAATATTTGATACCAAATTCTAACCCTGTTTCAATTATTGCTACGTTACCATGATTTTCTATTTTCATCAATGATTTATAGTCATAGAATCATACAGCAATGAATAGGCTCTTCAACCCATCAAGTTGTACTGACCTATCTACATTTGGCCCACAGCGTTCAGTGTTGTGACATTAAGTGGGACTAGTCATCTTGTCTCCCACTGTGATGGCCTGCATTCAATCAAATCAAATTTTCCTTAATTTATACAGCATTCCCAGAAATGAAACATATGCAAGCCTTTGCAGGGTTTGACCGAGGTAGATGTCAAAGTCATATTCCGATTCTACTCTTGTCCTGATACAAGTCTTGTGTTTCTGTTGATAGATATGGCTAATATTTCTCCTTAGATCACTTGCTTGGTCATTTCAGCATGTTATGGAGCATTAGATCAAAAATCACGCACAACTATACCACATCTGGAGTAGTGTAGAATTTGACTTTCTTTTTTTGAAAAAAGGATACAAGTGCATTAGCCAAGTTTCAAATGCCTCACTCCTGCAATGAGGGGCACTAAATTTGTTCAAGGCTGAGTTTAAGACCTTTTCTAAGCAAGGAAATTGGGGTTAACCGAAGGCAGAACAGGAAGTGGAGTTGAGACAAAAATCAGATCAGCTATGATCTTATTGAATGGTGCAGCATGCTCAAAGGGGCAAATGGCCAACTCCTCCTAAGTCCAATGTTTCCATGGAATTTAGATCTCACGTAACCTCAGTAGGGCAAGCATGTTCCATTTCCTAAATGACATGAGTAAACTAGTTGTGCTTTACAATATAGATAATGCTTTTTCTTGTCAATCTGTAATTAGTCTATTTAATATTCAGTATAATGTCTTGCCATGGTATGATGTAAGCTGCTTCAGCAATGACCTTCAATTTTTCATTCTTTCAGAAGTAGGGATATTCGTTGATAATTTCTCAATGTTCAGCTTCAATCACCACTTCTCAGATACCAAAGCCGTCCATGTTCAAAACTCAGTATACCTGGACAATATCTTGGCTCGAGCTAACAGGTGGCAAATAATATTCATGCCACAGAAGTGCCAGGGAATTACAATCCTCCAAGAGAGAGAGTCTAACCAATGCCCTTTGACATTAAATGACATGAAATGGCATCAGCATCATACAATCTTCCTAAAGCAACATCCTGGTAATTACCATTGACCAAAAATTAAAAGGGGCTTGCTATATAAATGCTGTGGTTACAAGAGCAGGTTATAGCAGCAATTAACTACCCCCATCCACAAAGTCTTCTTCATGGATCTTTATGGGGTAACAAGCTGTATGGAATTACGGAATTACAAACTGAAAGGTCAAAGAGGGAAGAGTACTGGAGGAGTTGAGGTCAGTAACTCTTCTGGAAACAATGATCTGACATCTGTGGGTTGGATGAAAGAAGGGGAAGTATTGGACAGCATGTCAGAAAGTTTGAAAACAATGTCACAGTTGGACATAAGAGAAAGTGATGTAGCAAGTTTAGAGGGAGACAAGTTAGAACAAGTGAGGGGAGCATAGATATTGAGGTAGCCAATTTCACACTAGCAATTCTCAAAAGAATAGGTATAAGGCCGAAAGGAGGGTTCCAGGTCAAGGGAAAGCATGAAAGATAGTTGAAAGGGGGAAGGCTCTTGGCTAATGAAGTGGTCATGGGGTTGAAAATGACAGAAACGTGCAACATCATGTCAACATTAAAATTAAGGTGGGAACCTAAGCCTTTGGTTAGGATAGTCTGTTCAGTATCAGAGAGAGAGTAAGCTCAGGGAGTATATTGAATAGACAGCAAGAGCTTAGATTAGGAGGAGTAGCATCAGAGGGAAGTAAAGGAGAGAGATTTGGTACCAACCTGGAGCTTGCAATCCTCAAAACGCAAAAGAATGAGTAAACTTTGCTTGTTAAAATGTTTGATGAGACAAAAGATGAAAGACAAGTGTCCAGAATGACAGTTTTGACATAAAGTGAGCCCATTCTGCTGAAGAGAGGGGTCAAGACAGTGCCATGCACCACCATATTAATGGAGTGAGAATCTAAGACTCTGACAAGAATGAATGTTAAATATTTAAAAGGTACAGGTAATCACAGATGGATCTGAACCAGCATAGGTGGAATTTCACTGTGAATTAAGTTAGAGCTGAAGACAATTGCTGAGAATGAAAATGAGGCTGAGACAGCAGGTATTGGTGGATACTTGATCAAACATGAGGAGTGAGATAGAAAGCAATGAAGGTTAATATATTTGGGTCTTAGTAACTGGCATTACAGAGGAGGTTCACTAGGTTTAATCCAGGTAGAGAAGGATGGTCTTGTGAGGAAATGTCTGAAGTTTAGAAGAGTGAGAGGCAACCATATTGAAACATAAAAGATTGGAATATACAATAAGGGGGCAATCCTTCAATGTGTAATGAACAACTTTCTGGAGCAGTACATTTTCAGCCCTGTGAGGGAGAGAGCTATGCTGGATCTGGACATGAGGCAGGCTAACTGAACTATGTCAGAATGGGGGAGCATATGAGAAATAGTAATCAAAACATAATACTGTCCAATACTAATTTGGAAAAGGATAAAAGTCAGTCAACGATTAAGATGCCGGATTGGAAAAGGGCAAATTTTAGGCGACTAAAAATTCAACTGGAGCACACTGATTGGAAATGCATTTTTGTGCATAAAAATAGTAGCTGAAAAATGTGAGAATTTCAAAAGAGACAGAAATAGGATCAAAGTTATGTACACACCATGAGAAATAACCACAGGGTATCCAAAGCTAGAGTATCCTAGGTGAATAAGGTTATTGATAAGAAAATAAGGAAGAAAAAAAAGAGGCATATGATACAATCAGAAATCAGGAAGAGTATCTCAAATGCAAGAGAGAGGCTAAGGCTGGAATAAGGAAGGCGAAAAGGAAGCATAAGGAAATGATGGCAGCCCACATTAAAATAAATCATACTTCAAACATATTAATAGTAAAAAGATTAGCAAAGAACAGAATGGTGCCCATAGGAATAAGCAGAGCAAACTGCTCTTTGAAGCAAAAGGTGTGGCAAAAAGTATGAAATGTAACAAAGATAGAGTGGTTGCCAGGCCTGGATGGGATGCATGCTAGATTGGTGAGAGGGGTAAGGGAACAAATTGCCTAGACATTGACAGAAATTTTCCAGGACTCTCTGAAAAAAGGAATTAATCCCAGGGAACTGAAGAATTAGAAATGTGATACTGTTGTCTAAAAAAGGGGCAAAGGTTAACCCAGAAAACTATAGATCCATCAGCTTGACACCAACAGAAGGAAAACTGATAACAGCCATAATACGGGATAAGGGAAATATACACTTCGAGAAAAGTAAGCAGCATGGTGGCTCAGTGGCTAGCCCTGCTGCCTCATAGCGCCAGAGACCCGGGTTTGATTCCCACCTTGGGCAACTGCCTGTGTGGAGTTTGCATATTCCTCCTGTTTTTGCGTGGATTTCCAGTGCTCTGGTTTCCTCCCACAGTCCAAAGATGTGCAGGTCAGGCGAATTGGCAAAGCTAAATTGCCCATATTGTTAGGCGAATTAGTTAGGGGTGAATATAGGAAAGGGGAATGGGTCTGGGTGGGTTACTCTTTATGCTTGTTATGCTGAAGGGCCTGTTTCCATACTGTAGGGAATCTAATCTAATCTACTAGACAATCAACACTGCTTTGTCAAGAACAGGTTTGATTGCGTTATTTGACAAGGTGATCTGGGCAGAGGAGGATAATGCTGTGGATGTTGCATTTTTGGACTTTCAAAAAGCATTTCATACAGTGCCATATGGCAGGATGGTAAGCAATTAGAAATGTTTGAGATTGATGGTTCCTTGGCGGTATGGATTGGAAGTTGATGAAAGGTAGGAACCAGAGCATAGGATAGATGGGCTTTTCTCAGACTGGAGACAAGATCAAAGTATTCCGCAGGAATTAGTGTTGGAACTCTTGGTTTTTCTGATTCATATAAATTATTTTGAGATGAGTATTGAGGGCAAAATTTCTAAATTTGCAGATGATAATAAGCTAGGGAGAACAGTGAATTGTGAGGATGACACTGAGCGACTTCAGAAAGACATTGACAAGTTGACCAAATGAGCAGACACCTGGAAGGTAAATTTCAATGCAGAGAAATGTGAACTAATGCATTTTGGTAAACAAAAGACAAAGTGACACTACAGGCTCAATGGTACAAGTTGAAGAGACTACAGGAGCATAGGGACTTTGCAGCTCATGTTCATAATTCTCTGAATGTAGCCAAGCAAGTTGAAACAGTTATTAAGAAGGCTAACAGGATCTTTGGCTTTATTAACAGAGGGTAAAAAATGAGGTCTGCAGATGCTGGAGATCACAGCTGAAAATGTGTTGCTGGTTAAAGCACAGCAGGTTAGGCAGCATCTCAGGAATAGAGAATTCGACGTTTCGAGCATAAGCCCTTCATCAGGAATGAGACAGAGTAGCCAAGCAGGCTAAGATAAAAGGTAGGGAGGAGGGACTTGGGGGAGGGGCGATGGAGGTGGGATAGGTGGAAGGAGGTCAAGGTGAGGGTGATAGGCCGGAGTGGGGTGGGGGCGGAGAGGTCAGTAAAGAGATTGCAGGTTAGGAGGGCGGTGCTGAGTTGAGGGAACCGACTGAGACAAGGTGGGGGGAGGGGAAATGAGGAAACTGGAGAAATCTGAATTCATACCTTGTGGTTGGGGGGTTCCCAGGCGGAAGATGAGGCGCTCCTCCTTCAGCCGTCGTGTTGTTATGCTCTGCCGGTGGAGGAGTCCAAGGACCTGCATGTCCTCGGTGGAGTGGGAGGGAGAGTTAAAGTGTTGAGCCACGGGGTGGTTGGGTTGGTTGGTCCGGGCGGCCCAGAGGTGTTCTCTGAAGCGTTCCGCAAGTAAGCGGCCTGTCTCCCCAATATAGAGGAGGCCACATCGGGTGCAGCGGATGCAATAGATGATGTGTGTGGAGGTACAGGTGAACTTGTGGCGGATATGGAAGGATCCCTTGGGGCCTTGGAGGGAAGTGAGTGTGGAGGTGTGGGCGCAAGTTTTACATTTCCTGCGGTTGCAGGGGAAGGTGCCGGGGGTGGAGGTTGGGTTGGTGGGGGGTGTGGATCTGACGAGGAAGTCACGAAGGGAGTGGTCCTTGCGGAACGCTGATAGGGGAGGGGAGGGAAATATATCCTTGGTGGTGGGGTCCGTTTGGAGGTGGCGGAAATGACGGCGGATGATACGTTGTATGCGGAGGTTGGTGGGGTGGTAGGTGAGAACGAGTGGGGTTCTGTCTTGGTGGTGTTTGGAGGAGCGGGGCTCAAGGGCGGAGGAGCGGGAAGTGGAGGAGATGCGGTGGAGGGCATCGTCGATCACGTCTGGGGGGAATCTGCGGTCCTTGAAGAAGGAGGCCAGCTGGGCTGTGCAGTGTTGGAACTGGTCCTCCTGGGAGCAGATGCGGCGGAGACGAAGGAATTGGGAATATGGGATGGAGTTTTTGCAGGGGGCAGGGTGGGAGGAGGTGTAGTCCAGGTAGCTCTGGGAGTCAGTCGGTTTATAGTAGATGTCTGTGTTGAGTCGGTCGCCCGAGATAGAGATGGAAAGGTCTAGGAAGGGGAGGGAGGAGTCTGAGACAGTCCAGGTGAATTTCAGGTCGGGATGAAAGGTGTTAGTAAAGTTGATGAACTGTTCAACCTCCTCGTGGGAGCACGAGGCAGCGCCGATACAGTCATCGATGTAGCGGAGGAAAAGGTGGGGGGTGGTGCCAGTGTAGTTGCGGAAGATGGACTGTTCCACATATCCTACGAAGAGGCAGGCATAGCTGGGGCCCATGCGGGTGCCCACGGCAACTCCTTTAGTTTGGAGGAAGTGGGAGGATTGAAAAGAGAAGTTATTCAGGGTGAGGACCAGTTCAGTCAGTCGAAGGAGGGTGTCAGTGGAAGGGTACTGGTTGGTGCGGCGGGAAAGGAAGAAGCGGAGGGCTTTGAGTCCTTCGTGATGGGGGATGGAGGTGTACAGGGACTGGATGTCCATAGTGAAAATAAGGCGTTGGGGACCGGGGAAGCGAAAATCCTGGAGGAGGTGGAGGGCGTGGGTGGTGTCCCGAACGCAGGTGGGGAGTTCTTGGACTAAAGGGGACAGGACCGTGTCGAGGTATTGGGAGATGAGTTCGGTGGGGCAGGAGCAGGCTGAGACAATGGGTCGGCCGGGGCAGGCAGGTTTGTGGATTTTGGGCAGGAGGTAGAAACGGGCGGTGCGGGGTTGTGGGACTATGAGGTTGGAGGCGGTGGATGGGAGATCCCCTGAGATGATGAGGTCGTGGATGGTCTGGGAGATGATGGTTTGGTGGTGGGAGGTGGGGTCGTGGTCAAGGGGGCGATAAGAGGAGGCATCTGCGAGCTGGCGTTTGGCCTCAGTGGTATAAAGGTCAGTGCGCCAAACTACCACCGCGCCTCCCTTGTCTGCGGGTTTGATGGTGAGGTTGGGATTGGAGCGGAGGGAGTGGAGGGCTGCACGTTCTGAGGGTGAGACGTTGGAGTGGGTGAGAGGGGTGGACAGGTTGAGTCGGTTAATGTCACGGCGGCAGTTGGCTATAAAGAGGTCGAGGGTGGGTAGGAGGCCAGCACGGGGTGTCCAGGTGGATGGGGTGTGTTGGAGGCGGGAGAAGGGGTCGTCAGAGGGTGGGCGGGAGTCTTGGTTGTGAAAGTAGGCACGGAGGCAAAGGCGGCGGAAGAATTGTTCAATATCTCAGTGCGTGTTGAACTCATTAATCCGAGGGCGTAGGGGAATGAAGGTGAGGCCCCTGCTGAGGACTGATCTTTCATCCTCAGAGAGGGGGAGATCTGGAGGGATGGTGAAAATCCGGCATGGTTGGAAGCTAGGACCTGGTGTGGGACTGGAGCAGGGGCTGGGGGCGGGGACAGAGATTGAAGTAGGGGCGGAGTTCGACGTGGTGACGTTGCTTGATGTGGGGTCGGAGTCAAGCGTCGTGACGGAAATAAGCGTGGGGGCGGGGTTACGTGTGGTGGCGAAAGTCGGTGTGGGGGCGGGGTTATGCGTGGTGACGAAGGTTTGCGTGGGGGCGGGGTTACGTGAAGTGACGAAAGACGGCGTGGGGCCGGGGTTATGCGTGGTGACGAAGGTTTGCGTGGGGGTGGGGTTACGTGTAGTGACGAAAGACGGCATGGGGGCGGGGAAACCTGAGGATTTGTGCTCCTGCAGGTTAGTGATGTCAGTGGGGGCGGAAGTGGCTGCGCCGACGGCAACCGGAGGGGCGGAAATGGTTGCGGCGACGGAGGAATGGTGGTCATTCCCGGTAGCCGCGTGGGTCGCGGGTCCGTCGGCGATCGTGGAAGCGGTTGTCTGTGCGGTGGTCACCGGGACAGTTGTTGGGGCGGCGATCGCGGGGGCTCCGAGGTCGGTGGGGGCGGAAGTGACGTCACGGTCGGCGGCGGCCTTGGGTGCCGCGGGCGCTGTGGAGGCCACATGTGTAATGGCGTCCTACAGGCCAATAGAAGATTCTGGAATAGTTGAGGAGCCACGAGTGTGGGGGTAAGTACATGAAAGTTTTTGGTACTTACTGTCTTTAATCTCTGATATGGCTAGGAAGAACTGTTTGTTGAGTTTGTGGATTCTTCTGTAGATGAAGAACAGCAGGGGTCCTTTGCAGGTCTGTGAGAGTGTTGTCCTGAGCTGGGGTAGGGCTGATTGCAGAGAGTGTAAGTGTCGACGCATGGCTGCAAGGGTGGAGCAGGTGCAGAATATAAAAGTAAGGAAGGGATGCTACACCTTTACAAATCTGGATTATTTGGAGTATCGCGATCAGTTATAAGTGCCTTCATGAACGAAGGATATTAAACCACTGGAAAGAGTGCAAAGGAGATTTACTGGAACAATATCAGGAATGAGGGATTTTAGACACAAGGCAAGATTAAAGAAAATTGGTTTATTTTCTTTGTAGCAGAGAAGATTACTTAAGATCTTAAAACAGACAAAGAGAAATCCCGGAGAAAAATGCAGAACTTGTTCAAGGTAGACATTGGTGGAAATGATATAGCAGTGGATTAGTTCGCGAAGGAAAAATTGTAATTAAAAATCCCACAACATCAGGTTATATAGTACAAAGGGTTATTTGGAATTTCAAGCTTTTGGAGTGTGCTCCCTCATCAGGTAAACCTGCTGGACTATAACCTGTTGTGGAATTTTTAACTTTGTCCATCCACATCAAAAAATATAATACTGTAGACACTGGAAAGCTTGCTGAAAGTACATCTCGAAACTATCCCACATCTGATCAAAGGTCCAGATCATAAATCCTAAATTCTGCTTCACTCTCTACTACCTAACCTGCTGAGCATTTCCATCATTTTCTCGAAAATATCAAACAGTATCTGAAAAGAAAAATAACTAAGTTGCAGTCAGTTAACTAAATTCCAATGAAGTGCACCTAATAGAAGCATTAATCCACCTTTCTCGATGCTATTAGACCTGTTGAAACCAATGTACCAACTTACCACACTGCAGAGCTTTATGAATG
The DNA here is from genome assembly GCF_020745735.1 of Hemiscyllium ocellatum. NCBI lineage: Eukaryota > Metazoa > Chordata > Chondrichthyes > Orectolobiformes > Hemiscylliidae > Hemiscyllium > Hemiscyllium ocellatum. The sequence continues at coordinate 7,081,485 of NC_083422.1, read as the reverse complement.
ATTATTTTCAAGCCCTGGACCACTCTAGCTTCACTGCAATCCTTCGAAGTCTTCAAGGAAAAACAGGGACAAGCTTGCACCCATTTTTGATGGCACCTCTTAGTCTGTTTCTAGGTCTGTACTGTCAAAACTGAGGGTCTCTAAAGCATGCTTTAGAAAATATGAGAACATAAACTTGTTTACCCTGAATCTTAGAGCACTAGTGGTCCTAAACAATTAATTTTACATATCACACCCAGTTTGTGGTTGAATGTGGAGAATCAAAATTGATTTTTTAGAAACTCTGCACTGTCCTTGACAATGTACACCATAAACACCAGCCTATGACACAAGTGCGAAAAGCACTGCTATTTTTAGAGTACTGGCTGAATCCAAAAGTCTTACAAAACAGAAAAATAAGATGCAGACAGGATTGTTTCCAGTCGAATGAAACAAGAAAACAACTATAAATATAGATGTATTTAAATCAAAGGGCTAAATGTGTTGTATTACTAACATTCAAATGACTTCCTGAATGGTAATATGTATGCTCTTATGATTTCAGTGTATGGAGGGGGTCAAAAAGAAGAATGGTGGAGAATTCTACATTTGCACATTTTACTAAGCAACAAGAGTACTGCAGTTTAAACTTTCCATAACCTTCATTCCTTCTGATAAATCTGACATAGATCAGTTATCACAGGAAGTACTGGGGTTTTGAAAATGCAACAGAAACCATAACTGCACTTTGCACACACAGGCTTAAGGTAGCAGGAGGACTTTTTAAGATTATATGTGCAATTAACGGATCGTAGTAAAATAGTTCAACATGACATTTATTTTGATCCTCATGGAGCAACAACTGAAACAGTTTACTTTAAACGCGCCTTTGTTACTAGTTTCACTACACGTTTTCTTGATAAACAACCTGAATGGAAAGTAATTCACCAATAAATGTTTGAATTAAATGAGCATCAGATATTAGCTACATTCTCAGTCCTGAAGACTGTAGGTTAAAGCCCCATTGAAAGAGTTATGCACTTTAATACAATATTGAGCAACTGCTCTTGTGCAAGTTTATTCCTGATGTGTGCCTTTGGAATCCAATATTAAACCAAAGCCAACATTTGTCTGTTGAAATGAATTTTAAATGTCACTACACAGCTGAACAACTGAAGAAAAAGGGGTGCTTTAGTTACCCAAAGGCTCTGATTAAGCAATAAATAAAAGCAACTTTGCTGTTTCCTTACCCAAGGTTCAGAGTTGGCATTTGGTTGGAACAAGACCCAGGTCATGACTCGAGTAATTCTATTACTCAATTGCAATCACCTTAGTCTTACTATTAGCTGAGTCACTCAAAGTAAAATTGAAAACAAAACTACTCAAAGTACATATACAGAAAAGGGGATGGAACATACATTAAAGAATAATTGACAAATGAATTCTGAATATTTGGATTAATAATCATTGCTGAACAAATGAATAATTTTTATGCTAAATTAAAGTCTAAAACATTAACTCACTAATCAGAGATTTGTGTGTTGCAATGTTTTGTTGACCATAGAAATGAAGTCAATGGTGAAACTGACATGACATAACAGAATACACAAATACTGCACCTCTGACTAAAATTGACCTAAAAAAACAAATCAATGAAATAGATCATGAGTACAAAGAAACAGCAAAGATTACAACAATCTCAGCACAGAATTAATACTTTCCAAAGTAATTACTACAAGAAGGATTCTTGAACGAACTCAGCTGATCTTAGTATCTATTATTGGGAAACCTCGCACTTGTTCAGTCTTCAGATCTTCCACCATTTTGGTAGACTTTCAGCAATATTGGCTTAGTATTACTCAATTCCAAAATTTAACAACTTCCTGTCCAACCTACATATAGAACCTTCTTACCACATGCCACAGACTCAAGTTCCCTTAGAAATGTAAACAAGAATAATTTGACAACTTCAGCACTTCCTTAAATCTTCCTTGAAATGAGAAATCACTTTCTGAAGGTAATGTAAATACCAGTTAATTCTTCACAATAAGCATTTCTTTGTTTTCTGAAGATACAGATTTTTGCTCAATATCACTTTAACTGTTTGTATGCAGAACTGACAAAACAGATACCAAAAAATGCCAATAGACTGTGGCTTCACTCTGGGACCAGAGAAAGCTACCATTCTTTCAGAGAAAAGATATACCCTGAACACATGAAAGCAAACGTCATCAACAGAGCAAGACAGAAAAGGTTCCATAGTTCTGATACGGTTATTATTTTGTGATATGGACATGATGTATAGTTGTGCTCTCAGACATGCCAACAAAGCAGTTTTAGACTGGCAGTGAATATGAATTAATACCTCAAGATGTGGCCCAGCATTGCTGCCACAATTATTCACCCTGCTACAGTCAGGGCGAATCTATCAAGATAACACTGGTGGTTGCACAGCTGCGCCAACTCATCTGAAAGGAAAATTCTGCCCAAACATCCACCAGCTGCAGCCACCCACAGCACATGCCAGAGACCTTCATTCATAGCGTTACTGAAACTTGGCATTCTTTTTCTATTCCTTGAAATATTTTTGTCCCTTTCTTTCATTCCATGCTCCTGAATCTGCTCTTCTCTCAATGCAGATTTGCTTTTTCTTCCTACTTGCTTCCTACATTTCACTATCATCTCCCTTGTTTTCAATCTCAAGCTTCCTTTTCTTTCTTAACTCACATTTAAAAGGTCTGTTGACCTTTTCATTCTCTTTTCTCAACTAAAACCTAATAAAAGTTTCTTTAAACATTTCGAGAAAAAGAAGAGTGATCTGAGGCCAGGCAAAAAAAAGCAATAGTGAGAGGCCAAGATAAAGAACAAGAGACAGAAAAGCCAGCCTAAAGGCTTGAGCATGAGAACTGGAGAATGGAGTCAACTCCTTAAGTAGGCTATGCTGGGAACTCGTCACATGATGGATGCCTACTAATAAGATGGACTAGAAAGATCAATGCTTATGTATCTACCAGAAATTATCAGATTCCCTAAAAGAGCTTTCACTGAACAAAACTGATAGGACTACAAACAGATCTGATTGTTACATTGCAGATTAATAAAAATCACAACAAAAAACCTTGAAGATCTGCTGTCTTGAACAGGGTCAATTAATGTTCTTAAACACCATTTTTGAAATGGCCATGTAAAACCTCAGGATTATAACTTGTGCAAACACCTACCTTTACTAAATATTACTTTTAAATTTTCCAAATTCTATTTTTCCACTAAAATGCTTCCTCTTCAATCCAAACATATGCACATAACTATTAAGCAAATTATTTCACTAATTTATTTAATATTCACAGCCCTATTATTCCATGAAATTGTGCAATACTTGAGTCATTGGTTACTTTCTCAATTCATTCCTGATCAATAAATAAACACTGACACTGATCACATGATCTCAATGCTATTCAGTACAGTGTAAGCCCGTGAACTTCACTTTTTTTGGACATTTATTGGTATAATGCTGTGATAAAAAGGGAGTGCACAAGCATATGGAAGAGACAAAAGCTTCAAAGAGGATTTTAATTACAGAATTCTAGGGAAGATGACATGATTATGAGAAGGAATAGTTGAATGGAAACTTAGCGCAGTTATCAATTTTAAGTCAGGTGTGGAGTATTATAAAGAAGCCACAATGATAGCAATTTTAAAAAGGTATGGGATTGTAGCAGAGGAAAAAACTTGCATCACATTAGCTTGTGCGGAGCCAGAAACATAAGTGAACAGAAATCGTTTCATGGAGAAGTGGTCAAGGGAACTGGCCATGAAATTAGTTTGGGATGGGAAACATATAGAAGGCTTGGCTTAATAAGGAGAAGCAGAGAAAGATGAGACCCTTAACAATGGTCCCTGACTGGAGACAAATCCATGAACTCTTAGCACACGTTGAGAGATTAAGGGTGAATGTGATAGAGGAGAGCACTTTAGAGAAAATGGTTATTAATTCACAATCCTGTGGTGGTCTTTGCATTCTGGGATGATCTGTGTGTAGCTGATGGTCAGTGAAGTTTCCAATGGCAGAATTTCATGTGGATAAGCCAAGTATAATAATGAATAACTAAGCTACTTGTGCAAACACAAGCAAGCCTGTCAAACTTGGGATTTAAGACAGCAAAGTGACCATAATGGAGGAGGGAGAGGGTAAAGATTTTGCTGGGGTTAAAGGACAAATGACATGAGATGGGCATGAAGGAGAAAATCAAAAAATGAGTTATATCATGCAAAAGAACTGGTATCGAGGACTCAAGAAACCTGGCAAGAACTTCCTTTGCTATGGTGGACATAGAAGTACTGTTGGATTGTAGGTGCAGAGATATAGATTGAGAGAGAGACAAGAAAGTGATTAATGTTACAGCAGTAAAGTGGGCCAAGGAAGATGACATGGTCAAGAAGGTTTTGAAAATTTATTCCATCATGAACAGAGGGTGTTACTTGCTGGGTCAACATTAGTGGCATCCCTAATCTCCCTTGGGTAGGTGGTCGCAAGCTGTAACATGAACAGCCACAGTCCATATGGTATGAGTATATCCACCATCCTTACAAGGAATGGAGATAGAGGATTGTTGACTATCAAATATATGCTAATACAACTCCAAGTCAAAATCTGGATGGTGCTGTTGCAAGAACCCTGGTTAGTTACTGTAATGCAACTTGTAAACGGTATCAACAGCTGACACTATAGGCTGAAGGTGAAGGAATGTACTAAGTGGAAGATGGGGTGCCAAGTAAATGTGGTTCTATGCCCTGGATGGCATTAAGCTTCTTGATTGCTGTTAGAAATGCACCCATTCAGTTATGTGGAGAACATACGATCACACTAGTGACTTCAACTCTGCTTTAGATCAGCTTTGGAGAATTAGAAGGCATGCTCCTTACTGCAGAATTTCTAGCTAACAACTGGGTATTAAAGCCACAATATTTATATGGCTGGTCGAGTTTAGGTACTGATCATTGGTCAGTACCTACACATCCGAGTCCTACCATTGCTAGTTAGGCATTAGCCATGGTAATGCCATTGTAAATCAAGACAATATGGTTAGACTTTCCCCAAGTAGGAGATGGTCACGTCCTGTCAGTTATGTAGTACATAAGTTACTTGAATGTTTTATAACAGAATGTTATGAATCCAAACCTGGATGCTGTTTGAGCCTTAAACATTTAAACATGCATTGTATTGGTATCTGAGGAATCCCAAATGGTGTTGAACATTGCACAGTGAACAAGCCCGATTCTGACCTGAAGGCCAAATAAAGGTCACTGAAGCAGCATTTGAAGTTTGTTGGGCTTTGGACACCATCCTGAGGAATGGCTACAGCAATGTCCAGATTGAAATGATGCACTCCAGCAACCACCATCATCTTATCTTTGCACTTGCTGTGACATCCAACAGTACCTTGATGTCGAGGGTAGTCACTCACATGTCTCCTTTAGAGTTCAGTCCTCATATCCATATTTGGGCGAAGGGCGTAATAAAGTCAGGAGCTAAGTGGCTCAGATGAAACCCAAACTGAACACAAGTTAACAGATTATTGCTGAATAAGTGGTATTTGACAGCACAGTTGACAACTCTTCCTATCACTTGTCTAATGGGATTTGTCTAAGGGGCGAGCTTAAAAAAGTGGGTCCTAGGCCAATATGGGAAATGAACCCATGCTGTTGGTGCCATTCTGCATCGCAAACCATCTGTCCAACCAACTGATTTACCCGTCAAGCACTCCAAGAATTAATAGTCTTTCAAAGACAGAAAGGATCTTGAAGAGAGATGTGGGAGTGCAAAGGATATACAATGAGGCTCAACAAGTTGTAACACGACCATGGTGAAAATGCTATATGAACTAAATAGTGAAAGAAACCCCAGTGACTTGATGACGATCTTCATGAATTATTTTGGAAGTCCAACTCATTTGTAAAGTATTAACAAATGCCATGTCAATGAGTGACATTTGCTTGCTACACTGGTCAATTTGTTCTCAGATGTTTCATCACTATGCTCGGTAACATCATCAGTGAGGCTCCAAGGAAGCGTTGGTGTTCTGTCCAGCTATTTATCTATCTCAGTTTGTTTTGGTGGGTGATGTCATTTCGGGTTCTGTTTCTGAGTGAAGTGGGTTGTGAGGCACAGGTCTACTAGATTGAGAATGCTGTCTTTGCTGATGGAGTTGGTGCTTGTGTTTGTGTCCATGGTATGTCTAGCAGTGAGGCCAGTGTTTCTTTGGCTAGGGTGATGTTTATTGATGTGAAGAAGGCCATCACGTCAAAGGATACCTTGTTGTCCTCTACCTTGGTGTTTTGGATGATGTTAAGGACTTTCTGGGTGGAGTGAAAGGAAGTGGGTTGAGTCTTCTACTAGGTGTTTCAGTTTGGTGTTGCAGTTCCTTAGCTAGTCTGTATGTCAACAAAGAGGGATACCAGTTTGACTGGGACAATACATCCACCCTGAGACAGGCTAAACAAAGACACACATGGGAATTCCTAGAGGCCTGGCATTCAAACTGGAGGTCCATTAACAAACATATAGATTTGGACCCCATTTACCATCCTCTCAGAAACAGACACAGAAATGATATCACCCACCACAACAAACCAATACAGATTAATAGCAAGTGGGACAGCACACCAGCGTTTCACCGGAGGCTCACTGATGATGTTAATTAGCATGGTGACGAAACTTCTGAAAACAAATCTCCCAACTCAGCGAGCAATTTTACAACTTAACCACAATCTGAGCACATTTCAGTCAACATTTTATCAATGCATGCAGCCAACAATAAATTTGTGGAAAGCAAGGATCATATTTCCCAGTAAATGATTACGTGGAAGGAAAAGTCAAAAGCAGTACTGATTTTTTGTTTCAGAGTACTGACAAACAGTGGTGGATGGGATGAATAGGATGGAATGAATAGGGTGGAAAGGGTTGGAAGAAAAATGGTTCATGCTTGAGGTTAGCTGTTGCTTAAATCCTTGTCCATGGCATTTTTCCCTTCAGTCAATTCCAATATATTCCTGATTGGCCCCTCACATTCTGTCATGCAGAACCTGAGGTGATTCAAAACACCGCTGTTCACTGATTACATTGGGCCCTATTAAACAATTCATCGATTTCAAGACTGTCATCTTTATTTTTAAATTTTCCAAGGCTTCACCTCTCCCAAACTCTACAATATCCACCAGCCCCACAACTCTTCAAGCTATCTGTTCTTCAAAGTCTGGCCTCTTTAGCACGCCGAATTATGGTTACTCCACCAGTGGCAGTCATGCTTTCAGTTACTGGGATCCCAAACTCAATTTTATGCCTGACCACTCTATTTCTTCTTTTAAGAGGTTTGTTAAAAGCTTCCTTTGACAAGCCTTTGGCCATTTTCCCTAATATCTTATTTTCTTTCTCATAACACTCCTGTAAAGAATCATGGAATATTACATTACAATCAAGGCAATATATAAATACAAGTTGGTGTTAATGGGGAAACTGGAGTTGTAGCTGATAAAAAGATAACAGTTTCCTTCAGGAGTTGTTCAACTCACACAATCATGTTCCAATATAATAAAAGTTGTGCATTAAGAGGTGGATTGAATGATTTTCTGACTGAAATCTAAAATTTATAAAATGCTTCACAAATTTCATAAAGAAAAGCTGAAATAGTTCATGGTTAGACATCATATTTTTCAACATGACAAAAATGCTGATCACAATAATTGTTGTCCTACCTGGTAGAGCTGGAAGGCACTATCCCCAGGTATAAAATTCAGTTGTTTATCCACAAAGAATTCTATTGCAATTAATAAATGAAGCACAGCCTTTCCCACTACAGACTTGAATGTCTAAACAAAGAAAAACAAGGAAACAACTTAGTTGAAGCTTGATTGAATAAATGCAGAGCAATCAGAATATCATTTTTGTCAGAGATCATGAAATGAACGTAAGAATAGATCTGCCTTAGGTGTAAAATACAATATAGGAAGCCAACAAATGCACCATGGCACCTCAAAATTGATTTCAAGTTGGCTTAAGATCAAAGCAAGCACCTAATTATGCACTCTGATTAAGCCAATTCAAATGTCTTCAAATTGTATTCTGCATAAAGTCAAAGTCCACTTCTAAATTAGTGATGATTATGATAAAGGTTCAACATAAACATTTTGCTTGGTATGGAATACAACATCCCAAACTAAAATATATTCTCAATTCAAGTTTGTAGATTAATTTTACAAAACAAGAAAGCATAAATGGTAACAGGAAACACAAGACAGGGAATCAAGATTCTACTAATTATGGTGTAGTCCAACTAAAAAACATACAGAAAAGAACAGAGTCCTAGAGATGTACAGCATTGAAATAGATTCTTCAGTCCAACTTGTCCGTACCGACCCGATATACCAATCCAATCTAGTCCCACCTGCCAACTCCCAGCCCATATTCCTCCAAACCCTTCCTATTCATATACCCACCTAGATGCCTTTTAAATATTGCAATCGTACAAGCCTCCAACACTTTGTCTGGCAGCTCATTTCATACACATACCACCCTCTGCATGACAAAGTTGCCCCTTAGATCTCTTTTATATCTTTCCCCCTCACTTTAAACCTATGCCTTCTAGTTCTGGACTCCCCCACCCCAGGGAAAAGATTTTGTCTATTTATCCTAACCATGCCCCTCATGATTTTATAAACGTCTAAAAGGTTACCCCACAGCCTCCACTGCTCTGGGGAAAACAGCAGTAGCCTATTCAATCTCTCCCTATAGCTCAAATCCTCCAACCCTGGCAATCTTTTCTGAACTCTTTCAAGTACTAATCGCTCAAATTAATGTCAGACATAAAATATGAATACAAAATATTATTGAGCAGGTACTAAATAAAAAGAACTCAGGCTTACATACAGCATAGCAATTTAGAGTGAAAAGCTGAGGGCCACCTGTTTCTTACTGCAACAGAAGTGTCTTACTTTGGAAAAGGAGGAATAGAGGAGAAAACTGCTTGTTTAGGATACAGTGGTGGCAAAAGCGCATGTTTCTTTTCTGCCTTCAGATCTTCTCTGTCACACAAATCTTGTATCCCTATATTTATTAACGTAATGAATTGTGCATTTTTCACACAAGATCAGGAAAAACTGCAACATAGATAATGCTTGGCACATAGATAAGCATACTATCAAAATGCCCAATCTCAGAATTTAAACAAGAGATGTGAATGAAAACCTCCTGTTCACATTAAAAACTTCTTGAAATTTTAACTAAGTATGTAATATAAAGTTAAAAGTGAAGAGTACAATGATGTTTTGCAACATGAACTTAAATAAAAGACAGTCGAAGTCATCCTGCTGGACAGAAAATATCATTTAATCTTTTCAAAATTGTTTTCTTAAATAATCAAGCCCTCAATCTCTTGGATGGTATGTTTAATGGTGTTTATATAAATCCTCAGCACAAATGACAATGCAGCCCAAATGTCTGACATGAGATCCCTCCAGAAATATTTTTCCTCATATTTCTTCAGAGGCAACAGCTTTGCTGCCATCTGACCACATAATACATGGGGATTTTCTTCAGCAAGACACACAGACAATGCTGGAGAAACTCAGTAAATTTAATAGCATCTGAGGAGAAAAAAAGATCAATATTTTGAATCCAGTAAGACTCCTCAGACCAAAATATTAACTCCATCTCTCTCTCTCCACAGATGCTGCCAGTCTTGCTCAGTTTCTCCAGTACTTCTTACATTTGTTTAAGATTTCCAGTATACACTGAATTTTGCTTTTATTTGGATTAATTGCTTGCAAGCCTCTTTGAGCTGCCCAGAAATATCAGCAGAGCAATAAGTAAGAATTTGCATTGCCCAATTAAGAGCAATATGTGTAAATTTGGGCAGACACAATACTTGCCCTGTTCTTATTGAGATTGAGAAATCTGCACAACAACATAAATGGGAACGGTTTGTAGGAATAGCAGTACCAGTACATTACAAAACTCCTTCAACTGTTTATTTCTGTAAAATAATCCACAATCTTATTCATTCAGTGGGTTTTGAATAAAGTCCTTCTTACACGGCATGGTGGCTCAGTAGTTAGCACTACTGCCTGACAGTACCAGATTCCCCTCAGGTGACAGTGTGGAGTTTGCACATTCGCCCAGTGTCTGCACGGGTTTCAACTGGTTGCTACTATTTCCTCCCATAGTCCAAAGTTGTGCAGGTTAGGTAGATTGGCCATGTTAAGTTCCCCGGTGTCCAGAGATGTACAGACTGGGGGAAAAGGCCATGGGATATGCAGGGTTATAAGTAGAGGTAGGAGGATGGATCTGGATTGGATGCTTTTTGGAGGATCAGTGTGGATTTGATGGGCTGAATGGCCTGCTTCCACACTGTAGGGATTCTATAATTCTCAAACAAAAATGGAACTCTATTATTGATGGTCTTCAAAAAATGCAGGCATTACAGAATTTAAACCAACAAAGCAGGAACATCAAGCTCTAATTTGAGAGTGGGGAATTATGACATCATCCCAAGAATTAATTTTTAAGTAATTAACACGCTATGGAACTTTCTTCAGAATTGGCAGCTAAGAACATTGGAGGTTTTACAAACTGTTCCATTAAATGAGAAGACGTGGGTGTTAAGGTTCAAAAGCTTGTTCCAAAAACCTTTTTTTAAGTCAACAACTTGACAGTTTCTGTAAGCAGATGGCATCTCATATAAACTGAAACCTATCACTTTTACTGTTTATTGCACCAAAGAGCCATGTTATGCAAAGTTTGTATGCACTGTACTTATTTTTCGCGATCAAATTTATTGAGATTTGAATTCTTGCCAGGCTGGAAACCTAGGCCACCACTGAAGTTGTGCTCCCCCATTATGCATAAAATGCTACCAGCCTACATTCCAGATGTCTGAACTTCATTTTAATTGCTCTTCCTGCAAAAATCTTCAAAGCTTTATCCACATTTTTGAAATCCTTATTAACTTCAAAAGTTGATTTGTCACATTCCCACACAATACTTTGCCTATAAAAACTTTACCTGACATCTCAATTCTCATTGAGCATTCCAAAATCCTTCCGCTGCCCTCCTTTGTCTAGTTTCATCTATTATCACATTGTTAACTTTATTTCACCGTTACTAGTTGGTTAAACATTCAACCTCAATAAATCCCCAAATCAACTCCATGGCCTTTACTGTGATCCCTCTACCACCAGCTGTTAACTTCTTTCGTACTAGATTTAAGTAAATACCCATCTTCACTTTCTCAAAGTCTATTTTTTCAAACTTTTCAAAAATCATCATGTTGTGCACACATCCTGCAATTGTTAATTACAGTACCAACTGCATCCCATAAACTTGTTAAATCATACCTGTTTTTATGAAACACCACAGGTACTGATTCAGCATGAATAATGTCACAAACATTCTACTTAAAATGTTGCATTTGCTGGAAACCTTATCACACTTTGCTACGGAGGAGTAAATTTGATAGGAAAGGAGAAAGTTGGTCATTTTACTCAGGATCCTTCGAGTCTGGAAACTGAAACATGCAGACATTTTCCTGGTATATTTTCTACAACAAACGAATAGATTGACACAAGATGTTCACAATCAGACTGGGTTTTAAATGAAACAACAATTTTGCTACAGCAAAATAACACATTAGATTCAAACAATTAGACTATGAAAAGCCTGACTGATCATTTTTCTGATGACGAAGAAAAACCTTCAACAAAAAAAAAGCAAGCTATGTAATAGTAGCTTGAGGACAGTTCTTAACGGACATCAAGTTTCCAAAAGAAGAGTGTATGAAAATATTTCAACACAACTGATTCATCCAAGAGCACCACAGATATCCATGCCTGTTCACATATTTACAATGGTTATCTGTAAACATTTATTTAGATGTCAATAATGACCAATATAACTATATGCAAAAAAAACCAAGTATCCCCAAAAGTAAATTTTGAAAATTAGGCTAATTTTAACAAAGGATTGTAAAGGAGATGCAAATTCAAGTCGTGCCATTAAGAACATTTGGGGCGGCATAGTGGCTCAGTGGTTAATACTGCTACCTCACAGCACTAGGGACCTGGGTTCGATCCCAGCCTTGGGTAACTGAGTTTACAAATTCTCCCCATGTTTATGTGGGTTTCCACCCAATGCTCTGATTTCCTCCCACAATCCAAAAGATGTGCAGGTTTGATGAATTGGCTATGCTAATAGTGTACAGAGATGAAGACCTAAAGAGAGAGCTAAGCAGAGACGGGAGGGAACATGAGAAGTCGTTGGCGGATAAGATCAGGCAAAACCCTAAGACTTTCTACAGCTATATCAGGAATAAAAGATTGACTAGAGTAAGATCAGGGCCAATCAAGCAATAAATGGGAAGTTATGTGTGGAGTCAAAGGAGATGGGGAAGTGTAAAGTGAATACTGTTCGTCAGTATTCATATTAGAAAAAGACAATGTGGTCGAGGAGGTACTGAGATACAGGCTATTAGACTAGATGGGACTAAGGTGCATAAGGAGATGTTAGCAATTCTGGAAAGTGTAAAAATAGGTAAGTCCCCTGGGCTGGAGAGGATTTATCCTAGGATTCTCTGGGAAGCCAGTGAGGAGATTGCAGAGCCTTTGGCTATTCACAGGAATAGTGCCAGAAGACTAGAGAACAGTAAATGTTGTTTCCTTGTTCAAGAAACGAAGTAGAGCCAACACTGGAAATTGTAGACCAGTGAGCCTTACTTCGATTGGGTAAAGCCTTACTTTACTTGGGTAAAGGGTTGGAAAAAGTTATAAGAGATAGGATTTATAATGATCTGGAGAGGAATAAGTTGATTAGGGATAGTCATCATGGTTTTGTGAAGGGTGGGTTGTGCCTCACAAATCTTATTGAGTTCTTTGAGAAGGTGACCAAACAGATAGATGAGGGTAAAGCGGTTGATGTGGTGTAAATGGATTTCAGTAAGGCATTTGATAAGGTTGCTCATGGTAGGCTATTGCATAGAATAAAGAGGCATGGGATTGAGAATAGTTTAATGGTTTGGATCAGAAATTGGCTAGTTGAAAGAAGACAGAGGGTGGTGGTTGATGGGAAATGTTTATCCTGGAGTTCAGTTCCTAGTGGAGTATCGCAGGGATCTGTTTTGGGGCCACTGTTGTTTGCCATTTTTATAAATGACCTAGATGAGGGCATTGAAGGATGGGTTAGTAGATTTGCGGGTGACACTAAGGTCGGTAGAGTTGTGGATAGTGAATAAGGATGTTGTAGGTTACAGGGACACATAGATAAGCTGCAGAGCTGGGCTGAGAGGTGGCAAATGGAGTTTAATGCGGAAAAGTGAGACGTGATTCACTTTGGAAGAAGTAACAGGAATACAGAGCACTGTACCAATGGTAAGATTCTTAGTAGCATGGAGGAGCAGAGAGATTTCGGTATTGAGGTGCATAGATCCTTGACAGTTGCCACCCAGGTTGATAGGGTCGTTAAGAAGGCATACAGTGTGTTGGCTTTTATTAGTGGAGGAATTGAGTTTTGGAACCATGAGGTCATGCTGCAGCTGGACACAACTCTGGTGCGGCTACATTTGGAGTATTGAATACAGTTCTGGTCACCACATCATAGGAAGTATGTGGAAGCTTTGGAAAAGGTTCAGAGGAGATTTACTCGGATGATGCCAAGTATGAAGGGAAGGTCTTATGAGGAAAAGCTGAGGGACTTTAGGTTGTTTTTGTTAGAGAGAAGAAGGTTGAGAGGTGACTTAATTGAGACATGCAAGATAATCAGAGGGTTAGATAGGGTGGACAGTGAATTCCTGTTTCCTCAGATGGCAATGGCTAGCATGAGGGGACATAGCTTTGAACTGAGGGGTGATAGATATAGCACAGATGTCAGAGGTAGTTTCTTTACTCAGAGAATAGTAGGGGCATGGAATGCACTGCCTGCAACAGTCATCGACTCACCAACTTTAAGTGTATTTAAATGGTCATTGGATAGGCATATGGATGAGAATGAATTGGTGTGGGTTAGATGGGCTTCAGATTGGTTCCACAGGTTGGCGCAACATTGAGGGCCGAAGGGCCTGTACTGCGCTGTAATGTTCTATATTCTATATGTGCAGGCTAGGTGGATTAGCCATGGTGAATATGGTGTTACAGGTTGAGAGTGGAGGAGTGGGGGGTATGGGTTAGATCCTCTACAGAGGGGCAGTGCAGACTCAATGATGCGAATGGCCTCTTTCTGCACTCTGCAGATTCTACAATTGTACAAGTCTTAAAATCAGCTAAAATAAAAGATTAAGATTTCTTGCTATTGCAGTTCTTTGGTTGTACTTCTAATCAGTGATAATTTGTCCCAGGGTGAAAACTTTCATAACAGCCATAATTTATTTTGCACTTAGGATCCAAAATCCTCAACTAGGCCTTGTGAAGGCCAAATTGATACTTTGGCAGTTTCAACAGCAAACAAAAATTGAAACCATCCTTCCTAGCATCCCTTAAAATTGGCAGGTGCAGACCTCAGTCAACCTTTAGCTAGAATATTTGTTGATAACTGCCAAAAGCGACTGTGTTTAAATTGCACTATTACCTCCAAGGTTCCAGTTGAAACCATTTCCTTAGGTACATTCATTTTCTCCAGACAGCACACCCATTTACCATATCCATACTGGAACAATGTCAAATGTAGCATCAGCAGCAAAGTAAAGTCAGTGTAGTGTAAACATACAGCTTCAAATTATGGAGCATCAAGGCTTTTTTTAAATGTTTAACTAGTTAATAACTGAATAATCAACTTATCAGTTCTTAACGTATTTATCATTTGCATCTTGTTGTCTTGACTGAAAATATGTAAAAAGTGTTAGAATTATCTGCTCAGTAAACACAACATGCAATTTCATGTTAATCACAACATGTAATCACAATGTGATGTTCTTGCATCAGTGAGGCTATTTCAGAAGCTAAACCAAAGAATCATTATGCCAAATAGATATCATTTGTTCATAAGCAAAATGATACAGTCTGAATACTCAGGGACATGATAATTCCTGACAAAGTATTCAACATACATAGCAAATGAACTGCCCTATGCACAGTCTGTAGCCTTCCCTTCAGGTTTTGTATGAACGGTATTGGTTGTGGAATTTTTTTTTCTTCTTTTAATTGTTGAATATTTACTGTTGTCGATGCAACATAATGTGACAACATAATTTTGAAAATTATATTCCCTGCTTTAAATAAAGATTATGAATTATTATGTCACCTGTGTTGCACTTCTTTCTCCATTTCCTGCTACTAAAGAGAGAGTGGAGTTGCATCCAGAAGTGGCAAAGCATTCCACTTCAGTTTCAACCTCAACGTTCTTTGCCGTTATGACACAGTGTCCTCATAAACATTCGTCTCTGCATTTACTAAGGCAAAAAATGCCACTCTCATCTCGTCAATACCTAATAGTTATTCAAATCTCCAGTCACCCAATATAATCTACTTTATCCAATTTTTTCTCCATCTTTCCTGAAGACATTTTTTGCTCACACAGACTCAAATAACTTTGTCTGGGAGGCCAATCATAACAGGTGAGCCTCGAAACTACATCATCATGAGTTAGCATGACTGGTGACAGCATTGAAACTGAAGTTCACCATGTCCTAAATTTTCAGCTTCGAAAAGCGATTAGAAACTAAACACCTGGGATGCATTTATACAGTGGTGCTGAAACAAACTGTAGCACTGACTGAGAGTAACCCAGCTTAGAATGGTAGGTGAACTTAATAACAAAATTAAGTCGAAATTATTGTAACTTCACAAAAAGCTTCTGTTATCTAAGACTAATTCCTGGACTCTGGCTATACTGAGAAGCCAGTTCCTAAAGATTTGCTTGTGAAAATATGCAGATACCATAATGTTCTAACAATTCAGCAAATCGGACAATTTTCATGGAGGGTGATTACATGTTAACATTTGAAGGGGTGGACCCTTCATCAAATCTAATGAAGGGATGCATCTGAAACGTGAACTTGTCCATTTTCTCCACAGGTGCTAAGTGACAAGCATTTTCAAATATTTTTAAAAGAATCTTGTTATAAAACTCCCTCTCTTTATCAAAAGGTTTGTAAAGGTTTTAAAAGTATGAAAAGATAGTCAACACAAGTCACATATTAATATATTCACAGAATTATGCAATACATATCTATGTAGACAGTGAAGTAATTTGCAACCTTTCCATGAATCCACGCACACATTGCCTAAGTGTAGGATGGAGAGGATAATTATGACAGTGAAACATGACCCTGCCTTCACCCAACAAACATTGAAAAGTTGCTACAGTCCGATTGGACCATAAGGCTGCTTGCTTGAAAGTCCAGCCAGTACATGAAAAGCCATACCACTATCAGACACAGTGATGTAACAATCTTGCACTTTATAGAATCCTTCACAGCTGCCTAACCATCAGATGTTTATACTTTATAAGAATTTGTGCTAAAAATGATAACCTTCTGAGCTGTATAGCAAATCAACTGTAAATATTTCATAAAGGAGTGGAACAGAATGTTGATGGACTTCAAACATAATTGAGGTATCCAGTGCCTGCACAACTCAACAGACATATCAAATGTCTGAGGAAAATCCCAGGCTACCAGCTTAGAAAGTTTTAAATCATGTATGGTGTGATTGTCCAAATGCAAAGTGAGACTAAACAGTAAACACTATACTGAAACACAATAAAGGTGGTCATTGGTAAAACAACGAAGAAATTGTTTCCAACCTATAAATACATGAAGCTAACACAGCTGCGAAGTTGAACAACTGGGACGAGTTTGAACCTGTCTACACACAGTTCTATTAATAAATAAGATCTTATTGGAGTCCTACCCAGAATGCATCTCTGCTGCAATGTTTAGCCAGCCAGACACCCAGATTTGCAAGACTTCTGCATTCTTTGCAGCCTACATGATACTCTAACTACGGAAATGTCTACAACAACTGTATCCTGTTTTGGGCTTGGTGCAATACCACATTCCATTCACATGAAAACAGATGAGCTCTGACTGAAAAGACTTCCATATTTAAAATCAGATGGTTTAATCAAATGACAACATGGATTTATTTGCAAACTTACTGACCAGCAGGTTAAATAAACGATGTAACTTTGAGTTAAATAATTTACATGTACATTAGTAATCTACACGTATGAAAACTTGAAAAAAACTCATTAAAACCTATTCCCTAAATAACCTTTTACTCCACGATTAGCAAACATAATTTTATAAAAAGCAGTTACAAAATTACCTTGATTGTGCACTGATAATGAATATTCATCAATGCTGGGTAGATCACCTATTGATAGAAATTTTAAAAATGCATTTCCATTGCAACTTCATCGACAAGTCTCGTCACAGCAATCCAGTCTCATTATGCAGACATGTTGGAATGTCAAAGTCCAGCTGCCCACCCATTCAGTCAGCACATGCAAGAAAGCTAAGTTACGCTTCAACAGCTTAAACGAGTATCTAGAATTGTACTTTGTAACCTTCCATCAACACTCATTTGAAATATCTGCCTGTTTTTATTTTATTTCACATTTCATGAATAATTCGAGTTTGTTCTGTTGTGTGCACAAACCCATTGACGCACTGTTAAAACAAATCAGCCTCACCGAGGCAAAATTTTGTTCAGCGCGGTTTCAAATAAAGACTGCTGGACTTAAAGTTACCCACCTAACGATCCACTCCAATCCCTGCAACGCAGGGATAAAACCCGCAAATTTTGTCTCCCGGAATTCCTCACGTTTCTGCAGCCAATATACACTCAACCGTCCACGATCACACAGGCCGATTTTCAGGCTACGGATGATAGACTTCCGATCAGAACATGTTCATTCGCGGGGTCAGTGACCCATTTCTGATCAAAGAGAATCGAAAAAAAGTTGAAGGCGGCACGTTACACTGCAGCCATTCGGTCGTGAACAATCTCAACATACTGAAACTTAAATTCTATGTTGAAAAAAACAAATCTTGAGAAAAGCTATCATCAATACCTCAGTTCTATCTTTCTCTCCCACACGGCTGAATGCGTAGTGTGCAGAGGCGGATCACTGATCTCCCTTTGTCATCATTACGTACTGTTAACGAATGAGAAACCCCGCAAATGCTACTCTCACTGTAAAGATCTAGGTCACGAACGTTACACTGTGATTGGCTGTCTAGTCAGCTGTCCAAAACAGATAGGCGTAAACTAGCAACAGAAATTAATCAGTCTGTTGTGTGCCATAGCAGGACTGAACACGACTAAAAATCGTTTGGTCAAAATCGACTGCACATGGACACGAGTAACTCTCCTTGTACTAAAAGCTCGAACAAAGCGGAAAAGGGCGGTGCTTCGAAATAAATCCAAGTCACAGGTGGCAATAGTCACATCCAGCATGAGTCATGTAACTGATTACTCATTGTCTAACTGGAGACTTTCAGAGAGATGCGTTCCTTGCTGCAGCAGACAAAAAACAGATTCATATCAACGGTGACGGTTTTCGATTGGTTTCCTTGCAAGCAACAGCCTAATGTATCACTTTCCAGAGTTTTCCAAAAAGGGTCACATTTTCCTCTCAGATATTACCAGACTTACTCCCTTTTGTTTCAGACTTTAAGGGTTTTGTTTTCACAAATTATTGATATACTCAGTGGTGGCGGCAGGGAGGGGGCCTTCCAAATAATGCTATCACACATCAGAAAATCCCAATGGATGTCACTCTACACTTGGTTTTATCTTAATCCACTGGCAACTTTTAAGGCCGAGACCCTACAGAATCGTATAATTCCACAGCGCACGAGGCGGCTATTCGGCCGACTGTGCCTGCACTGACTTTCCAAATCAGCACGTCACCTAAAGCTGTTTTCCCAAATTCCATCTTTCATTAACCCTGCACAGTGTACTTTTTCAGATGACCTATTCTCTTTTGAATACATCTTCTAAAATTGCCTTGATCACACTCTCAGTACATTCCAAAACTTGACCACTCAGTGAAAAGGTTTTGATCATTTTTGATTTCTTATATCAATTATTTTTATTGTGCCTCTACATTCTCCATCCTTCCATAAGTGCCAACAGTTTCTCCTCATCTTCTCTGTCCAGATGCCTCATAATTATGAATTCCTCCATCATAACTCAGCTGTCCTTATTTCTCCACTTTGTCTTCATAACTCAAGTTCCTCATCTCTGCAACCATCCTTATTAATCTCATCTGCACCATTAGCTATGCCTTCACATCTTTGCTGAAGTGCAGTGCCCAGAACTGAGTGTAATACTCCAGCTGAAGTGAACCAGTGTCTTGCACAAATTCAAAATAACCACTGAGAATGCAGTTAATAAAGCATACAAAATGTGTCTTGTTATTTTCAATGATTTATGCACGTATATGTACAGATCTTACTCTTTCTGTGTCCTATTCAGAGTTGGAGCCTAGATATTATATTTCCATGCTAGAAGTCAGAGTTGATAGATAACAAGCTAGAAGAGCACAACAGGTCAGACAGCATCCGGGGAGCAGGAAAATCAATGTTTCGACTGAAACTCTTCCAGTTTCATATCTATCAACTCTGACTTCCAGCATTGCAATCTTTACTGTCTCCTAGTCATTCCTGATGAAGGGCTCTGGCCCGAAACGTCGAATTTCCTGTTCCTTGGATGCTGCCTAACCTGCTGTGCTTTAACCAGCAACACATTTTCAGCTCCTAGTCACTGAAAGCCAACACTGCAAAATCTCTTCTAAGGATGCCAACATTGAAGAAGTTTTCCTCCTCCTTCCAAAGCGAGCTCAGTGAGTCTCTCTACCACTGCAACCCCCAGATTACCTCCTCTACACTGAAGCAATCTCACTACTACAGCCATGTCTCCTTCAGTGCCTGTCTACACAGCTGACCCATTCCCCATGGACTCCAAATAACTTTCAGACCTTCACAACTTGGATCCAACTGTGACAACCACTATTCACAGAACCTCTAGTACCTCCAGAAATGATTCTCCCTGAGGATTTTCAGCTCCATGCTCTCTGCCATGAGGTGACATCTTCTCTCTCTCTCAATCAGCCTTGCTTCAACTCAGGGCCTCTCTTTCCTGGACCTGCAGAGGACCTCTACTGTTATTTATTCTCCAAAAAATCCACACCCTTAACAAACGCTTTTTCTTCTGACAAAGAGTTCCACCCAAAACATTGACTTTCCTACTCCTTGGATGCTGTCTGACCTGCTGTGTTCTTCCAAATTCATATCTATTGACTATTATCTTTCCAAAATGAATTACATCATGTTTTTCTGCATTAAACATTGTGTGCCTCCTATCTGCCCATCCAACCAAATAATTCATGTCCTTATAATGTTAAAGACTAAGCTCCTCACAGGTCTATGATTATAACCTAGGTTAACCAAACTCCTTTTGGGGTTCTCAGTGAGTAAAGTAACAATAATTGTTGTCATTGCATGTTATAGCCTACTGTAAATAATAGACAGATATTTAGCAATAAAATACTTAAAATAAAACACAAAACAGTTGGTCTGCTGTTGAGACAGATTAGGTAAGAGAAGGTAACATTTTGTGCAACTGAATATCAAAGATATCATTCCAATACTGCATATTATTTGTGGTTGTATAGTTTCAGCATTTGCAATGCTTGTTGTTTTGTCATGCAATTGTACTTATTCATCAGTGCGTGGAACATAAACTAGAATTTAGAATCTAGAATGGAAGGAAGGAAAAAAACGTATTCAATTTCAAGTGAAAACTGATGCTCTTACTGTATTCACTTCTGATGAGCCAGCATAACCTGACCTTTTTTAAATGGACATCTGGTCCATGCTGAAAAATGAACAAGAGATTGTGTGACAGTAGGTCCATACCATAAAAATTAAAACAAAACGTTCTTTGTCTGTCTGCCACTACCAGCTCTCCATGAGATCAAGAGCCCACAGTATCCCATATTAACAAACAATCCATGACCTTCAATTACAAATTTGGCAAACTGCCAAGAAATGGTTATAACAGCGGTGGATAATAAAATTCTGCTGTATTAATACAAGCAAATGCGTCTATAGCAGGAAATCCATTATCTGCCATAATTATTAAATTAATTCATACATTAAGATAAATTATTGTTCATTCTAATCAAATGTATCATTATCAGTTAACTTGACTAATACATTCCACAGCTGTTCTGTTGTAAAGCTGTTGCTACATCAGGAAATTTGTCTGAATCCAGTGCAGTATAGTTTCACAGCTAATGAAGTATTCTTGAAGTGTAATCATTGTTGCAATGCAGAAAACAGGGCAGCAAACCTGCCCATAAACAATGTGATAATGACCAGATGATCTGTTTATGTTGTTGATTGCAGACTAAATATTGGCCAGGACACCAGGGAATGCTCTTGCTTGAAATAGTATCACAGTCTTTGACTTCTAGCAGAAGACAGCACCTCAAACAGTGCAGTGCTGTCTCAGTATGACCCTAGAATGACAACCTTCATTTTTGGAAATGACCTTACATCCAAAAGGTTTTGACTTCAAGACGAGAGTGCTACCAAGTGAGCCACAGCTGACACAGCATTCAATAGTTTAAAGTGAAAATGCTTAAATATATTGGGACGATTATTAGCTCTTATGAAATACAACAATAGATGGATAACAATTGGAAGGGAAGATGTTTCAGAGTATTCTGCAATAGTGCTGAGGCAAATATGAAATGTTGCAAATGTGATGAAATATTAAAATGAACCTAAAAGAAAAAAGGTTGATGAAGGTAAGAGCTTTTATTAAGTATTTTAAACACAAAATCTTCTCAATCTTTTGGATACTATTCATCAGCTGTGATGTGGAGCTACCTGATGAAGGAGCAGCACTCCGAAAGCTAGTGCTTACAAATAAACCTGTTGGACTATAACCTGGTGTTGTGTGATTTTTAACTAAATTCATCAGCTGGACATTTCCAGGATATGTGTGACACGCAGAGAGCGAGCAAGGGGAGATAATATTTCTCCCATTCATGCTGGCATATCTCTAGCCAGGATATGAAAGTAGTTCTGAAAATATCATTGCTTGCCTTGCTTTATGATAATTTGTTCTTTTAAAAACACCATGCCAAAAAGCATATGTCACCAATATACTGTGCTCAAAATAACTTGTCGAAAAATGTCATCTTCAAGGTTCACAGACTGGACCAACTCATAAAAAACAATCAACGAAAATATCTCAACAAGGATTACTAACTTCAGGAAGGAAGGTAAAAGTAAAATTAATATGCTGATACAAACACTGTTGGGCAATATTTTTATATTTCCCCCTCCATTAAAATATTTCCATTCATGTCTAAAACTGCTCAAAATATAGCGAAAATGTTGAAAAAAATCTTTCAACTGTAAGCAGCTTCCAATCTCATGTATGACTGAACTAATTCTCATAGGGGAAGTTACATTATGCCTTCCAGTTGTTGCTCAGTTGAAAATTCCACTTGTGCATAATTATTTTAGAGATGTATGTTATCTCATCGAGTTACAGAATTAGAAGAGGCCCTTCAGCTCATCAAGTCTGTACCGCTAAAAATATGCTAACAACTACACAAATCCCACTTCCCTGCACTTAATCCAGAGTCTTAAATGTTATGACACCTCATGTGCTAATTCAAGTACTTTCTAAGGATTGTGCGATTTAATCTGAGGCAGTGTGATCCATACACAACCACCCTCTGGGTGAAAAGCTTTTCCCTCAAGACCCCCTAAACCTCTTGGCTTTCAGTTTAAAATTATGCTCCCTTGTTATTGACTAAGAGAAATAGCTGTTTTCTATTTACACTGTCCATGCCTCTCATCTTCTTATCCACCTCCAGTTAGGTCCCTCACAACTTTCTCTGCCCCAAAGGAAACAACTTTAGTTTGTCTAACCTCTTGATTGCTGAAATGTTCCATCCCAGACATCATCCTGATGAATCTCATTTGCAACCACTCCAGTGCAATCACATCCTTCCTACAGTGTGGCGACCAGAAGTGTACACGGTACTTCAGCTGTGGCCAAACCAATGTGCTGTACAGATGCAAATGACCTCATTGATGTTATAATCTATGTCACGACTGATAAAGGCAACCATCCCGCATGCCTTTTAAAATATGCTATTAACCTGTCCTGCCCGCCTTTTCAATTTGTTTCCTAGAAACTACCACCAACTGTCAGAAAGAAACTAGAACTTTGCCAGCAATGCATCAACCTGTTACTGCAGTGAAATTGATGGAAAACTGTCCCCATTTTGAAAATTAATCTTTTCCAAGGAAATCTTGGAAGTCTTCTCCAATTATATGGGAAAATGATCAGAAAGGAAGAGCACAAATACTATTAATATCAGAACATGTTAAGTTTTCTTTCTCAATTCATGAAAGTAATGAGAACAATGAACAATTTTTAAAAATATTGTTTTTTTTAACTGATTTACTCTTTCACAGTTCTGCAGTTATAAATGAGAAGGTGAACCATGGAAAAGTGAACAGAAGCAGCTAGTCGTGAAATATTGCACCATCTCCCCACATGTCTGTATTGTAGGAAACTACAATCAGGACAACAGCATTTAGCACAATGTGGAATTTGTTGCAGTATCTTTCCTTCAAGTTTGTTGCGATAAAGTTTACAGAAAAACAGTTCTTTGAATCAGCTGTTGGACGTTGATTGATGTACTGGCAAAGATCCAACACAACCTTGCCTGCAATGGAGCATGACCAAAGTCAAATATTAATTGTAACAAGGATCTGGATTGTTACTGAACAGTTAGCCTTTAGTCAGCAAAAGACCAAAGCTGCAACTGTCAGAAACCATGTGTTAGTCTTACCATATTTGATCTAAATAGCAAAAATAACTACTTCAGCAGCTGACTGCTTGTTACCACAATAAGACATGATTTATGTATTCTAATTGTACAGGGAAAATATCTCAACCAACCAACTAACTCCCATTTTCCTGGTTTGATTTTTCACAGTTCACACTGCAGCATTATAAGAAACATTACTCATGATAAACTAGTCAAACATTGTAAGTTAATACCACAGTATTAATCGTAAACTATTAAATTAAACCAAAATATAATTGAACACATGCTTCTTAAAAGATATAGGAGAACTCAGCCATTCAACCCATTGAATATGTTCCACTAATGAGATAATGGCCTTTCTAGTATCCTTACCTCAACTTTTCAGCTTTATCCCCTCATAACCCTTGTTTCCCTTAAAGATTAAAAATATATCTCAACCTTGAAATACTTATTGACCCAGTCTCTGCAGTAAATAATTCCACAAATTCTCTACCCTCAGAGAAAGAAAGACCTCATCTTGGGCAACCCCTTACTGTGAGATTATGCTTCCTGATCCTGGGCTCTCCCACAAGTGGAAACAACCTCTCCCGATCTACCCTGTCAAAGAGCTAAAGAATCTTGTCTCTGAAAGAAACTTACCTTCAACAATGTCATCTCTCATTCTTATAAACTCCATTAGTACAGGCCCAACCCACTCAACCTCTCCTCATAAGAAAATCCTTTCACACACATGAACAACTCTGAATCATCTCTGATTTGCCTCCAATAACAATATATATTTCCTTGTGTAAGGGGACTAAAACTGTTAAAGTGCCCTAACTGTAGTCTAATGAATCTCTTTTATAGTTTTAATAAGGCTTCACTATTTTATACTGCATTCCCTTTGAAATAAAGGCTAACTTTCAATTTGCGTTCCCTATTATCCACCGAACTTGGTTGATAACTTTTGTAATTTGTGCATAAGGACTCCCAAATCCCTCTGTGCCACAGCTTTCTGTAGTCCTTCTCTGCTTTGACAATATTCAGCTCCTCTTGCCTTCCTGTCGAAGTACATAATCTCATATTTTCCCACATTACAGTTTGTCTTTTTTTTTGCCCACTTGCTTGATCGATCTGGGTCCCTTTGAAAACTGTCATCCTCACCACTTAGCCTTCCACCTATTTTTGTCTTAGCTGCAAACTTGGCAATATTCTAAGTTTATATTAACTTCCTCCCCTTGAATAGCTACCAATCTCATGTATACTTTATCAGTTAAATCCACGGTCACACATCTGCTATTACACTCTTATGATCTGCAATAGGTATGATTTGTAAATTAACTCTGTAAAACAAGACTCCAATGAAATAGTCTCATATTCTTGTCTTTAAAGCGTTCCAAGAATGCAAATGGATTGTGATCTGTGTACACAGCTGTCTCCAACACATTGTTGACGACATAAACATTAAAATGTTGTAAGGTCAGTACCAAATCCAATAGTTTTTTTTCGATTGTAGAGTATTTTCTCTGGTGGGTGTTGAGTTTCTTTGAAAAGTAACCAACTGGCAGTTCAATTCCATTATCATTTTCTTATAGCAGTACAGCTCCAATTCCTATGTCACAAGCATCGAAGGTAACTTTGAAAGGTTTCAAAAAGTTTGGTGCCACTAAAACTGGTGCAATAGATAATATCGCTTTTAAATTGTCAAATGCACCCTGGCATTGTTCTGTCCATCGAAATTTTGTGTTCTTCTTCAGCAAATCTGTTAATGATGCCACTACACTGCTGAAGTTTGAACAAACTTCTGATTCAATGAGCTTAGTTCCAAAGGTCGAAGCACCTCTTTCTTCGAGGTTGGTCATGGAAATTCCTCGATCCTTCGTCTTTGCATTCCTTGGAGTCAACCTTCCATGACTGATGTTGTGTTCCAAGAATGTCACCTCTACTTTCGCAAATTCAGTTTTGTTTAGGTTTATGACCAGTTTTGTTCTCTTAACTGGTCAAAGAGCTCTGCCAACTGTGCCATGTGATCTTCCCAGGATTCACTAAAGATCACTACATTGTACAAATAGATTGCACAGTTTGTTAAATCAGTCACAACTTTGTTCATGAGTCTTTGGAATGTGGCGGGTGCATTCTTCATTCCAAAGGGCATCACTTCGAATTCGTATAGCCCATTTGGGGTTACAAACGCAGAAATTTCTTTCATCTTCTCTGATAAAGGGAGCTGCCAATAACCACGCAGTAAGTCCAACTTTATGATGTAACTGGTTTGTCCCACTTTCTCGATTCAGTCCTCCAATCTCACTGATTTTGTTACAGTGTTGGCCTTCGAATAATCCACGCAAAATTGTTGAGTCCATCAGGTTTGGGAACTAAGATGATTGGAGAACTCCACTTGTTCTGACTTGGCTCAATGATATCTTCGTTGATCATGGCCTCCACTTCTCTCTGGGCCTGCCTGGATTTGAAAGGATTAAGCCGATAGAGGTGTTGTTTTATTGGACCTGTATTCCCTATGTCTACTTCATGCACAATAGCATTAGTCACCCCCATCTTATTCCTACATATGTATTCATACTGCTGTAACAAACCTTTCAACTGTGTTCTTTGCTCTGAGACAGATAACTGTTTGGGGATCATGTTCGTGATTTGAACAGGTTTAGACAGATCCAGTCTGAGATTTGAACAGGGTGCAGAAAAAAAAGCCCAGTAAATTTAAACACTTGCCGGTTAGTGTCCTAGATCTTTAAAATAAAACATAGGCAAGACAATTTATTTAGTATAACCAACCACAAGTTACCGAAATTAAAAGTGAGAGAAAAGGCTCTTAAAGTTACTAATGAGGTTCTGGGGTTTGAAGATGATTCCCAAATTTGCCAAGGAAGTTTACAAAGAAAAGACTATACTCATAGAATTCGCAAAGAGGTTAGAATTGGGTTTAACCAAGAACAAAAGTAAAGCAGAAATTGTAAGGGATTATTCAAACACTTAGATGTGCCAGAAAAACAGTCAAGTGCAGTAGAGTTAAAATAACTTAAATTATAATTGAAGAAAATGGAATTAGAAGAGAGAGAGGAAAAAGAGAAAGACAGCTCTTATTTGAGCAAAGAGAGACAGAAAGAGAGAGAGAAAGAGAGAGAGAAAGGGAGAGAGAAAGGGAGAAAAAGAAAGAAGATTCTTAGCTGAGCAAAAAGAGACAGCAACAGAGAGAGAAGAATGGGAGAGAGAGAAAAAGAGAATTTGAACTTGAGAAGTTGCAACTTAGCCAGCAAAGTCAAGTTATCAGGATGGAGATTAAAAAAGCAGATCGTGATATATCCAAATATGTCAAAACTCTGCCACATTTTGGTGAGAAAGATGTTGAAGCCTTCTGTATTTAATGTGAAAAATTGGCTAGGCAGATGGAGTGGTCAGAGGACATGTGGGTAATGCTAGTTCAGACTAAACTGGTAGGCAGAGCTAGTGAGGTATTTGCAGCACTGTCAGATGGGGGGAGTGTGAAAGGTCCCAGGTTCAAATCCCAGATGAGTTCCCAAACTGTTATGACATGGGGTAAATCCTTCTGCTACCGACAGAAAAGCTCACCTCGCCTTGTGATCTGTTAAAGTCTGAGTGACAATTAACTACAAAAATCCCTCTATGTAAAGAAAAAAAATTAACAAGTTATTCTTTAACTCTAAGAAACACAAGAACATTAAACAAACTATCTAAACAGTAATCCTCCTTTGTCTGTTCAATCTATCTACCTCCCACTCTACAACAATATACTGATCCGATAAAACTTCCCGATTAATTTTACAAATAAAAACCAAATTTCAAAACCAGCCAGTTGTCACTTTTCCCTTGGTATCTTCATCTGTACTTTGCTGAGTCTTTTCTTCAGTTTTCTGTTTCAAAAATTTCATATGAACAGGTATCTTTCCGATAAAGGCTCTGCAGACCGTATTTTCATTGGTGTTCTTTGACGGTCAGGCTAACTGTTCAAAATACACAATTTTGTACACCACAAAACATCAAACCATGTCATTCTTTTGATGTCATCCAGCTTGATTTTGGTATCTAGGGGCATAATTTAAATTGTCTGACCGAATTTGAATTTGTTGTGTAACACAACAATGTAGCTCCAGTTATTTTTTCACAATCAAATGCTACATGTTAAAATTTTCAGCACACTCTGTGCCTCTCTCAGTCCATGCCAGCTTCCATTCTCTCTTTAAGGTACAGTACACACCTATTCCTTCATAACAACATTTACTTCCCTCATCCAACTTATTAACATACATATTGTAAATAATTGTGGCACCTGTGGCACTCCATTCAACAGAGGTTCCCCTTAAAGTCATTGTCCAATTTTATGAAACTTCATTTGGGAATGTTATTTTTTCGACCCAATCTAGCCTTGCTTAAAGCTTTAGATAGAGTTATAGAGATGTACAGCACGAAACAGACCCTTCGGTCCGACATCCATGCTGACCAGATATCCTAAATTAATCCAGTTCCATTTGCCAGCACTTGGCCCATATGCCTCTAAATCCCTCCTATTCAAATATCCATCCAAATGCCTTTTAAATGTTTTAATTATACCAGCCTCCACCGTTTCTTCTGACAACTCATTCCATTCATGCAGCACCTTCTGCTTATATTTCAGTTAATCTTGCTTCAACGCTTCAATTCCATTATGCATTTTGAAAGTCTCACAACTTATCTTATAAAAGGTTTCAAATTGACTTGAGATGATTTACAAGTCATATATTTATATATACACACATACATACATATATACACACACAATCAATCTTTTACAAAAAAAAACTGCAATACCTCAAGAGTCAATTTTATGCTTTACTAAGCACAGGACATCAATAGTGAGGAATGAAACGCTATTACTTTTGCCAATTTCAACATCAAACAACTTTTATCAACAAAAATCCCTTAACTGATCTGAATACAGCAAATTAACAACAATCTCAGAAGCATAAACCAGTATGAACCAAGTCTGACTTTATCATTTCAGGAGAATTTACACATAGAATTGAAGGACCAACTGATAAATCTATGTCTTTAACTCCCGCAGGAAGAGCATGACACTTTAGCTTTGCCTGGATTGAACTGCATGTTCCAAATTTGAAAAAAAGTGTCCTAATATACTGTGTTGAATATTAATAGGCTGAGGGTCAGTTAATTGCACTTAACTGATGCTGTACAGTGGACATTCAAGCCAATTCCTATTTGAATGAGCAATCTAGGTATACACGACATGGCACTTATAGCATTTTTACCAAAGGCACAAAAAAAAATCAATTTTCAACCTTCACAGAAAAAAACTATTTCTTTCTTCATGGGACCTGGGCATTGCTGGCTTGCCAGCATTTGTTGCCCATCCCACACTATCCTTCTAGAACTGCTGCAATCCAACTGCTCTGAATTCACCCACAATGTTGTTAGGGAGGAAATTCCAAGATTTTGACCCAGCGACAGTGAAGGAACAACAATATATTTCTGAGTCAGGAGGGTAATTAGTCTGGGGCAGAATTTTCAGGAGGTGGGATTCCCATGTATCTGCTGTCCTCGTCCTTTGAAGTGGAAGTCGTCATGGGTTTTGAAGTTGCTGTCTAAGGAGCTTTGGTAAATGTCTGCAGTGCAACTTGTAGGTAGCACACACTGAGTATTGGAGGAGGAGGGAGTGGATGTTTGTGGATGCAGTGCCAATTAAGCAGCCTGCTTTATCCTGGATAGTGTCAGACTTCTTGAGTATTGTTAGAGCTGAACCATCCAGCAATTGGGGGTATTCCATCATAGAGTCATAAAGATGTACAGCATAGAAACAGACCTTTCGGTCCAACCTGCCCATGCCGACCAGATATCCCAACCCAATCTAGTCACACCTGCCAGCACCCGGCCCATATCCCTCCAAACCCTTCCTATTCATTTTCCCCATCCAAATGCCTCTTAAATGTTGCAATTGTACCAGCCTCCACCACTTCCTCTGGTAGCTCATTCCATACACTCACCACCCTCTGTGTGAAAAAATTGCCCCGTAGGTCTCTTTTATATCTTTCCCCTCTCACCCCAAACCTATGCCCTCTAGTTCTGGACTCCCCAATCCCAGGGAAAAGACTTTGCCTATTTATCCTATCAATGCCCCTCATAATTTTGTAAACCTCTATAAGGTCACCCCTCAGCCTCTGACGCTCCAGGAAAAACAGCCTCAGCCTATAGCACAAATCCTCCAACCCTGGCAACAACTTTGTAAATCTTTTCTGAACCCTTTCAAGTTTCACAACATCTTTTCGATAGGAAGGAGACCAGAATTGCACGCAATATTCCAACAGTGGCCTAACCAATGTCCTGTACAGCTGCAACATGACCTCCCAACTCCTGTACTCAATACTTGCCCAATAAAGGAAAGCATACCAAACACCTTCTTCACTATCCAAACTACCTGTGACTCCACTTTCAAGGAGCTATGAAACTGCACGTCAAGGTCTATTTGTTCACCAACACTCCCTAGGACCTTACCATTAAGTGTATAAGTCATGCTAATATCTGCTTTCCCAAAATGCAGCACCTCGCATTTATTTGAATTAAACTCCATCTGCCGATTTTCAGCCCATTGGCCCATCTGGTCCAGACCCTGTTGTAATCTGAGGTAACCCTCTTCGCTGTCCACTACACCTCCAATTTTGGTGTCATCTGCAAACTTACTAACTGTACCTCTTATGCTCGCATCCAAATCATTTATGTAAATGACAAAAAGTAGAGGACCCAGCACCGATCCATGTGGCACTCCACTGGTCACAGGCCTTCAGTCTGAAAAATAAACCCTCCACCACCCCACTTCTGTCTTCTGCCTTTGAGCCAGTTCTGTATCCAAATGGCTAGTTCTCCCTGTATTCCATGAGATCTAACCTTGCTAATCAGTCTTCCATGAGGAACCGTGTTGAACGCCTTACTGAAGCCCATATAGATCTGCCCTCTGCCTTCATCAATCTTCTTTGTTACTTCAAAAAACTCAATCAAGATTGTGAGACATGATTTCCCACGCACAAAGCCATGTTGACTATCCATAATCAGTCCTTGCCTTTTCAAATACATGTATATCCTGCCCCTCAGGATTCCCTCCAACAGCTTGCCCACCACTAACGTCAGGCTCATCGATCTATAGTTCCCTGGCTTGTCCTTACCGCCCTTCTTAAACAGTGGCACCACATTTGCCAACCACCAGTCTTCCGGCACCTCACCTGTGACTATCGATGATACAAATATCTCAGCAAGAGGCCCAGCAATCACTGCTCTAGCTTCCCACAGAGTTCTCGGGTACACCTGTTCAGGTCCTGGGGATTTAATCACCTTTAACCATTTCAAGACATCCAGCACTACCTCCTCTGTAATATGGACATTTTGCAAGATGTCACCATCTATTTCCCTACAGTCTATATCTTCCATATCCTTTTCCACAGTAAATACTGATGCAAAATATTCATTTAGTATCTCCCCCATTTTCTGTGGCTCCACACAAAGGCTGCCTTGCTGAACTTTGAGGGGCCGTATTCTCTCCCTAGTTACCTTTTTGTCCTTAATATATTTGTAAAATCCATTTGGATTCTCCTGAGTTCTATTTGCCAAAGCTATCTCATGTCCCGTTTTTGCCCTCCTGAATTTCCTCTTAATTAGCTTCACTACATATGGAAACAGGCCCTTCGGCCCAACAAGTCCACACTGACCCTCCGAAGAGTCACCCACCCAGACCCAATCCCTTATCCTATATTTACCCCTGACTAATTCACCTAACACTACCTAACACTATGGGCAATTTAGCATGGCCAATTCACCTGATCAGCATATCTTTAGATTGTACGAGGAAACCGGAGCACCTGGAGGAAACCCATGCACATGCAGGAAGAAATGCAAACTCAACACAGACAGTTGCCCAAGGCAGATATCAAACCTGGGTCCCTGGTGCTGTGAGGCAGCTGTGCTAACCACTGTGCCACCATGCCGCCAAGTATATTCCTACTTCCTTTATACACTTCTCAGGATTCACTCGATCCATCCTGTCTATACCTAACATATGCTTCCTTCTTTTTCTTAACCAAACCCTCAATTTCTTTAGTCAGCCAGCCTTCCCTTTCACCCTGACAGAAGTATACTTTCTCTGGATTCTTGTTATCTCATTTCTGAAGATTTCCCATTTTCCAGCTGTCCCTTTACCTGCAAACATCCGCATCCAATCAGCTTTCGAAAGTTCTTGCCTAATACCATCAAAATTGGCCTTTCTCCAATTTTGAACTTCAACTATTAGATCTGGTCTATCCTTTTCCATCACGATTTTAAAACGAATAGAATTATGGTCACTGGCCCCAAAGTGCTCCCCCACTGACACCTCAGTCACCTGCCCCGCCTTATTTCCCAAGAGTAGGTCAAGTTTTGCACCTTCTATACTAGTAACATCCACATACTGAATCAGAAAATTGTCTTGTACGCACTTAAGAAATTCCTCTCCATCTAAACCTTTAACACGATGGCAGTCCCAGTCTACGTTTGGAAAGTTAACATCCCCTACCATAACTACCCTATTATTCTTACAGATAGCTGAGATCTCCTTACAAGTTTGTTTCTCAATTTCCCTCTGACTATGAGGAGGTCTATAATACAAGGAGAAAGTGAGGACTGCAGATGCTGGAGATCAGAGCTTAAAAATGTTTTGCTGGAAAAGCGCAGCAGGTCAGGCAGCATCAAGGAAAACAGGAGAATTGATGTTTCGGGCATAAGCCTGAAGAAGGGCTTATACCCGAAATGTTGATTCTCCTGTTCCTTTGATGCTGCGCTTTTCCAGCAACACATTTTTAAGGTCTATAATACAATCCTAATAAGGTGATCATCCCTTTCTTATTTCTCAGTTCCACCCAAATAACTTCCATGGATGTATTTCCAGGAATATCCTCCCTCAGCACAGCTGTAATGCTATGCCTTATCAAAATGCCACTCGCCCTCCTCTCTTGCCTCCCTTTCTATCCTTCCTGTAGCATTTGTATCCTGGAACATTAAGCTGCCAGTCCTGCCCGTCCCTGAGCCATGTTTCTGTAATTGCTATGATATCCCAGTCCCATGTTCCTAACCATGCCCTGAGTTCATCTGCCTTCCCTGTTAGGTCCCTTGCATTGAAATAAATGCAGTTTATTAGTCCTACCTTGTCCCTGCCTGCTTGACTGTTTGACTCACTTCTGTTCTCAACTGTACCAGTCTCAGATTGATCTCTTTCCTCACTGTCTCCCTGGGTCCCCCCCTCCGCCCCACCTTTCTAGCTTAAATCCTCCCAAGCAATTCTAACAAATTTCCCTGTCAGTATATTAGTCCCCTTCCAATTTAGGTGCAATCTGTCCTTCTTGTACAGGTCACTTCTATCCCAAAGAGATTCCAATGATCCAAAAATGAGAATCCTTCCCCCATACACCAGCTCCTCAGCCATGCATTCATCTGCTCTATCCTCCTATTCCTGCCCTCACTAGCTCGTAGCACTGGGAGTAATCCAGATATTACTACCCTTGAGGACCTCCTTTTTAAATTTCTGCCTAACTCTCTGTAATCTCCCTTCAGAGTCTCAACCTTTTCCCTTCCTGTATCGTTGGTTCCAATGTGGACAATGACCTCTTGCTGACCCCTCTCCCCCATGAGAACATTCTGCACCCTCTCTGAGACATCCTTGATTCTGGCACCTGGGAAACAACAGACCATTCTGCTTTTTCTCTGCTGGCCACAGAAATGTCTGTTTGTACCCTCGGACTACAGAATCCCATAACACAATTGATCTCTTGGAAGCTAATGTACTCCCCATTGCATTAGAGCCAGTCTCAATACCAGAAACGTGGCCATTCGTGCTATGTTCCCCTGAGAATCCATTACCCCCTACATTTTCCAAAACAGCATACCTGTTTGAAATGGGTATATCCACACAAGACTCCTGCCCTAGGTGCCTCCCTCTCTTACCTTTCCTGGAGTTAACCCATCTATGTGACAGTATCTGAGACTTTACCCCCCCCCCCCTTCCTATAACTGTCACCCATCACATACTGTTGCTGTTGTAAATTCCTCATCGCTTCTATCTGTCTCTCCAATCGATCCACTCGATCTGATAAGATTCACATCCAACAGCATTTATGGCAGATATAATCTGAGGTTACCCTTAAACTCTCTTTAAACTCCCACATCTGACAAGAAGTACATAACACTGCTAAGGCCATTTTTGCTCCTTCACAATCTACAGACCCAGAAAATAACACCATCTTATTCCGCTACAAAACAGGGCACCAGGTTAAATTAATAGCTACAGCTTATATTTTAAGTTTAATCAAGAGACTTATCTCCAAAAAAACACATAATCAAGAAAGAACCCACTGTACTCACTAATATAGCCTTTCTCTTGGACAGACTTAAAACAACAATTAATTTATCTGATTCTGTGTTGTGAACTTCGACCAAACTGGTTCCTCCAAGATTAGTTGTGAAATTCACTGTTTGTTAGTTTTCCCAGATGCACTCCAATGTCCAGCGACACATGAATTCAAAAACAGCAAAGGCAGTAACTGTGCAGGTTCTCTATCTTCCTCTTTCTCCTACACTGTCCTCACCATGTGCTTCCTTTGTCTGTCATTCTCCCTTTTAAAACTGCTGTTGTTTTGACTTTTTTATTCCAAAGTTCCAAAACAATGCAACAGCATATAAAACAGTAATTAGTGTTCCAGATTTCTGACTTAGCCCATGTAGATGATGGATGGGCTGTGGGGAGTCAGGTGATCAGTTATTCACTGCAGTATTCCTAAACTCTGACCTGCTTTTGTAGCCACTGTGTTCATATGGTGATTCCAGTTGAGTTTCTGGTCAATGGTAACCTAAACAATGTTGATACTGGGGGATTCAGTGATGGTAACAACATTGAATGTCAAGGGGTGGTGGTTTAATTATCTCTAACTGGAAATAGTCGTTGCCTGACATTGTCTGGTGCAAATGTCAGCTCAAGCCTGGATATTGTCCAGATCTCGTTGCATTTGAACATGAACAGCTTCAGAAACTGAGGAGTCACAAATGATAAAGACATTGTGAAATCATCAGTGAACATCCTCACTTCTGACCTTCTAATGGAGAGAAGTTAATTGATGAAAACCTGAAGATGGTTAGGCCTAGGATACTGAGGAACTCCTGCAGAGATGTCCTGAAGCTGACAACTGACCTCCAATAGTCACAACTTTCCTATGTGCCAGGTACAACTCCAGTGCAAATAATTTACCCCCGATATCCATTGTTCCAGTTTTGTTAGGGTTCCTTGATACTGCAGTCAGTTGAATTTGGGTTTGATGACAAGGGCTATCACTTCCATTTTATCTTTAGAATTCAGGTCTTTGTCTACGTTTGAGGTTATAATGAGGTCAGGTGGCCTTGCTGGAACCCAAATTGAACGTCACTGAGTGAGTTATTTCTGAGCAGTGCTACTTACAGCACTGTTCCTGACACCTTCTATCACTCTACAGATAATGGACAATAGACCAATGGGGTGGTAATTAAACACGTTGGATTTGTTCAGCTTTTGGTATACTGTACATACCTGAGCAATTTTCCCCACTATTGGGTGGATGCCAGTATTGTAACTATACTGGAATAGCTAGGGAAGCAGCAAGTTCTGGATCACAATTCTTCAGTTCTCTCCTTGGAATGCTATCAGCACCCAGAGACTTTGCACTTTCCAGTACCTCCAGCTGGGTCTTGTTATCAAGTGGAGTGAATTGAATTGGCTGAAGACTGGCATTCACATTGCTAGAGAGGTGTGGAGGAGGTCAAGATGGATTATCCCACTTGGCACTTCTGTCTGAAGATTGCAGTGAATGCTTCAGCCTTATCTTTTGCATTGATGCACTGGGCTCTTCCATCCTTCAGGATGGACATATTTGCGCACTGTCCTCCCCCAGTGAGTTAATTATCTACAACTTTTCATAACTGGACGTGCAGGACGAGAGGTTAGATATGATGCGTTGGTTGTGCTATCAGATAGCTCTGTCTAACACTTGCTGCTAATGCTATTTGGCATGCAAGTGGTCCTGTCTGACAATGTCACCATGTTGACATCTCATTTTTAGGTATGCTTAGTGCTGCTCCTGCACTCTCCACTGAACCAGGACTGATCCTCTGGCTTGATGATAATAGTTGAATGGAAGATATACTGGGCCATGAGGTTTTAGACTGTGCTGGAGTACAACTCTGCTGCTGTTGATGGCACAGTGTCTCATGGACACCCAGTCTTGAGTTGCAAGATCTGTTCGTAGACTGTCCCATTTAGCTTGGTGATAGTTCCACACACCATGACTGAGGGAATTCACAAATTCTCAATGTGACGGCTGGACTATGGCTCCACAAAGACTGTGCAGTGGTTACTCTTACTGACACTGTCATACTGCATCTCTGCCAGCACACTGATAAGGATGAAGCGAAGTATGTATTTTCCCTCTTGCTGGTTCACACACCACCTGCCACAGATCCAGTCTAATAGCCATGTCCTTCAGGACCTGACCAGATCAATCACAGTGCTGCCACAGAGCCACTCTTGTTGGTGGATACTGAAATCGCCACCTCCCCGCCTCACCGCGTACATTTTGCGCCTTTGCCATCCTTAATGCTGCCTCCAATTGCCACGGAGGAGTACAGATTCATCACCTGAAGGAGAATGTTACATGGCAATTAGCAGGACGTTCCCTTGTCCACGTTAAGCTGTAGCCTTGAGACTTTGTGGGGTCTGGAGTCAATGTGGAGGACTCTGGGGCTAAGTCCCTCCTAACTGTACCACTGCACCGCTCCCTCTGCTGGGTCTGTCCTGGGTGGTGGTGTCTGGAGTATAGTCTGTAAAGCATTATTCCATGAGTAGGACTAAGTCAAGCATCAGCCTGACAAGTCTGTGAGACAGCTCTCTCAATTTTGGCACTAGCCCCCAGATATTAGTAAGGAGGACTTTGCAGGGTCAAAAGGGCTGTTTCTGCCAGGTCTGTCTAGTTTCATTTCTTTGTGGAGACTTTGTAGCAACTGATACAATGGAATGGCTTGCTAGGGTATTTCAAAGAGCAGGGAGAAAGTGAGGACTCCAGATGCTGGAAAGCAGCAGAAAAACTGAGGTTTCAGGCAAAATGCCCGAAACATTAATGCTCCTGCTCCTCGGATGCTGCTGAAGCTGCTGTGCTTTTCCAGCACTCCATTGTCATTTCAAAGGGCAGTTGAGAGTCAACCACATTGCTGGCAATCTGGAGTCACCTGTAGGTCACACCAGGTGAAGATGATAGATTTCCTTCCCTGAACAACTTAATGAGCCAGATGATTTTTTTCTGACAATCAACGATGGTTTGATGGTTATCAGTTGATTCTTTATTCTAGATATTTTTTAATCAAGTTCAAATTCCACCATCTGCTATGGCGGAATTCAAACTTGAATCCCCAGAACATTAGCTGAGTTTCCAGGTAATTCCACAAGGCCACTGCCTTCCCTTATACTCCTTTGTTTTAGAAAGAGGTGTGTACGCAAACGCATAGTATACATTAGGCTATGACAGAAAAGTCTTTGTCGCAAAATGATTTAATCTAGTAAGCACTGCCTCCTCACAGCACTAGGGACCCAGGTTCGATTCCTGCCTCGGTCGACTGTCTGCATGGAGTTTGCACATTCTTCCAGTGTCTGCGTGGGTTTCCTTCGGGTGCTCCAGTTTCCTCCCACAATCCAAAAATGTGCAGATCAGGTGAATTGGCCATGCTACATTGCCCATAGTGTTAGGTGCATTAGTCAGGAGTAAATATAGGGTAGGGGAATGGGTCTGGGTGGGTTACTCTTTGGAGGGTTGGTATGGACTTGTTGGGCTGAAGGACCTGTTTCCAAACTGTAGGGAATCTAATCTAAGCTAATCATTTGTGAAACTATCAAGTAGTGCTCATCAGAACTGCAAAATTCTACCAAGACTTGTCTACTTTAGTATTGGCATGCTCACAACAATTGCACATGACCCAGCAACAGCAAAGGAAATAGAGGATAACAGTTAAAAGTCAGTTTGTTCAGTCCTTTAAAAGAACTCATTTATCTTCAGATTTCAGTTCTGGCAAGGAGCCCACATATCCAATGTTGACCTATTTCCAGCATTTTCTCTTTTCATTACCTTGCTGTTTGTGGAATCTTGCTCTGCAAATAAAACAGCAAAAACTGGCCAACTAACAGTCGTTGTACTTTAAAGAGACTCATTGAGTAAACTGAATGCTACAAAGATTTTTTGACAGAAATGATATTGTGTTATAGAAGCACAAACCATAGTCTGACACTGTAATCTG
Source organism: Hemiscyllium ocellatum (assembly GCF_020745735.1). Lineage (NCBI taxonomy): Eukaryota > Metazoa > Chordata > Chondrichthyes > Orectolobiformes > Hemiscylliidae > Hemiscyllium > Hemiscyllium ocellatum. Next base: position 7,043,327 of record NC_083422.1, on the reverse strand, counting down.
AGTCAAACACAAACTGAAGCTCCAGCTGACACTTCATAAAATATCTCTGCACAAGAGGACATTTGATGCATTATGCCTCTAACAGCTCTTTGAAAAAGCTATGTAATTCACTCTCACTTCCAGCATTTCCCTATAACCTTGCAAATTATCCTCTTCATGCCCATGTTCTTTTGAAGATTTGTATGGAATCTGCTCGTACTTCATTTTCAGTACTGGGTGCCAAATAAAAAGACTACCTCTTAAATAGTGTTTTTATTGACCACCAGATATGGCAAAGCAGTTTGCAGTGAATGAAATGCCAAGTGTAGCCAGTTAAACTAAGTGGCAATTATTTCACATTCAGTAAATGTAGTGACTGAAACAAGATCAGCCAGGTAGATCTAATAGAATATGAGATCCCTGATTGGCTCAGCTTAACAGCCCCAATCAGGAAGTTTTGGCTGATAGATATAAACAGAAAGGTCATGGGCTCTATTCACTCTAGGAACTGGACCGGAGCTAGCTGTCTGCATCCCATGTACTATGCCTGTATAAGTAAAGGGTGATTTGTTAACAGGGTACTGTCCTTCATGGAGTTATTTCAGTGGCGATGAGAGAAAAATATGCTCCTGAATACATTTGCTTGAGGTGAAGTAACTATTTCTAGTATCATGCCACTCTTTGGGAAGCTAAACTCGTTTGATTCTGCCCAAGACTGGGACCAGTATATTGGAAAGAAGGCTAGACATTTTTCTGAACACTGGAAAGCAACGAGTAATTCTCCTGACAGCTTGTGAACCCGCAGCTTTTTCGGTTTATTAGAAGCCTAACTTTCACTGAATCACCAGATACTCCAACCTTCAAGTGTTGATAGATTTTGCCAAGGAATATTACGACCCAAGCCGCCTCTAATTATGAGACGCTATCGATATTACTTGATAGTTCAAGAACCGAGTGAATCTGTCTTGGGCCTTTGGATGAAGTTGAGACAATTTGCAGAGGCATGTGATTTTTGTTTAACCTAAATGGGATGCTGAGACACTGTTGGGTATGTGGGATTAATGAAGTGATCATGCAAAAGGACTTACTAGCTGAAGCCCACATGGGCTTTAAACAGGCACAATGACTGCCTTTGTCAATAGAAAATGCAGCAAGTGGAGCTTATGAGTTACAGGCTATTCTGACAGAGGTGGAGGCCCTTACCAGGCAGACTGAGTTTGGGGAACACCCCTGTGTGAAAGCAACTGCACAGCCTCACTCAGAACATATCCTTAACAGATGGGCTCTCGGTCAGCTCACAGCAAAATCCCAAGACAAGCCTCGGCCAAATGGTTAACACTTTCTTGAGGATCCGGGCTGGGTGGCCATTGTAATTGCTGTTGGTATGCAGACTCAAGACAGCAAAAGAGTTCCACTCAGCCTGAACTGAGTAAGAAAACCCATAGGCCTGTATCCAAGAGAGTGCACACTATGGAAAGTTCACTACAGCAAGTTTGGAACAGTTAAATTGCTTCGCAACATCCAAATCAGAACCAATCAAAATAAACACCTGGTTCTAATGGAGGCCAATACCAGCATTTGTATCAGTGATTGCAGAACAAGTTTTCAACAAAATTCACTCTGGATTTCAATTTTTAAATTTGTGTAAGGCCTCAGCCAGGCTGAGAACCTAGATGGGAGAACTCTTAAAGATTACAGATACAACTTTGATTTTGGTCTCTTATGAGAAGCTGCTGGTTCAGTTACCACTGTTTATAGTAAAAGGCTCGAGCCCAAGCTTGATGGGCCAAAATTAGTTGAGAAAGATGCAACTTGATTGCCTCAACATTTTTCAATGAGAAAATGACTGCCTGAGTGAAGTCCTAATTAAATACTTGGAAGTTTTTCAGAAAGGTTTAGGCATTAGTGAATGTGCGAAGGCCATCTTTCATATTGACCAAGAAACAATTCCACAATTCTGCATAGCCCACCGAGTGCCATCTGCCTCATGTGCAAAAGTAGCACCTGATATCAGGAAGCTGGAAAGTGAAGGAATCATCAAATTAGTTCAGTTTTGCGGAATGGTCATACCGATTGTGAAGCCTGACGGGGATTTTTTGGTGGGTTTTCAATCAAATGGCAAAGCACATTTTGCAGATGGATAAATATTCACGTCCCTTCCTCTAGCAGATTTAGACACAAAACTGGCTGGCGGACTGTCCTTCACGAAGCTGGACATGAGCCAAGTATATGTGCATTTGCAGTTAGATGAGGATTTACAGAAGTATGCTACAATTAATACCGATAAGAGTTTGTACCAATATGTGGCACTTCCTTTTGTGGTATCATTAGCCTGTGCCATTTTCCAACGGTCAATGGACAACATTTTAGAAGGTTTACCCCAGTTGCCATTTATCTGGATGATGTGCTAATAACCAGGAAGACCAATAAACAGCATTTAGAAAACTTGGACAAAGTGCTTAACCATTTCTGCAATACAGGTGTACACCTTTTGAGGGAAAAACATGTGTTCCAGGCACCACAAATGAATTACTTGACATACAGAGTGGACAAGACCAGGTTTGGAAGATAAAGTGAGGATGATCAAAAGTGCCCCAGTTCCCACATCTGTACCAGGTTAATGAATTATCCTAGCGCCATTACATCTATTGAGAAATGGTCAGCCTTGGAAATTGTCTTGTAGTCAAATGTAGCCATCGGAGAGTGAAGAAGCAAGTATCATTGTCTAAGATGTTGGCACACAATGATCCCTAGCGTGATGTGGTTCTGACATGCGATGCCTCTCCATACGGTATTGACATTGTGTTAGCTCACCAATGGCCCAATGGAGAGGAATGCTTGATAGTGCATACTTCCTGGAGTTTTTGACAGATGCTGGATGAAGATATGCACAGATAGAAAAGGAAGCTTTAGCGATCAGCTTTTTTTGAGATACACATGCACGCATCAAGAAAAGACAAATGGCCTAATTCAAGAGACCAATATCTTTAGACATAAACTTGTAATAGTAACGGACTGTAAATTTCGACAGGGCTGTGCTGCTCGTAGCTTCAAGTTGAATTCAGTGATGGGTTCTTATTCTGAGTGCACACAATAACAAGTTGCAACACCATCTGGGAGGCCAAGTAGCAAGAGTGATTGGATTTGTGAACTACGCGAGCAACACTCTTGCCTAATACAACATTAAAATGTGAACCTTGATGCAATCTCATTGTAAAGGATGTATAGCGGCACTGGTCCACAGATGGAGGAGGAATCTTTCACTTGGTTCAAACAACTGGGGGCAACAATGATTAAGTCATCCTGGACTGAGACACCACTGAAAGAGGATCTGGATCAACATTTATGAAGCAAGAACAATCAAGGTTTATCCCAAACTGTACAACTGAAACAAGGAATGCACATGCAAGGAATGTACCAAAAGAACAATTAAAAACAACTTGCATGCGACCATTAATAAATGCTCATCAGCTTGAGTTAAATGTACATCAGGGATAGATAAAAGTGGGGCAGAACAAATAAATGATTTTTGCACATCATGCAATTTGCATGCACTTTTATGAAAAGATAATGTTTGGAGAAATGCAATTGTATACTTGCACGTGTATTTGCTCAGTGTACAATAATAAGTTAAGCAAGCTTGCATGCGGAACACATGCTGAGAGGATGTCTTCTCCCTCGTGGAATCTAGAACTAGGGAACACAATTGAAAGATAACAAATATCCCATTTAATATGAAGAGGGGGAATTTCTTCTCTCAAAAGAATTGTTCACCTTTGGAATTTTCTTCTATAGGAGGTTGAGTTAATCGACTTTTTATTGACAAAGGAATCAAGAATTTGAGGAGGTAGTCAAAAACAGTGGTGTGTTTAGACCAGAAGCAGATCAGTCATGATCCTTTTAAATGGTAGAGCAGGTTCTATGGCTCAAAATGGTGCTTTCCTGTTCCTGTTTCTTCCGCTTTTATAATCCACACTTCTCAATAGACCAAGAATTTTATTGCTTGTGTTGTGTTTCCACACGTAATGAGATCAGGAATGACACTTTATAAATTCAAGTGAAGTTTAAAGTAATATTCAGCCACTCCAAGGTGGAAATACAATACTGAAATAATGTTTCAATTAAACTGAAGGCAACAATCCTTACAGAAGAGATTCAATCCAACACAAAAAAATGAATTGGCACCATCTTCTGTAACCATACGCTCACGATAAACATGCACGCATCAAGAAAAGACAAATGGCCTAATCCAAGAGACCAATAGGAATGGTAATCAAAAATGCCTTTGAGTCAAGGGTAATAATCACTGTAATACGTTTCATCACATGCAATGTCATGCTCCAGAACAACAAAGTCAGAGGACGACTAAATAATGTGTCAGGCTGTAAATTTCTCCATAAAGTCTCACACATGAATTAATTACATCAAAATGTCAAACACAATAAGTGAGTCTCAAATAAAGGGAGAAATACATAACAAGTCAGCCTCCAACAGTAAAGTGAAAGATAATCATGTTTTGGGGTAACACCAATGTAAGGATTATTCCAATGAACTGCATAATCCTGAAGAAAATAATGTCTTTTCTCTTATGAGATTTGACTGGTCTGTGTTTCCAGCTTCAGTACTTTTATTCCAGACACCCAACATATGTTTTTCTTCTCATGATAGGTCAGAGGATTGGGAATTATTTTAGAAACTAGCATATAGATAAACAAGAAGAAAATGGATTATGAAAGTAAATTGTGAAGTATAAAAACAAACATTACAAGCATCTATGGTTAATTAAAAAGAGCAGTTAAACCAATTGTAGGATATTTGGAGAATATACTGAGAGAGGACAAGGGAAGTTGCATATTGGCAAATTGATAACAGGGAAATGGCAGGTAATTTGAAACAATATTTTGCATTGGTTTTCATGGTGGACGACACCGGACAGCTCAAATATAACAGTTAAAAAAAAAGTACTAATAGGAGGAAAGATCTTGTAACTGCCTCAATCACAAGGGGCAAAGTAATAGACAAATTAATATAACTAAAGACAAGTAAGTCACTAGAACCTGAGGGTCTGCATCCAATAACTATGAAGGAAGTGGCTGCAGACATTGTGTGGGTATTGGTCAAAATATTCCAGAGTTGACATAAAATTTGTCCTTGGGAAAATTCTAGAGTCCATTATTAAGGAAAAATAGCAGTGCATTTCGAAAAGCTTAACACAATCAGTGTCAACGTGGTTTTATGAAAGGCAAGTCATGTTTGATAAATTTGCTGAAGGTCTTCAATGATATTACACACAGAAATGATAAAGAGGAAAAGGAGATTAGATATAGATTAGATTAGATTACTTACAAGATGTTGTACATTTGGATTTTCAAAAAGTATTCGACAAGTTCCCGCAGAAAAGGCATAAGATAGCAGTTCCGTTACTGGGGGAAAAAATTAGCATGCATTTAAGGATTGGTTAACAAGAGAGACAGTTGGGAATAATGGGTCTTTCTTGGGTTTGAAAGAAGTTACTCATGGAGCACCACAGGGATCAATCCTCGAACCTCAATTATTTATTACCTACATTAATAAATTGGAGGAGGAGGCAGTGTTTAGAATCTCTGAATTTGTTGACAATATAAAAATAGATAAATGTTTTATTTATTGTTGCATATATCTTGAACATACAGTGAAAATTGTTTTGTCATCACAATCGGGTGCCATTTTGAAGTACATTAAGAACAAAAAGAAATCCTTTAAAGAAGAGGAGGCAGAGAGTGCAGTAATCGCCTGTGGCCATTCCCCTCAAAAATAAGTATACCATTTTGGATATTGTTACTTGAGAAGATTCTGAGGGATAAGATATACATGCATTTGGAAAGACAGAGTTTGGTTAGGAGTAGTCAACATGGCTTTGTGCACGGGAGATCACGCCTCAAAATTTGTTAAGAGTTATTTGATGAAGTGACCAGGAAGGTTGATGAAGGTAGAGTGGTAGACGTAGTTTGTATGGATTTTAGTTCCACATGGTAGGCTGCTCATGAAGGTTCGATTGCATGGAATACAGGGGGAGCTGGCAAATTGGATATACATTTGGCTTGATGGTAGGAAGCAGAGGGTAACAGTGAAGGATGTTTGTCGGACTGGAAGCCTGTGACTAGTGAAGTGCCTCAGGGATCAGTGCTGGGCCCATTGCTGTTTCTTATGTATATCAATGATTTGGATGAGAATGTACAAGGCATGATACTAAAATAGGAGGTATTGTGGACAGTGAGGAAGGTTATCAGAAATTGAAGCAGGACCTTGATCAGCTGCGAAAATGAGCTGAGAAATGGCAAATGGAGTTTAATATGGATAAATGTGGGGTCTTGCATTTTGGAAAGTCAAATCAAGGAAGGAGCTTCATGGTGAATGGTAGGGTCTTAAGAAGTGTAGTGGAACCAAGGGTGTTCAGGTGCACGGTTCCCTGAAAGTGGAGTCATAGATAGAGTGTGTAGTGAAGAAAGCTTTTGGTACACTGGCCTTCATCAGTCAGGGCACTGAGTATAAAAGTTCGGAAATTATGTTGCAGTTGTACAGTTGGTGGGGCCGCACTTGGAGTACTGTGTTACAGTTTTGGTCATCTTAATATAGGAAGGATGTTATTAAATGGAAAGAGTGCAGAAGAAATTTACAAGGATGTCGCCACAACTCAAGGGAGAGGTTGGACAAGCTCGGACCTTTTGATTCACAGCGTATGAGACTGAGGGGGGGTCTTATAGAAGTGTATAAGATCGTAATAGGCATGGATAGGGTGAATGCACTCAAACCTTTTCCCCAAGGTTGGGGAATCGAAGACTAGAGGGCATCAGTTTAAGGTAAGAAGGAAAGAATAAAAGAGAACCTGAGGAGCAACGTTTTTTACACAGAGGGTAGTACACATATACAATGAGCTGATCAAGGCAGGTACATTAACAACATTCAAAAGACATTTAGATAAATACATGGATAATAAAGGTTTAGAAGGATATGGGCCAAAATGCAGAGAAATGGGGTTAGCATAGACAGATATTTTGGTTGGCATGGACGAGGTTGGGGCAAAGGGCTTGTCTTCATGCTGTAAGATTCCATAACTCTATGAATTCATCTTCTGTGCAAATCAGAGTGTCAAACATGGCTTCAGGACTTCTGCGAGATCTCTGCAAGGTGTTTCAGTCCTCAAGGAGTCCTGCTCTGGGAACAGCAACGACAACACTGATGCCTAGGAGATCCAGTTCTGCGACTGTGACTGCCTCAGTGAAACTGCCAAGAACCAGCGTCGCCAGGAGTCCTGGTTCCGGGCACCGCCGCCACCAGGAGCCCAGGCTCTGAGCACTGTCGCTGTTGGGAGTCCTGGCTCCAGGCACCGCCACCACCAGGAGTCCAAGCTCTGGGCTCTGTCACTGTTGGGAGTCCTGGCTCTGGGCACTGCTGCTGGGAATCCAGAATCCAGAGACAGTCACTGCTGACACCACTCCAGCCTCAAGGATGATTAAGAAGAAATGTAGAAGAAAAAAGATGACAAGTACATAGAGAAACCATTGCCACTGGCCTGGAGCAAACAGACTCTAATGAACCCAAGCACTATCCACTGTGCCAGTAGATTTTCGATACTAGATGGGAGGACACATCAAGATGAGAATATATGGAATCTGCAACAGGATACAGACTGATCAACTGAGTCGGCAAAAGCTTGACAAATGGACTTCAATGTCGGAAAACTTGAGGTCAGACACTTTGGTAGGAAAAATGAAATGGTATACTATTAGCACTTAAAAAGGGGCACTCTGGGTCAGCCTACAGCACATGGAGTACAGCAGTTTAAGAAGGCAGTTCACCACCACCTTCTCAAGGGCAATGAGGAATGGGTAATAAATTCCAGCCAATGAAACCCACATCCTATGAGCAAATTAAGAAAACAAAACTTTTGCCTGCCTTTTCTCATCACCATTCAACTTGACACTCTGTTATCTACTCGGCAAAAGTGAGGACTGCAGATGCTGGAAATCAGAGTCTAGATTAGAGTGGGGCTCAGGCCTAATGAAGGGCTTTTGCCTGAAACATCGATTTTACTGCTCGGATGCTGCCTGACTTGCTGTGCTTTTCCAGCACCACTCTAATCTAGACTTGTGGGCGGCACAGTGGCCCAGTGGTTAGCACTGCTGCCTCACAGCACCAGGGACCCGGCTCAGGCGACTGACTGTGTGGAGTTTGCACGTGTCTGCGTGGGTTTCCTCCGGGTGTTCCGGTTTCCTCCCACAGTCCAAAGATGTGCAGGTCAGGTGAATTGGCCATGCTAAATTGCTCGTAGTGTTAGGTAAGGGGCAAATGTAGGGGTATGGGTGGGTTGCGCTTCGGCGGGTCAGTGTAGACTTGTTGGGCTGAAGGGGCCTGTTTCCACACTGTAAGTAATCTAATCTAATCTAATCTAGACTCTGCTTTTTACAGCATGCTTAGGGACATGGTTGATTGGAGAAACAGCAGAAAAAAAAATTTCTCCTACAGGCACAATACTGTCACACCATGTTTAACCTGAAGCCATGATACTTAATAGAGTCCAGAGTAATGTTGAGGACTCCCAGGGCAACTTCCTCCCAACTGTATACCACTGTGCCACCTCATCTACTGGGTCTGTGCTGTTGGTCGGATAAAATATATCTAGGGATGGTGATGGTGATGCCTGGTGCATAGTCATACTCATGGAGTCATATCTCACAGACAATGTCAGGCTTTGCTCGACTTATCTGTGAGACAGCTCTCCCAGTTTTGTCACTACCCCAGAAATGTCAGTCAGGAGGACTTTGCAGGGTCAGGAGGGTTGTTTTTGCTGTTGTTTCGGATATCCAGGTCAATGCCAGGTGATCCCATTGGTTTCATTTCTTTGTTCAGACTTCGTTGTAATTGAGACAACTGAGTGGCTTATTAAACCATTTCAAAGGGTAATTGAGAGTCAACCACATTGCTGTGGGTGTGGAGTCACATGTAGGCCAGATCAGGTGACATGGCAAATTTCCTTCCCTTAAGGGCATTAGTAAACCAGATGCGTTTTTTTCTTTAACAATCAACAATAGTTTCATGGCCCCCATTAGATTCTTAATTCCAGATATCCTTTTATTGAATTCAAATTCCACAATCTGCTCTGGCAGGTTTTGAACCCAGATCTCCAAAACATTCTGTGAAGCAACACATCAAAGAGATAAAGGAAGAGAACTGCCAAAGTAAACAAAGAAGATCTCTATGAAAGATCAAGGAATTACACTGGATCTAGTTTCTCCACAACACTGGTGATACGGATAAAGTGCAGTGCAGTGTTAAATGGTTGTTGTCAGATTGGAGGGAAAAAATTCAGTTGGGGCTTCCCAACAGGCTGGTACTCAGACCAATAGGTACTGACAAACTAGACATGAAAGTAGGACACAAGTTAAATATCTGCTGGTAACACAAAAGTCCAAGTGCAGTGAATGGATGAGAAGGATACCACATCCTTCAAGAGTATATAAACAAGTTGGTGGAATGACCGGACACATACCAGATGATGTGTAACACAAAGATGCGTGAGGTCATCAATTTTATTTAGAAGAATAAGGAATAGGATACGAATCTGAAAGTCTATTGGAACAAAGAAACCTTCGATACATGTGGATAACTTGTTGAAGGTGGTAGGCCCAGGTGATAAAGTGGTTGGAAAAGAAATTCTGGATTCTACGCTTTAAAAATACAACTTCAAAACAACGGCCAAGAATTTATGATGAACCTTTATAATACACTGGTTTAGCCTCAACCAGAAAATTGTGTCCAATTCTGTGCACAACACTTTATGCAAGGTGAAAAATTTGGATAGGATGCAGAAAATATTTACAGTAGCTCCAGGGATGAGAAGCTTTAATATATGTGCATATATTGGAGAGACCACAGTTATTTTCAATCAAGATTGAAGCTTTAAGAGATCTGATAATTGTATTCAAAATCATGAGTAGTCTCAACAAGACAGAGAGAAACTGTTCCAACTGTAGGTCAGTCAAGGTTGCGAAGACAGAGATTTAACGTGATTGACAAAAGAATCAAAGGTCACTAACACAACATATTTCACATGGCAAGTATTGGGGATGATTCAATTGTGGCTTTCAAATTGAATTGAATAAGTACCTAGATGCGAAAATAATTGCAGAGATTCAGATCAGAAACCAACTAAACTGCTTTGGTAGAGTGATGGCACAGACTTGACAAATCAAATGGTTTCCTATTCTAGGATTCTATATCTGGGTCAAGCGCCTCTGAACTGGGACAGTAATGACTGAGATATCTAGAGGAATGTAACAAACTAATTAAAATCTAGCAGCTCATTTTTGAATTTAAAATGATGGAACTATTAATGGTAATCTATGATGGCGTGTAAATAAAGTCATCAACGTGGTTTAGGTTTGCATGATGTGTTGTCCCAGTCGAAATGGTGGTTTGTTTCCTCCGTGTGTAGAGCTACGAGGGAGAGAGGGTCGTGTCTTTTTGTGGCTAGCTGGTGTTCGTGTATCCTTGTGGCTAACTTTCTTCCTGTTTGTCCTACGTTGTGTTTGTGGCAGCCCTTGCATGGAATTTTGTAGGCGACGTTGGTTTTGTTCATGGGTTGTACTGGGTCTACACACGGAGGAAAAATACCATTCCGACTGGGACAATACGTCTGTCCTGGGATAGGCTAAGCAAAGACATGCCAGAGAATTCCTAGAGGCCTGGCACTCCAACCACCACGCCATAAACAAACACATAGATCTAGATACCATCTACCAACCCCTCAGAAAATGAACAGGAAATGACATCACCACAAACTCCAGGAACCCCATCCAGAACAAACATATAAATAGAAAGCAGGAGACAACAGCTTCGCTTCACTCGGAGGTCACCACTGATGATGTTACCTAGCCAGGTAATGAAACGTCTGGATATCAAACCTACAGCTCAGCGAGCAAACCTACACCCTAAACCTCAACCTGAGCTACAAACCTTCACAAGGCTTGCAAAGTCATCAACCTTAATTTTTCATATCGAAATTGTGAATTTTGAATTTCAGCTGCGTTGGGTTTTAAAGAATAATATATTCTTCACAATTATAAGAAAGAAAGTAATTTGAAATGATAAGCAGTTGAGATGTCAGCTCATGGGCTCTGAATACTAAGTACTTTATTATCTTGACTTTTGGTTAATGTACACAAAATCGCAATTATTTTCGTGAACTGTTGGTTCTATTGGCTGAGCAGGGGGAATGGCAATGTTTCTTTCAATGGCTGTAACCAATATAGTTATAAGCAGAGGCAAGAATGCTTTTGAAAGACATTCTGTTGGCACCCCTTTATTCTTTGAACCAGAAAGTTATGAGGTTAATAAAATGGTCATTGGACAGAATTCAGGAGGAGTTACAGCTAAAGTTAAGACAATTAAGATGACTCAATGATGTTAACTGCATTTGTATTTTTGTTTGAAGAATAACTGTCACACTTGAACCAAACAAATCACATTATAACTTGTTCATGTCCACTCACTTGGCAAATAGGCAACTTAATCATTCACAATTCTCAATAGTATTAAGTGGATTTTTTTTTGATCCACCTTGAATAACACCCGAGCCACATGTGTAAAAGACACAAACATTTCATCCTGGTCACAAGAGTAGGAGAAACAATGCAAGGATTCAGATTCTGTCCAGAAACAACAAATGTTGCTAAGCTTTCAAGAGTAAATCCAAATTTTTAACAGTCCCTCTGACTTCAAAATCAAGTTCTTATACTCTACCCTCCCTATAAACAGATGTGCAATAAGCAAGGTACCTCAAACCCACATTCCTGTGGAACAAGGCTCCTGAGAGGAAACACAGAATCAGTAAATGTATACCTATTAAAGACAAAACAAACAACTTACATTCATACAACATCTTTCATGACCACAGGATGCTCCAAGTATTTTACAGACAATGGAATACTTTAGTAATAACTGTTGGAAATGTGAGAGTCAATTTACATACAATGAAATCCCACAAACATTAATGAAATTGGTGATGTAGATATTCTTCTTCAGTGATGTTAGTTACAAGATAAATGTTGGCCATGACACCAGAACATCCCTACTCTTGGAACTTCTTGCATTTGCCCATGACATAAAAAAAACCTTAAATAAAACTCCTTCAAAAACACAGCACCAATCAGTACTGCATTTTGAAAATCCATTTTGTATGTTTCCATCTTTTCACTGAGGGAGTTTGAACACAATCTCTGAACAAAAAGGTAACAGCCAAGACTGATAAATCACTAATTGTGAAATGATTTGCAGCAAGTAAATTGAGCCTGTAATAAATAACTAGCAAGGCAGATACTGAGATATTCCACTGGAGTACCATTTTATAGTTTTAGAAATATAGCATTTAAGCTTTAATGGGAATTATATTCTGATTGAAATTTCAAAAAGTCTAAAGTTCAATAAAATAAAGTCTTCCTTCTTTTCTAAATAACCACAATGAACAAAAATTGCTTTATCACTGATAGCTATGAATGTTTATAAAAGCTGAATAATTTACAGCTAAACTCTCTGTTCATCTCCATATTATGTCAATCACCCAAAACAAAATCACTAAATATTCAAAACTACTTGTGGATTATGCTTTACTCAGTGCTCCTCCAAAAAGAACAATGTTTGTTGTTGTATCACAATATTGGTTATCCATCACTCATTTTCAAGTGGCAACACATTTTTTCAGAATCAGCTCCAATCTTCAAACTACCATTACATTTGGTCAGAAATCACATCCTAATGCAATGGAGAGGAAGATCATCTGTTAACAATGAAATCTAAACCATCAGACAGATCATCAGACCCACAGACATTCAAATGACTCATGTTTGAGAGAAAAAATACCCCCATATAACCTTGACAGGGAGTTTGACGAGAAAGTGCTTAAATCACTGATTGCCTGCCGACTCAAGCTGCTGCAATAAATACCTGCGATTTTTTTTCAAAACACCAAAGCATCCTATGACGTACTTAATCTCACTTTACATGTACTGTAATGAAAGAGTGCATTGTGTAAAAACTATGCTCCACAAAGAGATACAAAATTTGACAACCTTGCACAAGAAGTACATATCATTTTAAAACTGAAAATAAAGGATAACAGTGAAATGCTATTTATTCTCAAATAAAACTAATGTCATTCTAATTTTGTCGAAATGGTGGCTCAACGCAAAACCTTCGGAACTTCTGTTTTTTTTAAGAAAGCTATAAAATCTCACACTGATCTAAAAGCAAAAAGTAATTTATAAGTCTTCTTTCTGTCTGGAAATAACAGAGCACAGAATTTTCAGGGATATAGCAGCATTACAGAACAAGTCCAAAGATTCAGTAACACTGCAGAGGGAATGCTAAGGTGTGGCAGCATTGGGAAGAGCTGAGGTAAACGATTGTGGGCATGCCTGGCTGGTCTTCCTTATAGTAGACAACTAGCAGCACACCCAACCAATACTGCCAAATCCTGAGAAGGTAGCATTATGTTTGCTTCGAAGAGCTAGATTTATATGCTGAAAAGAAACAGAAATCAAGATTGTTTCTTGGTCCTGAATCTGCCAGCACATGTCTCTCCTTTCTGGGAGAATCAAAACTGAGTGACAGTTTCCATGGAGCATAACCAAGGTGGGTCAAGTGAATTGTATGTTCAATTTAAACCCTCCTTGCCTCATTTATCTTTGAGAAGAATATTGCATGTCTTTTTTTCTCCAGACATGTAATTTCCAGCAAAGGATTGCAGACAGTACAAGAGAGATATGATGTGGAGAAGGCAATCACAGGCTCCCTTACAGCAAAGCCTTTGGCAGATGTATTGCCTGAACTGGCAGTAAGAGCATAACCATTCCAGTTTTCAATGCATGTACATCAGGTGCTTCAAAGTACAATGCTTCTGTAATCACTATAGAGAGGAATGTTGGTACAGAAACCAGGAAAGGGAACTGTGACATACTTGGATAAATTTGCATTACAAGTGAGGAGGTATTTGTGATTTTAGAATATATAGAATAGAATATGAATACAAATTTATTGTCATTTGTGTTTATGAAAATGCAGTGAGATGTGTGTAAACAACCATACTTCAACACCATTTTAATTACAGAAACTATAAAAATACATAATTGAGACCAAGTTAGAACAAAGCTTTTCTTTTCCCTCGGTGGCTCATGGGTTTCTGAAGTGGCTCCAGGATGGCATCGCTGAAGCTACCCCAAGCTACCAAAGCAAGAATTTCTGGACCCACCAGGCTGCCATCGAAGCTGCCGCCATCATAGCAAGGAGGGACAGACCGAATGCCCCAAGTTACTGATGCTGGAGCCATTGCCACTCCAGTCGTGCCTGACGGGATGGGACCATTCACCACAGTAGATTTGCCGCCGACGATTAGCCACTGCCCTTTGACCACTGAGGACGCTTAGCAACTGTCCATTGACCACTGAAGACGATTCGCCACCGCAAGTAAGTCGTACATTTTGAATATTGGTGATATATAAAATTGTCTTTACATTGGTTAAGGTAGTGTTTGCGTTGTTTCTTTTGGCGGATAGTGGCCAAGGAAGTAATCGTATAATCATATTTGGTAGGGAATCTTGGATACATTATTTAGCAGAGTCGATGTGGTTTGTGGATGGTACGTTCAGCACAGCCCGTTTTATTTTCTCAGGTATATTGTATTTTAGCAAAAAGACTTGATGGGGTTCATCCAATATTGCATATACTTCCACCAAATAAGCAGTGTTCAATGTATGTATGCATGTTTGAAATGGTGAAGTCCTTGGTACCTAATCCCAGACCACAGTAGATCCATTGTGACTTTGAGCAGGCAGATATCAGTGTTATGAGAGAATGTTTTCCTGAAGTTAGAATTAGGGGCCGTTTCTTTCATTTGGCACAAAGTATGCATAGACATATTGCTGCAGTTGGAGCAACTCGTCAATACAACACCGATCCTGACTATGCTTTAAAAGCAAAAATGAGAATTGCTTTGACTTTTGTGCCACTTACTGACCTTGATAACTACGTAGAAGCAGTCACAGATTTTTTTGCCTCAAGAACTACAACCAATACGAGATTGGTTTGAATTTAATTATATTGGACTCTACAATAGACATGGCAGTAGCCGAAGGGTACCTTTGTTTCCCCATGATATGTGGTCGGTCTATGAGACAACAATAAACACCGAAGATCGCACAAATAATCACGGTGAGGCCGCTCAGCAGAGAATTTCTTTTGAACTCAGAGCTCACCACCCAACCATATGGAAATGTATTGGAACATTAATGAAAGTGCAAAAGGGGCATGTTTTATTTCAGGAACAGCTGATAGAGGGTTATCCACCACAAATAAAGCTAAAAAAGTATCGAGACTCAGACAATAGAATAAAAAAAATGTTCTTGAATACGGCGAAAGAGATTGTTTGGAATACCTTCGAGGAATAGCGCATAACCATCAAATGAAATGAAATTTCATTGTTTAATATTAATGTGAGATTTTACTGCCATTATAAATATTTTTAAAATATATTTCCTTTTTCTGATTAAAGTTTGTAACTCATTTTTATATATAAACCAATAAAATGATATTTATTTTACTTTTTTTATCAATATGTAGAATGTAGTTGTATAAATAATGGGGACTGAGAAGTATGAAAGAACAGGCGGGAGGGAAAACAATCAGAGTACATATATATATATTTCCAGTAGCGAATAGTCTCCAGAGGTTAAACGACCTCAGTGGAGAAACGTTGGTTGCGAACCGGCAGTGGCTAATCATCGGTGGCTAATCTGCCGTGGCGAATCATCACCAACCCGTGCCTGAAGCTGCCACATTACCACTTTAGCAATGAGGAATGAACCAGAACCATCATGCCACTACTGCTATAGCCACTGCTGAAACCACCTTACTGCCAACAGGAGGAATGGACCAGGACCACCGATAATGAAATCTTTGATAAAGCCATGGCCACGCGAAGCATACATCCGGATCCACCACACTGCTTGAAAACGGATAAGTCTGCAGGTCCCCATGACATGGTTCCCAGGTTGCTGAGGGATCAAAGGAGGAAAGTGCAGAGGACTGTGACATGAACTTTTAATTCCTATCTGGCCACAGGAAAGATAACAGAGGACTGGAGGACAGCTAAAGTGGCACCATTAGTAGATTAGACTCCCTACAGTGTGGAAACAGGCCCTTTGGCCCAACGAGTTAACATCAACTCTCCAAAGAGCAACCCACCCAGTCCCATTTCCCTCCGATTAATGTACCTTACACTATGGGCAATTTAGCATGGCCAATTCACCTGATGTGTACATCTCTGGACTGTGGGAGGAAACCCACGCAGACACGGGGAGAACATGCAAACTCCAAACAGACAGTCGCCAGAAGCTGGAATCGATCTGGGGTCCTGGTGCTGTGAAGCAGCAGTGCTAACCACTGAGCCACCATGCCACCCCAAAGTCGTGACAAGAATAAGCCTGGAAACTACAGGCCAGTGAGTCAATTGATGATGGAAAGATGTTTGTGTCACTGGAAATCCTGATCCAATGGTATACTGAAGGGTTAGATACTGGACCCCTTACAGTTCGTGTTGCACATTATTGATCTAGACATGAATGTGGGAGATATGATCAGCAAGTTTACGGATAACATGAAAATTGGTAGTATAGCAAAAAGTGAGGAGGAAAGCCTTTAACAGCACAAACATCTAGATGGGATGGTCAAGTGTGAAGTGACACATTTTGGGAGGAATAACACTGCAAGGGAGAACATGTTGAATGCAGGATGCCAGGAAGTATGCAGGATCAAAGGGACCTTGATATTCATATCCATAATTCCTTGAAGGTAGCAAGATGGTAGATAAGGTGGAGAATGCGATATGTGCTTTCATTAATCATGACATTAATTACGAAAACAATGAAGTTATGATGGAAGAGTGTCAACATTAGTTAAGCCACAAATGGACTACAGCATGCAGTTCTGTTTGCCACACTACAGGAAAGATGTGATTGCACGACAGAGGGTACAGAGGAAATGAGTCAGGATGTCACCTGAACTGGAGTGATTCAGCAAACAAAACAAGAGGGGATAGGCTTGGGGTGTTTTCATTCATGTTGAGAAGGTACAGAGGGAGGACCTGATTATGGTATACAGAGGTATGAGAGGCACAGATAAGGAAAAACCCTTTCCCCTTCGTTGAGGGTGAATAACTAAGGGCACAGTTTTCAGGTTTGGAGCAGGGGATTTAAGAGAGGATTTGAGGAAAATTGTTTTTAATATTAGGATGGTGGACATCTGGAACTCACTTGCTAAAAGGGTTGCTGATGCAATAAGTATTTAGATAAACACTTGGAACACCATAACGTACAAGGCTACGGGCCAAATGCTGGGAAATGGGTTTAGAATAAATAGATGGGAACAGATCTATAATAGATAGATCATTGATGTATGCCACTGACACAATTGGGTCTATGCTCCTAGTGACGTGCAGAGCATTTTCTTATTCTGTGGCCGAGGGTCACTCCTGACATGTTCCAAAATCAAATCACTTGTGACATTTCTGAATTTCTGGCAGATCTTTGTTCTCTTCTATACTGCTTTACAGCCAAGACATCTCACTACTTGCTCCCCTTCACTCTCCCTTTGTCCTCCTCTGCTTCTGCTTTGCTGTCCCCTTCCAGAATGTCTGAAATCTCAAGGTCCTGGTCAGATCCAAGGAAGAGAACAGGCAATCGATATGTGATAGACTTGAGCAGAAGTATATTGGAGGGAATCACCAACCAGCACAAATATGGCAACAGAATCATCAGAAACCTGATGGCGAGCTCAATAGCTGCTCTCATAAGCAGAAAGTATTGGTTTTTGTTTGGATTATTGAATGGGATACTCAGGGTGGGACAAGCATCTTCTACATCACCCTTTATCCATGAGGAGCCAGCCACAGATGTTAGGGAGTAGCAAAGGCTATGATGGCCTGGACCAGCCATGGAAGAGGAAGGACTAATAGCAGCTGTTAGTAAATCAAGGGCAAATGTACTGAAAACGCATGTTATAGTTGGAGGTACTGAGAGAGTAAAAGCCTTTCCTGATAATGAATGTCTCTGTGCATCAGTGGATGCATATTCTATTCTTGTTGACACTTGCAAAGCTTCATCAATCATGAAGAAAATGTATTGTCCAGTCTTGGCAAATAGAACATGAGACATATGGTATGCAGTGATGTGTAGTGGCTCTTGAGATTCCATCAAGAACTGTAGCTGATTTGTTTTACAGTCCATCCAAGGAGAAGTTCAAAGCCACAGTGACTTTGACAACCACCAGTAGAATATCCCAACCAGTGCAGTAAGACATGTGAGATATTTGGTTACACAAATGCAGATGTGGCCGCCTCCAGATAGTCCAAGTCTTCTGCAACCATAGTTGTTGATCACTTCAAGATAGCTGAATCTTCGGTGGTAAAGCTATGCTGGAAGTATGGCCTCTAGTCTCCTTTGCTCAGCTGTGATGTTCTTGTTTCTGTCCTTCCTGCACGAAGCATTGTTCATCACTATTGAACCCAAAAATTCTCTGACCATCCAATTTTCTTTAGCTAATCGCAGGCCTCAACAGAGGAACCTTTTCACTGCATCTATTCTGTCAAGGTGCTGACAATTTTGAATACTTCTTCCAAATCTCCCTCAGCCTTCTCTTCATTAATCTATCCTCAGACCTGTAAATCAGTATTAAAAAGAATTGGATGTATGAATGATGCTTTATGTTCAACATATAATTCCTTTAGTACAGTGGTTCATGAGTTCCAAATTCTCAAGTCTCTTCAAAAGAGTATTCCCTCAGCCTTGTAACATCCTAATGAAGTTATCCAATATCTATCCCATTGATCCTACACCCTTTTACTTCACGGGAAGCCCAAAACTGTAGTTCAAGTTCTGATGCAAGTTCCTCTTCGCTTTTTTGTGATGCCTGTGAAGACAAATTCAATGGTGGTCTTTCTAGTTGTTGTGTGTCATGCCATAATTAGTTTCATTACACTTAAGTCCTTAGCCCTGATCATATCAAGCATGATGGCGAGAGGAGTGCAGGCAGAAATATTAAGTAGCCACACAAATGAGTAAAGCTGTGAACAATGGCAAGATGCTAAGGAATATCCTATGCTTGTGCAAAGGTCAAAAATTTTAACTAAAAGGGACAGTTAAAAACTTTGAAAAAAAATTCCTAGAGTATTGAAGTTTGAACTGGTACAAAATGCCACTGTGAAATGCTTATGACTCCCAGCCCCTCCTCCACAAATCTCCTAATTAAATAAACACTGACAAACAATGATACACAGGAGCAGGTCATTTTGGTTCAATTTGCCTGCGCTGGCTCATTGGTAGAGCTTTCAATTCATTACATAATCCTGCTTTGTCCCCGTGACATGACCATTTTTCTTCTCTTCAACCATTAGTCTGATTCCTTTCAGAAAGTTACCCTTTCAGGCGTAGCATTCCAATTAACAACAACTCTTAGAAACATAATCTTCCAAAGTCATTCTGATTCTTGAGCGAATCGCCTTAAATCTGTTCATTCAGTGACAACCATCCATTATTTTAAACTCCTCAATCAAGTCTCCTTTCAGTTTTCTTGGCTCGAGAGAAACCCCAGCTTGTCCGGTCTTTCCAAGTAATCAAAGTCTGTCATTCCAGATACAAACATGCTAAAATTCTGCTGCACCACCTTGAAGACTTCGACACCCTTTCTAAAGTGCAGTAACTAGAATCAGATACATGATTTTGGATGATGTCTAACCAATTAGTGATAAAGGTTTAGTCCAACTTCCTTGCTTTTGTCTTGTATTCCTTTTTAATAAAGCAAAGAATCATGCCTTCACAACGATCTTGTGAACTTGTCCTGCGAGTTTCACCTCCTGTCTGTCTTCCTGCAATCTTGTTAAAATGATGCTATTTTACAAATAATACTGTTCCTTATTCTTGGCACCAATAAGTATATCTTCACAATGATTTGCATGAAATTTCATCTGTCATATGTATTCCTATCCTGCATGTTTTGCAATATTTCAGCATTTTGATTTGTCTGCGAACTTATAAATTTTATCCTATACATTGCAGCCCAGATAACTAATACACATTAAAATGAGCAGTGCACAATAACTAAGCCTTGAGGAATGCCACTGTAACTGCTCACTCATGCTGCCGCTTTTAATTTTGTTCCTAAATCTATTTAACGGCACTTTGTTGAGTTCTTTTTGAAAGTCCACTTTCAGATCTTATTGATTTGCATTATTCAGAATCAACTAATTGTTTACTTTAGCCAATTAGCAAATGAACTTGTGGTAAAGTGGGTTAAGTACATTCTTTAAATTGTACACCAA
This sequence comes from Hemiscyllium ocellatum, assembly GCF_020745735.1. Classification (NCBI taxonomy): domain Eukaryota; kingdom Metazoa; phylum Chordata; class Chondrichthyes; order Orectolobiformes; family Hemiscylliidae; genus Hemiscyllium; species Hemiscyllium ocellatum. Next base: position 7,022,944 of record NC_083422.1, on the reverse strand, counting down.
TTAAAGAAAGCGTTGCAGAATTTAAAATTAAAAAGACAGTCATATTATAAACTTCGTTGTCATATGGATATTTACAATTCAGTGGGGTGGAAGTAAGAAATTGTGGTTTTCTGCAACATTGCACGTAAACTACAGTCTGACAATCTTATGTTAAGGTATTGTCGCAACATTTTCCTGCAGGCTGAAACATTGAACATAATTTGGAATATATAATTCAGTGATTTTTATTACAATGGTTTTTCCAGTAATTACTCGGTTTCCTTAAAAATTATTTTGCAGTGTACTTAAAAATAATCCGTGATTGAAGATCCATGCTAAAACAGATCTCAAGTATGCTGCATATTGTAGTTTAAAATTACTGTCAAGCTGTCACACATTTACAGCCTCTGTCAAAATTATCAATATATTAAATACTTCCATTGGTATGAGTAAGCATCTGATGTCTATGAAGCGAATGAACCTTGATGAGAGCTTTTCAGAGCTTAAATTGTGCCAAACAAAAATTATGCACACCTATACCTGACATCCTCTGAAAAAATTACAATTCAAAAGTAAAAAACCTCAAATAAAATTATTTCTGAGGTCACGTTGGTTTCTTTATAAATGTATTCAAAAAAATTAAAAAACATATCTATTTCTCAATAAGCTCAGAAAACTTGCTCTTCAACTGGAGTCCTTGGTTTGCCTCCTGCTCAGCTGCAGGAGCACAATATCATATAGATGGAAACGGTTATGGGAAAACAAAGTGTCAAGGAAGTATCCGAGCTTAGTTTACAATAGCTGTCAGAGTGCACCATTGCAGTCTAAATTCACGACTTCTCTTGATGTGCATTTATATTTCAGAGATGTGCAAGAGTTCTAAGTTAATTTTGCTCTTGTGCCCAGTAGATCAACATTATCAAATGAGGCAGGTTCAGGAGACAGAGGCAGAGAAAGAGATATATGAAAGCAGAAAAATGTTGCCCTAATTTCAAAATATTTGAGGTCATGACAAATTGAAAACAACAGAATAAGCTTTTTGAAATGTTCTATGTCTGAAATCTGGTGGTTCTGAAGTGCTTTCATCCTGACCTCAGACATTTAGAATGTATTAAAGGAATGGAAGAAAAATTGTAAAATGCAATAGTTCAAATTGAAAATATAGCATGTTAGATAACCAGCTATTATCCTGAATATTCAATGTCAGAACAGTTGATCGCAACACGTCAGAAAAAGTGGAACACTTTTTAGCTTTCATGGTTTACTTGAAGAATATGTGATTACCTTTACTTCTTGGATGCAATTCAGCATCAAAAAGTGTGGTGCTGGGGGATGCAGTGAGAGCATGTCATGATTCTGAAATCTCAGTCAATCAAATACAAGCATGTTGCCTACTTAGCACATCATCCAAAACTTGATGTACAGCATAACATGTGACAAGGTGCAGTTGTACACTACCTAGAACATAGAACATTACAGCGCAATACAGGCCCTTCGGCCCTCGATGTTGCGCTGCCCTGTGAAAATAATCTGATGCCCATCTAACCTACACCATTCCATTATTATCCGCACGTACGTCCAATGCCCATTTAAATGCCCTTAATGCTGGTGAGTCTACTACTTTTACAGACAGGTCGTTCCACACCCCTACTACTCTGAGTGAAGAAACAACCTCTAATATCTGTCCTTAATCCATCATCTTTCAATTTAAAGCTATGTCCCCTCATGTTAACCTTCACCATCCGAGGAAAAAGCTCTCACTGTCCACCCTATCCAACCCGCTAATTATCTTATATGTCTCGATCAAGTCACCTCTCAATCTTCTTCTCTCCAACAAAATCAGCCTCAGTTCCCTCAGCCTTTCCTTGCAAAACCTTCCTTCCATACCAGGCAACATCCTAGGATATCTCCTTTGAACACTTTCCAAAACTTCCACATCCTTCCTATCATGCGGTTTCCAGAACCACACACAATACTCCAGGTGCAGCCTTACCAATGTCTTGTACAGCTGAAGCATGACCTTGTGGCTCCAAAACTCAATCCCCTTACCAATAAATGCTAACACACCAATGACTTCTAAACAACCCTATCAACCTGGGTGGCAGCTTTCAGGGATTTATGCACCTGGACACAGAGATCTCTCTGCTCATCTAATTGCCAAGAATTTTACCATTAGCCCAGTATTCTGCACTCCTGTTATTTCTTCTGAAGTGACCTTACACTTTTCTGCATTAAGCTCCATTTGCCACTCCTCAGCCCAGCTCTGCAGCTTATCTATGTCCCTCTGTAACCCACAACATCTTCTGGCACTATCCACAACTCTGCCTACCTTAGCGTCATCCGCAAATTTACTAACCCATCCTTTTATGCCCACATTCAGATCATTTATAAAAATGACAAACAGCAGTGGCCCCAAAACAGATCGTTGCGGCACACCATTGGTAGCTGAGCTCCAGGATGAACATTTCGCATCAACCACCACCTTCTGTCTTCTTTCAGCTAGCCAAGTTCTGATCCAAACTGCTAAATCACCTTCATTCCTGAAACTTCGTATTTTGTGCAATAGCCTACCGTGTGGAATTTTATCAAATACTTTATTGAAGTCCATATACACCACATCAACCGCTTTACCTTCATCCACCTGTTTTTTCACCTTCTCAAAGAACTCAATAGGGTTTGTGAGGCACAACCGACCCTTCACAAAACTGTGTTGACTATCCCTAATCAAATTATTCCTTTTCAGATGATTATAAATCCTTTCTCTTACAACCTTTTCTAACACTTTACCCAAAACCGAAGAAAGACTCACTGGCCTATAACTACCAGGGTTGTCCGAGTCCCTTTCTTAATCAAGGGAATAACATTTGCTATCCTCCAGTTTTCTGGCACTATTTATATTGACAATAATGACATAAAGATCGAAGCCAGAGACTCTACAATAGAACACAGAACAGTACAGCACAGAACAGGCCCTTCAGCCCATAATGTTGTGCCGACCATTGATCCTCATGCATGCACCCTCAAATTTCTGTGACCAAATGCATGTCCAGCAGTCTCTTCAATGTCCCCAATGACTTTGCTTCCACAACTGCTGCTGGCAACGCATTCCATGCTCTCTCAACTCTCTGTGCAAAGAACCCGCCTCTGACATCCCCTCTATACTTTCCTCCAACTAGCTTAAAACTATGACCCCTCGTGTTAGCCATTTCTGCCCTGGGAAATAATCTCTGGCTATCGACTCTATCTAAACCTCTCATTATCTTGTATACCTCAATTAGGTCCCCTCTCCTCCTCCTTTTCTCCAATGAAAAATGTCCAAGCTCAGTCAAGCTCTCTTCATAAAATAAGCCCTCCAGTCCAGGCAGCATCCTGGTAAACCTCCTCTGAACCCTCTCCAAAGCATCCACATCTTTCCTATAATAGGGCGACCAGAACTGGATGCAGTATTCCAAGTGCGGTCTAACCAAAGTTTTATAGAGCTGCAACAAGATCTCACAACTCTTAAACTCAATCCTCCTGTTAATGAAAGCCAAAACACCATATATTTTCTTAACAACCCTGTCCACTTGGGTGGCCATTTTAAAGGATCTATATACCTGCACATCAAGATCCCTCTGTTCCTCCACACTGCCAAGAATCCTATCCTTAATCCTGTACTCAGCTTTCAAATTTGACCTTCCAAAATGCATCACCTCGCATTTATCCAGGTTGAACTCCACCTGTCAGCCCATCTCTGCATCCTGTCAACGTCCCTCTACAACAGCCCTCTATACTGTCAACGACACCTCCAACCTTTGTGTCGTCTGCAAACTTGCTGACCCATCCTTCAATCCCCTCATTCAAGTCATTAATAAAAATTACAAACAGTAGAGGCCCAAAGACAGAGCTTTGTGGAACACCACTCATCACTGACTTCCAGGCAGAATATTTTCCTTCTACTACCACTCGCTGTCTTCTGTTGGCCAGCCAATTCTGTATCCAGACAGCTAAGTTCCCCTGTATCGCTTTCCTCCTGACCTTCTGAATGAGCCTATCATGGGGAACCTTATCAAATGCCTTGCTGAAGTCCATATAAACCACATCCACAGCTCGACCTTCATCGACTTTTCTAGTCACATCCTCAAAGAACTCAATAAGGTTTGTGAGGCATGACCTGCCCCTCACAAAGCCATGTTAACTGCATTTAATCAAGCCATGCTCTTCCAGATGGCCATAAATCCTATCCCTCAGAATCCTTTCTAACATCTTGCAGACGACAGACGTGAGACTGACTGGTCTGTAATTGCCGAGGATTTTCCTACTTCCTTTCTTGAAGAGAGGAATTGCATTTGCCTCTCTCCAGTCCTCAGGTACGACTCCAGTGGAGAGCGAGGATACAAAGATCTTTGCAATCTCCTCCCGGCTTCCCAGAGAATCTAAAGGTAAATCCCATCCAGCCCAGGGGTCTTGCCTATTTTCAAATCTTCCAAAATTGCTAAAACCTCCTTTTTGTCAACCTCAATCCCATCTAATTTTGTAACCCATATCTCCGTATTCTCACTAATATTGCCCTTTTCCAATGTGAATACTGACGAAAAGTATTCATTAAGCGCTTTCCCTGTGTCCTCAGATTCTACACACAACTTACCAAGACTATTTTTGGTGGCTCTAATCTTACTCTAGTCATTCTTTTATTCCTGATATACCTATAAAAGGCCTAACGGTTTTCCTTGATCCTATCCACTAACAACTTCTCATGTCCCCTCCTGGCTCTTCTTAGCCCTCTCTTTAGATCTTTTCTGGCTAACATAACTCTCAAGGCCCCTATCTGAGTCTTCACGCCTCATCCTCAGATAAGTCTTCTTCTTCCTCTTGACAAGAGCTTCTTTAGTAAACTATGGCTCCCTCTCTCGACAACTACCTCTCTGCCTGATAGGTATATACTTATCAAGAACTCGCAGTAGCTATTCCTTGAATGAGCTCCACATTTCAAATGTGTCCATCCCCTGCAGTTTCCTTCCCCATCCTATGCATCCTAAATCTTGCTTAATTGCATCATAATTGCCTTTTCCCCAATAATATCTCTTTCCCTCTGGTATGTACCAATCCCTGCCCATTGCTATTGTAAACGTAACAGAATTATGGTCACTATCGCCAAAGTGCTCACCTACCTCCAAATCTAAGTCCTGGCCGGGTTCATCACCAGTATCAAATCCAATATGGCATCTCCCCTTGTTGGCCTGTCTACATACTGTGTCAGAAAACCCTCCTGCACACACTGAACAAAAACTGACCCATCTAAACAATATTGGGGAAGTTAAAGACCCCCATAACAACTACCCGGTTACTCTCGCTCCTACCAAGAATTATCTTTGCTATCCTTTCCATCCCTGCAAGAATTCGGAGACCTATAGAATACTCCCAACAGGGTGACCTCTCCTTTCCTGTTTTTAACCTCAGCCCAAACTACCTCAGGGAATGAGTCCTCAAATGTTCTCTCAGCTGCTATAATACTACCCTTGATTAACAATGCCATACGCCCTCAACCCCTTACCATCATCTCTGTTCTTGCTGAAACATCTAAATCCCAGAATCTGCAACAATCATTCCTGTCCCTCCTCCTGCCGTGTCTCTGAAATGGCCATAACATTGAAATCCCAGGTAAGAACTCATGCTGTAAGTTCACCCACTTTATTCCAGATGTTCCTGGCATTGAAGTACACACATTTCAAACCAACATTCTGGTTGCCAGTGTGCTCTCGTGACCTAGTAAACCTATCTCTGACCTCACTGCCCTCAACCTCCTATACACTAGAATTACAATTCAGGTTCCTATCCCCCTGCTGCATTAGCTTAACCCCACCCCCTGAAGAGCATTAGCAAAATCCCCCCTCCCCCAGGATACTGGTACCCCTCTGGTTCAGGTGAAGACCAACCTATTTGTAGAGGTCCCACCTCCCACAGAAAGAGCTCCAATTATCCAAGAATCCAAAACCCTCCCTCCTGCACCATCCCTACAGCCATGTGTTCAGCTCCTGTTTCCTGCTCTACTAGCACATGGCACGGGCAATAAACCAGAGATAACAACTCTGTTTGTTCTCGCTCTAAGCTTCCAACCTAGCTCCCTGAATTTCTGCCTTAGATCCCCATTTTCTTTTGTCCAAGTTTTTGATTCCTATGTGGACCCCGACTTGGGGATGCTCCCCCTCTCCTGAAAAGATCCCGAAAGCATGATCGGAGACATCACGAAGCCTGGCACCTGGAAGGCAACAAACCAATTGTGAGTCTCTCTCATTGCCACAAAATCTCGTATCTGTCCCCCTTACTATGGAGTCCCCAATGACTAAAGCTCTGCTCCTCTTCCCCCTTTCCCTCTGAGCAGCAGGGACAGACTCTGTGCCAGAGACCTGTGCCCCATTGCTTACCCCTGGTAAGTCATCCCCCCCAACAGTAACCAAAATAGTATACTTGTTGAGGAGAACCACTATAGGAGATCCCTGCACTGCCTGCCGGTTCCTTTTCCTACCCCTGATGCTAATCCATCTACCTTTTTCATGTGGCTGTAGACTAACTACTTCCCTGTAACTCCTCTCAATAACCCCCTCCACCTCTCAAAAGGTCCAATGTTCATCCAGCTCCAGCTCCAGTTCCCTAACACAGTTCTCAAGGAGCTAGAGTTGGGTGCACTTCCCACAAATGAAGTCAGCAGGGACACTAGAGGTGACCTTTACCTCCCACATACTGCAGGAGGAACATTCAACTGCCCTAACCTCCATTCCCACTGGATGCAAGATTTTTCATGTGATAGCATATGTTTAATGAAGCTGGAAAATAGACTGTTTTATAACAATTGAGGCATTATAATTACAAAACACAAAGTTTCACCAAAGTCACAATGTTGCAGTGAAAGATGAAATTCCAACTCTTTCTCAAAATTCTGGCACAAAACATGCTTTTGGGATCAAATTCTACGCGTGTTGGAGATGTATGGGAATTTTAGAGAATTAGAGATTGAAATCATGTTGGTTACGATTTGATACAATTGGGGGAGTCAACTATGTTTAGAAATACTGAGACATAAAGGCATTGTTTGCCAGACTGATGCACAAGACATTGTGGATGGACAGGGAGTTGGCACTGATTTTGTAATACAATGCTGGAAAGAAATATACACTTAGGACAGGACGAACCAAATTGTGCAGTAGTGACTACTAAGTGATGTGAAGGTTTGACCACTTAAGGTAGAGATGCAGAGCTCCTCACTCATTGCATTCACTATTCTTTCCTCATATCACCTCCTCCACCTCCTCTCTCTTCTTTACTTGTTATTACCACTTTTTCCATCTTCTAACAGGTGTGAGTGCAGATTGGGTTTAGAACGGAGTTGCACAGTGTAGAAGACTTTTCCAGATCTCAGGTCAATTCAAAGCTGCCAGAATAATGAGTTTCTTATGTGTCGCTGACATGTCATATTCCTCATAAAAAGTTGAGAAAAGGAAACAACATAGCCAAGAATAGATTTATTCACAAAATGAAGCATTACTATTACATATCTCCTGTCTCCACTTCTGTATCACTCAATGTCTCCCTATAATTTTTTTAAAAATCAACTTCTTGTTCTACCTCCACGATCATCACATCATGTGTGATTCTACCATCCCTCACAAGATCCTCTGAAAATGTGCATGGCTTCTTAACACCAGCAAAGGTGCAGCTGCTTGCACAGAGACTGGACCCACAATCATGGCTTCATTCACACCCCACTCTAACCACTTGAGCCACCACAAATGTCTCTTCACAAAATAAAAGAACAACCTGTTTAGAATAGTTACGACAGAGCTATGTGAAGATCATAACCTGAGGTAAGCCATGGTTGTCTTGTCCTCTCCACCATCTTCCCGGCTAGGGTCCCCTTCCGATCAACTCTAGCCAGCTCCTCCCTCATATCTTTGTAGTTATCTTTACTCAACTATAATACCATTACATCAGATTCCAGCTTCTTCTTCTCAAACTGGAAATGAATTCCATAATTCTATCATATAATGGTCGCTGCTCCCAAGGGGCTCCGTCATTTTAGCGACCTGATCATGTCTGCTTCATTACACAAGACAAAATCCTGAACTGCCTTTTCCCTTGTAGGCACTACCACAAGCGGTTCAAAGTATACATCTCTGAGACATTCTGCAAATTCCTTTGCTTGAGATCCACGAGTAATCTGATTTTCCCAGTCCACCTCCAGGACGAAGTCCCCATGATTATTGTAATAGTATCTTTCTGACATGCCTTTTATATCTCCTGCCTTATTTTCTTCCCCACATCTTTCTACCGCTAGGAGGCCAGTACACAATTCCCATTAGGGTCTTTTTCCCTTGGTGGTTCTTCAACTCTATGCTTTCCAACTGTATATCACGTCTTGCTATTGATTTAATTTCATTTTTCACTAACAAGGCAACCCCACCTCCTCTGCCCATCTGCCTGTCCTTTCAATAGGACATGTAGCCTTGGATATTTAGTTTCTAGCTCTAATCCCCTTGCAGCCATGTCTCTCTGATACCCACAACATCACAGCTGCCAATTTCAGTCTTCACTACAAGCTCATTTACCATGTTTCGTATACTGTGTGCATTTAAGTGCAACACCCTCAATCCCAAGTTGACTGTCCCTTCTTGTCCCCCTATTTGTTGTGCTGAAGTTACATTACTGATCTTTTCCATACTTTGTATCTATTGCTTATTCAGGAAATTTTAGTACCCTCTTTTAACTTTTTCCATAACTTTCCATGCAACTGAACCCAACCTGCTTCACTTACTATTTAGTTTAAAGCACTATCCACCGCCCTAGTTATGAGATTCACAAGACTCTGGTCGCAGCATAGTCAGGTGGAGCCTGTCCAAACAGAACAGCTTCATCCTTACCCCCTACAGGTGTCTATGTCCCATGAATTCAAACCCATTTTTCCCATACCAATCTTTGAGCCTTCATTTATCTCTTTAATCTTGTTGACCTTGTGCTAATTTGCTCATGGTTCAGGTCGTAATAGGAGATTATTTCAATTTGGCCCCTAGTTGCTCATATTCCTTCAGCAGAACTCTTTTCCTTTTTCTCCCCCTGTCATTAGGACCTATGACAACTGGATATTTCCCCTCCCACTACAAGTTCCTCTGCAGCTCAGATGAAATATCCTGAACCTGGGCCACAGGCACGCAATACAGCCATCAGGATTCTCAATTCTAGCCACACAGAACAGTGTCAATTTCCCCGATGATAATATCTCCATTATAATTATACTTCCCTCTTATTCCTCCTCTTGAATGGCCCACAAGTAGTGACACTATCATTGTACTATATGTGCTCAAGTCACCGTGTAACTACTCCGTTGATCTGCATGTATTTAACCTCAATTGATATAGTTAACATCAAGTAGCCAGAATAGTCTTTTGTTACATTGGGAGAGGGAATGTCCTGAATTTTGGCAGCTTGCTTTGCAGATTGGAAGAATGCACTATATAACACTACAGAGGAATTTGAATGGTGGAATATGGAATGTAATTTACCTCTGGAATTTTGTTGTCAGCAATAATGAGAAAACAAGGCAATGGGGTGTGACATCTTCGGAATGGCAGTACTGATTTGAAATTTTCTAAGTCATTGCTACAAATCTGGCTTTTCGTGATTGGTAACTAAAATTCTCTTCACAACTCTTTGTCTTCACTTTTGACTGTATCTCTCTTTCCATTTTTCCTGTCTCTCAACATCTCAACTTGTCTTTCAAATATATTACTAAGTAAGTTTACATATTCTTGCCATAAACAATTGACATGCTTTCAGATTAACAGATCAAGTTTATTATAAATTCTTCAACACATTAACAAAATGAACATGTTTTTTGAGCAACATTTAGTCATAGAGTCATAGAGATGTACAACATGGAAACAGACCCTTCAGTCCAACCCATCCATGCCGACTCTAGTCCCACCTGCTAGCACCCAGTCCATATCCCTCCAATCCCTTCTTATGCATATACCCATCCAAATGTCTTTTAAATGGTGCAATTGTACTAGTCTCCACCACATCCTCTGGCAGCTCATTCCATACATGCACCACCTTCTGCGTGAAAACGTTGCCCCTTAGGTCTCATTGATATCTTTCCCCTCTCATCCTTAATCTAAGCCCTCTAGCACTGGACTCCCCCACCCCAGGGAAAAGACTTTGTCTATTTATTCTATTTATGCCCCTCATAATTTTATAAACCTCTATAAGGTCACCCCTCAGCCTCTGATGCTCAGGAAAAACAGCCCCAGCCTGTTCAGCCTCTCTCTATAGTTCAAATCCTCCAATCCTGGCAACATCCTTGTAAATCTTTTCTGAACCCATTCGAGTTTCACAACATCTTTCCAATAGGAAGGAGACCAGAACTGCATGCTATATTCCAAAAGTGGCCTAACCAACGTCCTGTACAGCTGTAACATGACCTCCCAACTCCCTGTACTTAATACTCTGACCAATAAAGGAAAGCATACGAAATGCCTTCTTCACTATCCTATCTACCTGCGACTCCACTTTCAAGGAACTATGAACCTGCACTCCAAGGTCTCTTTGTTCAGCAATACTCCCTTGGACCTTACCATTAAGTGTATATGTTCTGCACTGATTTGCTTTCCCAAAATGTAGCACCTTGCATTTATCTAAATTAAACTTCATCTGCCACTCCTCAGCCCATTGGCCCACCTGGTCAAGATCCTGTTGGAATCTGAGGCAACCCTTTTCACTGTCCACTACACCTCCAATTTTGGGGTCATCTGCAAACTTACTAACAATATCTCTTATGCTCATATCCAACTCTCTTAAATAAATGACAAAAATTAGTGGACCCAGCACCGATCTTTGTGGCACTCCGCAGGTCACAGGCCTCCAGTCTGAAAAACAACTTTCCACCCCTCTTGTCTTCTACCTTCGAGCCAGTTCTATATCCAAGTGGCTAGTTCTCCCTGTATTCCATAAGGTCTAATCATGCTAACCAGTCTTCCATGGGAACCTCGTCAAACATCTTACTGAAGTCCATTTAGATCACATCTATCGCTCTGCTGTTCTTTCATACGAACAACCTAGCCTTTACACTGCATGGCACCTCTAATCTCAACTCTCCCTTTTACCATCAGGTTGAAAACATTTTGGAATTAAACCATGTCTCTTGTCAAGACCACTATTTTTCCTTGCAAAATTTTAGGACTGTAAACTAAAAGTAGGAACATCATGTTTTAAACCAAGGAGACTGGGAAGAGATGGCTGCTGTTTGAGGAATCATACTGATGACATAAGAAACAGGAGTAGGACCAGGCAGTTCAAACCTTGAGCCTGCTTTGCCATTCCTTTTGATAATGAGTGATCTCATCTCGGCCTCAACTCCACTTTCCTGCCTGTTCTCTAAAACCCTTTCAACTAATTAAAAAATTATCACACCTTTAAGTTCATTGAGCACCTACTGTACTCTGAGGTAGTAAATTTCACAGATTCACAACCCTTTGAGAGATGAAATTCTTTCTCACTTCTGTCTTAACTGTGTGATCCCTTATTCTGAGATTTATTCTGAGAATCTCCCATAATGGGGAAACAACCTTTCCACATCTACCTTGCCAGGTCCTCCAAGAGTCTTTTGTGTTCCAATCTAGTCACCTCTTATTCTTCCATATTCTAATGATTACAGACCCAGCATACTCAACCACTACATAAGGCAGTCCCTCCATACATGGTATCAGACCAGTGAACATTCTTGGAACTGCCTCCAACAATAGTATATCTTTCCTTAGATTAAGGGGCCCAAAATTGTTCAGTATTCCAGCTGCGCTGGACCAGTGAATTATACCATTTTAACAAAATCTCCTCACTTTTATACTTCATTCCCTTTGAAATAAACAGCAACACTCCATTTGCCTTCCCTATTAAGCATTGAAATTGGGTACTAGTATTTTGTGATTCATGCACAATACCTCAAGTCCCCACTCTGTAGTTTTCTGCAATCTTTTACCAACAAAGAATATTCAACTCCTTGATTCTTCCTGCCAAAGTGCTTAATCCATGATATTCCAAACACCATGTTTCTGTTGACTAACTTGACCTGTCCATATCTCTCTGCAGACTTTTTTTGTCATCCACATCACTTGCTTTCCCACCTTTTGTCATGTCCACCACAAATTTGGCTATAAGTACATGCATTTTCTTCACCAAAGTCCTTGCTAATAGGCTCTAACATTTTCCCAAGAACAGATATTGAGCTAACTAGACTATAGTTACTTTTTTTGTTTGTTTTCTTTGTCTCTCATCTTAGTAAATAAAATGTATTGCATTAGCAGTTTTCTAATCCTCTGTGACTTTGCCAGAATATATATAGTAAATTTCTAGTGGCAGCAGTACTGAACTCTGTGGCAACAACCAGTTACAGCTTGCCATCGGGAAAATGTTCCCCTTATCCCACACACTGTCTCGTGTTAGTTGGTCTATCTTTCATCCATATTAATGTACAACCTTCAACACCACTGGCTCGTTTCTTATTAAGTAGCCTTATGTGTGGCAACTTCTCAAATACCTTTTGAAATTCCAAATATTTTACACTCATTGCTTCCCCATTATCGATCCTGCTGACTACCTCAAATAATTCTAGTAAATTTGTCTGGCATGATTTCCCCCACATGAAGCCATTCTAAATCTGCTTGACCGTATTATGCACTTCTAAATGCTCTGTTATTACATCCAAAATAGACAACTTTCCCAATAGCAGATGTTGAGCTATTTAGACTATATATTTTTTTTATGTCTCTTATTAAATAAAATGTATTGCATTAGCAGTTTTCTAATCCTCTGCAACTTTGTCAGAATCTAAGGACTCCTGGAAGATTACTATCAGTGCATCCACTAAAGGTCCAGAGGCCTTATTGATCTTTAACCCCATTAGTTTTCCTTAGCACTTTACCCTAGTGGCAGTTATTGTATTTATTTCATGCGCTTTTGCCCCTTGAGTATTTAGTAATTTTGGAATGGTATTAGTGTCTTCCACCATGATGACTGATGCAAAGTATTTATTCAAATCCTCTACCATTTTCTGGTTCCCCATTATCATTTTGACAGCCTCATTTACTAAGGGCTAATGTTCACTTTGGCTTTGAAATAACTTCACAAAGGCTAGTAGTGCATCACCAAATCAGTCCTTATTTACAAATGGAGAGTCCCTCGTCAGATCCACACCCCCCACCAACCCAACCTCCACCCCAGGCACTTTCCCCTGCGACCGCAGGAAATGTAAAACTTGCGCCCACACCTCCACACTCACTTCCGTCCAAGGCCCCAAGGGATCCTTCCATATCCGCCACAAGTTCACCTGTACCTCCACACACATCATCTATTGCATCCGCTGCACCCGATGTGGCCTCCTCTATATTGGGGAGACAGGCCGCTTACTTGCGGAACGCTTCAGAGAACACCTCTGGGCCGCCCGGACCAACCAACCCAACCACCCCGTGGCTCAACACTTTAACTCTCCCTCCCACTCCACCGAGGACATGCAGGTCCTTGGACTCCTCCACCGGCAGAACATAACAACACGACGGCTGGAGGAGGAGCGCCTCATCTTCCGCCTGGGAACCCTCCAACCACAAGGTATGAATTCAAATTTCTCCAGTTTCCTCATTTCCCCTCCCCCCACCTTGTCTCAGTCGGTTCCCTCAACTCAGCACCGCCCTCCTAACCTGCAATCTTCTTCCTGACCTCTCCGCCCCCACCCCACTCTGGCCTATCACCCTCACCTTGACCTCCTTCCACCTATCCCACCTCCATCGCCCCTCCCCCAAGTCCCTCCTCCCTACCTTTTATCTTAGCCTGCTTGGCTACTCTCTCTCATTCCTGATGAAGGGCTTATGCTCGAAACGTCGAATTCCTTATTCCTGAGATGCTGCCTGGCCTGCTGTGCTTTGACCAGCAACACATTTTCAGCTGTGATCTCCAGCATCTGCAGACCTCATTTTTTACTACAGGATGTCTGACACTCATGTTCCCTGATAAGATGACAGGGGCTCCCTGATTGGATGACAATAACAGCCTCAATACAGAATCAGATTCTCTGAGGTCCATCTGGCTGACCTCGTTACAATCACTATCTGCTTCTGTCCTTCTTTTTATATATTCAAGTAAGTTCTTTTTTTTTGATATTGCTTGCAAATTTATCCTAAAAATCCATTTTCTCCTACTTGATTTCTTTTAATTGTCTTTTGATCGTTCTTAAAATTTCCCAATCCTCTGGTTTACCACTAAAATTTGCACATTGTATATTTTTTCTTTCAGGTTAGTGCTATCTTAACTTCCCCAGTCAATCATGGTTAGCTTATCCTCTTCCTCGAATCCTCTTGCTCACTGGAATTTGTCCTTCCTGTGAGCCATTAACTATTTTCTTAAGCTTCAACATAGATTCTTAACCATTATTGTTATTAAACTCTTTCCCCAGTCCACTCCAGCCAGGTTTGTCCCCAATCCTTTATAATTATTTAAGATTAGCACAGCTGTTTCTGACCCAAGTACCTTTCTCTCATACTGAAGACTGAATTTGACCATATTATGGTCACTGTTTGAGGAAATCTCTTACTCTGAGATTATTTATTAAACCAGACCCTTTCTTCAAGATCCAAAATGGCCTGAACCCTGGTTGGATCCACAGCATATTGTCTGAGAAATGTGTCTCAAATACACTCTAAGAATTCTTCCTCATGGCTTCCTCTGACAATCCCAATCTATATAAAGACTAAAGTCACCCATGATCCATGTATTATCTTTGTTACTCACCTTCATAATCTGCTGAGTTATTCTCTGTCCCACCTTTTCTTTCCCTTTTTACTTCATACTTCTAATCATATAGATTCTACATCCTCTAATTCAAGATTATTTCTTGCTATTGTACTTTTTCTAGCCCATATGAATAAAGCTACCTCACCACCCTTTCCTCACTGCCTGTCCTTTCGAAACATCACATACTTCTGAATATTTAGTTTCCACTTTTGATCTCCTTGTAACCATGACTCTGTAGTGATAACCATTTCCCTAAATTTGTGTGCTTAATTCATCTATTTTGTTCCAAATGCTAAGCACCTTCAAAAGCCATTAATTTTGCCTTGTTCACATTATTTCCCCTTTTGACCATTTTCACTTTTGTTTGTTGTTTTGTATACATTCTTGTCTCATGCTAGTAGCATTGTCCAAATAACTGCCCTATAATTCTGTCATATCCTCTTGCTTTGTAAGTTTACACTTCCTCCCTTCCAATTAGTTTAATGATTTTAGTTGCAAAGAACTGAATGTCTCCATTAATATCAGCCACACTGTACTTTCAGTCTTTCTGACCAGTCCACAAGGGCCAAATATGTCCTCATGCCGATGTAATTACCTTTGCAATTACCAGCAATGTCAGATTCAAGTTTCGCATTGCCAAACTGTATTTGAAATTCCAGCATGCTATGATCACTCTACCCTGGAGAATCCTTTATTATACGATCATTAATTAATCCCATCTCATGAAACAATAAATCCCACCACGTGTTTGCTGGTTGGTTCTCAACATATTGCTCGAAGAAACAATCTCTAATATTCTCTGTGAACTGTCCTTAGAGGCTATACTTGCCATTTTGATAATAAGCATGTTATTCGCATGTGTTTTAAAATCACCCATGATTGTTGTTGTTTCTTTCTTTCAAGCCCCATTACCTTCTCGGATTATACTGTGTCCTATTGTGGAACTGCTGTTTGGGAACCTATAGATAATTCTTCCAAGGAATTCTTTCCTTTGCTACTTAGTTCCACCCAGATTTATTCAATGTCTTGATCTTCAGTGCCAAAATAACCATTGATTGTTTCCTTTACAAACATAGCTGCACTATCTCCTTTTCCTTTCTGTCTATCCTTCTAAATTACTGAGTACCTTTAGATAGTCAACTACCAGACCTAGTCTCCTTCTAACCACGTCTCTATAATCGGCACCAAATCATACCCATTTGTCTCTATTTGCATTGTTCAAACATTTTTTTTTATTCTGAATGCTACTTGCTATCAGATACAAAGTTTTCAACTGGTTTTCCCAACTCTTGTCAGATTCTTTGGTATTATAGCATTCATTTATTCTGTACGTTTCTTTCATTTCTGATTACAATCAGGCCGATCACAAACCTGCAATCTTTCTTTCTCTTTCCACTTTTATTTATGAATTTTTCCATGCAAGTAAACCCTTGCTGGAGCACTTTTGAGTTGTATACAATGTTGCTTTTTCCTGGTACAGAGAGAGCAAAAGCAGACAGAATGGAGCCAACAGATTTGTAACTAGGTAATAGTTGCTTGATAACAATCTTCCTGACCAAGTGACCACAGCTACTGAGGGATCAATGCAGCAGAAAGACTGAACATAGAACTTAGAACAGTATAGCCCTTTAGCCCTCGATGTTGTGCCAACCTTTTATCCGACTCAAAGATCAAATTAACCTACATACCCTTCACTTTACTATCATCTATGTGCCTATCCAAGAGTCGCTTCAATGTCCTTAAAGTATTTGACTCTATTACCATGCACCCACCACTCTCTGACATCTCCTCTAAACCATCCTGCAATCATCTTAAAATTATGCCACCTTGTGATAGCCATTTCTGCCCTGGGAAAAGTCTCTGACTATTCACTCTATCTACGTCTCTCGCCATCTTGTACATCTCTATCAAGTGACCGCTCTTCCTTCATTGCTTCAACAAGAAAAGCCCTAGCTTCATCACCCTTACTTCATAAGGCATGCCCTGCAATCCAGGCAGCATCCTGATAAGTCTCCTCTGCACCTTCTCGAAAGCTTCCACATCCTTCCACATCCATAATGTGATGATCAGAACTGAACACAATATTCCAAAGGTAGTCTGACCAGGGCTCTATAGAGCAGCAGCATAACCTCACAGCTCTTAAATTTAATCCCCCTGCTAATGAAAGCCAACACATCATACTCCTTCTGAACAACCCTATCAACTTGGTGGCAACTTCCAGGGATCTATGGACATGGACCACAAGATCCCTCTGTTCCTGCACACTGCCAAGAATCCTGCCTTTAACCCTGTATTCTGCATTAAAATTCGACATTCCAAAATGAATCACTCACACTCTTCCAGGTTGAACTCCATCTGCCTCTTATCAGCCTCGTTCTGCATCCTGTCAATGTCCCATTGCAACTTACAACAGCCCTCCACATTATCAACCACTCCCTCAACCTTCATATCATCAGCAAACGTACTAACCCATCCTTCCACTTCACTTTGAATAAATCATTCCAAGTCGTTTATAAAAATCACAAAGAGCAGAGGCCCAGAACAGATCCCTGTGGAACACTACTGGTCACCAAGCTCCAGGCTAAATACTTTCCAGTTACTACACCTTCTGACTCTATGGACCAGCCAATTCTGTATCCAGACAGCCAATATCCTGTATTCCATGCCTCCGGACTTTCTGAATGAACCTACCATGGGTGACCTTATCAAACACCTTGCTAAAATCCATGTATGCCACACCTATTGCTCTACCTTAATCAACGCGTTTCGTCAAATCCTCAAATAATTCAATAAGGCTTGTGAGGAATGACCTGGCCTCACAAAGCCATTCTTTCTATCTCTAATCAAATTATGGTTTTCCAAGTAATCATAAACCCCCTCTCTCAGAATCCTCTCCAATAATTTACCCATCACAGACGTAAGACTGATTGGTCTGTAATTCACAGGATTATCCCTATTCCCTTTCTTGAACAAGGGAATAACATTTGCCACTCTCCAATCATCCGGCACAATTTCAGTGGACAGTCAGGACGTAAAGATCATCACCAAAGGCACAGCAATCTCTTCCCTCACTTCCTGTAGTAACCTTGGGTATATCATGTCTGGCCCAGGGGACTTAATTGTCCTTAAGTTGTTCAAAATTTTCAGCACATCCTCCTTCTTAACATCAACCAGTTGAAGCATATCAGCCTGTTTCATCCTGTCCACACAAACATCAAGGTCCCTCTCAGGAGTGAATACTGAACCAAAGTATTCATTAAGGACCTCCCCTACCACCTCCAGCTCCAGGCATAAGTTCCATCCATTATCCCTGATTGGCCCTAATCTCACTCTGGCCATCATCCTGTTCCTCACAGGAGTGTGGAATACCTTCGGGTTTTCCTTAATCCTACCCACTTCTAGCTCTCCTAAGTCCATTCTACAGTTTTTGCCTGGCTACCTTGTAACCCTTTAGAGCCCTGTCTGATTACTGCCTCCCCAACCTTAAGTAAGCTTCTTTTTACCTTTTGACAAGATGTTCCAACCCCTTATCACTCAAGGCTCCTTCACCTTACCTTCACTTTCTTGCCTCCGTGAGACAAACCTATCCAGCACTAACAGCAAGTGCTCCCGAAACAACCTTCACAGTTCTGTTGTGCATTTCCCAATTTAGGCACCCCAGTTCCTGCCTAATAGCATTGTAATTCTCTCTCCCCCAATTAAATTGTATAGTAAAGGTCAGGGTTGTGATCACTATCAGCAAAATGCTCTCCAGAGAGATCTGACATCTGGCCTAGTTTGTTGCTAATCACCAAATCCAATATGGCCTCCCCTACATATTGAGTCAGGAACCCTACCTGGACACATCTGACAAAAACTGCTCCATCCAAAGTATTTCAACTAAGGAGGTTCCAATCAATATTAGGGAAGTAAAATCATCCATGACAACAACCCTTTTATTTCTGCACCTTTCCAAAATCTGCCTTCTAATCTGCTCCTCTGGATCTCTGTTGCTATTGTGGGGTATGTAGAAAACTCCCAATAAAGTGACTGCTCCTTTCCTATTTCTGACTTCCACCCATATTGACTTTGTAGACAAACCCTCCTTGACAACCTCTCCTTCTGCAGCTGTGATACCATCCATGATTAGAATTTCCACTCCCTCACCTCTTTTACTCCACCCCCATTCCTTTTTGAAACATCTAAACCCTGGAACATCCAACAATCATTTCTGCCCAAGATATCCAAGTCTCCACAATATCATAGTTCAAAATACTGATGCATGCTCTAAGTTCATCATTCTTTTTCCTGACACTCCTTGCACTGAAATAGAGACATTTCAACCCATCACACTGACTGCAATTATGTCCTGTCAACCGTCTATCCCTCCTCATAGACTCTCTGCATGCTATATCTGGCTGTTCAGTAGCTCCTCCATCCTCAGATCTGCAGCTCCGCTTCCCACCTCCTTCCAAACACCCATGTTCATGTTCTGTTAGCCACATGGGTGTTTTCAAGGTGATGGAAGGAAAAGGAAAGAAGAAAACAAATCATAAAATCTAATTCAACAGTGTCTTTATCTTTCTGTTTCACTATACAATAAACATATGTACAAACATAGGTGATCGAAAGGAAAAACAAAAAAGGTTAAAAGAAAAATGCTTTAGGCCAACTGCTGGAAAATAGGATTAGTATAGTTAATTATTTGATGACTGGCATATTCTTCAAGGGCAGTAGGCCTATCTCATGCTGTAGAAACTCTGTGACTATCTATTCACCCTTGTTGGGCAGCCAGAGTGGGAAGGTCAACAAGATAGTGGGACCAAGGAATTGACGGCAATGCTATCATCTAAAAGGTGAGGGGGAGTAAATCAAAATGGAGTTATAGAGTTATAGAGATGTACAACACAGAAACAGATTCTTCAGTCCAACTCATCCATACCAATCAGATATCCTAAATTAATCTAGTCCATTTGACAGCACTTCATCCATATCCCTCTAAACTCTTCCTATTCATTCATATACCCATCCAGATGCCTTTTAAATGTTCTAATAATACCAGTCTCCATCACTTCTTCTGGCAGCTCATTCCATACACACACCACCCTCTGCGTGAAAACGTTGCCCCTTAGGTCCCTTTTAACTCTTACCCCTCTCACCTTAAACAGATGCTTAAATTTGGACCACGCTACCCTGTGGAAAATACCTTGTCTATTTACCCTATCCGTGCTCCTCATGATTTTATAAACATCTGTCAGATCACCCTTCAGTCTCCAATGCTCCACAGAAAATAACCCCAGCCTCACCTTATACAGCTCAAACCCTTCAACTCTGGCAATATCATTGTAAATAAAGTCACAGAGATGTACAGCATGGAAATAGACCCTTCGGTCCAACCCGTCTATGCCAACCAGATATCCCAACCCAATTTGATCCCACTTGCCAGCACCTGGCCCATATCCCTCCAAACCCTTCCTATTCATATACCCATCCAAATGCCTTTTAAATATTGCAATTGTACCAGCCTCCACCACTTCCTCTGGCAGCTCATTCCATACACGTACCACCCTCTGCGTGAAACAGTTGCCCCTTAGGTCTCTTTTATATCTTTCCCCTCTCACCCTAAACCTATGCCCTCTAGTTCTGGACTCCCCCACCCCAGGGAAAAGAATTTATCTGTTTATCCTCTCCATGACCCTCATAATTTTGTAAACCTCTATAAGGTCACCCTTCAGCCAAACAGCCCCAGCCTGTTCAGCCTCTCCCTATAGCACAAATCCTCCAACCATGGCAACATCCTTGTAAATCTTTTCTAAACCCTTTCAAGTTTCACAACATCTTTCCGATAGGAAGGAGACCAGAATTGCACGCAATATTCCAACAGAGGCGTAACCAATGTCCTGTATAGCCACAACATGACGTCCCAACTCCTGTACTCAATACTCTAACCAATAAAAGAAAGCATACCAAATGCCTTCTTCACGATCCTATCTATCTGTGACTCCACTTTCAAGGAGCTATGAAACTGCACTCCAAGGTCTCTTTGTTCAGCAACACTCCACTTCCTAGGACCTTATCATTAAGTGTATAAGTCCTGCTAAGATTTGCTTTCCCAAAATGCAGCACCTCGCATTTATCTGAATTAAACTCATCTGCCACTTCTCAGCTCATTGGCCCATCTGGTCCAGATCCTGTTGTAATCTGAGGCAACCCTCTTCGCTATCCACTGCACCTCCAATTTCGGTGTCATCTGCAAACTTACTAACTATACCTCTTATGCTCACATCCAAATCATTTATGTAAATGATGAAAAGTAGAGGACCCAGCACTGATCCTTTTGGCACTCCACTGGTCACGGGCCTCCAGTCTGAAAAACAACCCTCCATTACCACCCTCTGTCTTCTACCTTTGAGTCAATTCTGTATCCAAATGGCTCGTTCTCCCTGTATTCCATGAGATCTAACCTTGCTAACCAGTCTCCCATGGGTTCCGAACCCTTGCAAGTAACCAAGTTTCCTTCCTCTAGCAGGGAGACCAAAATTGCACTCAGTATTCCATAAGCAAT
The DNA here is from genome assembly GCF_020745735.1 of Hemiscyllium ocellatum. Lineage (NCBI taxonomy): Eukaryota > Metazoa > Chordata > Chondrichthyes > Orectolobiformes > Hemiscylliidae > Hemiscyllium > Hemiscyllium ocellatum. Next base: position 7,001,613 of record NC_083422.1, on the reverse strand, counting down.
GTCTAATCAATGTCCTCTACAGCCTCCTATACTCAATGTTCTGACCAATGAATGAAAGCATACCAAATGCTTCCTTTACCACCCTGTCTTCCGGTGACTCTACTTTCAGGGAACCACGAACCTGCATTCCAATGTCTCTTCGTTCAGCAACACTCTCCAGGACCTTACCATTAATTGTATAAATCCTGCCCTGTTTTGCCTTCCCAAAATGCAGCACCTCACATATATCTAAATTAAACTCCATTTGCCATTCCTTGGTCCAATGGCCAACCTCATTGTACTCTGAGGTAACCTTCTTCGCTGTTCATTTATACCTCCAATTTTGGTGTTAGCTACAAAACTATACCTCTTATGTTCATATCCAAGTCATTTGTCAGGGGAAATAAAGCACTTTATTCCCCATGATGTCCACCTCTCCATAAACACATTGTGAACATTGGTGGACATTCTTCAAGGACACCCAGGCTCAAACATCGCCATAGAAGAGGGGCAGACTGTCAGCGGAAATTATCCCCACAGCCTGGACATGTTTTGTGATAACCTGGCGAAGCCAAGTAGTACCCCCGCAAAGCGGTCCTCCAATTTGCACATACCCCTCCACTCCAGTTGCCTATTTTCCAGCATATGGCCCATAGCCTTATAAGATATAGCATTTCAAGTGCTCACCTAAAGAGTTCTTAAGTGTCTTGAGGATTCCCATCTGTACCACTCTTGTCTAGGCAGAGTGTTTCAGATATCCAACTGCCCTTCTTGATTAAAGATACCATAGTAGCTTTCTTCCAATTCTCTAGCACCTTTCCTGCAGTCTGGCAGAATTTAAAAATTAATGTCCAAGACCCCTACAATCTCCTCCCTTGCCTCCTACAGCAGCCTTGGATACATCTAATCAGGGTTTGTGGATTTATTCACTTTCAGGTAAAAAATGAGGTCTGCAGATGCTGGAGATCACAGTTGAAAATGTGTTGCTGGTTAAAGCACAGCAGGTCAGGCAGCATCCAAGGAATAGGAAATTCGAAGTTTCCTGATGAAGGGCTTATGCCCGAAACGTCGAATTTCCTATTCCTTAGATGCTGCCTGACCTGCTGTGCTTTAACCAGCAACACATTTTCAACTTATTCACTTTCAGGCCCACTAGTACATCTTAGCCCATTAGTATGCCAATTTGTTCAAGAATAGAACATCACAGTCCTCTTCCCTAATTTACACACTTACACTGTTCTTCCTACTGGTGGATACAGACACAAAATACTCATTTAAAACCTCAGCTGTGTCTTTCGGCTCAACACAAAGGTTTATACTTTGGTCCTGAATGGGCCCTACTCATTGCTTAGTCATTTTCTTCTACCTAATATATTTATAAAAAGCCTTCATACTTTTCTTAAAAACCAGCCCTTTTATATGTTCCTTTTTTGCTCTCCTGGTTTATTTTTTAAAATAACTCTCTGCACTTTCTATTCTCTTGTTTTGAGCCCTCAGTGCCTGGCACAAGTTTCCTCTTTTTTCCTATCTAATACGGTGCATACCTTGGCTTCTATGGTTCTCTGGACTTGTTGATCCCACTTTTCAATTTCACAGGAACATGTTGGACCTACACTCTCATTGTTACCCTTTTGAATGATTCCCACTGCACTGATGCAGGTTCTGATGCAAAGAGGCACAGATGACAGTTGTATTCTTGTGCAATCCCACAGAATAGAAACATGACACTTTTGAAACAGCGTTTAAAGTATTGGTGATGTAATCGATTTCAACCAACACGTTTTAAAAGTTTGTGATTTAGAAAGTGTCCCTAATTCATCAATCGTATTATAGCGAATTCACATTAATGAAATGAGTGTTATAGCAGGACAACCTGTACTCCACATTTTAGCTTGATCTTGTCTTATCGTATTGATATTAGCCTTACTCCAATTCAGATCCTTTATTTTCCATTTATCATTGTCTTCATCCATAATTATTTCAAATTTTACTGAATTATGGTTGCTATCATCAAAACGTTTCTCCACTGAGCTGTCTACCACTTGCCTGGCTTCCTTGCCTAAATGAGGGCCAGCACCACTACGCTCTTCTGAGACTTTCCACGTGCTGGCTTAAAAAACTCTGGAGGACACATTAAGAATTCCACTCTCTCTAGCCTTCCACACCTGGTCCATCTCAGTTAATACTGGGCAAGCTGAAACCTCCTCCTATTCTTCCATTATTATTTTTATACTTATGAGATTTGCTTCCATGTCTGTCATTCTATCTCTCTCCAATTGTTTAAGGATTTATAACACACCCTCAAACTGACTGCTTCTTTTTGCTTTTACATTCCACTCATATGGCCTCATTTGAGAAACCTCCTGAGATTCCATCCCTCCCTTGTGTAATAATTGACTCCTTAAACTTGCCAATCACCTGTCCAAATGACCTTTTCCTCACTGCGGACCCTGGGTGCTCTGGTTTCGTATCATTTTCCAGAATGTCCATCCACTTGTGAAAAAAAACTCTTGCCACCATGCCTCTCATGATCTTATACACCTCTATAAGGTCCTCCCTCAGTCTCCACCGCTCTAAAGAAAAATAACCTGGGTTGTCAAATCTCTCTCTACAACTCAGACCTCTGAGTCCTAGCAGCATCCTTGTAAATTTCTTCTGCATTCTTTCCAGTTTAATAACATCTTTCCTATGACAAGGTGATCAAAACTGAACACAACACTCAAAGTGCAGTCTCACCAACATCCTTTATAACTGCAACATAACTTCCCAATTTCTATACTCAATGCCCTGACTGAGGAAGGCAAGTGTGCCAAAAGCTTTCTTCACTGTTGTGATACCTGTGACTCCACTTTCAGAGAACTATGAACGTGAACTCCAAGGTCCCTCTGTTCTACGACACTCCTTAAGGCCCTACCATTCACCATGTAACTCCTACCTTGATCTGACTTTCCAAAATGCAAGACCTCACACTACTCTATATTAAAGTCCACATGCCATTTTCCTAGTTGATCAAGGTTCTGTTGCAATTTTTGATCACCTTCTTCACTGTCCACGATACTGCCTACATTCGTGTAATCAGCAAACTTAATCATGCCTTATACATTCTTATCCAAATCATGGATATAGATAACAAACAGCAACAACACTGACCCCTGAGGCATTCCACTAGACACAGGCCTCCAGTCCAACAACCATCCTTCCACTGTTACCCTCTGCTTCCTACCATCAAGTCAATTTTGCATCTAATTTGCCAGCTTGCCCTGGATTCCATGCAGTCTAACCTTCTAGAGTAGCTTACCATGTGGAACCTTATCAGAGGCCTTACTGAAATCCATACAGACCATAGCTACTGCCCTATCCTCGTCAACCTTCCTGGTCACTTCATCAAAGAACTCTAACAAATTTGAGAGGCATGATCTCCCACTCACAAACCCATGCTGACTACTCCTAATCAAACTCTGCCTTTCCGAATGTATGTATATCTTATCCCTCAGAACTTTCTCAAGTAACTTACTCACCACAGATGTTAAGCTTACTAGTCTATAGTTCCCAGGTTTTATTTTTGCAGCCCTTTTTGAATAATAATAAAACATTCTCTACCCTCCATACTTCCGGGACCTCATTCGTGGCTAATGATGATGCAAAAATATCAGCCAGGGCCGTTGCAATTTCTCCTCTAGCGTCTTGCACTGTCCTTGGATGTATCTGGTCTGGATCAGAAAATTTATCCACCATCATACATTTTAAAACATCCAGCACCTCCTCTGCTGTTATATGGACTATCCCCAAGATATCACCACTAACTTTCGCAAGTTCCCAAGTCTTCACATCTTTCTCCATGGGAAACACAGAGGAAGAAGTGCTCATTGAGGACCTCACCCATCTTCTGCAGTTCTACACATACATGTCCATTTTGGTCCCTGAGAGGCCCTATTCTCTCTCTAGTTATTCCTTTTCCTTTAATGTACTCAAAGTACCTCTTTGGATTCACCCTAATCTTCTCAGCCAAGGTCATCTTGTGCCCCCTTTTCACCTCCTCATTTCCTTCTTCAGTAACCTTCTGTATTCCTAGTATACTTCCACTGATTCCCTTGATCCCAGCTGCCTAAACCTGAGCCATGCTTCCTCCTTTTTTCTGGTCAAAGCCTCAATATCTCTTGCCATCCAGGGTTCCCTATTTGTGCCAACCTTGCCCTTTGCCCTCACAGGAACATATAAACCTTAAGCTCTGGCTATTTCACTTTTAAAGGCTTCCCACTTGCCAGAGGTCCCTTTACCTATAAATACACTACTCCAATCAACCCCTGCAAGCTTCAGTCTAATTGCATCAAAATTCGCCTTGCCCCAATTTAGAACTTGAACTAGTGGACCAGTTTTGTTCCTCTCCATAAGTATTTAAAAATTAGTAGAACTACGGTCATTGGTCCCAAAGTATGTCCCCACTGTCACCTCCATCATCCATCGAGTTGGTCGAGTTTTGCCCCTTCCCGATAGGACCCTCTTCATACTGTCTGAGGAAACCTTCCTAAACACAGTTAACAAATTCCACCCCATCTAAGCCCTTAACGCTCTGGCAATCCCAGTCTATATTAGGAAAATTAAAATCCTACTGTGATAATCTATTTGCTCCTGAAAGTCTCCCGAGTCTCAATGAGTTTTGTTCCCTTTGACTATTTTAAAGCCTATAGTACAACCCCAATAATGTCACCATTCCCTTATTTCATAGTTCCACCCACAAAGCCTCACTGAATGATCCTTCAGTTATTTCACCTCTGATTACTGCTGTGATATTCACCGTAATCAAAAATGCAACTCCCTCTCCCCTCCTTCCACTTCAAAACTTTCAACCCTAGCAACTGACAACATCTCTTCCTTCTCACATTCTGAGACAAACTTGGCTTCATATTTGATTTCAAGTTAAGTTCTGGATCACATTTTTACTATTTCATGAGTTGTTGCCTGTCCCTGATTGCCCTTGAACTGAGTGGCTTGCTTCATAAATCAAAAGGCAGTTAAGGAGCTGTGGGCCTGGAGTCACATATCAAAAGGTGCATTTGTGAATAGATGAGTTCACCATTTATGGGTGCGCCATTACCATCCAGGGCCAAAACTCTAAAACATCCACACACATGCAACATATGCCTCTCAATCCTGCTTTACACCTTTGGCAACATGATCTAACAGTATCTTATGTGGCTCGGCATCCCACTTCTGTGAAGTGCTTCAGGATTTTGATTTGTTAAAGGTGTTGTACAAATGTAAGTTGTGGATTGTAACTTCTGAAAACTGATCCTGTTTTTCCAATTACCATTTAGGTAGCCACAGTTACTTTTTTTATGATCACTGAATGTCTTAAAGCAAAGAAATACTTTTGACAGACATTCCCCACTGTAATGGAGTAAATGTTGCAGCCAATTTGTACAAATGAAGCTCCCACAAGCAGCAATGTGCAATGACTAGACAATCTGTTTGTGTGCTCTCAATTGAAATATAAACAATGGTGATGTCATTGGTGCTAATGCCCGTACTCCTTCATTTTATTTCCAATGGAGGAAGCAGATGGGGCATGACAGAGTGCAGAAATATTAAATAAATGTCAAGCATGGAGACAGACAAAGGTTTGCATAATAAATGTGTTCATAAAAGTAATACATGGCACAAAAGAAAAATAAACAGCTAATTTAATCATTTCTTGAAATACATTTTTTGCTTCATTTGAAATTTTGGACAAAATATTTTTGCAAAAAATGTTGATTAATTTGATTTGACTTAATTTATTCATGAACAATGCTGGACAGTTAAATGTTTACATTTACTCTTATCGTAAAATGTTGGCAGACTTTAGAATGGTTTTTCCAATTATAAACAATGGCTTCAGCAATTTCAACTACAAATCATTAACACAAATTATGCAATCAGAGATATTTGTGGGTAGCAAGTGTATGAATGCAACCATGTTTACACATCATATAGCCAATGGACAGACTGAGTTTTTGTCACAGCTATCTGAAATATTGTCAATTTGTCAACGTACAAGCTTACAAAAACACACAAAAAATAAAACATGGAAAAATAGCAAATCCTTTGGATTACATTATTGAATTCTGGTTTGTGTATTTCTGGTTGTATGACCTTAAAGTACCATCATACTGGTCAAACATTAATCTGTGATTGTTGCAAAAGTACAAAATGAATAAAATAGGTATTGATTTAGCTGACCAAGCAGTTCCATTTCCTTCAATCGGATAAGCTATCTCCAATTAGATTCACCATCAGGTTGCCAGAATCTAACCAGTTTCCAACAAAAGCAAAGGTAAAACAGAATTTGTGGAGTGTTCCTTTTTTTTGGAAATATGAATAATCACATTCAGTCCAGAGTATTTCATCTCAAACAAATGCCTTTCTGAATTACAATCTTTCACCATGTTGCTCATGAAATAAACTAATTAATATTGTTTTATGAAACCTGAAGTTAAAATCATAGATGGACGGATTCTAATATTAATATTCAATTAAAAATGTGAGTATCTAGCTATAATTACAAAGTGCAGTACATTAAGAATAAATGAAAACAGTCTCTCCATTGCCACATTAAGTTGACTGCTCGAACAAATAGCACAGAACTTACTTAACTAAACATTAGCATGTTTTAAACTTCCAAGTCAAGGCGATAATACTATAGCCTCACAGGATATTCAGGCAATGATTGATCAACATAGCTTTTGTTAAAGAAGAAAGCTCTTTGCCATAATAAATCATGCATAATCTAAGGTTAGCAGAGTTCAACCTCTTCACTTCAGTCAATGATTAACCTCAGATATTCACTGCACTGGAAAATTAGTATTCAGAAGAGTTGTACTTTCACCACAGGAAACTATCACAAATGTGCAAATGTACAATGCAATTCTGACACCATCAGTGGGTAATTGGTATTTGAATTGTTAACATTTCCAAGCTGAACAAATCAACCAACAAACACTGTTTCCATCTTTAGCCACACTGAAAATTAACACTTTAACCAACATTTTGATAGTGCCTCAGATATTTAGGTTCACTGACATCAAGTACGTATCACAATATTACAGTTTCTGGGTCAAGGGCTCAAAGCTGTAAACAGTTGTAACCTTCTCACCAGCATTCTTCATTTCATAAGAAACAGTTGACTGCCCCAGCCAACATAATAATTATATTGAAGATATCAGCGTCAAACAAAAGAAACATTACTTTTGCTGGTGATTCGCAAAAGAGCCTATCACAATCAATCAAATTAAACTCAAATCAAGGCTGTTAAAAGAAGTTTTACTGGTGTAATCCAATTGGTTAGCAGGACCAACGTGTCTGCCAAAAGGAGACATTTACTTGGATTTCCTATTGGTTGTATAAAAGTTCGAAGCAGATCGATTTTAAGTTCAGCTGATAGTTTCCCTGAGCAACAGTTTATCATGTGTTGGACTGAAAGTAGTTATCCATTAAATTTAAAGTAATTATTACTGTTGTCACAAAAATGACTTCTGACTTTGTGGAAACATTCCTGTCTGATCCAAAGATGTGCAATTCAAGCCTCACTAAACTTGAGTTAAATTCTGATTCGACTGCAAGTCAAGCTTTTTTCATTCATCCATTCACAGGATGAAGGCATCGCTGGCAATGACAAACCTTAAATGTCCAGAGGGCAGTTGAAGAGTCAACCACATTACTGTGGGTCTGGAGTCATGTGCAGACCAGACCAGATAAGGATTGCAGTTTCCTTCCCTGAAGGACACTCGTGAGCCAAATGGGCTGTTCCTGACAATAGACAATGGATTCATGGTCATCATTAGACTCTTAATCCTAGATTTCTTTCTTTAACTGAATTCAAATTGCACCATCTGTCAGAACGGGATACAAACCCAGATCCTCAGGACATTGCTGAGGTCCTTTGGTTAATAGTCTAGTGATAATACCAATCAGCCATCAATTCCCTAAGTCAAATATGGAATCCAATCTGGTCATCACACTTTGGGAAGAATGTGCAGGTCACTGAGTGTATGTTGAAGAGATTTATCAGAATGATTGCATGGATGGAGGATTTTCTCTGAAGTTACTTTGGAGAAGCTGGGATTTTCATTCTTGAACATATATTTGGTCAAAGTGCTAAAGATTAAATCAGGTCTGTATAAGATGGGCAAGGGAAAACAACTGCTCCCATTCAATGATAAGACAAAGACTGGTGAGATGTCGGAAGACTGGCAATTGGCTAACATGGTGCCACATTTAAGAAAGGAGATAAGGAAAATCCAGGGAACCATAGACAGGTGAAACCAAAAGAGAAAATGCTGGAAAATCTCAGCAGGTTGGGCAGCATCTGTAAGGAGAGAAATGAGCTGACGTTTCGAGTCTAACTGATGCTTTGTCAAAGGGTCAGTTAGACTTGAATGTCAGCTCCTTTCTCTCCTTCCAGACCTGCTGAGATTTTCCAGCATTTTCTCTTTTGGTTTCAGATTCCAGCATCCGCAGTAATTTGCTTTTATCCATTGACAGGTGAGCCTGATATTGGTGGTAGGTAAGTTGTTGGGAGGGAATTGAGGAACAGGATTTAGAGTCATAGAGATGTACAGCACGTAAACAGACCCTTCGGTCCAACTCATCCATGCCGACCAGATATACTAACTCAATCTAGTCCCACCTGCCAGCACTCGGCCCATATCCCTCCAAACCCTTCCTATTCATATACCCATCCAGATGCCTTTTAAATGTTGCAATTGTACTAGCTTACAATACTTCCTCTGGCAGCTCATTCCATACACATACCACCTTCTGTGTGAAGAAGTTGCTCCTTCAGTCTCTTATATATCTTTCCCCTCTGACCCTAAACCTATACCCTCTAGTTCTGGACTCCCCTACTCCAGGGAAAAGACTTTGTCTATTTACCCTATCCATGCCCCTCATGATTTTATAAACCTTTATAAGGTCATCTCTCAGCCTCCGACGCTCCAGGAAAAACAGCCCTAGCCTATTCAACCTCTCCTCCAATCCTGAAAACACCCCTGTAAATCTTTTCTGAACCCTTTCGGGTTTCACAACATCTTTCCGATAGGAAGGAGACCAGAATTGCACGCAATATTCCAACAGTGGCCTAACCAATGTCCTGTATAGCTACAACATGACCTCCCAACTCCTCTACGCAATTCTCTGACCAATAAAGGAAAGCATACCAAATGCCTTCTTCACTACCCTATCTACTTGCGACTCCACTTTCAAGGAGCTATGAACCTGCACTCCAAGGTCACTTTGTTCAGCAACATTCCCTAGGACCTTATCATTAAGTGTATAAGCCCTCTAAGATTTGCTTTCCCAAAATGCAGCACCTTACATTTATTTAAATTAAATTCTATCCTCAGCCACTCCTCGGCCCATCTGATTAAAATCCCATTGTAATCTGAGGTAATCTTCTTCACTGTCCACTGCACCTCCAATTTTGGTGTGATCTGCAAACTTACTAACTATACCTCTTACGCTCACATCCAAATCATTTGTATAAATGATGAAAAGTAGTGGACCTGATACCAATCCTTGTTGCACTCCACTGGTCACAGGCATCCAACCTGAAAAACAACACTCCACCACCATCCTGTGTCTTCTACCTTTGAGCCAAATACATTTACATGTATTTGGAAAGGCAAGGACAAAGGCAAGGCAAGGCAAGGAGATAGTCAACATGGTTGTGTGCATGGAAAATCATGTCTAACTTGACTGTGTTTTTTGAAGAAGTAAAAAAAGAGGATTGATGAGGGCAAAGTGGTGGACATGATCTATATGAACTACAGAAAGGCATTCAACAAGGTTCCTCATGGCTGACTGGTTAGATCACATGGAATAGAGGGAGAACTAGCCATTTGGAGACAGAACTGGTTCGAAGGTAGTAAACAGAGGGTGGTGGTGATGCTTTTCAGACTGGAGGCCTGCAAGCCATGAGAGTGCTGGGTCCACTGCTTTTCATCATTTATATAAATGATTTGGGTGTGAACATTGCAGGTATAGTCAATAAGTTTGCAGATGACACCAAAATTGGTGGTGTAGTGGACAGTGAAGAAAGTTACCTCAGAGTACAACTGGGTTTTGATCAGATAGGCCAATGGGTCAAGGAGTGGCAGATGGAGTTTAATTTAGGTGCTGCATTCTGGAAAGGCAAATCAGGACAGAACTTAAATACTTAACAGTCAGGTCCTGGGGAGTGTTACTGAAGAAAGAGATCTTGGAGTGCAGGTTTATAGTTCCTTGAAAGTGGAATCGCAGGTAGATTTAGACAGTGAAGGCGGCGTTTGGTATGCTTTCTTTTATTAGTCAGAGTACAGGAGTTGAGAGGTCATGTTGCAGCTGTACAGGACAGTGGTTTGGCCACTTTTGGAATACTGTGTACAATTCTGGTCTCCCTCCTATCAGAAGGATGTTGTGAAACTTGAAAGGATTCAGAAAAGATTTACAAGCATGTTGCCAGGTTTGGAAGGTTTGAGCTATCAGGAGAAGCCGAATAGGCTGGGCTGTTTTCTCTGGGAGTGTTAAAGGCTGAAGGTTGATCTTATAGAGGTTTATAAAACCAGGAGGGGCATGGATCGGATACATAGTCAACGGCTTTTCCCTGGGATGGGGGAGTCCAGAACTAGAAGGCATAGCTTCAGGGTGAGAGGGGTAAGATTTAAAACAGATCTAAGGGGCAGCTTTTTCACAGCAGGTGGTGCGCGTTTGGAATGAGCTGCCAGAGGAAGTAGTGTGGGCTGGTACGATTACAACATTTAAAAGGCATCTGAATGGGTATATGAACAGGAAGGGTTTAGAGGGACTTGGGCCAAGTGCTGGGAAATAGGACGAGGTTAGTTTAGGATACCTGGTCAACATGGATGGGTTGTTTCCAAAATGTACACTTCTATGACTCTGGGTCACAGATTTCAGGTTTGGGGCAAGACATACACGAGGAAAATAAAGAAGAACATTTTAGTAAGTAGGAATAGCCTAGAACATGTTGCACAAAAGGATAGTGGATGTAAACACAATGAATAATTTTAAAATGAAACAGAATAGGATTTTAAAGGAAACAAAAATTGCAAGCCATTGAGGATAATGTAGGTGTTTGGGATCAATGCATCAAAAGGCCTTCTTTTGTGTGATAAATGAATCAGACTTCCAAAGACTCAGTCGATTCAATCATGGAGAATGGAGGATCAACTCTAAAATTTAATTTCTTCTTGTCGAGCAATTATTTGCAATGAATGCTGGCATTGGCTTTGAAGATGAGTTCTTTTCTTGTTGCCATGTGGAATTGACACTGCTGTGAAATATCCAGAAAGGAGAAATGATATATTTCCAAATCAGGATGGAGAGTAGCTTGGAGGGGAACTTGCAGGAGATGATGTTCCCATATATCCGCTGTCCTTGTCCTTTTATATGGAACAAAGAAAATTACAACACAGGAACTGGCCCTTCAGCCCTCCAAGCCTGTGCCGATCCAGATCCTCTCTCTAATCCTGTCACCTATTTTCTAAGGGTCTGTATCCCTCTGCTCCCTGCCCATTCATGTATCTGTCTAAATCCATCTTAAATGACACATTCGTGCCTGCCTCTACCACCTCTGCATTCCAGACACCCACTACCCTCTATGTAAAGAACTTTCCACTGCTGTTCTATCCCTTCTATCCTGATGCACCTCCCCTGCACCCTATCCAAAGCATCCACATCCTTTGGACAATGTGGCAATCAGAACTATATGCAGTATTCTAAATTTGGCTGTATCAGTCTTATATAGTACAATTGTAACATGACCTGCCAACCCCGCCCAATGAAGAAAAGTATGCTGCACGCCTTCTTGACCACTCCATCGACCTGCGTTGCCACCTTCAGGGTACAATGGACCTGAACACCCAAATCTCTCTGTGCATCAATTTTCTCCAGGGCTTTTCGATTTATTGAATAGTTTGTTCTATATGAAGTGATCTTGAATTTGGAAGGTGGTAAAGGCCTTTTGTGAATTTCCACAGTGCATCATGTAGGCAGTACACACCAATGCTGGATTAACTGAATGGTTATAGATGTGGTGCCAATCAAGTGGATGGTGTCAAACTTTTTGAATGTTAGAGCTGCTCCATCCAAGCAAAGGGGGAGTATTCCATCACACTCCTAAGCATTACAGATTGTGAGTAAACTCCAGGGAGTCAGGAGGAGAGTTACTCACTATAGCATTCCTCACCTCTATCCCACTCTTGTAACTGCTATACTTATATGGCTAATACAGTCAATTTCTGGTCAATGCTAACACCAAGATGTTGATCATGGTAATGTCACTGAATGTTCAGGTGAGGTGGTTAGACTGGAGATAGTCATTGGCAGACATTTGTGTGGTGCAAATGTTTGCCACTTTTCAGCCCAATTCTGGATGTCTTTGGACACCTTCAGTATCTGAAGAAGCGCAAATGGCAAACATTTATCAGCAAATATTGGCAAACATACTCACTTCTGACCCATTGATGCAGGGCAGGTCATTGGTGAATTAGCCCAAGGAAGTTGGGCCTAAGCCCACTACTCTGAGCAACTCCTGCAGTGATGTTCTGGAGCTGACATGACGGATTTCCAGGTACGTTTCAGCTATGACTCCAACCATCACAGAGTTTTCTTCTTGATTCCCATTCACTACAGTTATGCTAGGGCTCCTTGATGATACATCCCATCTATCACTTGCTGCTTATATTGTTTAACACATGTATCATCCTGATTTGTAACCTCACCAGGTTTACAATTTATTTTTAGGTATGCCTGATGCTGCTCCTGACATGCGGGCGGCACGGTGGCACAGTGGTTAGCACTGCTGTCTCACAGCGCCTGAGACCCGGGTTCAATTCCCGACTCAGGCGACTGACTGTGTGGAGTTTGCACGTTCTCCCCGCGTCTGCGTGGGTTTCCTCCGGGTGCTCCGGTTTCCTCCCACAGTCCAAAGATGTGCGGGTCAGGTGAATTGGCCGTGCTAAATTGCCCGTAGTGTTAGGTAAGGGGTAAATGTAGGGGTCTGGGTGGGTTGCGCTTCGGCGGGTCGGTGTGGACTTGTTGGGCCGAAGGGCCTGTTTCCACACTGTAAGTAATCTAATCTAATCTAAATGCCCTCTTGCTCTTTTCACTGTAGCAGGGTTGATCCTCTGGCTTGATACTCTTGTTGTAATGGAAATATACTAGGCCTAGAGGTGGCAGATTGTATGGAGTAGAAGTCTGCTGCTGCTGATGGCCCACATCAATTCATGGGTACTGAGTCTTGAGTTGTTAGATCTGTTTCAATCCCATTTAGCACAATGATAGTGTTACACAACACAATGCATGGTGGCATCAATGTGAACATAACAACAAAAAAACTTGAAGGAGTAGGCAATTCAGGACCTTACGCCTGTTCTGCCATTTGATACGATCATAGCTGATCTCATCGCAGCCTCAACTCTGCTTTCCTGAGGCTCCCCATAACACTTCAACCTAATACTGATTCAAAATCTGTCAATCTCAACCTTAAATTTACTCAAAGTCCCAGCATCCACTGCACTTTGGGGTAGTGAGTTCTGCAGATTCACAACCCTTGAGAGAAGTAATTTCTCCTCAATTGTTTTAAATCTGCTAACTCCTTCATCTAAAACTATGACCTCTCGTTCTAAATAGCCTCACACAAGGAAACATGCTTTCTATGTTGACTCTGTCAATCTCATTTAGCATATTATATACCTCAACTTGATCTCCTGTCATTCTTCTAAACTCTAGACAGTATGGGCCTAAACTGCACAATCTCAGTTCATAAGACAAGCCCTTCATTTCTGGGATGAATTTAGTGAACCTCCTCTGAACTGCTTCCAATGCAATTACATTTCTCCTCAAGGAAACCAAAATTGTATGCAATACTCCAGATGCAGCTTCACTAATGTTTTGTATAGTTGCAGCAACATTTGCTGAATTATGTACAGTTACTTTAGCAATAAATGCCAAAATTCCATTTGCCTTCCTTAATCCCTCTGAACCTTCATATTAATTTTCTATTATTCATGCACAAGGATGTTCATATCCCTCTGAAGTTTCCCTCCATTCAGATAAGTTGCCTTTCCATTCCTCACACATATCTGCATTAAACTTCACCTTCAATCTCTAGCCCATTCACCTAACCTACCCATATCCATTTGTAACTTTCAACTGCTTCATTACAATTTACTTTCCCACCTAATTGTGTCATCTGCAAATTTGGCTATAGTCTATTCTGTCCCTGCATCCATAGAAATTGTACATATTTAGAGCCTCAGGACTGAACCCTCTGGCACCCAACTAGTTGCATTTTACCAATCAGCAAAGACCCATTTTTAGTGACTCTCTACTTTCTGTTGATTAGTCAGTCCTTTACCTAAGTTCATAAGTTATCCTTAACCCATTAACCTTTCGTGTGGCATCTTATCAAATGCCTTCTGGAAGTCCAGACAGACAACACCTACAGGATCCTCACTATCTACCACTACTTCTTAAATCTTTGAAGTATTCTAGCAAGTTAGTCAAACATGACTAACCCTTCATAAAACCATGCTGACTCGAATGAATTGTATCTTGACTATCCTATTGTTATTGCCTTAATAATAGATTCCAACAATTTCCCAAGGACACATGTTAAACTAATTGTTCTATAGTTTCTTTTTTTGCTGACTTCCTCCCTATCTGAAAAAGGATGTTATATTAGCATTGTTCCACCTGAACCTTTCCCATGTCCAGCGAATTGTCAAGTATCATAACTGATGGATCCACTACTTCTGTTGCCACTTCCTTTAAGACCAGAGGATATAGGCCATTGGTCCTGGGGACTTGTCTGCCTTCAATCTCAATAGTTGTTTCAAAACTTTTTTCATTGCGATGATAATTGTTCTAAGTTCCTCTTTTTTTTATAACCTCTACATTACTGTTAAGGTTCAGATAGTACTGGTGACAATGAAACAGAAGCAAAATATTGATTTTGTGATTCTATGTTGCCCACTAACTCTCCAGGTTCATCCTTCAAAGGATCAACATTCACTTTAGCTACTCTCTTCACTTGTATACATTCATAGAAGCTCTTTTTATGCGTGACAGTGTTTTAATTATGCAAATAAAACAATTTATTTCAAACTTGCAGAGTATATAAGTTTAAAAATGCTTAGCAAATCTTCTAGATCGCAGCTCTAACTCACGCATCAAGTCCAAGAATAAGAATTACTGACACAAATAACGGAGTGTTAATTAGTACAAATCCATCAGTTTTCACTACCGTTAATTCAATGAAACTCACAGCAATTTTGAAAGTCTATTCACAAAGGCATTTAAATATGAAGGTCCAGAAGTTGCAGTCAGTAGTTCCATGTTCCTCCAGAGGGTGTGTCACTGACGGTCTCCAGGACACAAACTCTAAGCAATCAATGAACCGATAAAGATTAAAATGTTAGTTGTCGCCTTTTGAAAAATGTTGAAGAAAACTGTTCCTTGTTGACTGGGTTAGGAGTTTTCACAAGACATGCTAAATTCATAATTACTATGAAACACCCTCATTGTCCTTGAAAAACTATTTTCATATTTAGAGAAGTCAAATTTTGCCACTGTTATAAAATTTAGCATTTTAAAACAAGTTTACAATACTTTATCCATGATGATCCAATCAATTATTGATTCACCATTTGACAATTCAAATTAGAACCGACAGAATTCATCGTTTCGAACTGCTTAATTTGCTGTCAGCAATAATACTTCTGTGATTTGCTAGTTACCCAACTTGTTGTTATCACTGTTGCTTTAAACCTGAAAACCCCACTGATATGGCATAAGATTGAAAACGTCCTAAAGAAAGTGCATTCCAATGTGCTCTGTTCTTCATTATTGCAAATATCAATGGTGTACTTCTTCTGCTTCAACCACAGTCTGCTGACCTCTACTTCTCTTATTTTCTGTTGCTCCTCCATTCCCAAAGAACAACCCTCTTCAGTCAAGTGTGAAACCCCCTCAATTTCAGAGGCAAAACCTAAATGCTGAAAATTTGCTTCCATCAGAATTCCCTCTTGAAATGTCAGCACATATGATTCCTGACTCATCAGTACTGTGTCAAGTGCAGCAGTGGTTCTCTGCTAGATTAGGGTGTAGGGCGCATATTGCAGTAACACATGTGATTCTATGCTTCTCTCAAAAGGTAGTGAATCTGTGGAATTCTTTATCACAGCGGGTTATCGATGTTGGGTCATTATGTACATTCAAGACTGAGATAGATAAATTTGTGACCTGTGATGGAATTAAGGGATATTGGGAAAAGTCAGAAAAGTGAAGTTGAGGGTTGTCACACCAGCTGTTATTTAACTAAATGGCTGCGGAGACTTGATGTGTTGAATCACCTACTTCTGTGCCTTCATATAGTCTTATGTTAATAATCTTCAGGCAGTGTCAGTCACATCAGTGTATTTCGTGTTATTCAGAACGGAGACATGCATGCTAGCCTTCTGTTTCTGGGAGGGAGATGAATAAATGTGAATGGGGTTTCTCTACTTTTTTCCACATTAGATTAAAAAATCCTCAGCAATACAAAAGCCATTGCTTTCATTCGTCATAGCCTGAAACATAGCCATGTGTCCCATTTTATACTTGCATACAGACCTGGAGGTTTGAGGCTTTCCTTGTTTATAATTTTCAAGTTTCTGTGGTTTCTAAACAATTGAAATCCACTGGATGCTACCTTGGACCACAAATAAGTTTTCAGTACTCTCATGTGTTTTTGTAAGACCTGACATTTGTACAGCTTTTACTCTGCTTAAAGAATTATCAGCATTTGGCAAGAAAATGGAGACTAGGCTGAAAATATTTGTTTTATCTAATTTTCTAGTCTTCCATATTGAAGGTTTTATTACCAAGTTCTTGTGTGATCTATGAACTAACAGTGGACAGCTTGTACTTTCACTGCTCAACTTTGACAGCTTTTTCCAACTTGATTTTCTTTATTTTCGAGGGTCCTTAGTTATTTCGCAAGAACAAGAGGGAGTATTTGCACTGTCCTGGTTAAGAGGTCAACATCTGTAGGGGAATGTGGGGAATTACACAAATCAAATATTGTTATAATTTTACAACCTTACGTGATATTTCTCTGGCACTGCCCATCAGCAACCAGATTAAAATGGGATCGTACACGATACCTGACAATGTACCTTTGTCCAAAGTTAAACAGAAAATCAACAGAATTGATATGAGCCCTTTGTCTCCGTACTCAGAACCTTAAAGCTCATCATCTTTGCAGCTGAGATTGAAATTATGAATCAAGATTACACAGAAAGTTCAATTAAATATCAACTGAAATAAAAACTCAAAATGGTGGAGTCTTATAGCATCTGTGCAGACAGAAATAGCATTAGCAGTGATCTTTCATCAGAATGAAATTAGAATAGTTTTGTGTCTGGTGGCATTGGTTCTTTCAAAAATTTGAATACCTCCATAAAAAAAGGCTCCACAATGTTAATCGTTCATCCAATATTGCAACTAAGAAGAGCTGATTTGAAATTATTATAATTTGTGAAATTAAAAACACAAAGGCTTGTTGAGGTCTAAACATCAATATCTATGATATTTTGGACAGGTGGATGCTTATCGAGGAAAGATTTGAAGATCAGTCAGCAAAGTACTATTCCAGAATATTTTTGTCGAGAGCTGACAAGGGCATGCATAAGGGCTGCAGCAGCAGATACATAAACTTGCCATGCCAGTGACACATCAGTGCAATGCATCAGGGCATTAATCTCTAATGAAAGGTGCCAATACCATTGAAGTTATACTGAAATTCTAAATGAGATCACCTCTCACTCTACTAGACTCCGGTGAGTAGCGTGCCAATGTGTTTAGCCTTTGCTCGTTAGATCATCCCTCCATATCTGGGATCATCCTAGTGAACCTTGTCTGAACTGCCTGCAATGAAATGCTATCTTGTCTTAAATAACGGGACCAGAATTTATCACAGTTCTTAAAATGTGGTCTCACCAGCACCTAGTACATTTGCAATAAGACTCTCTACTCCCTAGCCTGTGGCTCGTTGGTCAAGGGGTATGATTCTCGCTTTGGGCTTTTCATTGTGTAGAGTTGCAAGGGGTCCAGGTTTCAAATCCCGGATGATTACTTGTTTTCCATCTTCACTGGGGCGGCACAGTAGTTAGCACTGCTGTCTCACAGCACCAGGGACCCGGATTCGATTCCACCCTCAGGTGATTGCCTGTGTGGAGTTTGCACATTCTCCCCATGTGTGTGTGGGTTTCCTCCGGGTGCTCCAGTTTCCTCCGACAGTCCAAAGATGTGCAGGTTAGGTAAATTGGTCATGCTAAATTGCCCACAGTGTTCCAGGAGGTAGAGGTTAGGTGCATTAGTCAGGGGGAAATGTGGAGTAATTGGGGAATGGGTCTGGGTGGGTTGCTCTTTGGAGGGTCAGTGTTGACTTGCTGGGCCAAAGGGCCTGTTTCCACACTGTAGGGATTCTAATCTAATGCTTATGTTCCAACCCCCTTGAAATAGGGACCAACACTCCACTAGCCTTTCTGATTATCTGCTGCACTGTGCACTCGTTTTCTGTGTTTCATGCACAAGAACCCTACGTACCTTTGTGTTGTCATTTTATAGTTTTTCTCTAATCTCCATACTTCATTAGTACTTTGGTGTTTTATCTCAAATTTGGATTTTGAAGAAAATTCCCAAGATCAGTTTCATCCCAATGTTCAACTATTTCATGCATTAAAACAGAAATTAAGAGTGGCATATGAAGCAGTTTATGCCAGTTAGTAAAATATAAAATAAATTTCGGCATTTTAATCATTTTAACGTTTTATTCCTCACTACCTCCTCAGGGGTATTTACTTAAAGATTGTAATCAAAGGTCCAAAGACGTTTTTTAAAATTAATTCAAAGGATTCGGACTTCATAGCTGAGCCAATATTTATTGACCAATCTTAACTGCCCTAGGGAAGTAGTTATGAGCTATCTAATTGAACCACTGTAGTCCATTTATGTGGAGTAATGCATAATCCTGTTCATGAGGCTGTTGCAAGATATCATCCTAGCAACAGAGAAAGAACAGCAATAAACCTCAATTCAAAATGGTGAGTGGCTTGGAGAGGAACTTGCAGATTGTGGTATTCCCACATATCGACTGCTTTTGTCCTTCTAGATGGTTAGGGTTCAGAGTTTGGAAGGTACTGTCAAAGGATCTTTGGTGAGCTTACACATGCACCTTTGCAGACAGTATATATTGTTATTCCTGTGCTTCAGAGGTGAATGAAGTGAAGCGGATGTGGGTTGTTTTGTCCTTGATGGTATTAAGTTTCTCAAGTGTTGTTGGAACTGCACTTGTCCACGCAACTGGGAGCATCCATTGCACTCCTGACTTGTGCTTTGTAGATGGTGGACAGGCTTGAAGAGTCAAAAGGTGAGTTACTTGCAACAAGGTTCCCAACCTCTGACCTGCTAATGTAGTCACTGTATTTATAAGGCTATCAATTCAATTTCTGGTTGTTGGTAACTCCCAGGATACTGATACTGCGGTTTCAGCAATGTTAATACAACTGATTATCAAAGAAAGATGGTTTTGTCTGGCATGAATGTTACTTTCCACTTGTCAGCCCAAAACAGGATATTGTCCAGATATTGCAGCACTTGGACATGGCTACTTCACTACCCAAAGAGCCGTGAATGCTACTGAACATTATACAGTCGTCAGCAAACATTTCCAATCCTAATGTAATGATGCAGCAGAAGATAACTGGGTCTAGGATACAACTGGGTCTAGGAGATGATGAACCTCCAACAACCACAACTCCAATAAATTGCCTATTTCCCACTGACTCCAGTTTTGTTGGACTAACTGATGCCACACTCAGTCAAATGCGGCTGCGATGTCAAGGGCACACTTTCACACTCACACCTTCCCCCTAGAAGTCGGTGTGGACTTGTTGGATCGAAGGGCCTGTTTCCACACTGTAAGCAATCTAATCTAATATCTAATCTAATTTCCAGCACATATTCTGAGACAATAGGAGAATTGCAGTCTTTCAGCTGACACGATAAACAAATGGTTCCATGATATAATGTGTGGAACAGCAAGACTTTATCTGATGTCCAGGACAAAGTTTATTCATTAATAAATTTTACTTTTGCTCACATAATAATCCTGGAGTTAGTTTACAGGGAAAAAAAGCTTTCCACATAATATGCAAAATAACATGCACGAGGGAACTTATTAATAAGCTTTTGTGAACAGAAAATGATGTCAGGTTTGCTGGCTCGCACTATTGGAAACTAGAAATAAAAGGAAGTGGAAGAGAATTAACAGCTGAAACAGTTTCAGCTCAGCAAATAAAGAGATAGATTCAATTTAACTTGGTACATTTAACAATTATACAGTCCTCAAACAGCTAACTTATATCTGAATTCAACCTGGGTAATTTTTAAAGAAAAAGTTAAATCAATCAAAAAAAGTTTTATATCAAAGACTTTAAGTGCTTAATTTGCATTTCTAAACTGGTATTACTTCACTTCTTGGAAAATGCAGAACTTTGAAAACAAAATAAAAATGGAAATTTCCTTTTTGTTGGTTTGGTCAGCATATTGGTCAGACAGCAAATCCAAATGAGAAGGACAATCTTCAGAACAAGATTTAAGAAGCAAAGCCAGAAAATCAAATAACATAAACCTTTGTTTAAAATTGCCTTCAAGAATGTAGACACAGAAGGGGGAAAGAGAGAGAGAGGCAGACCGACATACACAAAGCAATATCGTCAAAAATGTATTTACAGAAAATGAAGGTCAGAACAACCTGGACCAAATTACTCCAAAAGATTCCAAAAAAAATCGAAGAGCAATGACGGCTAGGATATCATTGAAAAGTTATTTGAAGGAAACAAAATAAATCGGTATAACATAAGAGAAATTGTGGGGAGGGGTTAATTTTTATTTGTTCTACTCACCAAAGCAGGCCACTGAACCTGCTTACTTTTTGATCCCTGAGTCTGGTTGGGGTTCTTTCTCTCTGCCCAGACCAGCTGGTGTTCCACCAAAAAAATCTTAAAATCTTCATAAACTTTAACCCACTCACGTTTTTCCCATTCTAGATCATCGAATTCCACATATACCTAGGGAAAACACAATTAAAAATTAAGTATATTGCTCACACCAATTTACCTACCTCTAAACTGCTGTGGTTGAGATGGTTGTTCAAAATCCTAATTGTCAACAAGAAAGCAAAAATCACAAACCTTATTGAACTGCAACAGAGATTTCCTTTGTTTCTGATCACAAAAAAACTCATTATCTTACTGTCATGACATAAAAAAATTTCTAAGAAGTTGAGTAAAATGGGAATCTCCCTAAGCTATTCCATTTACACTGCGAGTTAGTTTAACTGCAGTTCACTATGAAGTTTTCTTTTAAAGTACCTATAAAATAATTTAAATGTAAGTTATTTGTGGAAAGCCCATGCGCCCTTCTCACAATTTATTTTTAAAACTCTGCAATAACCAGCATATCCGCATTAAAATTAACTGTCCTTGATGCTGAATTCTGATGCCACAGGTACTGAGGGCCTGGTCTGTCTACTGAGCATTTATGTCTTTACTAGTCTGAAACTTCCAACTGATTGCTGACAATGACTGGCAAAATGCCAAATTCTTCTTAATTAATAAAAATGAAAGCAGTTATCAACAAAGGCAATTTTGGAACAGAGTAGTGCCAGAAAGCATTTTATTGTTTTTCAAGTGTGGCTGAGAACTACAAATATTTCTCATGTTTTTTAGGAATAACACTGGGTTAAAGAAATCAATCAAAACTTAGTATAGTTTCCCAAGCCAAAGAGAAAACCGTTGCTTTATTGAGATTAATTTTTAGCAAGAAACCAGGGTCAGTGAAAAAAATAAAGACTTCTCAACAAGTTTGGTGGAAGTTAAGTCCTTTTAATGCCAATAATTATAGTGGAAAGCTCATTTGGAAGCACAGAATTTGAAGACATGAAGGTCAGTGAAGCACTCATGCTGGGATAAAAGTGAATTCAATATTTTCCAGTGAAATGTAGTGGTATGCCAGCATTCACAGACCTGTTGCTTAAGTTTATGATTCTTTCTCTGTATGAAATCACACAAAAGCAACTCAGAAGTTTAGACAATACACTTGGTTTGCAGGCTTTTAAAATTGTTACTTTTTAAGACTAGGTTGACTTCGACACTATCTCCTACATTTCCTACAAAATGATATTTAAATATTCCTTTTCATGATTATATCAACTGGTCAGTGTTGTGCTTTCGGCAGAGTAAAGTTCAATTAAAATATAGATTTTCTAATACATTCTACGAAATATCGATTGAATTCTAAGGATTGTGGCTCATATAAGAGAAGCATTTTCTGTTTATTTTGGGATGTTGTCCCTTACTTGGAGTAAATCTGACTTACGAAAAATTTTAGCCAGCTGCATGCCCAGGACAACATTTCATAGCAATTCACGCAACTGAATGAAAGTCTGCATAATCAGAAAATTAAATGGAAAATGTTGATCCGAAATTGACTGATGCTGATTAAAAGCCTTTGTTCAGAAACAAGTTAAATATTTCTTGATGGCATAATTTACTTATAATTTGCCTGTGCAACTTTGTACACTGCCAGAACAGATGCAAAGACTTTTAAAAATTAGAAGTTATGAAATTTGTGACATTATCAAAGCGCCAGAAGTAAGATCTCTTAAAGTCTGTTGCTATTCCTCAACTAAATAGTTGCAACACAAAAGATATCCCACAGTCTAAATCATTACACAGTTTTAGGTTTTCGAAAAAAAACAGCCCCCAAATATAATCCATGACCAAAAAAAAATCACAGCATCATTCAGAAAACATTGCAAAATATGTATAACAACATAGAAAATGTTTTCTAATTCAGGTTTAATTAATGATTCAGCATATTGCTGTATTGCTTACATTGCATAACGTAATTTATCAAAAGTAGAAAAAAATTATTTCAGTTTATATACATTAACAGAAGACTATCTTTCCCATTTTTGGAAGGAACAGAAGAATATGTTGAGGTACCATATTTGCTCGATTGGCACCACATCCAAAACATTCACTCCCTCCTCCACTGATGCTCAATAGCTGAGCGGTCTACTATCTACAAAATGCATTGCCGAAGTCACCATGTTTCCTTAAACAGCATCTTCCAAACCTATGACCACACCATCGAGAGGGTCAAAGGCAGCAGTTACATGGGAACCTCAAATTCCCCTCCAAGACATTCACCACCCTAATACGAAGTTTATCATCATCCCTTCACTGTCAGTGAGTTACAGTCTTGGAACTCCTTCCCTAACAGCTACGTGGGTGCACCAATACCTAATTGACTGCAGTGAATCCAGCAGCTGTTCACCACTATTTTCAAAAAACTCAAAATAAATTTGCTAAGCATGATAGCTCTTTCACAAAATCATGTCATTCTTCCTGATTACCTTGTACTTGTCGAAGTGCATAGCTATAACATCTTTAATGACTCAAAAGAACACTATTCCCAACAGACGTCAAGTCAACTGGTCTTCAGTTTCCTGTTTTCTGCCTCCCTCCCTTCCTGAATAGAGAAGTTACATTTGCTACTTTCTCTCTCATGGAAGATTTACCAAATCCAGTGAATTTTCAAATATTAACACAACCTTACTACCTTTTTAGCCACCAATTTTAAAGAACTTGATTAAATCCATCTGGACCTAGGGCCTTGTCAACCTTCCACTAGTTTGTTTCACTACCTCTTCTCTTCACCAAGTTCCTCTTCCAATCTATTTCCTGATTTACAGTTATGACTGGTATTTCTTTTTCTATTTCTACAGTGAAGACAGAGCATTGTATTTGGCCATTTCATCCATCATTTATTATTATCTTCTGTTAGCTTCGTATTCTCAGACTCCAGATGACCAATGCTCATTTTACTTACTCTTTTCCATTTTAAAATACTTGTACAAACCTTTGTTGTCTGTTTTGACGTTTTTAGCAAGTTGTCTCTCAAGGTCTAATTTCTTCATGCTTGTTAATATCTTTGTCATTCCCTGCCCTTGTTCATATTCTGCCTAATCATTTGATAAGCCACATATTTTTTCACAATTATACACTTTTTCCTCAGGCTTGATGCCATCCTTCACTTCTTTAGGTAACCAGAGAAAATGGGTCCTTCAAATGTCAGTCACTGCACCATTATACATCTACCCCCAGTTCATTTCAGCCAGCTCAACTTGTGTGCACATTTAGCTTTGTTTAGTAATAAAATACTCGTCTTAGAATCACTCATTCCTTTCAAACTTAATCGAAAATGCATTAATGTTGATTGGTTTAGATTAGATTAGATTACTTACAGTGTGGAAACAGGTCCTTCAGCCCAACAAGTCCACACCGAACCACCGAAGCACACCCACCCAGGCTCATTCCCCTACATTTACCCCTTCACCTAACACTACGAGCAATTTAGCGTGGCCAATTCACCTAACCTGCACGTTTTTGGACTGTGGGAGGAAACCGGAGGAAATCCACGCAGACACGGGGAGAATGTGTAAACTCCACACAATCAGTCGCCTGAGGCGGGAATTGAACCCGGGTCTCTGGCGCTGTGAGGCAGCAGTGCTAACCACTGTGCCACCATGCCGCCAATATAACCTGCTCTTTGATTGATTCCAAAAACATTTCTGCTCTGAGAAGCTGTCACAAAAGATTTCTCTTAACTCCTCATTCAGGTAAGCATTGATATTTTAATTTTTACAGATTGCACATTGATTAAAATTGTCCATGACTATTGACTTTTGTCATAAGCATGCAATCATTCTTGTTGTACACTTCATTATAGATTGTGCTTCCTGTTGAGGGCCTATAGATATGTCGACCAACCGGACATGTGATTTCCTCTTTCCGACTCCATTCCAGGAACCCGCAGTGCTACTGCTTTGAGGGTTTACGCCAAGTTAAATTCCAAGTCCACATTAATCTGTCGCTGTCAGATCAACAATGACTCACTGCTGCTATACTGGGCTGTATACTAGTCTAGAGGATAGATTAATAGAGACACAGTGGCAGACTTTAAAGAAGTAGTCCACTATCTGTGGTTAATTTAAGAGGTGAATGAAAGTAGATAATTGAACAAAGCTGTGTGGTAAGTCAGATGATTGGGCAGAATATGAAAAATGACACTTGGAAAATGTTGCCTTGAGGGATAACAGTGGATACGCAATGGTAAACACTGAAAGACCATGTAAAGGAACTGCAACAATTGTTCATAAAAAGGAAAAGATAATCTGACCATGACGAACAAGGGAAATCAGGGATAGATCCAAGGAGGAGGCAGACAAATTGGCCAAAACAACAGTACACACAAAGATTGGGAGCAGTTTACATTTCAGCAAGGGACAAAGGCATTGATATACAAAGAAAAAAGAAAAATTTACAGCCCAGGAACACGTCCTTCGGCCCTCCAAGCCTGAGCCGATCCAAATGTACTGTCTAAACCTGTCGGTCAATTCTTAAGCATCCGTATTCCTCTACTCCCCACCTACTCATGCATTTATCCAGACGCATCTTAAATGAATCTACTACGCCTGCCTCTAACCACCTTTGCTGGCAACGCATTCCAAATGCCCAGAAACCTCTCTGTGAAGTACTTGCCGTGTGTATCCCTCTTAAACTTTCTACCTTTCACCTTGAAAGCATGACCTCTCGTTATTGAATCCTTCACCTGGGAAAAAGTTTGTCTCTATCCACCCTGTCTACACCCTTCATGATTTTGTAAACCTCAATCAGGTCCCCCCCTCAATCTCTTTTCTAATGAAAATAAACCTAACCTACTCAACCTCTCTTCATAGCTAGCACCTTCCATACCAGGCAACATACTCGTAAACCTTCTCTGCACCCTCTCCAAAGCATCCACATTCTTTTGGTAATGTGGCAACCAGAATTGTACACAGTATTCAAAATGTGGCCGAACAAATGTCTTGCACATGACTTGCCAGCTCTTATACTCAATACCCCATCCAATAAAGGCAAGCATACTATATGCCTTCTTGACCACTCTATCCACCTGTGCAGCAACCTTCAGGGTACAATGGATTTGCACTCCCAGATCTCTCTGCCCATCAACCTTTCCCAAGTCTCTTCCATTCATTGTATAATTCGCCCCAGAATTAGTCTTGCCTAAATGCATCACCTCACATTTGTCTGGATTGAAATTCATCTGCCACTTTTCTATCCAACTCTCCAGTCTAGCTATATCCTCCTGTATGCTCTGACAGTCCCTTACACTTTCTGCTACTCCACCAATCTTCGTGTCTGCAAACTTGCTGATCATACCAACAGTGCCCTCTTCCAGATCACTGACCCCTGTGGAACACCACTGGTCACCTTTCTCCATTTCGAGAAACTCCCTTCAACTACTACTCTCTGTCTCCTGCTGCTCAACCAGTTCTTTATCCACCTAGCTATGGGGAACCTTATTAAATGCTTTACTAAAGTCCATGTATATGACATCAACAGCCCTTCCTTCATCTATCAACTTGATCACTTCCTCGAAGAACTCTATTAAGTTGGTAAGGCACGATCTCCCCTACAGAAAACCATGTTGCCTATCACTGATAAGCCCATTCTTTTCTAAATATAAATAGATCCTATCCCTCAGTACCTTCTCCAGCAACTTTCCCACCACCAACATATAAAAGGGAAAATAGAGTACAAGAGTCAGCTTGTAGGGAATATGCAAACAGATTGTAGAAGCTTCCATAGGTTGTGAAGAGAAAAAGATTTGTGAAGACAAATAAGTCCCTTGCAATCAGAAATGGGAGAAGTTATAATGGGGAACAGACAGATGGCAGATCAATTAAACACATAATTTGATTCAGTCTTCACAAAAGAGAAATAATGTTCGAAAAGCATTAGGGAACATAGAGTCTAGTGAGATGGAGAAAATGAAAGAAATCAGTACAAGCAAAGAAATTGTGCTGGGGAAACTGATGGGCTTAAAGGTCAATCAATTCCCAGGGCCTAAAAACATGTGGCCCTAGAAACATGATAGTGGATGCATTGGTAGTCATCTTTCAAGATTCTATAGATTCTGGAACAGTTTCTACAGATGGACACTAATCTAACTCCACCACTTAAACCAAGAGGTAGAGAAAACACAGGGAAGTACAGAATGGTTAGCCTGACATCAGTAATGGGGAAATTGGTAGAGTTAATTCTAAAAGATTTAATAGCAGAGGATTTTGAAAACAATGACAGGATCAGACAGATCAACATGTACAGACGTAAGGGAAATCATTCTTGATAAACCTACTGGAACGTTTTAAACCAGTAGTTTACTTGGACTTTCAGAAAGATTCCAATATGGCTCCAAAAAGAGGTCAGCATTTAAAACTGAAGTGCATGGGATTGGAGGTAGCATCCTGACATGGCGCAATTGGTTGGCAGACAGAAAAGAAAGAATGGGATAAACAAGTCATCTTCTGAGTGGCAGACAGGGACAAATGGAGTGCCACATGGATCATTGCTTGGATCCCACTTGCTCACAATATATATTAATGATTTATATGAGGAAACCAAATGTAATGAGCTTGATGCCACAAAGCTGGTGGGGAGTGTGAACTGTGAGGAGGATGCAACTATGTTTCAATGTGATATGGACAAATTGAATGAGTGGACAAATGCACAGCAGATGAAGAATAATATGTATAAATGTGAGGTTATCTACTGTAGTAAAAACAAGGTAGGTAATTATCTGAATGGTGATAAATTGAGAAATGGTGAGGTGTGATGACCTGGATATCCTTGTACACCAGTCGCTGAAAGTAAACATGCAGATGCAACAGGTAGGAAAGACGACAAACCATATGTTGGCTTTTATATTGAGAGGATTAGAGTACTATAGAAGAGATGCAATTGTACAGGCCCTTGGTAATTCGACACCCAAAGTACTGAGTGCAGTTTTGGTCTCCTTACCTTAGGAAGTATGTTCTGGCAATGCACTCAATGCAACAAAGAATTACCAGACTGTTCTAATAAAGAACCACCAGACTTAAAACATTAACTCTGCCTTCTTCTCACAGATGCTGCTAGACCTGCTTAGTTTCACCAGCAATTTCTGCTTTTTTGTTTCAGACTTCAGCTATGGGGAGAGGCTGAACAGGCTGGGGCTGTTTTCCATGGAGTGTCAGAGGCTGAGGGGTGACCTTATAGAGGTTTACAAAATTATGAGGGGCATGGATAAGGTAAATGGGCAAAGTCTTTTCCCTGGTGTTGGGGAGTCCAGAACTAGATGGCATAGATATAGGGTGAGAGGGGAAAGATATAAAAGAGACCTAAGGGGCAACTTTTTCACGCAGAAGGTGGTACGTGTATGGAATGAGCTGCAAGAGGAAGTGGTGGAGGCTGGTAGAATTGCAACATTTAAGAGGCATTTGGATGGGTATATGAATAGGAAGGGTTTGGAGGGATATGGGCCGGGTGCTGGCAGGTGGGACTAGATTGGGTTGGAATATCTGGTCGGCATGGATGGGTTGAACCGAAGGGTGTATTCATGCTGTACATCTCTATGACTCTATCTGTACTTCTTTGTTTTATTTAAATTATGATTTGGTGGGCCGGTGTTGGACTGGGGTGGACAAAGTTAAAAATCACACAACACCAGATTATAGTCCAATAGGTTTATTTCGAAGCACTAGCTTTTGAGGCGCTGCCTCTTCATCAGGTGTTGTGGAACATTATTCAAATTAAGAATATTTGCTAAAAGAAACAATCATTCTGCCTGCAACAGATCTAATTTGGATAGATCAATCGAACTGACACACACTCAGTGCATATTTTTAAATTTCTCCTCACTTCTGAAAAATATTTTACTACCCCCTTCGATTTTATACTACCTACTTCATTCTTGGCTCAGTAACACCACTCAGTGAGAATGGTGTGGGTTTGGGGTCCACTCCATCTAGGTTGACACTTCAGAGCCTTACTAATGAAATGCTTCTTTTGGAAAATGCTGTTTTTTAAATTGACATTAAACCAAGGCTTCCTCTTGCCTCCCACAGAATGCAAGTAATTTCACAGCACTATTCAAAGAAATGCCAGGGAGTACTCCAATATTTATCCTTCAATCAACATTATAGTTTATCTAGTATCTTACAACAGTGACGACACTTGAAAGTTACTTCATCAGCTGTGAGCTGCACTTGTAACATTGTGGAATTCTGATCATTATTAAATGTAACTTCTTTCTTATTTTATTCCATTGATGAACTGCTTTTGAGATGCAAATGATCCATGTGATCTCCCCTTTTTCCAAAGTTGCATATCCGTAAACAGGATTACAAAAACAAAACACTATGGATGCTGAAACCTGTGTGGAACAATGAGAATAGTGGAAATATCAGTAGGTGTGCTAACATCTGCGAACAGAGAAACAGATCTAATATTTCAAGTCAATGGCCTCTCAGCTTTATTGAGAAAGGTTCAAGATCTGGCAAGTCAGTGAAAAGTGATGCGGCCAAGAAAGCAAAAGAGATCTTTGATCACTTGGAAGGTGCAAAAGATGGAATTTATTCTGATGGTCCAACACAAAAGGAAGCACAAGAAAGATGCATCTGGAGACAGTATGAATAGCAGTATTACAAGCAGTTGTCATTCAAAGGCAAAAGAGAAGAAAATAAGAGAAACAAGAGTAAAATAAATTAGTAAAGAAATAGAAAACAAAATGGGGACAATCCATTCAAGCTGCAATTGTTGAACTCAAACTTGAGCCTAGAGGCTTTAAGATGCCCAATTGAAAAATTAGGAGCCTGAGTTTGCATTTAGATTCTTTTGGAAACAGCAAGAGTTCAAACTCATAGATCAGGGCAGGAGGAAAGTAGAGGATTAAAATGACAAATGATTAGAAGCTCAGGGTCACACATATCCATTGAACGGTGGTGTTTCACAAAACAGTTACTCAGTCAGCATGCAGTTTCCCAAATGTACTGCAGATTGCATTGCTATGCATACGCACAAACATACAAATTAGAAGCACATGTAGGCCATTTAGCCCCTCAATTCTACTCCACCATTGAATGGTAATGAAGTCATAGAGATGTACAGCATTGAAACAGACTCTTCGGTCCAACTCATTCATGCAGATCAGATATCCTAAATTAATCTAGTTCTATTTGACAGCATTTGGCCCATATCCCTCTCAACCCTTCCTATTCATCAACCCATCCAGATGCTTTTTAAATGTTGTAATTGTACCAGCCTCCACCACTTCTTTTAGCAGCTCATCCCATACACACACCATCTTCGGCGTGAAAATGTTGCCCCTTAGGTCACTTTTGAATGTTTCCCCTCTTACCTTAAACCTATGCTCTCTAATTTTGTACTCAACTTCCGTGGGGAAAAGACCTTAACTATTCATCCTATCCACACCCCTCAGGATTTTACAAACCTTACACCCCTCAGCCTCCAACGTTCCAGGGAAAATAACCCCAGGTTATTCAACCTGTCTCAAGCTCAAACCCTCTAAACTTGGCAACATCCTTGGAAATATTTTCTGGACCCTTTCAAGTTTAACATCTTTCCAATAGCAGGGTAACCAGAATTAAACACATTGATCTAACTGTAACCTCTAACCCACTTTCCTGCCTCTCCCTGATAACCTTTCACTCCTTACTTAACAATTATCTACTTCTGCCTTGTTTAAAAAAAAGGGGATGCAAGCTTATAAGGGGTTGGCTGGAATGTGGATGTGTGTTAACAAAACAATATACTAATTTTAAAGAACTACAATAAATCAGAGTCCCACTTGGAAAGTGGGTACTTTGGGCAGTAAGAACAGAAAAGTGCAGGTGTTGCATTTACAAGGAACATGGGAAGGGGAAATGATGTTGGTGTGACTGGCAGGTCAATCTGGATGTCTTGGTAGAAACTGTCCTTTAAGTATTGAAAAAGGAGTGAAGGATGCGTTTTTGGGGGTGTCATGTTGGAGAAAGTGGTCAGAATGATCGATAATGATCTGTTAAAAGGACAAGAGGAAACCTGTCATCATTCTGGGAGGGAATGCTCTTGCATTAAAAGAAGGACTAGATGCTGCAAAGTTTAAAACAAGAGCTTTGATTAAGAAAGTCAGTATTTACTGTGGAAAAGGCTCTGGAAGATATAGACTGTAGGGAAATAGATGGTGACATCTTGCAAAATTTCCAGATTACAGAGGAGGAAGTGCTGGATGTCTTGACACGGTTAAAGGTGGATAAATCCCCAGGACCTGATCAGGCGTATCCGAGAACTCTGTGGAAAGCTAGAGAAGTGATTGCTGGGCCTCTTGTGAGATAGTTGTATCATCGATAGTCACAGGTGAGGTGCCAGCAGACTGGAGGTCAGCAAACGTGGTGCCACTGTTTAAGAAGGACAGTATGGATAAGCCAGGGAACTATAGACTGGTGAGCCTGACCTCAGTGGTGGGCAAGTTGTTGGAGGGAATCGTGAGGGACAGGATGTACATATATTTGGAAAAGTGAGGGATAGTCAACATGGCTTTGTGCGTGGGAAATCATGTCTCACAAACTTGATTGAGTATTTTGAAGAAGTAACAAAGAAGATTGATGAGGGCAGAACAGTAGATGTGATCTATACAGACTTCAGTAAGGCGTTCTACAAGGTTCCCTATGGGAGACTGTTTAGCGAGATTAGATCTCATGGAATACAGGGAGAACTAGCCATTTGGATACAGAACTGACTCAAAGGTAGAAGACAGAGGGTGGTGGTGGAGGGTTGTTTTTCAGACTGGAAGCCTGTGACCAGTGGAGTGCCACAATGATCGGTGCTGGGTCCGCTACTTTTCGTCATTTACCTAAATGATTTGGATACGAGCATAAAAGATACAATTAGTAAGTTTGCAGATGACAACAAAATTGGAGGTGCAGTGGACAGCGAAGAGGGTTACCTCAGATTACAACAGGATCTGGACCAGATGGGCCAATGGGCTGAGAAGTGGCAGATGGAGTTTAATTCAGATAAATGCTAGGTGCTGCATTTTGGGAAAGCAAATCTTAGCAAGACTTATATACTTAATAGTAAGGTCCTAGGGAGTGTTGCTGAACAAAGAGACCTTGGAGTGCAGTTTCATAGCTCCTTGAAAGTGGAGTCACAGGTAGATAGGATAGTGAAGGAGGCGTTTGGTGTGCTTTCCTTTATTGGTCAGAGTATTGAGTACAAGAGTTGGGAAGTCATGTTGCGGCTGTACAGGACATTGGTTAGGCCGCTGTTGGAATATTGCGTGCAATTCTGGTCTCCTTCCTATCGGAAAGATGTTGTGAAATTTGAAAGGGTTCAGAAAAGATTTACAAGGATGTTGCCAGGGTTGGAGGATTTGAGCTATAGGGAGAGGCTCAACAGGCTGGGGCTGTTTTCCCTGGAGTGTCGGAGGCTAAAGGGTGACCTTATAGAGGTTTACATAATTATGAGGGGCATGGATAGGATAAATAGACAAGGTGTTTTCCCTGGGATCGGGGAGTCCAGAACAAGAGGGCATAGGTTTAGGGTGAGAAGGGAAAGATATAAAAGAGACTTAAGGGGCAACGTTTTCACGGTGGTACGTGTATGGAATGCGCTGCCAGAGGAAGTGGTGGAGTCTGGTACAATTGGAAGATTTAAGAGGCATTTGGATGGGTATATGAATAGGAAGGGTTTGGAGGGATATGGGCCGGGTGGTGGCAGGTGGGACGAGATCGGGTTGGGATATCTGGTCGGTGCGGACAGGTTGGACCGAAGGGTCTGTTCCATGCTATACATCTCTATGACACTATGACTATGACTCTATGTTATCATGTCATATGATCTGTCTCAAAAAGTGACAGTCCAACATACTTCCCGTAAAAAAACTTCCTTCCCCTTTATACCAGAGGTTCCTGCAATGAAAACATTCAGAATATTGACACACAGTCAGAAGGCAAGACGTTCTGGAGGATGTCAATTCCTGTGTGGCTGTCAGCACATCTCAGGCATGTGTTTAGTTTTCTCACTGGCTTTAACCTCTAGCGTTTTAAAATGTATGAGGAACTTCATCTGTCCTGGTTCTTTTCCCGGGACTACTGAGTGTCGGAAGTGTGTGCAATGTTGTGGCATCCTTATACTAATGTACTGTGTCCCTCAGATGTCTCAGGTATTGTTCTGTCCTTAAGAATATCCAGGTCTGTATGTGGCAAAGGTATTTGTGGATCTTCAATTAATGTTAATTTGCTCTGGCTGCCCAGAGTTAATCTGCATGTTTTCTCCATAATACATTTTTTCCAATTGTATCGTGTTGGAAACTGGTCCAATCAATGCTATAGCAGTGAATGTACCGGTAATATCTTCACTGCTTCTCCATTATCCACAGCACATGATGTTTTCTCAAAGAATGCCAACAGAATTGTGTGCAGTTTTGGTCGCCATACTATAGGAAGGATGTGGAAGCTTTAGAACGAGTGCAGAGGAGGTTTACCAGGATGTTGCCTGGAATGGTAGGAAGATCGTATGAGGAAAGGCTGAGGCACTTGGGGCTGTTCTCATTGGAGAAGAGAAGGTTTAGGGGAGATCTGATAGAAGTGTATAAGATGATTAGGGGTTTAGATAGGGTAGATACTAAGAACCTTTTACCGCTAATGGAGTCAGGTGTTACTAGGGGACATAGCTTTAAATTAAGGGGTGGTAGGTATAGGACAGATGTTAGGGGTAGATTCTTCACACAGCGGGTTGTGAGTTCATGGAATGCCCTGCCCGTATCAGTGGTGAACTCTCCTTCTTTATGTTCATTTAAGCGGGCATTGGATAGGCATTTGGAAGTTATTGGGCTAGTATAGGTTAGGTAGGACTCGGTCGGCGCAACATCGAGGGCCGAAGGGCCTGTACTGTGCTGTATCCTTCTATGTTCTATGTAATAATGGTTCATACCCACCTCCTGCCAGTGGTATAATTCCTTGCCAACATTTCTTAACCATTTTGGAAAACAGTGTTTGGTCTTCCATTGGAAAAGCTAGATTCCGTTGCTTCCTATCTTTAATATATTTTGAAGTAATAACTGGTTGATGCAAAATTTTGCATTCCTTAACAAGACAAGGGACAGCACAGTGGGTTAGTGGTTAGCACTGCTTCCTCTCAGCGCCAGGGACTGGGTTCGATTCCACCCTCGGGTGACTATGTAAGTGGAGTTTGCACATTCTCCCAGTGTCTGCAGGAGTTTCCTCCTGGTGGTTCGGTTTCCTCCCTCAGTTCAAAGATGTGCAGGTTAGGTGGATTGGTCATGCTAAATTTCCCATAACGTCTAGGGGTGTGCAGGCTAAATGGATAAATGGATTAGCCATGGAAAATACAGGGATAGGTCAGGTGAGATGCTCTTTAGAAGGGCAGTATGGACTCGATGGGCTGTTTCCTGATGAAGGGCTCTGGCCCGAAACGTCGAATTTCCTGTTCCTTGGATGCTGCCTGACCTGCTGTGCTTTAACCAGCAACACGTTTTCAGCTCTGATCTCCAGCATCTGCAGACCTCACTTTTTACTTGATGGGCTGATTGGCCTGCTTCTAAACCTAAGGGATTCTATGATTCTCTAATTGTCAGTGGTGGTTTTAGCCCATCAAATACAGTGTTCAACTGACAATTTACCATGGATGGAAGAACTTTTGAGTCATATCATGGGCTGTGCTCTGCTATATTAACAAAAGCTAACACAGTCTTTTGCACAATGATTCTTGTTCTCCTGTTACCTTTTAGGAATGTTTCATTAAAGTTCAAAAAAAACTGCTGATGCTGTAGATCTGAAACGAAAACAGAAATAGTTCAAGAAACTACAGATCTGACAGTATCTGTGGGAAAAAAACAGTTGACATTTCAAGTCCGGAATCATTTAATTTCTGAGCAAACTTTGCTGACAATCCATTTGAGGCTGGGTGATAAGAAACTGATCACATATATTGAACTCCGCTGTGCTTTAGATACAGGTCGGTCTGCTATAGCACGCGCGCGTCTCATCAACATGAATTCGCTGTAACATGATTGACGAATTGGGGCACTGTTTCTGCAGCGCCAACTTTTAAAACGTGTTGGCTGTAACGTAATTACAATGTCAACACTTTAAGTGCTGTTTCTAAAGCGCGATTTCTCTATAACACGGGATTGCACAAGAGCACAACCATCGCGTTACAAAAGAACTGACTGTACTCCACAAATTCATGTGGTATAAACTGTGGATTATCAACAAGTTGATCCAGATACCAAATCTTGCTAAGATCGCCCTCAATCTTTCAACAGTTTTTTCAAGAGGTCATCTTCATAAGGCCACTTAATAAGAGCATCAATCACTATGAAAAAGATTTGCCCTTCAAAAGGTCCAATGTAGTCAATCCTGAGTCTTTGCCATGGCCTCTTTGGCTATTCCATGGGCGCAATGACATGAATGAAGGTCCACTGCAAATCTGTGTGCAAGCTGCACCTTTCCCTCAACTCTGGGATCGAGCCCTGGTTACTAAACAGAGCTTCTGGCTATCCCCTTCATTCTGGCAATACCACAATGACCTTTGTGTAGTTGATTTAGCTGTGGTGGAATGATAACTCTCTTTCCCCATAGGATACATCCTGCCTGTACTGATAGTTCTAGCTTCTGCATGACATATAGCTTCATTTCTGGGGTTTCTGTACTTTTGCTCTATGTTGTCAACATTTTTCCTCAAACAGATCCATTCAATGTGCTATTTTTTGCTGTAAACAAATTCTTTATGCCAGTAATTTGCTGCTGTATGATTTTTCCATATTGATGATAGTTCTGAGTCTGCGCTGATGCTC
The DNA here is from genome assembly GCF_020745735.1 of Hemiscyllium ocellatum. Taxonomy (NCBI): domain Eukaryota; kingdom Metazoa; phylum Chordata; class Chondrichthyes; order Orectolobiformes; family Hemiscylliidae; genus Hemiscyllium; species Hemiscyllium ocellatum. The sequence continues at coordinate 6,965,787 of NC_083422.1, read as the reverse complement.
ATCTCTTTGCGACTCTTATGCTCAAGCTTTACTGTTGAGTTTCCTTGGCTGCTAGCCTGGTCAAACTGCTATTTCAAATGCTTTTTTTTAAAGATTGGACTCCTTTCCTTTTCTGAATTGCTTCACATCTTAAACCACACACCAGTCTGTTTCTGAAACCATCAGTTAAACTGTTTCCAAATTCATAACATTCTGCTGCGTCTTTAAAGTTGCTCCAACCGGGAGATAGATTTATCATCATTTTAGTTGCATTTGTGGAATCTGAACATTTCAGCAATTAGGAGAAAGTGAGGCCTGCAGATGCTGGAGATCAGAGCTGAAAAGGTGTTGCTGGAAAAGCACAGCAGATCAGGCAGCATCCAAGGAGCAGGAGACTCGACGTTTCAGGCAGGAGCCCTTCTTCAGGAATGAGGAAAGTGTTTCCAGCAGGCTAAGATAAAAGGTAGGGAGGAGGGACTTGGGGGAGGGGCGTTGGAAATGCGATAGGTGGAAGGGGGTCAAGGTGAGGGCGATAGGCCGGAGTGGGGGTGGGGGCGGAGAGGTCAGGAAGAAGATTGCAGGTTCGGAAGGCAGTGCTGAGTTCAAGGGATTTGACTGAGACAAGGTTGGGGGAGGGGAAATGAGGAAACTGGAGAAATCTGAGTTCATCCCTTGTGGTTGGAGGGTTCCTAGGTGGAAGATGAGGTGCTCTTCCTCCAGCCGTTGTGTTGCTATGGTCTGGCGATGGAGGAGTCCAAGGACCTGCATGTCCTTGGGGGAGTGGGAGGGGGAGTTGAAGTGTTGAGACACGGGGTGGTTGGGTTGGTTGGTCCAGGTGTCCCAGAGGTGTTTCCTGAAACGTTCCGCAAGTAGACGGCCTGTCTCCCCAATATAGAGGAGGTCACATCGGGTGCAGCGGATTCAGTAAATGATGTGTGTGGAGGTCCAGGTGAATTTGTGGCGGATATGGAAGGATCCCTTGCGCTTTTCCAGCAACACATTTTCATTTCAGCAATTAGCAATGGTTTTGGCAAAAAACATTCTGTAGGAAGTCTACTACTTCTTCAAAAGTTTCAGAACTTGGTTTCTGCCCATACCAAACTTTGGAGGGGGTTAAAAGCTTCCCACCCCCACAATATACTCAGAAAAACACGAACAACCATGCCAATTTTGTTAGCTTGAACAAAATAAAGGAATGAAGGAATTTCAGCTCTCAATATTTCAGTCATAGAGTCTTATGGTGCCAATTATTCCCACAATGTTGAATTTTGTTTTAATGGAAAATGCTGATGCAGCACAAAGTTCCACAGATTATTTTGAACTACCTTCATCCCATTTAAAACAAGGTATTCCATAGGTTGCCTCTTTGTTTGTTGACCAAGTCCACACCTTTGGCTCAAAACATTTCCTTATATCTCAGCTATAAAACTATAGGATCCCTATAGCCCACTGAGTCTGCACCAACCCTCTGAATAGCATGACACCCAGGACTCGGGGCCACAGCAAGTGCTTTTATTAAGGAGGTGTTCACCAGGCAAGGCAACAGGCCAGACTGAACTATTTACCTCCAAAATTTCCCTCATGATAATGTCATCATGAAGACAAACTGGGCTCAAATTGATAGTCAACACACTTAAATAAATACACAAGTGCAAGAAATGACGTTGACATGGTCAATTATGTGTCAAATTGGGAGGAGTCTTTGGTTAAGAGAAATACAAGGTATCAGAAGGCCGGAATGGAAGCTTTAATCAAAACGCAACAAAGACTGAGAAATTGGGAGAACAGAGTGGAGTCCTTACAAGAAGCAGGTGTGAAGAGGTTTGCTTAAAGGTGCTCAATGAATCAGAGGGCTTAAAAAGGATAGTCATTGAGATAAATTATTGTTGTGGTTCTGTCCGCTGAGCTGGGAATTTGTGTTGCAGACATTTCGCTCCCTGTCTAGGTGACATCTTGGGAGCCTCCTGTGAAGTGCTTCTGTGATCTTTCCTCCGGCATTTGTAGTGGTTTGAATCTGCCGCTTCCGGTTGTCAGTTCCAGCTGTCCGTTGCAGTGGTCGGTATATTGGGTCCAGGGCGATGTGCTTATTGATTGAATCTGTGGATGAGTGCCATGCCTCTAGGAATTCCCTGGCTGTTCTCTGTTTGGCTTGTCCTATAATTGTAGTGTTGTCCCAGTCGAATTCATGTTGCTTGTCACCTGCGTGTGTGGCTACTAAGGATAGCTGGTCGTGTCGTTTCGTGGCTAGTTGGTGTTCATGGATGCGGATCGTTAGCTATCTTCCTGTTTGTCCTATGTAGTGTTTTGTGCAGTCCATGCATGGAATTTTGTACACTACATTGGTTTTGCTCATGCTGGGTATCGGGTCCTTCTTTCCGGTGAGTTGTTGTCTGAGAGTGGCTGTTGGTTTGTGTACTGTGACTAGTCCTTTGGATTACGGCATGTCCTCATTCTGTTGTCTTTCCCTTAGTCATCTGTTGATGAAATTGCGCAGGTATCCATTTTTGGCGAATACATTGTATAGGTGTTCTTCTTCCTCTTTTTGCAGTTCTGGTGTACTGCAGTGTGTTGTGGCCCTTTTGAATAGTGTCTTGATGCAACTTCTTTTGTGTGTGTTGGGGTGGTTGCTTTCATAGTTCAGGACTTGGTCTGTGTGTGTGTGGCTTTCCTGTACACCTTTGTGGTGAATTCTCCGTTAAGTGTTCTCTGTACCATCACGTCTAGGAATGGGAGTTGGTTGTCCTTTTCTTCCTCTCTAGTGAATCGGATTTCTGTGAGTGTGGTGTTGATGATCCGGTGTGTGTTCTCTATTTCTGTGTTTTTAATGATTACAAAGGTGTCATCCACATATCTGACCAAGAGTTTGGGTTGAATTTGCGGTAAGACTGTTTTAATCTTTGCATTACTGCTTCTGCTGTGAGTCCAGAGATGGGTGAGCCCATGGGTGTGCCGTTGATTTGTTCATATATTTAGTTGTTGAATGTGAAGTGTGCTGTGAGGCACAGGTCCAGTAGTTTGAGTATGCCATCTTTGTTGATAGGTTCAACGTCCTGTTGTCTGTTCTGTACGTCCAACAGGTTGGCTATTGTTTCTCTGGTTAGGGTTTTGTCGATAGAGGTGAACAGTGCCGTTACATCGAATGAGACCATGGTTTCTTCCTTGTCTGTGTGTATATTTCTGATGATATCCAAGAATTCCTGTGTTGATTGTAGAGCGTCTGGATCCACTGATCAAGTGTTTCAGTTTCTGTTGTAGTTCTTTAGCCAGTTTGTGTGATAGTGTCCCTGGTAGTGATACTATGGGTCTGAGTGGGATGTCTGCTTTGTGCACTTTAGGTAGTCCATAGAATTTGGGAGTGTTGTTGCTTTCAGGTTTCATTCTTTGTAGGTCCGACCTGGTTATCTGTCTGTTTTTTTGTAGGTTCCTCAGTGTGTTGTTTATCCTATTGGTGAGCTGTGGGGTGGGGTCAAACTCCCTCTTTTGGTAGGTGTTGGTATCTGCAAGTAGTTGTTGCGCTTTTTGAATGTAGTCTGCTTTGTCCAGGATGACCGTCATTCTGCCTTTGTCTGCTGGTAGTATGATTATGTTCTTATCATTTCTTAGTGATTTCAGTGCTTCTCTCTCCTTGGTATTGACAGTAAGTGTTTGTCTTTTCCTTGTTATCAGAGGTATGATACTTTGTCTCATTGTTGTGTCTCTTCTGTAAGTGCACAGTTCCTGAGTGTGCATTCTCGTGCTACTAGGAAGTCTGCTGTCTTGGTGTCCCTGTGGTTGTAGTTGAGTCCCTTGGCCAGTATTGTTCTTTCCGTGTCTGTGAGCTGTCGGTGGGAGAGGTTTCTAACCCAAGTGTGTGTTGTGGTGTCCTCTCTGTTTTGTGTTAGTTTGGCCATTTATTTCTTTTAGTGCCGTTTTATTGCAGTGTGTGGTCCTGTTCTGTCTTATGGTGACAGCCTGTTCTATGGTTCGGGTCCATTCCTGATTGGTGGTTTTTGAAATTAACAATTTTTGACGCGCAATTTCTTGTCTGCATTTGTGAAGTCTGTTGTGAGATAAATTATTACCAGAAATGGAGTCAGAGAAATTGAAGAACAGAAGTGAAGAGTCAGATCTGGACTACAAATAGTTAATTTGCTTAATATGCAGCAAAATTGGAATCTTAACAATTTAGCATGCAAATAACATATGGCAAGCCAAGAGGAATTAGCTGTCAGCATTAACTGGAATAACTATCCTCGAAAGGTAAAGCTTGAAACTCATGAACTGGTCAAGCTGAATCTGATCAGAACCTGCAATTAATTCTAGTGCAGCAAAGAGACAGTCTGCTGGAATCATTGCAAAATATCTGCTGAACGAATCAAGTTTCAGTTCAAAAGGATTTATTTTCTGCCCAACTTAAGAGATTCAGGAGTTCTTCTCAAGTTTTCACCTGAATAAAATTGTGTAGAATATGCAGCATAAAAACAAGCCATTCAGCCCAACTAACCTGTGCTGTTGTTGCTTCTTCACACGATTCTCCTGGAATTCAGTCTACCTCATTCCAGCCTTCTGATGTAACTTGCCATTCTTGCTCCCTTAACGTATTCATCTATTTCCCATTTGAAAGAAATTTCTATGGTACATCATAGTATTAGCTCAACTACGTCCTGAATCCCACATTGTTACCATAAAAAATTCCCTTTCTATCCTCATTTACCTTGTTCAAAACAATCTTTCATTAATGGCTTTGCACATAAATAACTTTAAAAGAACATTTAGAAGCAGCAGGCTCTGCACAAGCGATTGGGAGAGATCACACCCAGAGTCAGTAAAAACACATCTGTAGTGAGGTACAAAGCAAGTGAATGTGCACTTCTAGGATTTTGGAGCAGCATGGGAATTCAGTGCAGAATGGAAAAAGTGCTTTCTGCTTTTTCTCTTGGCTCATAGTTTGTAATGTCCTTTCAACAGGATAAATTAAGGCCCAAGGACCAGGGTCCGACACAAAACAAAAGAGTAACATCACAGGAAAACTAAGTTCTTTGGTTAGTAAGAACTGCTGTTGGATACTTATTGAGGATGACTGGAAATGCACCAGGAATAAGTATCGTCAAAGAATAAGAAAGGGGAGTATATTTTTGATTTAAAAGCCAGTTAATAAGATTAGATTAATTTAAATTTTGAATCATGGCAGGTGAGGTCAACCGAGTGCAATGCATAACCTATGCTGTGCTGTGCTGTGCTATGTGGGAAATCATGGATTCAACTGGTGTCCAAGATGAGCACATGTACAGAAAGTGCTCCCATCTGCACCAACTTGGTCTCTGTGTTTCGAGTGGCTCTGGAAACATTGTGGCACATTTGAAAGGTCGTGATTAACATAATCAGCTTGTTAAAGTGGTGGTCACACTGCAGCTCAAAGAACTGGAGCAAAGAATGGAATGGGTGATCAACCATACAGTCAAAGAGAAACAGGCAAGTAGTACAGGAATCCCCCAAGGTCCTACACACAAATCGGTATTCCATTTTGAGAGTTTAAGGAGGCGTTGGTCTGGCACCATGACGAGTCTGACTTCAGGTGAGGGAAGAAGAAAGCATGAGCGACAATGACAGGGGATTCTTTGGTTAGGCATTTCTGTGGCTGCAGATATGATTCTTGGATGGTTGTTGCCTCTCTGGTGCCAGGCTCCAGGATGTCACTGAATCATGATAAGAAAATACAATGATGTGATACACATTGGTACTAACAATATAGGTAGACTGAGGGGTGAGACCTTGCAATAAGAACTATGCTGTAAATTAAAAAGCACGACTTCTAAGCTTACAAACTCTTGATTTTTCCCAGTGCCACATGTTAGCGAGTGCAAGAATAGGAGAATAGGGTCGACAAGTGCATGGTTGAAGATCGGTGCAGAGGGTTTTAGATTCTTAAATCATTGGGACTGATTCAGGAGAAGAATGAATGTCCACAAATGGGACAGTCTGCACCTGAACCAGAATGGAACCAACATTCTTCGAGTAGGTCGTGTTAATGGTACTATAAGTTTAAACTGGATCTGCAGGGGCAGGAAAGTCAATATTGACATTTAGAAAAGAAACAGATGTCAGATATGACAAAACTGGATGGCCTCTACTTTAACAATAGGAATATTATAGGTAAGACAGAGGAGTTAACAGAATGACTTGACACAAAGAATTACAACATTGTTGCCATCACAGAGATGTGGTTGAGGGAGGTACAGAACATGAAACTCAACATTCTAAGGTGTGAAATCTTCAGGCAGGACAGTAGGGTGTGTAAAAGAGGAAGCATGGTCAATAATAACTATAGAGTCAGTTACTATTCTAAGGAGGGATGATATTTTGGGCAGGAGATCAAAGGAAGCTTTTTGGGTAGAGTTTAGAACTAAACAAGAGGCAATCACGCAAGTGCATTATAGGACCCCAAATGGTCAATGGGCAATTCAGGAACAAATAACTAGACAATTCATTGAAGTGCACAAAATAATAATAGGATAATTGTATTAGGTGATTCAATATCCCAATGAATGTTTGGGAATTATCATATTATAAAAATGTAGAGAAGGCAGATTTCATGAAACGCAATCAGGAGAGTCTTTATGTCAACACATACAAGATCCGACAAGGGCTGGTGCAATGGTGGACCTAATTCTGAGGAACAAAACTAGAAAGGTGTTTGGAGATATCAGTGACCACAACATAGTATGACTTATGTTTGTTATGAAGAAAAAGAAAATCTGCAAAAAAGGGTTTCGGATTTGGGGATGGCAGATCTCAAAGTAAGGCAGGATCCGTCCGAAGTAGACTAAGAACAGCTACTTGAGGGTAAAGCTACAGCAGAACACTGAGAGGCATTCAAAAAGGGATTGGGGGAATGTGTTCCTTTGGAGTGAAATGCAGGAGCAACAAGCCCAGATGACTAGGAAAAAAAAAGAGACAAAGGGTGCAAATCAAACAGAGGCCCAGTGGAAGACACAAAGAGCAGAGGGCAATTTCAGAAAGCAATCAGGCAAGGAAAGAGAGGGCATGAAAAATCACTGGCAAGCAAGATTAGGAAACATCCCAAGATAGTCTACAAATATTTCAAGGAGATGAGAATAACTAGAGAAAGAGGAGGGCCCATTAGGAACCAAGGAAGAAACGTGTGCATGGAGCCAAAGGACATTAGTGGATTGGTGAACAAATCTTTCACAACTATCTTCACTTGGAAGAAGAAAAATATCAATACAAAATTCAGGAAGCTGGGCTGAGAGGTTCTTCAGCAGATAGATACCAGGAAGGAGGAGGTTTTTGTGGGCTTAAAAGTAGACAAATATTATTGTGAGAGATGAAGGAGGAAATCACAGAAGCCCTGAGCCAAATTAATTCCTCTCTGGCCAAAAGGTAGGTTTGCAGCAAATGTGGTTCCAATTAGAGTGGTGCTGGAAAAGCACAGGTCAGGCAGCATCGGTGAGCAGGAAAATCGACATTTTGGGCAAAAGCCCTTCATCCATTCCTGAGATGAAGGGCTTTTGTTCAAAACATCGATTTTCCTGCTCCTCATCATGGCTGCTGCCTGGCCTGCTGTGCTTTTCCAGCACCACTCTAACCTAAACTCTGGTTTCCAGCATCTGCAGTCCTCACTTTTGCCAAGCAAATGTAGTTCCACTTTACCACTCTTTTTGAAGAGATAAGGGAATTACAGATCAATGAGTCTCACATCAGTGGAAGAGAAAGTAATTCCAAGGTGAGATTTAAGCTCCATTCAGAGAAGCAAAGTATGTCAAAGGATAGTCACCACACTCTCGAGTCTGATCTCCAACATCTGCACTCCTCACTTTCTCCAAAGGATAGTCAGCATGTTTTGTCAGAGGGAGGTGATGCCTAATAACTCAGTTCAATTTTTCAAAGAATGACCAAATGTGTAGATAATGATAGTGCAGATGATGTAACGAATATGAATTTCAACAAAGCTTTGGAGGTTTGGTAATGATTGTAATGAGATCAGCCAGCTGGACCAGATTAACATCCCCAGTCCATGAGACCTGACTGATATATAAGGATGAACATCAGGGATCTTGAGCCTCAAATTCCTCACTCAGTGAAAGGCAGTGTTACTGGCGAGTTTTCAGAAGATTTGTAGCTGAGGTTGAGGTTTTGGATGTAGGTTTGCTCGCTGAGCTGCAAGATTCATTCCCAGACGTTTCGAGGCAGTGTTTTTGTCAAAGAGGTGATTCATGATGGTATGCCAGTCTCTGAACAGTATTTCAGTGGCAACAAGATGAAAGCATGATCCTGAACAAACTCACTCACAGCAGTCGTGTAGAATTTGGAGCTAAGTATTTTCTTACATTATGCCTCTGTTTGACCCTGCTGTCGAGGACTCGTCTGTGGAAAGAATGTGACATTTTTTTTCTGGGCAAATGACATTGTGGCAGATGAAAAAAATGAGTGATTCTCTTGCCGGCCTGTAGAGCTGCAGCTTCTTCTTCTTGGAGCCTAACCTTTCCTGTGACACCAGATACTAAAACCTTTCAAAATTGATTGATATAGTTAAGGAATACTATGGCCTCCCAAGCCTCCTTTAATTCTGAGATACTGTCACTCTTCCAGAACCAGGGGAATCCATACTGGGTGTTTCGGCTAGGTTAAGATGACTAGTCAAAGCCTGTGAATTTGGTTTAACCCTTAATTAGATGATTACAGATCATCTAATATGTGGGACTAGTGGTATGACTATGCAAAAACACCCACTGGCTATCACTCAACTGGACTTCAAACAGGTACTACATCTAGATTTATCTTTGGAAAATGTGGCAAGTGGAGCATGAGAGTTGCAAAATATTCTTTGGAAGTGGATACATTCACCAGACGCCTAAGGGGGGGGGGGGAAATAATGCAGGAGAGGTAGCAACTGCATTACCTTTATTCATTCATGGGATGAGGGCATTTTTGGCTAGGCCTATATTTATTGCCCATCCCTAATTGCCCAGAAGGCAGTTAAGAGTCACCCACATTGCTCTGGGACTGGAGTCACATGTAGATGAGAGCAGTTAAGGATGGCAGCTTCCTTTCCGAAAGGACATTAGTGAATCAGATGGGTTTTTTTTCCTGACAATCAACAATAGATATGTGGTCATCATTTGACTCTTAATTCCAGATTTTTATTCAATTCAAATTCCGTCTGCCATGGTGGAATTCAAACCAGAGTTCCCAGAACATGACCTGGGTCTCTGGATTAACCAGTAGGCCATCACCTCACTCAGGAAATACCCTGATAAGAGTAACTCCAGTTTGGCCAACAGCAAACCACTAAAATAAAGCCAAGTCCCAGCTAAACACGTAAATCTACCCGGTAAGACACGCTAATTATTGTCAATATGGGGATTCAGAAAAGTAACAGAGCCCAACTAAACTTAAATGGAGTAAGTTAACTCATAGGCCAATATCTAGGAAGGTGTCCAGGAGAGTTCATACATCTCCTGTATCTGGCTTGGAATTTTTTTTTAAGATTAGATTCCCTACATTGTGGAAACAGGCCCTTCGGCCCAACAAGTCCACACTGATCCTCCGAAAAGTAACCCACCCAGACCTATTTCCCTCGGACTAATGCACCTAACACTATGGGCAATTTAGCATGGCCAATTCACTTGAACTGCACATCTTTGGACTGTGGGAGGAAACCCACGCAGACACTGGGAGAATGTGCAAACTCCACACAGTTGCCAGAGGCTGGAATCGAACCTGGGACCCTGGTGCTGTGAGGCAGCAGTGCTATCCACTGAGCCGCCCAAATTAAAATGCTTTGCAATATCCAAATCAGAACCAATGACAATAAATGTCTGATTAAATGGCCATCCAGTTCGAATGGAGGTCAATACCAGCACCGCCATGTTTCTGAGTTCATTAACAATCTTTCAATAAAATTCGCCCTTAAAGTTGTGCAAGACTTCAGCTAGGCCGAGTACCTACAAGTCAAACCTTTGCAGATTAAAGGTATAACCTCCGTCCCAGTCTCTTATGAAAGGCAGCTGGTTCTATTAACAATGATTGTAGTAAAAGGCTCAGACTCAAGCTTGAAAGGAGCAAAATCAGTTGCTAAAAATTCACCTACTTCAGCTCAACATTTGTCGAGTTGAAAATGGCTGCCTGAGTGAAGTCACAGAAGTTTTCCAAGAAGGTCAAGGGGCTTTACAAGGAGCCAAAGTGACTTAGTTTTGACCATGAAGCAATACCGCAATTTGACAAGGCCGTTTAGTGCCATTTTCCTTACAGGGAAAAGTAAAAGCAGAACTCAGAAGACTGGAAAGTGAAGGAACAATTAAAAAACAGTGCAATTTGCAGAATGGGTGGTGCTGGTTGTACCAATTTTGAAGCCCAATGTGCCAATTTGCTTTTGTGGAGATTTTAAACAAACAGTATAACCGTTTTATGCAGATGGATAAATACCCAATCCTTCAGACACAGGATTTGCACACAAAAATTGGCTGGAGTTTTGTCCTTGACTAAGCTTGATATGAGCCATACTTGCTTGTAATTGCACTTCAACCAGGATTCTCAGAACTATGTTACAAGTTATATGCATATGGGCTTGTACCAATATACGAGACTGCCATTTGGAGTCTCGGTAACCTATTCAATTTTTCAGGGGAAAACAGAGAACATTTTGCAAGATCTACCTCAAGCTGCCATTTACCTAGATGACGTCCTGATAACCAGGAAAACTAATAAGGAATGCTAAGAGAACTTAGATATAGTCCAAAGACGTTTTTCCAAGGCAGGCCTAAACCTTAGAAGGAAAAAGGGTGTGTTTTGCACCCCCAAAGTGACTTATTTGGACTACGGAGTCAACAAGACTGGGTTACACACCACTTTATCTTGTGCCTTGGCCCCCACATCTGTTTAAGTGCTTCAGTCTTTTCTGGGTCTGGTAAATTATGTAAAGTTCTATACAACCAGGCATCAGAGCATCAACTGAGCGGAACGGTGGATCAGTGGTTAGCACTGCTGCCTCACAGCACCAGGGACCCAGATTCGATTTCAGTCTCGGGCGACTGTCTGTGTGGAGTTTTCACATTCTCCCTGTGTCTGCATGGGTTTCCTCCCACAGTCCAAAGATGTGGTCAGGTGAACTGGCCATGCTAAATTGCCCAAAGTGTTAGGTGCATTAGTCAGAGGGAAATGGGTCTAGGTGGGTTACTCTTCAGAGGGTTGGTGTGGACTTGTTGGGCTGAAGGGCCTGTTTCCACACTGTAGGGAATCTAATCGAATCTAGCTCCTTCAAAATAAAGGGTCAACCTTGAAGATGGTCTCAAAGACAAGCCTTGGCTTTTGATGAAGTAAAGAAAGTTATCATCCTCTGATGTGTTAGCACACTATGATCACAATAATCATCCGGTATTGAAGATGCAATGCCTGCCCAAATGGCATTGGGGTGGTGCTCGCTCATTGCTGGCCCATTGGAGAGGAACGCCCAAGAGCCTATGCATCCAGGACTTTGGTTAATGCAGTCAGTAAACATGCCAAAAAAGAAAAAGGAGGTTTGGTGGCCATATCTAGAGTTAGAAAATTCCACCAATATCTTTATGGACGAAAATGTGTAATAATCACGGGGACCACAAACCCCTACTTGGTCTGCTTAAATAGGATAAGGCAGTGCCACTCACAGCTTCGGGTTGCATTCAGCAATGAGCTCCAATATCAAGTGCTTATAATTAGAAATTAGAACACGTTCTAGGAGACCGAGTAGTGAAGCTGTCTTTCATTAGCAGATATACCATCTGTGATATCCCCAGTGGAACAGTCGGTCATGACATTGATTAGTAGCATATCCAGAAAAGTCACAGCTAACAATATCAGATTTTGGACACAAAGATCTGGCCCTTTCCAAACTAAAACAATTGTTATTAATGGGGCAATTAAATGGCTGTCGCAGCTAAAATTAAAACCTTTTTGGACTCAGAGAGACCAACTCACATTAGAGAATGGCATAGTGTTATGGGGAGTGACAGAATTTGTGCTGAACGAAGGTGGCTGTCAAACATTGGCTGAACTACACCGGGGCCATCCAGGGGTCTCCAAAATAAAGATGTTGGCAAGAAGTTATGTCTAATGACCAGATTTGGATACAGACATACCTGCATTGGCAACTTTTCCACCAGAGTGACAACAAAGCCAAAAATTACTGCCAACAGCTTCCCACATCCAGAAAACAGCTGGGTAAACCTTGGACTCAGTTGCATGTTGATTATGCAGGTCCTTTCATGAGGTCATTGCACTTAGTCATTGTAGATACCCACTCCAAATAGTTGGACCTGCATGCAGTCCATTCATGAAAGCCTGGAGCAACAATAAAAATATTGCACAGGTGTTTTGCGACACAAAGTCTCAGAGGTATTGGTCGCTGATCATGGGTCATCATTTACCAACAGGGGCTCCAGTTATTTGTTAATGTTGAGTGGGATTTGACAAATGTGGACAGTGCCGTACCACCCATCATCTAAATCACCTGACAGAACAAGCTGTCTTAATCTTAAAGGCTGGATCGAAGAAAGAGTCTTCGCCTCACCAGATATCAGGTCATCACGGCTCTTAGGTGATTACAGGACCACCCCACATGCAACATAGGGATAGCACCAGCAGAGATGCTCATGGGTGGTCAATTCTGGATGATGGTGACGATGATGACATTGTTTGGGTGTGTGTGTGTCTTTGGGGGTATGGGCATGTATGTCCTCATATGCGTGGCAGGGGGACAAATAACGGTGAATGTGCATGCCTGCGTGGGGGGGGGGAAGGATGCGTTTGTGTGTGTGTGTATGTATATGTGTGTACGCGCGTGGTGGGGGAAGGTTTGGCTTGGGGGTGTGTGTGTGTGTGTGTGTGCGCGCGCTCGCGCGCACGCGTGCGCATACGTCTGCATGTGCGCATGTGTTTGCCTGGATGAGAAAAATGGCATCAGGGACGCCATTGCAGAACCCAAGACTCTGCCAAGCGAAGGGCAAAGTTTGGTGCAAGAATCATGGAAATAGCCCCACATGAGTAACAGCTGGGATCAGGACCACTGACTTTGAGTTTGAGTAGGTGCAACAGTCCTGAATGAGCATGTGGACTATTTAAATTTGCAGACTCCCTGGGCCCAACGCATGCCCTGCCATTCAGTGCCTTCAGAAATGCTTCAGGAATCCATTGAGTTATCCTCTCCATCAAACATTGTTGAGTTCTCTGAATCAGAAATGGACATGATGGAATTAGCCATTTTAATGCTTCTACCTCTGGAAGAACGGAGTGAAAGTCTAGAGAGGCGCTTCAGGCATAAGAGGCGAGCTTCCAAGTGGAAAGAAACAAATCCAGTGTTAAAACACTGCAGGAGACTCTCAAAGGAATCAGAGAAGGGCTCAGAGGATGAAGGATATAGTGATATAGTGATTGTAATAAGGTCAGCTAGCTGGACATCATAGAATATGAGTTCCCTGACTGGACCAGATTAACATTCCCAATCGGACAGACCTGGCTAAGATAAAAGGATGAATGCCAGTGATATTGAGTCACCGAATGCCTGACTCAGTGAGAGGCAGAGCTACTGTCAAAGACTATGCTTACGTAAATGTAGGATGATTCATGATAGGATGCCAGCCTCTGAAGAGCAATTTTCAATTCCACATGGGAGACTGATAAATAAGGCAAAGCGCATAGTAGTGGGAAGTTGTGCGTGGAGTCCAAGGAAATGGTGAAGTGCTAAATGAATATTTTTCTGTCAACATTCACACTGGAAAAAGACAATATTGTCGAGGAGAATACTGAGATACAGGCTACTAGATTAGACGGGATTGAGATTCACAAGGAGGAAGTCTTAGCAATTCTGTAAAGTGTGAAAATAGATAAGTCCCCTGGGCCAGATGGGATTCATCTAAAGATTTTCTTGGAAGCCGGGGGGGAGATTGCAGAGCCTTTGGCTTTAATCTTTATGTTAACATTGTCTACAGGAATAGTGCCAGAAGACTGGAGGTTAGCATATGTTGTTCCCTTGTTCAAGAAGGGGAGTAGAGACACGCTGGTAATTACAGACCAGACAGCCTTACTTCGGTTGTGGGTCAAATGTTGGAAAGGGTGATAAGAGATAGGATTTATAATCATGTGGAAAGGAATAAGTTGATTACGGGTCATCTATACGGTTTTGTGAAGGGTAGGTCATGCCTCACAAACCTTATACAGTTCTTTGAAAAGGTGACCAAATAGGTAGCTGAGGGTAACACGGTAGATGTGGCATATATGGATTTCAGTAAGGTGGTTGATAAGATTCCCCATGGTAGGCTATTGCACAAAATATGGAGGCATGGGATTTAGGGTGATTGAGCGGTTTGGATCAGAAATTGGCAGCTGAAAGAAGACAGAGGGTGGTGGTTGATGGGAACTGCTCATGCTGGGGTTCAGTTACGAGTGGTGTACTGCAAGGATCTGTTTTGGGGCCACTGCCGTTTGTTATTTTTATAAATGACCTAGATGAGGGCATAGAAGGATGGGTTAGTAAATTTGCAGATGACACTAAGTTCGGTGGAGTTGTGGATAGTGCTGAAGGAATGTTGCTGGTTACAGAGGGACATAGATAAGCTGCAGAGTTGGGCTGAGAGGAGGCAAATGGAATTTAATGTAGAAAAGTGTGAGGCGATTCATTTTGAAAGGAGCAACAGGAATGAAGAATACTGGGCTAATGGTAAGATTCTTAGTGGTGTAGATGAACAGAGAGATCTCAGTGTCCATGTGCATAGATACCTGAAAGTTGCCACCTAGGTTGATAGGGTTGTTAAGAAGGAACACGGTGTGCTAGTTTTGTTGATAGAGGATTTGAGTTTCGGAGCCACAAGGTCATGTTGCACCTGTATAAAACTCTGCTGTAGCCACACTTGGAATATTGCAAAGAGTTCTGGTCACTGCATTATAGAAAGGATGTGGAAGCTTTGGAAAGGGTGCAGAGGAGATTTACTAGGATGTTGCCTGGTATGGAGGGAAGGTCTTATGAGGAAAGGCTGAGTAACTTGAGGCTGTTTTTGTTAGAGAGAAGAAGGTTAAGAGGTGACCTAATTGAGACATATCAGATAATCATAGGGTTAGATAGGGTGGACAGTGAGAGCCTTTTTCCTCAGATGGCTAGCACGAGGGGACATAGCTTTACATTGAGAGGTGATAGATATAGATCGGATGGCAGAGGTAGGGTTTTTACTCAGAGAGTACTAGGGGCATGGAATGCACTGCCTGCAATAGTAGTAGAATTGCCAGCTTTAAGGACACTTAAATGGTCATTGGATAAATTTATAGATGAAAATAGAATACAGTGGGATCTTGAGATTATTTCCACAGGTCAGCGCAACATCAGAGGCAAAGGCCTGCACTGTACTGTACCGTTCTATGTTCACATGGGATCCATTGTGATTCGGTAAGTCGGATCCGAAACTGGCTCAGTGGCAGGAGACAGAGGGTGGTGATAGAAGATTGTTCGTGAGAGTGGAGGCCAAAGTCCAGGGACATAGTATTGTTCATGATGCATATAAACAATGTAGATGGAAAGGGGGATGATAATTAAGTTTGCAGGTGACACAAAGATTGGTCGGGTGGTTGATAGTGAGGAAGAAGGTCTTAGATTCTAGGAGAATGTAAATGATTGGTCAGATCAGTAGGAGATGGAATTTAACCCTGACATATGTAAGGTGATGCATTTTGAAAGCAAGAAAAGGACAAAGAAGTACTTAATGATTGGCAGGACACCAGGAAGCTCAGAAGTGCAGAGAAATGTTGGGGTGTTTGTCCACTCATGCCTGAAGGTGTCAGGGCAATTAAGAAGCATTTGGGACACTTGCCTTTATTGGTTATGGCATAAATATTAAGGGCAGCAAGATCATGTTGGAACTGAGTTGGTCTTTGGTTAGGCCACAACTGGAGTACTGTGTGTACTGTTGGTCTTCACACGATGGGAAGGATGTGTTTGCATTGCAGGGGCTATAGGGTAATTCACCAGGATGTTGCCTTGGATGCAGTATTTCAGCTATGAAGTCAGGCTGGCTAAGTTCAGGTTGTTTTCCTTGGAGCAGAGAGGTCGAGAGGGAACTTGACAGAGGAGTTTAAGATTATGAGGAGGATAGACAAGGTGAATAGAAGCAATGATACCTCCAGTGGAAAGATCATAATTTTAGGATGAAAGGCAGCAAGTATAGAAGGGATTTGAGGAAAAGGTTTTCAATCAGATCTAGAGCGCACTGCCTGGGAGAGTAGTTGAGGTGGGTAACTTTGCGAACTTTGAACAGTACTTAGATCATCACTTGAGTGTGATAACATTCAAGACCGTGGGCCTTATGCTAAAAGGTGGGACTGATAATAGATATAGTGTAGCTTTGACAGCACTGACTGGATAAGTCGAAGGGTTCTTTCTGTACTGTATGAGAGAGAGTTTTCAGGTTTCTACCTAAAACAAAACCAACCAGTTCAATCTGTCCTGACTATGATATTGTCACATTTGTCATTCCCATTAATATCTTTCTACACTTTCTACAATGTGCCTTCAATGTAGACAACAGAACTGTGTACAGGATCTTTAATATGGCTGAACCATGACCCTATATAAGTCAACATAACATTATGGTGATACTTTTGAATTCAATACCCCAAGAAATAAACTCCAAGACTTTGTTCATGGTTCTAATTACCTT
Organism: Hemiscyllium ocellatum; assembly: GCF_020745735.1. Lineage (NCBI taxonomy): Eukaryota > Metazoa > Chordata > Chondrichthyes > Orectolobiformes > Hemiscylliidae > Hemiscyllium > Hemiscyllium ocellatum. The sequence continues at coordinate 6,949,132 of NC_083422.1, read as the reverse complement.
GCTGACCTCACTGTTGCATTCCTGGATTCTTTAGCTTTTCTATCCCATTCAATTGAAAATAATACTGATCCCAATTCTTGCAGAACATCATTTACTACCCTCATCTAATCTGAACAACACTGTGTCCAAACTTCGTGCTTTCTGTATTTTTTCATCAATTGTCTATGTATGTAGCAAAATGTAGCAAGATGCCCAATATTAAGTGCAGTGAGCTACACAACTAGACTAAGACAGCAGCTTTCTTCTGACAAGATACAGTAGCACATTAAGGGCAATTTTATTCTTGGAAATTCATATGCAAAGTGTGTGGCAACTCAGCAGAGTGCAGTTTCAAAAGATGTGATTTTAGGCATGAAAACATGAACCGTACTCCACCACACTTGTTTAATTTTAGTTGCATCATCATGTTGTAATCTTCCTCTTTTCATTGATTTCTGCTTTCAAACTTGGTGCCCAATAAATCCAAGTTCAAATTAGCCATAGTGTCCAGTAACTAACAATGGCAAGACAGTACCATCCTTAGCCCTTACCACAATGATAGATCCCGGTCACTTGATAGCTTATGTCTTCATCTATTATTAACTTTGCTGGATGTATTTCTCTTCCTCATTCTGGTGGATGTGAGGAGGCTGGTGTGGGAATGGGGAAGTATGTGTGTTTTATTCTCAATCATTCTTGACTTTCTCAGCAGTACTCTTAGAAAACGTTAGTTACTACATCAGAGACAGTGATGTATTATGCTTATCTGTGGCAAAATTTACTGTCACATTTTGGGTTTGATGTAACAGGAGTGAAAAAGAAAAAAAATTAAATCAATAGGAATGGGCTCCACTCTGAGTGGCTTTAAGCTCAAACTTCTGGCCAAGTAATACATCTCCCATTAAGCACTAATGTGCTGTTTTACATTTCAGAAAAAGCAGTAAGCCAAATCAGTGCTTCTAGGTCAAATTGGCATAACAGTTCACAAATTATTTTCTCACTAACGTCAGGATATTTCTCTGGTCCTGAACAAAACACATGCCTTAATTGACAACAATTCAGATTACTAATCACATATCTAACGTTAGAGAGATAAGCATGTTGGTCAAAATTAGTTGCCGCATTTTCACACAAAGTAACAGCCGCCAGTTTTCAAGACACTACAGATCACAGCATTCATAAAGTGCCAAAAAATACTGACAAAGGAAAGCTCGTCTTAAGTATGAAATGTGCAACAGTCGTGTTGCTGTACTTGATTGCCATCTTGAAATGTGTATCATCCTACAAACCATCTTGGGAATACAACCTGCAAGTCCTGCTAGATCCCATACACTGACTTATATTGACAAATTTCTAATCTCATAAAGCCTTGCCAAACATGTACATTTAAATGAAAGGAGGTTGACTGAAACATTGAATATAGGCCAAAAGATAGGCATTTTGGTACTTATGAAGTGGTGTCATGTTTTACGGGTTGACTTATACACTACAATCTCCAGTCTGTAAAACACTTTGCGAAGTATGTTTTAGTTATTGTGCAAGGTAAAGCAGCACTAGAGTCTGGATCTATCAGTCAATCTGCAAGACCAGGAATATCGCTGGGGACTGCCAGTATGCAAGGGCAGTTCAACTTGAAAGACAAGGTATTCAAGGATCCATTAAAATAGACAGCTTGCAGTTAAGGCCATTTGTCAAGACAGAATTATGAAATTAAGAATGTGCTTTTCAAATAGGTGTGGTGACAATGGTACTTTTGAATGTTAAGCTTGTGCACAGCAGCTGCTGACACTGTCAATTAACTATATTATAAGTTTAAGTAGGGGTTAGGAAATGGGTGGGATTCAAAACCAATGCATTGCTCAAAGTCCAACATTCAAGTTCAATTTCTGCTTATAATACTAGTTATAAATTTGTTTTTTTTTAATCTGATTAATTATGATCATTGGAAAGATCAGTTTTTGTTTCAAATTAGTGTATAAATACTGAGGTTTCATGTCACAATCAAGCAGCTTAAAGGCAAAAACTTAAACACTCATGAAACAGACAAGGGAAGAAGTGAACAGGAGGTGGGTCAGAACAAAGACTTTTTCAGTGATCAAGTTGTAGAGTATGGGGAGAGAATTTACACAGTGGCAGGAGCCGCTGATGGAGAAAAAAAATTTAAGCGGTTGGTAGCTACTAATAAGTTCTTGATCTTTGCGTCAAAGGGGTTTACAACAATTTTTTGTGTGTTCATTCATAAAACGTGTTCATTGTCCTCAAGGCTGCAGTCCTATTTCATGCATCACATTCTTGGCTTTTGCTTAGTAGCTGATGGACAAGCATTGGTGAGACAGGAATCGCATAATTGCCGGCAGAATTCATAGCTTCTCACCTGTTCTACACGCCACAGTAAAAGCCACCTCAAGACTTACGAGGAGAAGTAGGCATTCAGCCCATTTGAGTCTGATCTGCCAATCAATGAGATTATGGCTGATCTGATCATCCACGTTTCCTCACAATCTTTGATTTCGTTATTGATTAAAAATCTATTGATCTCAGGCTTGAGTATACTAAATGACCGAGGTACCCGAAACGTCGATTTTGCTGCACTTTGGATGTTGCCTGAACTGCTGTGCTCTTCCAGCACCGCTGATCCAGAATATACTAAACGACCACCCTCTACAGCCCGAGAGTCATAGTGTCATACAGCATGGAAATAGACATTGCAGTCCAACCCAGTCCATGCAGATCATAATCCCAAACTAAATTCCACACATGAACCACACTGCGTAAAAGAACTGCCCCTCATATCTTTTCTAAATCTTTCTCCTCTCACCTTAAAAATATACCCCATACTCTTGAAATCCCCAACCCTGGGCAAAAGACACCTGCCGTTCACTCTATCCATACCCCTCATGAATTTATAAACTTCTAGAAAAGTCACTCCTCAACCTCCTATGCTCCAGTGAAAAATGTCTCAGCCTATTCAGCCTCTCCTTATAACTCAAACTCTGCATCCCCAGCAACAACCTGGTAAATCTCTTTTGAAACTTCTCCAGCTTAATAATATCCTTCTCATAACAGGGAGACCAGAACTGGACACACTACTTGGTGGTAAGAATTCGACAGGTTCACTGCTGTCAAGAACTTCCTAATTTTCGTCTGAAAAAGGGGAGCCCCTACTCTGAGATTATATCCTCCATTCCTAACATCTTTCACTAGGGGAAAAAAAAATCTCAGTACATATCCAGTCAAGTTCCCTAAGGATATTATGTGATTCAATCCAGTCACCCCTTATTCTTCTTAAATGAGTACAGGATAATCTACCAAACTTCTCCTCTCAAGAAAAATCCCTCCATATCCACAATTAATTTTATGAACCTTTTCTGGACTGCATCCAAGGCCAGTATGCCATATCTGAGACAAATGGACGAAAGCTCCTCTCAGTATTCTAAGTATGATGTAACTCATGCCTTGTTTTTATAAGACTTCCCGACTCACTGCAATATTCCTAGCCTCTGAAGTGCTCTTGCAGCCAATGTGTTTATGTGGTGAGTCCAATTAAATTTCTGATTAATGGTAACACCCCAGGATCTTGATAGTGGGGTATTCAGTGATGATAACATCATTGAATGCAAAATGGCAATGTTTAGATTATCTCTTATTGGAGATGGTAATTACCTGGCATTTGTGTGCTGTGAACGTTGCTTGGTACTTTTCAAACCAAGCCAGATATTGTCATGGTCTTGCAGCATTTTGACATAAATAGCTTCAGTATCTGAGGACTGCAAATGTGCTGAACATTGTACAGACATCAACGAATATTCCATTTCTGTGATGGAGGGAAAGTCATCGATGAAGTGGCTGAAGATGGTTGAACCTCGGTCACAACCCTGAGAAATCCCTGCAGAAAGGTCCTGGAGCCGAGATTACTGATCTCCCAATATCACAGTCATGTCCCATTGTGGCAGGTATGACTCTAACCAGTGTTTTCCCCGATTCTAACTTTGCTAGGATGCCTTGATGCTATACTAGTCATAGAGTCATACAACACAGACACAGATCCTTCAACCCAATTTGTCCACGTCGACCAGACATACCAACCTGACTTAGTGCCATTTGCCAGCATTTGGTCCATATCCCTCCCTGGCAATATCCTTGTAAATCTTTCCTGCACTCTATTTAACAACATCTTTCCTCTATAAGGGCAATCAGAATTTTACGCAGAATTCTAAAACTGGCCTCACCAATATTTTGTACAGCTGCAACATGACATCCCAACTCCTACACTCAATGTTCTGACCAATGAAGCCAAGATTGCCAAACACCTTTTTCACCACCCTTTCTACCTGCAACTCCACTGACAAAAAATGATGTACCTGAATCCTCAGGTCTCTATTTGGCAACACTTCTCAGGGCCCTAACATTAACTGTACATTGGTAAGACTGCCTTGTTAGTCTGACCAAAATGCAGCACCTCACATTTATCTAAATTAAACTCCATCTGCCATTCCTCAGCCCATCTGATCAAGCCCTTGTTGTGCTCTGAGATGATCATCTTCACTGTCCACTACACCACCAGATTTGGTGTTACCTGTAAATTCACTAACCATACCTCCCATGTGCGCATCAAAATCATTGATTTAATGACAAAAGCAGTGGGCCCAGCACCAATTCTTGCGGCACGCTGCTGGTCATTGGCCTCCAATCTGAAAAGCAACCCTCTACCATCACCCTCCATCTCTTACTTTCAAGCCAATTTTGTACTCAAATTGGCTGATCCCATGTGATCTAACCATATCAACCAACCTACCATGCACAAGTTTGTTGAATACTTTGCTAGATTCCATACAGACAATGCCTACCACTCTGCCTTCATCTATCTTCTTTAGCACTTCCTCAAAAAACTCAATCAAGTTAGTGAGACATGAATTTTCACACACAAAGCCAAGCTGACTATTTCTAATCAGTCCTTTCCAAATGAATGTAAATCCTGTCCCTCAGAATCCCTTCCAACAACTTACCCGTTACTGATTTAAGGTGCACTGGTCAAATGTGGTCTTGATGTCAAGAGCAGTCTCTGCCACCTCATCCACAGAATTCAACTCTCTTGACTATGTTTGAATTAAGTTTGAAATGTGGGAAGGAGCTAAATGGCCCTGGCAGAGGCCAAACGGCATCAGGAAATGAGGAAACTGGAGAAATCTGAGTTCAATCCCTTTCCCCTCCCCCCACCTTGTCTCAATCGATTCCCTTGAACTCAGCACCGCCCTTCTAACCTGCAATCCTCTTCCTGACCTCTCCGCCCCCACCCCACTCCGGCCTATCACCCTCACCTCGACCTTCTTCCACCTATCACATCTCCATCGCCACTCCCCCAAGTCCCTCCTCCCTACCTTTTATCTTAGCCTGCCTGGCACCCTCTCCTCATTCCCGATGAAGGGCTCTGGCCCAAAACGTCGAATTTCCTGTTCCTTGGATGCTGCCTGACCTGCTGTGCTTTAACCAGCAACACATTTTCAGCTCTGATCTCCAGCATCTGCAGACCTCACTTTTTACTTGTTCAACAAACACTCAATTCAAGATATACATTAAAAAAAATTGGTTGTTATCAACCCCTGCGAAAAATACTTCTGCCTTATAAAATGATGGTCAAGTCTTGGTTCACTTGCAAAATAGTCTTTCTTCCCATGCTCCTCATATCATATTTCTTTTCCAGTTCTTTGATTTTCCCTGGGCCAGTTGAAATGGTTTTATTTCTTACACTGTATCTCTGTTCTTCCATTTTTCAGGTTCTCTCATCCTCCTTGGATTCTCTTCCTTCACCTCTTCTTCCTGTGGTCAAGGAAGAACTCAACAGAAACAAACATGATGATCAGGCAGCCTGGTAAACACCCACTTCTAACTGCTGCATATCAGGGAAATTGATATTGTATTGATATTTGCATGGTGAAATTGAGGTGAAATCACTTGTATGTTTCTTCCCATCACTTCTTTCTAACGTTCATACAAATTATACTTCACTCTATTGCAATCCTCATTCCATTAATATTCTCACCATCTCTCCCCACATGTACCAACACAGTACAATAACCACCTCGTATCTTACTCAAGCCATAAGACTGAAAAAGAAAGGAGCAGAATTAGCCATTCAGTCCATCGAGTCTGCTCCACCATTCAATCATGGCTGATATGTTTCTCAACCTTGTTCTCCTTCCTTCTCATCGTAATTCTTGATCCCATTTCCAAATAAGAACTTTTCTATCTCTGCCTCTGATGCAATCAATGACTTGGCCTGTGCAGCCTTTTGTGGCAATACATTCCACAGATTGACCACCCTCTGGCTGAAGACATTCCTCCTCATCGCAGTTCTGCAGGTTGTCTCTTCACTGAGGCTGTATCCTCAGGTCTTAGTCCCTCCTATTAGTGGAAACTTCTTCCCCACATCCATTCTATCCAAGCCTCTTAGTGTTCTCTGAGTTTCAATGAGGCTCCCCCTCATTCTTGTAAAGTGCAGAGAGGACAGAACTCAAGCTCTTGCCCCATTATCAACCTAATCTTTCCAACTTTAAATATTACCCAAACATTAAATGTTGGAAAGCCAAAGTCTCATCAAATTAGCCATTTTTTGACTTTGATTCTCAAGCTTTCAGAGCACTGGTCCTTCATCAGTTGAAGTGGAGAGAAGCACACAGACACAGAATTTATAGTCAAAGAGATCATTGCAAGATAATTCGAGGTAATTAAGAGTGTCAAAAGATAGTACAAATGATGTGAGTGAAGTGTCAACAGTTTGAATAACAAGTCTTTACAGGTGATCAGTCAAATGGTATGAGTGTAGTGTCAATAGCTGAATAGCAAGTGAAGGGATAACCTATAATTCAATCAGTTAAGGCAGAAAATTTTACCAGTAGAGAACAGAATGGTGGGGTTATATGTCGTGCAACATGAACCCAAGATCACGGTTGAGGCCGCCTTCATGGTTACGGAACTTGGCTATTTCTACTAGGCAATTCTACATTGTTGTGTATCTCTTGGAGGGCGCTTATTTGAAGATTGGAGAATGAATTTCCCTGACCGCTGAAATGTTCCCTGACTGCGAGTGAACACTCCTGCCTGGCAATTATTGCATGGTGTCTGTTTATCCGATGTTGTAGCAAATAGTGAGATCCTAAACGAATACCTTCTGCCAGTATTCACCAAAGAGTAGGAATTGGTGGAGGATGATCTCAGAGAAGAGAGCGTCAAGTTTCAAAGCCAAGTTGCTACTAAAAGAAAGAGGTGTTGTGCTTCTTATAAAGTACTACAGTAGCTAAGTCCCTGGGTCCTGATAGGATCTATTTCAGAATATTGAGGGAGGCAAGAGAACAAATTGCAGGAGCATTGATAGATAGCTTTACATCCTCTTTGGCCACAGGTGAGGTCCCAGAGGATTGGAGAATAAACAATGGGAAAACGTTGGCTAAGAAGAGTAGCAGGAATAATCCACAAAATTATAGTCCTGTGAGTGTCACATTTTGGCAAAGGTTTTCAAGGACAAGATCATTACGCATTTAGAAGCAAATGTACTTATTAGAAAGAGACAGCATTGTTTTATATGCAGGGGAGGTTCTGCCTCACTAAACTGACTGAGTTTTTTAAGGAGGTGATTAAGGTGACTGATGATGGCAAAGTGTTTGTTGTCGTCTGTATGCACTTCAGTAAAGCCTTTGGCAAGGTCCCTCATGGCAGACTGGTACAAAAGGTGAAGTCACATGGTATTAGGGGTGAGCTAATAAGATGGATACAGAACTGGTTTAGTCACAGGAGTCAGAAGGTAGTGGTGGAAGCATGCTTTATGGAATGGAGGGCTGTGACAACTGGTGCTCCACAGGGATCAGTACTGGGACCTGTGCTGTTTGCGATCTACATAAATGCTTTGGAGGAAAACTTAGCTGGTCTAATTATTAAGTTTGTGGATGATATAAAAATTGGAGGAGTTACAGATAGTGGGGAGAATTGTTTGAGGAAACAGCAGCATATCGATCAACTGGAGGCATAGGCTGAAAAATGGCAGATAGAGTTTAATCCAGACAAATGTGAGGTGATGCATTTTGGAAGGTCAGGTACAGGTGGAAATTATACAGTGAATAGAAGAACCATTACGAGCATTGATGTGCAGAGGAACCTGGGTGTGCAGGTCTACAGATCATTGAGGTGTTAGCGCAAATAGGTAAGGTAGTAAAAAAGGTTTATGGCATGCTTGCCTTCATTGGAAGGGGCATTCAGTATAAGAATAAACAAGTTGTGCTGCAGCTTCATACAACTTTAGTTAGGCCACACTTGGAGTATTGCGTACAGTTCTGATCACCACACTACCAGAAGCATAGAGAGGTTACAGGAAAGGTTTACCATGATATTGCCTAGAATGGGGGATTTTAGCTATGAAGAAAGGTTGGATAAACTGGGCTTGTTTTCACTGGAATGTAGGAGTCTGCGGGGCAACCTGTTTAAAGCTTATAAGATTGTGAATAGCATGGATAAACTGGAAAGTAAGAAGCTTTTTCCCAGAGTGGAGGGATCAATTATTAGGGGACACAGGTTCAAGATGTGCAAGGCAAGTTTTTCACACAAAAGGTGGTGAGTGCCTGGAATATGTTACAAGAGGTGGTGGTGGAAGCAGACAATAGCAGCATTCAAGAAGCACCTGGATGAATAAATAAATAGAAAGGGAATGGAGGAATACAGATCCTTTAAACGAAGACACCTTTACTATGGAAGGACAAAATGTGTTGGCACAGGTTTGGAGGGCTGAAGGACCTATTCCTGTGCTATATTGTTTATTACTTTTTTTTGCTCCACTCACACCATTTGTACTATCTTTCAACATTCTTAATTACCTAGAATTATCTTGCAGTGATCTGCGCTTCCCTACACTTCACCTAATGAAGGAGCAGTGCTGTGAAGCTTGCAATTTCAAAAATCTGTTGCGTATAACCTGGTGTTATATGACTCATGACTTTGTCTAGATTAATAGGCTAGTGATAACACCATGAGGCTACTGCAAATATCATTCCTTCCAAATGTTATCCCTTCCGAATGTCATCCTCTAAAGAGGGTCTTTACTTTCATTATTCAGCTTTCAAAGAATACAATTCGAATAAATAAAGTGATAATTTTCCTGCTTTCTTTTGCCTCATTGTTTGGGAAACTAACATTCCTGGAGTGCCAGGAATTATTAATTACTTCTCCTGTTAATAAGGCACAGTTGGATGTTTAAAGGTCTTCAAAATTCAATTTGTTTCGAAAGAGAACAGCACATCTCCTACTCTATGTAATATATTGTCTAAAATTTTTAGCAAGAAACTATAACTGTTGTGCAATCAAACTCTCAGCATTTTTCTCTCTAACCTCCAAAGAAGCAGATATATGTGTACACAACTTGCGTTTTTAAAAGTCATCATACTTACACCCCACAATTTTAAAACAGTTTAGGGTAATTTTCTTAAAAGACAACTACTGGACATTAAGGTTCGTATTGAAGAAACATATTCCATAACCTAAGCTGAACAAGAACTGTTGTATTAAGAAAAATGTGGCGCCTGTACATTGTCAGATTACATAATCCAACTTTAGCTGGCAGAGTTACAGCTTTGAACTAGAAATATTAAATCCAAATTTTTCTAGGAGGATGCAACATGACAAAAAGTTATGATTAGATGAGGCAGTAAAAACAAATAGCTTAAAATCATTTTACACACAAAGTAAACAAGCAGTAAAAAAGGAATACCTGCACTGAAATTCACTGAAAGGTTGATGGAATGGAATGAAAGCGATATTGTGTATACTCAAGACAGTTTTGTCAAATGGCCTAGTTCTGTATTGCCTTAAAATATTTTCAGGGCTGCCTCCTATCCAATTTCATCCAGAGAGGTTTGTATATACAAGATACCTCATCAATATTTTTAATATTAATTTTTTTTTTGAAAGTGCAATTGCAATTGCAAAATTGAAAACATCTCAGTCAGTTTGTATACATCAAGCTCCCGTAATACTGTGACACTGACCAAATCACTTACTTCTGTGCTGTTTATTTATGGATAAATATTGACCAGACAACTAGGAACAACTTCCCAGCTTTAAGTATTCCCCCCATTCCTGTATTCCAGTGTCAGTGTTTGATTTTTGTGCTCAACTTCTTGAATGGGATTTGAATCCTAACCTTCTGACTCAAAGATGACAGGACGAAAAGTAATCCTATTTTGGATCAATATCAAGATTTTATCATGCACCCTTGCAATGTCTTAGGACATTTCATTATATTGAAGGCACTAAAAACAAGTTGCTGTTTTATATGATATGCAATTCTTGGTGAAAATGTGAAGAAAACAATTAAATACTCATTGGATAAATTTCATCACCCAATTGGAAAAAGCTAAGCTTTCAATTTGCATTTTCTTACAGAAATGCACATCTTCATTTTGGGTAGGAAGAAGAATTCAGTACGAAAAGCTGAAAACTCAATTTTTTCAAAAACATCGGTTTCGAGGAATTTAGTGAGTGATCACACGTGTTAAATGACACACGGTTGATAAGAGGGAAGTTTTGACATCAAATAATAAAAAACTTTCAAAGCACCAACAAGAGGACAAGCAGGCAGTCATAATCCACAACAAACCGTCTAAGTCATTCACTGAAATTAGCATACATCAAAACGATGTGTAAGCATTATGAAACACAAAAGCCTTCTCGGGATCTGCATCCATCTACATCTACATTTGGTGAAGAGACAAAGTTTCTCAGTGATGCAAAGAAGGTGAGGGGTTGGGAGGGGGGTGTGAATGCAAACTATGAGGAAGATACAAGGAGGCTGCAAAGAGTAACAGGTTTACTGAGTGCGCGAGAAGGAGGCAAAGAGCTTACGGTGGCACAGTGGTTAGCACTGCTGCCTCACAGCGCCAGAGACTGGGTTCAATTCCCGCCTCAGGCGACTGACTGTGTGGAGTTTGCTCATTCTCCCTGCATGGGTTTTCTCCATGCGCTCCGGTTTCCTCCCACAGTCACAAAGATGTGCAGGTTAGGTGAATTGGCCATGCTAAATTGCCATAGTGTTAGGTGAAGGGGTAAATGTAGGGGTATGGGTGGGTTGCGCTTCGGTGGGTCGCTGTGGACTTGTTGGGCCGAAGGGCCTGTTTCCACACTGAAAGTAATCTAATCTAATCTAATCAAACATGGAGTTATAAAAAAAAGCAAAATACTACAGGTCCTGGAAATTTGAAGCAAATGCTGGAGAAACTTAGCAGAAAGAAGCATAGTTTACGTTTCAAGCCAAGAATGACTTATTTTCTGAAGAAAGAGGCTGCAAAAAGAATAGGAGGCAGAAAAAGACTACAAGTGGAGTGAGTGGAAGAAAGAAATTGGAAGGTTGGGTTGGAAAGAGGTTAAAAGGGATAGGGAGGCTATAGCGTGGGGGAGAGAGGAATGTTGCAAGGAGTGGAGGTGGTGAAGAGAAATGTTGCAATGAGAAGGACACAGAAGAAAGCTGCGAGGACCATTTGAGTGTAAAAAAAGTTAGGCTGTTAAGAGGTTGGGGCCTGAGGCAGACTGCAAGACAGGATAGGATGTTGTGGGGTGAGAAGACAGCCAAAGGAGAGAGAAGAGTTTGAAACTTGTCCAGAAAGGACCAATCAACACACTGGAAGCCAGGAGAACTTCAAATTGCTAGGATAATGAATTCCTTGCAAATTAATTTGCAGTCTTCAGTTTAGGCTGCATAGGTTCAGGAGCTACTATTTGGAGAAAAGGAGTGGTCGATGCTATTGTCATATCCACCATGTTAACTACTTAATTTAGATCTGAGATGTAGTGAAAAGGGTAGGAGCTACTCATTTAAAACATTCCAGCTTTGTGAATATACTGTGATTGCATCAGTCAATTGACAGTGCATTTAGAGACATATTTATGTGCAGGCTTCAGTGCCAGTACTTGTAAAAAAAATTCTACTCAAGCACATGCTTGTTGACTTGTGCCAATTTAAATTCTATGTATAAAAAATAATACAATGTTTCCCTTGCATGGTGTGCTTCAAGTTAGGTGGGTTGGTAATTGTTGAGAATATTGATAACTTCTTCGAATTCCACTTCTGTGAGAGTACAAACATTGCTTTTGAAACAAAGTGTTGTTACTCTTTGACTGTGTCACCTAATCAGTGAATTAGGCAGAGCCTGATGAGTAGCTGCCAAAAATCAAGTGTTGCCCTCAAGGAAATCTCAAAAAAAAGCCTTAGGGAAAAATAATTGCGCCATGATTTATGATTTCTGGAACTACCATTAGATTAGGGAATTCTGAGTAATCCACAATGAAGGACAGGTAAAAACTGTGGCTCTAACAGCTGCTCCTTTCTCGAGATTTTCTGTCCCCTCCCAGTGTTGGAGCTAATTTCCTTGAGTTTTTTGGAGCGGTAATTACTGTGTTAAGCTGTTGCACTGTTTTGGAATTTTGGGAGAAGATTGAAACAATATACTTTAAAACAAGGGGCAGTGCAGGTGCAGGTACACAATCCTTTATCAGAAATGCTTGGAACCAGCTGGTTTTCAGAATTCGGAATTTTTGAATTTCAGAGCAAGTGACAGTTCGATGGTGAAATGTTTAAAAATCTTACCGAGCAGCAGATTTACTGTGAGTACTACAGGCCCTGAGACAGAAATGAGGCCTGTCAGTGCTGGGCCACGCCCACCAACGTTGCATCTGAGTGACATGAAAAAACCTTCGAAGAAACCTTCGGACTTCGGAGCTTTTCGGATTTCAGATAAAAGTTTGGAAAAAAACGAGCAGTGAACTTTCACAGCTGACTATCTCTGCTGTTTACTTTCAAGTATTTCTGGGACATTGCAGTTGGGTCTACTAAAAATAAACAAACAGCAAAACATACAGCTGACCTTGGAGAAACTCATGATAGGATGAATAGGTTTTTCCCCAGGATAAGGAGTCCAGACTAGATGGCATAGGTGTACGATAGAGGGGAAAAGAGATGAGGGGCCTCAGGGGCAATTTGTCCATGCATAGGGTGGTGCGTATATGAAATGAGCTGCCAAAGGAAGTGGTGGAGGCTAGTACAATTCCAACATTTCAAAGGCATCTGGATGGGTATATGAATAGGAAGGGTTTAAGAGGGATGTGAGCCAAATGCTAGCAAATGGGTCTAGATTAATTTAGGATATCGGGTCAGCATGGATGACCGAAGGGTCTGTTTCCATGCTATACATATCTGTGACTCTAAATCAATCCATTTAGTCTTTAACATCCTAAATGATTTTCAAAGATTCACCACCCTCTGAGTAAAGATGATGAGAAGAGAAGCTTAAAAGGAGATTTGAAGGTGGTGCCCAACATCATTCAGGATCTGAACACAAGAATATTGAACAGTAGAGCGCAGGAACAGGCTCTTCAGCCCACCATGTCTGGGCTGACAATGATGCCAATCTAAACTAGGAGAAAGTGAGGACTGCAGAAGCTGGAGATGAGAGTCAAAGCATATGGTGCTGGAAAAGCACAACCAGTCAGGCAGCATCCAAGGAGCAGCAGAATCGCAGTTTCGGACATAAACTCTTCAACAGAGTTTTCTTAGATCAACTCCAATCTCTAGAGATATTTGAAACTAAACATGAGAGGCAGTCAGCTGTGAAAGTTCACTGCCTGATGAAGGGGCTCATGTCCGACATGTCGATTCTCCTGCTCCTCAGACGCTGCCCGACCAGCTGTGCTTTTCCAACACCACACTCTTTGAAGCTATTCTAAACTTACCCTAACTGCCTCCACATGTTCCATATCCCTCCGTTCCTGCTTGTTCATGTGTCTGTAAATGCCTCTTAAGCATTGCTATCATATCTGCTTCAACAATCTATCCTGGTAATGCATTCCACCCTCTTGTGTAGAAACGTTCCTCACACATCATCTTTAAACTTTCCCCTTATAATCTCAAAATGATCCCCCCCAGTATTTGATATTCCATCATGGGAAAAAAGAAGATCCGCTCTGTCCCTGCCTATCGTAAACTTGGATACGTTTGACCCTCTACAAAAAAAGCCCTCTCCTGATAGCTAATACTATCTGATTCAGGCAAAATCCCGTAAACCTCTTTTACACCCTCTCCAAAGCCTCCACATCCTTCTTACAGAACTGCACACAATATTACAAATGTGGCCGAATTAAATTCTTCCACAGATGCAATATGACTTGCCAACTTTCATTCTTAGTGCCAATCGATGAAGACAAGCATGCCATATGCCTTCTTTACCACCTTAATCACTTACGTTGTCACTTTCAGTGAGCTAGTGACTTGGATCCTCAGATCCCTATTGTACCAATGCTCTTAAGCGTCCTGCCATTTACTATATTCTTTCCTCTTGCATTTGACTTCCCAAAATGCATCACCTCACAACTGACCAAATTAAACTCCACCTGCTATGTCTCCATCCAACTGACTTATATCCTGCTATACCCTTTAACAAGCTTCCTCATAATCCATAATTCCATCAATGTTTGAGTCATCTGCAAACTTACTAATCAGACCCACCAACATTTGCATCCAAATCATTTATATATGTCACAAACAACAGAGGTCCCAGCATTGATCCTTGTGGAACACCAATGATAACAGACCTCCAGTCAGAAAAACACATTTCCACAACTCATAGAGGATGTAGATCTTCTATGACCAAGCCAATTTTATATCCAATTCACCATGGATCACATGTGATGTAATCCTCTGGACCAGCCTATCGTGAGGGATCTTGCCAAATGCTTTAGTAAAGACCGTGTAGGCAAATCCACTACCCTACCCTCATCAATCATCTTCGTAATTTCCTCAAAAATCTCAATCAAATTTCTAAGACAAAACCTACCCCTGCACAAAGCCTGTTGACTATCCTTATGAAGTCATTTTTTTCCAAATGTGACTAAATCCTGTCTTTGAGAATCTTCCCCAATTGTTTCCCTAACAGACTGGTCCTGATTCAAGGTTCAGATACAGGCTGACTCTAACCTCACACCTTTAATGCATCGTCTGAGCTGAAATGTCACCTTTTTTTAAATATAAAACCTTAAGTTATCTAGGGACTGTGATTGAAAGTAGTTCTGGGATTTACTGTATATATTGATCAACTGAAACCTGCAACCCCATTCCAGCAATCTAGGTTTGTTCAATACATTGTATCATTTGTATGACACTTTGATTTTTTACTATAAATTCTATATCCTATGATCCTGCCCCACTAGCTACCTGACAAAGGAGCAGTGTTCCGAAAGCTTGTACTACCAAATAAACTTGCTGGACTATAACCTGATCTTGTGTGATTTTTTAACTTTGTCCAGTGCAGTCCAACACCGGCATTGCCCCTTCATGGCTACTTGCCAAGGACATTTCATGGTCTATTTTAGCCCTCCTAATTCTGTGTTTAAGTTCTTGTCTGTTTCCTTGATATTCATGAAGTCATAGCGTCAGGGGCCATATCTGATTTCAGTTTCCTCAACCTTATTTCCTTTTACTTTTTGACTATACTTTCACTATCTCACCGTTCAGGGAGGTAAGGAGAAAATGTTCTTGTTAGCAGAAGGATCCAGAACAATAGAACATCAATTTAGGGTGATGCAAAAGAAGCACAGCTGATGACAGAAAGCTCAATCAGCCTTCTCTGAGAGTTTCTTTAAAAAAAATGCACACCTGAGGCTAAGTGTGGAACCAGTGAGCACAACAGAAGGAATGAAAGCAAAGGATTCAAACAGCTGTGCTGGGACTGTACAGCGTCCCAGAATAGAGAATCATAACAGGTTCTTTGAATCTCATTCCAACTCAGACAAACAACATCACGTCGTCAAGCGATTTGGATATGCCTCAATACAAAGCACCAAGATAGAACAGACTCAACATTTCAAACAGAGGAGCAAGTGTTTAAAATACAAAATTAATTTGTTTTAATGTGAGTTTGTTAAGTTTGTTTTAAGCCATCTTTTATCATGCCAAATTAGTATGGAGCAGTAAGTAACGTATATAATGTCAAAAATATGCTGTATCTATAGATTAAAGCAAAACAGAGCATTCTGGAAACATACAGCAGCTCAGTCAGCCTCTGCAAACCTTCAAAACTAGCTAAAAGCTGACAAACATTGTCATACAATTCCTTTACAGTTACCTCGTGCTACAGAAAATCGTGCTATGGAAAACCACTATAGAAGATCACTTTGTAGAGGATCATTAATAGAAAATCGCTATACCGGCTGAGTAGAAAGTTTGCATTATCCAAACAGCATCCACAATTCGTCAATCGCATTATAGCCAAATCGCGCTGATAAAACATGATGTAAGTGTGCTTGTGTGTGAGAGCGTACAGTGTAGTCAGGTACCGACTGTAAACGTACACCAATTGCTGTATCAAAATAGGCCTGCAGACCAATTTTACCTTTTCACTCTGCATACAGCTACTGAGCATTTCCTAATGATGCCAAGTTATAGTGACTTGAGATCGTACACACAGCAAAGGGACCTTGGTGCACAGGGCTCCAACTGAGGTCCCTTCTCTTAACATCTTCCATATACAGATACAGTTACGCTAAATAAAGCTTTTTGCTGTTCACTCAAGAATAGAGATCTAACATCATGTATACATTCACTTTTTTTTGTGAATTCAGAGGATCTTTAACTTCTTCCATGCAACATGAATAAACTATAGTGCATCTGAACCAAAATACTGGAATAATTAGCATTCACACCAACACCTCATTTATACTAGAACCATGATCCTTTCGAGTACAATCCTCCAGATGTTTTGAAAATTTCCAAGTAAAAAGATGTTAAGATCCAATTTCTCCAAAAGTAAAATAAAGACCTGCAGATGATGAAAATCTATAACAAAAACAGAAATTACTGGAGAAACTCAGCAGCTCTGGCAGTATCTGTGAAGAGAAAACAGATAACATTTCGAGCCCAGTTATGAAGAATAGTCACTGATCTCGAAACGTTAACTCTGTTTTCACTCCACAGATGCCATCAGACCCATTAGGTTTCTACAACAATTTCTGTTTTCATTTCTCCAAACGTATCACATTTTTTTTTACTCCCACAGGTTAACAGATATTCCATCATTTACACATGATACCTTCAAGGTATCATTGTTAACTTGTTAATATCAGCATTCAGAATTTCACAAACACAATCAAGTTGGAGTTAGATGATATCAGATCAAACTCCTGGTATCTTATGGAGATGGCCATTTCACAAGCTGCTGTTTTCTACTATACATTCCTTTATGCTTACAACAATCTTTACTGGAAAACCTCAATTTATAGCAGTCTTTTTCTTTCGTTAGATTACTTACAGTATGGAAACAGGCCCTTTGGCCCAACAAGTCCACACCAACCCTCCGAAGAGCAACACACCCAGACCCATTCCCCTACATTTACCCTTTCACCTAACACTACAGACAATTCAGCATGGCCAATTCACCTAACCTGCACATCTTTGGGCTGTGGGAGGAAACCCATGCAGACACGGGGAGAATGTGCAGGAATTGAACCCAGGTCTCTGGCGCTGTGAGGCAGCAGTGCTAACTACTGTGCCACCGTGCTGCCCTTGATTTCCAAGCATGCAACAACAATATTGATCGCCAGTCTACAGTATCACAGATACCCTTAGAAAACTTCGGTTAATATTAGTTATCAAAAGAAAGTCAATTTTGATGAAAATATATTTCAGCAACTGAAATTTTGGCCATCAAAATAAGCACCTAATATGTCAAATTCACTTTTATCACAAGTAAAAGCAAGGTAAGCTGACAGCTGCCACCACCAAAGAAAAGAAAAATAGTACAAGGTACTTGGAGCACAGTATTAGAGGCACGGGAAATTCATGTGATAAAATAAACTTTAGAACATAAAAACTAAGAGCAGTCAACAATTTAGCCCCCTCAAGTCTGTTCTGTCATTTGGTATACGATCATGGAGAATCTCATCTCCACTTCAACTCTACTTTCCTATCTGCTCCCTATAACCTTTTAATCCATGACAACATTTCAAAAAGTGCCCATTTCCTCATTAAATTTATTCAGTGTTCCAGCATCCACTGCACTCTGAGGTAGTAAATTCCACAGATTCACAACTTTGAGGAACGTAATTTCCCAATATCTCTGTCATAAATTGTCCATCCCCTTCATCTAAAAGTATGACCTTTCATTCTGCATTGCTTCAGAAGGGGAAACATCCATGCGACGGCTACTTGATCAATCCTTTAGCATCTTATACACCTTAATTCGACCTCCACTTATCCTTCTAAACTTTAGTGAGTATAGACCTAAACTGCTGAATCAGTTCTCATAAAACAAGCCTTTCATCTCTGGAATTAATCCAGTGAACCTCTCTTAACTGCCTCAAATGAAATTATATCCTTCCTCAAGTAAGGGGACCAAAACTGTACACATACTCGAGATGCAGTCTTACCAATGCCTTGCAGAATGCAACAACACTTTTAAATTTCATTCCTTGAGCAATAACTACCAAATTATCTGTCTAGGTGACATCCTCAGTGCTTGGGAGCCTCTTGTGAAGCGCTTCGGTGTTGTTTCCTCCGGCATTTATAGTGGTTTGTCTCTGCCGCTTCTGGTTGTCAGTTCCAGCTGTCCGCTGCAGTGGCCGGTATATTGGGTCCAGGTCAATGCAGCGATTTACCGGCCACAGCAGCGGACAGCTGGAACTGGCAACCGGAAGCGGCAGAGACAAACCATGATGAATGCTGGAGGAAACAACACAGAAGCGCTTCACAGGAGGCTCCCAAGCACTTAGGATGTTACCTAGACAGGGGACGAAACGTCTGCAACACATATTCCCAGCTCGGCGAACAGAACCACAACAACGAGCAACCGAGCTACAAATCTTCTCACAAACTTTGAACCAAATTACCATTTGCCCAGCCTTATTACCTGCTCTACTTACTTACTGATTAACTTCTTGCAACTCAGACAAAAGGACACCCAGATCCCTCTGCACCAAATAGTACATTATCCTTCTAAACAGTGATCCAAAGAAGCACTTTCCCATTGCAGTTCATGTTGCTACAACATGAATCAAAGAAAAGGCTACAGAAAGGTGCTGTTTTAGTGACAAATGCATTCAGTAATCACAGAATCAGACAATATTTTCTTTGTTCTAGAGCTCGCCCCACTTCAAATTAAACTCAATTCTGTGCTTGTACTGAAGATCAAGATAGTAAAATGTTCTGGAAAAGGACTTCAGTAATGATCAGACTGTCTAAATTGCCAAGATTATCTTTACCAGTCCAGAAGCCCAAGTACTGTAAACCTTTTCCCAGCCATAAGAGCAAACATTTATTTCTTCTTGCTTCAAGTAATCATTCATCGTGTCATAGCGGTTTACAGTATGAAAACAGGCCCTTCTGCCCAATTGGCCCATGCCGCCCAGTTTTCTCAATTTAAATTATTCCTATTTGCCTGTATTTGGTCCATATCCCTCCATTCCTAGTCCATCCATGTACCTGTCTAAATGTTTCTTAAACTTAAAAAAAATGTACTTGCTTCCACTACTACCTCTGGCAGTTTATTACGGACACCCCATCCTCTGTGTGAAAAAATTGCTCCTCTGGACTCCTTAGTATCTCTCCCCTCTCACCTTAAACCTATGCTCTCTAGTTTGAGACTCTCCTACCATGTGGAAAAGCTATTCACTATCTACCTTATCACTGAATCTCATGATTTTACAGACTTCTACAAGGTCACTTTTCAATCTGCTATGCTCCAGGTAAAAAGGTCCCAGCCTAACCAGCCTCTCCTTATAACTCAAACCTTCCAGTCCAGGTAGCATTCCAGTAAATCTTTTCTGCACTCTTGCTAGAGTAATAATATCCTTTCTGTAGTAGGGTGACCAGAATTGCACGCAGTCCTCCAAACATGGCCTCACCAACAGCTGCAACAGGGCCATTTCCTTCACTCAGTACTCTGACTGATGAAAGCTTGCTTCTTCACCGCCCTGACTAGCTGTGATTCCATTTTCAAGGAGCTATGAACCTGGACTCCTACATCTCTATTCTATAACACTCCCTAAGGCTCTAACATTGACTGTCTAAGTCCTGTCCTGGTTTGCTTTACCAAAATGCAATACCTTGCATTTATCTAAATTAAACTCCATCTACCATTCCTCTGCCCACTGGCCCAGTTGATCAAGATCTTGCTGCATTCCCAGAACAACCTTCTTCGCTGTCTACAATATCACCAATCTTGGCATCATCCCCAAACTTATTAACAATACCTCCTAAATTCTCATCCAAATCATTTATATAAATGATATAACAGTGGATCCGGCTCCGATCCCGGTGGCACACCGCTGGTCACAGGTCTCCACTGAAACTTCCTTGTCAACAACTCTTTAAGAATGGTTTTCTATTGAATCTATTTCCTTCCCTACCTGTTTCAGTCTTATGATCAGAGTTTCCTATCTCTTAGCATGAGGACACAGTATAAAAAGTTGAATAATATTGGTCTGAAGAAACAGAAAGGCTTTGATAGGACTGCTTAGAGTCTGTGGACTGGTCCATTTTCAAGAACTCAGCGGCCAATCTAAATGAGCATGCCATTATCATTACATATTTAATAATTGTATAGATGACTGCATGGCAAAGAAATTAATCCAAATGTTCTCCAACCAGAAACCATGGATGAAGTGAGAGATCTACTCTCCACTGAAGTCCAGGTCAGATAACCCTGACTATACAGGAAGTTCAAGTACAATCTTCGCAAGGCCACCAGGGACGCCAAGAGGCAATATCAAACAAAGCTTGAGACCCAGACTAACCACATGACACGTATCGTTTGTGAAAAGGTTTACAAATTTTGACTGGCTACAAAACGAAGACGAACAGAACTACTATCCCTACCCGATGAGCTCAATGCATTCTATACTCACTCTGAACAGAAGAGCAGTGAATCAAAACTACCTGTCCCATCAGCCTTGGATGCACTTGTACCCTTGGACACTGCCACAGGCATCAGATCAACCTTCTTAATGGTAAATCTGTGGAAAAGTAACCAGCCTGGATAGAGACCTCATCCATTCACTCAGATCCTGTGTGGGCCAGTGGTGGCAGCATTCACAGACACCTTCAACCTCTCCTAACTACAATCTGAAGGCTACCATTACCCTGTGCCAAAGAAAAATTATGCACCACACCTCAATGACTGCCATCCAGTGGCGCTGACAATGATAATTATGAAGTACTTGGAAGGGCTGATCATGGCTTACATCAATTCCAGTCTACCAGATTACATTGATCCTTTGCAATTCGCCTTCTGGCGCAACAGGTCAGTGGCAAAAGTCATCTCCCTGACACATTTGGACAGCCAAGATACCTATGTCAGGCTCCTACTTATTGACTGCCGGTCCACCTTCAACACCATAATTCTAATCACTTTCCTCTCCAAAGTGGGACTTAGGTCTCGGCTCCCTTCTCTGGAACTGGATTCTTGACTTCCTGACCAACAGACCACAGTCAGTAAGGACAGGCAACAACAATTCCTCCACAATAATCCTCAAGACCAGTGCCTGGCAAGTCTGTATACTCAGCCCCCTACTACATTCCTTGTACACTCATGATGGTGTGGCCTATTTATAAGTTGGTTAAAATACCACCATTCGAAGTTGGATCTCAAACAACGACAAGACAGAGTAAGGGAAGAGACTGCATTCCTTTGATATGGTGTAAAGACAACAACCTGTCCTTCAGCATCAGCAAAATGAAGGAGCTGGTCACTGACTTTAGAAAGCAAAGTGGAGGACATGCCCCCATCTGCATCAATAGAGTTGAGGTGGAGAGGGGTCAAGAGTGTCAAGTTCCTGGGAGTGATGATCACCAACAAACTGTCTTGGTCCACACATGTTGACAACTACTGTCAAGAAAGCACAGGAATGCTTCTACTTCCTCAGGAGTCTAAGGAAATTCAGCATGTTCACACTGACAAGGAGAAAGTGAGGACTTGCGGAATGTTTCAGAGAACATTTAAAATGATCTGAAGTTGTTTAGAAATAAAGGTCTGCTAAAGAAACTACAGATGTAGTCAGAACAGACTCTCAAGGTGTCAATTGAACATATGTCTGCCTGTGGAACAAGCTGACAGAAGGCATTTCCCTCATCTACCTCCCTCAGCATGCCACTCACTCCCAGGCAGCTTGCTGGGCTGGAGTTGCGTGGAAAACCTCATTAATTAGGAGAGGCTGAAACAGGAATTGCAAGAAAATCTGGCATTAGATCAGGGAAGTAATCAGACATGGAGGACAGGAAAAATTTCTGGCTGTAACAGGCAACTCCTTTTTTGAGGTGTCTTAAGTGTTGGAGGTGATTTCCTCAAATTCCAGGAGCAGCAATTACTGTTCTATATGTGGTTGCATTTTTTTTCTCCATAGTTCCAAAACAAAATCAAACCAATGGCACTTTTAAAAGGGGGAAGGACAGACAAGGACAGCACATGGTCAGGTCAGTGCAGGAGAAAGAGAGAGAAAAACCTACACTGCTCTGTGACACCGCAGTTTTGCTGTCTTCGCTGTTGAATTCATGCATCGCTGGACATCAGAGTGCGTCTCGGGAAAATTAACAAACAGTGAAATTGACAACTGATCTTGGAGGTCGCAGCACAGAAACAGAAAAGTGAATAGTTTTAAGTATAGCCTTGCTTCATATCTACAATAGTGAGTAGAGTGGGTTTTTTTCTTGATTATATGTTTTATTGAGATATGCCCCTTGATTAAACTTAAAATATAAGCCCTAAGTATTAAGTTAGCCTGGAGCAGTGCTTTGTAGAGGAATAAGTTGGTGCTATTTTCTGGGTCTGTAGATTCGAAGAAACAAAATGGTCCTTAGGAGAGTGATATATTTTTCTTGTCGGATGTGGGAGTTTGGGGAGAGTTTGTGAGTTACTGACGCCTGCATCTGTAATAAATGCTGTTGGTTGCGAGTCCTATCAGATCGAATGGATCAATTGGAGCAACAGTTAAAGACAATGAGGAATTTAAACAGCAAGAGAGTGTGATGGATGTCAATTATAGGGAGAAAGAAAAGTCACAGATATAGTCACATAGATGGATTAACTCCAGGAAAGTTAAGAGAGGTAGGCAGGTTGTGCAGGAGTTTTCTGTGCTATTCCCATTTAAAACAATTATGCTGTTTTGGAAAATGTATGGAGTGATGGATTCTCAGGGGAATGTAGCTCGAACAGCCATGTTTCTGTTAACAAGACTGGCTCTAATGCAGTGAAAGGTACGTTGGGTTCCAAGACATCAATTATGTTAGGGGACTCTCTAGTCAGAGGCACAAACAGGTGTTTCTGTGGCCAGCAGCGAAAAATCAGAATGATGCGTTGCCTCCCTGGTACCAGGATCAAGGATGTCTCAAAGAGGGTGCAGAAGGGGGAAGAGGGCCCAGCAGGAGGTCATTGTACACACTGGAACTAATGACATAGGAAGGGACAAGGATGATATTCTGAAAGGAGAGTATAAAGAGTTAGGCAGGAATTTAAAGAGGAGGTCCTCGAGAGTAGTAATATCTGGATTTCTCCCGGTGCTATGAGCTAGTGAGGGTAGGAGTAGGAGGATAGAGTGGATGAATGCATGGCTGAGGAGCTGGAGTATGAGAGAAGGGTTCACATGTTTGGATCATTGGAATCTCTTCTGGGGTAGAAGTAACCTGTACAAGAAGGATAGATTGCACCTGAATTGGAAGGGGACTAATATACTTGCAGGGAGATTTGCTCGAGCTGCTCAGGGGGATTTACCTAGTAAGGTGTTGGGGGGGGTGGGGAGTGAGAGACCCAAGGATGTGACAGGGAAAGAGATCAATCTGAGACTGATACAGTTGAGAAAAGAAGCGAGTCAAAACGTCAGGGCAGGCAGGAACAAAGCAGGCCTGATAAATTAAATTGCATTTATTTCAATGTAAGATGCCTAACAGGGAAGGCAGATGAATTCAGGGCATGGTTAGGAACATGGGACTGGGATAGCATAGCAATTATGGAAACATGGCTTAGGGATGGACAGGACTGGCAGCTTAATGTTCCAGTATACAAATGCTACAGGAAGGACAGAAAGGGAGCCAAGAGAGGAGGGGGAGTGGCGTTTTTGATAAGCGATAGTATTATGGCTGTACTGAAGGGGGGATATTCTCGGAAATACATCCAGAGAAGTTATTTGGGTGGAACTGAGAAATAAGAAAGGGATGACCACCTTATTGGGATTGTATTACAGACCACCTAATAGTCAGAGGGAAAATGAGCAACAAATTTGTCAGGCGCTCTCAGTTTTCTGTAAGAATATGGTTGGGGATTTTAACTTTCCAAACATAGACTGGGACTGCCATAGAGTTAAATGTTTAGATGAGGAGGAATTTGTTAATTGTGTACAAGAAAATGTTCTGATTCAGTATGTGGATGTACCTACTAGAGAAGCTGTAAAACTTGACCTACTTTTGGGAAATAAGGCAAGGCAAGTGACTAGGTGTCAGTGGGGGAGCACTTTGGGGGCAATGACCATAATTTTATTAGTTTTAAAATAGAGATAGAAAAGGACAGACCGGATCTAAAAGTTGTAAGTTCGAAACTGGAGCAATTCTAATTTTGACGGTATTAGGCAAGAAAAAAGGTTGATTGGGAGCAGATGTTCGCAGGTAAAGGGATGGCTGGAAAATGGGAATCCTTCAGAAATCAGATAAGGAGAATCCAGAGACAGTATATTCCTGTTAGGGTGAAGGGAAAGAGTGGTAGGAGTAGGGAAAGCTGGATGGCTAGAGAAATTGAGGTTTGATTAAGAAAAAGAAGGAAGCATATGTCAGGTACAGACAGGACCAATCGAGTGACGCCTTCAAAGAGTACAAGGGCAGTACGAGTATACTGAAGAGGGAAATCAGGAGGGCAAAACAGGGACATGAAATAGTGTTGGCAAATAGGGTTAAGGAGAATCCAAAGGGTTTTTACAAATACATTAGGGACAAATGGGTAACTAGGGAGAGAATAGGGTCCCTCAAAGATCAGCAAGACAGCCTTATTTGCACTCCAAAAATTATGGAAGGAAAAAAGGTGGTCTTGACAAGAGACCTGGTTATATTAAAACATTTTTTTAATTCCAAAATGTTTTCAAACTGATGGTAAAAGGGACAGTTGAGAGTAGAGGTGCCATGCAGTGTAAAAGAACAACAGAGCAGCAGATGTGATCTATATGGACTTCACTAAGGCATTCAACAAAGATCCCTAGAGGAGACTGGTTAGCAAGGTTAGGTCTCACGGAATACAGGGAGAACTAGCCATTTGGATATAGAACAGGCTCAAAGGTAGAAGACAGGGTGGGGTTGGAGGGTTGCTTTTCAGACTGGAGGCCTGTGACCAGTGGAGTGCCATAAGTATCAGTGCTTTTTGTCATTTATGCAAATGATTTGGATATGAGCATAAGAGGTACAGTTAATAAGCTTGCAGATGACACCAAAATTGGAGATGTAGTGGACAGCGAAGAGGGTTACCTCAGATTACAACAGAATCTTGATCAGATGGGCCAATGGGCTAAGGAGTGGAAGATGGAGTTTAATTTAGGTAAATGTAAGGTGCTCCATTCTGGAAAAGCAAATCTTCGCAGAACTTATACACTTAATGGTAAAATCCTACAGAGTGTTGTTGAACAAACAGACCTTGGATTGCAGATTCATAGCTCCTTGGAAGTAGAGTCACAGGTGGATAGGATAGTGAAGAAGGCGTTTGGTATGCTTTCCTTTATTGGTCAGAGTATGGAGTACAGGAGTTGGGAGTAAAAAAATGAGGTCTGCAGATGCTGGAGATCACAGCTGCAAATGTGTTGCTGGTCAAAGCACAGCAGGCCAGGCAGCATCTCAGGAATAGAGAATTCTATGAGGTCATGTTGTGGCTGTATGGGACATTGGTTAGACTACTTTTGGAATATTGCAAGTCTGGGTCTCCTTCCTATTGGAAAGATGTTGTGAAACCCGAAAGAGTTCAGAAAAGATTCACAAGGATGTCGCCAGGATTGGAGAAATTTGAGATATAGGGAGAGGTTGAAAAGGCTGGGACTGTTTTTCCTGCAGCGTCAGAGGCGGAGGGTGACCTGATAGAGGTTTACAAAATCTTGAGGGGCATGGACAGGTTAAATAGACAACTTTTTTTCCCTGGTGTGGGGGAATCCAGAATTAGAGGGCATAGATTTAGGGTGAGAGGGAAAAAGTATAGAAGAGACTTAAGGGGCAACTTTTTCACACAAGAAGTGGTGGAGGCTAGTACAATAGTCATGTTTAAAAAGCATCTGGATGGGTTTTTTGGATAGGAAGAGTTTGGAGGGATATGGGCCGAGTGCTGGCAAGTGTGACAAAATTAGGCCTGGGATATGTGGTCGACATGGACGTGTTGGACCGAAGGGTCTGTTTCCGTGCTGCACATCTCTATGATTCTATCTCCGGATACACACATGAAACAACCCCACCGCCCTGTGGCCGAACACTTCAACTCCCCCTCCCACTCCGCCAAGGACTTGCAAGTCCTGGGCCTCCTCCATCACTCGACGTCTGGAGGAAGAATGCCTCATGTTCTATCTTGGGACCACCCTCCAGCCATAAAGGATCAATGTGGATTTCACCGGTTTCCTCATTTCACCTGTTTCCACCTTATCCCAGATCCGACCTTCCAACTCTGCATCGCCCTCTTGACCTGTCCATCTTCCTCCCCACCTATCTGCTCCAACATCCTCTCCAACCTATGACCTTGACTCCCAACTTCATCTCCCTGTCGTACTCTCAGCTACCTTCCCCTCAGCCCCACCCTTTCCCCTTTATCTCTCAGCGCCCTTGGGCCACAAACCTCATTCCTGATGAAGAGCTTATGCTCAAAGTGTCGTTTGTCCTGCTTCTTGGATGCTGCCTGACCAGCTGTGCTTTTCCAGCACCACACTCTCCGACTACGTCCACAGCGACACTCACCAATGTTGATAAATGCAGCACAGAACGCATCCTGTCTGGATACATGGTACGGGAACTCCTCTTCCCAAGACCAAAAGAAACTACAGTGTTGTGAACACAGCCAACCATATAATCCCTATAGTTGGTCCCTAGGGCCTAACAAGGCCATCACGCAAACTGGCCTCCCATCCACTGACTTCATCCATACTTCTTGCTGCATCAGGAAAGCAATCAATCTCATCAAAGATCCCTCCCACCCCAGTTGTACTCTCTTCCACCCTCTTCCATCAGGCAGAAGATAGAAAAGCTTGTATACATGTACAGACTCCAAAACAGTTTTTTCCTCGCTGATTTCAGACTTTTGAATGGACCTCTATAACATGACTGTTGATCTCACTTGGCACGTTTTGGGCATCGAGAACACTGTATTTGCACTCTGTTCTAGTACCCTGATGTGCGCATATGGTTCAATCTGCCCGTTAAGCATGTAAGACAAGACTAGAGTCCAAATCTAAAATGTTGATTTCTTGGTCTCTACATTGATAACAATTAATTTGCCTTGTGTTACAAGATTTTTGTCTCAGTTTTAGCAATCAACTGCTTACCAGGCAATTGTTGCTCATAAAATAATTAAAATGGATATGTCCACAGATATTTTTGGGATTTATTTTGTGTCTGAAGAACCATGCAGTCACAGTCTTGCTCTAAACACATTCCAACCAATGAAACTTTCGGAACAGAGATAAATCATTCAACACAATTAATGCTACAATGACGGCCAATTTAAAGGACAATTACTTCTATCTTTCATGTGTCAGCTCCCATGTAACTTGGATTACAACCAAATTTCAGTTTTGAAATCTTATTAGGTCTTCCAAAAAAATAGGCAAAATTTACATCGACAGATCTGCAATAATTAATGTAGCTATATTCTCTACAAGCAACACTATATTATGCAAAATTCTATTTGCTCCTTCATTCTGATGGATGTTTTAACTTAGTCTGGACTATAAAAGGAGAGATTACGAACTTTAATACTGTTATTTTCATTCATCAAACACAAGTTATTTCACCTCATGCAAGAGCCTGGCCTTTTTCCAATTGGTTGCTTGGCAACAGGCGCTCGGCACACAAAAATGTCAGTGTTATCTGGATCAACACAGATGTATGACATCCTATGTCTGCTCCCTTTTAATCATAATACAAAGCTGGTGATAAGATCTGAACAGGTCTGGAAAAATTATTCCTTAAACCTGAATCACTTCATACTCATCAGAGCCTGTGGGAATACATAGGTATGGCCAGAGTGGTAAAAGTGCTCGTAACTGAATCATGAATGTAATTCTACCAAGGTAAATATACTGTCTAAACACAGTATGAATCATATCAAAGATGTTCAATTCAGGAGGAGAAATGCACATAAAAATGAATTTATTAGCAATCCATCGAGCTAAAGCCAATTGTGTAATCTTTAATGCATCCTGATTACATTGCAGCCTCAAAAACATCAGGTGGAACTCAAAACAGGTGCAGACATTTCAGATATCATCCCGTGCTGATTGTGGGAACTTGCTGCTGACAAAGTGAGCGCCACATTTCCTACAACACATCTGAACTATATTACAAAAGTACTTTGTTGACTGTCAAGGACTTCATGACGTCCAGTAGTCATGAAATGCACAAAACCAATAGATACTTTGCTTTCATTTGTTTTCAGGAAGCGGTCAGAGACAGATGGCCTTAACCAATCCTACTGGACCTCGGCCATAACACACTGGCATTGTGTAAAGCAAGGGAGCTCATCTCTTGCGCCAGGAATGCCTCAGTAGAAATTCACTCTCTTCCGCTAACAAAGGCATCGATGCGGCTACATCTGTCACATCCATCTCAGGTTCAGAAATCTCGGCAGAGTTTGGATAGGGTGAACACACGGATTTCAGCAGCCTTTCTGACTGTTTCGCAGAACAGGGCACGTTTTGTTCCCGCACTGTTTGCACGTTTGCAACTTTCATATGGTCCACATGCTTGTTCAAATCTGTTGTACTGACCCAAATCTTTTATGTAACAGGTCCTGGCCTCCTACCGACTGTGCCTATTACCCATACATGGCCATTCCTATGGATCTTACACCAACTTCGTCTCCCGCAATAAACTATTCTCGTCTGGTGGAGTTTTGGGATGGGCACACATGTTCCTGATGATGTTTCACCCTCCACCCCCAGGTCCGGGAAGATCAGACTTAACCTTATGCAAAGTCTACTACCTATTAGCAACTCTGTCAGTGTTATCACTATAGTTGCATGTGGGGTGGGCCTATAATCAATTAAGAACTGTGACAGCTTGGTATCTAGCCAAAGTGTAAGCTGTTTCTTCAAGCCTATGTTCAAAGTTGAGACTACTCATTCTGCCAGGCCATTGGATGATGGATCGTATGCAGCTGTCCTTATATGTCAAATCCCATTCAACTTTAGGATTTACACGAAGTCTCTGCTTGTAAACGAAAGCCCATTATCTGTAATCAACCCTTCCAGGAGTCCGTGAATTGAAAAAGATATGTGCGGTTTTCCTACTGTTGTCCCCATGTTTGATAAATGAACTCTATGCACGCCCAAACATTATGAGTGGACATTTACAATTACTAGAACATTGAGCCCATGGAAGGATCTGCATAGTCAACATGCAACTATGTTCAAAGCTTACCCAACCTTTCCCCCGAATGCGGGGAAACTGCTGACAGTACTTTCTGTCCTTGTTTGATAAATGGGTGCTGTCTCTTCAACGCACCAAAGTCAGCATCCAAGTCTGGCCATCAGGCATAAAATCTTGCCACCAACTTTATTTGGAGACTCCTGGGTGATCCTGGTGGAATTCAGCTAGTATCTGGTGGCAGCCTTTTGAATCACTTTTGCTTCCCATACCAACACGCCATCCTCTACTATGAGATAGTCTCTCTGGGTACATAAAAGTTTCAATTCTGGTTGTGATGGCACTTTGGTTTCCCCCATCACTACCAGTTGTTTCAGGTCTGCCTCCAATATCTGATATTGTCAATTGTGACTGGAAAGAAAATCTAAAACCATTATAAACTCTTCCACTGACAGTACCACTGGTGGTATATCTGCCAATGGGAGATGGCTGAATGCATCCACATTCGTGACTTGGCCTCCCAGATGGTGTGCAAATTTGCAATTGTACATAATAAGTATTAGAGTTCACCATTGAATTTGGCCTGAAGCTATGGGCAGCATTGCTTTATCCTCTTTATGTACACTTATTATCACAAATTTTTGCCACTCAAGGTATTGGTGGAACTTCCTGACCATTTAACCAGACACTTATTTTGATTGGTTCTGATTTGGATGTTGCTAAGTAATTTAACTGTTTCAAGCCAGATCTAGGTGGACGTTCCAGGATATACACCGTCCTAGATACCAGTCTCTGAGTAATGTCACTCAATTTAGGTCAAGTAGGACTCTTTTGTCATTGTGAATCCGCATTCTGGCAGTAACTACAATTGCTTGCTGGCCCAACCCTGAAGAAAATTTAACCGTTTAACTTAGGCTTGGCTCTGTTTTGGGGTTTTGCTGTGGCCTGACTGACAGACCCTCCGATCAGGATATGTCCTGAGTGAGGCTATACAATTGCCTGCACTCAAGTGGTGTTCCCCAATCTCAGTTGGACTGGTGAGGGTGTCTGCTCCATTTGCCACGTTTTCCAATGATAAACCAGATGCAGTGCCTGTCTGAAGTCCAACTGAGCTTCAGCTAGGA
The DNA here is from genome assembly GCF_020745735.1 of Hemiscyllium ocellatum. Taxonomy (NCBI): domain Eukaryota; kingdom Metazoa; phylum Chordata; class Chondrichthyes; order Orectolobiformes; family Hemiscylliidae; genus Hemiscyllium; species Hemiscyllium ocellatum. The sequence continues at coordinate 6,918,427 of NC_083422.1, read as the reverse complement.
GGTGATTTTGCATGGTTACACAATTTATCCCACAAAGTAACCGGTCTCTAAGCATCTCATCAAGGGATAAACCAAAGTCACATGCTTCTGCCAGCCACCTTAGCGTAGTCAAAACTCCTGACACAGATTACTCTGGGTCTCGAAATGCCAAGTGAAAATGATAGCATCTCAGAATTGGAGGCACTTGGGGTCATAACATTCCTTAACTAAATCTATCGACTCGCGAAAGGTTTTTGTAACTGGTGCGCCAGGGAAAGTCAGGCACCTAGTAACAGATAAAGCTACAAATCCACAGGCTGACATGATAATTAATCATTACATTGGGACAGATGGAAAGCAATTTGCCCTGAAAAAAATAACAATTCTTTCTATATAGTCGGCCCAGTCTTCAAGTCAAGCTTCCCAATAATGCCAAAATGCAAGAAAAGCTTACCCCAACTCAAACATGACTGCTGCGAGTGGGTTTCTTCAGGAATGTGCTTTCCTCTTGTTACCACTGAAATAACTCCACACAGGCTGATATCCGGTCACCAAGTCACCCTTTATTTACACATCCAAAGTCCTTTACTCTGGTACAGCCTCATCACATTAAGCACTCAGTGTCTTAATGTCTGACACTCCTTTTGTTGTCTGTCAGTCAGGGCTCCCTTATTGGACCAGATTAACATTCCCAATCAGGGAACTCATATTCTGGAAGTCCAGCTGGCTGACCTTATTACAATCACTACTGTGGTGAGCTGCTTTCTCGAACCGTTGCAATCCACATGCTATAGGTTGACCCACAATGCCCTTAGGAAAGAAATTCCAGAATTGTGACCCTGTGACAGTGAAGGAATGGTGAATATTTCCATAACGTTATAGTGAATGATTTGGATGGGAACTTACAGACCTTGGTGTTCCAAGTATCTGCTGCCCTTATTCTTCCAGATGAAAGTGGTCCTGGGATTTGGATGGTGCTGTGTTAGGACCTTTGGTGAATTTTTGCAGTTTATCTTGTAGACAGAACACACTGCTGCTACTGAGCATCGATGGTGGCAAGTGTGGATGCTTGTGAATGTGGTGCCAAGCAAGCAGGCTTTTTGTCCTGAATGCTGTCAAGCTTGAGGGTGCTGTTGCTGCTGCACCCATCCACGCCAGTGAGGAGTATTCTATAACGCCCCTGACTTGTGCCCAGTAGATGGTGGATAGGTTTTGGGGACTCAGGAGGTGAGTTATCTGCTGCAGTAGCCTCTGACCTGGTCTCATAGCCATGGATGGTGAATGCAGCATTCAAATTGCTGACAGAAAAGTGATGTTGTTCAGTATCAATCTGAGATCTATGTCAAATAGTTCATCTTCAAAACAAAGTCAAAAGCAGCATTAAGTAGCACCAGTAGCAGATAATGTTGATTGGATTATGTTGGCCAGACTCGTCATTTGGTCCTTAGTATACATGGATACCACAACACTTCCAAAGTCAGGTAGTGCCACCTGGACACAGATGGTGCTTCGGTGTAAATGATGATTTGCAGCAAAACATATGATCAGAGGTCCTTGAAATTGAACACAACACTAGGGACCCAAATTCAATTCTTCCCGTGTGGAGTTTGCACAGTCTCCTTGTGTCTGCATGAGTTTCCTCCCACAATCCAAAAATGTGCAGGTAGGTGGATTGGCCATGCTAAATAACCCATAGTGTCCAGGGATGTAGAAGTTGAGTGGATTAGCCATGGGAAATGCAAAGTTATGGGTATAGGATCGAGAAGTGGATCTAGGTGGGATGCTGTTCAGAGCATCAGTGTGGATCCATTGGGTGGAATGGCCTGCTTCCAAACTGTAGGGATTCTATTAATTCCTTTGTCAGGATTCATGGAGAGTTCCACCTTACTAAATACATTGAGAAAGTAAGGTAGATAAAATTAAGTGATTTTTCAAAACCATTTCTGAACTTTTCATGCCATATTATTACTAAGAAGGATCCATTAGAATTTGTGCAATGCCTAAAATCTGCTACTTGGGTTGATATGGCCATACATTCAATTCAAAACCTAATTAGAAATGGGAAAAGGATCCTAATCAATCTTCTATTGCACTTCTTTCCAAAGTCTAAAAAATGCTGGCTCAATGAAACTGATTAAAAACTTGAATCATTGACCAAAACCAGAAAATCAATTTTAACCATCTTTTGGAATCAGGAACAAATATTTTACAGGTTCTCACTAAAGAACCAAATTGACATGGAGCCAGTCTAAGTAGTATGAACAGGAGGTTGCTTATTGGCAGTAATACAGATGATGGTGTAATGTTTCTGGCATGCAGAGTAAACAGCCCCAGAAAACAACTGGAATACAGCCAAACTCCTATAGTGGTATACAATGTGAAAATATCATTATAATTTACATTTCATTATGTATTGCTACTTCTAATGCTTCACCAGCTGGTGTTTTGCACAAGAATCATTTGTGTACAAGAAGTAAATCACCTGAGGAAATCTTTACAAAGAAATCTAAAAAAAAGAGGCACCAGTTTACCTTTCTTTTCAGAGATAGCTCAATTCAGTTCATGCAAGTCAACACTAAATTGTACACTTCATACTTCTCTCATTATGTCCTATGCCCAGCATCAATGTCATCTTATTAAGCATTCAAGTTAACCCACTGGCACACAACTGACCAACCAGTGATTTGGTAATGCTGATGACTGAATAAATTGTTGATGAAGGCATGAACAAAAAGAAATCCAGCAATTTACAAGTATACCATGGGACCTTTTACAACCAACTTAAGAGTGGAAACAGATTTAATGTTTTGCTGCATCCAAAATGAAGTGTCTAAGTTAAAACTCTTCATATGCTGCAATTGTGGAACAAGGGTTGAATCTACACGAGTTAACTGAAAGACAAAAGTTTCATGACTAAGACAAGATGCTCAAATTCTCCAGTTATTGTCAAGGGAGTATAAACTCTATGCCTCAAAATTGAGTTTTACATCCAATTTTACCTCTATCATTTCTTTGGGAGAACCAAAGCCTCTGCATTTCCCCATTTGTATACAGAATCTAAAAAGCTTAACAGCTGTCAGCCTCCTACCTGAAGATCATCTTTCTTCCTTCTCACATCAAAGAAATCATAATGATGCATCAGTGGTGGGCATTTTGTTGGAGTGAATCTTGAGGAACAGGATTTACGTGTATTTGTAAAGGCAAGAACTGATTAGGGATAGTCACCATGGCTTTGCGCATGGGATATCATGTCTCTCGAATTTGCTTGAGTTTTTTGAAGAAGTAACAAAGAGGACTGATGAGGGCAGAGCGGTACATGTGATCTATGTGGACTTCAGTAAAGTGTTCAACAAGATTCCTCATGGGAGACTGGTTAGCAAGGTTAGATCTCATGGAACACAAGGAGAACTAGCCAAGTAGATATAGAACTGGCTCAAAGGAAGACGACCATAAGACCATGAGACATAGGAGTGGAATCAAGGTCATTCAATCCATTGAGTCTACTCTGCCATTTGATCAGGGCTGATGGGCATTTCAATTCCACTTATCTGCATTCTTCCCGTAGCCCTTAATTCCTTGCGAGACAGAGGGTGGTGGTGGAGGGTTGCTTTTCAGACTGGAGGCCGGTGACCAGTGATGTGCCACAAGAATCGGTGATGGGTCCACTACTTTTCATTATTTATATAAATGATTTGGATGTGAGCATAACAGGTATAGATAGTAAGTTTGCAGGTTGTACCAAAATTGGAGATGTCGTGGACACTGAAAAGGGTTACCTCAGAGTACAACAGAATCTTAATCAGATGGACTAACGGGCTGAGGCAGATGGAGTTTAATTTTGATAAATGTGAGGTGCTGCATTTTGGGAAAGCAAACTTTAGCAGGACTTACACAATGCTTTGATCAAAGTCAATCTGCCTGGTTAAAATGTAAACAAATCTTGACAAAATTAACTGTCAATCATGATTTACAGTGCTGCTGCATCAGCAATGACAACACCTCTACCAAGGTCCACATGTCAACCAATCAGCACTTTCCACTCATACAGCATAAATGTTCTCTCTTTAATTTGGTATTTCTTGTGAATTGCCCTGATGACTAAAAGATGAAAAGATTCAACAAAATGCTTCAATTTTTTGGCAACGTTCCAGTTCTGGGCTACTAAGTAACCTTTTTTTTCAAAAATATGAGCGCTACTGATTAAAATATGCAAGATGAATCCCTAACTCCGTTTCAACTTCAAAACCAAATAATAAATTCACAAAGGCTAGAGAGAAACCAAGAAGGTAAAACTTATCTATGTGTGCCGATCAAGCATTTTAAGTAATGTATACACACTCCTTGCATGATATAACAGCTACAGAATATAGAACAGAACAGAACAGGAGCAGGCCCTTTGGACCTTCCCCCATGTCGATGCCAACCATAATGCCATTCTAAACTAATATAATTATTCAAAATAGAAACATATATTGAATCTCATTTACCAAATATAGCATGCAATGTCACCACTGAAACCTGGATGCAATGATAAATTTGAGATGTTGAAGGATTCCTTCAACATAGAAGACTTATTCAACTATTTGGCACAGTGGTTAGCACTGCTGCCTCACAGCGCCAGAGACCCGGGTTCAATTCCCGACTCAGGCGACTGACTGTGTGGAGTTTGCACGTTCTCTCCGTGTCTGCGTGGGTTTCCTCCGGGTGCTCTGGTTTCCTCCCACAATCCAAAGATGTGCAGGTCAGGTGAATTGGCCATGCTAAATTGCCCGTAGTGTTAGGTAAGGGGTAAATGTAGGGGTATGGGTGGGTTGCACTTCGGCGGGTCGGTGTGGATTTGATTAGACTTACAGTGTGGAAACAAGTTGGGCCGAAGGGCCTGTTTCCACACTGTAAGTAATCTAATTGTCACAATTGATAAGATTTGAAATACAGAACCAAAATGCTCTGAAATCATACAAAACTGATAGAATTGTAACATCAGTATGTTTTAGCTGTTCAACGTTTGCTATTATTTTCTCATGTCAGCTGTAAAAGTTGAATAGTATGGAACCAGGAGAAAGTGACGACTGCAGATGCTGGAGATCAGAGTCGAGAGTCTGGTGCTGGAAAAGCACAGCTGGTCAGGCAGCATCTGAGGAGCAGAAGAATCGACAATTCGGGCATAAGCCCTTCATCATTTGGAACCAGCAAAATTTTGCAACTATCTGTAATTAAATTGTTCTGTCCAGCATCACAACAACAGCTGTTATTTAAGCACACAAATTTGAGATTAAAAGTCCAAAGAAATCAACACTGAAGGCTTCAACAGCGTGCAATTGCTTTAGCTATTTAAACCGAGTCACAGCTGCTCTACAATTACATTTGTAAGTTTAGCTTATGGTTAACACCAAAGAAAGTATACTCTCTAGTTGACCTCCTCTCTCGACAATCTTCTGCTTGTCAAATCTTTAATCCAAACAATGATTGATGGTTGTAAACAAACAACTTCACAAAAGTATAAATGACTTGCATATTGTCATCTCATTTCTGATTTTCAAATAACAGCCCTAACTAAATAAGTCGTACAGCTTTAATTCTGAATATCAGTTTGCGAGCCACACAAACTTCCAAGAAATGCTACACGACTCTATGACAGTGACAGTCAAAGACTGGTGGCAAACCTGAGGGCTCTGAAATTAAATGGAAAATTTGGAGAAAGCAGGATACATAGAAGCAGCAACCTTGTTCTAGTCAAGAGATGAAAAGTAGCATTTAATTCATTGACAGAACACAGAAAATTAATAGTTATTACAATTGGATTCAACATTAGTAAATGGAAGAGTATTGCAAGCATTTCACTGGTTATAGACCAATTTTCACTCAATTACAGTAAATCATATACTGTGGACCTACGAGGGGTTTTACTGTGTTACAAGGCTATTGCTTTTGCTATTCAGTGTCAAATTCAAGTACAACATCCATGGCTTTCATAAATCAACAATGCTAACAACCTATGTAATTTACATACCATGAAGAAACTTGTACAGAAAAACGTGCCTTAAATACGATTCTAAATTTGTTGTTCAAAAATATAACATCTGCAATAAATGTGATTTGGAGATGCTGGTGTTGGACTGGAGTGTACAAAGTTAAAAATCACACAACACCAGATTATAGTCCAACAGGTTTAATTGGAAGCACACTAGCTTTTGGAGCGTCGCTGTTTCATCAGGTGGTATTGGAGGGCTGAATCCTACCACACAGAATTTATAGCAAAACTTTGTAGTGTGATGTAACTGAAATTATACATTGAATAATTGATTATCTGTTAAGCCTTTCACCTGTTAGAATACCATGACAGTTTCACTTCTTTCATGTGTAAATCACAAAACCTTTTTTTTAAAAAGTTGCATTCTCAGGTTAGCTGTTAACAATGGTGATAGCTAGACAATATGTTGAAGGTGTTAGCCCTGTGTTCTCTGTCTATGCCATGATGTTTAGATTGATTCTAATATAAAAAGTGAGATAACGGAGTTTTACATGAATTCATGCAGTTTTTGAGCAAAGTACAATGTAACCCTGCAAGTACAAATTCACCCCACAACATGTGTGTGCACATGTGGGTCTTTGTCTGTTTGTGTGTGTCTGTCTGTCTGGGTTGGCGGTTGTGAGTGTGAGAAAGTGTATGTGTGTGTCTGTGTAGTGAGTGCAGAGTGTCTTAAGTCTGTGAGGGGGTGCATGTGTGAGTGTGGGAGTGTGTGCGTCTGTAAGGGTGTGAGGAATGTTCCCGGAACCACAGTAGACAACAGTCTCACTGTGGGGAAGTCTATTATCAACTTATCGGACCACACCCTTTCACCGAAAGAAATTGAAGTCCAGAGTAGGGGTCTCAACTTCTGCCCCACCGCCAAAATGGACCCGTTGGTTCTGGCAGCAGACACGGAGGAGTTCATCAGACGAATGAGACTCCAGGAATTCTTTCAAGGTGCCAGCAATGATCCCAATGAGCCCTCTGATTAACTGGAACAGTCAGCGCAGGGATCTGTAGAGGAGTGACCAAAGAAGGTATCAACTTGGACCCCACCGGATGGCTGCTGCTCTGGGCTTGACATGTACACTCAAACCATCAGGAAATACATAAATCAGTCGTACCCATAAGGTAGGGCAAAACATCACCCGTTCACAACGCAATACCATCCAGGCTCTCAAAACCAATCACAATATTGTCATCAAACCAGCAGATAAAGGAGGAGCCATTGTCATTCAGAATAGAACAGATTACTGCAAGGAAGTGTACCGACAACTGAACAACCAGGAACATTACAGTCAACTACCAGCTGATCCGACCAAAGAACACACCCAAGAATTAAACACGCTGATCAGAACTTTGGATCCAGTCCTTCAGAGTTCCCTATGTGACCTCATGCCATGTACTTCTCATGTAGGCAACTTCTACTGCCTTCCAAAGGTACAGAAAGCCAACACACCAGAATGTCCCATCGTGTCGGATAATGGGACCCTATGTGAGAATCTCTCCGGCTCGGCATCCTGAAACCTATGGTACAGGGGATCTCCAGCTTCTTACAGAAACTCAGCACCCACGGACCAGTTGAACCGGGAACATTCCTTGTCACAATGGATGTTTCAGCACTCTATGCCAGCATCCCCCACAATGATGGCATCGTGGCAACAGCCTCAGTACTCAACAACAACAACAGCCAATCTCCAAACACCATCCTACAACTCACCTGCTTTATCCTTGATCACAGCGTCTTCACCTTTGATAACCAGTTCTTCATCCAGACACATGGAACAGCCATGGGGACCAAATTTGCACCCTAATATGTCAACATTTTTTATGCACAGGTTCGAACAAGACTTCTTCTCTCTGCATGACCTCCAATCAACATGATACACTAGGTACATTGACGACATTTTCTTCCTCTGGACCCATGGTGAGGAGTCACTGATAAAACTACACAGTGACATCAACAACTTTCATCCCACCAAACTCACTATGGATGACTCTCGACTATCTGTCTCATTCTTGGACACATGCATCTCCATCAAGGATGGACACCTCAGCACCACACTCAACCGCAAACCCACAGACAACCTCACAATGCTACACTTCTTCAACTTGCATCCAAAACATATTAAAACAACCAACCCCTATGGACAAGCCCTACGCGTACACCGGATCTGCTCAGATGAGGGGGAATGTGACAGACACCTGGAAGTACTCAGGGATGCCTTCACAAGAACAAGGTACGATGCTCAACTCATCGGCTGCCAGTTCTGACATGCCAAAGCAAGGAACCTTAATGACTTCCTCAGGAAACAGACACGTGCTGCAACCAACAGGGTACCCTTTGTTGTTCAGTATTTCCCAGGAGCTGAAAAACTACGCCATGTTCTTCGTAACCTGTATCACATTATCAATGAGGATGAGTACCTCACCAAGACCTTCCCCACACCTCCACTACCTGCCTTAAAACAACTGCCAAACCTCAAACAGATCGTTGCTCGTAGCATGCTGTCTGGCTCTCAGGACTACTCCATACCACCCTGTCATGGTAGTTGCTGCAAGACGTGTCAGAGTGTGGACATAGATACCACCATTACGTGTGGGGACACCTCCCACCTTGTATATGGCAGATACTCATGAGACTCAGCCAATGTTGTCTACCTTATATGTTGCAGGCAAGGATGCCCAGAGGCATGGTACAGTTGGGAAACCGAGCAAAGGCTACGACAACAGATGAATGGGCACCACACATAATCAGCAGACAGGAGTGTTCCCTCCCAGCTGGGGAACACTTCAGTGTCCAGGACATTCGACCTCGGACCTTCAGGTGACCATTCTCAAAGGTGGACTTTGGGACAGGCAGCAGCGAAAGGTGGCCGAGCAGAGGCTGATAGCTAAGTTTGGTACCCACAGGGAGGGCCTCAACTGAGACCTGGGGTTCATGTTGCATTACAGGTGACCATCATTGCACCAAACACACACACACACACACACAAACACACACACACACACAGACACGCACACATACACAGACACGCACACAGACACTCACACACACCCCCACACTCACACATACACCCCCCCTCACAGACTTAAGACACCCTGCACTCACTACACACACACACACACCCCCACACTCACACATACACCCCCTCACAGACTTAAGACACCCTGCACTCACTACACACACACACACGTACACTTTCTCACACTCTCAACCCCCAACCCAGACAAGACACACACACACACACATATATATTTTGTGGGGTGAATTTGTACTTGCAGGGTTATATTGTACTTTGCTCAAAAACTGCATAAATTCATGTAAAACTCCGTTATCTCACTTTTTAGATTAGAATCAATCTCAACATCATGGCATAGACAGAGAACACCTTCAACACTGTCTAGCTATCACCATTGTTAACAGCTAACCTGAGAATGCAACTTTTTTAAAAAAAGGTTTTGTGATTTACACATGAAAGAAGTGAAACTGTCATGGTATTCTAACAGGTGAAAGGCTTAACAGACAATCAATTTTTCAATGTATAATTTCAGTTACATCACACTGTAAATTTTTGCTATAAATTCTGTGTGGTAGGATTCAGCCCTCCAATACCACCTACTGAAGGAGCGACGCTCCGAAAGCTAGTGTGCTTCCAATTAAACCTGTTGGACTATAACCTGGTGTTGTGTGATTTTTAGCAATAAATGTGCAATTTATGAAAATTATCTAAATATTGAAGCTATTCCCTGACTCATTGACAAAAGTTTTATTTAAATGATAAAGTTATGCGAAGGGCCATGGCTATCCTAGGAACAGCACAAAAGGTTTCAATCATCAACAAAGACAAGATGAAGCTAGAAGTAGAGGTGAAACATCAAAGACTAATTTTTAAAGTTTGCTGAAAGTAGAAAAAAATAAATGACAATGGAAAAGAACTCCCTGGAGTGCTGTAAATGAAAACTTATCACAAAATATTTCAAAACTCAATTTCAGTGTTAAGTTTAGAAACAATAAATGAGAGACTTGCATCTGAGGAGGAACAAGAAGTAAAGGTGAGGAACAGCATAGCAACAGTCACAACGACACAAATCAATGCAAGGGACAGACAGCGCAAGAGAATGAAAGCACAAGAGCTGCAATGGCTTCTCTGCACTCCCTTAAATCCTTACCTTGGTGTTGTTCACAATTCCCTAGTATTTTCTCATTTAATTGTTAGCCTTGATTATATAATTTGAAAGCACCGCAAGAGCCCATCGAGTCCACTCAGCCATTCAATCATGGCTGATGGGCATTTCAATGTCACTTACCCACACTCTCACCATAGCCCTTAATTTCTTGCTAGATTAAGAAATTATCAATCTCTGCCTTGAAGACATTTACATCCAGGCCTCCACTCCATTGAATTCCACAGGCCCACACTGTCTGGTTAAAGAAATGTCTCAACATTTCAATTTTAAATTGCCCCCCTCTAATCCAAAGGCTATGCCCACAAGTCCTAGCATCTTAACCTGACAGAAGCAATTTCCCAGCGTCCATCCTTTCTAAGCTATGCATTATCTTGTAAATTTCTATTAGAGTTTAGAAGGTTGAGGAGAGATCTAACAATACACTTCCAGGATCCTCAACCATTAATCGTATGTTAGGCCTCCCATTCCAGGGATCATCTGTGTGAATCTCCGCTGGACACGCTCCAGTGCCAAATTGTCCTTCCTGAGGTGTAGGGCCCAAAACTGGACACAGTATTCTAAATGGGGCCTAACCAGAGCTTCATAAAGTCTCAGTAGCACATCACTGCTTTTACATTCCAACCATCTTGAAATAAATAACAACATTACATTTGCTTTCTAAACCACGGACTCAACCTGTAAGTCAACCTTTAGAGAATGCTATACTGGCAAAGATCCCTTTGTATTTGGCTTTCGGAATTTTCTCACCGTTTAGAAAATAGTCCATGCCTGTGTTCTTTGTGCCAAAGTGCAAGACCTCGCATTTGCTCACACTGAATGTCACCAGCCATTTCTTGGACTATTCTTCTAAACTGTCTAAGTTTTTCTGTAGCCTCCCCACCTCCTCAGAACTACCTGCCTGTCCACCTAACTTTGTATCATGACCAAACTTCACTGGAATGCCCCTAGTCTCTTTGTCCAGATCATTTATATGTAAAGTGAACAGCTGCAGCCCCAACACTGAACCCTGTGGGACACCACTTGTCACCAGCTGTCATTCCGAAAAAGAACCTTTTATCCCAACTCTCTGCCTTCTGTCAGACAGCCAATCCTCAATCCATGCCAGTAGCTCATGTCGAACACCATGGGCCCTCAACCTTACTCAGCAGCCTACAGTGAGGCAACTTATCAAAGGCCAAGTAGATAAAATCCACTACATTTCTCTGGTCTAACCTATTTGTTAATTCTTCAAAGAATTCCAAAATTTTTTCAGGCAAGATCTCCCCTTACTAAATCTATGGCTGACTTGTTCTAATTCAACCTTGCATATTCAAGAATTTAGAAATCGCATCCTTAACGATGGATTCTAGAATTTTACCTATAATCGAGGTTAGACAAATCGGCCTATAATTTTCCATCTTTTGTCTTGATCCTTTCTTGAGCAAGGAGGTTACAACAGCAATTTTCCAATTATCTGGGACTTTCCCTGACTGCAGTGATTTTAGAAAGATTACAACCAATGCCTCCGCTATTTCTTCAGCCACCTCTTTCAGAACTGTAGAATGTAGCCCATCCATGCCAGAAGATTTATCAATTTTTAGACCTTTTAGCTTATCAAGTACTTTCTCCTTTGTAGTGGCCACCATACTCAACTCTGCCCGTGGACTCTCCTTAATTGTTAGGATATTACTCATGTCTTCCACTGTGAAGATTGATGCAAAGTATTTATTAAGTTCTTCAGCTATTTCCTTATCTCCCATCACTTGCCTTCCTGCATCAATTTGGAGCGGCCCAGTCTCTACTTTTGCCTCTCGATTGTTTCTTATGTATTCAAAGGGTCTTTTACTATCATTTCTAATATTACTGGCTAGCTTACCTTTATATTTGATCCTCTATTTCCTTATTTCTCACTTTGTTATCCTTTGTTTGTCTTTGTAGTCTTCTCAATCTTCTCATTTCCCAGTGCTCTTGGCCACTTTATAGGTCTCTCTTTTCCCCTGAGACATTTCCTAAGTTCCTTCGTCAGCCATGATTGTCTAATTCCCCTGCCCGCCGGTAATCTTTGTGTTCTTTGGGATGTACTTTTGTACTGTGTCCCCAATTACATCCAGAAGCTCCTGCCACTGTTGCTCTATTGTCTTCCCCACTAGGCTCTGCTTCCAGTCAATTATCGTCAGTTCCTCTCTCATGCCCTGTAATTAGCTTTATTTAACTGTAACAGCATCACATCCAACTTTGCCTGATCTTGTTCAAACTGCAGACTGAACTCGACCATATTATGATTGCTGCCTCCTAAATGTTCTCTGACTTAAAAGACTTTTATGAAGTCTGGCTGGTTACATTGCACTAAGTCCAGAATAGCCTGCTCCCTTGTGACTTCCATCACAAGCTGTTCCAAAAACCCATCCTGTAAGCATTCCATGAATTTCCTTTCTTTGGATCCATCAGCAACATAATTCACCCAGTCCATTTGCATATTGACATCCCCCATGATCACCGTGACTTAATCTTTCTGACATGCCCTATCTATTTCCTGGTACATCTTGCGCCCCTGGTCCTGACCACTGCTGGGAGGTCTGTACTTAACTCCCATCATGTTTTTTGACCTTTGTGGTTCCTCAACTCCACATCAATCTGACCCTATATCATTTAATGCCACAGATATAATTTCATTCTTAACTAACAGAGCAACTCTGCCCCTCTGCTCACCTCCCTGTCTTTTCGATAAGTTGTATGACCACCACACACCTCTCCACTGTAGCTAAATTATCAGACTGCTCATCCAATATCCAGGACTATGTGAGCAGAAATTAAATATTAGGAAAGCTGATCCTTTTGGTTCAGTCCTCCACTCCCTAGATAATGCACGCAGGTGACAAGCAACATGAATTCGACTGGGATAACACTACAATTATAGGACAAACCAAACAGAGAACAGCCAGGGAATTCCTAGAGGCATGGCACTCATCCACAGATTCAATCAATAAGCACATCGACCTGGACCCAGTATACCAACCACTGCAACGGACAGCTGCAACTGACAACCAGAAGCAGCAGATTCAAACCACTACAAATGCCGGAGGAAAGATCACAGAAGCGCTTCAGAGGAAGCTCCCAAGCACTGAGGATGTCACCTAGACAGGGGACAAAATGTCTGCAACACAAATTCCCAGCTCGGCGAACAGAACCACAACAACGAGCACCCAAGCTACAAATCTTCTCACAAACTTATAGAACGTACAGCACAGAACAAGCCCTTCAGCCCACAATGTTGTGCCGAGAATTAATGCTGATCGAAAATAAAATAACCTAACCTACGCACTCAATTCATTGCTGTCCATGTGCTTGTCCAGCTGTCGCTTATATGTCCCTACTAACTCTGCTTCCACCACTACCGCTGGCAATGCATTCCATACATTCACAACTCTCTGGATAAAGAATGTACCTCTGACATCTTCTCTCTACCCTCCTCCTAATATCTTAAAACGATGACCCCTCATGCCAGCCAATCCTGCCCTGGGGAAAAGTCTCTGGCTATTGACTCTATCCATGCCTCTCATTATCTTGTATACCTCGATCAGGTTACCTCTCTTCTTCCTTCTCTTCAGAGAGAAAACTCCGAGCTTAGTCGTAAAACAAGCCGTCCAGTCCAGGCAGCATCCTGGTAAACCTTCTTTGCACCCTCTCCAAAATCTCCATATCTTTCCTATAAGAGGGCAACCAGAACTGGACACAATATTCCAAGTATGGTCTCACCAGGGTCTTGTAGAGCTGCAGCAAAACCTCTCGGCTCTTAAACTCGGTCCCCTGTTAATGAAAGCCAAAACACCATACACTTTCTTAACAACCCTATCCACTTGGGTGGCAACTTTAAGGGATCTATGCACTTGAACATCAAGATCCCTTTGTTCTTCCACACTGCCAAGACTCCTGTCATTAATCCTATATTCAGCATTTGAGTTTGACCTTCCAAAATGTATCACTTTGCATTTATCCAAGGTGAACTCCATCTGCCATTTCTCAGCCCAGCCCTGCATCCTATCTCATGCCACATGCAGCAAGACTAGACAGCATAAAAGCTTGGATTAATGTGCAAACTCCAGCACACTGCAGAAGTGCAAGCAATGATGATCTCCAACAGAAGAAAATTTAACCATTTCCCCATGATAGTCAATGGCACAGCCTTCATTTAACTCATCAAGATCCTGGGATCTAAGACTGACTATAAACTCAAACTGACTATTTATAAATATTGCGAAGGCTTGTGTGGCAAAGTGGTACTGTCCCTGTTATTGGTTCAAGTGCCACTGCTCTACAGGTGTGTCATAACACATCTGAACAGGTTGATAATAGTAAAAGCCAATCTGTACATTCTGTGGCTGCAAGAGCAATTCAAATGTTGAGAACTGGATGCTGACAGTCACCTCCCAACTCTCTCAAGTCAATCAACCATTTACAAGCTGCAAATGTGTTGCTGGTCAAAGCACAGCAGGTTAGGCAGCATCTCAGGAATAGAGAATTCAACGTTTCGAGCATAAGCCCTTCATCATTTACAAGGTACAGATGTAAAGAGATACTTTTAAGTTGCAGCTCCAACTCTCAAGAGGATCAACTGTCATCCAGGACAAAGCAACATGCAAGATGAATGCCAATCATTAGCTGTAATATTCACTCTCTCCTCCAGTAGTACACAATTGGAGCAGCTTGCACCATTTACAAAATGCAATGCAACGTAACAACTTTGAGAACAACTTTCAAATCCACAGTATCTATCCCTGGAACAGCAACCGAGCAAATGCATGAAAATTCCACCAAATGCACCATAAGTATTCATTTAACCTGGAGCAGTGTTTGTAGAGGTATAGAACAGTGCTACTTTCTAGGTCTCTAGATTGAAAGAAGCAAAAAAGGCCTTTGGAATGATATGCTCTTCATGTCAGAAGTGGGGGTTCAGGAAGAGTTTACGGGTTACTGAGGATTATTTCTGCAATAAATGCAGTTGGTTGTGAATCCTATCAGATCAAATGGATCGGTTGGAGAGACAGTTAGAGGCAATGAGGAATTTACAAGAGCGAGGGAATATGATGGATGGCGGTTATAGGAAAGGGGGAAAAGTCGCAGATGATATTACATAGATGGGTTAACTCCAGGAAAGGTAAGAGAGATAGGTAGGTAGTGTAGGTGTCTTCTGTGGTTATCCCCATTTCAACCCCCTTGTTTGTAGGGGGTGATGGATTCTTAGGGGAATGTAGCACAAAAAGCCAAGTTTCTAATATTGAGACTGTAGCTAATGCAATGAGGGGTATGTTGGGTTCCAAGAAATCCACTGTGTTAGGAGACGCTCTAGTCCAAGGTGCAGACGGGGGGGGGGGGCAGGGATTGGACACCCAGGGAGATAGTGAGGAAAGAGATCAATCTGAGACTGGTACAGATGAGAACAAAAGGTGAGTCAAACAGTCAGAGCAGGCAAGGACAAAGCAGAGAACAAGGTAGGACTGATAAATTAAACAGCATTTATTTCAATGTAAGAAGCCTAACAGGGAAGGCAGATGAACTCAGGGCATGGTTAGGCTGGGCTATTTTCCCTGGAGTATTGGAGGCTGAGTGTTGAGCAGTGACCTTAGAGAGCTTTATAAAATCATGAGGGGTATGGATAGGATAAATAGACAAAGCCTTTTCCGTGGGGTGGAGCAGTCCAGAACTAGAAAGCATAGGTTTAGGGTGAGAGGGGAAAGATATAAAAGAGACCTAAGGGGCAAGTTTTTCCATTCAGAGGATGGTACGTGTATGGAATGAGCTGCCAGAGGAAGTGGTGGAGGCTAGCACAATTGCAACATTTAAAAGGCATCTGGATGGGTATATGAATAGGAAGGGTTTGGAAGGGTATGGGCCGGGTACTGGCAAGTGGAACTAGATTGGGTTGGGATATCTGGTCGGCATGGATGTGTGGGACCGAAGGATCTGTTTCCATGCTGTACATCTCTATGACTCTGTGTCCCGAATCACACATCTGAATTCGATCTTCATCAGTATTCCTTCATAGCCACTGGTGTACATCCTAAAACTTCCTCCCAAACAGCTTTCAGAGTGTACCTACATCACATGGACTGCAACAGTTCAAGAATGCTGCTTACCACCACCACAACACACAGATCTCAAAAGTCTATGCAACAGAAACTAACTGTAGGGAACATGGCTCGAGGGTCGTTTAGAACAGGCAATAAATGTTGACTTTGACAGTAACCCTAGAATCAAAGACGGAGTCAAATGAAAAAGGTAAAATCAATCTATCAGTAGTCAAAAGACAATGTAACATGTAGGTGACACAGCAAGTGACAATCATGTCCCATTTCTAATTTGTTACCAAATAATAGTTTGATCAAGGGACACCATCAACGTTTGAAGTTAAAATAGATTAAAAGGACATAACACTGACGAGAAACCAAGAGTATTCAAAACCATAAGCACATTTTAATAGTAAATCTTTCCATGCACTCATAGTCAGCCTGGATCCTAAAGTGAACACTGCAAATTGATACCCCTTTCTAACAATTACTTCAATGTACTGGCAACATTCCATAATGACTTTCCAGCAGATGGAGGCATGAAACAACAAATCCTGTGACAACAATTACTGAAACAACATATCATTTCTAAAAATAACACCCTGCTCACCCAACATGAAGCAAATTCAAAATTTATTCAGTGTAGGATACGAAGATCCTATTTTGCACAAGATAAACTGATAAAATCTGTTTTTATGAAATATACTTGTCCCTTACAACTGGGTACCATACAATCTCAATCTCTGGGTATTGATAGTAGTTTTTATTTCAAAAATATACTTTATTCATAATAATATGTTTATGTAGCTTCACAGTCACTAAAGCAGTTCAGTTCTGTGCAATACCATATGGAGAAACAAACAACACCAGAGTTTGATTCTAACCAGCAAACAAATCCAGGGCATTTTTTACTTGTATAAAACTATACTTACATATATTTGAGGCAGCAGGATGGTCCAACAACTGAACAGACCTCCATTTAACTTCAGCAAAAAGAGGTTGATAAATAGCCCTCACCACTGCTAGTTATTTGGCTACTTAAGCATTGCTGGAGGGATGCAGTTTAAAAATAGGGAGATTATACTGCAGCTGTGAGGGTGCTGGTGAGGCCACACCTGCAGTACTGTGTACAGTTTTGGTCTTCCTATTTGAGAAAGAATATACTGGTCATGGAGGTGGTGTAGAGAGGAGCTTTACTGGGTTGACTCCAGAGGTGAGAGAGTTGGCTTATGAGGAGAGATTGAGTAGACTTGAGCCATACTAATTAGAATTTAGAAGAATTGAGGGGAGGGGGAATGTTAGGAAAACATAAAACATAAAAAGGAACAGACAAGATGGAAGCATGGAGATTATTTCTACTGGTGAATGAAACTAAAACTCGGGGCATAGCCTCAAATAAGGAGTAGCAGATTTAGAGAATGAGTTGAAGAGGAACTTCTCGATCCAAACGGTTGAGAATGTGTGGAATTCCCTGACTGGTGAAGCAGTTCTGACTACCTCAATGAATGTTTTTAAGGCAAAGACAGATAGATTTTGAATAGTTAAGGAATTAAGAGTTATGGTGAGCGAGTGGGTCAGCCAAGCAGAGTCCAGGAAAAGATCAGCCATGATCTTACTGAATGGTGGAGCAGGCTCGACGAGCCAGATAGCCTACTTCTGCTCCTAATTCTTATGTCCGTATGTAGAAGAAAAGAACATGAATTTGTACTGCACCCATACTAAGACATCCTCAAGGTAAATGGGGACAAGTGTTTTAGTTAAGGTCTACTGCAAGAAATAAATGCTCCAGGGCAAGACACAAGCAGGAGAGGCCAAAATAATATGAGGATTGAGAGGAAAATCTGCAGTGAGACCAGAGACACAGTGACTTCACTAATTACAATGTGGTACAAATATATGGAAAAGCAAAAATTCTAAAAAGGCTTTTTGCTCAAATTCATGTAGCATTTGGAACAAATGAGCTAACCAATACAGGTTAAATGGGTATGATCTTGTAACCAAAACAGAGATAGGGTTATAAGGAAATCAAAGCTGGGAACTCAATATTCAGAGCTATGCGACTTTTCAAAAGGACAGACAGGAAAGAAAGAGTGGTGGGATGGGTTAGTAACAGACAGAATACATGCAACAGCAAGAAATAATCTTTGATCAGAAGATAGAGAACTAAGAAATAACAAAGATAAATCAACACTGTTGGGTGTAGTCTATACATCCTCTTAGAGTAGCTGTGTGCAAGTACAGACAATAAATCAGGAGATAATGAGGGCATGTAAAATGATACCACATGAATCATGGGTAACTTAAATCTTTGTGAAATTTAGGATAGTCAGATTTGGAGAGGTATGCATGAGGATGAATCCATAGACTATATCCAACAGAGTTTCCTGGAACAATATGGCTAGGTTACATTTAGATTAGATTTCTTACAGTATGGAAACAGGCCCTTCAGCCCAACAAGTCCACAACGACATTCTGAAGAGTAACCCACCCAGACCAATTCCCCTACCCTATATTTACCCCGACTAATACACCTAACACTATGGGCAATTTAGCATGGGCAATTTAGCATGGCCAAATCACCTGACCTGCACATCTTTGGATTGGAGGAGGAAACCCATGCAGACACAGGGAGAATGTACAAACTCCACACAGAGTTCCCAGGGCTGGAATTGAACTCGTGTCCCTGGCGCTGTGAGACAGCAGTACTAACCACTGAGCCACTGTGCTGTTGCAGATCTATCCAAGAATCAAGCTATTTGGATCTTATGACCAAAGATCCAATTATCTTATGACGCATAATGTGGCAGATTTAATTTAAAAAATGTCATCGTATAAGATCTCCTAAAGAATAGTGACCATCATATGATGGAATTTAGCATTCAGTTTCAGAGTGAGAAACCTGAATCTGAAACAACAAAGGAATGAGTGCAGAGAAAGCTCGTGTGAACTGGGAAAGCAGTTCAGCTACAAAGACAACTGAGAAACAATGAGATATGCTCAAAGTTTGGGAGAAGATTTGTAGCTCGGGTGCTCATTGTTGTGGTTCTGTTCGCCGAGCTGGGAGTTTGTGTTGCAAACGTCCCCTGTCTAGGTGACATCCTCAGTGCTTGGGAGCCTCCTGTGAAGCGCTTCTGTGATGTTTTCTCCGACATTTATAGTGGTTTGTCTCTGCTGCTTCCGGTTGTCAATTCTAGCTGTCTGTTGCAGTGGCCAGTATATTGGGTCCAGGTCGATGTGTTTGTTGATAGAATCTGTGGATGAGTGTCATGCCACTAGGAATTCCCTGGCTGTTCTCTGTTTGGCCAGCTCAGCGAACAGAACCACAACAATGACATGTTTATATCCCACTGAGAAACATCAGTTCTAAGAATGGGATAAGCCAACCATGGTTAACCAGGGAAGTTAAGGAAAACAGACAACGTGGTAAAGATTAGTGCAAAGTCAGAAGATTGGGTAAGTTTTAAAAACCAAAAAAGAAATTACCAAAATTAGGGAGAAAGTGAACTCTGAAGATAAACTTGCAAGTAATATTAAGACACACACCAAGAGCTTTTTTAATCATATAAAAAGCGAGAGAGGTCAAAGTGAACCAAGGGCTCCTTAGAGAATAAGGCTAAGCAAATAATGATGGAGAACAAGGAAATGGCAACGAAGTTAAATTAATACCATGCATCAGTATTCATTGTAGAAAACACAAAAACCATTTCCAAAATATGAAATTATCAAATGCCAAAAATGGACAGAATGTAAACACAATAACTATCACTAGAGAAAAAGGAGCTAAAAGCCATTGAGGCCCCTGAATTTCATTGGACACCTCCATCTAAGGATATTATCAAGAGTAGCTCCACAGATGGTGGTGTTTGCACAGACGGTAAACTTGAAGAATGTGAAGGTTTTGGAAAGTGCTGGAGGATTAGAAAACTGGCAATGTAACAACTTTATTCAAAAATGGAAGTGGACAAAAACAGCTAACCACATGACAGCTTAACATCTGTCAATAGGAAAATGTTAGAGAATCTTCTAAAAGATGAAATAGCAGAACATTTATAAACACAAAATATGATCTAGCAGAATCAGCGTGAGTTGACAAAAAGGAAATCATGCCTGACAAAGTTATTAGTGTTATTCCAGGTGGTACCAAGCAGGATCAATAAAGAGAATGTAATAAATTTAGATTGCCAGAAAGTGTTTGTTAAGGCACCACGTGTTAGGTTACTGACTGAGGTAAGAGCCCATGGTATTGTTGGCACCACATTAGCATGAATAAATGCTCATGTTAACTAACCAAAGACAGAGTTGAGATCAGGGGACATTTTTGGGATGGCAACCTGTAACAAGTGGAGTGCCACAGGGATCAGTGCTGTGACGACAATTTATTTGCAATATTTATTCACAACATTCCCAGGGAGGTGAATGTGCTATCGGCAAGTTTGCAAATTAAATAAAAACAGGTGGAAAGGGAAGGAGTTATGAGTCTGCAGAGGGAAAAAAAAGGTTAAGTGAGTGAACAAACTTGATACACAATGTAATGAGGGAAAATGAGAGATTACGAACTGTGATACAAAGAAAAGAGGAGCTGATTATTATTTAAATGAAAAAAGACCGCAGAAAACAGAGCTGCAGCACAGACGGACTTGAGAGTTTTAATGTATAAATCACATACAAGTTCAGCAAGTAATAGGAAAGGCAAATGGAATGACAATTGTCATTTCTAAAGAAATGGAATATTAAAATACAGAAGTCTTGCTCAAACTACATAAGTTAAACCATACTGAGAATATCGTGAAGAGTTTTGGTCTTGTATCAAAGCAAAGATATACGAGCATTGCAGACAGTCAAGAGAAGATTCATGAGGTTGATCCTGGGTATGGAGGGATTGCTTCATGAGGAGTGGTTGATTTGACCCACTAGTGATCAGAAGAGTGAGAGGTGACTTATATGAAACAAAGATGATTTAAGAAGCTTGATAGGGTACTTGTGAAGATGTCATTTCCCCTACTGAGAGAATCTACGATAAGTGGGTGCCCAATTCGGAGAAAATTGGGGAGGCTTTTTTCTCAGTGGAATTCTTTACCACAGAAGGCTGTTGAAGATGTGTCATTAAGTATATTTAAGGCTGAGATAGATAGATTTTTAAATCAGGTGGCACGGTGACTAAGTGTTTAGCACTGCTGCCTTACAGTGCCAGGGACCCGGGTTCAATTCCAGCCTCGAGTGACCATATGTATGGAGTTTGCATGTTCTCCCAGTGTCTGCATGGGTTGCCACTGGGTGCTCCTCCCACAATCCAAAGGTATGCAGGCCAGGTCATGGTGTTGGTATTAGTCAGGGGTAAATATAGGATAGGGGAAATGGGTCTGGGTGGGTTACTCTTCGGATAATCGGGTCGAAGGGCCTATTTCCACACTGTAGGGATTCTAATTCTAATTCTAATCAGTCAGGGAATCAAGGCTACTGGAAAAAGGCAAGAAAATGGAATTCAGGATTATCAGATCTGCAATGATGTCATTGAACATCCAAGAAGGTTCAAAAGGCCTAATGGCCTACTTCTGTTCCTGCATCTTATGGTCTTGTTCACAAGATTGCTCCGATACAAAAATTTGACAGCAAGACACATAGGGAGATATTGACAAAACTTTTGGGCACCTGTTTAAAGAGGCAAATTTTAAGCACTTTAAGAATATAAAATCCTTAGAGTGTGGAAACAGGTCACTCAGCTCATCAAGCACACAATACCTGCACATCTCTGGACAATTTAACATGGTCAATCCACCTAACCTGCACACCTTTGGACTGTGGAAGGAAACTGAAGTACCTGGAGGAAACCCACACGGACATGCGAAGAAAGTGCAAACTCCACACAGACAGGCAGTCACCCAAGGCTGAAATCAAAACCAGTACCCTCGCGTTGTGAAGCAGCAGTGCTAACCACTGAGCCACCATGTTTCAGGTCACTATTTGTCCAATTAGTATAAGAATCGTGATTGTACATATTCAGGTAAAAGTAAAGTTTCTGAGACCAAGTTTAGTGACAAGGTAGGAGGTCAATTTATACACAAGTAATATTTGAAAAGGTTCAAATTACACCCATCTCACCACCTGTTTATAGCAGTATATTGACTGAACTGTCAGGCTGTAAAGAGTTTCTGCTAACTCCATGTCCAAATGAGCAGAAAAGGAGCAAAGTAGTATAGTTTTCCTTCTGCATAAGTATGGGGAGCTGACAAGCTTCATTCAAATGAATAAGTTTACACCAGCATGAGTTTGACTTCAGCAGCAAACAGGTGGTTAAATATTAAGAGCTTGGATTGTTTGGCTAAAATTTGGGGTCAAATTTTACACAAGATCAACTGTTGCTAATTGCAATCACAGGAATTAAAACAGAATTATTAGTACAGATAAAGGTTCAACTAAACCATTGTGCTTGGGTCCAAGCCCAGAGACAAATAATTCTGTGAATACAAGCTTAGGCAGATGTCAAAAGTGCTAACTCCCAGGTGGTTAACTTTTTATGTTCTTCAAGGTGAAAGCATTCTCTCTCTCTCATTAACATGGTCATTATACCAAAAACGTTACATGTTCTATCTGCTCAGATTCAGTTCAACCTAAGTGGTTGAAGTGGGTCATAAGATTGAGCCAATTTTCCTCTGATGTAATATTACATTGGCAAATACCATGCAAAAGTCCAAACTCATTAAAAAATAAATCAGTCATTCCTCTCCACTACATTGACGATGAACTGGGAACTAATTCATTACTTAAATTATGCATCTAATTCTGTAATATACCTCCAAGTTAAGTTAATAGCAGTCACTGGCACAGCATTGTTCAGAAAGACTTTTCCTATGGTGTTCCAAAAAATCGACTATTTAACAGATGGCCATTTTCATTCTTTTGGCCTGGCTGACTAATTAATTCCAGCGGTCATGTCTGCAGTCCAGTTTATGCTGGTGATGGAAAAGCCAAATTGTTCAACTGCTACAAGGCCATCTCTTTCTCATGGACTTCCTTAACACTAAGATCAAAACAATCCAATCCAATCAGATCCCTTTCTTTTAGTCTGTCACCTGAGTGAATTATCTTGAATGCTTATCCCTACTCAAGCCCTTAACTTTCATCTTTCTCTAATTTCTCTCTGATCTCCTTTCATGCCTTTGCTGAGTGCACTTCGCCAATGAGATCTAGCTCCTGTTTCCTCAATCCTATTTGTACCAATCTGCAAGGGAGAGGTTAAATAGGGCAGGGCTGTTTTCCCTGGAGCGTCGGAGGCTGAGGGGTGATCTTATAGAGGTTTATAAAATCATGAGGGTCATGGACAGGATAAATAGACAAAGTCTTTTCCCTGGCGTGGGGGAGTCCAGAACCAGAGGGCATAGGTTCAGGGTGACAGGGGAAAGAATATAAAAGAGATCTAAGGGGCGACTTTTTCACACAGAGGGTGGTACGTGTATGGAATGAGCTGCCAGAGGAAATGGTGGAGGCTCGAACAAGTGCAACATTTAAAAGGCATCTGGATGGGTATATGAAATGGAAGGGTTTGGAGGGATATGGGCCAGGTGCTGGCTGGTGGGACTATATTGGGTTGGGATATCTGGTTGGCATGGACGAGATGGACCGAACATCTCTATGACTCTATGACCACCATATAAAGCCATCTTGTGAACTACTCTCTATCTGCTTGCTGTGCCTTTTTCTTTTAAATCTGTCATCATGCATTTCCTCAAATATAACAAGCCTCGACTTTACCATCCTTCAAAATTCCCACCCCATTTCTATCTTTCCTTTCCCCTGCAAAGACATCTCTTTCAACTCCACAATCATCCAAGGTGGTACTCCCTTCTATTTCTGGCTTTTCATCCCCCCAATTTAAATTGCTCTACTTGTGGTCGTACCTTCCTTTGCCAACGCACAAATACGCCTCTCCAGCTCACTTTCCTTCTTCAGGATACTCTGAAACACCTCACAATTCAACTAAGCTTTTGGTCATCTGATCTGATATCTCCTCATGCAGTCATACTTTAAAATATAATATTTTAAATACTTTAAAATATACTTTAAAATATACTTTAAAAGTGCCTTGAATATTAAACACACAATAATACAAGTTTTGGTTGTTATTTAAAAGTAAATCAAAGATAATCACTACAATTTTATCCTTGTTTGCTATGAAATAACTTCACTATGATGGGCTTTTTACCCAAATTTAAGATATCACTGTTGACTGAAAATACAGCAGTTGTTCTGCGATAACATAACAGTTGTATTCATATGCAACCTCGTGCTATAGAAAAGCGCACCATGGAAAACCATGACAGAAAATCGCGCTGTAAAAGATCACTAATAGAAAATCGCTGTACCCATTCAGTAGAACGTTTGCGTTATCCAAACAATGTCCACAATTCATCAATTACATTATAGCCAACTTGTGCTGACAAAATGCGTGTTATAGTGCAACGACCTGCATTTACAACTTACAAACCCTCACACTTAAGAATGCAATCCTGTGAAAAGGTGTGATTTTAAACATCCAACATATGGATATTTCTCGTACTTCCAAACAGCTGCTTTAAATTGCTCTGCATTGCAGACAAATCGACTTGTGAACAGACTCTAGAACATGGCCTGTTCGCACCTGAGAACTGCCTGTAAATTGTATTTGGCCCAGAGTTGGACCGCAGCAGTCAGGGAATCTCCAGACTTGCCACACCAGCCATGGGAAAATTGAAGAGTGTTCCTATTGAGGAATGAATGAGAGATGAAATCAAGTCACAAGAGCTGCTGAATGCGAAGGCGAGAGTTTTCAAAAGATGCACCTTGGATATCTGGCACTTGATCTGTCTTGTTTCATCGAATATTAGGCCCTATAACCCTGCACACCATTCCAATCATGGCCCTCTGCCAGCCCAATAGCATCAATTTCTCTGCCAACCCATACCATCCACCACTCAACCCCTATCCACACATAATGGTCCATTATGCCTCCATGCCAATGAATGCAGACCCTACCTTCTAACCCGACCTCAAGTTTACCTGGACCATCTCGGACACCTCCCTCCCCTTCCTGAAACTCTCCACCTCCATTTCCAGCAGCCAAGTCAACACGAACATCCACTAAAAACTCGATGATTCCCACGGCTACCTGGACTGCCTCTGATAAAAACGCTTTCCCTTATTCACAATTCCTCCGCCGCACCTGCTCCCAAGAGGACCAATTCCACACAGAACATCGCAGACGGCCTCCTTCTTCCAAGACCGCAACTTCCCCTCCCACGTGATCGACAATGCCCTCCAGCGCATCTCATCCACTTCCCACATATCTAACCTTGAACTCCACCCCTTCAATTGCAACAAGGACAGAAACCCCCGGTCCTCAACTTCCATCCCACCAACCTCTGGATACATCACAATATCCTCCACCATTTGTGCCACCTGTAAACAGACCTCACCACCGAGATATATTTCCCTCCCCATTTCTGCATTTCAGAGAGACTATTCCCTCCGTGACTCCCTTGTCAGGTCCATTCCCTCACCAACCCACCCTCAGTTCCTGGCACCTTCTCACCACAACAAGAAGTGCACAACCTGCACCTGCACCCACACCTCCCTCCTCACCTCCATAAATGGCTCCCCCAAGGATCCTTCCACATCCAACAGAAATTTACATGTGCTTCCACACACATCATCCACTGTATCCGTTGCATCTGATGTGATCTCCTCTACACTGGGGAGACAGGATGCCAACTTGCGCATCCTTTCAGAAAACATCTCTGGGACATCCTCAGTAACCAACCCCACCGCCCTGTGACTGAACACTTAAACTCCCCCTCCGACTCCACCAAGGACATGCAGGTCCTGGGCCGCCTCCATCATCAAACCCCAACCACCTGAAGCCTCAAATTTCAACTTAGGACCTTCAAGTCATACTAGATCAATGTGGATTTCACCAGTTTCCCCATTTCCTCTCCCCCTACCTTATCCCAGTCCCAACCTTCCAACTTGGCACCGTGCTCTTTAATGGTCCTACCTGTCCATCTTCCTTCCCACCTCTCTGCTCCACCCTCCTCTCTGACCTATCATTTTCACCCCCACCTTCATCTACCTATCGCATTCCCAGCTACCTTCCTCAGAGCCCTACCCTCCCCTCCCATTTATTTCTCAGCCCCCTTGGCCCAGAAGTCACATTTCTGATGAAGGGCTCATACCTGAAATGCCGATTCTGTTGTTCGTCGAATGCTGCCTTGAAGGCTGTGCGTTTCCACACTCTTCAACTACAAACAACTTATGCAACCCACCAAATATCCATCGCCTGTACAACACACCATGTCAAATTAATCAATATCCATCATGAGAAGATCTCAAGATCAAGTTAAAATTAAATACAATGAATTTCAAATTATACATTACATCTTTCACAATATTAAAAAATCATTCCATTCATGAAAGCCTATCACTACATTGAAATCCTCTCAAATACTTAATTGTCTCTGAAACCAACAGATCCATAAACCCACAAAGACAGCTAATCTTCTTATGCTACCAAAATAATAGATTGTGGAAAGCAGTCAAGCATTATTAATGACATAGTAATAGCCCCTGGTATAAGGTCAACAAACAGCTGTTCTGTCTGCACAACATATTTCTTTCAAATCTCAGAGACAGACACCTTATGTTTAAAAAGAAAATTAAAAGAATTTAACAATTTCACAGCTTCACAGATATACAAGCTTTAAAAACCTTTCAAGAATATTTATACCTATTCCACTAAATCCTGATTCCTAACTGTGGTTTAAGGTCAATACTACAGGAAAAATTGATTCTGTATGAATTCAGCACCAAGTTCAAGTAGCCCTGCTCAGTTCAGGTTTCCCTCATGTGTGAATCATTCAACACTTATCAATGGAAATAAGAGCAGGATTTCCGCGTCCAGGATCTGTTTTGGAATCTCTGCCACATGGGGAAAACAGGCACTGGCTGCAGATTTCAAATAGAGAAGGAGAAATTTATGCCACAGAGACTGTGACAACATTGAAAGCAAGTTGTTTCAAAACCAACAAGTGTTGTTACTTCACAACTGATGTCAAAATGTAGACCAAGGTCCACTGAAACCAAAGCGAACTATCGAATCATTTAAACATTTAAGACAACGCAATGAGATCAGCCTTCAATTTTCCAGACTCAAAGCAATACAAATTAAGTT
Organism: Hemiscyllium ocellatum; assembly: GCF_020745735.1. NCBI lineage: Eukaryota > Metazoa > Chordata > Chondrichthyes > Orectolobiformes > Hemiscylliidae > Hemiscyllium > Hemiscyllium ocellatum. Next base: position 6,891,003 of record NC_083422.1, on the reverse strand, counting down.
TATACAACCTGTCCCCAATATTCCTCTTTCAATCAACATCAAATGAAATAGAATTATAATTTAAGCTGTCATTAGAGGTGGTTTCCAGTCTACAAATTGGTCGCTGCATTCCCTACCTTATGAAAACATTTCAAAAATACTTCACTATGCGTAATGTGTATTGAGTCATCCTTGGACATGAAGGAATCAATACAAATCCAAGTCTTTCTTTTATTTAAGATAACGCTTTAAACACCTTAGCATAGCTGAAGGGTTTTATGGTAGAGCGGCTGAGTCCCTACCTCTGGTCTTGAAGGCCTGGATTCAAGTCCTCCTGTTCCAGAGGTTTGTCATGACATATCTGAAAAGGTTGATTCAAAATATCTATCAGAGATGATAGTCTTGAGTTCTGTTGACTCAATGTACAGTACATGATAGGGAAGGATAAAACACCACACTTGAATTCGGATTTATTTATCATGTAATTTAGACAGGAGCAAAGGGACAGAATTATTCAGAAAGTTCACATTTCTTGGAAATTACAAATTCAACTATGCCATTACAGCAAAGCAAAATTGCTAAGAAGAAGAAAAACAAAAATTTCTGGCCTTCAGTGTCACTTTCTTTCCCATTTTTATGATGCAAGATCATCTGTAACTGACTGAGAAACTATACTGAAATCAAATTGAAGCTCTTTTAACTGAAGTGTAAAACAGACATTTCAATGAAAAAAAGCCATTATAAGAGAGATATTTTGAAGAATCTTACAGATAAATGTTAGTTCAGGAATAAAGTGGATCTATGATTGACAACAGAGGTCGTATTAAGGGTAAGACTGATGTACTTAATTTATCGTTTTTTGTTATACAAGCTTAATTGAGAGGAAACCTGTGAAAGGATCAAGCAGGTAAAATATTAAGAACTGTTCTTAACTTGTTCCAAGCTCATATTTTTAGCCCACTGATCAGAAGTACACTGCTTCGATGTGTCCTGGGGATTACAATTTAAGGAAACCAATGATGTTAATGTATCTCTGGACATCAGCGTGCATCTTGGAGACCTGAAACAGCGAACTTTACAGCTGACCCTGGAGGAACCTGTGTGGGAAGCTAACAGCACAGGAACAGTTAAATGTATAGTTTTTAAGTTTAATCTTGCTGTAAGTCCACAGTAGTGAGCAGAGTGAGCTCTTTCTTTATTCTATGTTTATTGACATCTGTCCCTTGATTAAATTTTAAAAATATAAACTATAAGTACTAAGTTAGCTTGGAGCACTGTTTTTAGAGCAAAAAGATGGTGCTATATTCTGGGTTTGTCAATCGTGAAGAAGCAAAGATGGCCTTTGGTAGAGTAATGTACTCTTCCTGTTGAATGTGGGAGTTTCCATATTACTGATGATTTTGTGTCCTTGGTTGTGAATCCTATCAGATCACGTGGATTGGTTGGAGCAGCAGTTCAAGGCAATAAGGAATTTACAAGTGATGGATGGCAGTTATAGGAAGGGAGAAAAGTCACAGATACAGTCAGAGAGATGGGTCAATTCCAGGAAAGGTAGGAAGGGTGGGCAGGTAGTGCAGGAGTCTCCTGTGGCTATCCCCAACTCAAACAAGCATGTTGTTTTGGAAAATGTAGGGAGTGATGGACTCTCAAGGGAATGTTGCACAAATAGCCAAGTTGCTGGTATCGAGGCTGGCTCTAATGTAATGAGGGTTATGTTGCGTTCCAAGTGATCGATTGTGATAGGGGATTTTCTAGTCAAGGGCACAGACAGACATTTTAGTTGCCAGCAGAGGAAAATCAGAATGATGAGTTGCCTCCCTGGAGCAAGCATAAATGATATCTCAGAGAGGGTACAAAATATTCTCAAAAGGGATAGGCACCTGCAGGAGGTTATTGTTTGCAGTGGAACTAACGAATAGGAAGGGAAAAGGATGAGATTCTGAAGGGTGAATATAGAAAGTGAGGAAGGAATTTAAAAAGGAGATCCTCGAGGATAGTAATATCTGGATTACTCCCAGTGCTACCAGCTAGTGAGAGTAGGAATAGGAGGATAGAGCAGATGAATGCATGGCTAAGGAGCTGGTGCAGGGGAGAAAGATTCACATTTTTGGATCATTGGAATCTCTTCTGGAGTAAAAGGAGGATGGATTGCACCTGAATTGCCAGTATATTATCCTGGCAGGGAGATTTGCGAGAGCTGCTTGGACTATTTAAACTACTACGGTGGAGGGGGGTAGGACCTAGAGAAATGGTGAGGGTAGAGATCAATCTGAGACTGGTACAGTTGAGAAAAGGTGCGAGTCAAACAGTCAGGGCAGGCAGGAACAAAGCAGAAAACAAGGTTGGTCTGATAAATTAAACACCATTTACTTCAATGCAAAAGACCAAACAGGGAAGGCACATGAACTCAGGGCATGGTTAGGAACATGGGACTGGAATATCATAGCAATTATAGAAACATGGCTCAGAGATGGGCAGGACTGCAGCTTAATGTTTCACGATACAAATGCTGCAAGAAGAATAAAAGGTGGGGGAGGGGGCAAGAGAGGAGGGGGTGGCGTTTTTGACAAGGGGTAGCATTACTGTTGTATTTAGGAAGGATGTTCCTGGGAGGACATCCAGGAAAGATACTTGGGTGGAACTGAGAAATACAAAAGGGATGATCACCTTATTGGGATTGTATTATGGACTCCTGAAGAACCAATGGGAAATTGAGAAACAAATTTGTAAGGCGATCTCAGTTATCTAAGAATAACAGGGTGGTTATGGTAGGAGATGTTAACTTTTCAAACATACACTGGGACTGCCATCATGTTAAGGGTTTAGATGGCAAGGAAGTGTCCAAGAAAATGCTCTGATTCAGTATGTGGCTGTACCCACTAGAGAAGCTGCAAAACTTGACCTACTCTTGGCAATAAGGCAGGGCAGGTGACTGAGGTGTCAGTGGGGGAGCACTTTGGGGCGAGGACCCATAATTCTAATAGTTTTAAAATAATGATGGAAAAGGATAGACCCTATCTAAAATTGGAAGTTCTAAATTGGAGGAAGGCCAATTTTGACGATATTAAGCAAGAACTTTCAAAAGCTGATCGGGGCAGATGTTCACAGGTAAACAGACAGATAGAAAATGTGAGCATTCAAAAATGAGATAACAATAGTCCAGAGACAGTATATTCCAAAGAAGGAAGCACATGTCAGGTATAGATAGGAGTGACCGAATGAATCCTTCAAAGAGTACAAAAGGCAGTAGGAGTATACTTAAGAGGGAAATCAGGACAGCAAAAAGGGGACATGAGATTTCTTTGGCAAATAGGGTTAAGGAGAATCCAACGGGATTTTATAAATACATTAACGACAAAAGGGTAGTCATAGATAATGGAGATGTATAACACGGAAACAGACCCTTCAGTCCAATTCATCCATGCCAACTAAATATCCAAACCAATCTAGTCCCACCTGCCAGCACCCAGCCCATATCCCTCTAAACCCTTCCTATTCATATACCCATCCAGATACCTTTTAAATGTTGCAATTATACTAGCCTCCACCACTTCCTCTGGCAACTCATTCCATACACATACCACCCTCTGTGTAAACAAGTTGCCCCTTAGGGCTCTTTTATATCTTCCCCCTCTCACCCTAAACCTATGCCCTCTAGTTCTGGACTCCCCCCACCTGAGGGAAAAAGACTTTGTCAATTTATCCTATCCATGCCCCTAATGATTTTATAAACCTCTATAACGTCAGCCATCAGCCTCTGACACACCAGCGAAATCATCTCTAGCTTATTCAACCTCTCCCTGTAGCTCAAATCCTCCAACCCTGGCAACATGCTTCTCAATCTTTTCTGAACCCTTTCAAATTTCACAACATCTTTCCGATACGAAGGAGACCAGAATCGCACACAATATTCCAACAGTAACTAGGCAAAGAACAGGAGGCCTCAAAGATCAGCAAGGCAGCCCATTTGTGGAGCCACAGGAGTTCAGGGTGATACTAAACGAGTATTTTGCATCAGTATTTACTGTGGAAAAGGACATGGAAGACATAGAATGTGGGGAAATAGATGGTGTCATCTTGAAAAATGTCCATATTATTAAGGTAGTGGTGCTGGATGCTTTGAAATACATAAAAGTGGATAAATCCCCAGGACCTAATCAGGTGTACCCTAGATCTCTGTGGGAAGCTAGAGAAGTGATTGCTGGGCCCCTTGCTGAGAGATTTGTATCACTGATAGTCACAGGTGAGGTGCCGGAAGACTGAAGTTTGGCTCGCGTGGTGTCACTGTTTAAGAAAGGTAGTAAGGAAAAGCCAGGGAACGATACACCAGTGAGCCTGACATCAGTGGTGAACAAATTGTTGGCGGGAATCGTGAGGGCTGGGAATTACATGTATTTGGAAAGACAAGGACTGATTAGGGATACTCAACATGGCTTTGTGTGTGGGAAATCATGTCTCAAACTTGATTGAGTTTTTTGAAGAAGTAACAAAGAAGATTGATGACGGTACAGCCGTACATGTGATCTAAATGGACTTCAGTAAGGCGTTTGACAAGGTTCCTCATGGGAGACTGGTTAGCAAGATTAGATCTTAAGGAATACAGGGAGAATTAGCCATTTGGATACAGAACTGGCTCAAAGGTAAAAGAGGAGGGTGGTGGTGGAGGGTTGCTTGTCAGACTGGAAGCTTGTGACCAGTAGTGTGCCACAAGGATTGGTGTTGGGTCCACTACATTTTGTCATTTATATAAATGATTTGGATGTGAACATTGGACGTACAGTTAGTAAGTTTGCAAATGACACCAAAATTGGAGATGTCATGGACAGCGAAGCAGGTTACTTCAGAGTGCAAAAGGACCTTGATTAGATGGGCCAATGAGCTCAAAGTGGCAGATGGAATTTAATTTAGATAAATGCGGGGTGCTGCATTTTGGAAAAGCAAATCAGAGCAGGACTTATTCGCTAAACGGTAAAGGTCCTGGGGAGTCATAGTGATGTACAGCATGGAAACAGACCCTTCAGTCCAATCCGTCCATGCTGACCAGATATCCCAACCTAATCTAGTCCTACCCACTAGCATCCAACCCATATCCCTCCAAACCCTTCCTCTTCATATACCCATCCAAATGCCTCTTAAAATTTTGCAATTGTACCAGCCTCCACCACTTCCTCTGGCAGCTCGTTCCATACACGTACCACCCTCTGCGTGAAAAAGTTGCCCCTTAGGTCTCTTTTATATCTTTCTCCTCTCACCCTAAACCTATGCCCTCTAGTTCTGGACTCCCCCACCCCAGGGAAAAGACTTTGTCTATTTACCCTATCCATGCCCCTCATAATTTTGAAAACGTCTATAAGGTCACCCCTCAGCGTCCGACGTTCCAGGGAAAACAGCCCCAACCTGTTCAGCCTCTCCCTGTAGCTCAAATCCTCCAATCCTGCCAACATCCTTGTAAATCTTTTCTGAACCCTTTCAAGTTTCACAACATCTTTCCGATAGGAAAGAAACCAGAATTGCATGCAATATTCCAACAGCGGCCTAACCAATGTCCTGTACAGCCGTAACATGACCTCTCAACTCCTGTACTCAATACTCTGACCAATAAAGGAAAGCATACCAAATACCTTCTTCACTAAACTATCTACCTGCGACTCCACTTTCAAGGAGCTTTGAATCTGCATTCCAATGTCTCTTTGTTCAGCAACACTCCCTAGGACCTTACCATTAAGTGTACAAGCCCTGCTAAAATTTGCTTTTTCAAAATGAAGCACCTCACATTTATCTTAGCTTTTGAACAAATCTTCCATGTGGGACCTTAATGAAACCACATCAACTACACTTTTCTCATCAATATAGTTAAAAATCACACAACACCAGGTTATAGACCAACAGGTTTAATTGGAAGTGTGCTTCCAATTAAACCTGTTGAACTATAACCTGGTGTTGTGTGATTTTTAACTTTGTACACCCCAGTCCAACACCGGCATCTCCAACTCATCAATATATTTAGTCACCTTTTCAAAAAAATCTCAACTGCATTAGTCAGACAGGATCTCCCTCTAACAAGGCAATGCCAACTATCTCTAATCAATTCCTGCCTTTCCATGTAATGATTAATCCTGTCCCTCAGAAATTTTTTAATAATTTCAGTGCCACAGACATCAGACGAATTGGCCTGTAATTACCTGGCCTGTCCCTGCTTCCCTTCTTGAACAAAGGAACATTCGTTATTCTACAGTCAGCTGCACTTCATAAGTGGCCAGTGAAGTATTAAATACATCCATCAGGGACACAAAAACATTGCTCCCCATAGCACCCTGGGATACATCTAATCAGACTCTAGGAATTTAACACCCCAACTGAAATTCTCAGCTACTTTATTTTTCTCCTTTATGAGTACAGATGGGCTATTCATCTAAGACTTCATCCACATCCACTGGCTTCACACAGAGGTTTTCCCTTTGAACTCTAACAAGTTGAACTTTTTCCTTGGTAATCCTCTTACTCTTAATATATTAATAAAAACCTTGATCCCCTCTACCAAAAAAATTGTGGCCCCTCTTTGTCCTCCGAACTTCTATTTTAAGCAATCTACTCCATTCTGTATATTTCTGGGGGGCGCCCTGTTGTCCTTCTTGACATCCCTCGACATCCTGGGTTTCCTGGACCTGTTGCCCCTTTCCTTCCCTTCACTCTTAAAGCAATACTTTGGCCCTGAATTCCCTCTATACTGCTTTTAAAATATTCCCACCTTCCAAATGCAATTGTACCTGCAAGTAGCTGCTCAGAGTCTGTTTGCCAGATCCCATCTAATGACACTGAAATGAGCTTTTGTCCTGTTTAGATACAACTTCTGCACTATCCTTATCCATAATGACTTTGAAATTTACAGGGTATCGTTACGATACCCAAAATGCCCACTCACTGAAACCTCAACTACTTGACTGGCTTCATTCTAGCAATGCTCCATCTCTAGTCAGACAACTTACGTACTGGCACAAAATGCTCTCCTTTAAAAATACCACTCTGTCTAATTCTTTCAGGCTAAGGCGATGTCAGGTAGTGTTAGAGAATTGTAGGAGATTTCAAGTTTGCTATCTCTCACATCTTTACTGTGTTCACGTCTGCTCCTCTATCTCCCTCTGACTGTTGAGAAATCTGTCGTATAATCACAGCAAGGTAATTGCCCCTTATTCATTTCTAAGCTCTACCTAGGTGACCTCATTTGAAGCCCCTTCTTCAGCATCCTCCCTCATTACTGCAGTGATGATTTCCTTTACGAATAATGTAATGCCCCCACCTAGCATGCCTGAAACTTCAATACTCTAGAATGTTGAGCTGCCAGTCCTATTCTTCCATCAACCAAGTATTAGTAACTGCTGATCAATGCTCTAAGTTCATCTGCCTTACAGGTTGAACACCTTGCACTAAAACAAATACAATTTAGCTATCTGGACTCTCATGTGTCTTACCCTGTCCATGTCTTCTTCAACTACTGGACTATCCTAGCATTCCTCCTGTATTGAATTAGACCTGGCACTGGAACTTGCATCTACTCCGTGCCCCACCCCCATGCTGAACTAGTTTAAAACCTCGACTGTACCAGTATTTTCAGCCATTTCTTGATCTCGGCCATTTCTTGAATCCAACTGGTTGTAGCCTGCCATCAGTGGTTGGGGAGATGAGAACAAAGTATGAATATCTCTTCCACTCAGTACATCAAGCCAACAATGGTCACAAATGCTTCGGCCCATAATGTTACTATACCAATATACTGGCCTGCTCCCTCATTGAGGGTAGAGATATTTAGAGAGCTTCCTCCAGTTATTTCTTTACTTGTTCACCATTGTTCACAACTGGATGTGGCAGAACTACAGAATTTTGATCTGAGCATGATTTGGAGATGCCGGTGTTGGACTTGTACAAAGTTAAAAACCACACAACACCAGGTTATAGTCCAACAGATGAGCAAGGTGAGGGCCCATGGTGTTCGAGGTGAGCCACTGGGATGGATTGAGGATTGGCTGTCTGACAGAAGGCAGAGAGTTGGGATAAAAGGTTCTTTATCGGAATGGCAGCCGGTGACAAGCGGTCCCGCAGGGTTCAGTGTTGGGGCCACAGCTGTTCGCATTATATATTAATGATCTGGATGAAGAGACCGGGGGAATTCTAGCAAAGTTTGCAGATGATACAAAGATGGACAGGCAGGTAGTACTGAGGAAGTGGGGAGGCTACAGAAGGATCTAGACAGTTTGGGACAGTGTCAATGGCTGATGGAATTCAACGTGAGCAATTGCAAGGTCTTGCACTTTGGCAAAAAGAATAAAAGCATAGACTACTTTCTAAACGGTGAGAAAATTCGTAAAGCCAAAGTACAAAGGGATCTGGGAGTGCTAGTCGAGGATTCTCTAAAGGGAAACATGCAGATTGAGTCCGTGATTAAGAAAGCGAATGCAATGTTGTCACTTATCTCAAGAGGGTTAGAATATAAAAGCACCGTTGTGCTACTGAGACTTTATAAAGCTCTGGTTAGGCCCCATTTGGTGTACTGTGTCCAGTTTTGGTCCCCACACCTCAGGAAGAACATACTGGCACTGGAACGTGTCCAGCGGAGATTCACACGGATGATCCCTAGAATGGTTGGTCTAACATATGAGGAACAGCTGAGGATCCTGGGATTGTATTCATTGGAGTTTAGAAGATTAAGGGGAGACTTAATAGAGACGTACAAGATAATACATGGCTTGGAAAAGGTGGACGCTAGGAAATTGTTTCCGTTAGGCGAGGAAACTAGGACCCGTGGACACTGCCTTAAAATTAGAGGGGGTCAATTCAGAACAGAAATGCAGAGACATTTCTTCAGCCAGAGAGTGGTGGGCCTGTGGAATTCATTGCCACAGAGTGTAGTGGGGGCCAGGACACTAAATGTCTTCAAGGCAGAGATTGAAAGATTCTTGTTGTCTCGAGGAATTAAGGTCTACGGGGAGAATGCGGGTAAGTGGAGTTGAAATGCCCATCAGCCATGATTGAATGGCGGAGTGGACTCGATGGGCCGAATGGCCTTACTTCCACTCCTATGTCTTATGGTCTAACAGATGTAATTGGAAGCACTAGCTTTCTGAGCGCTGCTCCTTCATCAGGTGGTTGTAGAGAACACAATTGTAAGATACAGAATTTATCGTAAAGGTTTACAGTGTGATGTAACTGAAATTATACATTGAAAAATACCCTGTTTGTTGAGTCTCTCATCTATTAGAATAACACGGTAGTTTCACTTCTTTCATATGTAAATCACAACAACTTCTTTAAAAACAAGCTACATTCTCAGGTTAACTGTAACAATTGGTCCTGGATCAGTGGTGCTGGAAGAGCACAGCAGTTCAGGCAGCATCCAACGAGCAGCGAAATCGATGTTTCGGGCAAAAGCCAGACTCAGTCCTGCCGAGTTTTCACATCCCTCCAGAACCCCGAGGGGAACACTACCCCTGCTCATGACTCCACCCCCATTCCCCCCACCATCACACCCACTCCAGGTATTGGCTCCAACCCCACTCCTAGCTCCACACCCACACCAGATCCCAGCTCCCAGCCCTGCCGAGTTTTCACTATCACTCCAGACCTCTCCCTCACTGAGGACGAACGATCAGTCCTCAGCAAAGGACTCACCTTCATCCTCCTCCGTTCATGCATCAATGAATTTAATACACGCCGCGACGTCAAACAATTATTCCGTCGCCTCCACCTCCGAGCTTACTTTCACAACCAGGACTCCCGCCCACCTTCCGAGGACCTCTTCGCCCACCTCCAACACACTGCATCCACCTGGACACCCCGTGCTGACCTATTACCTGCCCTCGACCTCTTCATTTCCAACTGCCGCCGGGACATTAACCGCCTCAACCTGTCTACCCCCGTCCCCCGCTCTAACCTTTCACCCTCACAACGCGCAGCCCTCCAATCCCTCTGCTCCAATCCCGACTCACCATCAAGCCAGCGGATAAGGGGGGGCGCAGTGGTAGTCTGGTGCACTGACCTCTACACCGCTGAAGCTAAACGCCAACTCGAGGACACCTCTTCCTACTGCCCCTTCGACCATGACTCCACCCACCCCATCACCAAACCATCATCTCCCAGACCATGCAGAACCTCATCACCTCAGGAGATCTCCCACCAACAGCTTCCAACCTCATAATCCGGGAACCCCGCACTGCCCGGTTCTACCTCCTTCCCAAGATCCACAAGCCTGACCACCCTGGCCAACCCATTGTCTCAGCATGCTCCTGCCCCACTGAACTCATCTCTACCTACCTCGACACTGTCCTATCCCCCCTAGTCCAGGAACTCCCTATATACGTTCGAGACACCACCCACGCCCTCCACCTCCTCCAAGACTTCCGTTTCCCCGGCCCCCAACACCTCACCTTCACCACGAATATCCAATCCCTCTACACATCCATCCGCCATGACCAGGGCCTCCAAGCCCTCCGTTTTTTCCTCTCCAGATGTCCCCAACAGTACCCTTCCACCGACACTCACATTCGTTTGGCCGAACTGGTCCTCACCCTTAACAATTTCTCCTTTGAATACTCCCACTTCCTCCAGACCAAAGGGGTAGCCATGGGCACACGTATGGGACCCAGCTATGCCTGTATCTTTGTTGGCTACGTAGAACAGTTGATCTTCCATAATTACACCGGCAACACTCCCCACCTCTTCCTCCGCTACACTGATGACTGCATTGGCGCCACCTCGTGCTCCTGCGAGAAGGATGAGCAATTCATCAACTTCACCAACACATTCCACCCTGACCTTAAATTTACCTGGACCATCTCTGACACCTCCCTCCCCTTCCTGGACCTCTTCATCTCCATTAATGACGACCGACTTGACACTGACATTTTTTACAAACCCACAGCTACCTGGATTACACCTTTTCCCACCCTATCTCTTGCAAAAATCCCATCCCGTATTCCCAATTCCTCCGCCTCCGCCGTATCTGCTCCCAGGAGGACCAGTTCCACTATAGAACACACCAGATGGCCTCCTTCTTTAGAGACCGCCATTTCCCTTCTCACGTGGTTAAAGATGCCCTCCAACGCACCTCGTCCACATCCCGCACCTCCGCCCTCAGACCCCACCCCTCCAACCGTAACAAGGACAGAAAGCCCCTGGTGCTCACCTTCCACCCTACAAACCTTCGCATAAACCAAATCATCTGCCGACATTTCCGCCACCTCCAAAAAGACGCCACCACTAGGGATATATTTCCCTCCCCACCCCTTTCTGCCTTCCGCAAAGACCGTTCCCTCCGTGACTACCTGATCAGGTCCACGCCCCCCTACGACTCACCCTCCCATCCTGGCACTTTCCCCAGCCAACGCAGGAACTGTAAAACCTTTGCCCACACCTCCTCCCTCACCTCTATCCAAGGCCCTAAAAGAGCCTTCCACATCCATTAAAGTTTTACCTGCCCATCCACTAATATCATTTATTGTATCCGTTGCTCCCAATGCAGTCTCCTCTACATTGGGGAGACTGGGCGCCTCCTAGCAGAGTGCTTTAGGGAACATCTCCGAGACACCCGCACCAATCAACCACACCGCCCCGTGGCCCAACATTTCAACTCCCCCTCCCACTCTGCCGAGGACACAGAGGTTCTGGGCCTCCTTCACCACTGCTCCCTCACCACCAGACACCTGGAGGATGAACGCCTCATCTTCCGCCTCGGAACACTTCAACACCAGGGCATCAATGTGGACTTCAACAGCTTCCTCATTTCCCCTTCCCCCACCTTAACCTAATTTCAAACTTCCAGCTCAGCACTGTCCCCATGACTTGTCCGGACTTGTCCGACCTGCCTAGCTCCTTTTCCACCTATCCACTCCACCCTCTCCTCCCTGACCTATTACCTTCATCTCCTTCCCCACTCACCCATTGTACTCTATGCTTCTCTCTCCCCACCCCCACCCTCCCCTAGCTTATCTCTCCACGCTTTCAGGCTCACTGCCTTTATTCCTGATGAAGGGCTTTTGCCCAAAACGTCGATTTCGCTGCTTGTTGGATGCTTCCTGAACTGCTGGACTCTTCCAGCACCACTGATCTAGAATCTGGTTTCCAGTATCTGCAGTCATTGTTTTTACCCTGCAACAATTGGTGTCGGCCAGATATGTTGAAGGTGTTAGCCCCCTGTGTTCCCTGTCTGTGCCATAATATCTAGACTGATTCTAATCTAAAAAGTGAGTTAACAGAGTCTTACATGGATTCATGCAGTTTTTAAGCAAAGTACAATGTAACTCTGCAAGTACAAATTCACCCCACATAGCTATATGTTTACATGTGGGTTTGTGTGTGTGTCTGTCTGTCTGTCAGGAGTGGGGGGTTGTGAGTGTGAGACAGAATGTATATGTAGGTGTGTGTGAGTGTCGAGTATCTAAGTCTGTGAGAGGACGCATGTGAGAGTGTCTCTCTCTCTGTAGGAGTGTGTGTATGTCTATCTGTGTGTATAGTGCAATGGGGGTCACCTGTAGTGTGACGTGAATCCAAGGTCCCGGTTGAGGCTTTCCCTGTGGGTATGGAACTTTGCTATCAGCCTCTGCTCGGCCACTTTTTGCTGCTGCCTGTCCCAAAGTCCGCCTTGGGCCTCTGATCTTCGGGTGACCATCCTCCAAGGCAGCAGCACAAAGTGGCCGAGCGGAGGCTGATAGCTAAGTTCCATACCCACAGGGAGGGCCTCAACTGGGACCTTGGGTTTGTGTCACACTACAGGAGACCACTATTGCACAAATCACACGCACAGACATGCACAGTCACACATACATCCTCTCACAGACTTACACCACTTCTCTCTCTCTCTCTCTCTCACACACACACACACACACACACACTCACTCTCACTGACACTCATAACCCCCCACCCCAGCCAGACACACACCCTCCTACAGATACAAATTGCTGTCACGCGATTGGTGAATAGGGAACTCTGTTTCTAAAACACGAACTTGTAAAACGTGTGTTGGCTTTAAAGCAATTTGATCACCAACACTTTCAGTGTTATTTGTATTGCATGATTTTTGTACAGCGCAGGGTCACGCAAGAACGTAACTATCGCATTATAGAAGAAATTACTGTAAGTCAAATGACCAAAAGCTTAATCAAAGAGCATATCCCAATGGAGGAAAGTGAAATCAAATGGCAGAGGTTTAATGAGGGAACTTCAGAGGTTTAATGAGGGAACTTTAGAGCTGAGTTTCTTGAGTGCTGAAGGTAGGGTCATCATTGGTGGTCACACTAGTCATGAGATTAAAATTGGGGATGCTCAAAGGGGTAGAACTGGAGGTGTTCAGAGCTCTGCAGGCAGTAGAGTTGGAAGAACTAGAAATAGGAAAAGATGGAATGTATAAAGATAGAAAGGGCGAAGCCATGGGAAGAAAGGAAAATAAGGAAAAAATTGGAAAATTACCAGGTTGTTTAATTGAGTGCCAATAAACGTCAGCAAGCATATAGGTAATGCTTGAATAAAATTTGGTGCGAGTTAAAATGCATGAAGCTGAACTTTGGATAACCTCACATTTGCATAGGGTAGAAAGTGGGAGGCTGGCAAGGAGTGTAATGAGTATATTAGCTATTTAAAGTCTGGTTGAAGATTTGTAGCTCGGGTGTCCGTTGTTGTAGTTCTGTTCGCCGAGCTGGAAGTTTTTGCTGCAAACGTTTCGTTCCCTGGCTAGGGAACATCATCAGTGCTATTGGAGCCTCCTGTGAAGCGCTGCTTTGATGTTTCTTCCGGTATTTATAGTGGTTTGTTCTTGCCGCTTCCGGGTGTCAGTTTCAGCTGTAGTGGTTTGTATATTGGGTCCAGGTCCATGTGTCTGTTAATGGAGTTTGTGGATGAATGCCATGCCTCTAGGAATTCCCTGGCTGTTCTCTGTCTGGCTTGTCCTATGATGGTAGTGTTTTCCCAGTCAAATTCATGTTCCTGGTTGTCTGAGTGTATGGCTACTAGGGATAGCTGGTCGTGTCGTTTTGTGGCTAGCTGATGTTCATGGATGCGGATTGTTAGCTGTCTTCCTGTTTGTCCTATATAGTGTTTTGTGCAGTCCTTGCATGGTATTTTATAAACTACATTAGTTTGGCTCGTGCTGGCTATTGGGTCCTTTGTTCTAGTGAGTTGTTGTCTGAGTGTGGAAGTTGGCTTGTGTGCTGTTATGAGTCCTAAGGGTCGCAGTAGTCTGGCTGTCAGTTCTGAGACGCTCCTGACGTATGGTAGTGTGGCTAGTCCTTTTGGTTGTGGCATGTCCTCGTTCCGTGGTCTATCTCTTAGGCATCTGGTGATAAAGTTGCGTGGGTATCCGTTTTTGGCGAATACCTTGTATAGGTGTTCCTCTTCCTCTTTTCGCAGTTCTGGTGTACTGCAGTGTGTTGTGGCTCTTTTGAATAGTGTCCTGATGCAGCTTCGTGGGTGGTTACTTTCATAGTTTAGGACTTGGTCTGTGTGTGTTGGTTTCCTGTGTACCCTTGTGGTGAATTCTCCGTTGGGTGTTCTCTCTACTAACACGTCTAGGAATGGGAGTTGGCTATCCTTTTCCTCTTCTCTCGTGAATCGTATTCCTGTGAGTGTGGCGTTGATGATTCGGTGTGTTTTTTCTATTTCTGTGTTTTTGATGATTACAAAGGTGTCATCTACGTATCTGATCCAGAGTTTGGGTTGGATTTGTGGTAGGGCTGTATGTTCTAACCTTTGCATAACTGCCTCTGCTATGAGTCCCGAGATTGATGATCCCATGGGTGTTCCGTTGATTTGTTCGTATATCTGATTGTTGAATGTAAAGTGCGTGGTGAGGCACAGGTCTAGTAATTTAAGTATGCCGTCCTTGTTGATAGGTTCGGCCTCCTGTGTTCTGTTATGTATGTCCAGTAGGTTGGCTATTGTTTCTCTGGCTAGGGTTTTGTCAATTGATGTGAACAGTGCCGTCACGTCGGATGATACCATGGTTTCTTCTTTGTCTATGTGGGTATTCCTGATGATGTCCAAGAATTCCTGTGTTGATTGTATGGAGTGTTTGGATCCGCTGACTAGGTGTTTCAGTTTTTGTTGTAGTTCTTTGGCCAGTTTGTATGCTGGTGTCCCTGGTAGTGATACTATGGGTCTGAGTGGGATGTCTGGTTTGTGTACTTTGGGTAGTCCGTAGAATCTGGGGGTGTTGTTGCTTTCAGGTTTCATTCTTTTCTGGTCCGCTTTGGTTATCTGTCCGTTTTTTTGTAGATTCCTTAGTGTGTTGATTATTCTATTGGTGAGTTGTGGTGTGGCGCACGCCAGAAGTCATTAATTTTAAAAACCACTAATCAGGAATGGACCCGGACCATAGAACAGGCTATCACTATAGGACAGAACAGGACAACACTTCGCAAAAAAACGGCACTAAAAGAAAAAATGGACAAACTAACCCACAAACAGGAGGACACTACAACACACACCTGGGTTAAAAACCTCTCCCACAGACAGCTCACAGACATGGAAAGAACTATGCTGGCCAAGGGACTCAAATACAACTACAGGGATGCCAACACAGCAGACTTCCTAGCAGCACTAGAATGCACACTCAGGAACAATGGACTGACAGAAGAGACACAACAAACAGTGAGACAAACGGTCGTACCTATGATGATAAGAAAACGACATACACATAACCTCAACACCAAGGAGAGGGAAGCACTGGAAGCACTGAAAAATGACAAGAACATAATCATACTACCGGCAGATAAAGGCAGAATGACGGTCATCTTAGATAAATCAGACTACATCAATAAAGCACAACAACTACTTGCAGACACCAACACCTACCAAATGAAGGATTCCGACCCCACACCACAACTCACCAATAGAATAATCAACACACTAAGGAATCTACAAAAAAGCGGACAGATAACCAAAGCGGACCAGCAAAGAATGAAACCTGAAAGCAACAACACCCCCAGATTCTACGGACTACCCAAAGTACACAAACCAGACATCCCACTCAGACCCATAGTATCACTACCAGGGACACCAGCATACAAACTGGCCAAAGAACTACAACAAAAACTGAAACACCTAGTCAGCGGATCCAAACACTCCATACAATCAACACAGGAATTCTTGGACATCATCAGGAATACCCACATAGACAAAGAAGAAACCATGGTATCATCCGACGTGACGGCACTGTTCACATCAATTGACAAAACCCTAGCCAGAGAAACAATAGCCAACCTACTGGACATACATAACAGAACACAGGAGGCCGAACCTATCAACAAGGACGGCATACTTAAATTACTAGACCTGTGCCTCACCACGCACTTTACATTCAACAATCAGATATACGAACAAATCAACGGAACACCCATGGGATCACCAATCTCGGGACTCATAGCAGAGGCAGTTATGCAAAGGTTAGAACATACAGCCCTACCACAAATCCAACCCAAACTCTGGATCAGATACGTAGATGACACCTTTGTAATCATCAAAAACACAGAAATAGAAAAAACACACCGAATCATCAACGCCACACTCACAGGAATACGATTCACGAGAGAAGAGGAAAAGGATAGCCAACTCCCATTCCTAGACGTGTTAGTAGAGAGAACACCCAACGGAGAATTCACCACAAGGGTACACAGGAAACCAACACACACAGACCAAGTCCTAAACTATGAAAGTAACCACCCCAACACACACAAACGAAGCTGCATCAGGACACTATTCAAAAGAGCCACAACACACTGCAGTACACCAGAACTGCGAAAAGAGGAAGAGGAACACCTATACAAGGTATTCGCCAAAAACGGATACCCACGCAACTTTATCACCAGATGCCTAAGAGATAGACCACGGAACGAGGACATGCCACAACCAAAAGGACTAGCCACACTACCATACGTCAGGAGCGTCTCAGAACTGACAGCCAGACTACTGCGACCCTTAGGACTCATAACAGCACACAAGCCAACTTCCACACTCAGACAACAACTCACTAGAACAAAGGACCCAATAGCCAGCACGAGCCAAACTAATGTAGTTTATAAAATACCATGCAAGGACTGCACAAAACACTATATAGGACAAACAGGAAGACAGCTAACAATCCGCATCCATGAACATCAGCTAGCCACAAAACGACACGACCAGCTATCCCTAGTAGCCATACACTCAGACAACCAGGAACATGAATTTGACTGGGAAAACACTACCATCATAGGACAAGCCAGACAGAGAACAGCCAGGGAATTCCTAGAGGCATGGCATTCATCCACAAACTCCATTAACAGACACATGGACCTGGACCCAATATACAAACCACTACAGCTGAAACTGACACCCGGAAGCGGCAAGAACATCCATCAACAGACACATCGACCTGGACCCCACATACAAACTACTACAGCTGAAACTGACACCCGGAAGCGGCAAGAACAAACCACTATAAATACCGGAAGAAACATCAAAGCAGCGCTTCACAGGAGGCTCCAATAGCACTGATGATGTTCCCTAGCCAGGGAACGAAACGTTTGCAGCAAAAACTTCCAGCTCGGCGAACAGAACCACAACATATATTAGCTATGAAAAAGGTGACATCAAGTCTCTTTTCTTTTGGACACCTCACTTCACAGATACAAAGCATTGCTGCAAGTACTAACCAAAACAAATTTAATTCTAGTTGCAAAGTTCAAGTAATTTTATTTGTGTGGAATGCAAAAATGATTTATTTAAGAGAATTCCCATACCTCCTAAAGGCAAAACTCTAAGTTTGGAATTACGCAACTACACACTGAACTTAAATTTCTGATCCAAACAGACACTTAATAGATGTAAGGTGCAAGAAATTTGTGTGTCCTGTCAAAGGATTTACAAAATGGACAATATCACAAGTTCAGAATTTCATTCACTTAGTTTCTGAAGTGGTCTATTTGTTTGAGATCCATCCTTCCTCACCAATTTGAAGCAATGAGGTAAGAATTATGAAAATAGCTTTTTGCATCAAGACTTATTCTGCATATCCTGAATGAAAGGTAAAATACAGGTTTATCCAAAATAATTCCATCTTTAACAAGAAATCACAGATCAGCATGAATGAAAATAAAAATGTTAACCAACTGGCTTTGCTTGTTTCTGAGAGAATTAGAATTCTTAACAATGGAACTAAAAATGATTCTGTTACTATGGTGCAACCAATCACCGGTTGTTACATTATTATGGCAATATATATACACTCCATAGTCGATCAACAACAAATTCCAGTCATGCGCAGACTGTCCTATTTTCATGTCGAACAGATCATCGTTTTCAAAATTATGATTCTGATACATATGGTGTTGCAATGCAAAAATATGGAAAATGCTATTGATAATATGACATTTTAACATAGACACAAAGGGAGCAACACAATAATTACTGAGTAATGAAATCTTGGTGAATGATTTAAAGCCAGCAAATATACTAGTCTCAAGGTTTTACCAATTTCACGGTTCACAGTCAAGGGATGAACTTATTAAAAAGAACACAAAGACCAAGATTGTTATCTAAATTCTTCCAAACCACAGAGCCAGAGACAAACGAAACCTGTCCCCACCTCACTGCCTCAACAAGTCAACTCAGTATCTCCATCTTTCCTGCGATCTTGTTCTTTTTATCTCAGTTTCATGTAAAGAAGCATATTCATCAAGGATATTAATTGACAGCTTACGCATAAAAATGGATAGAATTGCAGAATCCAGTCACCAAGAAAAAAAAATCAAATTAATCTTTTCAGTCACTATGCAATAGTGGTCATGACAATACAATGTGAAGACAGCTGAACAGTCCAATTGATTGAAAACCGTGCAATGTCACATGTACTCCGACTGAAGCAGAACATCGAATGAACATCGAGCCAAGATACAGAACAAGAATGAACAACAATTGGTAATTATCAACCCTCAGGAATTAGAATATTCCATGTGATATAGGGCTAGATTTTGACCTCAGCAATTACTGTTCATGGCAACTGAAAGCTTCAATTTGGTAGTGTTCATGTTTTATGCATTCTGATGCTTCTGCCCAGGTAAACAGACATAAATTTCTTTTAAGGTTCAGTTTTAATGCAAGATACAACTCCAATAAATCGCAAACTGCATCATCCCATTACAGGTTGCAATAGGAGGTATGCCATCGAGAGATGGAGCTGTCAACAGTTTGTAAGGTCTTGGAGACTATGATCTCTCATGTTATATGTTTTCTGTTATCATTTTGGAAGGTATACTGAAAAGCACTCGCCAAAAAACTACTTGACTTTATATATACACATATATATTCATGATTACAGAGAAGCCTTCTAAGTCAAAAATATATGTCTCATCTTACTGTAGGAAACAAAACAAGGCCCTGTTCCATTTAACGGGCTGATTTGGTCAATACTTATGTCTGGACTTTAACTGCCTCCTTCTCTAGCAGAAGAAGCAAAACCATTTTTGTGATTTTCCAGGAAATCTTCTCAAATGAAGATCAAAAACAGCAAAGCAAAAGACAGGAAAATGAGTGGGTGCACAATGGACTCTTCTGATCCACTTAGACAATTAAAGAGATTAGAATATTCAACAAAACATTGACAGAATAATGCCACAAAGTTTTACATCGTTAAACAGAAATAAACTGAACTGTATATTGCAAGGATTGAAACAAAGTTTGCACTATTAAGACAATGACTGACTTTTAAAGACTTCACACAATGAATTAAATTCTACTCTTTATTTAGGTACTCAAATTGAATGAGTCAATCAAATGCAATACAAAGAAACCAAAGAATTGTGAATGCTGGAAATATGAAATAAAAAGGAAGTTGGGTGGTCAACAGTTACACAAGAATAGGATCCAGGAGGTGGTCCTCGTGGACAAGATGATCTCAAAAAGGGGCGAAGAGAAACAAAGGAGCAACTACACAAAGAAGCAGGAAGGGATATAAGCAAAGACAAAGAAGTCCACAGACTTGGTGCACGTTATTAGAGAAGGGACAGGACGAAGCTTGAAGACAATGGTGTGCGACAGAGAAAATAAATTGGATTATTTCTGCATTCCAGGATGATCTTGAAATAATTACTACTTTTAGAAGACCAAGATTTGATCATGCTTTATATTGGCAAGCCAGATCTGGCAGTGGATTATGTAATAAGCTGCTCATCATTACATTTCAAATCAGTTCTCCCTGGGCCTAAGGGAACACACATGGGAGCTTTACCAGGGGAAAGGCGGGATGAAAGACAGCAATTATTTTGCTGTGATGTGGGCATCAAAATAAAAGTGAGTGCACCATTCAGGAAGCTGCAAAAAAA
Organism: Hemiscyllium ocellatum; assembly: GCF_020745735.1. Taxonomy (NCBI): domain Eukaryota; kingdom Metazoa; phylum Chordata; class Chondrichthyes; order Orectolobiformes; family Hemiscylliidae; genus Hemiscyllium; species Hemiscyllium ocellatum. Next base: position 6,870,684 of record NC_083422.1, on the reverse strand, counting down.
TGCAGGGCCTTGGGCTAGACAGTTGAGATTTCAGAAGTGTAGCTTCAAGCAAATTAAAAGACACTTTCTTCTCAGGATGAATACTGAAACAGGGATGGGGTTATCTCATGATCGATACAATGGGATGACCAAGTCACATGAGAGTGCAAGGTCAGTGGCGAAGAGTCGGGGAGTTCACATGGAGGAAAAGTTAGAGATGATGGCAGGGAAAAGAAATGTGAACTCAGAAGAGATCATAAGACCACAAATGTACAAACAGAAATAGGCCATACAAACAGCACAGCTATTTCAACAATCAATGAGATTACTGCTGATCTGATAACTTCAAATCCATTTTCCTGCCATATCCCATAACCCTTGATATCCTTACTGAATGAATATTGGTCTATTTCAGCCTTGAATATAACATGACAATGAACTAGCCTTGACAGCCTTGTTCCACAGACTCTCTCCCCTCAGAAATTGTTCTTCATTTTGGCTTTAAATAGGGTGACCCCTTATTCTGAGATTATGCCCTCCGGTCCTAGACTCTCCCACAAAGGGAAGCAACCTGTCAAGTCCCCGAAGAATCTTGCATGTTTCAACAGGTTTGCCACTCATTCTTCTAATTTCATTAAGTACAAACCCAACCCATTCAATGTCTCCTCGTAAGAAAATCTCTCTATACCCGGAATCAACCAAGTGAACTTCCTCTGGACTGCTTCCATTGCCACTATATTTTTCCTTAAATAAGGATGCCAAGGAGAATGAACTGTGTTAAGATGGAGATTGAACTCTCAGGTTGAAGAGTCATTCAGTGTAAAAACTGAGGATTGAATGTTGTAAAGGCATTATAAACTTGAGAAAAGTTTTATCATATTTCGAAGAGTGGTAGAGAATTACGATTCTGCATTTATGAGGGGTGGAACAAAGGGAGATGCACAAAGGAGGATAAAGTGCCAGAGGAGTAGGTGGTCCAGAAAAGTATGATCTGATAAACATCTCAGCATCACTGTGGTGGTGGAGGATAGAGCTCAGCATTAAGGCTTCAGTGAGAGCAAAGTCGCAATCACTCCTCAGATATCTTTTCCTATATTCTACAATATTTAAATCCACAGACATTTGTCTTAAGTAGCCACTTTCTCCACTAAACAGAATTCTCTGGTCACAAGTATGACAACACCTTAGACCTTAATACAATCAAAATTTATCCAGGTCAATGCTATCATTGGTTTCTTTTAAAACCCAGATAATATTGAAAGAGCTGCTGCACTGATCATTTTCATTTCCATCTGCAAACCAAGGTGGCACGGTGATTCTTGTTCAAGGCTCGGGTCTTTCAGAATACAGAGGCAGTTGACAGTGTTGAGTTTTCCGTCAGGCAATTTAGTTACGAAGAAGCTCTGAACAGAGGATAAATGCACAATTTATATTTGTTTTTTCACTGTTCTGCTCCTGGAGTGGAGCTTACAAGGCATTAGGCCCATACCGAGTTCCTTAATTAGGCTCCAAGGAACAACAGAAAAATAAATACTCAAAAAGGAACAAAATTTTGAGCAAAATAGTTGTTAAAAGCTTAATTTTTGTTATATTTAAGAAGGTCTGAATTGATGCGAAAACAATGCGCACTCAACATTTGTCCAAGCATCAAGTATACTGGAAAATTGTAATTTACTAAACCAAAGAGTGAGTTCTGAGCACATTTTCCCCATTTTTTTTCTAATTTAAAAGTGCTATTATCCCTGAAAGAGTAGACCTTTTTCCTTGACTGAATGCTACTGGGCTTCCTCAATTTTACAGCTAACACCATTTGAAGCATAAGAGCTTGAGGGGCATATGAATGGACAAGGCAGCTGAAAGGAACGTAAACCACAATCATAAAAAATTATGCAAAATCTAACCTGAGAAGGTGAGAGAACGTTCGGAATCTCAACACTCTGACATCCACTGCAGAAAATCATTTGAAAGTACAGAACTGAAGTATTATATAGGTCCTGGGATTACAGAAAAGTTGACACACAAAATCATGTACAATACTCTCCTTATAATCATAATTATTTATGATCCACGCATCAAGATGGCTCCGGAAAAGAAGCCTGTCTGCTTCTATCACCAGGCCTGCAGCATCCTTTCTTCCAACTACGTTTTTCTAACATCAAGTTCATCTTACCTTCAAGACAATAAGGACTGCAGATGCTGGAAATCAGAGTCAATAGATGTGGAGCTGGACAGTACAGCAGATCAGACAGCATCCGAGAAGCAGAAAGTCAACGTTTTGGGCCAAAACCCTTCGCCTTATCTTCTATTGGCAGCTTCATGTAAGGAAGAATGCTCTGAGAGGCTGTTGCAGCAGAGAATGTAGTGTGGATCTGGTTGTTCCTCATGGCTGCGTCCTGGTGGGTCCATTGAGTAGGCTGCTTGAAGGCAAGGTGGGCCCGAGCCCAGGATTCTAATGACTGGCCTGGAACCTCTCTCAGTAGCTTTGGTGGCCTGGGATTCCACTCAGCAAATGGCAGAGGTCTGGGACTCCTTCAGGTGGCTTTGGTAGCAGTTTTCACCAGGTCAGTCTTGATTTCTTGTGGTGGCTTCAGCATAGATCTGTGACTCTATGTGACTTGCCTTCAGCATCATAGTGGTCTGGCCCAGGCTTTCAACAGGGAGTGTCAGGTCCTCAAGCCCAGAGCCGTGAGGTGGACAAATTCCTCGTTTTTAAATTTCTTTCATTTTTTTAAAATATACTATCATGAAAGGACCGTTGTTGAGCTTTTTTTAAAGTTGGTTTGTGGTTTTGCGTTTTTGAAGATCTGCAATGCTGGACTTTTTTTAAACTCAGAATCTGTACCCACGTATTCAGTGACCAAAATTCGGTGACTTTTACTCTAGTGATGGAGAGGGATAAGTGTGCACTACAGGGCAAGAGTTATAGCTGGGGGCAGGGAAATTATGATGCGGTGAGGCATGACTTAGGATGCATGGGTTGGAAAAGTAGGCTTCAAGGGAAGGGTGCAATCGATATGTGGAGCTTGTTCAAGGAACAACTACTCAGTGTCCTTGATAAGTATGTACCTGTCGGGCAGGGAGGAAAGAGTCGTGTGAGAGAGCCGTGGTTTCATAAGGAATTTGAATCCCTTGTTAAAGGGAAGAGGGCAGCCTATGTAAAGATGAGGCATGAACGTTCAATTGGGGCGATTGAGAGTTATAAGGTAACCAGGAAGGATCTAAAGAGAGAGCTAAGAGCAGCAAGGAGGGGATATGAAAAGTCCTTGGTTGATAGGATTAGGGAAAACCCAAAGGCTTTCTATAGATATGTCAAGAATAAAAGGATGACTAGGGTAGGAATAGGTCCTGTCAAGGATAGTAGTGGGAAGTTGCGTGTGGAGGCTGAAGAAATTGGGGAGACACTGAATGAATACTTTTCGTCAGTATTCACTCAGAAACAGGACATTGTTGCAGATGTGAATATTGAGTCACAATTAATTAGAATGGATGGCTTTGAGATACGTAGGGAAGAGGTGTTGGAAATTCTGGAAAGGCTGAAAATAGATAAGTCCCCTGAACTTGATGGCATTTAGCCTAGGATTCTCTGGGAAGCAAGGGAGGAGATTGCAGAGCCATTGGCCTTGATTTTTATGTCCTCGTCGTCTACAGGAATAGTGCCAGAAGACTGGAGGATAGCAAATGTGGTTCCATTGTTCAAGAAGGGGAGTAGGGATAACCCTAGTAACTATAGGCCGGTGAGTCTGACCTCTGTTGTGGGCAAAGTCTGAGAGAGAATTGTAAGGGATATGATTTATGAACATCTGGATAGGAATAATGTGATCAAGGATAGTCAGCATGGTTTTGTGAAGGGCCGGTCGTGCCTCACAAACCTTATTGAATTCTTTGAGAAGGTGACTAAGGAGGTGGACGAGGGTAAAGCGGTACATGTGGTGTATATGGATTTTAATAAGGCGTTTGATAAGGTTCCCCATGGTAGTCTACTGCAAAAAATACGGAGGTATAGCATTGAGGGGGAGTTGGAGGCTTGGATTAGGAATTGACTGGCTGGAAAAAGACAGAGGGTAGTAGTTGATGGTAAAAGTTCATCTTGGAGTGCAGTTACCAGCAGTGTTCCACAAGGATCTGTTTTGGGACCATTGCTGTTTGTCATTTTTATAAATGACCTGGAGGAGGGGCTAGAAGGTTGGGTGAGCAAGTTTGCGGATGATACGAAAGTCGGTGGAGTTGTTGACAGTGAGGAAGGATGTGGCAGGTTACAGCAGGATATAGATAAGCTGCAGAGCTGGGCAGAAAGTGGCAAATGGAGTTCAATGTCGCTAAGTGTGAAGTGATTCACTTTGGTAAGAGTAACAAGAAGATGGAGTACTGGGCTAATGGTCGGATACTTGGTAGTGTGGATGAGCAGAGGGATCTTGGTGTCCATGTACACAGATCTCTGAAAGTTGCCAACCAGGTAAATAGTGCTGTGAAGAAGGCATATGGCGTACTGGCTTTTATTGGTAGAGGAATTGAATTCCGGAGTCCTGAGGTCATGTTGTAGTTGTATAAGACTCTGGTGTGGCCGCATCTGGAGTATTGCGTGCAGTTTTGGTCGCCATACTATAGGAAGGATGTGGAGGCACTGGAACGGGTGCAGAGGAGGTTTACCAGGATGTTGCCTGGTATGGTAGGAAGATCGTATGAGGTAAGGCTGAGGCACTTGGGGCTGTTTTCAATGGAGAAAAGAAGGTTTAGGGGTAACTTGATAGAGGTGTACAAGATGATTAGGGGTTTAGATAGGGTTGACCATGAGAACCTTTCTCCACGTATGGAGTCAGATATTATGAGGGGGCATAGCTTTAAATTAAGGGGTGGTAGGTATAGGATTGATGTTAGGGGTAGATTCTTTACTCAGCGAGTCGTGAGTTCATGGAATGCCCTGCCAGTAGCAGTGGTGGACTCTCCCTCTTTATGGGCATTTAAACGGGCATTGGATAGGCATATGGAGGAAAGTGGGCTAGTGTAGGTTAGGTGGGCTTGGATCAGCGCAACATTGAGGGCCGAAGGGCTTGTACTGCACTGTATGTTTCTATGTACCTTTGTGTCTAAGGTGGCGCCAACAGTGGCAACTTGTAAAGATTTCTCCATACTCAAATGAGTACATGTGACAGTAATATATATTTTATAGTGATCCTTAAGAATGTGACTCAAATCAAGCTGAGCTCTGTTCATACTTTATGCAAAATAAGAGAATTACTAATTTTTATTCTGCCTAAGTCTGGCTGACTTCTTACTACTATTTTTACTAATATACAGTTGTCTAATAAATAAATATAGTTTTTGTTGTATATCATATGGTATAACAGGCCTGCCCATATACAAGTACACTGCATTTGTATTCTCTTGACTCGCCCCATCCCACTTTCCTAGCTATTTGCAGATCTAAAGGAGGATCATGGAGTCAAAACACTGACTTTTCTTTGCTCTCCACATACTGCCAAACCTGCTGTGTTTCTCCAGCACTCTATTTTTGTTTCATATTTCCAGCATCTGCAGTTGTTTGTTTTTTTTTATTTCAAAAATATACTTTATTCATAAAATTATTTGGATCTCTACACAATTGGTAGTGCCATTCTTGTGCACACATTACATTGCTTAACATACAGACATCGAAATTTATTTTCCATATACACAAGTCTGTACATGTACTATCCAGCTCTTCTGCTGAGTTGTCAGTGGAGCCCAAATGACTGGGTGGGCCCCCTGTTCTTCTTAGGCAGGCAGACGTTACATGGTGGTCTTTCCCCACCGTGCCTTGGCGGCAGCTGCCCCAAGCTTCAGCGCGTCTCTCAACATGTAGTCCTGAACCTTGGAATGTGCCAGTCTGCAACACTCAGTCAGGGTCAAATCCTTCAGCTGGAAGATCAACAGGTATCGGACTGCCCAAAGAGCATCCTTCACCAAGTTGATGATCTTCCAGGCACAGTTAACGTTTTCTCGGCGTGCGTCCCGGGGAACAGACTGTAGAGCACAGAGTCCCGTGTCATGGCTCTGCTCGGGACGAACCTCGACAAACACCACTGCATTCCTCTCCAGACTTCTTCTGCATCGACACATTCCAGAACGTGTGTGACAGTCTCACTGCCCGCCCCCCCCACCCGCAGTCGCTTTGAGGGCAGCGTGCGGTGCGGCAGAGTCCGGGCATGCATAAAGGATCTCACAGGCAGACCCCTTCTCACCACTATCCAAGCCATGTCTTGGTGCTTGTTGGAAAGTTCTGGCGATGAGGCATTCTACCAAATGGCTTTGACAGTCTGCTCGGGGAACCGCTCGATAGGATCCACCCTCTCCTTTTCCAGAAGGGCTCAAGGACACTACGTGCTGACCACTTTCTGATGGACTTGTGGTCGAAGGTGTTTTTCTTCATAAACTTCTCCACGAAGGACAGGTGATACGGAAAGGTCCAACTACTTGGAGTGTTCCATGGCAGCGAAGCCAGGCCCATCCTTCACAACATCGGGGACAGGTAGAACCTCAGTACATAGTGACACTTGGTGTTTGCGTACCGGGGATCCACGCACAGCTTGATGCAGCCACACACAAAGGTGGCAGTTTTTTGTGTTTATTTAACTCAGCAGCTGAATTCATTTTGAATCAAATTCTAAAAGGCTCATGCAGAAGCGTAATGCACCATCTCTGACATCACACTTTTAGGTCAAAGCTAATGTAAAGAAGTTTATTCTCGAGCCCAAATTTAAAATAAATGCAATGCTGTGGTATATGGGCAGACCTGTTGCACCATGTGATTCACAACTAAACTAAATTTTAGCCATGAAAGTCTCCATGAAAACAGAGGCTCGGGTCATTCAGAGTTCATTCAGGGACATTTTCAGATGGATATATTTGACCTTAGAGGTTAGAATTGCAGAGTGTGATTGATGGTCATGGAGAGTCACACAACATGTTGCTTGACAACAACAGCTGTTCTCTGCCAGGTAAAACAATTTATTTGGGGTACTGACTTAAGATTTTAAACTGTATTTTTATTGTAATCGGATTTCAATTAGCATATTCAGGATTGAGTACAAGGACTGTTCAATTTTGTGAATCAATGGCTGTGATTATTATATTGTATATATTATGTTAGATACCAGACCAACTTTCCCCACAATAACTGATAGAGATAGCCTAGACCATAATGTTTATTTTATTGTAAAGTCATGTGTAAGGTCCTGTGTGTTCCAGATAGGATTCAATTGGTCTGCCATCAAGCTTTAACCAAAACACACTTTATTCTTTCTATGCAATTAAAATGCAAAAGAATGAAGAATTAGTGTAACAACTCTACTGGCGTACTTAACAGGGCAATGTATTACTCAACCACTAATCATCAAATGTTTCAATAAAGGCAGCATCCCATAAACATAACCTTTGACAAAATGCAATGCAGCAAAACAGATATTTCATATGCTGCCTCTCTCTCCAGTCCATTCAAAACAATCTGTCCCTTCTGATTTCTGAAAAGAAAATTCTCTAAGTCTTCAATCAAAGAGCAGAAAGAACTCTGGCTGTCCGTTCCAGCAGCTAACTAACAAAAAAAACAACCAAAAACAAAGTCCTCTGAGTTTGTGAGTATGCCCAACCAACAACCCCACCCCCACGATTCTTTTGTCTTACTCGAAAACAACAACCAGGAAGAAACCAAAAACTCTTTACGAACTGCCTGCCAGGAGGAGATGTCTTGCCCCCACTGTGACAAAGATGGACTGAAAGAGAAACAGGACAGAATACATCTCTTAAAGACCTCATATCATCAAAATTAATTGTGATCCTCAATTCCAAAACTCAAAAAAAATTTTGGGAATTTCTAGGAAAAATTGTTGGAAGTCGTCATCAGGCAGCATCTGTGGAAATAAAGAGTCATAAATTGCCATTTCTGTTTCTCAATCCACAAGTGCTATCTGGCTCAGTGACCATTTTTACGAGTGATGGAGAGGATATGGGGCCCTGCACTTTAATAGCAATGACAGAAACGACCTGAGGTCTAGCATAAAAACCATGATTGTGTGGAAAACATGCCTTGGTTTGCTTTTCAGATTTAAAGCTTCGCTCAAGATAATCAAAATACCAGGTAGAAGTCTAATTACTTTTGGTAGATTTCAGATTCAATCCTCAATAGTAAAGGTTGAGTGCCACACAGCCATGACAAAAGCTTTGAGGGAGTATCTAGAAGTGCCAAAAACAAAATACAAGGATTTCAGCCACGAATAATGTGAGATCCACTCAATTAAGTCACAAAGGTGAGCACATGCAGTCTTTGTGATGGAGTTGATAGGGTGTCTAAAATTCTTGGGATAAAAGGTGCCTTAAGTGCAAATACTTTGAGTCAACTCAAGATCGTGATTAAAAGTGGAGATGGATGAGTGCAGCTGCCAGCATTTATCCAGGTGAATTTGCAGTTTAGCCAAGACAAAACACTGCAGAAACAAACAGTCTAGTAACATAAAGGGTCAAGAGGGTCCATCTGTAATTATGTACGTTGACACCAATCTTTTTCTTTTTTTATTCATTCATGGGATGAGAGCATCGCTCGCCAACAGCAGCATTTATTGCTCATCCCTAATTATCCAGAGGGCAGTTAAATGTCAATGACATTGCTGTGGGTCTGGAGTCACGTGCAGATCAGACTGGGTAAGGATGGCATATCCTTTTGGGAAGGAACCTCTGTGAACCAAATGGGTTTTGCCAACAATCAAAAATGGTTTCATTGGCACTATTAGACTCATAATTCTAGATTTTTATTGAATTCAATTTCCAACATTTGCTTTGTCAGGATTCAAACCTGGGTCCCCAGAACATTACCTGGGTCTCTGGATTAATAATACTGTCATAATACCATTTGGCCATTGCCTCCCCACACAACAGGGAACAGGAATTAAGTAAAGCTGCTTCCTTAAGATTTCTTGCTGTGAAGGCATATATGGAGATGAGGCTACTGATGAGAGATAGAAGCTTTTCCATCAGATAGGGAAGAGTGAAACAAAACAGGAACTGCAGGGAGTTGGCAACATTTGAATGAAAAAAATGATAACAACATGAAACTCACTCCAGAATCCTATGACTGTAGTGAATAGCATTGATGTGTTCAATTGGAAATGACTAAGTATATGTGCAAGAAACAAATTAAGAACCATTGATAAAATAAACTGTGGAGGTGCATGTGGAGCAATAGCCGGTTGGACAAAGAACTTGTTCGTTTGTTGCATATTTAATCAAACATCAGAGCGGCACGGTGGCACAGTGGTTAGCACTGCTGCCTCACAGCTGGGCGGCACGGTGGCACAGTGGTTAGCACTGCTGCCTCACAGCGCCTGAGACCCGGGTTCAATTCCCGACTCAGGCGACTGACTGTGTGGAGTTTGCACGTTCTCCCCGTGTCTGCATGGGTTTCCTCCGGGTGCTCCGGTTTCCTCCCACAGTTCAAAGATGTGCGGGTCAGGTGAATTGGCCATGCTAAATTGCCCGTAGCGTTAGGTAAGGGGTAAATGTAGGGGTATGGGTGGGTTGCGCTTCGGTGGGTCGGTGTGGACTTGTTGGGCCGAAGGGCCTGTTTCCACACTAAGTAATCTAATCTAAAAAAAACCTTGAAAAGAGGAAGAGATGACTGACCAGTGTGAAAGCTGCAAAAGTGACAAGGAGCCTTGCGAAATATGGAATGACAACATACTATGTCATAGAGTTATTATGGGAGAGGGATAACCCCAATTTATACAAATTCCACAACAAAGTTTCAAGAAAAATGCCAAAGGCCTTCCAGATATCAAGTACTTTGGAAAGCAAACACCACTTATAATTTAAACAAGGATTGGACTACAGACACTGCCCAACATTTCAACTTTTCCTCCCACTCTGCCGAGGACATGGAGGTCCTGGGCCTCCTTCACCGCCGCTCCCTCACCACCCGATGTCTGGGGGGAAAATGCCTCATCTTCCGCCTCAGAACACTTCAACCCCGGGGCATCAATGTGGACTTCAACAGTTTCCTCATTTCCCCTTCCCCCACCTCACCTCAGTTCCAAACTTCCAGCTCAGCACTGTCCCCATGACTTGTCCAACCTGCCTATCTTCTTTTCCAACTATCCGCTCCGCCCTCCTCCTTAACCTATCACCTTCATCCCCTCTCCCACTCACCTATTGTACTCCATGCTACTTTCTTCCCCACCCCCATCCTCCTCTCACTTATCTCTCCACTCTTCAGGCACTCTGCGTGTATTCCTGATGAAGGGCTTTTGCCCGAAACGTCAATTTTACTGCTCCTCAGATGCTGCCTGAACTACTGTGCTTTTCCAGCACCTGTAATCCAGAATCTGGTTTGCAGCATCTGCAGTCATTGTTTTTACCTTGTACTACAGACACCCAGTAGTCAATGGGAAATTGAAAAACAAATTTTTAGAAGACATATTATCTGGAGGAATAACAGGGTGATGATTTGGAGATGCCAGTGTACAAAGTTAAACATTACACAACACTAGGTTATAGTTCAACAGGTTTAATTGGAAGCACACTAACTTTCTGAGCGCCGCTCCTTCATCAGGTGGTTGAGCTGCACTCTGAAAGCTAGTGTGCTTCCAATTAAACCTGCTGGACGATAATCTGGTGTTGTGTGATTTTTAACTAATAACAGGGTGAATTTTAACTTTACAACTTTTTACTTTAACTTAACTTTCTCTTTGTATAGGATAGTGAAGGAGGCGTTTGGTATGCTTTCCTTTATTGGTCAGAGTACAGAAGTTGGGAGGTCATGTTGCAGCTGCACAGGACATTGGTTAGGCCACTGTTGGAATATTGCATGCAATTCTGGTCTCCTTCCTATCGGAAGGGTGTTGCGAAACTTGAAAGGGTTCAGAAAAGATTTACAAGGATGTTGCCAGGGTTGGAGGCTTTGAGCTGAACAGGCTGGGGCTGTTTTCCCTGGAACGTCAGAGCCTGAGGGGTGACCTTATAGAGTTTATAAAATTATGAGGGGCGTGGATAGGATAACTAGACAAAGTCTTTTCCCTGGGGAGTCCAGACCTGGAGGGCATAGGTTTACGCTGAGAGGGAAAAGATATAAAAGAGACCTAAGGGGCAACTTTTTCACGCAGAGGGTGGTATGTGTACGGAATGAGCTGCCAGAGGATGTGGTGGAGGTTGGTACAATTGCAACATTTAAAAGGCATTTGGATGGGGATATGAATAGGAAGGGTTTGGGGGGATATGGGCTGGGTGCTGGCAGATGGGACTAGATTGGGTTGGGACATCTGGTCGGCATGGACGGATTGGACCGAAGGATCTGCTGTACATCTCTATGACTCTAAATATAGACTGGGATTGTGATAGTGGTAAGGGTTTGAATGGAGAGGAACTTGTTATGCCTGTACAAGAAAATTTTCTGATTCGGTATATGAATGTACCTACTAGATAATGTAGAAAACCTGATCTACTCATTGGAAATAAGGCAGGGGCAAGAGAGTGAGGTGTCAGTGGGGGAGCACCTTGAGGCCAGCAACCAAAAGTATATTTGTTTTAAAATAGTAATGAAAAATGATAGACTGGATCTAAAAGTTTCTAAATTGGAGGCGGTATTACGCAAGAGCTTTCAAAAGTTGATTGGGGGCGGATGCTCACAGGTAAAGGGACGGCTGGAAAATGGGAAGCCTTGAAAAATTTGATAACGAGAGTCCAGAGACAATATCTTCCTCTTAAGGTCAAAGGCAAGCCTAGTAGATGTAGGGAATGTTGGAAGACTAGAGAAATTGATGTTTTGGTTAAGAATAAGAAGGAAGCATACGTCAGGTACAGACAGCAAAGACCGAATGCATCCTTGGAAGAATATAAAGGCAGTAGGAATATATTTGAGGAGGAAATCAGGAGGGCAAGAAGGGGTCATGAGATTGCTTTCGCAAATCAGGTTAAGGAGAACTCAAAGGGATTTTATAAACATACTGACAATAAAAGGGTAACTAGGAAGAGATTAGGACCCCTCAAAGATCAGCAAGGCAACCTATGCAGGAGATGAGGAGATACTAAACAAGTATTTGTCATCAGTGCTTACTGTGGAGAAAAACATGGAAGATATAGAATGTAGGGACTAGATGGAGACATCTTGAAAAATGTCCATATTATAAGAGGTGGTGGTGCTGGATGTCTTAGAATGCATAAAGGTGGATAAATCCCCACGACCTGATCAGGTGTACCCTAGAACTTTGTGGGAAGCTAGGGAAATGATTGCTGGGCCCCTTGCTGAGATACTTAGGATCATTGCTAGATAGTGGTGCTGGAAAACTGCAGGCTAGCTAAAGTGATGCCACTATTGAAGAAAGATGGTCAGGAAAAACCAAGGAACTATAGAACCGTAAGCCTGACATCGGTGGTGGGCAAGCTATTGGAGGGATTTACATGTGCTTGGATAGGCAAGGACGGGTTAGGGATAGTCAACATGGCTTTGTGATGAGAAATCATGCATCATGAACTTGATTGATATTTTTGAAGAAGTAGCAAAGAGTATTGATGAGGGCAGAGCAGTGGACATGATCTAGATGGACTTCAGTAAGGCGTTCAACAAGGTTCTTTATTATAGATTGGTTAGCAATCATAAAGAATAAGCCATTAGGGGAGACAGTACTCACTTGAAATTAGAAGACAGAGGGTGGTGGTGAAGGGTTGCCTGGAAGCCTGAAAGCCTGTGACCACGAGTGTGCCACAAAGATCGATGCAGAGTCCACTGTTTTTCATCATTTAGATAAATGATTTGGATGTTAACATGGCAGGTATAGTTAGTAAGTTTGCAGATGACACCAAAATTGGAGATGCAGTGGACGACAAAGAAGATTACCTTAGAGTACAACTGGATCTTGATCAGTTGGGCCAGTAGACCGACGAGTGAGAGATGGAGTTTAAATTTGATAAATATAAGGTCCTACATTTTGGAAAGGCAAATCAGGGCAGGACTTATACCACACTTAATGGTAAGGTTCCATGGAGTGTTGCTGAACAAAGAGACCTGGGAGTGCAGGCTCACAGTTTCTTGAAAGTAATGTCACAGGTAGCTAGGATAGTGAAGGCGGCGTTTGGAATGCTTTCTTTAATTGTCAGTGCATTGAGTATAGGAGTTCGGAGGTCATGTTGCAGCTGTACAGGACATTGCTTAGGTCACTTTTGGAATATTGCATCCAATTCTGGCCTCCTTCCTATCAGAAAGATGTTGTGAAATCTGAAAGGGTACAGAGAAGATTTACAAGGATGTTGCCAGGTTTGGAGGGTTTGAGCCATAGACAGAAGCTGAATAGGCTGGGGTTGTTCCCTGGAGCGTTGGAGGCTGTGGAGTGGCCTTAAAGGTTTATAAAATCATGAAGGGCATCAATAGTATAGACAAGGTCTTTTCCCCAAGATTAGGGAGTGTGCAACTACAGAGCACAGGATTAGGGTGAGAGGGGAAAGATTTAAAAGGGACCTAAGGGGCAACTTGTACATGCAAACGGTGATTCGAGGATGGAATGAGCTGCCAGAGGAAGTGCTGGTACAATTGCAACATTCAAAAGGCATCTGGATGATATATGAATCGGAAAGGTTTACAGGGATATGGTCCAAGTGATGGCAGACAGGACTAGATTTATTTCTGATATCTGGTCAGCATAGACAATTTGGACCGAGGTGTCTGTTCCCCTGCTGTACATCTCTATGACTCACAGTTCACAAGAACACGCTTTAATCAAGGTTTGACTCTGCAGGATGGGGTGATAATGACATTTTTTTTTAAAGTATAATGATCAAAACAGAGGGCAGCCAATTGAAAATTAGTTCTGTGAAAACACTGGTTGTTCCAAGGTTTAGTCAGAACGGGTTCAAATCAGCAGAAACAGATCTCGGCTTGTACATGACACAAAATCTGCAGATAGATCATGCCATACTAAACTCAATGAAGAGATCAGGAAGGATAAACAATGAAGGCAGCTGATTTGTGCTATTGCAGGTTCTTCACATTTGTTAGAGCTAATTACAAAAGCTTCAGGGATTGTGATTTAAGGAGAGAGCTGATAATAACAAACATGTTTCCTCTTTTCCTCCAGGACATTCCAAGAGGCAAGAAAATGGAAGCAGAAAAGATGGCATCATGCCATAATATCTCTGGAATATGAATCCAGAGGCCTAGGCCAATACTCTGGGGGCAAGGATTTAAATCTCACCATCACAGCTGATGGAATTTTAATTCAGTTAATCAACCTGGAATTGAAACCGAAAGAATTTAGACTGGGTGACTGCATCACGGAATATCTACGCCCTGCCTGCAAAGTCGACCGAGCTTCCAGTTGCCTGCCATTTTAACACTCCACCATGTTACTTGGTCAACATCTCCATCTCAGGTTGACTGCAGTGTTCCAGCAAGCTCAATGCAAGCTGGAAGAACAACAACTCATTTTCCGCTTGGGGATCCTGCAGCCCTCCAACTCAATAATCAAGATCAATAATTTCAGAGTCTGAACTCTCCCATGCCGAAGACCTCCCCCCCGACACACACACACACACACACACACACACACACACACACACACACACACACACACACGTCCTTGCTATCACATAATCTGCCATTACATACTACCTCGTTGTTAGCCAATAATTGGTCTCTGAAATAGCCAAACCACAGTTTGAATGCAATAAGAAATGGGCAACGAATACTGGCATCCCCATCCCAAAAAAGAACAAATTTATCAGAAAATATTTATATTAGCACGGAACAACCATCTGAAATACCAAAATCTGAAGCAACCAAAATACTAGGCAAAAGGAAAATTGAAAAACACAAGGAAATTTGCACACAAAGTCCCTAAAAAGCAAAATAATCTGTTTTATTGATGTTGATTGCAGAATAGAAATTGGCTGTGGCAACAAGTCCTTTTTAGATGATAACATGAGGCTTTTACATCCAAATGGACAAGGAGGCACAGCTTTAAAGTACAGAGCTTTCTCAGTGCTGTACTGAAATGCTAACTTAATTTGGAAGCTAGAGTATGGTTTGAAATCCAGACAACACTGTTTAAAATCTGCAAGACAGATTGCTGTGTGTTTAGTTGATGTTTACAATGGACTATTGGACTGCAGTCAGGTTCAGCGCAGACAGAAATAGATCAGCACCTCTGTGACAGTCTATCTTCACATGTCAGTGACTGGATTTCATGCATCAATTTTACATCAAAAGGAGTACGACAGCCAAAATGACAAACTCCATCAAGAATATTTCAGGTTTCATTACAATGCTGGACAGAATATGCAAGATATTTCTATCAGCCAGAAGATACTGGCAATATTTTCACACTTGGATCCCTGGACCTTCATAAACTTCAGTATGGTATCAAGGGAAGACAGTAGAACAAATAAGTTATATTTTCTGAAGCTGTCATAGACAATGAGCCCATGTAATGCATCCACAGAATCCATAGGAACCTTTACAGGGTGGAAACAGGCTATTCAGCCCAATAAAGTCCACAGTGATCCGCCAAAGAGGATCCCACCCATACCCATCACCGTAATCCTGCATCTTCCATGGCTGACACACCTAATCTACACATTCCTGAACACTGGTAATTGGCAATGGTAATTTAGCATTGCCAATCCACCTGATTTACACATCTTTGGACTGTGAAGGAGACCACAGCATCCTGTGGAAACCCACGCAGACACAGGAAGAACGTGCAAAATCCACACAGTGACCCAAGGGTGGGATCCAGAGTGAAAACCCAAAACTATAGCAGTGAGTTGCCAACATTTTTGGATTAAATTTAGGTTGTTTTAAGTGAACTCCACAAACCCTGAAAACTTAAAAACTATTAAAGTAAAAACACAAAATCCTTTATACTCCACATTGGATTCAATGGTTGATCTGCCAGCTTTAAAGTATTTTTCTCTGTATCACATAGTCAATTCATTCCATTCCTGTTTCATATTCTCTGTTCCCCTTCCCCTCTAAATCACGTCTGCTCAATCTTCTTCATGTCTAAAGGTCATGCTTCCTCTCCAGCACACAAACTATTGTTCTCATGTCTCACAGAACAGCTTTTCAACACTGTTGAGCTCATTAGCATGTGCTGTACCCTTTCTGCTTTTTGTTTCCATTCTCTATCCCTTCACTCACTACTTGCTCAGAAATGAAAATACAAGGTAGCCAAGCAGAACTCAATTTCTCAGTCTTTGCAGTTCTGCATGTTCAACAGTTGTATACTCCTGTCATTTAGTCTTCCTATATGAAGGAAATTAACGTCTACAGAAAGAAATCCAGTGATTGTGGAGCTTCATGTTTGCTCTTTTAATGCTTGCTCTTCTCAAAAGCTTTGCTCACTCCTTCCTGCAGGCTTTATCCGTAACAGAGTTTAGTGTTCCAACTAATATTCCACATTGTGGAACTGAAACTGCAGTAGCTTATTTTCTTGCACTGCAGTCAGATTTTACATCAAATATTCAGCATCATTCATACTAGCCTGTCAAGAGTTCAAATATTTTCAAAAACACTCCATTTACGATTGAAGAATTTCATGTACACTTCTGTAAACTGTCATTTTACTACACTTGGAATTGATAAAAGAAATGTTCATAAAAACAAATACCAAAAACCTTTCACTAACATTTAGCATTTTGCCTCTGTCTTGATAGGACAAGACTAAGAAAGTACCCAGTCAACTGGACACACTGTAATCTGGCAAAGTCCCAAACATCTGTTGAAGGTCAAATTTCTACAACGTGGGACTAGTGAATGGTACTATAGAGTATTCTTTGTATTAAGGAATACTAAACAAAGAACCTTGTTCCAAATTTACGGGTAACATTTGGTCTAAGCATTTTACCTTCATTAATACTCCTGAATAAAAGCTATTATTTCTCCAACAAGCGGTTTCTTCTTGATCTTCTTCACATTAAATGAGATAGAACTTAGCCCTAAAATTCAATTAAAGCTCAGAGTCCAACTGAATGAATATGATGTCTGATTTGAAACAAATCCCTCAAATTAAAATTTTGAATAACTCCAACCCATAAAAGGGAATTTTCCAAGTTGACCTTATTTTACCATCACTACCAAAATACTTCAACAAAACTGGTCAGTCTTGAAATTGTTGAATGTTATCATCGCTGGGCCCATATGCTTTGCCTCCACAGACACAACAAAAAGTCTGCCTTTTGTGGCAAGTCACACAGTGGCAGTCACCTATATCCCAATTGTTGCCTTCAACTTATGATTCAAAATCAATGTGCTGGAATATAAAAGTATTGTGCCCAATGTTACATTTGCAACTTCCCAATTCTCACCCACATTTTTCTGACTTTAGCTCACAAGAAAACCTTTCTAACCTGTTCTGATGTTGGACTGGGATGGACAAGGTGAGAAGTCACATGACACCAGGTAGTAGTGATTTATTTTAAATCCTGTTTTAACCCATCACCTTAATAATTTATGGTCTCTTTATCTTGATTAGTTTGTACAATTTTGGATTACTTGTTACTTTGGTTAAACCCTTGGCATGAGACTCTTATACCTATCATGTTATTACAGCTATTTGGTTTGTCCCCAGCAACTCATTATTTTTAATTTTTTGTAATTTTCACCCTGCCTCAATTAATTGGATTATAGGTCATCTCTTCCCTTGCTATTCAGCTGCTGACACTTGACTCACACTACCTGACACTTTTGAGCACCTGCAGAGAACCATTATTCAACCTGTCGAAAGTCCATTCACATCATTTAGAACATAGAATAATACAGCACAGTAGAGGTCCCTTCAGTCCACAATATTGTGCCAAGCATTTATCTTAATCTAAGATCAACCTTACCTACACACCTCAATTTATTTCTGTCCGTGTGCTTGTCCAGCAGCCTCTTAAATGTCCCTAATGTCTCTGACTCTGATACCACCACAGGCAGTGCATTCCACATACCCTCCACTCTCTGCATAAAGAAACTAACTCCCCTTTACCTTCCTCCAATCATCTTAAAATTATGACCCCTCGTGACAACCATTTCTATCCTGAAGAAAAGTCTCTGGCTATCTACTCTATCTATGCCTTATACACCTCTCACTATTTACAACACCACTGACCTTAGTGTCATTGGCAAACAGACTAACTCACCCTTCCACTTCTTCATCCAAGTCATTTATAAAAACTACAAAGAGCAGAGGCCCAAGAACAGATCCCTGCAGGGCACCACTGGTCACTGACCTCCAGGCGGAATACTTTCCATCCACTATCACTCACTGTCTTCTTTTGGCTAGCAAATTCTGTATATAGACAGCCAAATTTCCCTGTATCCCATACTTCCTAATCTTCTAAACGAGCCTACCGTGGGGAACCTTATCAAATGCCTTACTGAAATCCGTATACATCACATCCACTACTTGACCTTCATCAACTTGTCAATAAGGCTTCTGAGGCATGCCCATGCTGACCACCTTTGATGAAACTATGTTTTTCCAAATACTCATACCTCTCAGAATCCTTTCCAGTACCTTCCTTACCACAGATGTAAGACTGACTGGTCTGCAATTCCCAGGGATTCCCTATTCCCTTTCTTGAACAGAGGAACAACATTCACCTCCCACCAATCATCCGGTACTACTTCCGTGGAGTAGTATTCCATTTGTGTGGTCTTCTGATCTCTCTGCTTTAGATTCCATGCCTTTGTCCCTCACTACACCACCTGACAAAAGGGCAATGCTTCCAAAGCTTGTGATTTCAAAATAACCTGTTGGGCTGTAGTCTGGAGTTGTGTGACTTCAACCTTGTAAAAATCTTAGTCCTGCATTCTAAATTTGATTTCTAAAATTATTGGACTTGTTGAGTCACTCCTTACCTTCAAAGCCTTCTGTCTAACTTCTTAAAAATCATGTTATCTTTGGTCAAACACCCTCCATAAAACAAAAGTCTTGCTCAACAGCCATTCACTTCACCAGCCAAAACAGATAGATACTTTGTCATGGAGAAGAAAGTGAGGTCTGCAGATGCTGGAGGTCAGAGCTGAAAATGTGTTGCTGGAAAAGCGCAGCAGGTCAGGCAGCATCCAAGGAACAGGAGATTCAACATTTCGGGCATAAGCCCTTCTTCAGATATTTTGTCATGTCAATACTAGTGTACAATTGTAAGACTATTCAATTGTTGAAGTAGATTATAACCTGTCAAATTATTGTTTCCAAATGATAATTCTGTCCTCAAACATTCAATTAAGACAACATAATATGGAAAAACAATCAATTTTCATCAAATAGCATATACTTTAGCAGGCATTTAACGTTGTGTAATTTTGCTGATGGCCTTTTCTCTATGGCTGAGCCCAGCCATTAAAAGATGCTCCATCTAGTGGCTTAGCTAAGAATCAAAAGTCTCCCATCTAAATTTATAGGGTTAAAAATCACACAACACCAGGCTATAGTCCAACAGGTTTAATTGGAAACACTAGTTTTCAGAGCACCGCTCCTTCATCAGGCAGTTGTGGAGTACACAATTATAAGACACATAATTTATAGCAAAAGTTTACAGTGATGCACGTGGCAGGTACTCATGCGACTCATCCAACATTGTCTATCTCATACACTGCATGCAAGGATGCCCTGAGGCATTGCACAGTGGGAAATCAAGCAAAGGCTGCGGCAATGGATGAATGGGCACCGCACAACAATCAACAGACAGGAGTGTTCCCTCCCAATTGGGGAACACTTCAGCGGTCAAGGACATTCGACCTCGGACCTTCGGGTGACCATTCTCCAAGGCAGACTTCAGGGCAGGCAGCAGCGAAAAGTGGCCGAGCAGAGGCTGATGGCTACATTCCGTACCCATAGGAAGGGCCTCAACAGGACCTTTGGTTCATGTCACACTACAGGTGACCACCATTGCACTATACACAAACACACACGCACTCCTATACACATACATATACACAGACAGTCACACACACATGCATCCTCTCACAGACTTAGACCACTTTATACGCCCACACAGTCTCTCTCACAGACACGCACAACCCCACCCCACCCCAGACACACACACACACACACTCCTGAAACACAAACACTCTCACGCGCATTCTCGCACAGACTTCGACCCCTTTATACTCACACACATACACACACTCAATCCCACACCCCAGACAGACAGACACACACACACACACAAAACTACATGCACACATACATTTGTGGGGTGAATTTGTACTTGCAGAGTTACATTATACTTTGCTCAAAAACTGCATGAATCCATGTAAGACTCTGTTAAACTCCCTTTTTAGATGAGAATCAGCCTAGATATTATAGCATAGACAGGGAACACAGGGGCTAACACCTTCAACATCTTAACATCTTATCTGGCTGACACCAATTGTTACAGTTAACTTGTAACTGTAACTTTTAAAAAATGTTTTGTGATTTACAAATGGAAGAAGCGAAACTATCATGTTCATTCTAACAGATGAGACACTCAACAAACAATCAAGGTACTTTTCAATGTATAATTTCAGTTACATCACACTGTAAGCTTTTGCTATAAATTCTGTGTCTTACAATTGTGTACTCCACAACCACCTGATGAAGGAGCGGCGCTCCGAAAGCTAGTGCTTCCAATTAAACTTGTTGGACTATAACCTGGTGTTGTGTGATTTTTAACTTTGTGCACTCGAGTCCAACATCAGCATCTCCAAATCATAAACTTAGGCAGTGTTTGATTTCTAACTGGGTCTGTGAAAGTTGGCCCAATTCGATTCTTAAGATGATCATTTATCTTTTGCAATAATATGGCGTGTCTTTTGTAGTCAAAGATGAGTTTCAGATGTGATGTATTTGAAAATGATTGATCCGTCCAATTTGAGCACAGAAAGATCTGTAACATGATGGATACACATGTATACTTGGTTCTGAGCAGACGCTTGCAGTTTCCCCACAACCACATATGTTTCACTAAGATGTCCAACCATGCTTCTAAACTGCTAACTATAAGTTTAACCTGCTCAACCTCTCCACATAAGAGAACACCTACATCCCAGGTATCCATCAAGTGATCCTTCTCTGAACCGTCTCTAGTGCAAGTATATATTTCCTCAAGTTATGTTGAGAATACATAGCTATACTTCTGAACTGCAGAAAACTAAGATTCTAAGTGTTTGAACATTGGATTAAAATTACCAAGGATGTGAAAGATTTCTTGGAAATTCGGTAATCAGCTTCATGTGGCCTCTGATCCACCTGCTGATTACAGATAGTCAATTGACATCGGAAAGCAACCAAGCAAAGCTTTCAGGAGCCAAGAGGTAGATTTTATTCCCCTTAATTTCTGGGTATTTAGATGAAGTAATGGACTCCTGTACCAAGCAACAAAAGAAGGGAGTCATATGGAAGAAAACCTCAAAACTTCACAAAGACTATAAGTCTCTCCTCCCATACTCCTCAGTTGATGTACTCGGGAATCTGATAAAACGTCCACTTCTCAGTATTTTAACCACCTTGTAAACTCTGAGAATTGAAATAGGACCGCAATCCAAAGACTTAGAACCAACTTGATTTCTTCTGAACTCAAGCCTTATATGGCAGATTTTCCCATCTTTCTACAACTGTCAGCAATTTTAATTCATCAACAAGAAACCTGTTGAACCAAAGCAATTTTGACCGTTGGTCATTTTTTTATGCTGTTTGCTTTTTTCTTCAGCCATTATTAAAATATCATCTCTGAAGAGTCCTTACTGTCTTTAGTGATGTGTGCCTGAGAGCGTTCTTGGACTAAACGGCAATACAGTTCCCATTCCAGATTACAGTTTAGATATAAAACTGTGTTTTTAAGAATGAGCTTTATTACAAATCATAGAATCATTCAACTCAGAAGTACTTTATCCAACTGTGATTATAATTTTCCAAGTTTCTTGCTCCTTTTGTCTATTTTCTATGATTCTTCAGACGCTTTTTTCTGTTTTCTACTGCAAAGGCAGATACAAAACAGAGGTTCAAAGTTTCTGCTATTACCACTTTTCGTGATTAATTTCCCTGTCTCATCCGCAATGAATGTGATTCTTGCTTTTTATACAGAAGATTTTACTGAACACAAGTTACTTTTTAGCTAACTCTCAAGCTGCGCTCCCTGGTTTCCAAAATATCATCTGGTTTGTGTTGCTTTCACAATATATTCATTGCACTCCTTATTTCAATGCCTCTAATATCATGTCAGAACAGAAGCTCGCATGAAAGTCACAACACTTACAAAATCAATTTCAAAAAAGTAAGAAATATGATCAACTTGAGACAATGCAAATTTGAGTATTTGTTACACAAACCAACAAACACAGAAAAATATAGTGTGCATATGCGCACATATGTGATTTTTGAGGCTCAGCATGGTGGGGTAGGACAGGCAGGGTACAAAGACAGTAGGTTAGAGTAGGGGTTGCATGGAGGGAACAGCACAGAAGTGGTGGAGAGATGTCAGGCAGCAAAATCTCACAGCAGCTGGAGGGGGTGGAATTATACAATAAGTGGCAGGCAGAGAGGATGATATGGGCATAGTCGACGATATGGAATGGCACATAAGAATGAAATGGTCTGGGAATATTGGAATTGAGGAATAAGCTGAGGAAAGGATAGCCACAAAGGGATGGCTTGCTGAGGTAAAGAAGTTGAAATGCTGTTACAAAAAAAAATTTCACCTCAAATATTTAAGAGTGCGTGTTTATATGTGAAACCTTCCATTTCATTTGAACCAGCATAGTTCTTAACCTGGCAATCTTGAAATGACTTGAAGTACACAGTGGAAAGTACTGAAAGAGCCAAAATGTAACTGTAATACCGCGAAACATGTGAAACATTTTCACTCAAAATCACATGCTAGTCTTACTCGTTAATTCAATTACCTGCACCATGGATTTTACTTCACACATAGCATAAGCAGTAAAAATCAAAAATGTGCTGTCTTACTGAATTGCCAGGAATGTTAAAAATAAAACTGAACAGCTGTTCATTAATTCTTGCAAGTATCAAATACAACTATGCTATTCATCATGATTGGCCCATACTTTCTGGTACAAAAAGTTAAGATCACCCAATTGCACTAAAAGTGAATTTAAAACATTATTGTACTAACTATTTCTAATTTACAGTGGAATCAGCAAATACATCCAAAATCATGAATAAACACACATTCACAATATCCAATTCAAAAGGCATAAGGAAGAATAGCAACCAGTGAAACAGTATCCGCTCCACATTTGCCACCTGCCTATCACAATCAGCTCCTACCTTCGCTCACCCATCACCATCACCCACCTTCCCTCTAGCCCCAAGCCCTCCTTTTCTCCTTTTTTTTTTCTCAGCCCCCTTCCTCTCCCCCTCCCCAATCCCGATGAAGGGTTAAGCCCAAAACATTGACTCTCTTGGTCTTTAGATGTTACCTGACCTAAGGTGCTTTTTCCAGTGCCACACTTTATCAACTCTTAACTTCTTGAGCATCTACAGTCCTCACTATTTCCAAGAGAATCTATAACATCACACAACTAGGAATAAAACCACCAGTCTACAGCTTTGCGCAGAACTCATTTGCTTTCAGCTGCATGCTTTAACTCACATGATATATACTTACAGAGCTTCTGTGGCATTGCACACAATCAGCTGACTGGTCTACGGTTTAATAAGAATTTAAATGCAACATAATCAAGATCACCCGATTATGATAGATGAATTTGCAAAATTGCTTATATTATGAGAATGAGCTGCATTTCAGAGTCTCAATTTGATAATTAGTAGCATTGATTATTGATATTAATTTCTTGGTGGGTCTGTCTGACACCACCTTCCAAACCTACAACCACTTCCATCTAGAAGGACAAGGACAGTAGGTACATGGGAACACCACTACCTTCAAGTTTTCTTCCAAGCCACTCACCATCCTGACTTGGAAATATATTGGTGTTCCTTCACTGTCGCTAGGTCAAAATCCTGGAATTCCACCCCCCCCACACCCCCCCCCCCTCATGGCATTGTGGGTCAACCCACAACAGGTGGGCTGCAGCAGTTCAAGAAGACAGCTCACTCCCACCTTCTCAAGGACAACTAGGAACAAAAAGAAAATGGTAGCCAGCCTGCGATGCTCACATCCCATAAAGGAATAAATTTTAAAAATGGTGCGTTGGGAAAATCAAAACTATACAAGAGGCTGCGGGGAGTGTGAATAATGAAAGGATCATCTTGAAGAGAAATGTTGTAATATAGGACTCATCTCAGATAATTACCTGCTGAGGCAAGGTGGTAAGGTGCATATGGAGCTTTTTAGCCCTAGAAGTGAATAAATATAACTACAGAACTGCTACATCACAGAAGGCAGCCATTCAACACATCATGTCTATACTGACCCTCCTAAAAAGTAATTCAGGTACTGCCATTTACCCAATCTTACTGCACATCCTTGCACATTCCTCCACTTCAGACATTTAGAGTACACAAAATATTTTGAATATTTTCACATGTTCCAAAATAGTTGAATGGCAACGTAATTTGTAAATCAATGCAATGATGGCACGCATTTAATTTAAGAGGGCTCAGGTTCAAAGGAGATAGGAGGGTCAAGTGATTTTAAAAAAATACAGAGTGGTAGGTGCTTGGAACATGCTGCCATGCAATGGCGGAGACAGACACGAAAGGGGCATGTAAGGGGCTTTTAGATGAGCACATGAAGAAGCAAGGAATGGAGGTTATGGACTATGGGCAGTGAGAAGGGATTAGTTTGACTTGGCGTCATCTTCAACACAACATTATGGGCCAAACGACCTGTTCCTGTGCTGTAGTGTTCTCTATTCTGAAGGCTAACGTTACAACATTAATTAGATAGCCCTTGTGAAAAGAGATCAGAGTGGTGCTGGAAAAGCACAGCAGGTCAGGCAGCATCCAAGAAGCAGGAAAATCGACATTTCTGACCTCCTCTCCGACCTATCACCTACACCCCCACCCCCACTCACCTATTGTACTCTTTGCTACCTTGTCCCCAGGGCCCCCCCCCCCACCTCCTTATCTGTCTACCCTGGAGGCTCCCTGCCTCCATTCCTGATGAAGGGTTTTTGCCTGAAATGTCGATTTTCTTGCTCCTCAGACGCTGCCTGACCTGCTGTGCTTTTCCAGCACTACTCTGATTTCTAGCATCTGCAGTCCTCACTTTTGCCTAGTCCTTCTGAAAACCCAACACAGGAATATTAGACCAAATGGCCTCCTTTCACTGCGTGATTCTATCATTTTGAACAACAGTGTAAGGTATCTGGAATCAATGGTTTAGGAACAATTTGCACTTGTGTAGCATTTTTGGAATAGTACAACATTCACAATGTAACTCACAAGAACATGAAATTAAAATACGGTACTGAGCCATTAGAATGTAGTTAGTTAAAGAGGCAGTTTTAAGGAGCATCTTAAAGGAGCAATAGCAGAAGACATTGAAAAGCTGAACGAGAAAACTCAAGAGCCTAGGAGCCAAAAAGCATGACCCCAGTAATGAAGCAATAAAAATCAAAGGAGGACCTAGGTATCATTGGGTTGTTGAGATAAAGATGGTTCCAGAGTTAGGGAGGGACAAGCAAGGTTTTGCAAAAAAAAAATGTAGATCTGAAACTTTGGTGTTGTCAACCAACAGCTCATCATAGACTAGGAGTCTTAAACATACAAGTGCTAGCCTTTAAGAATATTGGAGGAAGGGATGTATAAATTGCAGTGGTTTATAAGACAAAGTGAAGAAAACAAGCCTTTGTGAAATCTCAACTCCACTACAAGATGATTTCACAATAGCATTCTGTCAATAAACATGCCTTTTTAAACAATTAAAGCTTTTGTCCGAGATGTACATAATTAAGCGCAGAGATGAGCAATCTAAAAAGACTGTTCAAATGAAGAAAGGTGAATAAACACATTACAGGCTTCTTCTTTTTCCACTCAGATTACTGCTTGTAAATAGAAAAATGCATGATTCAAGAAAAATTCCATAATTCTAAAACAACAAAATCATTATGAAACTGATGCACATTTTTAAACTTACTAAAATCTTTCATTGCTTAGTAAATTTTGTTGGCACAATTTAATTTTTGTTCCTTTCCATTATAAATTTCTACAACCATATTTATAGCAGGTTTTAGCCATGAATTGATCATTGTGATTACAAATTAAGCCAATTGGGACTCAGAAATTGCTCAAAATGCTTCTAATATTTTCATTGGCATATTTGTTTCTTTCAGCAACCTGAACGTACATATCCAAACTGAGCATTTAATCAAAAAAAATTTAAATTCCGTACAAAAATATGGCTGTGTGCATGTGTACATGCAAACAAAAAATTACAATGTACTAACTCTAGATCCACTGTATATTTTCTGTGGCTTTTAACATCCAGAGATTTATTAAATTGAAGGAGAGAGCGAGACTAGCAGAGTGCAAGAAGATTCCAAGTGCTTTCTCTTCAGTTAACGTTCAATTGTCAAAATAAAGTATCAGTTTAAACATCACAAATTAACTCAAATGTTATGTTCCAATGACAAATGCCAATCATCTTGCACCTCAAGAAAAAGAGATTGTACCCCTGAAAAGCCGGGAAGCATGCTTTCTTGTTTAAACAAAGCGAACAAGTCGTAATTTATGCAAATAGTCCAGTTTCCCTTCAGTCATCCCATGGTTTATTGGAATGAGGAGAG